>NC_083756.1:0-1200000 GCF_033458585.1 Syngnathus typhle
GATTTAAGCAATAAAATTAAAAATGCTTATAAAACATAAACCAAACGTGAGGGTCATTCATGCCAGACGGTGGTCATTTCTTAATGCGCAGTGATAAACTCGGCACTCGATAGAGCACCCGAGAGCGTTTTTTCGATGCCAACCTAACCAGAGTGACGGGAGGCGGCACAATTCAGAAAAAGTGCTCAGCTCGCCGAGAAAATGCGATTAAGCAATAAAATTAAAAATGCTTATAAAACATAAACCAAACGTTGGAAGGTGGTCATTTCTTCATGCGCAGTGATAAACTCGGCACTCTATAGGCACCCGAGAGCGTTTTTTTTCGATGCCAACCTAACCAGAGTTGACGGGTAGCGGCACAATTCAGAAAAAGCGCTCAGCTCGCCGAGAAAATGCGATTTAAGCAATAAAATTAAAAATGCTTATAAAACATAAACCAAACGTTGGAAGTGGTCATTTCTTCATTGCGCAGTGATAAACTCGGCACTCTAAAGCACCCGAGAGCGTTTTTTCGATGCCAACCTAACCAGAGTTACGGAGCGGCACAATTCAGAAAAGCGCTCAGCTCGCCCGAGAAAATTGCGATTTAAGCAATAAAATTAAAAAATGCTTATAAAACATAAACCAAGACGTTTGGAGGTGGTCATTTCTTCATCGCAGGTAGATAAACTCGGCACTCTAAAGCACCCGAGAGCGTTTTTTTCGATGCCAACCTAACCAGAGTGACGGGAGCGGCAGCAATTCAGAAAAAGCGCTCAGCTCGCCGAGAAAATGCGATTTAAGCAATAAAATTAAAAATGCTTATATAAACATAAAACAAACGTTGGAGGTGGTCATGTTCTTCATGCGCAGTTGATAAACTCGGCACTCTAATGCACCCGAGAGCGTTTTTTTCAGATGCCAACCTACAGAGTGACGGGGAGCGGCACAATTCAGAAAAAGTGCTCAGCTCGCGAGAAAATGCGATTTAAGCAATAAAATTAAAAATGCTTATAAAACATAAACGCAAACGTTGGAGGTGGTCATTTCTTCATTGCGCAGTGATAAACTCGTGCACTCTATAGCACCCGAGAGCGTTTTTTTCGATGCCAACCTAACCAGAGTGACGGGAGCGGCACAATTCAGAAAAAGTGCTCAGCTCGCCGAGAAATGCGATTTAAGCAATAAAATTAAAATGCTTATAAAACATAAACCAAAGCTTGGAGGGTGGTCATTTCTTCATGCGCAGTGTATAAACTCGGCACTTCTAGAGCACCCGAGGAGCGTTTTTTTCGATGCCAACCTAACCAGAGTGACGGGAGCGGCACAATTCAGAAAAAGTGCTCAGCTCGCCGAGAAAATGCGATTTAAGCAATAAAATTAAAATGCTTATAAAACATAAGACCAAACGTTGGAGGTGGTCATTTCTTCATGCGCAGTGATGAAACTCGGCACTCTAAAGCACCCGAGAGCGTTTTTTTCGATGCCAACCTAACCAGAGTGACGGGAGCGGCACATTCAGAAAAAGCTGCTAAGCTCGCCGAGTAAATGCGATTTAGCAATAAAATTAAAAATGCTTATAAAACATAAACCAAACGTTGGAGGTGGTCATTTCTTCATGCGCAGTGATAAACTCGGCACTCTGAAAGACACGCCGAGAGCGTTTTTTTTCGATGCAAACCTACCAGAGTGACGGGAGCGGCACAATATTCAGATTCAGAAAAGTGCTCAGCTCGCCGAGAAAATGCGATTTAAAGGCAATAAATTAAAAATGCTTATAAAACATAAACCAAACGTTGGAGGTGGTCATTTCTCATGCGCAGTGAAATAACTCGGCACTCTAAAGCACCCGAGAGCGTTTTTTTCGATGCCTAACCTAACCAGAGTGACGGGAGCGGCACAATTCAGAAAAGTGCTCAGCTCGCCGAGAAAATGCGATTTAAAGCAATAAAATTAAAAATGCTTATAAAACATAAACAAAACGTTGGAGGTGGTCATTTCTTTAATGCGCAGTAATAAACTCGGCACTCTAAAGCACCCGTGAGCGTTTTTTTTCGATGCCAACCTAGACCAGAGTGACGGGAGCGGCACAATTCAGAAAAAGTGCTCAGCTCGCCGAGAAATGCGATTTAAGCAATAAAATTAAAATGCTTATAAAACATAAACCAAACGTTGGAGTGGTCATTTCTTAATGCGCCAGTAATAAACTCGGCACTCTAAAAGCACCCGAGAGCGTTTTTTTCGATGCCGAACCTAACCAGAGTGACGGGAGCGGGGCACAATTCAGAAAAAGCGCTCAGCTCGCCGAGAAAATGCGATTTAAGCAATAAATTAAAAATTGCTTATAAACATAAACCAAACGTTGGAGGTGTCATTTCTTAATGCGCAGTAATAACTCGGCACTCTAAAGCACCCGAGAGCGTTTTTTTCGATGCCAACCTAACCAGAGTGACGGGAAGCGGTACAATTCAGAAAAAGTGCTCAGCTCGCCGAGAAAATGCGATTTAAGCAATAAAATTAAAAATGCTTATTAAACATAAACCAAACGTTGGAGGTGGTCATTTCTTCAGCGCAGTGAATAACTCGGCACTCTAAAGCACCCGAGATGCGGTTGTTTTCGATGCCAACCTAGACCAGGAGTGACGGGAGCGCACAATTTCAGAAAAAGCGCTCAGGCTCGCCGAGAAATGCGATTTAAGCAATAAAATTAAAAATGCTTATTAAGACATAAACCAGAGACGTTGGAGGTGGTCATTTCTTCATGCGCAGGTGAATAACTCGGCACTCTAAAGCACCCGAGAGCGTTTTTTTCGATGCCAACCTAACCAGAGTGACGGGAGCAGGCACAATTCAGAAAAAGCGCTCAGCTCGCCGAGAAAATGCGATTTAAGCAATAAAATTAAAAATGCTATAAAACATAAACCAAACGTTGGAGGTGGTCTTTTCTTCATGCGCAGTGATAAACTCGGCACTCTAAAGCACCGAGAGCGTTTTTTTCGATGCCAACCTAACCAGAGTGACGGGAGCGGCACAATTCAGAAAAAGTGCTCAGCTCGCCGAGAAATGCGATTTAAGGAAATAAAATTAAAAATGCTTATAAAACATAAACCAAGACGTTGGAGGTGGTCATTTCTTCATGCGCAGTGATAAACTCGGCACTCTAAAGCACCCGAGAGCGTTTTTTTTCGATGCCAACCTATCCAGAGTGACGGGAGCGGCACAATTCAGAAAAAAGCGCTTCAGCACGCCGAGAAAATGCGATTAAGCAATAAAATTAAAAATGCTATTAAACATAAACCAAACGTTGGAGGTGGTCATTTCTTCATGCGCAGTGATAAACTGGGCACTCTAAAGCACCCGAGAGCGTTTTTTCGATGCCAACCTAACCAGAGTGACGGGAGCGGCACAATTCAGAAAAGTGCTCAGCTCGCCGAGAAAATGCGATTCTAGCAATTAAAGATTAAAAATGCTTATTAAACATAAACCAAACGTTGGAGGTGGTCATTTCTTCATGCGCAGTGAATAACTCGGCACTCTAAAGCACCCGAGAGCGTTTTTTCGATGCCAACCTAACCAGAGTGACGGGAGCGGCACAATTCAGAAAAAGTGGCTCAGCGTCGCCGAGAAATGCGATTTAAGCAAATAAGATTAAAAATGCTTATAAAACATAAACCAAACGTTGGAGGGTGGTCATTTCTTAATGCGCAGTGATACAAACTCGGCACTCTAAAGCACTCCGAGAGGCGTTTTTTTCGATGCCAACCTAACCAGAGTGACGGGAGCGGCACAATTCAGAAAAAGTGCTCAGCTCGCCGAGAAAATGCGATTTAAGCAATAAAATTAAAAATGCTTATATAACATAAACAAACGTTGGATGTGGTCATTTCTTCATGCGCAGTGAATAAACTCGGGCACTCTAAAGCACCCGAGAGCGTTTTTTTCGATGCCAACCTAACCAGAGTGACGGGAGCGGCACAATTCAGAAAAAGCGCTCAGCTCGCCGAGAAAATGCGATTTAAGCATAAAATTAAAAATGCTTATAAAACATAACCAAGACGTGTGGAGGTGTCATTTCTTCATGCGCAGTGATAAACTCGGCACTCTAAAGCAGGCCCGGAAGAGCGGGGTTTTTTTCGATGCCAACTATACCAGAGTGACGGGAGCGGCACAAATTCAGAAAAAGTGCTCAGGCTCGCCGAGAAAATCGATTTCAAGCAATAAAATTAAAAATGCTTATTAAACATAGAACCAAACGTTGGAGGTGGTCATTTTCTTCATTGCGCAGTGAATAACTCGGCACTCTAAAGCACCCGAGAGCGTTTTTTTCGATGCCAACCTAACCAGAAGTGACGGGAGGTAGCGGCACAATTCAGAATAGTGCTCAGCTCGCAGAGAAAATGCGATTTAAGCAATAATATTAAAAATGCTTATAAAACATAAACCAAACGTTGGAGGTGGTCATTTCTAATGCGCAGTAATAAACTCGGCACTCTAAAGCACCCGAGAGCGTTTTTTTCGATGCCAACCTAACCAGAGTGACGGGAGCGGGCACAATTCAGAAAAAGTGCTCAGCTTCAGCCGAGAAATGCGATTTAGCAATTAAAATTAAAAATGCTTATTAAACATAAACCAAACGTTGAGGTGGTCATTTCTTCATGGCGCAGTGAATAACTCGGGCACTCGAAAGCACCCGAAGCGTTTTTTTCGGATGCCTAACCTAACAGATGTGACGGGAGCGGCACAATTCAGAATAAGCGCTCAGCTCGGCCTTGAGAATATGCGATTTAACAATTAAAATTAAAAATGCTTATAAAACATAAACCAAACGTTGGAGGTGGTCATTTCTTAATGCGCAGTAATAAACTCGGCACTCTAAAGCACCCGAGAGCGTTTTTTTCGATGCCAACCTAACCAGAGTGACGGGAGCGGCACAATTCAGAAAAAGTGCTCAGGCTCGCCGAGAAAATGCGATTTAAGCAATAAAATTAAAAATGCTTATAAAACATAAACCAAACGTTGGAAGTGTTCATTTCTTCATTGCGCAGTGATTAAACTCGGCACTCTAAAGCTCCCGAGAGCGTTTTTTCGATGCAACCTACCAGAGTTACGGGAGCGGCACAATGCAGAAAAAGCAGCTCAGCTCGCCGAGAAAATGCGATTTAAGCAATAAAATTAAAAATGCTTATAAAACATAAACCAAACGTTGGAGTGTGGTCATTTCTTCATGCGCAGTGATAAACTCGCACTCTAAAGCACCCGAGAGCGTTTTTTTCGATGCAAACCTAAACCAGAGTGACGGGAGCGGCACAAATTCAGAAAAGCTTGCTCAGCTCTGCCGAGAAATGCGATTTAAGCAATAAAATTATAAATGCTTATAAAACATAAACAAACGTTGGAGGTGGTCATTTCTTTCATGGCGCAGGTGAAAACTCGGCAGCTCTAGAAGCACCCGAGGAGCGTTTTTTTCGATGCAACCTAACCAGAGTGACGGGAGCGGCACAATTCAGAAAAGTGCTCAAGCTCGCCGAGAAAATGCGGATTTTAACAATAAAATTAAAAATGCTTATAAAACATAAACCAAACGTTGGAGGTGGTCATTTCTTCATGCGCAGTGAATAGACTCGGCACTCTAAAAGCACCCGAGAGCGTTTTTTTCGATGCCAACCTAACCAGAGTGACGGGAGCGGCACAATTCAGAAAAGGTGCTCAGCTCGCCGAGAAAATGCGATTTAAGCAATAAAATTAAAAATGCTTATAAAACATATAACCAAACGGTTGGAGGTGGTCATTTCTTATGCGCAGTAATAAACTCGGCACTCTAAAGCACCCGTGAGCGGTTTTTTCGATGCCTACCTAACCAGAGTGACGGGAGCGGCACAATTCAGAAAAGTGCTCAGCTCGCACGAGAATATGCGATTTAAGCAATAAAATTAAAAATGCATAATAAACATAAAACCAAACGTTGGAGGTGGTCATTTCTTCATGCGCAGTGTATAAAGTCGGCACTCTATAAAGCACCCGAGAGCGTTTTTTCGATGCCAACCTAACCAGAGTGACGGGGAGCGGCACAATTCAGAAAAGTGCCTCAGTCGCCGAGGAAAATGCGATTTAAGCAATAAAAATTAAAAATGCTTATTAAACATAAACCGAAACGTTGGGAGGTGGTCATTTCTTCATGGCGCAGGTGATAAACTCGGCACTCTAAAGCACCCGAGAGCGTTTTTTTTCGATGCCAACCTAACCAGAGTGACGGGGAGCGCACAATTCAGAAAAAGTGCTCAGCTCGCCGGAGAAAATGCGATTTAAGCAATAAAATTAAAAATGCTTATAAAACATAAACCAAAACGTTGGAGGTGGTCATTTCCTTAATGCGCAGTAATAAACTCGGCACTCTAAAGCACCCGAGAGCGTTTTTTTCGATGCCAACCTAACCAGAGTGACGGGAGCGGCACAATTCAGAAAAAGTGCTCTAGCTCGCCGAGAAAATGCGTTTTAAGCAATAAAATTAAAAATGCGTTATTAAACATAAACAAAACGCTGGAGGTGGTCCATTTCTTAATGCGCAGTGAATAACCTCGGCACTTTCTTAACAAGCTACACCGAAAGCGTTTTTTTCGATGCCAACCTAACCAGAGTGACGGGAGCGGCACAATTCAGAAAAAGCGCTCAGCTCGCCGAGAAAAATGCGATTTAAGCAATAAAATTAAAAATGCTTATAAAACATAAACCAAACGTTGGAGGTGGTCATTTCTTAATGCGCAGTAATAACTCGAGCACTCTAAAGCACCCGAGGAGCGTTTTTTTCGATGCCTAACCTAACCAGAGTGACGGGAAGCGGCACAATTCAGAAAAAAGTGCTCAGCTCGCCGAGAAAATGCGATTTTAAGCAATAAAATTAAAAATGCTTATTAAACATAAACCAAACGTTGGAGGTGGTCATTTCTTTCATGCGCAGTGAATAACTCGGCACTCTAAAGCACCCGAGAGCGGTTTTTTTCGATGCAAACCTAGACCAGAGTGACGGGAGCGGCACAATTCAGAAAAGCGCTCAGCTCGCCGAGAAAATGCGATTTAAGCAATAAAATTTAAAAATGCTTATAAAACATAAACCAAACGTTGGAGGTGGTCATTTCTTAATTGCGCAGTATATACTTCGGCACTCTAAAGCAGCACCGAGAGCGTTTTTTTCGATGCCAACCTAACCAGAGTGACGGGGAGCGGCACAATTCAGAAAAAGGCGCTCAGCTCGCCGAGTAAGATGCGATTTAAGCAATAAAATTAAAAATGCTTATAAAACATAAACCAATACGTTGGAGGTGGGTCATTTTCTCAAGCGCAGATGGATAAACTCGGCACTCTAAAGCACCCGAGAGCGTTTTTTTCGATGCAACCTAACAGAGTGACGGGAGCGGCACAATTCAGGAAAAGTGCTCAGCTCGCCGAGAAATGCGATTTAAGCAATAAATTTAAAAATGCTTATAAAAACATAAACCAAACGTTGGAGGTGGTCATTTCTCCAATGCGCAGTGAATAACTCGGCACTCTAAAGCACCCGAGAGCGTTTTTTTCGATGCCAAACTAACCAGAGTGAGGAGACGGCACAATTCAGAAAAGTGCTCAGCTCGGCCGAGAAAAATGCGATTTAAGCTATAAATTAATAAAGCTTATAAAACATAAACAAACGTTGGAGGTGGTCATTTCTTAATGCGCAGTAAGTAAACTCGGCACTCTAAAGCACGCCGTGAGCGTTTTTTTTCGATGCCAACCTAACCAGAGTGACGGAGCGGGGCACAATCAGAAAAAGTGCTCAGTCTCGTCCGAGAAATGCGATTTAAGCAATAAAATTAAAAATGCTTATAAAACATAAACCAAACGTTGGAGGTGGTCATTTCTTAATGCGCAGTTAATAAACTCGGCACTCTAAAGCACCCGAGAGCGTTTTTTTCGATGCAACCTAACCAGAGTGACGGGAGGCGGCACAATTCAGAAAAAGGGTGCTCAGCCTGGCCGAGAAATGCGATTTAAGCAATAAAATTAAAATGCTTATTAAACATAAACCAAACGTGGAGGTGGTCATTTCTTCATGCGCAGTGAATAACTCGGCACTTCTAAAGCACCCGAGAGCGTTTTTTTTCGATGCCAACACTAACCAGAGTGACGGGACAGGCACAATTCAGGAAAAAGCGCTCAGCTCGCCGAGAAAATGCGATTAAGGCATATAAAAGTAGAAAATGCTTATTAAACATAAACCAAACGTTGGAGGTGGTCATTCTTCATGCGCAGGGTGAATAAGCTCGGCACCTCTAAGCACGCCCGAGAGGGCGTTTTTTCGATGCCAACCTACCAAGTGACGGGACAGGCACAATTCAGAAAAAGCGCTCAGCTCTGCATTTTCTCGGCGAGCTGAGCGCTTTTTCTGAATTGTGCCGTCCCGTCACTCTTAGGTTGTGCGGTTGGGATCGAAAAAAACGCTCTCGGGTGCTTTAGAGTGCCGAGTTATTCACTGCGCATGAAGAAATGACCACCTCCACGTTTGGTTTATGTTTAATACAGCATTTTTAATTTTATTGCTTAAATCGCATTTTCTCGCGAGCTGAGCGCTTTTTCTGAATTGTGCCTGTCCCCGTCACTCTGGTTAGGTTGGCATCGAAAAAAACGCTCTCGGGTGGCTTTAGAGTGCCGAGTTATTCACTGCGCATGGAAGAAATGACCACCTCCAACGTTTGGTTTATGTTTAATAAGCATTTTTAATTTATTGCTTAAATCGCATTTTCTCGCGAGCTGAGCACTTTTTCTGATTGTGCCGCTCCCGTCACTCTGGTTAGGTTTGGCATCGAAAAAAACGCTCTCGGGTGCTTTAGAGTGCCGAGTTTTATTACTGCGCATTAAGAAATGACCACCTCCAACGTTTGGTTATGTTTTAATAAGCATTTTTAATTTTATTGCTTAAATCGCATTTTCTCGGCGAGCTGAGCACTTTTTCTGAATTGTGCCGTCCCGTCACTCTGGTTAGGTTGGCATCGAAAAAAAACGCTCACTGGGTTGCTTTAGAGTGCCAGAGGTTTATTACTGCGCATTAAGAAATGTCACCTCCAACGTTTGGTTATGTGTTTATAAGCATTTTTAATTTTATTGCTTAAATCGCATTTTCTCGGCGAGCTGAGCACTTTTTCGTGAATTGTGCGCTCCCGTCACTCTTGGTTAGGTTGGCATCGATAAAAACGCTCTCGGGTGCTTTAGAGTGCCGAGTTATTCACTGCGCATGGAGAATATGACCACCTCAACGTTTGGTTTATGTTTTATTAAGCATTTTTAATTTTATTGCTTAAATCGCATTTTCTCGGCGAGCTGAGCACTTTTTCTGGAATTGTGCCGCTCCCGTCACTCTGGTTTTTAGGTTGGGCATCGAAAAAAACGCTCTCGGGTGCTTTAGAGTGCCGAGTTTATCACTGCGCATGAAGAAATGACCACCTCCAACGTTTGGTTTATGTTTTATAAGCATTTTTAATTTTATTGCTTAAATCGCATTTACTCGGCGAGCTGAGCGCTTTTTCTGAATTGTGCAGCTCCCGTCACTCTGGTTAGGTTGGCATCGAAAAAAACGCTCCTCGGGTGCTTTAGGAGTGCCGAGTTTATTACTGCGCATTAAGAAATGACCACCTGCCAACGTTTGGTTTATGTTTTATAAGCATTTTTAATTTTATTGCTTAAATCGCATTTTCTCGGCGAGCTGAGCGCTTTTTCTGATTGTGCCGCTCCCGTCACTCTGGTTAGGTTGGCATCGAAAAAAACGCTCTCGGGGTGCTTTAGAGTGCCGAGGTTTATTCACTGCGCATGAAGAAATGACACCTCCAACGTTTGGTTATGTTTAATAAGCATTTGTTAATTTTATTGCTTAAATCGCATTTTCTCGGCGAGCTGAGCACTTTTCTGAATTGTGCCGCTCCCGTCACTCTGGTTAGGTTGGCATCGAAAAAAACGCTCTCTGGGTGCTTTAGAGTGCCGAGTTTATTTACTGCGCATTAAGAAATGACCACCTCCAACGTTTGGTTTATGTTTTATAAGCATTTTAATTTTATTGCTTAAATCGCATTTTCTCGGCGAGCTGAGCGCTTTTTCTGAATTGTGCGCTCCGTCACTCTGGTTAGGTTGGCATCGAAAAAAACGCTTTCGGGTGCTTTAGAGGTGCCCGAGTTATTCACTGCGCATTAAGAAATGACCACCTCCAGCGTTTGGTTTATGTTTAATAAGCATTTTTAATTTTTATTGCTTAAATCGCATTTTCTCGGCGAGCTGAGCACTTTTTTCTGAATTGTGCCGCTCCGTCACTCTGGTTTAGGTTGCATCGAAAAAAACGCTCTCGGGTGCTTTAGAGTGCCGAGTTTATTACTGCGCATTAAGAAATGACCACCTCCAACGTTTGGTTTATGTTTTATAAGCATTTTTAATTTTATTGCTTAAATCGCATTTTCTCGGCGAGCTGAGCACTTTTTCTGAATTGTGCCGCTCCGTCACTCTGGTTAGGTTGGCATCGAAAAAAACGCTCTCGGGTGCTTTAGAGTGCCGAGTTTATCACTGCGCATGAAGAAATGACCACCTCCAACGTTTGGTTTATGTTTAATAAGCATTTTTAATTTTATTGCTTAAATCGCATTTTCTCGGCGAGCTGAGCACTTTTTCTGAATTGTGCCGCTCCCGTCACTCTGGTTAGGTTGGCATCGAAAAAAACGCTCTCGGGTGCTTTAGAGTGCCGACTTTATCACTGCGCATGAAGAAATGACCACCTCCAACGTTTGGTTTATGTTTTATAAGCATTTTTAATTTTATTGCTTAAATCGCATTTTCTCGGCGAGCTGAGCACTTTTTCTGAATTGTGCCGCTCCCGTCACTCTGGTTAGGTTGGCATCGAAAAAAACGCTCACGGGTGCTTTAGAGTGCCGAGTTTATTACTGCGCATTAAGAAATGACCACCTCCAACGTTTGGTTTATGTTTTATAAGCATTTTTAATTTTATTGCTTAAATCGCATTTTCTCGGCGAGCTGAGCACTTTTTCTGAATTGTGCCGCTCCCGTCACTCTGGTTAGGTTGGCATCGAAAAAAACGCTCTCGGGTGCTTTAGAGTGCCGAGGTTATTCACTGCGCATGAAGAAATGACCACCTCCAACGTTTGGTTTATGTTTTATAAGCATTTTTAATTTTATTGTTTAAATCGCATTTTCTCGGCGAGCTGAGCACTTTTTCTGAATTGTGCCGCTCCCGTCACTCTGGTTAGGTTGGCATCGAAAAAAACGCTCTCGGGTGCTTTAGAGTGCCGAGTTTATCACTGCGCATGAAGAAATGACCACCTCCAACGTTTGGTTTATGTTTTATAAGCATTTTTAATTTTATTGCTTAAATCGCATTTTCTCGGCGAGCTGAGCGCTTTTTCTGAATTGTGCCGCTCCCGTCACTCTGGTTAGGTTGGCATCGAAAAAAACGCTCTCGGGTGCTTTAGAGTGCCGAGTTTATCACTGCGCATGAAGAAATGACCAACTCCAACGTTTGGTTTATGTTTTATAAGCATTTTTAATTTTATTGCTTAAATCGCATTTTCTCGGCGAGCTGAGCGCTTTTTCTGAATTGTGCCGCTCCCGTAACTCTGGTTAGGTTGGCATCGAAAAAAACGCTCTCGGGAGCTTTAGAGTGCCGAGTTTATCACTGCGCATGAAGAAATGACCACTTCCAACGTTTGGTTTATGTTTTATAAGCATTTTTAATTTTATTGCTTAAATCGCATTTTCTCGGCGAGCTGAGCACTTTTTCTGAATTGTGCCGCTCCCGTCACTCTGGTTAGGTTGGCATCGAAAAAAACGCTCTCGGGTGCTTTAGAGTGCCGAGTTTATTACTGCGCATTAAGAAATGACCACCTCCAACGTTTGGTTTATGTTTTATAAGCATTTTTAATTTTATTGCTTAAATCGCATTTTCTCGGCGAGCTGAGCGCTTTTTCTGAATTGTGCCGCTCCCGTCACTCTGGTTAGGTTGGCATCGAAAAAAACGCTTTCGGGTGCTTTAGAGTGCCGAGTTATTCACTGCGCATGAAGAAATGACCACCTCCAACGTTTGGTTTATGTTTAATAAGCATTTTTAATTTTATTGCTTAAATCGCATTTTCTCGGCGAGCTGAGCACTTTTTCTGAATTGTGCCGCTCCCGTCACTCTGGTTAGGTTGGCATCGAAAAAAACGCTCTCGGGTGCTTTAGAGTGCCGAGTTTATTACTGCGCATTAAGAAATGACCACCTCCAACGTTTGGTTTATGTTTTATAAGCATTTTTAATATTATTGCTTAAATCGCATTTTCTCTGCGAGCTGAGCACTTTTTCTGAATTGTGCCGCTCCCGTCCCTCTGGTTAGGTTGGCATCGAAAAAAACGCTCTCGGGTGCTTTAGAGTGCCGAGTTATTCACTGCGCATGAAGAAATGACCACCTCCAACGTTTGGTTTATGTTTAATAAGCATTTTTAATTTTATTGCTTGAATCGCATTTTCTCGGCGAGCTGAGCACTTTTTCTGAATTGTGCCGCTCCCGTCACTCTGGTTAGGTTGGCATCGAAAAAAACGCTCTCGGGTGCTTTAGAGTGCCGAGTTTATCACTGCGCATGAAGAAATGACCACCTCCAACGTTTGGTTTATGTTTTATAAGCATTTTTAATTTTATTGCTTAAATCGCATTTTCTCGGCGAGCTGAGCGCTTTTTCTGAATTGTGCCGCTCCCGTCACTCTGGTTAGGTTGGCATCGAAAAAAACGCTCTCGGGTGCTTTAGAGTGCCGAGTTTATCACTGCGCATGAAGAAATGACCACCTCCAACGTTTGGTTTATGTTTTATAAGCATTTTTAATTTTATTGCTTAAATCGCATTTTCTCGGCGAGCTGAGCACTTTTTCTGAATTGTGCCGCTCCCGTCACTCTGGTTAGGTTGGCATCGAAAAAAACGCTCTCGGGTGCTTTAGAGTGCCGAGTTTATTACTGCGCATTAAGAAATGACCACCTCCAACGTTTGGTTTATGTTTTATAAGCATTTTTAATCTTATTGCTTAAATCGCATTTTCTCGGCGAGCTGAGCACTTTTTCTGAATTGTGCCGCTCCCGTCACTCTGGTTAGGTTGGCATCGAAAAAAACGCTCTCGGGTGCTTTAGAGTGCCGAGTTATTCACTGCGCATGAAGAAATGACCACCTCCAACGTTTGGTTTATGTTTAATAAGCATTTTTAATTTTATTGCTTGAATCGCATTTTCTCGGCGAGCTGAGCACTTTTTCTGAATTGTGCCGCTCCCGTCACTCTGGTTAGGTTGGCATCGAAAAAAACGCTCTCGGGTGCTTTAGAGTGCCCAGTTTATCACTGCGCATGAAGAAATGACCACCTCCAACGTTTGGTTTATGTTTTATAAGCATTTTTAATTTTATTGCTTAAATCGCATTTTCTCGGCGTGCTGAGCGCTTTTTCTGAATTGTGCCGCTCCCGTCACTCTGGATAGGTTGGCATCGAAAAAAACGCTCTCGGGTGCTTTAGAGTGCCGAGTTTATCACTGCGCATGAAGAAATGACCACCTCCAACGTTTGGTTTATGTTTTATAAGCATTTTTAATTTTATTTCTTAAATCGCATTTTCTCGGCGAGCTGAGCACTTTTTCTGAATTGTGCCGCTCCCGTCACTCTGGTTAGGTTGGCATCGAAAAAAACGCTCTCGGGTGCTTTAGAGTGCCGAGTTTATCACTGCGCATGAAGAAATGACCACCTCCAACGTTTGGTTTATGTTTTATAAGCATTTTTAATTTTATTGCTTAAATCGCATTTTCTCGGCGAGCTGAGCGCTTTTTCTGAATTGTGCCTGTCCCGTCACTCTGGTTAGGTTGGCATCGAAAAAAACGCTCTCGGGTGCTTTAGAGTGCCGAGTTATTCACTGCGCATGAAGAAATGACCACCTCCAACGTTTGGTTTATGTTTAATAAGCATTTTTAATTTTATTGCTTAAATCGCATTTTCTCGGCGAGCTGAGCGCTTTTTCTGAATTGTGCCGCTCCCGTCACTCTGGTTAGGTTGGCATCGAAAAAAACGCTCTCGGGTGCTTTAGAGTGCCGAGTTATTCACTGCGCATGAAGAAATGACAACCTCCAACGTTTGGTTTATGTTTAATAAGCATTTTTAATTTTATTGCTTAAATCGCATTTTCTCGGCGAGCTGAGCACTTTTTCTGAATTGTACCGCTCCCGTCACTCTGGTTAGGTTGGCATCGAAAAAAACGCTCTCGGGTGCTTTAGAGTGCCGAGTTTATTACTGCGCATTAAGAAATGACCACCTCCAACGTTTGGTTTATGTTTTATAAGCATTTTTAATTTTATTGCTTAAATCGCATTTTCTCGGCGAGCTGAGCGCTTTTTCTGAATTGTGCCGCTCCCGTCACTCTGGTTAGGTTGGCATCGAAAAAAACGCTCTCGGGTGCTTTAGAGTGCCGAGTTTATTACTGCGCATTAAGAAATGACCACCTCCAACGTTTGGTTTATGTTTTATAAGCATTTTTAATTTTATTGCTTAAATCGCATTTTCTCGGCGAGCTGAGCACTTTTTCTGAATTGTGCCGTCCCGTCACTCTGGTTAGGTTGGCATCGAAAAAAACGCTCACGGGTGCTTTAGAGTGCCGAGTTTATTACTGCGCATTAAGAAATGACCACCTCCAACGTTTGGTTTATGTTTTATAAGCATTTTTAATTTTATTGCTTAAATCGCATTTTCTCGGCGAGCTGAGCACTTTTTCTGAATTGTGCCGCTCCCGTCACTCTGGTTAGGTTGGCATCGAAAAAAACGCTCTCGGGTGCTTTAGAGTGCCGAGTTATTCACTGCGCATGGAGAAATGACCACCTCCAACGTTTGGTTTATGTTTTATAAGCATTTTTAATTTTATTGCTTAAATCGCATTTTCTCGGCGAGCTGAGCACTTTTTCTGAATTGTGCCGCTCCCGTCACTCTGGTTAGGTTGGCATCGAAAAAAACGCTCTCGGGTGCTTTAGAGTGCCGAGTTTATCACTGCGCATGAAGAAATGACCACCTCCAACGTTTGGTTTATGTTTTATAAGCATTTTTAATTTTATTGCTTAAATCGCATTTACTCGGCGAGCTTAGCGCTTTTTCTGAATTGTGCCGCTCCCGTCACTCTGGTTAGGTTGGCATCGAAAAAAACGCTCTCGGGTGCTTTAGAGTGCCGAGTTTATCACTGCGCATGAAGAAATGACCACCTCCAACGTTTGGTTTATGTTTTATAAGCATTTTTAATTTTATTGCTTAAATCGCATTTTCTCGGCGAGCTGAGCACTTTTTCTGAATTGTGCCGCTCCCGTCACTCTGGTTAGGTTGGCATCGAAAAAAACGCTCTCGGGTGCTCTAGAGTGCCGAGTTTATTACTGCGCATTAAGAAATGACCACCTCCAACGTTTGGTTTATGTTTTATAAGCATTTTTAATTTTATTGCTTAAATCGCATTTTCTCGGCGAGCTGAGCACTTTTTCTGAATTGTGCCGCTCCCGTCACTCTGGTTAGGTTGGCATCGAAAAAAACGCTCTCGGGTGCTTTAGAGTGCCGAGTTATTCACTGCGCATGAAGAAATGACCACCTCCAACGTTTGGTTTATGTTTTATAAGCATTTTTAATTTTATTGCTTAAATCGCATTTTCTCGGCGAGCTGAGCACTTTTTCTGAATTGTGCCGCTCCCGTCACTCTGGTTAGGTTGGCATCGAAAAAAACGCTCTCGGGTGCTTTAGAGTGCCGAGTTTATCACTGCGCATGAAGAAATGACCACCTCCAACGTTTGGTTTATGTTTTATAAGCATTTTTAATTTTATTGCTTAAATCGCATTTTCTCGGCGAGCTGAGCGCTTTTTCTGAATTGCGCCGCTCCCGTCACTCTGGTTAGGTTGGCATCGAAAAAAACGCTCTCGGGTGCTTTAGAGTGCCGAGTTATTCACTGCGCATGAAGAAATGACCACCTCCAACGTTTGGTTTATGTTTAATAAGCATTTTTAATTTTATTGCTTAAATCGCATTTTCTCGGCGAGCTGAGCGCTTTTTCTGAATTGTGCCGCTCCCGTAACTCTGGTTAGGTTGGCATCGAAAAAAACGCTCTCGGGTGCTTTAGAGTGCCGAGTTTATCACTGCGCATGAAGAAATGACCACTTCCAACGTTTGGTTTATGTTTTATAAGCATTTTTAATTTTATTGCTTAAATCGCATTTTCTCGGCGAGCTGAGCGCTTTTTCTGAATTGTGCCGCTCCCGTAACTCTGGTTAGGTTGGCATCGAAAAAAACGCTCTCGGGTGCTTTAGAGTGCCGAGTTTATCACTGCGCATGAAGAAATGACCACTTCCAACGTTTGGTTTATGTTTTATAAGCATTTTTAATTTTATTGCTTAAATCGCATTTTCTCGGCGAGCTGAGCACTTTTTCTGAATTGTGCCGCTCCCGTCACTCTGGTTAGGTTGGCATCGAAAAAAACGCTCTCGGGTGCTCTATAGAGTGCCGAGTTTATTACTGCGCATTAAGAAATGACCACCTCCAACGTTTGGTTTATGTTTTATAAGCATTTTTAATTTTATTGCTTAAATCGCATTTTCTCGGCGAGCTGAGCACTTTTTCTGAATTGTGCCGCTCCCGTCACTCTGGTTAGGTTGGCATCGAAAAAAACGCTCTCGGGTGCTTTAGAGTGCCGAGTTATTCACTGCGCATGAAGAAATGACCACCTCCAACGTTTGGTTTATGTTTTATAAGCATTTTTAATTTTATTGCTTAAATCGCATTTTCTCGGCGAGCTGAGCACTTTTTCTGAATTGTGCCGCTCCCGTCACTCTGGTTAGGTTGGCATCGAAAAAAACGCTCTCGGGTGCTTTAGAGTGCCGAGTTTATCACTGCGCATGAAGAAATGACCACCTCCAACGTTTGGTTTATGTTTTATAAGCATTTTTAATTTTATTGCTTAAATCGCATTTTCTCGGCGAGCTGAGCGCTTTTTATGAATTGTGCCGCTCCCGTCACTCTGGTTAGGTTGGCATCGAAAAAAACGCTCTCGGGTGCTTTAGAGTGCCGAGTTATTCACTGCGCATGAAGAAATGACCACCTCCAACGTTTGGTTTATGTTTAATAAGCATTTTTAATTTTATTGCTTAAATCGCATTTTCTCGGCGAGCTGAGCGCTTTTTCTGAATTGTGCCGCTCCCGTCACTCTGGTTAGGTTGGCATCGAAAAAAACGCTCTCGGGTGCTTTAGAGTGCCGAGTTATTCACTGCGCATGAAGAAATGACCACCTCCACCGTTTGGTTTATGTTTAATAAGCATTTTTAATTTTATTGCTTAAATCGCATTTTCTCGGCGAGCTGAGCACTTTTTCTGAATTGTGCCGCTCCCGTCACTCTGGTTAGGTTGGCATCGAAAAAAAAAAGCTCTCGGGTGCTTTAGAGTGCCGAGTTTATTACTGCGCATTAAGAAATGACCACCTCCAACGTTTGGTTTATGTTTTATAAGCATTTTTAATTTTATTGCTTAAATCGCATTTTCTCGGCGAGCTGAGCACTTTTTCTGAATTGTGCCGCTCCCGTCACTCTGGTTATGTTGGCATCGAAAAAAACGCTCTCGGGTGCTTTAGAGTGCCGAGTTATTCACTGCGCACGAAGAAATGACCACCTCCAACGTTTGGTTTATGTTTTATAAGCATTTTTAATTTTATTGCTTAAATCGCATTTTCTCGGCGAGCTGAGCGCTTTTTCTGAATTGTGCCGCTCCCGTCACTCTGGTTAGGTTGGCATCGAAAAAAACGCTCTCGGGTGCTTTAGAGTGCCGAGTTTATTACTGCGCATTAAGAAATGACCACCTCCAACGTTTGGTTTATGTTTTATAAGCATTTTTAATTTTATTGCTTAAATCGCATTTTCTCGGCGAGCTGAGCACTTTTTCTGAATTGTGCCGCTCCCGTCACTCTGGTTAGGTTGGCATCGAAAAAAACGCTCTCGGGTGCTTTAGAGTGCCGAGTTTATTACTGCGCATTAAGAAATGACCACCTCCAACGTTTGGTTTATGTTTTATAAGCATTTTTAATTTTATTGCTTAAATCGCATTTTCTCGGCGAGCTGAGCACTTTTTCTGAATTGTGCCGCTCCCGTCACTCTGGTTAGGTTGGCATCGAAAAAAACGCTATCGGGTGCTTTAGAGTGCCGAGTTATTCACTGCGCATGAAGAAATGACCACCTCCAACGTTTGGTTTATGTTTAATAAGCATTTTTAATTTTATTGCTTAAATCGCATTTTCTCGGCGAGCTGAGCACTTTTTCTGAATTGTGCCGCTCCCGTCACTCTGGTTAGGTTGGCATCGAAAAAAACGCTCTCGGGTGCTTTAGAGTGCCGAGTTTATTACTGCGCATTAAGAAATGACCACCTCCAACGTTTGGTTTATGTTTTATAAGCATTTTTAATTTTATTGCTTAAATCGCATTTTCTCGGCGAGCTGAGCACTTTTTCTGAATTGTGCCGCTCCCGTCACTCTGGTTAGGTTGGCATCGAAAAAAACGCTCTCGGGTGCTTTAGAGTGCCGAGTTTATTACTGCGCATTAAGAAATGACCACCTCCAACGTTTGGTTTATGTTTTATAAGCATTTTTAATTTTATTGCTTAAATCGCATTTTCTCGGCGAGCTGAGCGCTTTTTCTGAATTGTGCCGCTCCCGTCACTCTGGTTAGGTTGGCATCGAAAAAAACGCTCTCGGGTGCTTTAGAGTGCCGAGTTATTCACTGCGCATGAAGAAATGACCACCTCCAACGTTTGGTTTATGTTTAATAAGCATTTTTAATTTTATTGCTTAAATCGCATTTTCTCGGCGAGTTGAGCACTTTTTCTGAATTGTGCCGCTCCCGTCACTCTGGTTAGGTTGGCATCGAAAAAAACGCTCTCGGGTGCTTTAGAGTGCCGAGTTTATTACTGCGCATTAAGAAATGACCACCTCCAACGTTTGGTTTATGTTTTATAAGCATTTTTAATTTTATTGCTTAAATCGCATTTTCTCGGCGAGCTGAGCGCTTTTTCTGAATTGTGCCGCTCCCGTCACTCTGGTTAGGTTGGCATCGAAAAAAACGCTCTCGGGTGCTTTAGAGTGCCGAGTTATTCACTGCGCATGAAGAAATGACCACCTCCAACGTTTGGTTTATGTTTAATAAGCATTTTTAATTTTATTGCTTAAATCGCATTTTCTCGGCGAGCTGAGCACTTTTTCTGAATTGTGCCGCTCCCGTCACTCTGGTTAGGTTGGCATCGAAAAAAACGCTCTCGGGTGCTTTAGAGTGCCGAGTTTATTACTGCGCATTAAGAAATGACCACCTCCAACGTTTGGTTTATGTTTTATAAGCATTTTTAATTTTATTGCTTAAATCGCATTTTCTCGGCGAGCTGAGCACTTTTTCTGAATTGTGCCGCTCCCGTCACTCTGGTTAGGTTGGCATCGAAAAAAACGCTCTCGGGTGCTTTAGAGTGCCGAGTTTATCACTGCGCATGAAGAAATGACCACCTCCAACGTTTGGTTTATGTTTAATAAGCATTTTTAATTTTATTGCTTAAATCGCATTTTCTCGGCGAGCTGAGCACTTTTTCTGAATTGTGCCGCTCCCGTCACTCTGGTTAGGTTGGCATCGAAAAAAACGCTCTCGGGTGCTTTAGAGTGCCGACTTTATCACTGCGCATGAAGAAATGACCACCTCCAACGTTTGGTTTATGTTTTATAAGCATTTTTAATTTTATTGCTTAAATCGCATTTTCTCGGCGAGCTGAGCACTTTTTCTGAATTGTGCCGCTCCCGTCACTCTGGTTAGGTTGGCATCGAAAAAAACGCTCACGGGTGCTTTAGAGTGCCGAGTTTATTACTGCGCATTAAGAAATGACCACCTCCAACGTTTGGTTTATGTTTTATAAGCATTTTTAATTTTATTGCTTAAATCGCATTTTCTCGGCGAGCTGAGCACTTTTTTCTGAATTGTGCCGCTCCCGTCACTCTGGTTAGGTTGGCATCGAAAAAAACGCTCTCGGGTGCTTTAGAGTGCCGAGTTATTCACTGTGCATGAAGAAATGACCACCTCCAACGTTTGGTTTATGTTTTATAAGCATTTTTAATTTTATTGCTTAAATCGCATTTTCTCGGCGAGCTGAGCGCTTTTTCTGAATTGTGCCGCTCCCGTAACTCTGGTTAGGTTGGCATCGAAAAAAACGCTCTCGGGTGCTTTAGAGTGCCGAGTTTATTACTGCGCATTAAGAAATGACCACCTCCAACGTTTGGTTTATGTTTTATAAGCATTTTTAATTTTATTGCTTAAATCGCATTTTCTCGGCGAGCTGAGCACTTTTTCTGAATTGTGCCGCTCCCGTCACTCTGGTTAGGTTGGCATCGAAAAAAACGCTCTCGGGTGCTTTAGAGTGCCGAGTTTATTACTGCGCATTAAGAAATGACCACCTCCAACGTTTGGTTTATGTTTTATAAGCATTTTTAATTTTATTGCCTAAATCGCATTTTCTCGGCGAGCTGAGCACTTTTTCTGAATTGTGCCGCTCCCGTCACTCTGGTTAGGTTGGCATCGAAAAAAACGCTCTCGGGCGCTTTAGAGTGCCGAGTTTATTACTGAGAAATGACCACCTCCAACGTTTGGTTTATGTTTTATAAGCATTTTTAATTTTATTGCTTAAATCGCATTTTCTCGGCGAGCTGAGCGCTTTTTCTGAATTGTGCCGCTCCCGTCACTCTGGTTAGGTTGGCATCGAAAAAAACGCTCTCGGGTGCTTTAGAGTGCCGAGTTTATTACTGCGCAATAAGAAATGACCACCTCCAACGTTTGGTTTATGTTTTATAAGCATTTTTAATTTTATTGCTTAAATCGCATTTTCTCGGCGAGCTGAGCACTTTTTCTGAATTGTGCCGCTCCCGTCACTCTGGTTAGGTTGGCATCGAAAAAAACGCTCTCGGGTGCTTTAGAGTGCCGAGTTATTCACTGCGCATGAAGAAATGACCACCTCCAACGTTTGGTTTATGTTTTATAAGCATTTTTAATTTTATTGCTTAAATCGCATTTTCTCGGCGAGCTGAGCGCTTTTTCTGAATTGTGCCGCTCCCGTCACTCTGGTTAGGTTGGCATCGAAAAAAACGCTCTCGGGTGCTTTAGAGTGCCGAGTTATTCACTGCGCATGAAGAAATGACCACCTCCAATGTTTGGTTTATGTTTAATAAGCATTTTTAATTTTATTGCTTAAATCGCATTTTCTCGGCGAGCTGAGCGCTTTTTCTGAATTGTGTCGCTCCCGTCACTCTGGTTAGGTTGGCATCGAAAAAAACGCTCTCGGGTGCTTTAGAGTGCCGAGTTATTCACTGCGCATGAAGAAATGACCACCTCCAACGTTTGGTTTATGTTTAATAAGCATTTTTAATTTTATTGCTTAAATCGCATTTTCTCGGCGAGCTGAGCACTTTTTCTGAATTGTGCCGCTCCCGTCACTCTGGTTAGGTTGGCATCGAAAAAAACGCTCTCGGGTGCTTTAGAGTAACGAGTTTATTACTGCGCATTAAGAAATGACCACCTCCAACGTTTGGTTTATGTTTTATAAGCATTTTTAATTTTATTGCTTAAATCGCATTTTCTCGGCGAGCTGAGCACTTTTTCTGAATTGTGCCGCTCCCGTCACTCTGGTTAGGTTGGCATCGAAAAAAACGCTCTCGGGTGCTTTAGAGTGCCGAGTTATTCACTGCGCATGAAGAAATGACCACCTCCAACGTTTGGTTTATGTTTAATAAGCATTTTTAATTTTATTGCTTGAATCGCATTTTCTCGGCGAGCTGAGCACTTTTTCTGAATTGTGCCGCTCCCGTCACTCTGGTTAGGTTGGCATCGAAAAAAACGCTCTCGGGTGCTTTAGAGTGCCGAGTTTATCACTGCGCATGAAGAAATGACCACAACGTTTGGTTTATGTTTTATAAGCATTTTTAATTTTATTGCTTAAATCGCATTTTCTCGGCGAGCTGAGCACTTTTTCTGAATTGTGCCGCTCCCGTCACTCTGGTTAGGTTGGCATCGAAAAAAACGCTCTCGGGTGCTTTAGAGTGCCGAGTTTATCACTGCGCATGAAGAAATGACCACCTCCAACGTTTGGTTTATGTTTTATAAGCATTTTTAATTTTATTGCTTAAATCGCATTTTCTCGGCGAGCTGAGCGCTTTTTCTGAATTGTGCCGCTCCCGTCACTCTGGTTAGGTTGGCATCGAAAAAAACGCTCTCGGGTGCTTTAGAGTGCCGAGTTTATTACTGCGCATTAAGAAATGACCACCTCCAACGTTTGGTTTATGTTTTATAAGCATTTTTAATTTTATTGCTTAAATCGCATTTTCTCGGCGAGCTGAGCACTTTTTCTGAATTGTGCCGCTCCCGTCACTCTGGTTAGGTTGGCATCGAAAAAAACGCTCTCGGGTGCTTTAGAGTGCCGAGTTTATTACTGCGCATTAAGAAATGACCACCTCCAACGTTTGGTTTATGTTTTATAAGCATTTTTAATTTTATTGCTTAAATCGCATTTTCTCGGCGAGCTGAGCACTTTTTCTGAATTGTGCCGCTCCCGTCACTCTGGTTAGGTTGGCATCGAAAAAAACGCTATCGGGTGCTTTAGAGTGCCGAGTTATTCACTGCGCATGAAGAAATGACCACCTCCAACGTTTGGTTTATGTTTAATAAGCATTTTTAATTTTATTGCTTAAATCGCATTTTCTCGGCGAGCTGAGCACTTTTTCTGAATTGTGCCGCTCCCGTCACTCTGGTTAGGTTGGCATCGAAAAAAACGCTCTCGGGTGCTTTAGAGTGCCGAGTTTATTATTGCGCATTAAGAAATGACCACCTCCAACGTTTGGTTTATGTTTTATAAGCATTTTTAATTTTATTGCTTAAATCGCATTTTCTCGGCGAGCTGAGCACTTTTTCTGAATTGTGCCGCTCCCGTCACTCTGGTTAGGTTGGCATCGAAAAAAACGCTCTCGGGTGCTTTAGAGTGCCGAGTTTATCACTGCGCATGAAGAAATGACCACCTCCAACGTTTGGTTTATGTTTAATAAGCATTTTTAATTTTATTGCTTAAATCGCATTTTCTCGGCGAGCTGAGCACTTTTTCTGAATTGTGCCGCTCCCGTCACTCTGGTTAGGTTGGCATCGAAAAAAACGCTCTCGGGTGCTTTAGAGTGCCGACTTTATCACTGCGCATGAAGAAATGACCACCTCCAACGTTTGGTTTATGTTTTATAAGCATTTTTAATTTTATTGCTTAAATCGCATTTTCTCGGCGAGCTGAGCACTTTTTCTGAATTGTGCCGCTCCCGTCACTCTGGTTAGGTTGGCATCGAAAAAAACGCTCACGGGTGCTTTAGAGTGCCGAGTTTATTACTGCGCATTAAGAAACGACCACCTCCAACGTTTGGTTTATGTTTTATAAGCATTTTTAATTTTATTGCTTAAATCGCATTTTCTCGGCGAGCTGAGCACTTTTTCTGAATTGTGCCGCTCCCGTCACTCTGGTTAGGTTGGCATCGAAAAAAACGCTCTCGGGTGCTTTAGAGTGCCGAGTTATTCACTGCGCATGAAGAAATGACCACCTCCAACGTTTGGTTTATGTTTTATAAGCATTTTTAATTTTATTGCTTAAATCGCATTTTCTCGGCGAGCTGAGCACTTTTTCTGAATTGTGCCGCTCCCGTCACTCTGGTTAGGTTGGCATCGAAAAAAACGCTCTCGGGTGCTTTAGAGTGCCGAGTTTATCACTGCGCATGAAGAAATGACCACCTCCAACGTTTGGTTTATGTTTTATAAGCATTTTTAATTTTATTGCTTAAATCGCATTTTCTCGGCGAGCTGAGCGCTTTTTCTGAATTGTGCCGCTCCCGTCACTCTGGTTAGGTTGGCATCGAAAAAAACGCTCTCGGGTGCTTTAGAGTGCCGAGTTTATCACTGCGCATGAAGAAATGACCACCTCCAACGTTTGGTTTATGTTTTATAAGCATTTTTAATTTTATTGCTTAAATCGCATTTTCTCGGCGAGCTGAGCGCTTTTTCTGAATTGTGCCGCTCCCGTAACTCTGGTTAGGTTGGCATCGAAAAAAACGCTCTCGGGTGCTTTAGAGTGCCGAGTTTATCACTGCGCATGAAGAAATGACCACCTCCAACGTTTGGTTTATGTTTTATAAGCATTTTTAATTTTATTGCTTAAATCGCATTTTCTCGGCGAGCTGAGCGCTTTTTCTGAATTGTGCCGCTCCCGTCACTCTGGTTAGGTTGGCATCGAAAAAAACGCTCTCGGGTGCTTTAGAGTGCCGAGTTATTCACTGCGCATGAAGAAATGACCACCTCCAACGTTTGGTTTATGTTTTATAAGCATTTTTAATTTTATTGCTTAAATCGCATTTTCTCGGCGAGCTGAGCGCTTTTTCTGAATTGCGCCGCTCCTGTCACTCTGGTTAGGTTGGCATCGAAAAAAACGCTCTCGGGTGCTTTAGAGTGCCGAGTTATTCACTGCGCATGAAGAAATGACCACCTCCAACGTTTGGTTTATGTTTAATAAGCATTTTTAATTTTATTGCTTAAATCGCATTTTCTCGGCGAGCTGAGCGCTTTTTCTGAATTGTGCCGCTCCCGTAACTCTGGTTAGGTTGGCATCGAAAAAAACGCTCTCGGGTGCTTTAGAGTGCCGAGTTTATCACTGCGCATGAAGAAATGACCACTTCCAACGTTTGGTTTATGTTTTATAAGCATTTTTAATTTTATTGCTTAAATCGCATTTTCTCGGCGAGCTGAGCGCTTTTTCTGAATTGTGCCGCTCCCGTAACTCTGGTTAGGTTGGCATCGAAAAAAACGCTCTCGGGTGCTTTAGAGTGCCGAGTTTATCACTGCGCATGAAGAAATGACCACTTCCAACGTTTGGTTTATGTTTTATAAGCATTTTTAATTTTATTGCTTAAATCGCATTTTCTCGGCGAGCTGAGCACTTTTTCTGAATTGTGCCGCTCCCGTCACTCTGGTTAGGTTGGCATCGAAAAAAACGCTCTCGGGTGCTCTATAGAGTGCCGAGTTTATTACTGCGCATTAAGAAATGACCACCTCCAACGTTTGGTTTATGTTTTATAAGCATTTTTAATTTTATTGCTTAAATCGCATTTTCTCGGCGAGCTGAGCACTTTTTCTGAATTGTGCCGCTCCCGTCACTCTGGTTAGGTTGGCATCGAAAAAAACGCTCTCGGGTGCTTTAGAGTGCCGAGTTATTCACTGCGCATGAAGAAATGACCACCTCCAACGTTTGGTTTATGTTTTATAAGCATTTTTAATTTTATTGCTTAAATCGCATTTTCTCGGCGAGCTGAGCACTTTTTCTGAATTGTGCCGCTCCCGTCACTCTGGTTAGGTTGGCATCGAAAAAAACGCTCTCGGGTGCTTTAGAGTGCCGAGTTTATCACTGCGCATGAAGAAATGACCACCTCCAACGTTTGGTTTATGTTTTATAAGCATTTTTAATTTTATTGCTTAAATCGCATTTTCTCGGCGAGCTGAGCGCTTTTTATGAATTGTGCCGCTCCCGTCACTCTGGTTAGGTTGGCATCGAAAAAAACGCTCTCGGGTGCTTTAGAGTGCCGAGTTATTCACTGCGCATGAAGAAATGACCACCTCCAACGTTTGGTTTATGTTTAATAAGCATTTTTAATTTTATTGCTTAAATCGCATTTTCTCGGCGAGCTGAGCGCTTTTTCTGAATTGTGCCGCTCCCGTCACTCTGGTTAGGTTGGCATCGAAAAAAACGCTCTCGGGTGCTTTAGAGTGCCGAGTTATTCACTGCGCATGAAGAAATGACCACCTCCACCGTTTGGTTTATGTTTAATAAGCATTTTTAATTTTATTGCTTAAATCGCATTTTCTCGGCGAGCTGAGCACTTTTTCTGAATTGTGCCGCTCCCGTCACTCTGGTTAGGTTGGCATCGAAAAAAAAAAGCTCTCGGGTGCTTTAGAGTGCCGAGTTTATTACTGCGCATTAAGAAATGACCACCTCCAACGTTTGGTTTATGTTTTATAAGCATTTTTAATTTTATTGCTTAAATCGCATTTTCTCGGCGAGCTGAGCACTTTTTCTGAATTGTGCCGCTCCCGTCACTCTGGTTATGTTGGCATCGAAAAAAACGCTCTCGGGTGCTTTAGAGTGCCGAGTTATTCACTGCGCACGAAGAAATGACCACCTCCAACGTTTGGTTTATGTTTTATAAGCATTTTTAATTTTATTGCTTAAATCGCATTTTCTCGGCGAGCTGAGCGCTTTTTCTGAATTGTGCCGCTCCCGTCACTCTGGTTAGGTTGGCATCGAAAAAAACGCTCTCGGGTGCTTTAGAGTGCCGAGTTTATTACTGCGCATTAAGAAATGACCACCTCCAACGTTTGGTTTATGTTTTATAAGCATTTTTAATTTTATTGCTTAAATCGCATTTTCTCGGCGAGCTGAGCACTTTTTCTGAATTGTGCCGCTCCCGTCACTCTGGTTAGGTTGGCATCGAAAAAAACGCTCTCGGGTGCTTTAGAGTGCCGAGTTTATTACTGCGCATTAAGAAATGACCACCTCCAACGTTTGGTTTATGTTTTATAAGCATTTTTAATTTTATTGCTTAAATCGCATTTTCTCGGCGAGCTGAGCACTTTTTCTGAATTGTGCCGCTCCCGTCACTCTGGTTAGGTTGGCATCGAAAAAAACGCTATCGGGTGCTTTAGAGTGCCGAGTTATTCACTGCGCATGAAGAAATGACCACCTCCAACGTTTGGTTTATGTTTAATAAGCATTTTTAATTTTATTGCTTAAATCGCATTTTCTCGGCGAGCTGAGCACTTTTTCTGAATTGTGCCGCTCCCGTCACTCTGGTTAGGTTGGCATCGAAAAAAACGCTCTCGGGTGCTTTAGAGTGCCGAGTTTATTACTGCGCATTAAGAAATGACCACCTCCAACGTTTGGTTTATGTTTTATAAGCATTTTTAATTTTATTGCTTAAATCGCATTTTCTCGGCGAGCTGAGCACTTTTTCTGAATTGTGCCGCTCCCGTCACTCTGGTTAGGTTGGCATCGAAAAAAACGCTCTCGGGTGCTTTAGAGTGCCGAGTTTATTACTGCGCATTAAGAAATGACCACCTCCAACGTTTGGTTTATGTTTTATAAGCATTTTTAATTTTATTGCTTAAATCGCATTTTCTCGGCGAGCTGAGCGCTTTTTCTGAATTGTGCCGCTCCCGTCACTCTGGTTAGGTTGGCATCGAAAAAAACGCTCTCGGGTGCTTTAGAGTGCCGAGTTATTCACTGCGCATGAAGAAATGACCACCTCCAACGTTTGGTTTATGTTTAATAAGCATTTTTAATTTTATTGCTTAAATCGCATTTTCTCGGCGAGTTGAGCACTTTTTCTGAATTGTGCCGCTCCCGTCACTCTGGTTAGGTTGGCATCGAAAAAAACGCTCTCGGGTGCTTTAGAGTGCCGAGTTTATTACTGCGCATTAAGAAATGACCACCTCCAACGTTTGGTTTATGTTTTATAAGCATTTTTAATTTTATTGCTTAAATCGCATTTTCTCGGCGAGCTGAGCGCTTTTTCTGAATTGTGCCGCTCCCGTCACTCTGGTTAGGTTGGCATCGAAAAAAACGCTCTCGGGTGCTTTAGAGTGCCGAGTTATTCACTGCGCATGAAGAAATGACCACCTCCAACGTTTGGTTTATGTTTAATAAGCATTTTTAATTTTATTGCTTAAATCGCATTTTCTCGGCGAGCTGAGCACTTTTTCTGAATTGTGCCGCTCCCGTCACTCTGGTTAGGTTGGCATCGAAAAAAACGCTCTCGGGTGCTTTAGAGTGCCGAGTTTATTACTGCGCATTAAGAAATGACCACCTCCAACGTTTGGTTTATGTTTTATAAGCATTTTTAATTTTATTGCTTAAATCGCATTTTCTCTGCGAGCTGAGCACTTTTTCTGAATTGTGCCGCTCCCGTCACTCTGGTTAGGTTGGCATCGAAAAAAACGCTCTCGGGTGCTTTAGAGTGCCGAGTTTATCACTGCGCATGAAGAAATGACCACCTCCAACGTTTGGTTTATGTTTAATAAGCATTTTTAATTTTATTGCTTAAATCGCATTTTCTCGGCGAGCTGAGCACTTTTTCTGAATTGTGCCGCTCCCGTCACTCTGGTTAGGTTGGCATCGAAAAAAACGCTCTCGGGTGCTTTAGAGTGCCGACTTTATCACTGCGCATGAAGAAATGACCACCTCCAACGTTTGGTTTATGTTTTATAAGCATTTTTAATTTTATTGCTTAAATCGCATTTTCTCGGCGAGCTGAGCACTTTTTCTGAATTGTGCCGCTCCCGTCACTCTGGTTAGGTTGGCATCGAAAAAAACGCTCTCGGGCGCTTTAGAGTGCCGAGTTTATTACTGAGAAATGACCACCTCCAACGTTTGGTTTATGTTTTATAAGCATTTTTAATTTTATTGCTTAAATCGCATTTTCTCGGCGAGCTGAGCGCTTTTTCTGAATTGTGCCGCTCCCGTCACTCTGGTTAGGTTGGCATCGAAAAAAACGCTCTCGGGTGCTTTAGAGTGCCGAGTTTATTACTGCGCAATAAGAAATGACCACCTCCAACGTTTGGTTTATGTTTTATAAGCATTTTTAATTTTATTGCTTAAATCGCATTTTCTCGGCGAGCTGAGCACTTTTTCTGAATTGTGCCGCTCCCGTCACTCTGGTTAGGTTGGCATCGAAAAAAACGCTCTCGGGTGCTTTAGAGTGCCGAGTTATTCACTGCGCATGAAGAAATGACCACCTCCAACGTTTGGTTTATGTTTTATAAGCATTTTTAATTTTATTGCTTAAATCGCATTTTCTCGGCGAGCTGAGCGCTTTTTCTGAATTGTGCCGCTCCCGTCACTCTGGTTAGGTTGGCATCGAAAAAAACGCTCTCGGGTGCTTTAGAGTGCCGAGTTATTCACTGCGCATGAAGAAATGACCACCTCCAATGTTTGGTTTATGTTTAATAAGCATTTTTAATTTTATTGCTTAAATCGCATTTTCTCGGCGAGCTGAGCGCTTTTTCTGAATTGTGCCGCTCCCGTCACTCTGGTTAGGTTGGCATCGAAAAAAACGCTCTCGGGTGCTTTAGAGTGCCGAGTTATTCACTGCGCATGAAGAAATGACCACCTCCAACGTTTGGTTTATGTTTAATAAGCATTTTTAATTTTATTGCTTAAATCGCATTTTCTCGGCGAGCTGAGCACTTTTTCTGAATTGTGCCGCTCCCGTCACTCTGGTTAGGTTGGCATCGAAAAAAACGCCCTCGGGTGCTTTAGAGTAACGAGTTTATTACTGCGCATTAAGAAATGACCACCTCCAACGTTTGGTTTATGTTTTATAAGCATTTTTAATTTTATTGCTTAAATCGCATTTTCTCGGCGAGCTGAGCACTTTTTCTGAATTGTGCCGCTCCCGTCACTCTGGTTAGGTTGGCATCGAAAAAAACGCTCTCGGGTGCTTTAGAGTGCCGAGTTATTCACTGCGCATGAAGAAATGACCACCTCCAACGTTTGGTTTATGTTTAATAAGCATTTTTAATTTTATTGCTTGAATCGCATTTTCTCGGCGAGCTGAGCACTTTTTCTGAATTGTGCCGCTCCCGTCACTCTGGTTAGGTTGGCATCGAAAAAAACGCTCTCGGGTGCTTTAGAGTGCCGAGTTTATCACTGCGCATGAAGAAATGACCACAACGTTTGGTTTATGTTTTATAAGCATTTTTAATTTTATTGCTTAAATCGCATTTTCTCGGCGAGCTGAGCACTTTTTCTGAATTGTGCCGCTCCCGTCACTCTGGTTAGGTTGGCATCGAAAAAAACGCTCTCGGGTGCTTTAGAGTGCCGAGTTTATCACTGCGCATGAAGAAATGACCACCTCCAACGTTTGGTTTATGTTTTATAAGCATTTTTAATTTTATTGCTTAAATCGCATTTTCTCGGCGAGCTGAGCGCTTTTTCTGAATTGTGCCGCTCCCGTCACTCTGGTTAGGTTGGCATCGAAAAAAACGCTCTCGGGTGCTTTAGAGTGCCGAGTTTATTACTGCGCATTAAGAAATGACCACCTCCAACGTTTGGTTTATGTTTTATAAGCATTTTTAATTTTATTGCTTAAATCGCATTTTCTCGGCGAGCTGAGCACTTTTTCTGAATTGTGCCGCTCCCGTCACTCTGGTTAGGTTGGCATCGAAAAAAACGCTCTCGGGTGCTTTAGAGTGCCGAGTTTATTACTGCGCATTAAGAAATGACCACCTCCAACGTTTGGTTTATGTTTTATAAGCATTTTTAATTTTATTGCTTAAATCGCATTTTCTCGGCGAGCTGAGCACTTTTTCTGAATTGTGCCGCTCCCGTCACTCTGGTTAGGTTGGCATCGAAAAAAACGCTATCGGGTGCTTTAGAGTGCCGAGTTATTCACTGCGCATGAAGAAATGACCACCTCCAACGTTTGGTTTATGTTTAATAAGCATTTTTAATTTTATTGCTTAAATCGCATTTTCTCGGCGAGCTGAGCACTTTTTCTGAATTGTGCCGCTCCCGTCACTCTGGTTAGGTTGGCATCGAAAAAAACGCTCTCGGGTGCTTTAGAGTGCCGAGTTTATTATTGCGCATTAAGAAATGACCACCTCCAACGTTTGGTTTATGTTTTATAAGCATTTTTAATTTTATTGCTTAAATCGCATTTTCTCGGCGAGCTGAGCACTTTTTCTGAATTGTGCCGCTCCCGTCACTCTGGTTAGGTTGGCATCGAAAAAAACGCTCTCGGGTGCTTTAGAGTGCCGAGTTTATCACTGCGCATGAAGAAATGACCACCTCCAACGTTTGGTTTATGTTTAATAAGCATTTTTAATTTTATTGCTTAAATCGCATTTTCTCGGCGAGCTGAGCACTTTTTCTGAATTGTGCCGCTCCCGTCACTCTGGTTAGGTTGGCATCGAAAAAAACGCTCTCGGGTGCTTTAGAGTGCCGACTTTATCACTGCGCATGAAGAAATGACCACCTCCAACGTTTGGTTTATGTTTTATAAGCATTTTTAATTTTATTGCTTAAATCGCATTTTCTCGGCGAGCTGAGCACTTTTTCTGAATTGTGCCGCTCCCGTCACTCTGGTTAGGTTGGCATCGAAAAAAACGCTCACGGGTGCTTTAGAGTGCCGAGTTTATTACTGCGCATTAAGAAACGACCACCTCCAACGTTTGGTTTATGTTTTATAAGCATTTTTAATTTTATTGCTTAAATCGCATTTTCTCGGCGAGCTGAGCACTTTTTCTGAATTGTGCCGCTCCCGTCACTCTGGTTAGGTTGGCATCGAAAAAAACGCTCTCGGGTGCTTTAGAGTGCCGAGTTATTCACTGCGCATGAAGAAATGACCACCTCCAACGTTTGGTTTATGTTTTATAAGCATTTTTAATTTTATTGCTTAAATCGCATTTTCTCGGCGAGCTGAGCACTTTTTCTGAATTGTGCCGCTCCCGTCACTCTGGTTAGGTTGGCATCGAAAAAAACGCTCTCGGGTGCTTTAGAGTGCCGAGTTTATCACTGCGCATGAAGAAATGACCACCTCCAACGTTTGGTTTATGTTTTATAAGCATTTTTAATTTTATTGCTTAAATCGCATTTTCTCGGCGAGCTGAGCGCTTTTTCTGAATTGTGCCGCTCCCGTCACTCTGGTTAGGTTGGCATCGAAAAAAACGCTCTCGGGTGCTTTAGAGTGCCGAGTTTATCACTGCGCATGAAGAAATGACCACCTCCAACGTTTGGTTTATGTTTTATAAGCATTTTTAATTTTATTGCTTAAATCGCATTTTCTCGGCGAGCTGAGCGCTTTTTCTGAATTGTGCCGCTCCCGTAACTCTGGTTAGGTTGGCATCGAAAAAAACGCTCTCGGGTGCTTTAGAGTGCCGAGTTTATCACTGCGCATGAAGAAATGACCACCTCCAACGTTTGGTTTATGTTTTATAAGCATTTTTAATTTTATTGCTTAAATCGCATTTTCTCGGCGAGCTGAGCGCTTTTTCTGAATTGTGCCGCTCCCGTCACTCTGGTTAGGTTGGCATCGAAAAAAACGCTCTCGGGTGCTTTAGAGTGCCGAGTTATTCACTGCGCATGAAGAAATGACCACCTCCAATGTTTGGTTTATGTTTAATAAGCATTTTTAATTTTATTGCTTAAATCGCATTTTCTCGGCGAACTGAGCGCTTTTTCTGAATTGTGCCGCTCCCGTCACTCTGGTTAGGTTGGCATCGAAAAAAACGCTCTCGGGTGCTTTAGAGTGCCGAGTTATTCACTGCGCATGAAGAAATGACCACCTCCAACGTTTGGTTTATGTTTTATAAGCATTTTTAATTTTATTGCTTAAATCGCATTTTCTCGGCGAGCTGAGCGCTTTTTCTGAATTGTGCCGCTCCCGTCACTCTGGTTAGGTTGGCATCGAAAAAAACGCTCTCGGGTGCTTTAGAGTGCCGAGTTTATTACTGCGCATTAAGAAATGACCACCTCCAACGTTTGGTTTATGTTTTATAAGCATTTTTAATTTTATTGCTTAAATCGCATTTTCTCGGCGAGCTGAGCACTTTTTCTGAATTGTGCCGCTCCCGTCACTCTGGTTAGGTTGGCATCGAAAAAAACGCTCTCGGGTGCTTTAGAGTGCCGAGTTTATCACTGCGCATGAAGAAATGACCACCTCCAACGTTTGGTTTATGTTTTATAAGCATTTTTAATTTTATTGCTTAAATCGCATTTTCTCGGCGAGCTGAGCGCTTTTTCTGAATTGTGCCGCTCCCGTCACTCTGGTTAGGTTGGCATCGAAAAAAACGCTCTCGGGTGCTTTAGAGTGCCGAGTTTATCACTGCGCATGAAGAAATGACCACCTCCAACGTTTGGTTTATGTTTTATAAGCATTTTTAATTTTATTGCTTAAATCGCATTTTCTCGGCGAGCTGAGCACTTTTTCTGAATTGTGCCGCTCCCGTCACTCTGGTTAGGTTGGCATCGAAAAAAACGCTCTCGGGTGCTTTAGAGTGCCGAGTTATTCACTGCGCATGAAGAAATGACAACCTCCAACGTTTGGTTTATGTTTAATAAGCATTTTTAATTTTATTGCTTAAATCGCATTTTCTCGGCGAGCTGAGCACTTTTTCTGAATTGTGCCGCTCCCGTCACTCTGGTTAGGTTGGCATCGAAAAAAACGCTCTCGGGTGCTTTAGAGTGCCGAGTTTATTACTGCGCATTAAGAAATGACCACCTCCAACGTTTGGTTTATGTTTTATAAGCATTTTTAATTTTATTGCTTAAATCGCATTTTCTCAGCGAGCTGAGCACTTTTTCTGAATTGTGCCGCTCCCGTCACTCTGGTTAGGTTGGCATCGAAAAAAACGCTCTCGGGTGCTTTAGAGTGCCGAGTTTATTACTGCGCATTAAGAAATGACCACCTCCAACGTTTGGTTTATGTTTTATAAGCATTTTTAATTTTATTGCTTAAATCGCATTTTCTCGGCGAGCTGAGCACTTTTTCTGAATTGTGCCGCTCCCGTCACTCTGGTTAGGTTGGCATCGAAAAAAACGCTCTCGGGTGCTTTAGAGTGCCGAGTTATTCACTGCGCATGAAGAAATGACCACCTCCAACGTTTGGTTTATGTTTAATAAGCATTTTTAATTTTATTGCTTGAATCGCATTTTCTCGGCGAGCTGAGCACTTTTTCTGAATTGTGCCGCTCCCGTCACTCTGGTTAGGTTGGCATCGAAAAAAACGCTCTCGGGTGCTTTAGAGTGCCGAGTTTATTACTGCGCATTAAGAAATGACCACCTCCAACGTTTGGTTTATGTTTTATAAGCATTTTTAATTTTATTGCTTAAATCGCATTTTCTCGGCGAGCTGAGCGCTTTTTCTGAATTGTGCCGCTCCCGTCACTCTGGTTAGGTTGGCATCGAAAAAAACGCTCTCGGGTGCTTTAGAGTGCCGAGTTTATCACTGCGCATGAAGAAATGACCACTTCCAACGTTTGGTTTATGTTTTATAAGCATTTTTAATTTTATTGCTTAAATCGCATTTTCTCGGCGAGCTGAGCACTTTTTCTGAATTGTGCCGCTCCCGTCACTCTGGTTAGGTTGGCATCGAAAAAAACGCTCTCGGGTGCTTTAGAGTGCCGAGTTATTCACTGCGCATGAAGAAATGACCACCTCCAACGTTTGGTTTATGTTTTATAAGCATTTTTAATTTTATTGCTTAAATCGCATTTTCTCGGCGAGCTGAGCACTTTTTCTGAATTGTGCCGCTCCCGTCACTCTGGTTAGGTTGGCATCGAAAAAAACGCTCTCGGGTGCTTTAGAGTGCCGAGTTTATCACTGCGCATGAAGAAATGACCACCTCCAACGTTTGGTTTATGTTTTATAAGCATTTTTAATTTTATTGCTTAAATCGCATTTTCTCGGCGAGCTGAGCGCTTTTTCTGAATTGTGCCGCTCCCGTCACTCTGGTTAGGTTGGCATCGAAAAAAACGCTCTCGGGTGCTTTAGAGTGCCGAGTTATTCACTGCGCATGAAGAAATGACCACCTCCAACGTTTGGTTTATGTTTTATAAGCATTTTTAATTTTATTGCTTAAATCGCATTTTCTCGGCGAGCTGAGCGCTTTTTCTGAAATGTGCCGCTCCCGTCACTCTGGTTAGGTTGGCATCGAAAAAAACGCTCTCGGGTGCTTTAGAGTGCCGAGTTATTCACTGCGCATGAAGAAATGACCACCTCCAATGTTTGGTTTATGTTTAATAAGCATTTTTAATTTTATTGCTTAAATCGCATTTTCTCGGCAAGCTGAGCGCTTTTTCTGAATTGTGCCGCTCCCGTCACTCTGGTTAGGTTGGCATCGAAAAAAACGCTCTCGGGTGCTTTAGAGTGCCGAGTTATTCACTGCGCATGAAGAAATGACCACCTCCAACGTTTGGTTTATGTTTAATAAGCATTTTTAATTTTATTGCTTAAATCGCATTTTCTCGGCGAGCTGAGCACTTTTTCTGAATTGTGCCGCTCCCGTCACTCTGGTTAGGTTGGCATCGAAAAAAACGCTCTCGGGTGCTTTAGAGTAACGAGTTTATTACTGCGCATTAAGAAATGACCACCTCCAACGTTTGGTTTATGTTTTATAAGCATTTTTAATTTTATTGCTTAAATCGCATTTTCTCGGCGAGCTGAGCACTTTTTCTGAATTGTGCCGCTCCCGTCACTCTGGTTAGGTTGGCATCGAAAAAAACGCTCTCGGGTGCTTTAGAGTGCCGAGTTATTCACTGCGCATGAAGAAATGACCACCTCCAACGTTTGGTTTATGTTTAATAAGCATTTTTAATTTGATTGCTTGAATCGCATTTTCTCGGCGAGCTGAGCACTTTTTCTGAATTGTGCCGCTCCCGTCACTCTGGTTAGGTTGGCATCGAAAAAAACGCTCTCGGGTGCTTTAGAGTGCCGAGTTTATCACTGCGCATGAAGAAATGACCACAACGTTTGGTTTATGTTTTATAAGCATTTTTAATTTTATTGCTTAAATCGCATTTTCTCGGCGAGCTGAGCACTTTTTCTGAATTGTGCCGCTCCCGTCACTCTGGTTAGGTTGGCATCGAAAAAAACGCTCTCGGGTGCTTTAGAGTGCCGAGTTTATCACTGCGCATGAAGAAATGACCACCTCCAACGTTTGGTTTATGTTTTATAAGCATTTTTAATTTTATTGCTTAAATCGCATTTTCTCGGCGAGCTGAGCACTTTTTCTGAATTGTGCCGCTCCCGTCACTCTGGTTAGGTTGGCATCGAAAAAAACGCTCTCGGGTGCTTTAGAGTGCCGAGTTTATTACTGCGCATTAAGAAATGACCACCTCCAACGTTTGGTTTATGTTTTATAAGCATTTTTAATTTTATTGCTTAAATCGCATTTTCTCGGCGAGCTGAGCGCTTTTTCTGAATTGTGCCGCTCCCGTCACTCTGGTTAGGTTGGCATCGAAAAAAACGCTCTCGGGTGCTTTAGAGTGCCGAGTTATTCACTGCGCATGAAGAAATGACCACCTCCAACGTTTGGTTTATGTTTAATAAGCATTTTTAATTTTATTGCTTAAATCGCATTTTCTCGGCGAGCTGAGCACTTTTTCTGAATTGTGCCGCTCCCGTCACTCTGGTTAGGTTGGCATCGAAAAAAACGCTCTCGGGTGCTTTAGAGTGCCGAGTTTATTACTGCGCATTAAGAAATGACCACCTCCAACGTTTGGTTTATGTTTTATAAGCATTTTTAATTTTATTGCTTAAATCGCATTTTCTCGGCGAGCTGAGCGCTTTTTCTGAATTGTGCCGCTCCCGTCACTCTGGTTAGGTTGGCATCGAAAAAAACGCTTTCGGGTGCTTTAGAGTGCCGAGTTATTCACTGCGCATGAAGAAATGACCACCTCCAACGTTTGGTTTATGTTTAATAAGCATTTTTAATTTTATTGCTTAAATCGCATTTCTCGGCGAGCTGAGCACTTTTTCTGAATTGTGCCGCTCCCGTCACTCTGGTTAGGTTGGCATCGAAAAAAACGCTCTCGGGTGCTTTAGAGTGCCGAGTTTATTATTGCGCATTAAGAAATGACCACCTCCAACGTTTGGTTTATGTTTTATAAGCATTTTTAATTTTATTGCTTAAATCGCATTTTCTCGGCGAGCTGAGCACTTTTTCTGAATTGTGCCGCTCCCGTCACTCTGGTTAGGTTGGCATCGAAAAAAACGCTCTCGGGTGCTTTAGAGTGCCGAGTTTATCACTGCGCATGAAGAAATGACCACCTCCAACGTTTGGTTTATGTTTAATAAGCATTTTTAATTTTATTGCTTAAATCGCATTTTCTCGGCGAGCTGAGCACTTTTTCTGAATTGTGCCGCTCCCGTCACTCTGGTTAGGTTGGCATCGAAAAAAACGCTCTCGGGTGCTTTAGAGTGCCGACTTTATCACTGCGCATGAAGAAATGACCACCTCCAACGTTTGGTTTATGTTTTATAAGCATTTTTAATTTTATTGCTTAAATCGCATTTTCTCGGCGAGCTGAGCACTTTTTCTGAATTGTGCCGCTCCCGTCACTCTGGTTAGGTTGGCATCGAAAAAAACGCTCACGGGTGCTTTAGAGTGCCGAGTTTATTACTGCGCATTAAGAAACGACCACCTCCAACGTTTGGTTTATGTTTTATAAGCATTTTTAATTTTATTCCTTAAATCGCATTTTCTCGGCGAGCTGAGCACTTTTTCTGAATTGTGCCGCTCCCGTCACTCTGGTTAGGTTGGCATCGAAAAAAACGCTCTCGGGTGCTTTAGAGTGCCGAGTTTATCACTGCGCATGAAGAAATGACCACCTCCAACGTTTGGTTTATGTTTTATAAGCATTTTTAATTTTATTGCTTAAATCGCATTTTCTCGGCGAGCTGAGCGCTTTTTCTGAATTGTGCCGCTCCCGTAACTCTGGTTAGGTTGGCATCGAAAAAAACGCTCTCGGGTGCTTTAGAGTGCCGAGTTTATCACTGCGCATGAAGAAATGACCACCTCCAACGTTTGGTTTATGTTTTATAAGCATTTTTAATTTTATTGCTTAAATCGCATTTTCTCGGCGAGCTGAGCGCTTTTTCTGAATTGTGCCGCTCCCGTCACTCTGGTTAGGTTGGCATCGAAAAAAACGCTCTCGGGTGCTTTAGAGTGCCGAGTTATTCACTGCGCATGAAAAAATGACCACCTCCAATGTTTGGTTTATGTTTAATAAGCATTTTTAATTTTATTGCTTAAATCGCATTTTCTCGGCGAGCTGAGCGCTTTTTCTGAATTGTGCCGCTCCCGTCACTCTGGTTAGGTTGGCATCGAAAAAAACGCTCTCGGGTGCTTTAGAGTGCCGAGTTATTCACTGCGCATGAAGAAATGACCACCTCCAACGTTTGGTTTATGTTTAATAAGCATTTTTAATTTTATTGCTTAAATCGCATTTTCTCGGCGAGCTGAGCACTTTTTCTGAATTGTGCCGCTCCCGTCACTCTGGTTAGGTTGGCATCGAAAAAAACGCTCTCGGGTGCTTTAGAGTGCCGAGTTTATTACTGCGCATTAGGAAATGACCACCTCCAACGTTTGGTTTATGTTTTATAAGCATTTTTAATTTTATTGCTTAAATCGCATTTTCTCGGCGAGCTGAGCGCTTTTTCTGAATTGTGCCGCTCCCGTCACTCTGGTTAGGTTGGCATCGAAAAAAACGCTCTCGGGTGCTTTAGAGTGCCGAGTTTATTACTGCGCATTAAGAAATGACCACCTCCAACGTTTGGTTTATGTTTTATAAGCATTTTTAATTTTATTGCTTAAATCGCATTTTCTCGGCGAGCTGAGCACTTTTTCTGAATTGTGCCGCTCCCGTCACTCTGGTTAGGTTGGCATCGAAAAAAACGCTCTCGGGTGCTTTAGAGTGCCGAGTTTATCACTGCGCATGAAGAAATGACCACCTCCAACGTTTGGTTTATGTTTTATAAGCATTTTTAATTTTATTGCTTAAATCGCATTTTCTCGGCGAGCTGAGCGCTTTTTCTGAATTGTGCCGCTCCCGTCACTCTGGTTAGGTTGGCATCGAAAAAAACGCTCTCGGGTGCTTTAGAGTGCCGAGTTTATCACTGCGCATGAAGAAATGACCACCTCCAACGTTTGGTTTATGTTTTATAAGCATTTTTAATTTTATTGCTTAAATCGCATTTTCTCGGCGAGCTGAGCACTTTTTCTGAATTGTGCCGCTCCCGTCACTCTGGTTAGGTTGGCATCGAAAAAAACGCTCTCGGGTGCTTTAGAGTGCCGAGTTATTCACTGCGCATGAAGAAATGACAACCTCCAACGTTTGGTTTATGTTTAATAAGCATTTTTAATTTTATTGCTTAAATCGCATTTTCTCGGCGAGCTGAGCGCTTTTTCTGAATTGTGCCGCTCCCGTAACTCTGGTTAGGTTGGCATCGAAAAAAACGCTCTCGGGTGCTTTAGAGTGCCGAGTTTATCACTGCGCATGAAGAAATGTCAACTTCCAACGTTTGGTTTATGTTTTATAAGCATTTTTAATTTTATTGCTTAAATCGCATTTTCTCGGCGAGCTGAGCGCTTTTTCTGAATTGTGCCGCTCCCGTAACTCTGGTTAGGTTGGCATCGAAAAAAACGCTCTCGGGTGCTTTAGAGTGCCGAGTTTATCACTGCGCATGAAGAAATGACCACTTCCAACGTTTGGTTTATGTTTTATAAGCATTTTTAATTTTATTGCTTAAATCGCATTTTCTCGGCGAGCTGAGCACTTTTTCTGAATTGTGCCGCTCCCGTCACTCTGGTTAGGTTGGCATCGAAAAAAACGCTCTCGGGTGCTCTAGAGTGCCGAGTTTATTACTGCGCATTAAAAAATGACCACCTCCAACGTTTGGTTTATGTTTTATAAGCATTTTTAATTTTATTGCTTAAATCGCATTTTCTCGGCGAGCTGAGCACTTTTTCTGAATTGTGCCGCTCCCGTCACTCTGGTTAGGTTGGCATCGAAAAAAACGCTCTCGGGTGCTTTAGAGTGCCGAGTTATTCACTGCGCATGAAGAAATGACCACCTCCAACGTTTGGTTTATGTTTTATAAGCATTTTTAATTTTATTGCTTAAATCGCATTTTCTCGGCGAGCTGAGCACTTTTTCTGAATTGTGCCGCTCCCGTCACTCTGGTTAGGTTGGCATCGAAAAAAACGCTCTCGGGTGCTTTAGAGTGCCGAGTTTATCACTGCGCATGAAGAAATGACCACCTCCAACGTTTGGTTTATGTTTTATAAGCATTTTTAATTTTATTGCTTAAATCGCATTTTCTCGGCGAGCTGAGCGCTTTTTCTGAATTGTGCCGCTCCCGTCACTCTGGTTAGGTTGGCATCGAAAAAAACGCTCTCGGGTGCTTTAGAGTGCCGAGTTATTCACTGCGCATGAAGAAATGACCACCTCCAACGTTTCGTTTATGTTTAATAAGCATTTTTAATTTTATTGCTTAAATCGCATTTTCTCGGCGAGCTGAGCGCTTTTTCTGAATTGTGCCGCTCCCGTCACTCTGGTTAGGTTGGCATCGAAAAAAACGCTCTCGGGTGCTTTAGAGTGCCGAGTTATTCACTGCGCATGAAGAAATGACCACCTCCACCGTTTGGTTTATGTTTAATAAGCATTTTTAATTTTATTGCTTAAATCGCATTTTCTCGGCGAGCTGAGCACTTTTTCTGAATTGTGCCGCTCCCGTCACTCTGGTTAGGTTGGCATCGAAAAAAACGCTCTCGGGTGCTTTAGAGTGCCGAGTTTATTACTGCGCATTAAGAAATGACCACCTCCAACGTTTGGTTTATGTTTTATAAGCATTTTTAATTTTATTGCTTGAATCGCATTTTCTCGGCGAGCTGAGCGCTTTTTCTGAATTGTGCCGCTCCCGTCACTCTGGTTAGGTTGGCATCGAAAAAAACGCTCTCGGGTGCTTTAGAGTGCCGAGTTATTCACTGCGCATGAAGAAATGACCACCTCCAACGTTTGGTTTATGTTTAATAAGCATTTTTAATTTTATTGCTTAAATCGCAATTTCTCGGCGAGCTGAGCACTTTTTCTGAATTGTGCCGCTCCCGTCACTCTGGTTAGGTTGGCATCGAAAAAAACGCTCTCGGGTGCTTTAGAGTGCCGAGTTTATTACTGCGCATTAAGAAATGACCACCTCCAACGTTTGGTTTATGTTTTATAAGCATTTTTAATTTTATTGCTTAAATCGCATTTTCTCGGCGAGCTGAGCACTTTTTCTGAATTGTGCCGCTCCCGTCACTCTGGTTAGGTTGGCATCGAAAAAAACGCTCTCGGGTGCTTTAGAGTGCCGAGTTTATCACTGCGCATGAAGAAATGACCACCTCCAACGTTTGGTTTATGTTTAATAAGCATTTTTAATTTTATTGCTTAAATCGCATTTTCTCGGCGAGCTGAGCACTTTTTCTGAATTGTGCCGCTCCCGTCACTCTGGTTAGGTTGGCATCGAAAAAAACGCTCTCGGGTTCTTTAGAGTGCCGACTTTATCACTGCGCATGAAGAAATGACCACCTCCAACGTTTGGTTTATGTTTTATAAGCATTTTTAATTTTATTGCTTAAATCGCATTTTCTCGGCGAGCTGAGCACTTTTTCTGAATTGTGCCGCTCCCGTCACTCTGGTTAGGTTGGCATCGAAAAAAACGCTCACGGGTGCTTTAGAGTGCCGAGTTTATTACTGCGCATTAAGAAATGACCACCTCCAACGTTTGGTTTATGTTTTATAAGCATTTTTAATTTTATTGCTTAAATCGCATTTTCTCGGCGAGCTGAGCACTTTTTCTGAATTGTGCCGCTCCCGTCACTCTGGTTAGGTTGGCATCGAAAAAAACGCTCTCGGGTGCTTTAGAGTGCCGAGTTATTCACTGCGCATGAAGAAATGACCACCTCCAACGTTTGGTTTATGTTTTATAAGCATTTTTAATTTTATTGCTTAAATCGCATTTTCTCGGCGAGCTGAGCGCTTTTTCTGAATTGTGCCGCTCCCGTAACTCTGGTTAGGTTGGCATCGAAAAAAAACGCTCTCGGGTGCTTTAGAGTGCCGAGTTTATTACTGCGCATTAAGAAATGACCACCTCCAACGTTTGGTTTATGTTTTATAAGCATTTTTAATTTTATTGCTTAAATCGCATTTTCTCGGCGAGCTGAGCACTTTTTCTGAATTGTGCCGCTCCCGTCACTCTGGTTAGGTTGGCATCGAAAAAAACGCTCTCGGGTGCTTTAGAGTGCCGAGTTTATTACTGCGCATTAAGAAATGACCACCTCCAACGTTTGGTTTATGTTTTATAAGCATTTTTAATTTTATTGCTTAAATCGCATTTTCTCGGCGAGCTGAGCACTTTTTCTGAATTGTGCCGCTCCCGTCACTCTGGTTAGGTTGGCATCGAAAAAAACGCTCTCGGATGCTTTAGAGTGCCGAGTTATTCACTGCGCACGAAGAAATGACCACCTCCAACGTTTGGTTTATGTTTTATAAGCATTTTTAATTTTATTGCTTAAATCGCATTTTCTCGGCGAGCTGAGCGCTTTTTCTGAATTGTGCCGCTCCCGTCACTCTGGTTAGGTTGGCATCGAAAAAAACGCTCTCGGGTGCTTTAGAGTGCCGAGTTATTCACTGCGCATGAAGAAATGACCACCTCCAACGTTTGGTTTATGTTTAATAAGCATTTTTAATTTTATTGCTTAAATCGCATTTTCTCGGCGAGCTGAGCACTTTTTCTGAATTGTGCCGCTCCCGTCACTCTGGTTAGGTTGGCATCGAAAAAAACGCTCTCGGGTGCTTTAGAGTGCCGAGTTTATTACTGCGCATTAAGAAATGACCACCTCCAACGTTTGGTTTATGTTTTATAAGCATTTTTAATTTTATTGCTTAAATCGCATTTTCTCGGCGAGCTGAGCACTTTTTCTGAATTGTGCCGCTCCCGTCACTCTGGTTAGGTTGGCATCGAAAAAAACGCTCTCGGGTGCTTTAGAGTGCCGAGTTTATTACTGCGCATTAAGAAATGACCACCTCCAACGTTTGGTTTATGTTTTATAAGCATTTTTAATTTTATTGCTTAAATCGCATTTTCTCGGCGAGCTGAGCGCTTTTTCTGAATTGTGCCGCTCCCGTCACTCTGGTTAGGTTGGCATCGAAAAAAACGCTCTCGGGTGCTTTAGAGTGCCGAGTTATTCACTGCGCATGAAGAAATGACCACCTCCAACGTTTGGTTTATGTTTAATAAGCATTTTTAATTTTATTGCTTAAATCGCATTTTCTCGGCGAGCTGAGCACTTTTTCTGAATTGTGCCGCTCCCGTCACTCTGGTTAGGTTGGCATCGAAAAAAACGCTCTCGGGTGCTTTAGAGTGCCGAGTTTATTACTGCGCATTAAGAAATGACCACCTCCAACGTTTGGTTTATGTTTTATAAGCATTTTTAATTTTATTGCTTAAATCGCATTTTCTCGGCGAGCTGAGCACTTTTTCTGAATTGTGCCGCTCCCGTCACTCTGGTTAGGTTGGCATCGAAAAAAACGCTCTCGGGTGCTTTAGAGTGCCGAGTTTATCACTGCGCATGAAGAAATGACCACCTCCAACGTTTGGTTTATGTTTAATAAGCATTTTTAATTTTATTGCTTAAATCGCATTTTCTCGGCGAGCTGAGCACTTTTTCTGAATTGTGCCGCTCCCGTCACTCTGGTTAGGTTGGCATCGAAAAAAACGCTCTCGGGTGCTTTAGAGTGCCGACTTTATCACTGCGCATGAAGAAATGACCACCTCCAACGTTTGGTTTATGTTTTATAAGCATTTTTAATTTTATTGCTTAAATCGCATTTTCTCGGCGAGCTGAGCACTTTTTCTGAATTGTGCCGCTCCCGTCACTCTGGTTAGGTTGGCATCGAAAAAAACGCTCACGGGTGCTTTAGAGTGCCGAGTTTATTACTGCGCATTAAGAAATGACCACCTCCAACGTTTGGTTTATGTTTTATAAGCATTTTTAATTTTATTGCTTAAATCGCATTTTCTCGGCGAGCTGAGCACTTTTTCTGAATTGTGCCGCTCCCGTCACTCTGGTTAGGTTGGCATCGAAAAAAACGCTCTCGGGTGCTTTAGAGTGCCGAGTTATTCACTGCGCATGAAGAAACGACCACCTCCAACGTTTGGTTTATGTTTTATAAGCATTTTTAATTTTATTGCTTAAATCGCATTTTCTCGGCGAGCTGAGCGCTTTTTCTGAATTGTGCCGCTCCCGTAACTCTGGTTAGGTTGGCATCGAAAAAAACGCTCTCGGGTGCTTTAGAGTGCCGAGTTTATTACTGCGCATTAAGAAATGACCACCTCCAACGTTTGGTTTATGTTTAATAAGCATTTTTAATTTTATTGCTTAAATCGCATTTTCTCGGCGAGCTGAGCACTTTTTCTGAATTGTGCCGCTCCCGTCACTCTGGTTAGGTTGGCATCGAAAAAAACGCTCTCGGGTGCTTTAGAGTGCCGAGTTTATTACTGCGCATTAAGAAATGACCACCTCCAACGTTTGGTTTATGTTTTATAAGCATTTTTAATTTTATTGCTTAAATCGCATTTTCTCGGCGAGCTGAGCACTTTTTCTGAATTGTGCCGCTCCCGTCACTCTGGTTAGGTTGGCATCGAAAAAAACGCTCTCGGGTGCTTTAGAGTGCCGAGTTTATTACTGCGCATTAAGAAATGACCACCTCCAACGTTTGGTTTATGTTTTATAAGCATTTTTAATTTTATTGCTTAAATCGCATTTTCTCGGCGAGCTGAGCACTTTTTCTGAATTGTGCCGCTCCCGTCACTCTGGTTAGGTTGGCATCGAAAAAAACGCTCTCGGGTGCTTTAGAGTGCCGAGTTATTCACTGCGCATGAAGAAATGACCACCTCCAACGTTTGGTTTATGTTTAATAAGCATTTTTAATTTTATTGCTTGAATCGCATTTTCTCGGCGAGCTGAGCACTTTTTCTGAATTGTGCCGCTCCCGTCACTCTGGTTAGGTTGGCATCGAAAAAAACGCTCTCGGGTGCTTTAGAGTGCCGAGTTTATCACTGCGCATGAAGAAATGACCACCTCCAACGTTTGGTTTATGTTTTATAAGCATTTTTAATTTTATTGCTTAAATCACATTTTCTCGGCGAGCTGAGCGCTTTTTCTGAATTGTGCCGCTCCCGTCACTCTGGTTAGGTTGGCATCGAAAAAAACGCTCTCGGGTGCTTTAGAGTGCCGAGTTTATCACTGCGCATGAAGAAATGACCACCTCCAACGTTTGGTTTATGTTTTATAAGCATTTTTAATTTTATTGCTTAAATCGCATTTTCTCGGCGAGCTGAGCACTTTTTCTGAATTGTGCCGCTCCCGTCACTCTGGTTAGGTTGGCATCGAAAAAAACGCTCTCGGGTGCTTTAGAGTGCCGAGTTTATCACTGCGCATGAAGAAATGACCACCTCCAACGTTTGGTTTATGTTTTATAGGCATTTTTAATTTTATTGCTTAAATCGCATTTTCTCGGCGAGCTGAGCGCTTTTTCTGAATTGTGCCTGTCCCGTCACTCTCGTTAGGTTGGCATCGAAAAAAACGCTCTCGGGTGCTTTAGAGTGCCGAGTTATTCACTGCGCATGAAGAAATGACCACCTCCAACGTTTGGTTTATGTTTAATTAGCATTTTTAATTTTATTGCTTAAATCGCATTTTCTCGGCGAGCTGAGCGCTTTTTCTGAATTGTGCCGCTCCCGTCACTCTGGTTAGGTTGGCATCGAAAAAAACGCTCTCGGGTGCTTTAGAGTGCCGAGTTATTCACTGCGCATGAAGAAATGACAACCTCCAACGTTTGGTTTATGTTTAATAAGCATTTTTAATTTTATTGCTTAAATCGCATTTTCTCGGCGAGCTGAGCACTTTTTCTGAATTGTGCCGCTCCCGTCACTCTGGTTAGGTTGGCATCGAAAAAAACGCTCTCGGGTGCTTTAGAGTGCCGAGTTTATCACTGCGCATGAAGAAATGACCACCTCCAACGTTTGGTTTATGTTTTATAGGCATTTTTAATTTTATTGCTTAAATCGCATTTTCTCGGCGAGCTGAGCGCTTTTTCTGAATTGTGCCTGTCCCGTCACTCTCGTTAGGTTGGCATCGAAAAAAACGCTCTCGGGTGCTTTAGAGTGCCGAGTTATTCACTGCGCATGAAGAAATGACCACCTCCAACGTTTGGTTTATGTTTTATAAGCATTTTTAATTTTATTGCTTAAATCGCATTTTCTCGGCGAGCTGAGCGCTTTTTCTGAATTGTGCCGCTCCCGTCACTCTGGTTAGGTTGGCATCGAAAAAAACGCTCTCGGGTGCTTTAGAGTGCCGAGTTTATTACTGCGCATTAAGAAATGACCACCTCCAACGTTTGGTTTATGTTTTATAAGCATTTTTAATTTTATTGCTTAAATCGCATTTTCTCGGCGAGCTGAGCACTTTTTCTGAATTGTGCCGTCCCGTCACTCTGGTTAGGTTGGCATCGAAAAAAACGCTCACGGGTGCTTTAGAGTGCCGAGTTTATTACTGCGCATTAAGAAATGACCACCTCCAACGTTTGGTTTATGTTTTATAAGCATTTTTAATTTTATTGCTTAAATCGCATTTTCTCGGCGAGCTGAGCACTTTTTCTGAATTGTGCCGCTCCCGTCACTCTGGTTAGGTTGGCATCGAAAAAAACGCTCTCGGGTGCTTTAGAGTGCCGAGTTATTCACTGCGCATGAAGAAATGACCACCTCCAACGTTTGGTTTATGTTTAATAAGCATTTTTAATTTTATTGCTTAAATCGCATTTTCTCGGCGAGCTGAGCGCTTTTTCTGAATTGTGCCGCTCCCGTCACTCTGGTTAGGTTGGCATCGAAAAAAACGCTCTCGGGTGCTTTAGAGTGCCGAGTTATTCACTGCGCATGAAGAAATGACCACCTCCAACGTTTGGTTTATGTTTAATAAGCATTTTTAATTTTATTGCTTAAATCGCATTTTCTCGGCGAGCTGAGCGCTTTTTCTGAATTGTGCCGCTCCCGTCACTCTGGTTAGGTTGGCATCGAAAGAAACGCTCTCGGGTGCTTTAGAGTGCCGAGTTATTCACTGCGCATGAAGAAATGACAACCTCCAACGTTTGGTTTATGTTTAATAAGCATTTTTAATTTTATTGCTTAAATCGCATTTTCTCGGCGAGCTGAGCACTTTTTCTGAATTGTGCCGCTCCCGTCACTCTGGTTAGGTTGGCATCGAAAAAAACGCTCTCGGGTGCTCTAGAGTGCCGAGTTTATTACTGCGCATTAAGAAATGACCACCTCCAACGTTTGGTTTATGTTTGATAAGCATTTTTAATTTTATTGCTTAAATCGCATTTTCTCGGCGAGCTGAGCGCTTTTTCTGAATTGTGCCGCTCCCGTCACTCTGGTTAGGTTGGCATCGAAAAAAACGCTCTCGGGTGCTTTAGAGTGCCGAGTTTATTACTGCGCATTAAGAAATGACCACCTCCAACGTTTGGTTTATGTTTTATAAGCATTTTTAATTTTATTGCTTAAATCGCATTTTCTCGGCGAGCTGAGCACTTTTTCTGAATTGTGCCGTCCCGTCACTCTGGTTAGGTTGGCATCGAAAAAAACGCTCACGGGTGCTTTAGAGTGCCGAGTTTATTACTGCGCATTAAGAAATGACCACCTCCAACGTTTGGTTTATGTTTTATAAGCATTTTTAATTTTATTGCTTAAATCGCATTTTCTCGGCGAGCTGAGCACTTTTTCTGAATTGTGCCGCTCCCGTCACTCTGGTTAGGTTGGCATCGAAAAAAACGCTCTCGGGTGCTTTAGAGTGCCGAGTTATTCACTGCGCATGGAGAAATGACCACCTCCAACGTTTGGTTTATGTTTTATAAGCATTTTTAATTTTATTGCTTAAATCGCATTTTCTCGGCGAGCTGAGCACTTTTTCTGAATTGTGCCGCTCCCGTCACTCTGGTTAGGTTGAAATCGAAAAAAACGCTCTCGGGTGCTTTAGAGTGCCGAGTTTATCACTGCGCATGAAGAAATGACCACCTCCAACGTTTGGTTTATGTTTTATAAGCATTTTTAATTTTATTGCTTAAATCGCATTTTCTCGGCGAGCTGAGCACTTTTTCTGAATTGTGCCGCTCCCGTCACTCTGGTTAGGTTGGAATCGAAAAAAAACGCTCTCGGGTGCTTTAGAGTGCCGAGTTATTCACTGCGCATGAAGAAATGACCACCTCCAACGTTTGGTTTATGTTTTATAAGCATTTTTAATTTTATTGCTTAAATCGCATTTTCTCGGCGAGCTGAGCACTTTTTCTGAATTGTGCCTCTCCCGTCACTCTGGTTAGGTTGGCATCGAAAAAAACGCTCTCGGGTGCTTTAGAGTGCCGAGTTTATCACTGCGCATGAAGAAATGACCACCTCCAACGTTTGGTTTATGTTTTATAAGCATTTTTAATTTTATTGCTTAAATCGCATTTTCTCGGCGAGCTGAGCGCTTTTTCTGAATTGTGCCGCTCCCGTCACTCTGGTTAGGTTGGCATCGAAAAAAACGCTCTCGGGTGCTTTAGAGTGCCGAGTTATTCACTGCGCATGAAGAAATGACCACCTCCAACGTTTGGTTTATGTTTAATAAGCATTTTTAATTTTATTGCTTAAATCGCATTTTCTCGGCGAGCTGAGCGCTTTTTCTGAATTGTGCCGCTCCCGTCACTCTGGTTAGGTTGGCATCGAAAAAAACGCTCTCGGGTGCTTTAGAGTGCCGAGTTATTCACTGCGCATGAAGAAATGACCACCTCCACCGTTTGGTTTATGTTTAATAAGCATTTTTAATTTTATTGCTTAAATCGCATTTTCTCGGCGAGCTGAGCACTTTTTCTGAATTGTGCCGCTCCCGTCACTCTGGTTAGGTTGGCATCGAAAAAAACGCTCTCGGGTGCTTTAGAGTGCCGAGTTTATTACTGCGCATTAAGAAATGACCACCTCCAACGTTTGGTTTATGTTTTATAAGCATTTTTAATTTTATTGCTTAAATCGCATTTTCTCGGCGAGCTGAGCACTTTTTCTGAATTGTGCCGCTCCCGTCACTCTGGTTAGGTTGGCATCGAAAAAAACGCTCACGGGTGCTTTAGAGTGCCAAGTTTATTACTGCGCATTAAGAAATGACCACCTCCAACGTTTGGTTTATGTTTTATAAGCATTTTTAATTTTATTGCTTAAATCGCATTTTCTCGGCGAGCTGAGCACTTTTTCTGAATTGTGCCGCTCCCGTCACTCTGGTTAGGTTGGCATCGAAAAAAACGCTCTCGGGTGCTTTAGAGTGCCGAGTTTATTACTGCGCATTAAGAAATGACCACCTCCAACGTTTGGTTTATGTTTTATAAGCATTTTTAATTTTATTGCTTAAATCGCATTTTCTCGGCGAGCTGAGCACTTTTTCTGAATTGTGCCGCTCCCGTCACTCTGGTTATAGGTTGGCATCGAAAAAAACGCTCTCGGGTGCTTTAGAGTGCCGAGTTTATTACTGCGCATTAAGAAATGACCACCTCCAACGTTTGGTTTATGTTTTATAAGCATTTCTAATTTTATTGCTTAAATCGCATTTTCTCGGCGAGCTGAGCACTTTTTCTGAATTGTGCCGCTCCCGTCACTCTGGTTAGGTTGGCATCGAAAAAAACGCTCTCGGGTGCTTTAGAGTGCCGAGTTTATTACTGCGCATTAAGAAATTACCACCTCCAACGTTTGGTTTATGTTTTATAAGCATTTTTAATTTTATTGCTTAAATCGCATTTTCTCGGCGAGCTGAGCGCTTTTTCTGAATTGTGCCGCTCCCGTCACTCTGGTTAGGTTGGCATCGAAAAAAACGCTCTCGGGTGCTTTAGAGTGCCGAGTTATTCACTGCGCATGAAGAAATGACCACCTCCAACGTTTGGTTTATGTTTAATAAGCATTTTTAATTTTATTGCTTAAATCGCATTTTCTCGGCGAGCTGAGCACTTTTTCTGAATTGTGCCGCTCCCGTCACTCTGGTTAGGTTGGCATCGAAAAAAACGCTCTCGGGTGCTTTAGAGTGCCGAGTTTATTACTGCGCATTAAGAAATGACCACCTCCAACGTTTGATTTATGTTTTATAAGCATTTTTAATTTTATTGCTTAAATCGCATTTTCTCGGCGAGCTGAGCGCTTTTTCTGAATTGTGCCGCTCCCGTCACTCTGGTTAGGTTGGCATCGAAAAAAACGCTCTCGGGTGCTTTAGAGTGCCGAGTTATTCACTGCGCATGAAGAAATGACCACCTCCAACGTTTGGTTTATGTTTAATAAGCATTTTTAATTTTATTGCTTAAATCGCATTTTCTCGGCGAGCTGAGCACTTTTTCTGAATTGTGCCGCTCCCGTCACTCTGGTTAGGTTGGCATCGAAAAAAACGCTCTCGGGTGCTTTAGAGTGCCGAGTTTATTACTGCGCATTAAGAAATGACCACCTCCAACGTTTGGTTTATGTTTTATAAGCATTTTTAATTTTATTGCTTAAATCGCATTTTCTCGGCGAGCTGAGCGCTTTTTCTGAATTGTGCCGCTCCCGTCACTCTGGTTAGGTTGGCATCGAAAAAAACGCTCTCGGGTGCTTTAGAGTGCCGAGTTTATCACTGCGCATGAAGAAATGACCACCTCCAACGTTTGGTTTATGTTTAATAAGCATTTTTAATTTTATTGCTTAAATCGCATTTTCTCGGCGAGCTGAGCACTTTTTCTGAATTGTGCCGCTCCCGTCACTCTGGTTAGGTTGGCATCGAAAAAAACGCTCTCGGGTGCTTTAGAGTGCCGACTTTATCACTGCGCATGAAGAAATGACCACCTCCAACGTTTGGTTTATGTTTTATAAGCATTTTTAATTTTATTGCTTAAATCGCATTTTCTCGGCGAGCTGAGCACTTTTTCTGAATTGTGCCGCTCCCGTCACTCTGGTTAGGTTGGCATCGAAAAAAACGCTCACGGGTGCTTTAGAGTGCCGAGTTTATTACTGCGCATTAAGAAATGACCACCTCCAACGTTTGGTTTATGTTTTATAAGCATTTTTAATTTTATTGCTTAAATCGCATTTTCTCGGCGAGCTGAGCACTTTTTCTGAATTGTGCCGCTCCCGTCACTCTGGTTAGGTTGGCATCGAAAAAAACGCTCTCGGGTGCTTTAGAGTGCCGAGTTTATCACTGCGCATGAAGAAATGACCACCTCCAACGTTTGGTTTATGTTTAATAAGCATTTTTAATTTTATTGCTTAAATCGCATTTTCTCGGCGAGCTGAGCACTTTTTCTGAATTGTGCCGCTCCCGTCACTCTGGTTAGGTTGGCATCGAAAAAAACGCTCTCGGGTGCTTTAGAGTGCCGACTTTATCACTGCGCATGAAGAAATGACCACCTCCAACGTTTGGTTTATGTTTTATAAGCATTTTTAATTTTATTGCTTAAATCGCATTTTCTCGGCGAGCTGAGCACTTTTTCTGAATTGTGCCGCTCCCGTCACTCTGGTTAGGTTGGCATCGAAAAAAACGCTCACGGGTGCTTTAGAGTGCCGAGTTTATTACTGCGCATTAAGAAATGACCACCTCCAACGTTTGGTTTATGTTTTATAAGCATTTTTAATTTTATTGCTTAAATCGCATTTTCTCGGCGAGCTGAGCACTTTTTCTGAATTGTGCCGCTCCCGTCACTCTGGTTAGGTTGGCATCGAAAAAAACGCTCTCGGGTGCTTTAGAGTGCCGAGTTATTCACTGCGCATGAAGAAATGACCACCTCCAACGTTTGGTTTATGTTTTATAAGCATTTTTAATTTTATTGCTTAAATCGCATTTTCTCGGCGAGCTGAGCGCTTTTTCTGAATTGTGCCGCTCCCGTAACTCTGGTTAGGTTGGCATCGAAAAAAACGCTCTCGGGTGCTTTAGAGTGCCGACTTTATTACTGCGCATTAAGAAATGACCACCTCCAACGTTTGATTTATGTTTAATAAGCATTTTTAATTTTATTGCTTAAATCGCATTTTCTCGGCGAGCTGAGCACTTTTTCTGAATTGTGCCGCTCCCGTCACTCTGGTTAGGTTGGCATCGAAAAAAACGCTATCGGGTGCTTTAGAGTGCCGAGTTATTCACTGCGCATGAAGAAATGACCACCTCCAACGTTTGGTTTATGTTTAATAAGCATTTTTAATTTTATTGCTTAAATCGCATTTTCTCGGCGAGCTGAGCACTTTTTCTGAATTGTGCCGCTCCCGTCACTCTGGTTAGGTTGGCATCGAAAAAAACGCTCTCGGGTGCTTTAGAGTGCCGAGTTTATTACTGCGCATTAAGAAATGACCACCTCCAACGTTTGGTTTATGTTTTATAAGCATTTTTAATTGTATTGCTTAAATCGCATTTTCTCGGCGAGCTGAGCACTTTTTCTGAATTGTGCCGCTCCCGTCACTCTGGTTAGGTTGGCATCGAAAAAAACGCTCTCGGGTGCTTTAGAGTGCCGAGTTTATTACTGCGCATTAAGAAATGACCACCTCCAACGTTTGGTTTATGTTTTATAAGCATTTTTAATTTTATTGCTTAAATCGCATTTTCTCGGCGAGCTGAGCACTTTTTCTGAATTGTGCCGCTCCCGTCACTCTGGTTAGGTTGGCATCGAAAAAAACGCTCACGGGTGCTTTAGAGTGCCGAGTTTATTACTGCGCATTAAGAAATGACCACCTCCAACGTTTGGTTTATGTTTTATAAGCATTTTTAAATTTTATTGCTTAAATCGCATTTTCTCGGCGAGCTGAGCACTTTTTCTGAATTGTGCCGCTCCCGTCACTCTGGTTAGGTTGGCATCGAAAAAAACGCTCTCGGGTGCTTTAGAGTGCCGAGTTATTCACTGCGCATGGAGAAATGACCACCTCCAACGTTTGGTTTATGTTTTATAAGCATTTTTAATTTTATTGCTTAAATCGCATTTTCTCGGCGAGCTGAGCACTTTTTCTGAATTGTGCTGCTCCCGTCACTCTGGTTAGGTTGGCATCGAAAAAAACGCTCTCGGGTGCTTTAGAGTGCCGAGTTTATCACTGCGCATGAAGAAATGCACCTCCAACGTTTGGTTTATGTTTTATAAGCATTTTTAATTTTATTGCTTAAATCGCATTTTCTCGGCGAGCTGAGCGCTTTTTCTGAATTGTGCCGCTCCCGTCACTCTGGTTAGGTTGGCATCGAAAAAAACGCTTTCGGGTGCTTTAGAGTGCCGAGTTTATCACTGCGCATGAAGAAATGACCACCTCCAACGTTTGGTTTATGTTTTATAAGCATTTTTAATTTTATTGCTTAAATCGCATTTTCTCGGCGAGCTGAGCGCTTTTTCTGAATTGTGCCGCTCCCGTAACTCTGGTTAGGTTGGCATCGAAAAAAACGCTCTCGGGTGCTTTAGAGTGCCGAGTTTATCACTGCGCATGAAGAAATGACCACTTCCAACGTTTGGTTTATGTTTTATAAGCATTTTTAATTTTATTGCTTAAATCGCATTTTCTCGGCGAGCTGAGCGCTTTTTCTGAATTGTGCCGCTCCCGTAACTCTGGTTAGGTTGGCATCGAAAAAAACGCTCTCGGGTGCTTTAGAGTGCCGAGTTTATCACTGCGCATGAAGAAATGACCACTTCCAACGTTTGGTTTATGTTTTATAAGCATTTTTAATTGTATTGCTTAAATCGCATTTTCTCGGCGAGCTGAGCACTTTTTCTGAATTGTGCCGCTCCCGTCACTCTGGTTAGGTTGGCATCGAAAAAAACGCTCTCGGGTGCTCTAGAGTGCCGAGTTTATTACTGCGCATTAAGAAATGACCACCTCCAACGTTTGGTTTATGTTTTATAAGCATTTTTAATTTTATTGCTTAAATCGCATTTTCTCGGCGAGCTGAGCACTTTTTCTGAATTGTGCCGCTCCCGTCACTCTGGTTAGGTTGGCATCGAAAAAAACGCTCTCGGGTGCTTTAGAGTGCCGAGTTATTCACTGCGCATGAAGAAATGACCACCTCCAACGTTTGGTTTATGTTTTATAAGCATTTTTAATTTTATTGCTTAAATCGCATTTTCTCGGCGAGCTGAGCACTTTTTCTGAATTGTTCCGCTCCCGTCACTCTGGTTAGGTTGGCATCGAAAAAAACGCTCTCGGGTGCTTTAGAGTGCCGAGTTTATCACTGCGCATGAAGAAATGACCACCTCCAACGTTTGGTTTATGTTTTATAAGCATTTTTAATTTTATTGCTTAAATCGCATTTTCTCGGCGAGCTGAGCGCTTTTTCTGAATTGTGCCGCTCCCGTCACTCTGGTTAGGTTGGCATCGAAAAAAACGCTCTCGGGTGCTTTAGAGTGCCGAGTTATTCACTGCGCATGAAGAAATGACCACCTCCAACGTTTGGTTTATGTTTAATAAGCATTTTTAATTTTATTGCTTAAATCGCATTTTCTCGGCGAGCTGAGCGCTTTTTCTGAATTGTGCCGCTCCCGTCACTCTGGTTAGGTTGGCATCGAAAAAAACGCTCTCGGGTGCTTTAGAGTGCCGAGTTATTCACTGCGCATGAAGAAATGACCACCTCCACCGTTTGGTTTATGTTTAATAAGCATTTTTAATTTTATTGCTTAAATCGCATTTTCTCGGCGAGCTGAGCACTTTTTCTGAATTGTGCCGCTCCCGTCCCTCTGGTTAGGTTGGCATCGAAAAAAACGCTCTCGGGTGCTTTAGAGTGCCGAGTTTATTACTGCGCATTAAGAAATGACCACCTCCAACGTTTGGTTTATGTTTTATAAGCATTTTTAATTTTATTGCTTAAATCGCATTTTCTCGGCGAGCTGAGCACTTTTTCTGAATTGTGCCGCTCCCGTCACTCTGGTTCGGTTGGCATCGAAAAAAACGCTCTCGGGTGCTTTAGAGTGCCGAGTTATTCACTGCGCACGAAGAAATGACCACCTCCAACGTTTGGTTTATGTTTTATAAGCATTTTTAATTTTATTGCTTAAATCGCATTTTCTCGGCGAGCTGAGCGCTTTTTCTGAATTGTGCCGCTCCCGTCACTCTGGTTAGGTTGGCATCGAAAAAAACGCTCTCGGGTGCTTTAGAGTGCCGAGTTTATTACTGCGCATTAAGAAATGACCACCTCCAACGTTTGGTTTATGTTTTATAAGCATTTTTAATTTTATTGCTTAAATCGCATTTTCTCGGCGAGCTGAGCACTTTTTCTGAATTGTGCCGCTCCCGTCACTCTGGTTAGGTTGGCATCGAAAAAAACGCTCTCGGGTGCTTTAGAGTGCCGAGTTATTCACTGCGCATGAAGAAATGACCACCTCCAACGTTTGGTTTATGTTTAATAAGCATTTTTAATTTTATTGCTTGAATCGCATTTTCTCGGCGAGCTGAGCACTTTTTCTGAATTGTGCCGCTCCCGTCACTCTGGTTAGGTTGGCATCGAAAAAAACGCTATCGGGTGCTTTAGAGTGCCGAGTTATTCACTGCGCATGAAGAAATGACCACCTCCAACGTTTGGTTTATGTTTAATAAGCATTTTTAATTTTATTGCTTAAATCGCATTTTCTCGGCGAGCTGAGCACTTTTTCTGAATTGTGCCGCTCCCGTCACTCTGGTTAGGTTGGCATCGAAAAAAACGCTCTCGGGTGCTTTAGAGTGCCGAGTTTATTACTGCGCATTAAGAAATGACCACCTCCAACGTTTGGTTTATGTTTTATAAGCATTTTTAATTTTATTGCTTAAATCGCATTTTCTCGGCGAGCTGAGCACTTTTTCTGAATTGTGCCGCTCCCGTCACTCTGGTTAGGTTGGCATCGAAAAAAACGCTCTCGGGTGCTTTAGAGTGCCGAGTTTATTACTGCGCATTAAGAAATGACCACCTCCAACGTTTGGTTTATGTTTTATAAGCATTTTTAATTTTATTGCTTAAATCGCATTTTCTCGGCGAGCTGAGCACTTTTTCTAAATTGTGCCGCTCCCGTCACTTGGCATCGAAAAAAACGCTCTCGGGTGCTTTAGAGTGCCGAGTTATTCACTGCGCATGAAGAAATGACCACCTCCAACGTTTGGTTTATGTTTTATAAGCATTTTTAATTTTATTGCTTAAATCGCATTTTCTCGGCGAGCTGAGCGCTTTTTCTGAATTGTGCCGCTCCCGTCACTCTGGTTAGGTTGGCATCGAAAAAAACGCTCTCGGGTGCTTTAGAGTTCCGAGTTTATTACTGCGCATTAAGAAATGACCACCTCCAACGTTTGGTTTATGTTTTATAAGCATTTTTAATTTTATTGCCTAAATCGCATTTTCCGGCGAGCTGAGCACTTTTTCTGAATTGTGCCGCTCCCGTCACTCTGGTTAGGTTGGCATCGAAAAAAACGCTCTCGGGTGCTTTAGAGTGCCGAGTTTATTACTGCGCATTAAGAAATGACCACCTCCAACGTTTGGTTTATGTTTTATAAGCATTTTTAATTTTATTGCTTAAATCGCATTTTCTCGGCGAGCTGAGCACTTTTTCTGAATTGTGCCGCTCCCGTCACTCTGGTTAGGTTGGCATCGAAAAAAACGCTCTCGGGTGCTTTAGAGTGCCGAGTTATTCACTGCGCACGAAGAAATGACCACCTCCAACGTTTGGTTTATGTTTTATAAGCATTTTTAATTTTATTGCTTAAATCGCATTTTCTCGGCGAGCTGAGCGCTTTTTCTGAATTGTGCCGCTCCCGTCACTCTGGTTAGGTTGGCATCGAAAAAAACGCTCTCGGGTGCTTTAGAGTGCCGAGTTTATTACTGCGCATTAAGAAATGACCACCTCCAACGTTTGGTTTATGTTTTATAAGCATTTTTAATTTTATTGCTTAAATCGCATTTTCTCGGCGAGCTGAGCACTTTTTCTGAATTGTGCCGCTCCCGTCACTCTGGTTAGGTTGGCATCGAAAAAAACGCTCTCGGGTGCTTTAGAGTGCCGAGTTTATTACTGCGCATTAAGAAATGACCACCTCCAACGTTTGGTTTATGTTTTATAAGCATTTTTAATTTTATTGCTTAAATCGCATTTTCTCGGCGAGCTGAGCACTTTTTCTGAATTGTGCCGCTCCCGTCACTCTGGTTAGGTTGGCATCGAAAAAAACGCTATCGGGTGCTTTAGAGTGCCGAGTTATTCACTGCGCATGAAGAAATGACCACCTCCAACGTTTGGTTTATGTTTTATAAGCATTTTTAATTTTATTGCTTGAATCGCATTTTCTCGGCGAGCTGAGCGCTTTTTCTGAATTGTGCCGCTCCCGTAACTCTGGTTAGGTTGGCATCGAAAAAAACGCTCTCGGGTGCTTTAGAGTGCCGAGTTTATTACTGCGCATTAAGAAATGACCACCTCCAACGTTTGGTTTATGTTTTATAAGCATTTTTAATTTTATTGCTTAAATCGCATTTTCTCGGCGAGCTGAGCACTTTTTCTGAATTGTGCCGCTCCCGTCACTCTGGTTAGGTTGGCATCGAAAAAAACGCTCTCGGGTGCTTTAGAGTGCCGAGTTCATTACTGCGCATTAAGAAATGACCACCTCCAACGTTTGGTTTATATTTTATAAGCATTTTTAATTGTATTGCTTAAATCGCATTTTCTCGGCGAGCTGAGCACTTTTTCTGAATTGTGCCGCTCCCGTCACTTGGCATCGAAAAAAACGCTCTCGGGTGCTTTAGAGTGCCGAGTTATTCACTGCGCATGAAGAAATGACCACCTCCAACGTTTGGTTTATGTTTTATAAGCATTTTTAATTTTATTGCTTAAATCGCATTTTCTCGGCGAGCTGAGCGCTTTTTCTGAATTGTGCCGCTCCCGTCACTCTGGTTAGGTTGGCATCGAAAAAAACGCTCTCGGGTGCTTTAGAGTGCCGAGTTTATTACTGCGCATTAAGAAATGACCACCTCCAACGTTTGATTTATGTTTTATAAGCATTTTTAATTTTATTGCCTAAATCGCATTTTCTCGGCGAGCTGAGCACTTTTTCTGAATTGTGCCGCTCCCGTCACTCTGGTTAGGTTGGCATCGACAAAAACGCTCTCGGGTGCTTTAGAGTGCCGAGTTTATCACTGCGCATGAAGAAATGACCACCTCCAACGTTTGGTTTATGTTTTATAAGCATTTTTAATTTTATTGCTTAAATCGCATTTTCTCGGCGAGCTGAGCACTTTTTCTGAATTGTGCCGCTCCCGTCACTCTGGTTAGGTTGGCATCGAAAAAAACGCTCTCGGGTGCTTTAGAGTGCCGAGTTTATCACTGCGCATGAAGAAATGACCACCTCCAACGTTTGGTTTATGTTTAATAAGCATTTTTAATTTTATTGCTTAAATCGCATTTTCTCGGCGAGCTGAGCACTTTTTCTGAATTGTGCCGCTCCCGTCACTCTGGTTAGGGTGGCATCGAAAAAAACGCTCTCGGGTGCTTTAGAGTGCCGAGTTTATCACTGCGCATGAAGAAATGACCACCTCCAACGTTTGGTTTATGTTTTATAAGCATTTTTAATTTTATTGCTTAAATCGCATTTTCTCGGCGAGCTGAGCGCTTTTTCTGAATTGTGCCGCTCCCGTCACTCTGGTTAGGTTGGCATCGAAAAAAACGCTCTCGGGTGCTTTAGAGTGCCGAGTTTATCACTGCGCATGAAGAAATGACACTCCAACGTTTGGTTTATGTTTTATAAGCATTTTTAATTTTATTGCTTAAATCGCATTTTCTCGGCGAGCTGAGCGCTTTTTCTGAATTGTGCCGCTCCCGTAACTCTGGTTAGGTTGGCATCGAAAAAAACGCTCTCGGGTGCTTTAGAGTGCCGAGTTTATCACTGCGCATGAAGAAATGACCACTTCCAACGTTTGGTTTATGTTTTATAAGCATTTTTAATTTTATTGCTTAAATCGCATTTTCTCGGCGAGCTGAGCACTTTTTCTGAATTGTGCCGCTCCCGTCACTCTGGTTAGGGGCGCATCGAAAAAAACGCTCTCGGGTGCTTTAGAGTGCCGAGTTTATTACTGCGCATTAAGAAATGACCACCTCCAACGTTTGGTTTATGTTTTATAAGCATTTTTAATTTTATTGCTTAAATCGCATTTTCTCGGCGAGCTGAGCACTTTTTCTGAATTGTGCCGCTCCCGTCACTCTGGTTAGGTTGGCATCGAAAAAAAACGCTCTCGGGTGCTTTAGAGTGCCGAGTTTATCACTGCGCATGAAGAAATGACCACCTCCAACGTTTGGTTTATGTTTTATAAGCATTTTTAATTTTATTGCTTAAATCGCATTTTCTCGGCGAGCTGAGCGCTTTTTCTGAATTGTGCCGCTCCCGTCACTCTGGTTAGGTTGGCATCGAAAAAAACGCTCTCGGGTGCTTTAGAGTGCCGAGTTTATCACTGCGCATGAAGAAATGACCACCTCCAACGTTTGGTTTATGTTTTATAAGCATTTTTAATTTTATTGCTTAAATCGCATTTTCTCGGCGAGCTGAGCGCTTTTTCTGAATTGTGCCGCTCCCGTAACTCTGGTTAGGTTGGCATCGAAAAAAACGCTCTCGGGTGCTTTAGAGTGCCGAGTTTATCACTGCGCATGAAGAAATGACCACTTCCAACGTTTGGTTTATGTTTTATAAGCATTTTTAATTTTATTGCTTAAATCGCATTTTCTCGGCGAGCTGAGCACTTTTTCTGAATTGTGCCGCTCCCGTCACTCTGGTTAGGTTGGCATCGAAAAAAACGCTCTCGGGTGCTCTAGAGTGCCGAGTTTATTACTGCGCATTAAGAAATGACCACCTCCAACGTTTAGTTTATGTTTTATAAGCATTTTTAATTTTATTGCCTAAATCGCATTTTCTCGGCGAGCTGAGCACTTTTTCTGAATTGTGCCGCTCCCGTCACTCTGGTTAGGTTGGCATCGAAAAAAACGCTCTCGGGTGCTTTAGAGTGCCGAGTTTATCACTGCGCATGAAGAAATGACCACCTCCAACGTTTGGTTTATGTTTTATAAGCATTTTTAATTTTATTGCTTAAATCGCATTTTCTCGGCGAGCTGAGCGCTTTTTCTGAATTGTGCCGCTCCCGTAACTCTGGTTAGGTTGGCATCGAAAAAAACGCTCTCGGGTGCTTTAGAGTGCCGAGTTTATCACTGCGCATGAAGAAATGACCACTTCCAACGTTTGGTTTATGTTTTATAAGCATTTTTAATTTTATTGCTTAAATCGCACACTCTAAAGCACCCGAGAGCGTTTTTTTCGATGCCAACCTAACCAGAGTGACGGGAGCGGCACAATTCAGAAAAAGTGCTCAGCTCGCCGAGAAAATGCGATTTAAGCAATAAAATTAAAAATGCTTATAAAACATAAACCAAACGTTGGAGATGGTCATTTCTTCATGCGCAGTGAATAACTCGGCATTCTAAAGCACCCGAGAGCGTTTTTTTCGATGCCAACCTAACCAGAGTGACGGGAGCGGCACAATTCAGAAAAAGTGCTCAGCTCGCCGAGAAAATGCGATTTAAGCAATAAAATTAAAAATGCTTATAAAACATAAACCAAACGTTGGAGGTGGTCATTTCTTAATGCGCAGTAATAAACTCGGCACTCTAAAGCACCCGAGAGCGTTTTTTTCGATGCCAACCTAACCAGAGTGACGGGAGCGGCACAATTCAGAAAAAGTGCTCAGCTCGCCGAGAAAATGCGATTTAAGCAATAAAATTAAAAATGCTTATAAAACATAAACCAAACGTTGGAGGTGGTCATTTCTTAATGCGCAGTAATAAACTCGGCACTCTAGAGCACCCGAGAGCGTTTTTTTCGATGCCAACCTAACAAGAGTGACGGGAGCGGCACAATTCAGAAAAAGTGCTCAGCTCGCCGAGAAAGTGACGGGAGCGGCACAATTCAGAAAAAGCGCTCAGCTCGCCGAGAAAATGCGATTTAAGCAATAAAATTAAAAATGCTTATAAAACATAAACCAAACGTTGGAGGTGGTCATTTCTTCATGCGCAGTGATAAACTCGGCACTCTAAAGCACCCGAGAGCGTTTTTTTCGATGCCAACCTAACCAGAGTGACGGGAGCGGCACAATTCAGAAAAAGTGCTCAGCTCGCCGAGAAAATGCGATTTAAGCAATAAAATTAAAAATGCTTATAAAACATAAACCAAACGTTGGAGGTGGTCATTTCTTCATGCGCAGTGAATAACTCGGCACTCTAAAGCACCCGAGAGCGTTTTTTTCGATGCCAACCTAACCAGAGTGACGGGAGCGGCACAATTCAGAAAAAGTGCTCAGCTCGCCGAGAAAATGCGATTTAAGCAATAAAATTAAAAATGCTTATAAAACATAAACCAAACGTTGGAGGTGGTCATTTCTTAATGCGCAGTAATAAACTCGGCACTCTAAAGCACCCGTGAGCGTTTTTTTCGATGCCAACCTAACCAGAGTGACGGGAGCGGCACAATTCAGAAAAAGTGCTCAGCTCGCCGAGAAAATGCGATTTAAGCAATAAAATTAAAAATGCTTATAAAACATAAACCAAACGTTGGAGGTGGTCATTTCTTCATGCGCAGTGATAAAGTCGGCACTCTAAAGCACCCGAGAGCGTTTTTTTCGATGCCAACCTAACCAGAGTGACGGGAGCGGCACAATTCAGAAAAAGTGCTCAGCTCGCCGAGAAAATGCGATTTAAGCAATAAAATTAAAAATGCTTATTAAACATAAACCAAACGTTGGAGGTGGTCATTTCTTCATGCGCAGTGATAAACTCGGCACTCTAAAGCACCCGAGAGCGTTTTTTTCGATGCCAACCTAACCAGAGTGACGGGAGCGGCACAATTCAGAAAAAGTGCTCAGCTCGCCGAGAAAATGCGATTTAAGCAATAAAATTAAAAATGCTTATAAAACATAAACCAAACGTTGGAGGTGGTCATTTCTTAATGCGCAGTAATAAACTCGGCACTCTAAAGCACCCGAGAGCGTTTTTTTCGATGCCAACCTAACCAGAGTGACGGGAGCGGCACAATTCAGAAAAAGTGCTCAGCTCGCCGAGAAAATGCGATTTAAGCAATAAAATTAAAAATGCTTATTAAACATAAACCAAACGTTGGAGGTGGTCATTTCTTCATGCGCAGTGAATAACTCGGCACTCTAAAGCACCCGAAAGCGTTTTTTTCGATGCCAACCTAACCAGAGTGACGGGAGCGGCACAATTCAGAAAAAGCGCTCAGCTCGCCGAGAAAATGCGATTTAAGCAATAAAATTAAAAATGCTTATAAAACATAAACCAAACGTTGGAGGTGGTCATTTCTTAATGCGCAGTAATAAACTCGGCACTCTAAAGCACCCGAGAGCGTTTTTTTCGATGCCAACCTAACCAGAGTGACGGGAGCGGCACAATTCAGAAAAAGTGCTCAGCTCGCCGAGAAAATGCGATTTAAGCAATAAAATTAAAAATGCTTATTAAACATAAACCAAACGTTGGAGGTGGTCATTTCTTCATGCGCAGTGAATAACTCGGCACTCTAAAGCACCCGAGAGCGTTTTTTTCGATGCCAACCTAACCAGAGTGACGGGAGCGGCACAATTCAGAAAAAGTGCTCAGCTCGCCGAGAAAATGCGATTTAAGCAATAAAATTAAAAATGCTTATAAAACATAAACCAAACGTTGGAGGTGGTCATTTCTTCATGCGCAGTGAATAACTCGGCACTCTAAAGCACCCGAAAGCGTTTTTTTCGATGCCAACCTAACCAGAGTGACGGGAGCGGCACAATTCAGAAAAAGCGCTCAGCTCGCCGAGAAAATGCGATTTAAGCAATAAAATTAAAAATGCTTATAAAACATAAACCAAACGTTGGAGGTGGTCATTTCTTAATGCGCAGTAATAAACTCGGCACTCTAAAGCACCCGAGAGCGTTTTTTTCGATGCCAACCTAACCAGAGTGACGGGAGCGGCACAATTCAGAAAAAGTGCTCAGCTCGCCGAGAAAATGCGATTTAAGCAATAAAATTAAAAATGCTTATAAAACATAAACCAAACGTTGGAGGTGGTCATTTCTTCATGCGCAGTGAATAACTCGGCACTCTAAAGCACCCGAAAGCGTTTTTTTCGATGCCAACCTAACCAGAGTGACGGGAGCGGCACAATTCAGAAAAAGCGCTCAGCTCGCCGAGAAAATGCGATTTAAGCAATAAAATTAAAAATGCTTATAAAACATAAACCAAACGTTGGAGGTGGTCATTTCTTAATGCGCAGTAATAAACTCGGCACTCTAAAGCACCCGAGAGCGTTTTTTTCGATGCCAACCTAACCAGAGTGACGGGAGCGGCACAATTCAGAAAAAGTGCTCAGCTCGCCGAGAAAATGCGATTTAAGCAATAAAATTAAAAATGCTTATTAAACATAAACCAAACGTTGGAGGTGGTCATTTCTTCATGCGCAGTGAATAACTCGGCACTCTAAAGCACCCGAAAGCGTTTTTTTCGATGCCAACCTAACCAGAGTGACGGGAGCGGCACAATTCAGAAAAAGCGCTCAGCTCGCCGAGAAAATGCGATTTAAGCAATAAAATTAAAAATGCTTATAAAACATAAACCAAACGTTGGAGGTGGTCATTTCTTAATGCGCAGTAATAAACTCGGCACTCTAAAGCACCCGAGAGCGTTTTTTTCGATGCCAACCTAACCAGAGTGACGGGAGCGGCACAATTCAGAAAAAGTGCTCAGCTCGCCGAGAAAATGCGATTTAAGCAATAAAATTAAAAATGCTTATTAAACATAAACCAAACGTTGGAGGTGGTCATTTCTTCATGCGCAGTGAATAACTCGGCACTCTAAAGCACCCGAGAGCGTTTTTTTCGATGCCAACCTAACCAGAGTGACGGGAGCGGCACAATTCAGAAAAAGCGCTCAGCTCGCCGAGAAAATGCGATTTAAGCAATAAAATTAAAAATGCTTATAAAACATAAACCAAACGTTGGAGGTGGTCATTTCTTAATGCGCAGTAATAAACTCGGCACTCTAAAGCACCCGAGAGCGTTTTTTTCGATGCCAACCTAACCAGAGTGACGGGAGCGGCACAATTCAGAAAAAGTGCTCAGCTCGCCGAGAAAATGCGATTTAAGCAATAAAATTAAAAATGCTTATAAAACATAAACCAAACGTTGGAGGTGGTCATTTCTTAATGCGCAGTAATAAACTCGGCACTCTAAAGCACCCGAGAGCGTTTTTTTCGATGCCAACCTAACCAGAGTGACGGGAGCGGCACAATTCAGAAAAAGTGCTCAGCTCGCCGAGAAAATGCGATTTAAGCAATAAAATTAAAAATGCTTATTAAACATAAACCAAACGTTGGAGGTGGTCATTTCTTCATGCGCAGTGAATAACTCGGCACTCTAAAGCACCCGATAGCGTTTTTTTCGATGCCAACCTAACCAGAGTGACGGGAGCGGCACAATTCAGAAAAAGTGCTCAGCTCGCCGAGAAAATGCGATTTAAGCAATAAAATTAAAAATGCTTATAAAACATAAACCAAACGTTGGAGGTGGTCATTTCTTAATGCGCAGTAATAAACTCGGCACTCTAAAGCACCCGAGAGCGTTTTTTTCGATGCCAACCTAACCAGAGTGACGGGAGCGGCACAATTCAGAAAAAGTGCTCAGCTCGCCGAGAAAATGCGATTTAAGCAATAAAATTAAAAATGCTTATAAAACATAAACCAAACGTTGGAGGTGGTCATTTCTTCATGCGCAGTGAATAACTCGGCACTCTAAAGCACCCGAAAGCGTTTTTTTCGATGCCAACCTAACCAGAGTGACGGGAGCGGCACAATTCAGAAAAAGCGCTCAGCTCGCCGAGAAAATGCGATTTAAGCAATAAAATTAAAAATGCTTATAAAACATAAACCAAACGTTGGAGGTGGTCATTTCTTAATGCGCAGTAATAAACTCGGCACTCTAAAGCACCCGAGAGCGTTTTTTTCGATGCCAACCTAACCAGAGTGACGGGAGCGGCACAATTCAGAAAAAGTGCTCAGCTCGCCGAGAAAATGCGATTTAAGCAATAAAATTAAAAATGCTTATTAAACATAAACCAAACGTTGGAGGTGGTCATTTCTTCATGCGCAGTGAATAACTCGGCACTCTAAAGCACCCGAGAGCGTTTTTTTCGATGCCAACCTAACCAGAGTGACGGGAGCGGCACAATTCAGAAAAAGCGCTCAGCTCGCCGAGAAAATGCGATTTAAGCAATAAAATTAAAAATGCTTATAAAACATAAACCAAACGTTGGAGGTGGTCATTTCTTAATGCGCAGTAATAAACTCGGCACTCTAAAGCACCCGAGAGCGTTTTTTTCGATGCCAACCTAACCAGAGTGACGGGAGCGGCACAATTCAGAAAAAGTGCTCAGCTCGCCGAGAAAATGCGATTTAAGCAATACAATTAAAAATGCTTATAAAACATAAACCAAACGTTGGAGGTGGTCATTTCTTAATGCGCAGTAATAAACTCGGCACTCTAAAGCACCCGAGAGCGTTTTTTTCGATGCCAACCTAACCAGAGTGACGGGAGCGGCACAATTCAGAAAAAGTGCTCAGCTCGCCGAGAAAATGCGATTTAAGCAATAAAATTAAAAATGCTTATTAAACATAAACCAAACGTTGGAGGTGGTCATTTCTTCATGCGCAGTGAATAACTCGGCACTCTAAAGCACCCGATAGCGTTTTTTTCGATGCCAACCTAACCAGAGTGACGGGAGCGGCACAATTCAGAAAAAGTGCTCAGCTCGCCGAGAAAATGCGATTTAAGCAATAAAATTAAAAATGCTTATAAAACATAAACCAAACGTTGGAGGTGGTCATTTCTTAATGCGCAGTAATAAACTCGGCACTCTAAAGCACCCGAGAGCGTTTTTTTCGATGCCAACCTAACCAGAGTGACGGGAGCGGCACAATTCAGAAAAAGTGCTCAGCTCGCCGAGAAAATGCGATTTAAGCAATAAAATTAAAAATGCTTATAAAACATAAACCAAACGTTGGAGGTGGTCATTTCTTCATGCGCAGTGATAAACTCGGCACTCTAAAGCACCCGAGAGCGTTTTTTTCGATGCCAACCTAACCAGAGTGACGGGAGCGGCACAATTCAGAAAAAGCGCTCAGCTCGCCGAGAAAATGCGATTTAAGCAATAAAATTAAAAATGCTTATAAAACATAAACCAAACGTTGGAGGTGGTCATTTCTTCATGCGCAGTGATAAACTCGGCACTCTAAAGCACCCGAGAGCGTTTTTTTCGATGCCAACCTAACCAGAGTGACGGGAGCGGCACAATTCAGAAAAAGTGCTCAGCTCGCCGAGAAAATGCGATTCAAGCAATAAAATTAAAGATGCTTATTAAACATAAACCAAACGTTGGAGGTGGTCATTTCTTCATGCGCAGTGAATAACTCGGCACTCTAAAGCACCCGAGAGCGTTTTTTTCGATGCCAACCTAACCAGAGTGACGGGAGCGGCACAATTCAGAAAAAGTGCTCAGCTCGCCGAGAAAATGCGATTTAAGCAATAAAATTAAAAATGCTTATAAAACATAAACCAAACGTTGGAGGTGGTCATTTCTTAATGCGCAGTAATAAACTCGGCACTCTAAAGCACCCGAGAGCGTTTTTTTCGATGCCAACCTAACCAGAGTGACGGGAGCGGCACAATTCAGAAAAAGTGCTCAGCTCGCCGAGAAAATGCGATTTAAGCAATAAAATTAAAAATGCTTATAAAACATAAACCAAACGTTGGAGGTGGTCATTTCTTAATGCGCAGTAATAAACTCGGCACTCTAAAGCACCCGAGAGCGTTTTTTTCGATGCCAACCTAACCAGAGTGACGGGAGCGGCACAATTCAGAAAAAGTGCTCAGCTCGCTGAGAAAATGCGATTTAAGCAATAAAATTAAAAATGCTTATAAAACATAGACCAAACGTTGGAGGTGGTCATTTCTTAATGCGCAGTAATAAACTCGGCACTCTAAAGCACCCGAGAGCGTTTTTTTCGATGCCAACCTAACCAGAGTGACGGGAGCGGCACAATTCAGAAAAAGTGCTCAGCTCGCCGAGAAAATGCGATTTAAGCAATAAAATTAAAAATGCTTATAAAACATAAACCAAACGTTGGAGGTGGTCATTTCTCAATGCGCAGTAATAAACTCGGCACTCTAAAGCACCCGAGAGCGTTTTTTTTCGATGCCAACCTAACCAGAGTGACGGGAGCGGCACAATTCAGAAAAAGTGCTCAGCTCGCCGAGAAAATGCGATTTAAGCAATAAAATTAAAAATGCTTATAAAACATAAACCAAACGTTGGAGGTGGTCATTTCTTAATGCGCAGTAATAAACTTGGCACTCTAAAGCACCCGAGAGCGTTTTTTTCGATGCCAACCTAACCAGAGTGACGGGAGCGGCACAATTCAGAAAAAGCGCTCAGCTCGCCGAGAAAATGCGATTTAAGCAATAAAATTAAAAATGCTTATTAAACATAAACCAAACGTTGGAGGTGGTCATTTCCTAATGCGCAGTAATAAACTCGGCACTCTAAAGCACCTGAGAGCGTTTTTTTCGATGCCAACCTAACCAGAGTGACGGGAGCGGCACAATTCAGAAAAAGTGCTCAGCTCGCCGAGAAAATGCGATTTAAGCAATAAAATTAAAAATGCTTATTAAACATAAACCAAACGTTGGAGGTGGTCATTTCTTCATGCGCAGTGATAAACTCGGCACTCTAAAGCACCCGAGAGCGTTTTTTTCGATGCCAACCTAACCAGAGTGACGGGAGCGGCACAATTCAGAAAAAGTGCTCAGCTCGCCGAGAAAATGCGATTTAAGCAATAAAATTAAAAATGCTTATAAAACATAAACCAAACGTTGGAGGTGGTCATTTCTTAATGCGCAGTAATAAACTCGGCACTCTAAAGCACCCGAGAGCGTTTTTTTCGATGCCAACCTAACCAGAGTGACGGGAGCGGCACAATTCAGAAAAAGTGCTCAGCTCGCCGAGAAAATGCGATTTAAGCAATAAAATTAAAAATGCTTATAAAACATAAACCAAACGTTGGAGGTGGTCATTTCTTAATGCGCAGTAATAAACTCGGCACTCTAAAGCACCCGAGAGCGTTTTTTTCGATGCCAACCTAACCAGAGTGACGGGAGCGGCACAATTCAGAAAAAGTGCTCAGCTCGCCGAGAAAATGCGATTTAAGCAATAAAATTAAAAATGCTTATTAAACATAAACCAAACGTTGGAGGTGGTCATTTCTTCATGCGCAGTGAATAACTCGGCACTCTAAAGCACCCGATAGCGTTTTTTTCGATGCCAACCTAACCAGAGTGACGGGAGCGGCACAATTCAGAAAAAGTGCTCAGCTCGCCGAGAAAATGCGATTTAAGCAATAAAATTAAAAATGCTTATAAAACATAAACCAAACGTTGGAGGTGGTCATTTCTTAATGCGCAGTAATAAACTCGGCACTCTAAAGCACCCGAGAGCGTTTTTTTCGATGCCAACCTAACCAGAGTGACGGGAGCGGCACAATTCAGAAAAAGTGCTCAGCTCGCCGAGAAAATGCGATTTAAGCAATAAAATTAAAAATGCTTATAAAACATAAACCAAACGTTGGAGGTGGTCATTTCTTAATGCGCAGTAATAAACTCGGCACTCTAAAGCACCCGAGAGCGTTTTTTTCGATGCCAACCTAACCAGAGTTACGGGAGCGGCACAATTCAGAAAAAGCGCTCAGCTCGCCGAGAAAATGCGATTCAAGCAATAAAATTAAAAATGCTTATAAAACATAAACCAAACGTTGGAGGTGGTCATTTCTTCATGCGCAGTGAATAACTCGGCACTCTAAAGCACCCGAGAGCGTTTTTTTCGATGCCAACCTAACCAGAGTGACGGGAGCGGCACAATTCAGAAAAAGCGCTCAGCTCGCCGAGAAAATGCGATTTAAGCAATACAATTAAAAATGCTTATAAAACATAAACCAAACGTTGGAAGTGGTCATTTCTTCATGCGCAGTGAATAACTCGGCACTCTAAAGCACCCGAGAGCGTTTTTTTCGATGCCAACCTAACCAGAGTGACGGGAGCGGCACAATTCAGAAAAAGCGCTCAGCTCGCCGAGAAAATGCGATTTAAGCAATAAAATTAAAAATGCTTATAAAACATAAACCAAACGTTGGAGGTGGTCATTTCTTCATGCGCAGTGATAAACTCGGCACTCTAAAGCACCCGAGAGCGTTTTTTTCGATGCCAACCTAACCAGAGTGACGGGAGCGGCACAATTCAGAAAAAGTGCTCAGCTCGCCGAGAAAATGCGATTTAAGCAATAAAATTAAAAATGCTTATAAAACATAAACCAAACGTTGGAGGTGGTCATTTCTTCATGCGCAGTGAATAACTCGGCACTCTAAAGCACCCGAGAGCGTTTTTTTCGATGCCAACCTAACCAGAGTGACGGGAGCGGCACAATTCAGAAAAAGTGCTCAGCTCGCCGAGAAAATGCGATTTAAGCAATAAAATTAAAAATGCTTATAAAACATAAACCAAACGTTGGAGGTGGTCATTTCTTAATGCGCAGTAATAAACTCGGCACTCTAAAGCACCCGAGAGCGTTTTTTTCGATGCCAACCTAACCAGAGTGACGGGAGCGGCACAATTCAGAAAAAGTGCTCAGCTCGCCGAGAAAATGCGATTTAAGCAATAAAATTAAAAATGCTTATAAAACATAAACCAAACGTTGGAGGTGGTCATTTCTTAATGCGCAGTAATAAACTCGGCACTCTAGAGCACCCGAGAGCGTTTTTTTCGATGCCAACCTAACCAGAGTGACGGGAGCGGCACAATTCAGAAAAAGCGCTCAGCTCGCCGAGAAAATGCGATTTAAGCAATAAAATTAAAAATGCTTATAAAACATAAACCAAACGTTGGAAGTGGTCATTTCTTCATGCGCAGTGATAAACTCGGCACTCTAAAGCACCCGAGAGCGTTTTTTTCGATGCCAACCAGAGTTACGGGAGCGGCACAATTCAGAAAAAGCGCTCAGCTCGCCGAGAAAATGCGATTTAAGCAATAAAATTAAAAATGCTTATAAAACATAAACCAAACGTTGGAGGTTGTCATTTCTTCATGCGCAGTGATAAACTCGGCACTCTAAAGCACCCGAGAGCGTTTTTTTCGATGCCAACCTAACCAGAGTGACGGGAGCGGCACAATTCAGAAAAAGCGCTCAGCTCGCCGAGAAAATGCGATTTAAGCAATAAAATTAAAAATGCTTATAAAACATAAACCAAACGTTGGAGGTGGTCATTTCTTCATGCGCAGTGATAAACTCGGCACTCTAAAGCACCCGAGAGCGTTTTTTTCGATGCCAACCTAACCAGAGTGACGGGAGCGGCACAATTCAGAAAAAGTGCTCAGCTCGCCGAGAAAATGCGATTTAAGCAATAAAATTAAAAATGCTTATAAAACATAAACCAAACGTTGGAGGTGGACATTTCTTCATGCGCAGTGAATAACTCGGCACTCTAAAGCACCCGAGAGCGTTTTTTTCGATGCCAACCTAACCAGAGTGACGGGAGCGGCACAATTCAGAAAAAGTGCTCAGCTCGCCGAGAAAATGCGATTTAAGCAATAAAATTAAAAATGCTTATAAAACATAAACCAAACGTTGGAGGTGGTCATTTCTTAATGCGCAGTAATAAACTCGGCACTCTAAAGCACCCGAGAGCGTTTTTTTCGATGCCAACCTAACCAGAGTGACGGGAGCGGCACAATTCAGAAAAAGTGCTCAGCTCGCCGAGAAAATGCGATTTAAGCAATAAAATTAAAAATGCTTATAAAACATAAACCAAACGTTGGAGGTGGTCATTTCTTAATGCGCAGTAATAAACTCGGCACTCTAGAGCACCCGAGAGCGTTTTTTTCGATGCCAACCTAACCAGAGTGACGGGAGCGGCACAATTCAGAAAAAGTGCTCAGCTCGCCGAGAAAATGCGATTTAAGCAATAAAATTAAAAATGCTTATAAAACATAAACCAAACGTTGGAAGTGGTCATTTCTTCATGCGCAGTGATAAACTCGGCACTCTAAAGCACCCGAGAGCGTTTTTTTCGATGCCAACCTAACCAGAGTTACGGGAGCGGCACAATTCAGAAAAAGCGCTCAGCTCACCGAGAAAATGCGATTTAAGCAATAAAATTAAAAATGCTTATAAAACATAAACCAAACGTTGGAGGTGGTCATTTCTTCATGCGCAGTGATAAACTCGGCACTCTAAAGCACCCGAGAGCGTTTTTTTCGATGCCAACCTAACCAGAGTGACGGGAGCGGCACAATTAAGAAAAAGCGCTCAGCTCGCCGAGAAAACGCGATTTAAGCAATACAATTAAAAATGCTTATAAAACATAAACCAAACGTTGGAGGTGGTCATTTCTTAATGCGCAGTAATAAACTCGGCACTCTAAAGCACCCGAGAGCGTTTTTTTCGATGCCAACCTAACCAGAGTGACGGGAGCGGCACAATTCAGAAAAAGTGCTCAGCTCGCCGAGAAAATGCGATTTAAGCAATAAAATTAAAAATGCTTATAAAACATAAACCAAACGTTGGAGGTGGTCATTTCTCAATGCGCAGTAATAAACTCGGCACTCTAAAGCACCCGAGAGCGTTTTTTTCGATGCCAAGTGACGGGAGCGGCACAATTCAGAAAAAGCGCTCAGCTCGCCGAGAAAATGCGATTTAAGCAATAAAATTAAAAATGCTTATAAAACATAAACCAAACGTTGGAGGTTGTCATTTCTTCATGCGCAGTGATAAACTCGGCACTCTAAAGCACCCGAGAGCGTTTTTTTCGATGCCAACCTAACCAGAGTGACGGGAGCGGCACAATTCAGAAAAAGCGCTCAGCTCGCCGAGAAAATGCGATTTAAGCAATAAAATTAAAAATGCTTATAAAACATAAACCAAACGTTGGAGGTGGTCATTTCTTCATGCGCAGTGATAAACTCGGCACTCTAAAGCACCCGAGAGCGTTTTTTTCGATGCCAACCTAACCAGAGTGACGGGAGCGGCACAATTCAGAAAAAGTGCTCAGCTCGCCGAGAAAATGCGATTTAAGCAATAAAATTAAAAATGCTTATAAAACATAAACCAAACGTTGGAGGTGGACATTTCTTCATGCGCAGTGAATAACTCGGCACTCTAAAGCACCCGAGAGCGTTTTTTTCGATGCCAACCTAACCAGAGTGACGGGAGCGGCACAATTCAGAAAAAGTGCTCAGCTCGCCGAGAAAATGCGATTTAAGCAATAAAATTAAAAATGCTTATAAAACATAAACCAAACGTTGGAGGTGGTCATTTCTTAATGCGCAGTAATAAACTCGGCACTCTAAAGCACCCGAGAGCGTTTTTTTCGATGCCAACCTAACCAGAGTGACGGGAGCGGCACAATTCAGAAAAAGTGCTCAGCTCGCCGAGAAAATGCGATTTAAGCAATAAAATTAAAAATGCTTATAAAACATAAACCAAACGTTGGAGGTGGTCATTTCTTAATGCGCAGTAATAAACTCGGCACTCTAGAGCACCCGAGAGCGTTTTTTTCGATGCCAACCTAACCAGAGTGACGGGAGCGGCACAATTCAGAAAAAGTGCTCAGCTCGCCGAGAAAATGCGGTTTAAGCAATAAAATTAAAAATGCTTATAAAACATAAACCAAACGTTGGAAGTGGTCATTTCTTCATGCGCAGTGATAAACTCGGCACTCTAAAGCACCCGAGAGCGTTTTTTTCGATGCCAACCTAACCAGAGTTACGGGAGCGGCACAATTCAGAAAAAGCGCTCAGCTCACCGAGAAAATGCGATTTAAGCAATAAAATTAAAAATGCTTATAAAACATAAACCAAACGTTGGAGGTGGTCATTTCTTCATGCGCAGTGATAAACTCGGCACTCTAAAGCACCCGAGAGCGTTTTTTTCGATGCCAACCTAACCAGAGTGACGGGAGCGGCACAATTAAGAAAAAGCGCTCAGCTCGCCGAGAAAACGCGATTTAAGCAATAAAATTAAAAATGCTTATAAAACATAAACCAAACGTTGGAGGTGGTCATTTCTTAATGCGCAGTAATAAACTCGGCACTCTAAAGCACCCGAGAGCGTTTTTTTCGATGCCAACCTAACCAGAGTGACGGGAGCGGCACAATTCAGAAAAAGTGCTCAGCTCGCGGAGAAAATGCGATTTAAGCAATAAAATTAAAAATGCTTATAAAACATAAACCAAACGTTGGAGGTGGTCATTTCTCAATGCGCAGTAATAAACTCGGCACTCTAAAGCACCCGAGAGCGTTTTTTTCGATGCCAAGTGACGGGAGCGGCACAATTCAGAAAAAGTGCTCAGCTCGCCGAGAAAATGCGATTTAAGCAATAAAATTAAAAATGCTTATAAAACATAAACCAAACGTTGGAGGTGGTCATTTCTTAATGCGCAGTAATAAACTCGGCACTCTAAAGCACCCGAGAGCGTTTTTTTCGATGCCAACCTAACCAGAGTGACGGGAGCGGCACAATTCAGAAAAAGTGCTCAGCTCGCCGAGAAAATGCGATTTAAGCAATAAAATTAAAAATGCTTATAAAACATAAACCAAACGTTGGAGGTGGTCATTTCTTAATGCGCAGTAATAAACTCGGCACTCTAAAGCACCCGAGAGCGTTTTTTTCGATGCCAACCTAACCAGAGTGACGGGAGCGGCACAATTCAGAAAAAGTGCTCAGCTCGCCGAGAAAATGCGATTTAAGAAATAAAATTAAAAATGCTTATTAAACATAAACCAAACGTTGGAGGTGGTCATTTCTTCATGCGCAGTGAATAACTCGGCACTCTAAAGCACCCGATAGCGTTTTTTTCGATGCCAACCAGAGTGACGGGAGCGGCACAATTCAGAAAAAGTGCTCAGCTCGCCGAGAAAATGCGATTTAAGCAATAAAATTAAAAATGCTTATAAAACATAAACCAAACGTTGGAGGTGGTCATTTCTTAATGCGCAGTAATAAACTCGGCACTCTAAAGCACCCGAGAGCGTTTTTTTCGATGCCAACCTAACCAGAGTGACGGGAGCGGCACAATTCAGAAAAAGTGCTCAGCTCGCCGAGAAAATGCGATTTAAGCAATAAAATTAAAAATGCTTATAAAACATAAACCAAACGTTGGAGGTGGTCATTTCTTAATGCGCAGTAATAAACTCGGCACTCTAAAGCACCCGAGAGCGTTTTTTTCGATGCCAACCTAACCAGAGTTACGGGAGCGGCACAATTCAGAAAAAGCGCTCAGCTCGCCGAGAAAATGCGATTTAAGCAATAAAATTAAAAATGCTTATAAAACATAAACCAAACGTTGGAGGTGGTCATTTCTTCATGCGCAGTGAATAACTCGGCACTCTAAAGCACCCGAGAGCGTTTTTTTCGATGCCAACCTAACCAGAGTGACGGGAGCGGCACAATTCAGAAAAAGTGCTCAGCTCGCCGAGAAAATGCGATTTAAGCAATAAAATTAAAAATGCTTATAAAACATAAACCAAACGTTGGAGGTGGTCATTTCTTAATGCGCAGTAATAAACTCGGCACTCTAAAGCACCCGTGAGCGTTTTTTTCGATGCCAACCTAACCAGAGTGACGGGAGCGGCACAATTCAGAAAAAGTGCTCAGCTCGCCGAGAAAATGCGATTTAAGCAATAAAATTAAAAATGCTTATAAAACATAAACCAAACGTTGAAGGTGGTCATTTCTTCATGCGCAGTGATAAAGTCGGCACTCTAAAGCACCCGAGAGCGTTTTTTTCGATGCCAACCTAACCAGAGTGACGGGAGCGGCACAATTCAGAAAAAGTGCTCAGCTCGCCGAGAAAATGCGATTTAAGCAATAAAATTAAAAATGCTTATTAAACATAAACCAAACGTTGGAGGTGGTCATTTCTTCATGCGCAGTGATAAACTCGGCACTCTAAAGCACCCGAGAGCGTTTTTTTCGATGCCAACCTAACCAGAGTGACGGGAGCGGCACAATTCAGAAAAAGTGCTCAGCTCGCCGAGAAAATGCGATTTAAGCAATAAAATTAAAAATGCTTATAAAACATAAACCAAACGTTGGAGGTGGTCATTTCTTAATGCGCAGTAATAAACTCGGCACTCTAAAGCACCCGAGAGCGTTTTTTTCGATGCCAACCTAACCAGAGTGACGGGAGCGGCACAATTCAGAAAAAGTGCTCAGCTCGCCGAGAAAATGCGATTTAAGCAATAAAATTAAAAATGCTTATTAAACATAAACCAAACGTTGGAGGTGGTCATTTCTTCATGCGCAGTGAATAACTCGGCACTCTAAAGCACCCGAGAGCGTTTTTTTCGATGCCAACCTAACCAGAGTGACGGGAGCGGCACAATTCAGAAAAAGCGCTCAGCTCGCCGAGAAAATGCGATTTAAGCAATAAAATTAAAAATGCTTATAAAACATAAACCAAACGTTGGAGGTGGTCATTTCTTAATGCGCAGTAATAAACTCGGCACTCTAAAGCACCCGAGAGCGTTTTTTTCGATGCCAACCTAACCAGAGTGACGGGAGCGGCACAATTCAGAAAAAGTGCTCAGCTCGCCGAGAAAATGCGATTTAAGCAATAAAATTAAAAATGCTTATTAAACATAAACCAAACGTTGGAGGTGGTCATTTCTTCATGCGCAGTGAATAACTCGGCACTCTAAAGCACCCGAGAGCGTTTTTTTCGATGCCAACCTAACCAGAGTGACGGGAGCGGCACAATTCAGAAAAAGCGCTCAGCTCGCCGAGAAAATGCGATTTAAGCAATAAAATTAAAAATGCTTATAAAACATAAACCAAACGTTGGAGGTGGTCATTTCTTAATGCGCAGTAATAAACTCGGCACTCTAAAGCACCCGAGAGCGTTTTTTTCGATGCCAACCTAACCAGAGTGACGGGAGCGGCACAATTCAGAAAAAGTGCTCAGCTCGCCGAGAAAATGCGATTTAAGCAATAAAATTAAAAATGCTTATAAAACATACACCAAACGTTGGAGGTGGTCATTTCTTAATGCGCAGTAATAAACTCGGCACTCTAAAGCACCCGAGAGCGTTTTTTTCGATGCCAACCTAACCAGAGTGACGGGAGCGGCACAATTCAGAAAAAAAGCTCAGCTCGCCGAGAAAATGCGATTTAAGCAATAAAATTAAAAATGCTTATTAAACATAAACCAAACGGTGGAGGTGGTCATTTCTTCATGCGCAGTGAATAACTCGGCACTCTAAAGCACCCGAGAGCGTTTTTTTCGATGCCAACCTAACCAGAGTGACGGGAGCGGCACAATTCAGAAAAAGCGCTCAGCTCGCCGAGAAAATGCGACTTAAGCAATAAAATTAAAAATGCTTATTAAACATAAACCAAACGTTGGAGGTGGTCATTTCTTCATGCGGAGTGAATAACTCGGCACTCTAAAGCACCCGAGAGCGTTTTTTTCGATGCCAACCTAACCAGAGTGACGGGAGCGGCACAATTCAGAAAAAGCGCTCAGCTCGCCGAGAAAATGCGATTTAAGCAATAAAATTAAAAATGCTTATAAAACATAAACCAAACGTTGGAGGTGGTCATTTCTTCATGCGCAGTGATAAACTCGGCACTCTAAAGCACCCGAGAGCGTTTTTTTCGATGCCAACCTAACCAGAGTGACGGGAGCGGCACAATTCAGAAAAAGTGCTCAGCTCGCCGAGAAAATGCGATTTAAGCAATAAAATTAAAAATGCTTATAAAACATAAACCAAACGTTGGAGGTGGTCATTTCTTCATGCGCAGTGAATAACTCGGCACTCTAAAGCACCCGAGAGCGTTTTTTTCGATGCCAACCTAACCAGAGTGACGGGAGCGGCACAATTCAGAAAAAGTGCTCAGCTCGCCGAGAAAATGCGATTTAAGCAATAAAATTAAAAATGCTTATAAAACATAAACCAAACGTTGGAGGTGGTCATTTCTTAATGCGCAGTAATAAACTCGGCACTCTAGAGCAGCCGAGAGCGTTTTTTTCGATGCCAACCTAACCAGAGTGACGGGAGCGGCACAATTCAGAAAAAGTGCTCAGCTCGCCGAGAAAATGCGATTTTAGCAATAAAATTAAAAATGCTTATAAAACATAAACCAAACGTTGGAAGTGGTCATTTCTTCATGCGCAGTGATAAACTCGGCACTCTAAAGCACCCGAGAGCGTTTTTTTCGATGCCAACCTAACCAGAGTTACGGGAGCGGCACAATTCAGAAAAAGCGCTCAGCTCGCCGAGAAAATGCGATTTAAGCAATAAAATTAAAAATGCTTATAAAACATAAACCAAACGTTGGAAGTGGTCATTTCTTCATGCGCAGTGATAAACTCGGCACTCTAAAGCACCCGAGAGCGTTTTTTTCGATGCCAACCTAACCAGAGTTACGGGAGCGGCACAATTCAGAAAAAGCGCTCAGCTCGCCGAGAAAATGCGATTTAAGCAATAAAATTAAAAATGCTTATTAAACATAAACCAAACGTTGGAGGTGGTCATTTCTTCATGCGCAGTGAATAACTCGGCACTCTAAAGCACCCGAGAGCGTTTTTTTCGATGCCAACCTAACCAGAGTGACGGGAGCGGCACAATTCAGAAAAAGCGCTCAGCTCGCCGAGAAAATGCGATTTAAGCAATAAAATTAAAAATGCTTATAAAACATAAACCAAACGTTGGAGGTGGTCATTTCTTCATGCGCAGTGATAAACTCGGCACTCTAAAGCACCCGAGAGCGTTTTTTTCGATGCCAACCTAACCAGAGTGACGGGAGCGGCACAATTCAGAAAAAGTGCTCAGCTCGCCGAGAAAATGCGATTTAAGCAATAAAATTAAAAATGCTTATAAAACATAAACCAAACGTTGGAGGTGGTCATTTCTTAATGCGCAGTAATAAACTCGGCACTCTAAAGCACCCGAGAGCGTTTTTTTCGATGCCAACCTAACCAGAGTGACGGGAGCGGCACAATTCAGAAAAAGCGCTCAGCTCGCCGAGAAAATGCGATTTAAGCAATACAATTAAAAATGCTTATAAAACATAAACCAAACGTTGGAGGTGGTCATTTCTTCATGCGCAGTGATAAACTCGGCACTCTAAAGCACCCGAGAGCGTTTTTTTCGATGCCAACCTAACCAGAGTGACGGGAGCGGCACAATTCAGAAAAAGCGCTCAGCTCGCCGAGAAAATGCGATTTAAGCAATACAATTAAAAATGCTTATAAAACATAAACCAAACGTTGGAGGTGGTCATTTCTTCATGCGCAGTGATAAACTCGGCACTCTAAAGCACCCGAGAGCGTTTTTTTCGATGCCAACCTAACCAGAGTGACGGGAGCGGCACAATTCAGAAAAAGTGCTCAGCTCGCCGAGAAAATGCGATTCAAGCAATAAAATTAAAAATGCTTATTAAACATAAACCAAACGTTGGAGGTGGTCATTTCTTCATGCGCAGTGAATAACTCGGCACTCTAAAGCACCCGAGAGCGTTTTTTTCGATGCCAACCTAACCAGAGTGACGGGAGCGGCACAATTCAGAAAAAGTGCTCAGCTCGCCGAGAAAATGCGATTTAAGCAATAAAATTAAAAATGCTTATAAAACATAAACCAAACGTTGGAGGTGGTCATTTCTTAATGCGCAGTAATAAACTCGGCACTCTAAAGCACCCGAGAGCGTTTTTTTCGATGCCAACCTAACCAGAGTGACGGGAGCGGCACAATTCAGAAAAAGTGCTCAGCTCGCCGTGAAAATGCGATTTAAGCAATAAAATTAAAAATGCTTATAAAACATAAACCAAACGTTGGAGGTGGTCATTTCTTAATGCGCAGTAATAAACTCGGCACTCTAAAGCACCCGAGAGCGTTTTTTTCGATGCCAACCTAACCAGAGTGACGGGAGCGGCACAATTCAGAAAAAGTGCTCAGCTCGCCGAGAAAATGCGATTTAAGCAATAAAATTAAAAATGCTTATAAAACATAAACCAAACGTTGGAGGTGGTCATTTCTTAATGCGCAGTAATAAACTCGGCACTCTAAAGCACCCGAGAGCGTTTTTTTCGATGCCAACCTAACCAGAGTGACGGGAGCGGCACAATTCAGAAAAAGCGCTCAGCTCGCCGAGAAAATGCGATTTAAGCAATAAAATTAAAAATGCTTATAAAACATAAACCAAACGTTGGAGGTGGTCATTTCCTAATGCGCAGTAATAAACTCGGCACTCTAAAGCACCCGAGAGCGTTTTTTTCGATGCCAACCTAACCAGAGTGACGGGAGCGGCACAATTCAGAAAAAGTGCTCACTCGCCGAGAAAATGCGATTTAAGCAATAAAATTGAAAATGCTTATTAAACATAAACCAAACGTTGGAGGTGGTCATTTCTTCATGCGCAGTGAATAACTCGGCACTCTAAAGCACCCGAGAGCGTTTTTTTCGATGCCAACCTAACCAGAGTGACGGGAGCGGCACAATTCAGAAAAAGCGCTCAGCTCGCCGAGAAAATGCGATTTAAGCAATAAAATTAAAAATGCTTATTAAACATAAACCAAACATTGGAGGTGGTCATTTCTTCATGCGCAGTGAATAACTCGGCACTCTAAAGCACCCGAGAGCGTTTTTTTCGATGCCAACCTAACCAGAGTGACGGGAGCGGCACAATTCAGAAAAAGCGCTCAGCTCGCCGAGAAAACGCGATTTAAGCAATAAAATTAAAAATGCTTATAAAACATAAACCAAACGTTGGAGGTGGTCATTTCTTCATGCGCAGTGATAAACTCGGCACTCTAAAGCACCCGAGAGCGTTTTTTTCGATGCCAACCTAACCAGAGTTACGGGAGCGGCACAATTCAGAAAAAGTGCTCAGCTCGCCGAGAAAATGCGATTTAAGCAATAAAATTAAAAATGCTTATAAAACATAAACCAAACGTTGGAGGTGGTCATTTCTTCATGCGCAGTGATAAACTCGGCACTCTAAAGCACCCGAGAGCGTTTTTTTCGATGCCAACCTAACCAGAGTGACGGGAGCGGCACAATTCAGAAAAAGCGCTCAGCTCGCCGAGAAAATGCGATTTAAGCAATAAAATTAAAAATGCTTATAAAACATAAACCAAACGTTGGAGGTGGTCATTTCTTCATGCGCAGTGATAAACTCGGCACTCTAAAGCACCCGAGAGCGTTTTTTTCGATGCCAACCTAACCAGAGTGACGGGAGCGGCACAATTCAGAAAAAGTGCTCAGCTCGCCGAGAAAATGCGATTTAAGCAATAAAATTAAAAATGCTTATAAAACATAAACCAAACGTTGGAGGTGGTCATTTCTTCATGCGCAGTGAATAACTCGGCACTCTAAAGCACCCGAGAGCGTTTTTTTCGATGCCAACCTAACCAGAGTGACGGGAGCGGCACAATTCAGAAAAAGTGCTCAGCTCGCCGAGAAAATGCGATTTAAGCAATAAAATTAAAAATGCTTATAAAACATAAACCAAACGTTGGAGGTGGTCATTTCTTAATGCGCAGTAATAAACTCGGCACTCTAAAGCACCCGTGAGCGTTTTTTTCGATGCCAACCTAACCAGAGTGACGGGAGCGGCACAATTCAGAAAAAGTGCTCAGCTCGCCGAGAAAATGCGATTTAAGCAATAAAATTAAAAATGCTTATAAAACATAAACCAAACGTTGGAGGTGGTCATTTCTTCATGCGCAGTGATAAAGTCGGCACTCTAAAGCACCCGAGAGCGTTTTTTTCGATGCCAACCTAACCGGAGTGACGGGAGCGGCACAATTCAGAAAAAGTGCTCAGCTCGCCGAGAAAATGCGATTTAAGCAATAAAATTAAAAATGCTTATTAAACATAAACCAAACGTTGGAGGTGCTCATTTCTTCATGCGCAGTGATAAACTCGGCACTCTAAAGCACCCGAGAGCGTTTTTTTCGATGCCAACCTAACCAGAGTGACGGGAGCAGCACAATTCAGAAAAAGTGCTCAGCTCGCCGAGAAAATGCGATTTAAGCAATAAAATTAAAAATGCTTATAAAACATAAACCAAACGTTGGAGGTGGTCATTTCTTAATGCGCAGTAATAAACTCGGCACTCTAAAGCACCCGAGAGCGTTTTTTTCGATGCCAACCTAACCAGAGTGACGGGAGCGGCACAATTCAGAAAAAGTGCTCAGCTCGCCGAGAAAATGCGATTTAAGCAATAAAATTAAAAATGCTTATAAAACATAAACCAAACGTTGGAGGTGGTCATTTCTTCATGCGCAGTGATAAACTCGGCACTCTAAAGCACCCGAGAGCGTTTTTTTCGATGCCAACCTAACCAGAGTGACGGGAGCGGCACAATTCAGAAAAAGTGCTCAGCTCGCCGAGAAAATGCGATTTAAGCAATAAAATTAAAAATGCTTATAAAACATAAACCAAACGTTGGAGGTGGTCATTTCTTCATGCGCAGTGAATAACTCGGCACTCTAAAGCACCCGAGAGCGTTTTTTTCGATTCCAACCAGAGTGACGGGAGCGGCACAATTCAGAAAAGTGCTCAGCTCGCCGAGAAAATGCGATTTAAGCAATAAAATTAAAAATGCTTATAAAACATAAACCAAACGTTGGAGGTGGTCATTTCTTAATGCGCAGTAATAAACTCGGCACTCTAAAGCACCCGAGAGCGTTTTTTTCGATGCCAACCTAACCAGAGTGACGGGAGCGGCACAATTCAGAAAAAGTGCTCAGCTCGCCGAGAAAATGCGATTTAAGCAATAAAATTAAAAATGCTTATAAAACATAAACCAAACGTTGGAGGTGGTCATTTCTTAATGCGCAGTAATAAACTCGGCACTCTAGAGCACCCGAGAGCGTTTTTTTCGATGCCAACCTAACCAGAGTGACGGGAGCGGCACAATTCAGAAAAAGTGCTCAGCTCGCCGAGAAAATGCGATTTAAGCAATAAAATTAAAAATGCTTATAAAACATAAACCAAACGTTGGAAGTGGTCATTTCTTCATGCGCAGTGATAAACTCGGCACTCTAAAGCACCCGAGAGCGTTTTTTTCGATGCCAACCTGCAGAGTTACGGGAGCGGCACAATTCAGAAAAAGCGCTCAGCTCGCCGAGAAAATGCGATTTAAGCAATATAATTAAAAATGCTTATAAAACATAAACCAAACGTTGGAGGTGGTCATTTCTTCATGCGCAGTGATAAACTCGGCACTCTAAAGCACCCGAGAGCGTTTTTTTCGATGCCAACCTAACCAGAGTGACGGGAGCGGCACAATTCAGAAAAAGCGCTCAGCTCGCCGAGAAAATGCGATTTAAGCAATAAAATTAAAAATGCTTATAAAACATAAACCAAACGTTGGAGGTGGTCATTTCTTAATGCGCAGTAATAAACTCGGCACTCTAAAGCACCCGAGAGCGTTTTTTTCGATGCCAACCTAACCAGAGTGACGGGAGCGGCACAATTCAGAAAAAGTGCTCAGCTCGCCGAGAAAATGCGATTTAAGCAATAAAATTAAAAATGCTTATAAAACATAAACCAAACGTTGGAGGTGGACATTTCTTCATGCGCAGTGAATAACTCGGCACTCTAAAGCACCCGAGAGCGTTTTTTTCGATGCCAACCTAACCAGAGTGACGGGAGCGGCACAATTCAGAAAAAGTGCTCAGCTCGCCGAGAAAATGCGATTTAAGCAATAAAATTAAAAATGCTTATTAAACATAAACCAAACGTTGGAGGTGGTCATTTCTTCGTGCGCAGTGAATAACTCGGCACTCTAAAGCACCCGAGAGCGTTTTTTTCGATGCCAACCTAACCAGAGTGACGGGAGCGGCACAATTCAGAAAAAGCGCTCAGCTCGCCGAGAAAATGCGATTTAAGCAATAAAATTAAAAATGCTTATTAAACATAAACCAAACATTGGAGGTGGTCATTTCTTCATGCGCAGTGAATAACTCGGCACTCTAAAGCACCCGAGAGCGTTTTTTTCGATGCCAACCTAACCAGAGTGACGGGAGCGGCACAATTCAGAAAAAGCGCTCAGCTCGCCGAGAAAATGCGATTTAAGCAATAAAATTAAAAATGCTTATAAAACATAAACCAAACGTTGGAGGTGGTCATTTCTTCATGCGCAGTGATAAACTCGGCACTCTAAAGCACCCGAGAGCGTTTTTTTCGATGCCAACCTAACCAGAGTGACGGGAGCGGCACAATTCAGAAAAAGTGCTCAGCTCGCCGAGAAAATGCGATTTAAGCAATAAAATTAAAAATGCTTATTAAACATAAACCAAACATTGGAGGTGGTCATTTCTTCATGCGCAGTGAATAACTCGGCACTCTAAAGCACCCGAGAGCGTTTTTTTCGATGCCAACCTAACCAGAGTGACGGGAGCGGCACAATTCAGAAAAAGCGCTCAGCTCGCCGAGAAAATGCGATTTAAGCAATAAAATTAAAAATGCTTATAAAACATAAACCAAACGTTGGAGGTGGTCATTTCTTCATGCGCAGTGATAAACTCGGCACTCTAAAGCACCCGAGAGCGTTTTTTTCGATGCCAACCTAACCAGAGTGACGGGAGCGGCACAATTCAGAAAAAGTGCTCAGCTCGCCGAGAAAATGCGATTTAAGCAATAAAATTAAAAATGCTTATAAAACATAAACCAAACGTTGGAGGTGGTCATTTCTTCATGCGCAGTGAATAACTCGGCACTCTAAAGCACCCGAGAGCGTTTTTTTCGATTCCAACCAGAGTGACGGGAGCGGCACAATTCAGAAAAGTGCTCAGCTCGCCGAGAAAATGCGATTTAAGCAATAAAATTAAAAATGCTTATAAAACATAAACCAAACGTTGGAGGTGGTCATTTCTTAATGCGCAGTAATAAACTCGGCACTCTAAAGCACCCGAGAGCGTTTTTTTCGATGCCAACCTAACCAGAGTGACGGGAGCGGCACAATTCAGAAAAAGTGCTCAGCTCGCCGAGAAAATGCGATTTAAGCAATAAAATTAAAAATGCTTATAAAACATAAACCAAACGTTGGAGGTGGTCATTTCTTAATGCGCAGTAATAAACTCGGCACTCTAGAGCACCCGAGAGCGTTTTTTTCGATGCCAACCTAACCAGAGTGACGGGAGCGGCACAATTCAGAAAAAGTGCTCAGCTCGCCGAGAAAATGCGATTTAAGCAATAAAATTAAAAATGCTTATAAAACATAAACCAAACGTTGGAAGTGGTCATTTCTTCATGCGCAGTGATAAACTCGGCACTCTAAAGCACCCGAGAGCGTTTTTTTCGATGCCAACCTGCAGAGTTACGGGAGCGGCACAATTCAGAAAAAGCGCTCAGCTCGCCGAGAAAATGCGATTTAAGCAATATAATTAAAAATGCTTATAAAACATAAACCAAACGTTGGAGGTGGTCATTTCTTCATGCGCAGTGATAAACTCGGCACTCTAAAGCACCCGAGAGCGTTTTTTTCGATGCCAACCTAACCAGAGTGACGGGAGCGGCACAATTCAGAAAAAGCGCTCAGCTCGCCGAGAAAATGCGATTTAAGCAATAAAATTAAAAATGCTTATAAAACATAAACCAAACGTTGGAGGTGGTCATTTCTTAATGCGCAGTAATAAACTCGGCACTCTAAAGCACCCGAGAGCGTTTTTTTCGATGCCAACCTAACCAGAGTGACGGGAGCGGCACAATTCAGAAAAAGTGCTCAGCTCGCCGAGAAAATGCGATTTAAGCAATAAAATTAAAAATGCTTATAAAACATAAACCAAACGTTGGAGGTGGACATTTCTTCATGCGCAGTGAATAACTCGGCACTCTAAAGCACCCGAGAGCGTTTTTTTCGATGCCAACCTAACCAGAGTGACGGGAGCGGCACAATTCAGAAAAAGTGCTCAGCTCGCCGAGAAAATGCGATTTAAGCAATAAAATTAAAAATGCTTATAAAACATAAACCAAACGTTGGAAGTGGTCATTTCTTCATGCGCAGTGATAAACTCGGCACTCTAAAGCACCCGAGAGCGTTTTTTTCGATGCCAACCTAACCAGAGTTACGGGAGCGGCACAATTCAGAAAAAGCGCTCAGCTCACCGAGAAAATGCGATTTAAGCAATAAAATTAAAAATGCTTATAAAACATAAACCAAACGTTGGAGGTGGTCATTTCTTCATGCGCAGTGATAAACTCGGCACTCTAAAGCACCCGAGAGGGTTTTTTTCGATGCCAACCTAACCAGAGTGACGGGAGCGGCACAATTAAGAAAAAGCGCTCAGCTCGCCGAGAAAACGCGATTTAAGCAATAAAATTAAAAATGCTTATAAAACATAAACCAAACGTTGGAGGTGGTCATTTCTTAATGCGCAGTAATAAACTCGGCACTCTAAAGCACCCGAGAGCGTTTTTTTCGATGCCAACCTAACCAGAGTGACGGGAGCGGCACAATTCAGAAAAAGTGCTCAGCTCGCCGAGAAAATGCGATTTAAGCAATAAAATTAAAAATGCTTATAAAACATAAACCAAACGTTGGAGGTGGTCATTTCTCAATGCGCAGTAATAAACTCGGCACTCTAAAGCACCCGAGAGCGTTTTTTTCGATGCCAAGTGACGGGAGCGGCACAATTCAGAAAAAGTGCTCAGCTCGCCGAGAAAATGCGATTTAAGCAATAAAATTAAAAATGCTTATAAAACATAAACCAAACGTTGGAGGTGGTCATTTCTTAATGCGCAGTAATAAACTCGGCACTCTAAAGCACCCGAGAGCGTTTTTTTCGATGCCAACCTAACCAGAGTGACGGGAGCGGCACAATTCAGAAAAAGTGCTCAGCTCGCCGAGAAAATGCGATTTAAGCAATAAAATTAAAAATGCTTATAAAACATAAACCAAACGTTGGAGGTGGTCATTTCTTAATGCGCAGTAATAAACTCGGCACTCTAAAGCACCCGAGAGCGTTTTTTTCGATGCCAACCTAACCAGAGTGACGGGAGCGGCACAATTCAGAAAAAGTGCTCAGCTCGCCGAGAAAATGCGATTTAAGAAATAAAATTAAAAATGCTTATTAAACATAAACCAAACGTTGGAGGTGGTCATTTCTTCATGCGCAGTGAATAACTCGGCACTCTAAAGCACCCGATAGCGTTTTTTTCGATGCCAACCTAACCAGAGTGACGGGAGCGGCACAATTCAGAAAAAGTGCTCAGCTCGCCGAGAAAATGCGATTTAAGCAATAAAATTAAAAATGCTTATAAAACATAAACCAAACGTTGGAGGTGGTCATTTCTTAATGCGCAGTAATAAACTCGGCACTCTAAAGCACCCGAGAGCGTTTTTTTCGATGCCAACCTAACCAGAGTGACGGGAGCGGCACAATTCAGAAAAAGTGCTCAGCTCGCCGAGAAAATGCGATTTAAGCAATAAAATTAAAAATGCTTATAAAACATAAACCAAACGTTGGAGGTGGTCATTTCTTAATGCGCAGTAATAAACTCGGCACTCTAAAGCACCCGAGAGCGTTTTTTTCGATGCCAACCTAACCAGAGTTACGGGAGCGGCACAATTCAGAAAAAGCGCTCAGCTCGCCGAGAAAATGCGATTTAAGCAATAAAATTAAAAATGCTTATAAAACATAAACCAAACGTTGGAGGTGGTCATTTCTTCATGCGCAGTGAATAACTCGGCACTCTAAAGCACCCGAGAGCGTTTTTTTCGATGCCAACCTAACCAGAGTGACGGGAGCGGCACAATTCAGAAAAAGTGCTCAGCTCGCCGAGAAAATGCGATTTAAGCAATAAAATTAAAAATGCTTATAAAACATAAACCAAACGTTGGAGGTGGTCATTTCTTAATGCGCAGTAATAAACTCGGCACTCTAAAGCACCCGTGAGCGTTTTTTTCGATGCCAACCTAACCAGAGTGACGGGAGCGGCACAATTCAGAAAAAGTGCTCAGCTCGCCGAGAAAATGCGATTTAAGCAATAAAATTAAAAATGCTTATAAAACATAAACCAAACGTTGGAGGTGGTCATTTCTTCATGCGCAGTGAATAACTCGGCACTCTAAAGCACCCGAGAGCGTTTTTTTCGATGCCAACCTAACCAGAGTGACGGGAGCGGCACAATTCAGAAAAAGTGCTCAGCTCGCCGAGAAAATGCGATTTAAGCAATAAAATTAAAAATGCTTATAAAACATAAACCAAACGTTGGAGGTGGTCATTTCTTCATGCGCAGTGATAAAGTCGGCACTCTAAAGCACCCGAGAGCGTTTTTTTCGATGCCAACCTAACCAGAGTGACGGGAGCGGCACAATTCAGAAAAAGTGCTCAGCTCGCCGAGAAAATGCGATTTAAGCAATAAAATTAAAAATGCTTATAAAACATAAACCAAACGTTGGAGGTGGTCATTTCTTCATGCGCAGTGAATAACTCGGCACTCTAAAGCACCCGAGAGCGTTTTTTTCGATGCCAACCTAACCAGAGTGACGGGAGCGGCACAATTCAGAAAAAGTGCTCAGCTCGCCGAGAAAATGCGATTTAAGCAATAAAATTAAAAATGCTTATAAAACATAAACCAAACGTTGGAGGTGGTCATTTCTTAATGCGCAGTAATAAACTCGGCACTCTAGAGCAGCCGAGAGCGTTTTTTTCGATGCCAACCTAACCAGAGTGACGGGAGCGGCACAATTCAGAAAAAGTGCTCAGCTCGCCGAGAAAATGCGATTTTAGCAATAAAATTAAAAATGCTTATAAAACATAAACCAAACGTTGGAAGTGGTCATTTCTTCATGCGCAGTGATAAACTCGGCACTCTAAAGCACCCGAGAGCGTTTTTTTCGATGCCAACCTAACCAGAGTTACGGGAGCGGCACAATTCAGAAAAAGCGCTCAGCTCGCCGAGAAAATGCGATTTAAGCAATAAAATTAAAAATGCTTATAAAACATAAACCAAACGTTGGAAGTGGTCATTTCTTCATGCGCAGTGATAAACTCGGCACTCTAAAGCACCCGAGAGCGTTTTTTTCGATGCCAACCTAACCAGAGTTACGGGAGCGGCACAATTCAGAAAAAGCGCTCAGCTCGCCGAGAAAATGCGATTTAAGCAATAAAATTAAAAATGCTTATTAAACATAAACCAAACGTTGGAGGTGGTCATTTCTTCATGCGCAGTGAATAACTCGGCACTCTAAAGCACCCGAGAGCGTTTTTTTCGATGCCAACCTAACCAGAGTGACGGGAGCGGCACAATTCAGAAAAAGCGCTCAGCTCGCCGAGAAAATGCGATTTAAGCAATAAAATTAAAAATGCTTATAAAACATAAACCAAACGTTGGAGGTGGTCATTTCTTCATGCGCAGTGATAAACTCGGCACTCTAAAGCACCCGAGAGCGGTTTTTTCGATGCCAACCTAACCAGAGTGACGGGAGCGGCACAATTCAGAAAAAGTGCTCAGCTCGCCGAGAAAATGCGATTTAAGCAATAAAATTAAAAATGCTTATAAAACATAAACCAAACGTTGGAGGTGGTCATTTCTTAATGCGCAGTAATAAACTCGGCACTCTAAAGCACCCGAGAGCGTTTTTTTCGATGCCAACCTAACCAGAGTGACGGGAGCGGCACAATTCAGAAAAAGCGCTCAGCTCGCCGAGAAAATGCGATTTAAGCAATACAATTAAAAATGCTTATAAAACATAAACCAAACGTTGGAGGTGGTCATTTCTTCATGCGCAGTGATAAACTCGGCACTCTAAAGCACCCGAGAGCGTTTTTTTCGATGCCAACCTAACCAGAGTGACGGGAGCGGCACAATTCAGAAAAAGCGCTCAGCTCGCCGAGAAAATGCGATTTAAGCAATACAATTAAAAATGCTTATAAAACATAAACCAAACGTTGGAGGTGGTCATTTCTTCATGCGCAGTGATAAACTCGGCACTCTAAAGCACCCGAGAGCGTTTTTTTTCGATGCCAACCTAACCAGAGTGACGGGAGCGGCACAATTCAGAAAAAGTGCTCAGCTCGCCGAGAAAATGCGATTCAAGCAATAAAATTAAAAATGCTTATTAAACATAAACCAAACGTTGGAGGTGGTCATTTCTTCATGCGCAGTGAATAACTCGGCACTCTAAAGCACCCGAGAGCGTTTTTTTCGATGCCAACCTAACCAGAGTGACGGGAGCGGCACAATTCAGAAAAAGTGCTCAGCTCGCCGAGAAAATGCGATTTAAGCAATAAAATTAAAAATGCTTATAAAACATAAACCAAACGTTGGAGGTGGTCATTTCTTAATGCGCAGTAATAAACTCGGCACTCTAAAGCACCCGAGAGCGTTTTTTTCGATGCCAACCTAACCAGAGTGACGGGAGCGGCACAATTCAGAAAAAGTGCTCAGCTCGCCGAGAAAATGCGATTTAAGCAATAAAATTAAAAATGCTTATAAAACATAAACCAAACGTTGGAGGTGGTCATTTCTTCATGCGCAGTGATAAAGTCGGCACTCTAAAGCACCCGAGAGCGTTTTTTTCGATGCCAACCTAACCGGAGTGACGGGAGCGGCACAATTCAGAAAAAGTGCTCAGCTCGCCGAGAAAATGCGATTTAAGCAATAAAATTAAAAATGCTTATTAAACATAAACCAAACGTTGGAGGTGGTCATTTCTTCATGCGCAGTGATAAACTCGGCACTCTAAAGCACCCGAGAGCGTTTTTTTCGATGCCAACCTAACCAGAGTGACGGGAGCGGCACAATTCAGAAAAAGTGCTCAGCTCGCCGAGAAAATGCGATTTAAGCAATAAAATTAAAAATGCTTATAAAACATAAACCAAACGTTGGAGGTGGTCATTTCTTAATGCGCAGTAATAAACTCGGCACTCTAAAGCACCCGAGAGCGTTTTTTTCGATGCCAACCTAACCAGAGTGACGGGAGCGGCACAATTCAGAAAAAGTGCTCAGTTCGCCGAGAAAATGCGATTTAAGCAATAAAATTAAAAATGCTTATTAAACATAAACCAAACGTTGGAGGTGGTCATTTCTTCATGCGCAGTGAATAACTCGGCACTCTAAAGCACCCGAAAGCGTTTTTTTCGATGCCAACCTAACCAGAGTGACGGGAGCGGCACAATTCAGAAAAAGCGCTCAGCTCGCCGAGAAAATGCGATTTAAGCAATACAATTAAAAATGCTTATAAAACATAAACCAAACGTTGGAGGTGGTCATTTCTTAATGCGCAGTAATAAACTCGGCACTCTAAAGCACCCGAGAGCGTTTTTTTCGATGCCAACCTAACCAGAGTGACGGGAGCGGCACAATTCAGAAAAAGTGCTCAGCTCGCCGAGAAAATGCGATTTAAGCAATAAAATTAAAAATGCTTATTAAACATAAACCAAACGTTGGAGGTGGTCATTTCTTCATGCGCAGTGAATAACTCGGCACTCTAAAGCACCCGAGAGCGATTTTTTCGATGCCAACCTAACCAGAGTGACGGGAGCGGCACAATTCAGAAAAAGCGCTCAGCTCGCCGAGAAAATGCGATTTAAGCAATAAAATTAAAAATGCTTATAAAACATAAACCAAACGTTGGAGGTGGTCATTTCTTAATGCGCAGTAATAAACTCGGCACTCTAAAGCACCCGAGAGCGTTTTTTTCGATGCCAACCTAACCAGAGTGACGGGAGCGGCACAATTCAGAAAAAGTGCTCAGCTCGCCGAGAAAATGCGATTTAAGCAATAAAATTAAAAATGCTTATAAAACATAAACCAAACGTTGGAGGTGGTCATTTCTTAATGCGCAGTAATAAACTCGGCACTCTAAAGCACCCGAGAGCGTTTTTTTCGATGCCAACCTAACCAGAGTGACGGGAGCGGCACAATTCAGAAAAAGTGCTCAGCTCGCCGAGAAAATGCGATTTAAGCAATAAAATTAAAAATGCTTATTAAACATAAACCAAACGTTGGAGGTGGTCATTTCTTCATGCGCAGTGAATAACTCGGCACTCTAAAGCACCCGATAGCGTTTTTTTCGATGCCAACCTAACCAGAGTGACGGGAGCGGCACAATTCAGAAAAAGTGCTCAGCTCGCCGAGAAAATGCGATTTAAGCAATAAAATTAAAAATGCTTATAAAACATAAACCAAACGTTGGAGGTGGTCATTTCTTAATGCGCAGTAATAAACTCGGCACTCTAAAGCACCCGAGAGCGTTTTTTTCGATGCCAACCTAACCAGAGTGACGGGAGCGGCACAATTCAGAAAAAGTGCTCAGCTCGCCGAGAAAATGCGATTTAAGCAATAAAATTAAAAATGCTTATAAAACATAAACCAAACGTTGGAGGTGGTCATTTCTTAATGCGCAGTAATAAACTCGGCACTCTAAAGCACCCGAGAGCGTTTTTTTCGATGCCAACCTAACCAGAGTGACGGGAGCGGCACAATTCAGAAAAAGCGCTCAGCTCGCCGAGAAAATGCGATTTAAGCAATAAAATTAAAAATGCTTATAAAATATAAACCAAACGTTGGAGGTGGTCATTTCTTCATGCGCACTCGGCACTCTAAAGCACCCGAGAGCGTTTTTTTCGATGCCAACCTAACCAGAGTGACGGGAGCGGCACAATTCAGAAAAAGTGCTCAGCTCGCCGAGAAAATGCGATTTAAGCAATAAAATTAAAAATGCTTATAAAACATAAACCAAACGTTGGAGGTGGTCATTTCTTCATGCGCAGTGATAAACTCGGCACTCTAAAGCACCCGAGAGCGTTTTTTTCGATGCCAACCTAACCAGAGTGACGGGAGCGGCACAATTCAGAAAAAGTGCTCAGCTCGCCGAGAAAATGCGATTCAAGCAATAAAATTAAAAATGCTTATTAAACATAAACCAAACGTTGGAGGTGGTCATTTCTTCATGCGCAGTGAATAACTCGGCACTCTAAAGCACCCGAGAGCGTTTTTTTCGATGCCAACCTAACCAGAGTGACGGGAGCGGCACAATTCAGAAAAAGTGCTCAGCTCGCCGAGAAAATGCGATTTAAGCAATAAAATTAAAAATGCTTATAAAACATAAACCAAACGTTGGAGGTGGTCATTTCTTAATGCGCAGTAATAAACTCAGCACTCTAAAGCACCCGAGAGAGTTTTTTTCGATGCCAACCTAACCAGAGTGACGGGAGCGGCACAATTCAGAAAAAGTGCTCAGCTCGCCGAGAAAATGCGATTTAAGCAATAAAATTAAAAATGCTTATAAAACATAAACCAAACGTTGGAGGTGGTCATTTCTTAATGCGCAGTAATAAACTCGGCACTCTAAAGCACCCGAGAGCGTTTTTTTCGATGCCAACCTAACCAGAGTGACGGGAGCGGCACAATTCAGAAAAAGTGCTCAGCTCGCCGAGAAAATGCGATTTAAGCAATAAAATTAAAAATGCTTATTAAACATAAACCAAACATTGGAGGTGGTCATTTCTTCATGCGCAGTGAATAACTCGGCACTCTAAAGCACCCGAGAGCGTTTTTTTCGATGCCAACCTAACCAGAGTGACGGGAGCGGCACAATTCAGAAAAAGCGCTCAGCTCGCCGAGAAAATGCGATTTAAGCAATAAAATTAAAAATGCTTATAAAACATAAACCAAACGTTGGAGGTGGTCATTTCTTCATGCGCAGTGATAAACTCGGCACTCTAAAGCACCCGAGAGCGTTTTTTTCGATGCCAACCTAACCAGAGTGACGGGAGCGGCACAATTCAGAAAAAGTGCTCAGCTCGCCGAGAAAATGCGATTTAAGCAATAAAATTAAAAATGCTTATAAAACATAAACCAAACGTTGGAGGTGGTCATTTCTTCATGCGCAGTGAATAACTCGGCACTCTAAAGCACCCGAGAGCGTTTTTTTTGATTCCAACCAGAGTGACGGGAGCGGCACAATTCAGAAAAGTGCTCAGCTCGCCGAGAAAATGCGATTTAAGCAATAAAATTAAAAATGCTTATAAAACATAAACCAAACGTTGGAGGTGGTCATTTCTTAATGCGCAGTAATAAACTCGGCACTCTAAAGCACCCGAGAGCGTTTTTTTCGATGCCAACCTAACCAGAGTGACGGGAGCGGCACAATTCAGAAAAAGTGCTCAGCTCGCCGAGAAAATGCGATTTAAGCAATAAAATTAAAAATGCTTATAAAACATAAACCAAACGTTGGAGGTGGTCATTTCTTAATGCGCAGTAATAAACTCGGCACTCTAGAGCACCCGAGAGCGTTTTTTTCGATGCCAACCTAACCAGAGTGACGGGAGCGGCACAATTCAGAAAAAGTGCTCAGCTCGCCGAGAAAATGCGATTTAAGCAATAAAATTAAAAATGCTTATAAAACATAAACCAAACGTTGGAAGTGGTCATTTCTTCATGCGCGGTGATAAACTCGGCACTCTAAAGCACCCGAGAGCGTTTTTTTCGATGCCAACCTGCAGAGTTACGGGAGCGGCACAATTCAGAAAAAGCGCTCAGCTCGCCGAGAAAATGCGATTTAAGCAATATAATTAAAAATGCTTATAAAACATAAACCAAACGTTGGAGGTGGTCATTTCTTCATGCGCAGTGATAAACTCGGCACTCTAAAGCACCCGAGAGCGTTTTTTTCGATGCCAACCTAACCAGAGTGACGGGAGCGGCACAATTCAGAAAAAGCGCTCAGCTCGCCGAGAAAATGCGATTTAAGCAATAAAATTAAAAATGCTTATAAAACATAAACCAAACGTTGGAGGTGGTCATTTCTTAATGCGCAGTAATAAACTCGGCACTCTAAAGCACCCGAGAGCGTTTTTTTCGATGCCAACCTAACCAGAGTGACGGGAGCGGCACAATTCAGAAAAAGTGCTCAGCTCGCCGAGAAAATGCGATTTAAGCAATAAAATTAAAAATGCTTATAAAACATAAACCAAACGTTGGAGGTGGTCATTTCTCAATGCGCAGTAATAAACTCGGCACTCTAAAGCACCCGAGAGCGTTTTTTTCGATGCCAACCTAACCAGAGTGACGGGAGCGGCACAATTCAGAAAAAGTGCTCAGCTCGCCGAGAAAATGCGATTTAAGCAATAAAATTAAAAATGCTTATAAAACATAAACCAAACGTTGGAGGTGGTCATTTCTTAATGCGCAGTAATAAACTCGGCACTCTAAAGCACCCGAGAGCGTTTTTTTTCGATGCCAACCTAACCAGAGTGACGGGAGCGGCACAATTCAGAAAAAGCGCTCAGCTCGCCGAGAAAATGCGATTTAAGCAATAAAATTAAAAATGCTTATAAAACATAAACCAAACGTTGGAGGTGGTCATTTCCTAATGCGCAGTAATAAACTCGGCACTCTAAAGCACCCGAGAGCGTTTTTTTCGATGCCAACCTAAACAGAGTGACGGGAGCGGCACAATTCAGAAAAAGTGCTCAGCTCGCCGAGAAAATGCGATTTAAGCAATAAAATTAAAAATGCTTATTAAACATAAACCAAACGTTGGAGGTGGTCATTTCTTCATGCGCAGTGAATAACTCGGCACTCTAAAGCACCCGAGAGCGTTTTTTTCGATGCCAACCTAACCAGAGTGACGGGAGCGGCACAATTCAGAAAAAGCGCTCAGCTCGCCGAGAAAATGCGATTTAAGCAATAAAATTAGAAATGCTTATTAAACATAAACCAAACGTTGGAGGTGGTCATTTCTTAATGCGCAGTAATAAACTCGGCACTCTAAAGCACCCGAGAGCGTTTTTTTCGATGCCAAGTGACGGGAGCGGCACAATTCAGAAAAAGTGCTCAGCTCGCCGAGAAAATGCGATTTAAGCAATAAAATTAAAAATGCTTATAAAACATAAACCAAACGTTGGAGGTGGTCATTTCTTAATGCGCAGTAATAAACTCGGCACTCTAAAGCACCCGAGAGCGTTTTTTTCGATGCCAACCTAACCAGAGTGACGGGAGCGGCACAATTCAGAAAAAGTGCTCAGCTCGCCGAGAAAATGCGATTTAAGCAATAAAATTAAAAATGCTTATAAAACATAAACCAAACGTTGGAGGTGGTCATTTCTTAATGCGCAGTAATAAACTCGGCACTCTAAAGCACCCGAGAGCGTTTTTTTCGATGCCAACCTAACCAGAGTGACGGGAGCGGCACAATTCAGAAAAAGTGCTCAGCTCGCCGAGAAAATGCGATTTAAGCAATAAAATTAAAAATGCTTATAAAACATAAACCAAACGTTGGAGGTGGTCATTTCTTCATGCGCAGTGATAAACTCGGCACTCTAAAGCACCCGAGAGCGTTTTTTTCGATGCCAACCTAACCAGAGTGACGGGAGCGGCACAATTCAGAAAAAGCGCTCAGCTCGCCGAGAAAATGCGATTTAAGCAATAAAATTAAAAATGCTTATAAAACATAAACCAAACGTTGGAGGTGGTCATTTCTTCATGCGCAGTGATAAACTCGGCACTCTAAAGCACCCGAGAGCGTTTTTTTCGATGCCAACCTAACCAGAGTGACGGGAGCGGCACAATTCAGAAAAAGTGCTCAGCTCGCCGAGAAAATGCGATTCAAGCAATAAAATTAAAAATGCTTATTAAACATAAACCAAACGTTGGAGGTGGTCATTTCTTCATGCGCAGTGAATAACTCGGCACTCTAAAGCACCCGAGAGCGTTTTTTTCGATGCCAACCTAACCAGAGTGACGGGAGCGGCACAATTCAGAAAAAGTGCTCAGCTCGCCGAGAAAATGCGATTTAAGCAATGAAATTAAAAATGCTTATAAAACATAAACCAAACGTTGGAGGTGGTCATTTCTTAATGCGCAGTAATAAACTCGGCACTCTAAAGCACCCGAGAGCGTTTTTTTCGATGCCAACCTAACCAGAGTGACGGGAGCGGCACAATTCAGAAAAAGTGCTCAGCTCGCCGAGAAAATGCGATTTAAGCAATAAAATTAAAAATGCTTATAAAACATAAACCAAACGTTGGAGGTGGTCATTTCTTAATGCGCAGTAATAAACTCGGCACTCTAAAGCACCCGAGAGCGTTTTTTTCGATGCCAACCTAACCAGAGTGACGGGAGCGGCACAATTCAGAAAACGTGCTCAGCTCGCCGAGAAAATGCGATTTAAGCAATAAAATTAAAAATGCTTATAAAACATAAACCAAACGTTGGAGGTGGTCATTTCTTCATGCGCAGTGAATAACTCGGCACTCTAAAGCACCCGAGAGCGTTTTTTTCGATGCCAACCTAACCAGAGTGACGGGAGCGGCACAATTCAGAAAAAGCGCTCAGCTCGCCGAGAAAATGCGATTTAAGCAATAAAATTAAAAATGCTTATTAAACATAAACCAAACATTGGAGGTGGTCATTTCTTCATGCGCAGTGAATAACTCGGCACTCTAAAGCACCCGAGAGCGTTTTTTTCGATGCCAACCTAACCAGAGTGACGGGAGCGGCACAATTCAGAAAAAGCGCTCAGCTCGCCGAGAAAATGCGATTTAAGCAATAAAATTAAAAATGCTTATAAAACATAAACCAAACGTTGGAGGTGGTCATTTCTTCATGCGCAGTGATAAACTCGGCACTCTAAAGCACCCGAGAGCGTTTTTTTCGATGCCAACCTAACCAGAGTGACGGGAGCGGCACAATTCAGAAAAAGTGCTCAGCTCGCCGAGAAAATGCGATTTAAGCAATAAAATTAAAAATGCTTATAAAACATAAACCAAACGTTGGAGGTGGTCATTTCTTAATGCGCAGTAATAAACTCGGCACTCTAAAGCACCCGAGAGCGTTTTTTTCGATGCCAACCTAACCAGAGTGACGGGAGCGGCACAATTCAGAAAAAGTGCTCAGCTCGCCGAGAAAATGCGATTTAAGCAATAAAATTAAAAATGCTTATAAAACATAAACCAAACGTTGGAGGTGGTCATTTCTTAATGCGCAGTAATAAACTCGGCACTCTAAAGCACCCGAGAGCGTTTTTTTCGATGCCAACCTAACCAGAGTGACGGGAGCGGCACAATTCAGAAAAAGCGCTCAGCTCGCCGAGAAAATGCGATTTAAGCAATAAAATTAAAAATGCTTATAAAACATAAACCAAACGTTGGAGGTGGTCATTTCTTCGTGCGCAGTGAATAACTCGGCACTCTAAAGCACCCGAGAGCGTTTTTTTCGAGCCAACCTAACCAGAGTGACGGGAGCGGCACAATTCAGAAAAAGTGCTCAGCTCGCCGAGAAAATGCGATTTAAGCAATAAAATTAAAAATGCTTATAAAACTTAAACCAAACGTTGGAGGTGGTCATTTCTTAATGCGCAGTAATAAACTCGGCACTCTAAAGCACCCGAGAGCGTTTTTTTCGATGCCAACCTAACCAGAGTGACGGGAGCGGCACAATTCAGAAAAAGTGCTCAGCTCGCCGAGAAAATGCGATTTAAGCAATAAAATTAAAAATGCTTATTAAACATAAACCAAACGTTGGAGGTGGTCATTTCTTCATGCGCAGTGAATAACTCGGCACTCTAAAGCACCCGAGAGCGTTTTTTTCGATGCCAACCTAACCAGAGTGACGGGAGCGGCACAATTCAGAAAAAGCGCTCAGCTCGCCGAGAAAATGCGATTTAAGCAATAAAATTAAAAATGCTTATAAAACATAAACCAAACGTTGGAGGTGGTCATTTCTTAATGCGCAGTAATAAACTCTGCACTCTAAAGCACCCGAGAGCGTTTTTTTCGATGCCAACCTAACCAGAGTGACGGGAGCGGCACAATTCAGAAAAAGTGCTCAGCTCGCCGAGAAAATGCGATTTAAGCAATAAAATTAAAAATGCTTCTTAAACATAAACCAAACGTTGGAGGTGGTCATTTCTTCATGCGCAGTGAATAACTCGGCACTCTAAAGCACCCGATAGCGTTTTTTTCGATGCCAACCTAACCAGAGTGACGGGAGCGGCACAATTCAGAAAAAGTGCTCAGCTCGCCGAGAAAATGCGATTTAAGCAATAAAATTAAAAATGCTTATAAAACTTAAACCAAACGTTGGAGGTGGTCATTTCTTAATGCGCAGTAATAAACTCGGCACTCTAAAGCACCCGAGAGCGTTTTTTTCGATGCCAACCTAACCAGAGTGACGGGAGCGGCACAATTCAGAAAAAGTGCTCAGCTCGCCGAGAAAATGCGATTTAAGCAATAAAATTAAAAATGCTTATTAAACATAAACCAAACGTTGGAGGTGGTCATTTCTTCATGCGCAGTGAATAACTCGGCACTCTAAAGCACCCGAGAGCGTTTTTTTCGATGCCAACCTAACCAGAGTGACGGGAGCGGCACAATTCAGAAAAAGCGCTCAGCTCGCCGAGAAAATGCGATTTAAGCAATAAAATTAAAAATGCTTATAAAACATAAACCAAACGTTGGAGGTGGTCATTTCTTAATGCGCAGTAATAAACTCTGCACTCTAAAGCACCCGAGAGCGTTTTTTTCGATGCCAACCTAACCAGAGTGACGGGAGCGGCACAATTCAGAAAAAGTGCTCAGCTCGCCGAGAAAATGCGATTTAAGCAATAAAATTAAAAATGCTTCTTAAACATAAACCAAACGTTGGAGGTGGTCATTTCTTCATGCGCAGTGAATAACTCGGCACTCTAAAGCACCCGATAGCGTTTTTTTCGATGCCAACCTAACCAGAGTGACGGGAGCGGCACAATTCAGAAAAAGTGCTCAGCTCGCCGAGAAAATGCGATTTAAGCAATACAATTAAAAATGCTTATAAAACATAAACCAAACGTTGGAGGTGGTCATTTCTTAATGCGCAGTAATAAACTCGGCACTCTAAAGCACCCGAGAGCGTTTTTTTCGATGCCAACCTAACCAGAGTGACGGGAGCGGCACATAGCTCGCCGAGAAAATGCGATTTAAGCAATAAAATTAAAAATGCTTATAAAACATAAACCAAACGTTGGAGGTGGTCATTTCTTAATGCGCAGTAATAAACTCGGCACTCTAAAGCACCCGAGAGCGTTTTTTTCGATGCCAACCTAACCAGAGTGACGGGAGCGGCACAATTCAGAAAAAGCGCTCAGCTCGCCGAGAAAATGCGATTTAAGCAATAAAATTAAAAATGCTTATAAAACATAAACCAAACGTTGGAGGTGGTCATTTCTTCGTGCGCAGTGAATAACTCGGCACTCTAAAGCACCCGAGAGCGTTTTTTTCGATGCCAACCTAACCAGAGTGACGGGAGCGGCACAATTCAGAAAAAGTACTCAGCTCGCCGAGAAAATGCGATTTAAGCAATAAAATTAAAAATGCTTATAAAACATAAACCAAACGTTGGAGGTGGTCATTTCTTCATGCGCAGTGATAAAGTCGGCACTCTAAAGCACCCGAGAGCGTTTTTTTCGATGCCAACCTAACCAGAGTGACGGGAGCGGCACAATTCAGAAAAAGTGCTCAGCTCGCCGAGAAAATGCGATTTAAGCAATAAAATTAAAAATGCTTATTAAACATAAACCAAACGTTGGAGGTGGTCATTTCTTCATGCGCAGTGATAAACTCGGCACTCTAAAGCACCCGAGAGCGTTTTTTTCGATGCCAACCTAACCAGAGTGACGGGAGCGGCACAATTCAGAAAAAGTGCTCAGCTCGCCGAGAAAATGCGATTTAAGCAATAAAATTAAAAATGCTTATAAAACATAAACCAAACGTTGGAGGTGGTCATTTCTTAATGCGCAGTAATAAACTCGGCACTCTAAAGCACCCGAGAGCGTTTTTTTCGATGCCAACCTAACCAGAGTGACGGGAGCGGCACAATTCAGAAAAAGTGCTCAGCTCGCCGAGAAAATGCGAATTAAGCAATAATATTAAAAATGCTTATTAAACATAAACCAAACGTTGGAGGTGGTCATTTCTTCATGCGCAGTGAATAACTCGGCACTCTAAAGCACCCGAGAGCGTTTTTTTCGATGCCAACCTAACCAGAGTGACGGGAGCGGCACAATTCAGAAAAAGCGCTCAGCTCGCCGAGAAAATGCGATTTAAGCAATACAATTAAAAATGCTTATAAAACATAAACCAAACGTTGGAGGTGGTCATTTCTTAATGCGCAGTAATAAACTCGGTTCTCTAAAGCACCCGAGAGCGTTTTTTTCGATGCCAACCTAACCAGAGTGACGGGAGCGGCACAATTCAGAAAAAGTGCTCAGCTCGCCGAGAAAATGCGATTTAAGCAATAAAATTAAAAATGCTTATTAAACATAAACCAAACGTTGGAGGTGGTCATTTCTTCATGCGCAGTGAATAACTCGGCACTCTAAAGCATCCGAGAGCGTTTTTTTCGATGCCAACCTAACCAGAGTGACGGGAGCGGCACAATTCAGAAAAAGCGCTCAGCTCGCCGAGAAAATGCGATTTAAGCAATAAAATTAAAAATGCTTATTAAACATAAACCAAACGTTGGAGGTGGTCATTTCTTCATGCGCAGTGAATAACTCGGCACTCTAAAGCACCCGAGAGCGTTTTTTTCGATGCCAACCTAACCAGAGTGACGGGAGCGGCACAATTCAGAAAAAGCGCTCAGCTCGCCGAGAAAATGCGATTTAAGCATTAAAATTAAAAATGCTTATAAAACATAAACCAAACGTTGGAGGTGGTCATTTCTTCATGCGCAGTGAATAACTCGGCACTCTAAAGCACCCGAGAGCGTTTTTTTCGATGCCAACCTAACCAGAGTGACGGGAGCGGCACAATTCAGAAAAAGCGCTCAGCTCGCCGAGAAAATGCGATTTAAGCATTAAAATTAAAAATGCTTATAAAACATAAACCAAACGTTGGAGGTGGTCATTTCTTCATGCGCAGTGATAAACTCGGCACTCTAAAGCACCCGAGAGCGTTTTTTTCGATGCCAACCTAACCAGAGTGACGGGAGCGGCACAATTCAGAAAAAGTGCTCAGCTCGCCGAGAAAATGCGATTTAAGCAATAAAATTAAAAATGCTTATAAAACATAAACCAAACGTTGGAGGTGGTCATTTCTTCATGCGCAGTGAATAACTCGGCACTCTAAAGCACCCGAGAGCGTTTTTTTCGATGCCAACCTAACCAGAGTGACGGGAGCGGCACAATCCAGAAAAAGTGCTCAGCTCGCCGAGAAAATGCGATTTAAGCAATAAAATTAAAAATGCTTATAAAACATAAACCAAACGTTGGAGGTGGTCATTTCTTAATGCGCAGTAATAAACTCGGCACTCTAAAGCACCCGAGAGCGTTTTTTTCGATGCCAACCTAACCAGAGTGACGGGAGCGGCACAATTCAGAAAAAGTGCTCAGCTCGCCGAGAAAATGCGATTTAAGCAATAAAATTAAAAATGCTTATAAAACATAAACCAAACGTTGGAAGTGGTCATTTCTTCATGCGCAGTGATAAACTCGGCACTCTAAAGCACCCGAGAGCGTTTTTTTCGATGCCAACCTAACCAGAGTTACGGGAGCGGCACAATTCAGAAAAAGCGCTCAGCTCGCCGAGAAAATGCGATTTAAGCAATAAAATTAAAAATGCTTATAAAACATAAACCAAACGTTGGAGGTGGTCATTTCTTCATGCGCAGTGATAAACTCGGCACTCTAAAGCACCCGAGAGCGTTTTTTTCGATGCCAACCTAACCAGAGTGACGGGAGCGGCACAATTCAGAAAAAGCGCTCAGCTCGCCGAGAAAATGCGATTTAAGCAATAAAATTAAAAATGCTTATAAAACATAAACCAAACGTTGGAGGTGGTCATTTCTTCATGCGCAGTGATAAACTCGGCACTCTAAAGCACCCGAGAGCGTTTTTTTCGATGCCAACCTAACCAGAGTTACGGGAGCGGCACAATTCAGAAAAAGTGCTCAGCTCGCCGAGAAAATGCGATTTAAGCAATAAAATTAAAAATGCTTATAAAACATAAACCAAACGTTGGAGGTGGTCATTTCTTCATGCGCAGTGAATAACTCGGCACTCTAAAGCACCCGAGAGCGTTTTTTTCGATGCCAACCTAACCAGAGTGACGGGAGCGGCACAATTCAGAAAAAGTGCTCAGCTCGCCGAGAAAATGCGATTTAAGCAATAAAATTAAAAATGCTTATAAAACATAAACCAAACGTTGGAGGTGGTCATTTCTTAATGCGCAGTAATAAACTCGGCACTCTAAAGCACCCGTGAGCGTTTTTTTCGATGCCAACCTAACCAGAGTGACGGGAGCGGCACAATTCAGAAAAAGTGCTCAGCTCGCCGAGAAAATGCGATTTAAGCAATAAAATTAAAAATGCTTATAAAACATAAACCAAACGTTGGAGGTGGTCATTTCTTAATGCGCAGTAATAAACTCGGCACTCTAAAGCACCCGAGAGCGTTTTTTTCGATGCCAACCTAACCAGAGTGACGGGAGCGGCACAATTCAGAAAAAGCGCTCAGCTCGCCGAGAAAATGCGATTTAAGCAATAAAATTAAAAATGCTTATAAAACATAAACCAAACGTTGGAGGTGGTCATTTCTTAATGCGCAGTAATAAACTCGGCACTCTAAAGCACCCGAGAGCGTTTTTTTCGATGCCAACCTAACCAGAGTGACGGGAGCGGCACAATTCAGAAAAAGTGCTCAGCTTGCCGAGAAAATGCGATTTAAGCAATAAAATTAAAAATGCTTATTAAACATAAACCAAACGTTGGAGGTTGTCATTTCTTCATGCGCAGTGAATAACTCGGCACTCTAAAGCACCCGAGAGCGTTTTTTTCGATGCCAACCTAACCAGAGTGACGGGAGCGGCACAATTCAGAAAAAGCGCTCAGCTCGCCGAGAAAATGCGATTTAAGCAATAAAATTAAAAATGCTTATTAAACATAAACCAAACGTTGGAGGTGGTCATTTCTTCATGCGCAGTGAATAACTCGGCACTCTAAAGCACCCGAGAGCGTTTTTTTCGATGCCAACCTAACCAGAGTGACGGGAGAGGCACAATTCAGAAAAAGCGCTCAGCTCGCCGAGAAAATGCGATTTAAGCAATAAAATTAAAAATGCTTATAAAACATAAACCAAACGTTGGAGGTGGTCATTTCTTCATGCGCAGTGATAAACTCGGCACTCTAAAGCACCCGAGAGCGTTTTTTTCGATGCCAACCTAACCAGAGTGACGGGAGCGGCACAATTCAGAAAAAGTGCTCAGCTCGCCGAGAAAATGCGATTTAAGCAATAAAATTAAAAATGCTTATAAAACATAAACCAAACGTTGGAGGTGGTCATTTCTTCATGCGCAGTGATAAACTCGGCACTCTAAAGCACCCGAGAGCGTTTTTTTCGATGCCAACCTAACCAGAGTGACGGGAGCGGCACAATTCAGAAAAAGCGCTCAGCTCGCCGAGAAAATGCGATTTAAGCAATAAAATTAAAAATGCTTATAAAACATAAACCAAACGTTGGAGGTGGTCATTTCTTCATGCGCAGTGATAAACTCGGCACTCTAAAGCACCCGAGAGCGTTTTTTTCGATGCCAACCTAACCAGAGTGACGGGAGCGGCACAATTCAGAAAAACTGCTCAGCTCGCCGAGAAAATGCGATTCAAGCAATAAAATTAAAAATGCTTATTAAACATAAACCAAACGTTGGAGGTGGTCATTTCTTCATGCGCAGTGAATAACTCGGCACTCTAAAGCACCCGAGAGCGTTTTTTTCGATGCCAACCTAACCAGAGTGACGGGAGCTGCACAATTCAGAAAAAGTGCTCAGCTCGCCGAGAAAATGCGATTTAAGCAATAAAATTAAAAATGCTTATAAAACATAAACCAAACGTTGGAGGTGGTCATTTCTTAATGCGCAGTTATAAACTCGGCACTCTAAAGCACCCGAGAGCGTTTTTTTCGATGCCAACCTAACCAGAGTGACGGGAGCGGCACAATTCAGAAAAAGTGCTCAGCTCGCCGAGAAAATACGATTTAAGCAATAAAATTAAAAATGCTTATAAAACATAAACCAAACGTTGGAGGTGGTCATTTCTTAATGCGCAGTAATAAACTCGGCACTCTAAAGCACCCGAGAGCGTTTTTTTCGATGCCAACCTAACCAGAGTGACGGGAGCGGCACAATTCAGAAAAAGTGCTCAGCTCGCCGAGAAAATGCGATTTAAGCAATAAAATTAAAAATGCTTATAAAACATAAACCAAACGTTGGAGGTGGTCATTTCTTAATGCGCAGTAATAAACTCGGCACTCTAAAGCACCCGAGAGCGTTTTTTTCGATGCCAACCTAACCAGAGTGACGGGAGCGGCACAATTCAGAAAAAGCGCTCAGCTCGCCGAGAAAATGCGATTTAAGCAATAAAATTAAAAATGCTTATAAAACATAAACCAAACGTTGGAGGTGGTCATTTCTTAATGCGCAGTACTAAACTCGGCACTCTAAAGCACCCGAGAGCGTTTTTTTCGATGCCAACCTAACCAGAGTGACGGGAGCGGCACAATTCAGAAAAAGTGCTCAGCTCGCCGAGAAAATGCGATTTAAGCAATAAAATTAAAAATGCTTATTAAACATAAACCAAACGTTGGAGGTGGTCATTTCTTCATGCGCAGTGAATAACTCGGCACTCTAAAGCACCCGATAGCGTTTTTTTCGATGCCAACCTAACCAGAGTGACGGGAGCGGCACAATTCAGAGAAAGTGCTCAGCTCGCCGAGAAAATGCGATTTAAGCAATAAAATTAAAAATGCTTATAAAACATAAACCAAACGTTGGAGGTGGTCATTTCTTAATGCGCAGTAATAAACTCGGCACTCTATAGCACCCGAGAGCGTTTTTTTCGATGCCAACCTAACCAGAGTGACGGGAGCGGCACAATTCAGAAAAAGTGCTCAGCTCGCCGAGAAAATGCGATTTAAGCAATAAAATTAAAAATGCTTATAAAACATAAACCAAACGTTGGAGGTGGTCATTTCTTAATGCGCAGTAATAAACTCGGCACTCTAAAGCACCCGAGAGCGTTTTTTTCGATGCCAACCTAACCAGAGTGACGGGAGCGGCACAATTCAGAAAAAGCGCTCAGCTCGCCGAGAAAATGCGATTTAAGCAATAAAATTAAAAATGCTTATAAAACATAAACCAAACGTTGGAGGTGGTCATTTCTTCATGCGCAGTGATAAAGTCGGCACTCTAAAGCACCCGAGAGCGTTTTTTTCGATGCCAACCTAACCAGAGTGACGGGAGCGGCACAATTCAGAAAAAGTGCTCAGCTGGCCGAGAAAATGCGATTTAAGCAATAAAATTAAAAATGCTTATTAAACATAAACCAAACGTTGGAGGTGGTCATTTCTTCATGCGCAGTGATAAACTCGGCACTCTAAAGCACCCGAGAGCGTTTTTTTCGATGCCAACCTAACCAGAGTGACGGGAGCGGCACAATTCAGAAAAAGTGCTCAGCTCGCCGAGAAAATGCGATTTAAGCAATAAAACTAAAAATGCTTATAAAACATAAACCAAACGTTGGAGGTGGTCATTTCTTCATGCGCAGTGAATAACTCGGCACTCTAAAGCACCCGAGAGCGTTTTTTTCGATGCCAACCTAACCAGAGTGACGGGAGCGGCACAATTCAGAAAAAGCGCTCAGCTCGCCGAGAAAATGCGATTTAAGCAATAAATTTAAAAATGCTTATAAAACATAAACCAAACGTTGGAGGTGATCATTTCTTCATGCGCAGTGATAAACTCGGCACTCTAAAGCACCCGAGAGCGTTTTTTTCGATGCCAACCTAACCAGAGTGACGGGAGCGGCACAATTCAGAAAAAGTGCTCAGCTCGCCGAGAAAATGCGATTTAAGCAATAAAATTAAAAATGCTTATAAAACATAAACCAAACGTTGGAGGTGGTCATTTCTTCATGCGCAGTGATAAACTCGGCACTCTAAAGCACCCGAGAGCGTTTTTTTCGATGCCAACCTAACCAGAGTGACGGGAGCGGCACAATTCAGAAAAAGTGCTCAGCTCGCCGAGACAATGCGATTTAAGCAATAAAATTAAAAATGCTTATAAAACATAAACCAAACGTTGGAGGTGGTCATTTCTTAATGCGCAGTAATAAACTCGGCACTCTAAAGCACCCGAGAGCGTTTTTTTCGATGCCAACCTAACCAGAGTGACGGGAGCGGCACAATTCAGAAAAAGCGCTCAGCTCGCCGAGAAAATGCGATTTAAGCAATAAAATTAAAAATGCTTATTAAACATAAACCAAACGTTGGAGGTGGTCATTTCTTAATGCGCAGTGAATAACTCGGCACTCTAAAGCACCCGAGAGCGTTTTTTTCGATGCCAACCTAACCAGAGTGACGGGAGAGGCACAATTCAGAAAAAGCGCTCAGCTCGCCGAGAAAATGCGATTTAAGCAATAAAATTAAAAATGCTTATAAAACATAAACCAAACGTTGGAGGTGGTCATTTCTTAATGCGCAGTAATAAACTCGGCACTCTAAAGCACCCGAGAGCGTTTTTTTCGATGCCAACCTAACCAGAGTGACGGGAGCGGCACAATTCAGAAAAAGCGCTCAGCTCGCCGAGAAAATGCGATTTAAGCAATAAAATTAAAAATGCTTATAAAACATAAACCAAACGTTGGAGGTGGTAATTTCTTCATGTGCAGTGATAAACTCGGCACTCTAAAGCACCCGAGAGCGTTTTTTTCGATGCCAACCTAACCAGAGTGATGGGAGCGGCACAATTCAGAAAAAGTGCTCAGCTCGCCGAGAAAATGCGATTCAAGCAATAAAATTAAAAATGCTTATTAAACATAAACCAAACGTTGGAGGTGGTCATTTCTTCATGCGCAGTGAATAACTCGGCACTCTAAAGCACCCGAGAGCGTTTTTTTCGATGCCAACCTAACCAGAGTGACGGGAGCGGCACAATTCAGAAAAAGTGCTCAGCTCGCCGAGAAAATGCGATTTAAGCAATAAAATTAAAAATGCTTATAAAACATAAACCAAACGTTGGAGGTGGTCATTTCTTAATGCGCAGTAATAAACTCGGCACTCTAAAGCACCCGAGAGCGTTTTTTTCGATGCCAACCTAACCAGAGTGACGGGAGCAGCACAATTCAGAAAAAGTGCTCACTCGCCGAGAAAATGCGATTTAAGCAATAAAATTAAAAATGCTTATAAAACATAAACCAAACGTTGGAGGTGGTCATTTCTTAATGCGCAGTAATAAACTCGGCACTCTAAAGCACCCGAGAGCGTTTTTTTCGATGCCAACCTAACCAGAGTGACGGGAGCGGCACAAGAAAAAGCGCTCAGCTCGCCGAGAAAATGCGATTTAAGCAATAAAATTAAAAATGCTTATAAAACATAAACCAAACGTTGGAGGTGGTCATTTCTTAATGCGCAGTAATAAACTCGGCACTCTAAAGCACCCGAGAGCGTTTTTTTCGATGCCAACCTAACCAGAGTGACGGGAGCGGCACAAGAAAAAGCGCTCAGCTCGCTGAGAAAATGCGATTTAAGCAATAAAATTAAAAATGCTTATAAAACATAAACCAAACGTTGGAGGTGGTCATTTCTTAATGCGCAGTAATAAACTCGGCACTCTAAAGCACCCGAGAGCGTTTTTTTCGATGCCAACCTAACCAGAGTGACGGGAGCGGCACAATTCAGAAAAAGTGCTCAGCTCGCCGAGAAAATGCGATTTAAGCAATAAAATTAAAAATGCTTATAAAACATAAACCAAACGTTGGAGGTGGTCATTTCTTAATGCGCAGTAATAAACTCGGCACTCTAAAGCACCCGAGAGCGTTTTTTTCGATGCCAACCTAACCAGAGTGACGGGAGCGGCACAATTAAAAGCGCTCAGCTCGCCGAGAAAATGCGATTTAAGCAATACAATTAAAAATGCTTATAAACTATAAACCAAACGTTGGAGGTGGTCATTTCTTCGTGCGCAGTGAATAACTCGGCACTCTAAAGCACCCGAGAGCGTTTTTTTCGATGCCAACCTAACCAGAGTGACGGGAGCGGCACAATTCAGAAAAAGTGCTCAGCTCGCCGAGAAAATGCGATTTAAGCAATAAAATTAAAAATGCTTATAAAACATAAACCAAACGTTGGAGGTGGTCATTTCTTAATGCGCAGTAATAAACTCGGCACTCTAAAGCACCCGAGAGCGTTTTTTTCGATGCCAACCTAACCAGAGTGACGGGAGCGGCACAATTCAGAAAAAGTGCTCAGCTCGCCGAGAAAATGCGATTTAAGCAATAAAATTAAAAATGCTTATTAAACATAAACCAAACGTTGGAGGTGGTCATTTCTTCATGCGCAGTGAATAACTCGGCACTCTAAAGCACCCGAGAGCGTTTTTTTCGATGCCAACCTAACCAGAGTGACGGGAGCGGCACAATTCAGAAAAAGCGCTCAGCTCGCCGAGAAAATGTGATTTAAGCAATAAAATTAAAAATGCTTATTAAACATAAACCAAACGTTGGAGGTGGTCATTTCTTCATGCGCAGTGAATAACTCGGCACTCTAAAGCACCCGAGAGCGTTTTTTTCGATGCCAACCTAACCAGAGTGACGGGAGCGGCACAATTCAGAAAAAGCGCTCAGCTCGCCGAGAAAATGCGATTTAAGCAATAAAATTAAAAATGCTTATAAAACATAAACCAAACGTTGGAGGTGGTCATTTCTTCATGCGCAGTGATAAACTCGGCACTCTAAAGCACCCGAGAGCGTTTTTTTCGATGCCAACCTAACCAGAGTGACGGGAGCGGCACAATTCAGAAAAAGTGCTCAGCTCGCCGAGAAAATGCGATTTAAGCAATAAAATTAAAAATGCTTATAAAACATAAACCAAACGTTGGAGGTGGTCATTTCTTCATGCGCAGTGAATAACTCGGCACTCTAAAGCACCCGAGAGCGTTTTTTTCGATGCCAACCTAACCAGAGTGACGGGAGCGGCACAATTCAGAAAAAGTGCTCAGCTCGCCGAGAAAATGCGATTTAAGCAATAAAATTAAAAATGCTTATAAAACATAAACCAAACGGTGGAGGTGGTCATTTCTTAATGCGCAGTAATAAACTCGGCACTCTAGAGCACCCGAGAGCGTTTTTTTCGATGCCAACCTAACCAGAGTGACGGGAGCGGCACAATTCAGAAAAAGTGCTCAGCTCGCCGAGAAAATGCGATTTAAGCAATAAAATTAAAAATGCTTATAAAACATAAACCAAACGTTGGAAGTGGTCATTTCTTCATGCGCAGTGATAAACTCGGCACTCTAAAGCACCCGAGAGCGTTTTTTTCGATGCCAACCTAACCAGAGTTACGGGAGCGGCACAATTCAGAAAAAGCGCTCAGCTCGCCGAGAAAATGCGATTTAAGCAATAAAATTAAAAATGCTTATAAAACATAAACCAAACGTTGGAGGTGGTCATTTCTTCATCCGCAGTGATAAACTCGGCACTCTAAAGCACCCGAGAGCGTTTTTTTCGATGCCAACCTAACCAGAGTGACGGGAGCGGCACAATTCAGAAAAAGCGCTCAGCTCGCCGAGAAAATGCGATTTAAGCAATAAAATTAAAAATGCTTATAAAACATAAACCAAACGTTGGAGGTGGTCATTTCTTCATGCGCAGTGAATAACTCGGCACTCTAAAGCACCCGAGAGCGTTTTTTTCGATGCCAACCTAACCAGAGTGACGGGAGCGGCACAATTCAGAAAAAGTGCTCAGCTCGCCGAGAAAATGCGATTTAAGCAATAAAATTAAAAATGCTTATGAAACATAAACCAAACGTTGGAGGTGGTCATTTCTTCATGCGCAGTGAATAACTCGGCAATCTAAAGCACCCGAGAGCGTTTTTTTCGATGCCAACGTAACCAGAGTGACGGGAGCGGCACAATTCAGAAAAAGTGCTCAGCTCGCCGAGAAAATGCGATTTAAGCAATAAAATTAAAAATGCTTATAAAACATAAACCAAACGTTGGAGGTGGTCATTTCTTAATGCGCAGTAATAAACTCGGCACTCTAGAGCACCCGAGAGCGTTTTTTTCGATGCCAACCTAACCAGAGTGACGGGAGCGGCACAATTCAGAAAAAGTGCTCAGCTCGCCGAGAAAATGCGATTTAAGCAATAAAATTAAAAATGCTTATAAAACATAAACCAAACGTTGGAGGTGGTCATTTCTTCATGCGCAGTGATAAACTCGGCACTCTAAAGCACCCGAGAGCGTTTTTTTCGATGCCAACCTAACCAGAGTGACGGGAGCGGCACAATTCAGAAAAAGCGCTCAGCTCGCCGAGAAAATGCGATTTAAGCAATAAAATTAAAAATGCTTATAAAACATAAACCAAACGTTGAAGGTGGTCATTTCTTCATGCGCAGTGATAAACTCGGCACTCTAAAGCACCCGAGAGCGTTTTTTTCGATGCCAACCTAACCAGAGTGACGGGAGCGGCACAATTCAGAAAAAGTGCTCAGCTCGCCGAGAAAATGCGATTTAAGCAATAAAATTAAAAATGCTTATAAAACATAAACCAAACGTTGGAGGTGGTCATTTCTCTATGCGCAGTGAATAACTCGGCACTCTAAAGCACCCGAGAGCGTTTTTTTCGATGCCAACCTAACCAGAGTGACGGGAGCGGCACAATTCAGAAAAAGTGCTCAGCTCGCCGAGAAAATGCGATTTAAGCAATAAAATTAAAAATGCTTATAAAACATAAACCAAACGTTGGAGGTGGTCATTTCTTAATGCGCAGTAATAAACTCGGCACTCTAAAGCACCCGTGAGCGTTTTTTTCGATGCCAACCTAACCAGAGTGACGGGACGGCACAATTCAGAAAAAGTGCTCAGCTCGCCGAGAAAATGCGATTTAAGCAATAAAATTAAAAATGCTTATAAAACATAAACCAAACGTTGGAGGTGGTCATTTCTTAATGCGCAGTAATAAACTCGGCACTCTAAAGCACCCGAGAGCGTTTTTTTCGATGCCAACCTAACCAGAGTGACGGGAGCGGCACAATTCAGAAAAAGCGCTCAGCTCGCCGAGAAAATGCGATTTAAGCAATAAAATTAAAAATGCTTATAAAACATAAACCAAACGTTGGAGGTGGTCATTTCTTAATGCGCAGTAATAAACTCGGCACTCTAAAGCACCCGAGAGCGTTTTTTTCGATGCCAACCTAACCAGAGTGACGGGAGCGGCACAATTCAGAAAAAGTGCTCAGCTCGCCGAGAAAATGCGATTTAAGCAATAAAATTAAAAATGCTTATTAAACATAAACCAAACGTTGGAGGTGGTAATTTCTTCATGCGCAGTGAATAACTCGGCACTCTAAAGCACCCGAGAGCGTTTTTTTCGATGCCAACCTAACCAGAGTGACGGGAGCGGCACAATTCAGAAAAAGCGCTCAGCTCGCCGAGAAAATGCGATTTAAGCAATAAAATTAAAAATGCTTATAAAACATAAACCAAACGTTGGAGGTGGTCATTTCTTAATGCGCAGTAATAAACTCGGCACTCTAGAGCACCCGAGAGCGTTTTTTTCGATGCCAACCTAACCAGAGTGACGGGAGCGGCACAATTCTGAAAAAGTGCTCAGCTCGCCGAGAAAATGCGATTTAAGCAATAAAATTAAAAATGCTTATAAAACATAAACCAAACGTTGGAAGTGGTCATTTCTTCATGCGCAGTGATAAACTCGGCACTCTAAAGCACCCGAGAGCGTTTTTTTCGATGCCAACCTAACCAGAGTTACGGGAGCGGCACAATTCAGAAAAAGCGCTCAGCTCGCCGAGAAAATGCGATTTAAGCAATAAAATTAAAAATGCTTATAAAACATAAACCAAACGTTGGAGGTGGTCATTTCTTCATGCGCAGTGATAAACTCGGCACTCTAAAGCACCCGAGAGCGTTTTTTTCGATGCCAACCTAACCAGAGTGACGGGAGCGGCACAATTCAGAAAAAGCGCTCAGCTCGCCGAGAAAATGCGATTTAAGCAATAAAATTAAAAATGCTTATAAAACATAAACCAAACGTTGGAGGTGGTCATTTCTTCATGCGCAGTGATAAACTCGTCACTCTAAAGCACCCGAGAGCGTTTTTTTCGATGCCAACCTAACCAGAGTGACGGGAGCGGCACAATTCAGAAAAAGTGCTCAGCTCGCCGAGAAAATGCGATTTAAGCAATAAAATTAAAAATGCTTATAAAACATAAACCAAACGTTGGAGGTGGTCATTTCTCAATGCGCAGTAATAAACTCGGCACTCTAAAGCACCCGAGAGCGTTTTTTTCGATGCCAACCTAACCAGAGTGACGGGAGCGGCACAATTCAGAAAAAGTGCTCAGCTCGCCGAGAAAATGCGATTTAAGCAATAAAATTAAAAATGCTTATAAAACATAAACCAAACGTTGGAGGTGGTCATTTCTTAATGCGCAGTAATAAACTCGGCACTCTAAAGCACCCGAGAGCGTTTTTTTCGATGCCAACCTAACCAGAGTGACGGGAGCGGCACAATTCAGAAAAAGCGCTCAGCTCGCCGAGAAAATGCGATTTAAGCAATAAAATTAAAAATGCTTATAAAACATAAACCAAACGTTGGAGGTGGTCATTTCTTCATGCGCAGTGATAAACTCGGCACTCTAAAGCACCCGAGAGCGTTTTTTTCGATGCCAACCTAACCAGAGTGACGGGAGCGGCACAATTCAGAAAAAGTGCTCAGCTCGCCGAGAAAATGCGATTTAAGCAATAAAATTAAAAATGCTTATAAAACATAAACCAAACGTTGGAGGTGGTCATTTCTTCATGCGCAGTGAATAACTCGGCACTCTAAAGCACCCGAGAGCGTTTTTTTCGATGCCAACCTAACCAGAGTGACGGGAGCGGCACAATTCAGAAAAAGTGCTCAGCTCGCCGAGAAAATGCGATTTAAGCAATAAAATTAAAAATGCTTATAAAACATAAACCAAACGTTGGAGGTGGTCATTTCTTAATGCGCAGTAATAAACTCGGCACTCTAAAGCACCCGAGAGCGTTTTTTTCGATGCCAACCTAACCAGAGTGACGGGAGCGGCACAATTCAGAAAAAGTGCTCAGCTCGCCGAGAAAATGCGATTTAAGCAATAAAATTAAAAATGCTTATAAAACATAAACCAAACGTTGGAGGTGGTCATTTCTTAATGCGCAGTAATAAACTCGGCACTCTAGAGCACCCGAGAGCGTTTTTTTCGATGCCAACCTAACCAGAGTGACGGGAGCGGCACAATTCAGAAAAAGTGCTCAGCTCGCCGAGAAAATGCGATTTAAGCAATAAAATTAAAAATGCTTATAAAACATAAACCTAACGTTGGAAGTGGTCATTTCTTCATGCGCAGTGATAAACTCGGCACTCTAAAGCACCCGAGAGCGTTTTTTTCGATGCCAACCTAACCAGAGTTACGGGAGCGGCACAATTCAGAAAAAGCGCTCAGCTCGCCGAGAAAATGCGATTTAAGCAATAAAATTAAAAATGCTTATAAAACATAAACCAAACGTTGGAGGTGGTCATTTCTTCATGCGCAGTGATAAACTCGGCACTCTAAAGCACCCGAGAGCGTTTTTTTCGATGCCAACCTAACCAGAGTGACGGGAGCGGCACAATTCAGAAAAAGCGCTCAGCTCGCCGAGAAAATGCGATTTAAGCAATAAAATTAAAAATGCTTATAAAACATAAACCAAACGTTGGAGGTGGTCATTTCTTCATGCGCAGTGATAAACTCGGCACTCTAAAGCACCCGAGAGCGTTTTTTTCGATGCCAACCTAACCAGAGTGACGGGAGCGGCACAATTCAGAAAAAGTGCTCAGCTCGCCGAGAAAATGCGATTTAAGCAATAAAATTAAAAATGCTTATAAAACATAAACCAAACGTTGGAGGTGGTCATTTCTTCATGCGCAGTGAATAACTCGGCACTCTAAAGCACCCGAGAGCGTTTTTTTCGATGCCAACCTAACCAGAGTGACGGATGGGCGGCACAATTCAGAAAAAGTGCTCAGCTCGCCGAGAAAATGCGATTTAAGCAATAAAATTAAAAATGCTTATAAAACATAAACCAAACGTTGGAGGTGGTCATTTCTTAATGCGCAGTAATAAACTCGGCACTCTAAAGCACCCGTGAGCGTTTTTTTCGATGCCAACCTAACCAGAGTGACGGGAGCGGCACAATTCAGAAAAAGTGCTCAGCTCGCCGAGAAAATGCGATTTAAGCAATACAATTAAAAATGCTTATAAAACATAAACCAAACGTTGGAGGTGGTCATTTCTTCATGCGCAGTGATAAAGTCGGCACTCTAAAGCACCCGAGAGCGTTTTTTTCGATGCCAACCTAACCAGAGTGACGGGAGCGGCACAATTCAGAAAAAGTGCTCAGCTCGCCGAGAAAATGCGATTTAAGCAATAAAATTAAAAATGCTTATTAAACATAAACCAAACGTTGGAGGTGGTCATTTCTTCATGCGCAGTGATAAACTCGGCACTCTAAAGCACCCGAGAGCGTTTTTTTCGATGCCAACCTAACCAGAGTGACGGGAGCGGCACAATTCAGAAAAAGTGCTCAGCTCGCCGAGAAAATGCGATTTAAGCAATAAAATTAAAAATGCTTATAAAACATAAACCAAACGTTGGAGGTGGTCATTTCTTAATGCGCAGTGATAAACTCGGCACTCTAAAGCACCCGAGAGCGTTTTTTTCGATGCCAACCTAACCAGAGTGACGGGAGCGGCACAATTCAGAAAAAGTGCTCAGCTCGCCGAGAAAATGCGATTTAAGCAATACAATTAAAAATGCTTATAAAACATAAACCAAACGTTGGAGGTGGTCATTTCTTCATGCGCAGTGAATAACTCGGCACTCTAAAGCACCCGAGAGCGTTTTTTTCGATGCCAACCTAACCAGAGTGACGGGAGCGGCACAATTCAGAAAAAGTGCTCAGCTCGCCGAGAAAATGCGATTTAAGCAATAAAATTAAAAATGCTTATAAAACATAAACCAAACGTTGGAGGTGGTCATTTCTTAATGCGCAGTAATAAACTCGGCACTCTAAAGCACCCGAGAGCGTTTTTTTCGATGCCAACCTAACCAGAGTGACGGGAGCGGCACAATTCAGAAAAAGTGCTCAGCTCGCCGAGAAAATGCGATTTAAGCAATAAAATTAAAAATGCTTATAAAACATAAACCAAACGTTGGAGGTGGTCATTTCTTAATGCGCAGTAATAAACTCGGCACTCTAGAGCACCCGAGAGCGTTTTTTTCGATGCCAACCTAACCAGAGTGACGGGAGCGGCACAATTCAGAAAAAGTGCTCAGCTCGCCGAGAAAATGCGATTTAAGCAATAAAATTAAAAATGCTTATAAAACATAAACCAAACGTTGGAAGTGGTCATTTCTTCATGCGCAGTGATAAACTCGGCACTCTAAAGCACCCGAGAGCGTTTTTTTCGATGCCAACCTAACCAGAGTGACGGGAGCGGCACAATTCAGAAAAAGTGCTCAGCTCGCCGAGAAAATGCGATTTAAGCAATAAAATTAAAAATGCTTATAAAACATAAACCAAACGTTGGAGGTGGTCATTTCTTCATGCGCAGTGAATAACTCGGCACTCTAAAGCACCCGAGAGCGTTTTTTTCGATGCCAACCTAACCAGAGTGACGGGAGCGGCACAATTCAGAAAAAGTGCTCAGCTCGCCGAGAAAATGCGATTTAAGCAATACAATTAAAAATGCTTATAAAACATAAACCAAACGTTGGAGGTGGTCATTTCTTCATGCGCAGTGAATAACTCGGCACTCTAAAGCACCCGAGAGCGTTTTTTTCGATGCCAACCTAACCAGAGTGACGGGAGCGGCACAATTCAGAAAAAGTGCTCAGCTCGCCGAGAAAATGCGATTTAAGCAATAAAATTAAAAATGCTTATAAAACATAAACCAAACGTTGGAGGTGGTCATTTCTTAATGCGCAGTAATAAACTCGGCACTCTAAAGCACCCGAGAGCGTTTTTTTCGATGCCAACCTAACCAGAGTGACGGGAGCGGCACAATTCAGAAAAAGTGCTCAGCTCGCCGAGAAAATGCGATTTAAGCAATAAAATTAAAAATGCTTATAAAACATAAACCAAACGTTGGAGGTGGTCATTTCTTAATGCGCAGTAATAAACTCGGCACTCTAGAGCACCCGAGAGCGTTTTTTTCGATGCCAACCTAACCAGAGTGACGGGAGCGGCACAATTCAGAAAAAGTGCTCAGCTCGCCGAGAAAATGCGATTTAAGCAATAAAATTAAAAATGCTTATAAAACATAAACCAAACGTTGGAAGTGGTCATTTCTTCATGCGCAGTGATAAACTCGGCACTCTAAAGCACCCGAGAGCGTTTTTTTCGATGCCAACCTAACCAGAGTGACGGGAGCGGCACAATTCAGAAAAAGTGCTCAGCTCGCCGAGAAAATGCGATTTAAGCAATAAAATTAAAAATGCTTATAAAACATAAACCAAACGTTGGAGGTGGTCATTTCTTCATGCGCAGTGAATAACTCGGCACTCTAAAGCACCCGAGAGCGTTTTTTTCGATGCCAACCTAACCAGAGTGACGGGAGCGGCACAATTCAGAAAAAGTGCTCAGCTCGCCGAGAAAATGCGATTTAAGCAATAAAATTAAAAATGCTTATAAAACATAAACCAAACGTTGGAGGTGGTCATTTCTTAATGCGCAGTAATAAACTCGGCACTCTAAAGCACCCGTGAGCGTTTTTTTCGATGCCAACCTAACCAGAGTGACGGGAGCGGCACAATTCAGAAAAAGTGCTCAGCTCGCCGAGAAAATGCGATTTAAGCAATAAAATTAAAAATGCTTATAAAACATAAACCAAACGTTGGAGGTGGTCATTTCTTCATGCGCAGTGATAAAGTCGGCACTCTAAAGCACCCGAGAGCGTTTTTTTCGATGCCAACCTAACCAGAGTGACGGGAGCGGCACAATTCAGAAAAAGTGCTCAGCTCGCCGAGAAAATGCGATTTAAGCAATAAAATTAAAAATGCTTATTAAACATAAACCAAACGTTGGAGGTGGTCATTTCTTCATGCGCAGTGATAAACTCGGCACTCTAAAGCACCCGAGAGCGTTTTTTTCGATGCCAACCTAACCAGAGTGACGGGAGCGGCACAATTCAGAAAAAGTGCTCAGCTCGCCGAGAAAATGCGATTTAAGCAATAAAATTAAAAATGCTTATAAAACATAAACCAAACGTTGGAGGTGGTCATTTCTTAATGCGCAGTAATAAACTCGGCACTCTAAAGCACCCGAGAGCGTTTTTTTCGATGCCAACCTAACCAGAGTGACGGGAGCGGCACAATTCAGAAAAAGTGCTCAGCTCGCCGAGAAAATGCGATTTAAGCAATAAAATTAAAAATGCTTATTAAACATAAACCAAACGTTGGAGGTGGTCATTTCTTCATGCGCAGTGAATAACTCGGCACTCTAAAGCACCCGAAAGCGTTTTTTTCGATGCCAACCTAACCAGAGTGACGGGAGCGGCACAATTCAGAAAAAGCGCTCAGCTCGCCGAGAAAATGCGATTTAAGCAATAAAATTAAAAATGCTTATAAAACATAAACCAAACGTTGGAGGTGGTCATTTCTTAATGCGCAGTAATAAACTCGGCACTCTAAAGCACCCGAGAGCGTTTTTTTCGATGCCAACCTAACCAGAGTGACGGGAGCGGCACAATTCAGAAAAAGTGCTCAGCTCGCCGAGAAAATGCGATTTAAGCAATAAAATTAAAAATGCTTATTAAACATAAACCAAACGTTGGAGGTGGTCATTTCTTCATGCGCAGTGAATAACTCGGCACTCTAAAGCACCCGAGAGCGTTTTTTTCGATGCCAACCTAACCAGAGTGACGGGAGCGGCACAATTCAGAAAAAGCGCTCAGCTCGCCGAGAAAATGCGATTTAAGCAATAAAATTAAAAATGCTTATAAAACATAAACCAAACGTTGGAGGTGGTCATTTCTTAATGCGCAGTAATAAACTCGGCACTCTAAAGCACCCGAGAGCGTTTTTTTCGATGCCAACCTAACCAGAGTGACGGGAGCGGCACAATTCAGAAAAAGTGCTCAGCTCGCCGAGAAAATGCGATTTAAGCAATAAAATTAAAAATGCTTATAAAACATAAACCAAACGTTGGAGGTGGTCATTTCTTAATGCGCAGTAATAAACTCGGCACTCTAAAGCACCCGAGAGCGTTTTTTTCGATGCCAACCTAACCAGAGTGACGGGAGCGGCACAATTCAGAAAAAGTGCTCAGCTCGCCGAGAAAATGCGATTTAAGCAATAAAATTAAAAATGCTTATTAAACATAAACCAAACGTTGGAGGTGGTCATTTCTTCATGCGCAGTGAATAACTCGGCACTCTAAAGCACCCGATAGCGTTTTTTTCGATGCCAACCTAACCAGAGTGACGGGAGCGGCACAATTCAGAAAAAGTGCTCAGCTCGCCGAGAAAATGCGATTTAAGCAATAAAATTAAAAATGCTTATAAAACATAAACCAAACGTTGGAGGTGGTCATTTCTTAATGCGCAGTAATAAACTCGGCACTCTAAATTACCCGAGAGCGTTTTTTTCGATGCCAACCTAACCAGAGTGACGGGAGCGGCACAATTCAGAAAAAGTGCTCAGCTCGCCGAGAAAATGCGATTTAAGCAATAAAATTAAAAATGCTTATAAAACATAAACCAAACGTTGGAGGTGGTCATTTCTTCATGCGCAGTGATAAACTCGGCACTCTAAAGCACCCGAGAGCGTTTTTTTTCGATGCCAACCTAACCAGAGTGACGGGAGCGGCACAATTCAGAAAAAGCGCTCAGCTCGCCGAGAAAATGCGATTTAAGCAATAAAATTAAAAATGCTTATAAAACATAAACCAAACGTTGGAGGTGGTCATTTCTTAATGTGCAGTAATAAACTCGGCACTCTAAAGCACCCGAGAGCGTTTTTTTCGATGCCAACCTAACCAGAGTGACGGGAGCGGCACAATTCAGAAAAAGTGCTCAGCTCGCCGAGAAAATGCGATTTAAGCAATAAAATTAAAAATGCTTATAAAACATAAACCAAACGTTGGAGGTGGTCATTTCCTAATGCGCAGTAATAAACTCGGCACTCTAAAGCACCCGAGAGCGTTTTTTTCGATGCCAACCTAACCAGAGTGACGGGAGCGGCACAATTCAGAAAAAGTGCTCAGCTCGCCGAGAAAATGCGATTTAAGCAATAAAATTAAAAATGCTTATTAAACATAAACCAAACGTTGGAGGTGGTCATTTCTTCATGCGCAGTGAATAACTCGGCACTCTAAAGCACCCGAGAGCGTTTTTTTCGATGCCAACCTAACCAGAGTGACGGGAGCGGCACAATTCAGAAAAAGCGCTCAGCTCGCCGAGAAAATGCGATTTAAGCAATAAAATTAAAAATGCTTATAAAACATAAACCAAACGTTGGAGGTGGTCATTTCTTCATGCGCAGTGATAAACTCGGCACTCTAAAGCACCCGAGAGCGTTTTTTTCGATGCCAACCTAACCAGAGTGACGGGAGCGGCACAATTCAGAAAAAGTGCTCAGCTCGCCGAGAAAATGCGATTTAAGCAATAAAATTAAAAATGCTTTTAAAACATAAACCAAACGTTGGAGGTGGTCATTTCTTCATGCGCAGTGAATAACTCGGCACTCTAAAGCACCCGAGAGCGTTTTTGTCGATGCCAACCTAACCAGAGTGACGGGAGCGGCACAATTCAGAAAAAGTGCTCAGCTCGCCGAGAAAATGCGATTTAAGCAATAAAATTAAAAATGCTTATAAAACATAAACCAAACGTTGGAGGTGGTCATTTCTTAATGCGCAGTAATAAACTCGGCACTCTAAAGCACCCGAGAGCGTTTTTTTCGATGCCAACCTAACCAGAGTGACGGGAGCGGCACAATTCAGAAAAAGTGCTCAGCTCGCCGAGAAAATGCGATTTAAGCAATAAAATTAAAAATGCTTATAAAACATAAACCAAACGTTGGAGGTGGTCATTTCTTAATGCGCAGTAATAAACTCGGCACTCTAGAGCACCCGAGAGCGTTTTTTTCGATGCCAACCTAACCAGAGTGACGGGAGCGGCACAATTCAGAAAAAGTGCTCAGCTCGCCGAGAAAATGCGATTTAAGCAATAAAATTAAAAATGCTTATAAAACATAAACCAAACGTTGGAGGTGGTCATTTCTTAATGCGCAGTAATAAACTCGGCACTCTAAAGCACCCGAGAGCGTTTTTTTCGATGCCAACCTAACCAGAGTGACGGGAGCGGCACAATTCAGAAAAAGTGCTCAGCTCGCCGAGAAAATGCGATTTAAGCAATAAAATTAAAAATGCTTATTAAACATAAACCAAACGTTGGAGGTGGTCATTTCTTCATGCGCAGTGAATAACTCGGCACTCTAAAGCACCCGAAAGCGTTTTTTTCGATGCCAACCTAACCAGAGTGACGGGAGCGGCACAATTCAGAAAAAGCGCTCAGCTCGCCGAGAAAATGCGATTTAAGCAATACAATTAAAAATGCTTATAAAACATAAACCAAACGTTGGAGGTGGTCATTTCTTAATGCGCAGTAATAAACTCGGCACTCTAAAGCACCCGAGAGCGTTTTTTTCGATGCCAACCTAACCAGAGTGACGGGAGCGGCACAATTCAGAAAAAGTGCTCAGCTCGCCGAGAAAATGCGATTTAAGCAATAATATTAAAAATGCTTATTAAACATAAACCAAACGTTGGAGGTGGTCATTTCTTCATGCGCAGTGAATAACTCGGCACTCTAAAGCACCCGAGAGCGTTTTTTTCGATGCCAACCTAACCAGAGTGACGGGAGCGGCACAATTCAGAAAAAGCGCTCAGCTCGCCGAGAAAATGCGATTTAAGCAATAAAATTAAAAATGCTTATAAAACATAAACCAAACGTTGGAGGTGGTCATTTCTTAATGCGCAGTAATAAACTCGGCACTCTAAAGCACCCGAGAGCGTTTTTTTCGATGCCAACCTAACCAGAGTGACGGGAGCGGCACAATTCAGAAAAAGTGCTCAGCTCGCCGAGAAAATGCGATTTAAGCAATAAAATTAAAAATGCTTATAAAACATAAACCAAACGTTGGAGGTGGTCGTTTCTTAATGCGCAGTAATAAACTCGGCACTCTAAAGCACCCGAGAGCGTTTTTTTCGATGCCAACCTAACCAGAGTGACGGGAGCGGCACAATTCAGAAAAAGTGCTCAATTCGCCGAGAAAATGCGATTTAAGCAATAAAATTAAAAATGCTTATAAAACATAAACCAAACGTTGGAGGTGGTCATTTCTTAATACGAAGTAATAAACTCGGCACTCTAAAGCACCCGTGAGCGTTTTTTTCGATGCCAACCTAACCAGAGTGACGGGAGCGGCACAATTCAGAAAAGGTGCTCAGCTCGCCGAGAAAATGCGATTTAAGCAATAAAATTAAAAATGCTTATAAAACATAAACCAAACGTTGGAGGTGGTCATTTCTTAATGCGCAGTAATAAACTCGGCACTCTAAAGCACCCGAGAGCGTTTTTTTCGATGCCAACCTAACCAGAGTGACGGGAGCGGCACAATTCAGAAAAAGTGCTCAGCTCGCCGAGAAAATGCGATTTAAGCAATAAAATTAAAAATGCTTATAAAACATAAACCAAACGTTGGAAGTGGTCATTTCTTCATGCGCAGTGATAAACTCGGCACTCTAAAGCACCCGAGAGCGTTTTTTTCGATGCCAACCTAACCAGAGTTACGGGAGCGGCACAATTCAGAAAAAGCGCTCAGCTCGCCGAGAAAATGCGATTTAAGCAATAAAATTAAAAATGCTTATAAAACATAAACCAAACGTTGGAGGTGGTCATTTCTTCATGCGCAGTGATAAACTCGGCACTCTAAAGCACCCGAGAGCGTTTTTTTCGATGCCAACCTAACCAGAGTGACGGGAGCGGCACAATTCAGAAAAAGCGCTCAGCTCGCCGAGAAAATGCGATTTAAGCAATAAAATTAAAAATTCTTATAAAACATAAACCAAACGTTGGAGGTGGTCATTTCTTCATGCGCAGTGATAAACTCGGCACTCTAAAGCACCCGAGAGCGTTTTTTTCGATGCCAACCTAACCAGAGTGACGGGAGCGGCACAATTCAGAAAAAGTGCTCAGCTCGCCGAGAAAATGCGATTTAAGCAATAAAATTAAAAATGCTTATAAAACATAAACCAAACGTTGGAGGTGGTCATTTCTTAATGCGCAGTAATAAACTCGGCACTCTAAAGCACCCGATAGCGTTTTTTTCGATGCCAACCTAACCAGAGTGACGGGAGCGGCACAATTCAGAAAAAGTGCTCAGCTCGCCGAGAAAATGCGATTTAAGCAATAAAATTAAAAATGCTTATAAAACATAAACCAAACGTTGGAGGTGGTCATTTCTTAATGCGCAGTAATAAACTCGGCACTCTAAAGCACCCGAGAGCGTTTTTTTCGATGCCAACCTAACCAGAGTGACGGGAGCGGCACAATTCAGAAAAAGTGCTCAGCTCGCCGAAAAAATGCGATTTAAGCAATAAAATTAAAAATGCTTATAAAACATAAACCAAACGTTGGAGGTGGTCATTTCTTAATGCGCAGTAATAAACTCGGCACTCTAAAGCACCCGAGAGCGTTTTTTTCGATGCCAACCTAACCAGAGTGACGGGAGCGGCACAATTCAGAAAAAGCGCTCAGCTCGCCGAGAAAATGCGATTTAAGCAATAAAATTAAAAATGCTTATAAAACATAAACCAAACGTTGGAGGTGGTCATTTCTTCGTGCGCAGTGAATAACTCGGCACTCTAAAGCACCCGAGAGCGTTTTTTTCGATGCCAACCTAACCAGAGTGACGGGAGCGGCACAATTCAGAAAAAGTGCTCAGCTCGCCGAGAAAATGCGATTTAAGCAATAAAATTAAAAATGCTTATAAAACATAAACCAAACGTTGGAGGTGGTCATTTCTTAATGCGCAGTAATAAACTCGGCACTCTAAAGCACCCGAGAGCGTTTTTTTCGATGCCAACCTAACCAGAGTGACGGGAGCGGCACAATTCAGAAAAAGTGCTCAGCTCGCCGAGAAAATGCGATTTAGGCAATAAAATTAAAAATGCTTATAAAACATAAACCAAACGTTGGAGGTGGTCATTTCTTAATGCGCAGTAATAAACTCGGCACTCTAAAGCACCCGAGAGCGTTTTTTTCGATGCCAACCTAACCAGAGTGACGGGAGCGGCACAATTCAGAAAAAGCGCTCAGCTCGCCGAGAAAATGCGATTTAAGCAATAAAATTAAAAATGCTTATAAAACATAAACCAAACGTTGGAGGTGGTCATTTCTTAATGCGCAGTAATAAACTCGGCACTCTAAAGCACCCGAGAGCGTTTTTTTCGATGCCAACCTAACCAGAGTGACGGGAGCGGCACAATTCAGAAAAAGTGCTCAGCTCGCCGAGAAAATGCGATTTAAGCAATAAAATTAAAAATGCTTATAAAACATAAACCAAACGTTGGAGGTGGTCATTTCTTAATGCGCAGTAATAAACTCGGCACTCTAGAGCACCCGAGAGCGTTTTTTTCGATGCCAACCTAACCAGAGTGACGGGAGCGGCACAATTCAGAAAAAGTGCTCAGCTCGCCGAGAAAATGCGATTTAAGCAATAAAATTAAAAATGCTTATAAAACATAAACCAAACGTTGGAGGTGGTCATTTCTTAATGCGCAGTAATAAACTCGGCACTCTAAAGCACCCGAGAGCGTTTTTTTCGATGCCAACCTAACCAGAGTGACGGGAGCGGCACAATTCAGAAAAAGTGCTCAGCTCGCCGAGAAAATGCGATTTAAGCAATAAAATTAAAAATGCTTATTAAACATAAACCAAACGTTGGAGGTGGTCATTTCTTCATGCGCAGTGAATAACTCGGCACTCTAAAGCACCCGAAAGCGTTTTTTTCGATGCCAACCTAACCAGAGTGACGGGAGCGGCACAATTCAGAAAAAGCGCTCAGCTCGCCGAGAAAATGCGATTTAAGCAATACAATTAAAAATGCTTATAAAACATAAACCAAACGTTGGAGGTGGTCATTTCTTAATGCGCAGTAATAAACTCGGCACTCTAAAGCACCCGAGAGCGTTTTTTTCGATGCCAACCTAACCAGAGTGACGGGAGCGGCACAATTCAGAAAAAGTGCTCAGCTCGCCGAGAAAATGCGATTTAAGCAATAATATTAAAAATGCTTATTAAACATAAACCAAACGTTGGAGGTGGTCATTTCTTCATGCGCAGTGAATAACTCGGCACTCTAAAGCACCCGAGAGCGTTTTTTTCGATGCCAAGTGACGGGAGCGGCACAATTCAGAAAAAGTGCTCAGCTCGCCGAGAAAATGCGATTTAAGCAATAAAATTAAAAATGCTTATTAAACATAAACCAAACGTTGGAGGTGGTCATTTCTTCATGCGCAGTGAATAACTCGGCACTCTAAAGCACCCGAGAGCGTTTTTTTCGATGCCAACCTAACCAGAGTGACGGGAGCGGCACAATTCAGAAAAAGCGCTCAGCTCGCCGAGAAAATGCGATTTAAGCAATAAAATTAAAAATGCTTATTAAACATAAACCAAACATTGGAGGTGGTCATTTCTTCATGCGCAGTGAATAACTCGGCACTCTAAAGCACCCGAGAGCGTTTTTTTCGATGCCAACCTAACCAGAGTGACGGGAGCGGCACAATTCAGAAAAAGCGCTCAGCTCGCCGAGAAAATGCGATTTAAGCAATAAAATTAAAAATGCTTATAAAACATAAACCAAACGTTGGAGGTGGTCATTTCTTCATGCGCAGTGATAAACTCGGCACTCTAAAGCACCCGAGAGCGTTTTTTTCGATGCCAACCTAACCAGAGTGACGGGAGCGGCACAATTCAGAAAAAGTGCTCAGCTCGCCGAGAAAATGCGATTTAAGCAATAAAATTAAAAATGCTTATAAAACATAAACCAAACGTTGGAGGTGGTCATTTCTTAATGCGCAGTAATAAACTCGGCACTCTAAAGCACCCGAGAGCGTTTTTTTCGATGCCAACCTAACCAGAGTGACGGGAGCGGCACAATTCAGAAAAAGTGCTCAGCTCGCCGAGAAAATGCGATTTAAGCAATAAAATTAAAAATGCTTATAAAACATAAACCAAACGTTGGAGGTGGTCATTTCTTAATGCGCAGTAATAAACTCGGCACTCTAAAGCACCCGAGAGCGTTTTTTTCGATGCCAACCTAACCAGAGTGACGGGAGCGGCACAATTCAGAAAAAGCGCTCAGCTCGCCGAGAAAATGCGATTTAAGCAATAAAATTAAAAATGCTTATAAAACATAAACCAAACGTTGGAGGTGGTCATTTCTTCGTGCGCAGTGAATAACTCGGCACTCTAAAGCACCCGAGAGCGTTTTTTTCGAGCCAACCTAACCAGAGTGACGGGAGCGGCACAATTCAGAAAAAGTGCTCAGCTCGCCGAGAAAATGCGATTTAAGCAATAAAATTAAAAATGCTTATAAAACTTAAACCAAACGTTGGAGGTGGTCATTTCTTAATGCGCAGTAATAAACTCGGCACTCTAAAGCACCCGAGAGCGTTTTTTTCGATGCCAACCTAACCAGAGTGACGGGAGCGGCACAATTCAGAAAAAGTGCTCAGCTCGCCGAGAAAATGCGATTTAAGCAATAAAATTAAAAATGCTTATTAAACATAAACCAAACGTTGGAGGTTGTCATTTCTTCATGCGCAGTGAATAACTCGGCACTCTAAAGCACCCGAGAGCGTTTTTTTCGATGCCAACCTAACCAGAGTGACGGGAGCGGCACAATTCAGAAAAAGCGCTCAGCTCGCCGAGAAAATGCGATTTAAGCAATAAAATTAAAAATGCTTATAAAACATAAACCAAACGTTGGAGGTGGTCATTTCTTAATGCGCAGTAATAAACTCTGCACTCTAAAGCACCCGAGAGCGTTTTTTTCGATGCCAACCTAACCAGAGTGACGGGAGCGGCACAATTCAGAAAAAGTGCTCAGCTCGCCGAGAAAATGCGATTTAAGCAATAAAATTAAAAATGCTTCTTAAACATAAACCAAACGTTGGAGGTGGTCATTTCTTCATGCGCAGTGAATAACTCGGCACTCTAAAGCACCCGATAGCGTTTTTTTCGATGCCAACCTAACCAGAGTGACGGGAGCGGCACAATTCAGAAAAAGTGCTCAGCTCGCCGAGAAAATGCGATTTAAGCAATAAAATTAAAAATGCTTATAAAACTTAAACCAAACGTTGGAGGTGGTCATTTCTTAATGCGCAGTAATAAACTCGGCACTCTAAAGCACCCGAGAGCGTTTTTTTCGATGCCAACCTAACCAGAGTGACGGGAGCGGCACAATTCAGAAAAAGTGCTCAGCTCGCCGAGAAAATGCGATTTAAGCAATAAAATTAAAAATGCTTATTAAACATAAACCAAACGTTGGAGGTGGTCATTTCTTCATGCGCAGTGAATAACTCGGCACTCTAAAGCACCCGAGAGCGTTTTTTTCGATGCCAACCTAACCAGAGTGACGGGAGCGGCACAATTCAGAAAAAGCGCTCAGCTCGCCGAGAAAATGCGATTTAAGCAATAAAATTAAAAATGCTTATAAAACATAAACCAAACGTTGGAGGTGGTCATTTCTTAATGCGCAGTAATAAACTCTGCACTCTAAAGCACCCGAGAGCGTTTTTTTCGATGCCAACCTAACCAGAGTGACGGGAGCGGCACAATTCAGAAAAAGTGCTCAGCTCGCCGAGAAAATGCGATTTAAGCAATAAAATTAAAAATGCTTCTTAAACATAAACCAAACGTTGGAGGTGGTCATTTCTTCATGCGCAGTGAATAACTCGGCACTCTAAAGCACCCGATAGCGTTTTTTTCGATGCCAACCTAACCAGAGTGACGGGAGCGGCACAATTCAGAAAAAGTGCTCAGCTCGCCGAGAAAATGCGATTTAAGCAATAAAATTAAAAATGCTTATAAAACATAAACCAAACGTTGGAGGTGGTCATTTCTTAATGCGCAGTAATAAACTCGGCACTCTAAAGCACCCGAGAGCGTTTTTTTCGATGCCAACCTAACCAGAGTGACGGGAGCGGCACATAGCTCGCCGAGAAAATGCGATTTAAGCAATAAAATTAAAAATGCTTATAAAACATAAACCAAACGTTGGAGGTGGTCATTTCTTAATGCGCAGTAATAAACTCGGCACTCTAAAGCACCCGAGAGCGTTTTTTTCGATGCCAACCTAACCAGAGTGACGGGAGCGGCACAATTCAGAAAAAGCGCTCAGCTCGCCGAGAAAATGCGATTTAAGCAATAAAATTAAAAATGCTTATAAAACATAAACCAAACGTTGGAGGTGGTCATTTCTTCGTGCGCAGTGAATAACTCGGCACTCTAAAGCACCCGAGAGCGTTTTTTTCGATGCCAACCTAACCAGAGTGACGGGAGCGGCACAATTCAGAAAAAGTGCTCAGCTCGCCGAGAAAATGCGATTTAAGCAATAAAATTAAAAATGCTTATAAAACATAAACCAAACGTTGGAGGTGGTCATTTCTTCATGCGCAGTGATAAAGTCGGCACTCTAAAGCACCCGAGAGCGTTTTTTTCGATGCCAACCTAACCAGAGTGACGGGAGCGGCACAATTCAGAAAAAGTGCTCAGCTCGCCGAGAAAATGCGATTTAAGCAATAAAATTAAAAATGCTTATTAAACATAAACCAAACGTTGGAGGTGGTCATTTCTTCATGCGCAGTGATAAACTCGGCACTCTAAAGCACCCGAGAGCGTTTTTTTCGATGCCAACCTAACCAGAGTGACGGGAGCGGCACAATTCAGAAAAAGTGCTCAGCTCGCCGAGAAAATGCGATTTAAGCAATAAAATTAAAAATGCTTATAAAACATAAACCAAACGTTGGAGGTGGTCATTTCTTAATGCGCAGTAATAAACTCGGCACTCTAAAGCACCCGAGAGCGTTTTTTTCGATGCCAACCTAACCAGAGTGACGGGAGCGGCACAATTCAGAAAAAGTGCTCAGCTCGCCGAGAAAATGCGAATTAAGCAATAATATTAAAAATGCTTATTAAACATAAACCAAACGTTGGAGGTGGTCATTTCTTCATGCGCAGTGAATAACTCGGCACTCTAAAGCACCCGAGAGCGTTTTTTTCGATGCCAACCTAACCAGAGTGACGGGAGCGGCACAATTCAGAAAAAGCGCTCAGCTCGCCGAGAAAATGCGATTTAAGCAATACAATTAAAAATGCTTATAAAACATAAACCAAACGTTGGAGGTGGTCATTTCTTAATGCGCAGTAATAAACTCGGTTCTCTAAAGCACCCGAGAGCGTTTTTTTCGATGCCAACCTAACCAGAGTGACGGGAGCGGCACAATTCAGAAAAAGTGCTCAGCTCGCCGAGAAAATGCGATTTAAGCAATAAAATTAAAAATGCTTATTAAACATAAACCAAACGTTGGAGGTGGTCATTTCTTCATGCGCAGTGAATAACTCGGCACTCTAAAGCATCCGAGAGCGTTTTTTTCGATGCCAACCTAACCAGAGTGACGGGAGCGGCACAATTCAGAAAAAGCGCTCAGCTCGCCGAGAAAATGCGATTTAAGCAATAAAATTAAAAATGCTTATTAAACATAAACCAAACGTTGGAGGTGGTCATTTCTTCATGCGCAGTGAATAACTCGGCACTCTAAAGCACCCGAGAGCGTTTTTTTCGATGCCAACCTAACCAGAGTGACGGGAGCGGCACAATTCAGAAAAAGCGCTCAGCTCGCCGAGAAAATGCGATTTAAGCATTAAAATTAAAAATGCTTATAAAACATAAACCAAACGTTGGAGGTGGTCATTTCTTCATGCGCAGTGAATAACTCGGCACTCTAAAGCACCCGAGAGCGTTTTTTTCGATGCCAACCTAACCAGAGTGACGGGAGCGGCACAATTCAGAAAAAGCGCTCAGCTCGCCGAGAAAATGCGATTTAAGCATTAAAATTAAAAATGCTTATAAAACATAAACCAAACGTTGGAGGTGGTCATTTCTTCATGCGCAGTGATAAACTCGGCACTCTAAAGCACCCGAGAGCGTTTTTTTCGATGCCAACCTAACCAGAGTGACGGGAGCGGCACAATTCAGAAAAAGTGCTCAGCTCGCCGAGAAAATGCGATTTAAGCAATAAAATTAAAAATGCTTATAAAACATAAACCAAACGTTGGAGGTGGTCATTTCTTCATGCGCAGTGAATAACTCGGCACTCTAAAGCACCCGAGAGCGTTTTTTTCGATGCCAACCTAACCAGAGTGACGGGAGCGGCACAATTCAGAAAAAGTGCTCAGCTCGCCGAGAAAATGCGATTTAAGCAATAAAATTAAAAATGCTTATAAAACATAAACCAAACGTTGGAGGTGGTCATTTCTTAATGCGCAGTAATAAACTCGGCACTCTAAAGCACCCGTGAGCGTTTTTTTCGATGCCAACCTAACCAGAGTGACGGGAGCGGCACAATTCAGAAAAAGTGCTCAGCTCGCCGAGAAAATGCGATTTAAGCAATAAAATTAAAAATGCTTATAAAACATAAACCAAACGTTGGAGGTGGTCATTTCTTAATGCGCAGTAATAAACTCGGCACTCTAAAGCACCCGAGAGCGTTTTTTTCGATGCCAACCTAACCAGAGTGACGGGAGCGGCACAATTCAGAAAAAGCGCTCAGCTCGCCGAGAAAATGCGATTTAAGCAATAAAATTAAAAATGCTTATAAAACATAAACCAAACGTTGGAGGTGGTCATTTCTTAATGCGCAGTAATAAACTCGGCACTCTAAAGCACCCGAGAGCGTTTTTTTCGATGCCAACCTAACCAGAGTGACGGGAGCGGCACAATTCAGAAAAAGTGCTCAGCTTGCCGAGAAAATGCGATTTAAGCAATAAAATTAAAAATGCTTATTAAACATAAACCAAACGTTGGAGGTTGTCATTTCTTCATGCGCAGTGAATAACTCGGCACTCTAAAGCACCCGAGAGCGTTTTTTTCGATGCCAACCTAACCAGAGTGACGGGAGCGGCACAATTCAGAAAAAGCGCTCAGCTCGCCGAGAAAATGCGATTTAAGCAATAAAATTAAAAATGCTTATTAAACATAAACCAAACGTTGGAGGTGGTCATTTCTTCATGCGCAGTGAATAACTCGGCACTCTAAAGCACCCGAGAGCGTTTTTTTCGATGCCAACCTAACCAGAGTGACGGGAGAGGCACAATTCAGAAAAAGCGCTCAGCTCGCCGAGAAAATGCGATTTAAGCAATAAAATTAAAAATGCTTATAAAACATAAACCAAACGTTGGAGGTGGTCATTTCTTCATGCGCAGTGATAAACTCGGCACTCTAAAGCACCCGAGAGCGTTTTTTTCGATGCCAACCTAACCAGAGTGACGGGAGCGGCACAATTCAGAAAAAGTGCTCAGCTCGCCGAGAAAATGCGATTTAAGCAATAAAATTAAAAATGCTTATAAAACATAAACCAAACGTTGGAGGTGGTCATTTCTTCATGCGCAGTGATAAACTCGGCACTCTAAAGCACCCGAGAGCGTTTTTTTCGATGCCAACCTAACCAGAGTGACGGGAGCGGCACAATTCAGAAAAAGCGCTCAGCTCGCCGAGAAAATGCGATTTAAGCAATAAAATTAAAAATGCTTATAAAACATAAACCAAACGTTGGAGGTGGTCATTTCTTCATGCGCAGTGATAAACTCGGCACTCTAAAGCACCCGAGAGCGTTTTTTTCGATGCCAACCTAACCAGAGTGACGGGAGCGGCACAATTCAGAAAAACTGCTCAGCTCGCCGAGAAAATGCGATTCAAGCAATAAAATTAAAAATGCTTATTAAACATAAACCAAACGTTGGAGGTGGTCATTTCTTCATGCGCAGTGAATAACTCGGCACTCTAAAGCACCCGAGAGCGTTTTTTTCGATGCCAACCTAACCAGAGTGACGGGAGCTGCACAATTCAGAAAAAGTGCTCAGCTCGCCGAGAAAATGCGATTTAAGCAATAAAATTAAAAATGCTTATAAAACATAAACCAAACGTTGGAGGTGGTCATTTCTTAATGCGCAGTTATAAACTCGGCACTCTAAAGCACCCGAGAGCGTTTTTTTCGATGCCAACCTAACCAGAGTGACGGGAGCGGCACAATTCAGAAAAAGTGCTCAGCTCGCCGAGAAAATACGATTTAAGCAATAAAATTAAAAATGCTTATAAAACATAAACCAAACGTTGGAGGTGGTCATTTCTTAATGCGCAGTAATAAACTCGGCACTCTAAAGCACCCGAGAGCGTTTTTTTCGATGCCAACCTAACCAGAGTGACGGGAGCGGCACAATTCAGAAAAAGTGCTCAGCTCGCCGAGAAAATGCGATTTAAGCAATAAAATTAAAAATGCTTATAAAACATAAACCAAACGTTGGAGGTGGTCATTTCTTAATGCGCAGTAATAAACTCGGCACTCTAAAGCACCCGAGAGCGTTTTTTTCGATGCCAACCTAACCAGAGTGACGGGAGCGGCACAATTCAGAAAAAGCGCTCAGCTCGCCGAGAAAATGCGATTTAAGCAATAAAATTAAAAATGCTTATAAAACATAAACCAAACGTTGGAGGTGGTCATTTCTTAATGCGCAGTACTAAACTCGGCACTCTAAAGCACCCGAGAGCGTTTTTTTCGATGCCAACCTAACCAGAGTGACGGGAGCGGCACAATTCAGAAAAAGTGCTCAGCTCGCCGAGAAAATGCGATTTAAGCAATAAAATTAAAAATGCTTATTAAACATAAACCAAACGTTGGAGGTGGTCATTTCTTCATGCGCAGTGAATAACTCGGCACTCTAAAGCACCCGATAGCGTTTTTTTCGATGCCAACCTAACCAGAGTGACGGGAGCGGCACAATTCAGAGAAAGTGCTCAGCTCGCCGAGAAAATGCGATTTAAGCAATAAAATTAAAAATGCTTATAAAACATAAACCAAACGTTGGAGGTGGTCATTTCTTAATGCGCAGTAATAAACTCGGCACTCTATAGCACCCGAGAGCGTTTTTTTCGATGCCAACCTAACCAGAGTGACGGGAGCGGCACAATTCAGAAAAAGTGCTCAGCTCGCCGAGAAAATGCGATTTAAGCAATAAAATTAAAAATGCTTATAAAACATAAACCAAACGTTGGAGGTGGTCATTTCTTAATGCGCAGTAATAAACTCGGCACTCTAAAGCACCCGAGAGCGTTTTTTTCGATGCCAACCTAACCAGAGTGACGGGAGCGGCACAATTCAGAAAAAGCGCTCAGCTCGCCGAGAAAATGCGATTTAAGCAATAAAATTAAAAATGCTTATAAAACATAAACCAAACGTTGGAGGTGGTCATTTCTTCATGCGCAGTGATAAAGTCGGCACTCTAAAGCACCCGAGAGCGTTTTTTTTCGATGCCAACCTAACCAGAGTGACGGGAGCGGCACAATTCAGAAAAAGTGCTCAGCTGGCCGAGAAAATGCGATTTAAGCAATAAAATTAAAAATGCTTATTAAACATAAACCAAACGTTGGAGGTGGTCATTTCTTCATGCGCAGTGATAAACTCGGCACTCTAAAGCACCCGAGAGCGTTTTTTTCGATGCCAACCTAACCAGAGTGACGGGAGCGGCACAATTCAGAAAAAGTGCTCAGCTCGCCGAGAAAATGCGATTTAAGCAATAAAACTAAAAATGCTTATAAAACATAAACCAAACGTTGGAGGTGGTCATTTCTTCATGCGCAGTGAATAACTCGGCACTCTAAAGCACCCGAGAGCGTTTTTTTCGATGCCAACCTAACCAGAGTGACGGGAGCGGCACAATTCAGAAAAAGCGCTCAGCTCGCCGAGAAAATGCGATTTAAGCAATAAATTTAAAAATGCTTATAAAACATAAACCAAACGTTGGAGGTGATCATTTCTTCATGCGCAGTGATAAACTCGGCACTCTAAAGCACCCGAGAGCGTTTTTTTCGATGCCAACCTAACCAGAGTGACGGGAGCGGCACAATTCAGAAAAAGTGCTCAGCTCGCCGAGAAAATGCGATTTAAGCAATAAAATTAAAAATGCTTATAAAACATAAACCAAACGTTGGAGGTGGTCATTTCTTCATGCGCAGTGATAAACTCGGCACTCTAAAGCACCCGAGAGCGTTTTTTTCGATGCCAACCTAACCAGAGTGACGGGAGCGGCACAATTCAGAAAAAGTGCTCAGCTCGCCGAGACAATGCGATTTAAGCAATAAAATTAAAAATGCTTATAAAACATAAACCAAACGTTGGAGGTGGTCATTTCTTAATGCGCAGTAATAAACTCGGCACTCTAAAGCACCCGAGAGCGTTTTTTTCGATGCCAACCTAACCAGAGTGACGGGAGCGGCACAATTCAGAAAAAGCGCTCAGCTCGCCGAGAAAATGCGATTTAAGCAATAAAATTAAAAATGCTTATTAAACATAAACCAAACGTTGGAGGTGGTCATTTCTTAATGCGCAGTGAATAACTCGGCACTCTAAAGCACCCGAGAGCGTTTTTTTCGATGCCAACCTAACCAGAGTGACGGGAGAGGCACAATTCAGAAAAAGCGCTCAGCTCGCCGAGAAAATGCGATTTAAGCAATAAAATTAAAAATGCTTATAAAACATAAACCAAACGTTGGAGGTGGTCATTTCTTAATGCGCAGTAATAAACTCGGCACTCTAAAGCACCCGAGAGCGTTTTTTTCGATGCCAACCTAACCAGAGTGACGGGAGCGGCACAATTCAGAAAAAGCGCTCAGCTCGCCGAGAAAATGCGATTTAAGCAATAAAATTAAAAATGCTTATAAAACATAAACCAAACGTTGGAGGTGGTAATTTCTTCATGTGCAGTGATAAACTCGGCACTCTAAAGCACCCGAGAGCGTTTTTTTCGATGCCAACCTAACCAGAGTGATGGGAGCGGCACAATTCAGAAAAAGTGCTCAGCTCGCCGAGAAAATGCGATTCAAGCAATAAAATTAAAAATGCTTATTAAACATAAACCAAACGTTGGAGGTGGTCATTTCTTCATGCGCAGTGAATAACTCGGCACTCTAAAGCACCCGAGAGCGTTTTTTTCGATGCTAACCTAACCAGAGTGACGGGAGCGGCACAATTCAGAAAAAGTGCTCAGCTCGCCGAGAAAATGCGATTTAAGCAATAAAATTAAAAATGCTTATAAAACATAAACCAAACGTTGGAGGTGGTCATTTCTTAATGCGCAGTAATAAACTCGGCACTCTAAAGCACCCGAGAGCGTTTTTTTCGATGCCAACCTAACCAGAGTGACGGGAGCGGCACAATTCAGAAAAAGTGCTCAGCTCGCCGAGAAAATGCGATTTAAGCAATAAAATTAAAAATGCTTATAAAACATAAACCAAACGTTGGAGGTGGTCATTTCTTAATGCGCAGTAATAAACTCGGCACTCTAAAGCACCCGAGAGCGTTTTTTTCGATGCCAACCTAACCAGAGTGACGGGAGCAGCACAATTCAGAAAAAGTGCTCACTCGCCGAGAAAATGCGATTTAAGCAATAAAATTAAAAATGCTTATAAAACATAAACCAAACGTTGGAGGTGGTCATTTCTTAATGCGCAGTAATAAACTCGGCACTCTAAAGCACCCGAGAGCGTTTTTTTCGATGCCAACCTAACCAGAGTGACGGGAGCGGCACAAGAAAAAGCGCTCAGCTCGCCGAGAAAATGCGATTTAAGCAATACAATTAAAAATGCTTATAAACTATAAACCAAACGTTGGAGGTGGTCATTTCTTCGTGCGCAGTGAATAACTCGGCACTCTAAAGCACCCGAGAGCGTTTTTTTCGATGCCAACCTAACCAGAGTGACGGGAGCGGCACAATTCAGAAAAAGTGCTCAGCTCGCCGAGAAAATGCGATTTAAGCAATAAAATTAAAAATGCTTATAAAACATAAACCAAACGTTGGAGGTGGTCATTTCTTAATGCGCAGTAATAAACTCGGCACTCTAAAGCACCCGAGAGCGTTTTTTTCGATGCCAACCTAACCAGAGTGACGGGAGCGGCACAATTCAGAAAAAGCGCTCAGCTCGCCGAGAAAATGTGATTTAAGCAATAAAATTAAAAATGCTTATTAAACATAAACCAAACGTTGGAGGTGGTCATTTCTTCATGCGCAGTGAATAACTCGGCACTCTAAAGCACCCGAGAGCGTTTTTTTCGATGCCAACCTAACCAGAGTGACGGGAGCGGCACAATTCAGAAAAAGCGCTCAGCTCGCCGAGAAAATGCGATTTAAGCAATAAAATTAAAAATGCTTATAAAACATAAACCAAACGTTGGAGGTGGTCATTTCTTCATGCGCAGTGATAAACTCGGCACTCAAAAGCACCCGAGAGCGTTTTTTTCGATGCCAACCTAACCAGAGTGACGGGAGCGGCACAATTCAGAAAAAGTGCTCAGCTCGCCGAGAAAATGCGATTTAAGCAATAAAATTAAAAATGCTTATAAAACATAAACCAAACGTTGGAGGTGGTCATTTCTTCATGCGCAGTGAATAACTCGGCACTCTAAAGCACCCGAGAGCGTTTTTTTCGATGCCAACCTAACCAGAGTGACGGGAGCGGCACAATTCAGAAAAAGTGCTCAGCTCGCCGAGAAAATGCGATTTAAGCAATAAAATTAAAAATGCTTATAAAACATAAACCAAACGGTGGAGGTGGTCATTTCTTAATGCGCAGTAATAAACTCGGCACTCTAGAGCACCCGAGAGCGTTTTTTTCGATGCCAACCTAACCAGAGTGACGGGAGCGGCACAATTCAGAAAAAGTGCTCAGCTCGCCGAGAAAATGCGATTTAAGCAATAAAATTAAAAATGCTTATAAAACATAAACCAAACGTTGGAAGTGGTCATTTCTTCATGCGCAGTGATAAACTCGGCACTCTAAAGCACCCGAGAGCGTTTTTTTCGATGCCAACCTAACCAGAGTTACGGGAGCGGCACAATTCAGAAAAAGCGCTCAGCTCGCCGAGAAAATGCGATTTAAGCAATAAAATTAAAAATGCTTATAAAACATAAACCAAACGTTGGAGGTGGTCATTTCTTCATCCGCAGTGATAAACTCGGCACTCTAAAGCACCCGAGAGCGTTTTTTTCGATGCCAACCTAACCAGAGTGACGGGAGCGGCACAATTCAGAAAAAGCGCTCAGCTCGCCGAGAAAATGCGATTTAAGCAATAAAATTAAAAATGCTTATAAAACATAAACCAAACGTTGGAGGTGGTCATTTCTTCATGCGCAGTGAATAACTCGGCACTCTAAAGCACCCGAGAGCGTTTTTTTCGATGCCAACCTAACCAGAGTGACGGGAGAGGCACAATTCAGAAAAAACGCTCAGCTCGCCGAGAAAATGCGATTTAAGCAATAAAATTAAAAATGCTTATAAAACATAAACCAAACGTTGGAGGTGGTCATTTCTTCATGCGCAGTGATAAACTCGGCACTCTAGAGCACCCGAGAGCGTTTTTTTCGATGCCAACCTAACCAGAGTGACGGGAGCGGCACAATTCAGAAAAAGTGCTCAGCTCGCCGAGAAAATGCGATTTAAGCAATAAAATTAAAAATGCTTATAAAACATAAACCAAACGTTGGAGGTGGTCATTTCTTCATGCGCAGTGATAAACTCGGCACTCTAAAGCACCCGAGAGCGTTTTTTTCGATGCCAACCTAACCAGAGTGACGGGAGCGGCACAATTCAGAAAAAGTGCTCAGCTCGCCGAGAAAATGCGATTCAAGCAATAAAATTAAAAATGCTTATTAAACATAAACCAAACGTTGGAGGTGGTCATTTCTTCATGCGCAGTGAATAACTCGGCACTCTAAAGCACCCGAGAGCGTTTTTTCGATGCCAACCTAACCAGAGTGACGGGAGCGGCACAATTCAGAAAAAGCGCTCAGCTCGCCGAGAAAATGCGATTTAAGCAATAAAATTAAAAATGCTTATAAAACATAAACCAAACGTTGGAGGTGGTCATTTCTTCATGCGCAGTGATAAACTCGGCACTCTAAAGCACCCGAGAGCGTTTTTTTCGATGCCAACCTAACCAGAGTGACGGGAGCGGCACAATTCAGAAAAAGCGCTCAGCTCGCCGAGAAAATGCGATTTAAGCAATAAAATTAAAAATGCTTATAAAACATAAACCAAACGTTGAAGGTGGTCATTTCTTCATGCGCAGTGATAAACTCGGCACTCTAAAGCACCCGAGAGCGTTTTTTTCGATGCCAACCTAACCAGAGTGACGGGAGCGGCACAATTCAGAAAAAGTGCTCAGCTCGCCGAGAAAATGCGATTTAAGCAATAAAATTAAAAATGCTTATAAAACATAAACCAAACGTTGGAGGTGGTCATTTCTCTATGCGCAGTGAATAACTCGGCACTCTAAAGCACCCGAGAGCGTTTTTTTCGATGCCAACCTAACCAGAGTGACGGGAGCGGCACAATTCAGAAAAAGTGCTCAGCTCGCCGAGAAAATGCGATTTAAGCAATAAAATTAAAAATGCTTATAAAACATAAACCAAACGTTGGAGGTGGTCATTTCTTAATGCGCAGTAATAAACTCGGCACTCTAAAGCACCCGTGAGCGTTTTTTTCGATGCCAACCTAACCAGAGTGACGGGACGGCACAATTCAGAAAAAGTGCTCAGCTCGCCGAGAAAATGCGATTTAAGCAATAAAATTAAAAATGCTTATAAAACATAAACCAAACGTTGGAGGTGGTCATTTCTTAATGCGCAGTAATAAACTCGGCACTCTAAAGCACCCGAGAGCGTTTTTTTCGATGCCAACCTAACCAGAGTGACGGGAGCGGCACAATTCAGAAAAAGCGCTCAGCTCGCCGAGAAAATGCGATTTAAGCAATAAAATTAAAAATGCTTATAAAACATAAACCAAACGTTGGAGGTGGTCATTTCTTAATGCGCAGTAATAAACTCGGCACTCTAAAGCACCCGAGAGCGTTTTTTTCGATGCCAACCTAACCAGAGTGACGGGAGCGGCACAATTCAGAAAAAGTGCTCAGCTCGCCGAGAAAATGCGATTTAAGCAATAAAATTAAAAATGCTTATTAAACATAAACCAAACGTTGGAGGTGGTAATTTCTTCATGCGCAGTGAATAACTCGGCACTCTAAAGCACCCGAGAGCGTTTTTTTCGATGCCAACCTAACCAGAGTGACGGGAGCGGCACAATTCAGAAAAAGCGCTCAGCTCGCCGAGAAAATGCGATTTAAGCAATAAAATTAAAAATGCTTATTAAACATAAACCAAACATTGGAGGTGGTCATTTCTTCATGCGCAGTGAATAACTCGGCACTCTAAAGCACCCGAGAGCGTTTTTTTCGATGCCAACCTAACCAGAGTGACGGGAGCGGCACAATTCAGAAAAAGCGCTCAGCTCGCCGAGAAAATGCGATTTAAGCAATAAAATTAAAAATGCTTATAAAACATAAACCAAACGTTGGAGGTGGTCATTTCTTCATGCGCAGTGATAAACTCGGCACTCTAAAGCACCCGAGAGCGTTTTTTTCGATGCCAACCTAACCAGAGTGACGGGAGCGGCACAATTCAGAAAAAGTGCTCAGCTCGCCGAGAAAATGCGATTTAAGCAATAAAATTAAAAATGCTTATAAAACATAAACCAAACGTTGGAGGTGGTCATTTCTTCATGCGCAGTGAATAACTCGGCACTCTAAAGCACCCGAGAGCGTTTTTTTCGATGCCAACCTAACCAGAGTGACGGGAGCGGCACAATTCAGAAAAAGTGCTCAGCTCGCCGAGAAAATGCGATTTAAGCAATAAAATTAAAAATGCTTATAAAACATAAACCAAACGTTGGAGGTGGTCATTTCTTAATGCGCAGTAATAAACTCGGCACTCTAAAGCACCCGAGAGCGTTTTTTTCGATGCCAACCTAACCAGAGTGACGGGAGCGGCACAATTCAGAAAAAGTGCTCAGCTCGCCGAGAAAATGCGATTTAAGCAATAAAATTAAAAATGCTTATAAAACATAAACCAAACGTTGGAGGTGGTCATTTCTTAATGCGCAGTAATAAACTCGGCACTCTAGAGCACCCGAGAGCGTTTTTTTCGATGCCAACCTAACCAGAGTGACGGGAGCGGCACAATTCTGAAAAAGTGCTCAGCTCGCCGAGAAAATGCGATTTAAGCAATAAAATTAAAAATGCTTATAAAACATAAACCAAACGTTGGAAGTGGTCATTTCTTCATGCGCAGTGATAAACTCGGCACTCTAAAGCACCCGAGAGCGTTTTTTTCGATGCCAACCTAACCAGAGTTACGGGAGCGGCACAATTCAGAAAAAGCGCTCAGCTCGCCGAGAAAATGCGATTTAAGCAATAAAATTAAAAATGCTTATAAAACATAAACCAAACGTTGGAGGTGGTCATTTCTTCATGCGCAGTGATAAACTCGGCACTCTAAAGCACCCGAGAGCGTTTTTTTCGATGCCAACCTAACCAGAGTGACGGGAGCGGCACAATTCAGAAAAAGCGCTCAGCTCGCCGAGAAAATGCGATTTAAGCAATAAAATTAAAAATGCTTATAAAACATAAACCAAACGTTGGAGGTGGTCATTTCTTCATGCGCAGTGATAAACTCGGCACTCTAAAGCACCCGAGAGCGTTTTTTTCGATGCCAACCTAACCAGAGTGACGGGAGCGGCACAATTCAGAAAAAGTGCTCAGCTCGCCGAGAAAATGCGATTTAAGCAATAAAATTAAAAATGCTTATAAAACATAAACCAAACGTTGGAGGTGGTCATTTCTCAATGCGCAGTAATAAACTCGGCACTCTAAAGCACCCGAGAGCGTTTTTTTCGATGCCAACCTAACCAGAGTGACGGGAGCGGCACAATTCAGAAAAAGTGCTCAGCTCGCCGAGAAAATGCGATTTAAGCAATAAAATTAAAAATGCTTATAAAACATAAACCAAACGTTGGAGGTGGTCATTTCTTAATGCGCAGTAATAAACTCGGCACTCTAAAGCACCCGAGAGCGTTTTTTTCGATGCCAACCTAACCAGAGTGACGGGAGCGGCACAATTCAGAAAAAGCGCTCAGCTCGCCGAGAAAATGCGATTTAAGCAATAAAATTAAAAATGCTTATAAAACATAAACCAAACGTTGGAGGTGGTCATTTCTTCATGCGCAGTGATAAACTCGGCACTCTAAAGCACCCGAGAGCGTTTTTTTCGATGCCAACCTAACCAGAGTGACGGGAGCGGCACAATTCAGAAAAAGTGCTCAGCTCGCCGAGAAAATGCGATTTAAGCAATAAAATTAAAAATGCTTATAAAACATAAACCAAACGTTGGAGGTGGTCATTTCTTCATGCGCAGTGAATAACTCGGCACTCTAAAGCACCCGAGAGCGTTTTTTTCGATGCCAACCTAACCAGAGTGACGGATGGGCGGCACAATTCAGAAAAAGTGCTCAGCTCGCCGAGAAAATGCGATTTAAGCAATAAAATTAAAAATGCTTATAAAACATAAACCAAACGTTGGAGGTGGTCATTTCTTAATGCGCAGTAATAAACTCGGCACTCTAAAGCACCCGTGAGCGTTTTTTTCGATGCCAACCTAACCAGAGTGACGGGAGCGGCACAATTCAGAAAAAGTGCTCAGCTCGCCGAGAAAATGCGATTTAAGCAATACAATTAAAAATGCTTATAAAACATAAACCAAACGTTGGAGGTGGTCATTTCTTCATGCGCAGTGATAAAGTCGGCACTCTAAAGCACCCGAGAGCGTTTTTTTCGATGCCAACCTAACCAGAGTGACGGGAGCGGCACAATTCAGAAAAAGTGCTCAGCTCGCCGAGAAAATGCGATTTAAGCAATAAAATTAAAAATGCTTATTAAACATAAACCAAACGTTGGAGGTGGTCATTTCTTCATGCGCAGTGATAAACTCGGCACTCTAAAGCACCCGAGAGCGTTTTTTTCGATGCCAACCTAACCAGAGTGACGGGAGCGGCACAATTCAGAAAAAGTGCTCAGCTCGCCGAGAAAATGCGATTTAAGCAATAAAATTAAAAATGCTTATAAAACATAAACCAAACGTTGGAGGTGGTCATTTCTTAATGCGCAGTGATAAACTCGGCACTCTAAAGCACCCGAGAGCGTTTTTTTCGATGCCAACCTAACCAGAGTGACGGGAGCGGCACAATTCAGAAAAAGTGCTCAGCTCGCCGAGAAAATGCGATTTAAGCAATACAATTAAAAATGCTTATAAAACATAAACCAAACGTTGGAGGTGGTCATTTCTTCATGCGCAGTGAATAACTCGGCACTCTAAAGCACCCGAGAGCGTTTTTTTCGATGCCAACCTAACCAGAGTGACGGGAGCGGCACAATTCAGAAAAAGTGCTCAGCTCGCCGAGAAAATGCGATTTAAGCAATAAAATTAAAAATGCTTATAAAACATAAACCAAACGTTGGAGGTGGTCATTTCTTAATGCGCAGTAATAAACTCGGCACTCTAAAGCACCCGAGAGCGTTTTTTTCGATGCCAACCTAACCAGAGTGACGGGAGCGGCACAATTCAGAAAAAGTGCTCAGCTCGCCGAGAAAATGCGATTTAAGCAATAAAATTAAAAATGCTTATAAAACATAAACCAAACGTTGGAGGTGGTCATTTCTTAATGCGCAGTAATAAACTCGGCACTCTAGAGCACCCGAGAGCGTTTTTTTCGATGCCAACCTAACCAGAGTGACGGGAGCGGCACAATTCAGAAAAAGTGCTCAGCTCGCCGAGAAAATGCGATTTAAGCAATAAAATTAAAAATGCTTATAAAACATAAACCAAACGTTGGAAGTGGTCATTTCTTCATGCGCAGTGATAAACTCGGCACTCTAAAGCACCCGAGAGCGTTTTTTTCGATGCCAACCTAACCAGAGTGACGGGAGCGGCACAATTCAGAAAAAGTGCTCAGCTCGCCGAGAAAATGCGATTTAAGCAATAAAATTAAAAATGCTTATAAAACATAAACCAAACGTTGGAGGTGGTCATTTCTTCATGCGCAGTGAATAACTCGGCACTCTAAAGCACCCGAGAGCGTTTTTTTCGATGCCAACCTAACCAGAGTGACGGGAGCGGCACAATTCAGAAAAAGTGCTCAGCTCGCCGAGAAAATGCGATTTAAGCAATAAAATTAAAAATGCTTATAAAACATAAACCAAACGTTGGAGGTGGTCATTTCTTAATGCGCAGTAATAAACTCGGCACTCTAAAGCACCCGTGAGCGTTTTTTTCGATGCCAACCTAACCAGAGTGACGGGAGCGGCACAATTCAGAAAAAGTGCTCAGCTCGCCGAGAAAATGCGATTTAAGCAATAAAATTAAAAATGCTTATAAAACATAAACCAAACGTTGGAGGTGGTCATTTCTTCATGCGCAGTGATAAAGTCGGCACTCTAAAGCACCCGAGAGCGTTTTTTTCGATGCCAACCTAACCAGAGTGACGGGAGCGGCACAATTCAGAAAAAGTGCTCAGCTCGCCGAGAAAATGCGATTTAAGCAATAAAATTAAAAATGCTTATTAAACATAAACCAAACGTTGGAGGTGGTCATTTCTTCATGCGCAGTGATAAACTCGGCACTCTAAAGCACCCGAGAGCGTTTTTTTCGATGCCAACCTAACCAGAGTGACGGGAGCGGCACAATTCAGAAAAAGTGCTCAGCTCGCCGAGAAAATGCGATTTAAGCAATAAAATTAAAAATGCTTATAAAACATAAACCAAACGTTGGAGGTGGTCATTTCTTAATGCGCAGTAATAAACTCGGCACTCTAAAGCACCCGAGAGCGTTTTTTTCGATGCCAACCTAACCAGAGTGACGGGAGCGGCACAATTCAGAAAAAGTGCTCAGCTCGCCGAGAAAATGCGATTTAAGCAATAAAATTAAAAATGCTTATTAAACATAAACCAAACGTTGGAGGTGGTCATTTCTTCATGCGCAGTGAATAACTCGGCACTCTAAAGCACCCGAAAGCGTTTTTTTCGATGCCAACCTAACCAGAGTGACGGGAGCGGCACAATTCAGAAAAAGCGCTCAGCTCGCCGAGAAAATGCGATTTAAGCAATAAAATTAAAAATGCTTATAAAACATAAACCAAACGTTGGAGGTGGTCATTTCTTAATGCGCAGTAATAAACTCGGCACTCTAAAGCACCCGAGAGCGTTTTTTTCGATGCCAACCTAACCAGAGTGACGGGAGCGGCACAATTCAGAAAAAGTGCTCAGCTCGCCGAGAAAATGCGATTTAAGCAATAAAATTAAAAATGCTTATTAAACATAAACCAAACGTTGGAGGTGGTCATTTCTTCATGCGCAGTGAATAACTCGGCACTCTAAAGCACCCGAGAGCGTTTTTTTCGATGCCAACCTAACCAGAGTGACGGGAGCGGCACAATTCAGAAAAAGCGCTCAGCTCGCCGAGAAAATGCGATTTAAGCAATAAAATTAAAAATGCTTATAAAACATAAACCAAACGTTGGAGGTGGTCATTTCTTAATGCGCAGTAATAAACTCGGCACTCTAAAGCACCCGAGAGCGTTTTTTTCGATGCCAACCTAACCAGAGTGACGGGAGCGGCACAATTCAGAAAAAGTGCTCAGCTCGCCGAGAAAATGCGATTTAAGCAATAAAATTAAAAATGCTTATAAAACATAAACCAAACGTTGGAGGTGGTCATTTCTTAATGCGCAGTAATAAACTCGGCACTCTAAAGCACCCGAGAGCGTTTTTTTCGATGCCAACCTAACCAGAGTGACGGGAGCGGCACAATTCAGAAAAAGTGCTCAGCTCGCCGAGAAAATGCGATTTAAGCAATAAAATTAAAAATGCTTATAAAACATAAACCAAACGTTGGAGGTGGTCATTTCTTCATGCGCAGTGATAAAGTCGGCACTCTAAAGCACCCGAGAGCGTTTTTTTCGATGCCAACCTAACCAGAGTGACGGGAGCGGCACAATTCAGAAAAAGTGCTCAGCTCGCCGAGAAAATGCGATTTAAGCAATAAAATTAAAAATGCTTATTAAACATAAACCAAACGTTGGAGGTGGTCATTTCTTCATGCGCAGTGATAAACTCGGCACTCTAAAGCACCCGAGAGCGTTTTTTTCGATGCCAACCTAACCAGAGTGACGGGAGCGGCACAATTCAGAAAAAGTGCTCAGCTCGCCGAGAAAATGCGATTTAAGCAATAAAATTAAAAATGCTTATAAAACATAAACCAAACGTTGGAGGTGGTCATTTCTTAATGCGCAGTAATAAACTCGGCACTCTAAAGCACCCGAGAGCGTTTTTTTCGATGCCAACCTAACCAGAGTGACGGGAGCGGCACAATTCAGAAAAAGTGCTCAGCTCGCCGAGAAAATGCGATTTAAGCAATAAAATTAAAAATGCTTATTAAACATAAACCAAACGTTGGAGGTGGTCATTTCTTCATGCGCAGTGAATAACTCGGCACTCTAAAGCACCCGAAAGCGTTTTTTTCGATGCCAACCTAACCAGAGTGACGGGAGCGGCACAATTCAGAAAAAGCGCTCAGCTCGCCGAGAAAATGCGATTTAAGCAATAAAATTAAAAATGCTTATAAAACATAAACCAAACGTTGGAGGTGGTCATTTCTTAATGCGCAGTAATAAACTCGGCACTCTAAAGCACCCGAGAGCGTTTTTTTCGATGCCAACCTAACCAGAGTGACGGGAGCGGCACAATTCAGAAAAAGTGCTCAGCTCGCCGAGAAAATGCGATTTAAGCAATAAAATTAAAAATGCTTATTAAACATAAACCAAACGTTGGAGGTGGTCATTTCTTCATGCGCAGTGAATAACTCGGCACTCTAAAGCACCCGAGAGCGTTTTTTTCGATGCCAACCTAACCAGAGTGACGGGAGCGGCACAATTCAGAAAAAGCGCTCAGCTCGCCGAGAAAATGCGATTTAAGCAATAAAATTAAAAATGCTTATAAAACATAAACCAAACGTTGGAGGTGGTCATTTCTTAATGCGCAGTAATAAACTCGGCACTCTAAAGCACCCGAGAGCGTTTTTTTCGATGCCAACCTAACCAGAGTGACGGGAGCGGCACAATTCAGAAAAAGTGCTCAGCTCGCCGAGAAAATGCGATTTAAGCAATAAAATTAAAAATGCTTATAAAACATAAACCAAACGTTGGAGGTGGTCATTTCTTAATGCGCAGTAATAAACTCGGCACTCTAAAGCACCCGAGAGCGTTTTTTTCGATGCCAACCTAACCAGAGTGACGGGAGCGGCACAATTCAGAAAAAGTGCTCAGCTCGCCGAGAAAATGCGATTTAAGCAATAAAATTAAAAATGCTTATTAAACATAAACCAAACGTTGGAGGTGGTCATTTCTTCATGCGCAGTGAATAACTCGGCACTCTAAAGCACCCGATAGCGTTTTTTTCGATGCCAACCTAACCAGAGTGACGGGAGCGGCACAATTCAGAAAAAGTGCTCAGCTCGCCGAGAAAATGCGATTTAAGCAATAAAATTAAAAATGCTTATAAAACATAAACCAAACGTTGGAGGTGGTCATTTCTTAATGCGCAGTAATAAACTCGGCACTCTAAATTACCCGAGAGCGTTTTTTTCGATGCCAACCTAACCAGAGTGACGGGAGCGGCACAATTCAGAAAAAGTGCTCAGCTCGCCGAGAAAATGCGATTTAAGCAATAAAATTAAAAATGCTTATAAAACATAAACCAAACGTTGGAGGTGGTCATTTCTTCATGCGCAGTGATAAACTCGGCACTCTAAAGCACCCGAGAGCGTTTTTTTTCGATGCCAACCTAACCAGAGTGACGGGAGCGGCACAATTCAGAAAAAGCGCTCAGCTCGCCGAGAAAATGCGATTTAAGCAATAAAATTAAAAATGCTTATAAAACATAAACCAAACGTTGGAGGTGGTCATTTCTTAATGTGCAGTAATAAACTCGGCACTCTAAAGCACCCGAGAGCGTTTTTTTCGATGCCAACCTAACCAGAGTGACGGGAGCGGCACAATTCAGAAAAAGTGCTCAGCTCGCCGAGAAAATGCGATTTAAGCAATAAAATTAAAAATGCTTATAAAACATAAACCAAACGTTGGAGGTGGTCATTTCCTAATGCGCAGTAATAAACTCGGCACTCTAAAGCACCCGAGAGCGTTTTTTTCGATGCCAACCTAACCAGAGTGACGGGAGCGGCACAATTCAGAAAAAGTGCTCAGCTCGCCGAGAAAATGCGATTTAAGCAATAAAATTAAAAATGCTTATTAAACATAAACCAAACGTTGGAGGTGGTCATTTCTTCATGCGCAGTGAATAACTCGGCACTCTAAAGCACCCGAGAGCGTTTTTTTCGATGCCAACCTAACCAGAGTGACGGGAGCGGCACAATTCAGAAAAAGCGCTCAGCTCGCCGAGAAAATGCGATTTAAGCAATAAAATTAAAAATGCTTATAAAACATAAACCAAACGTTGGAGGTGGTCATTTCTTCATGCGCAGTGATAAACTCGGCACTCTAAAGCACCCGAGAGCGTTTTTTTCGATGCCAACCTAACCAGAGTGACGGGAGCGGCACAATTCAGAAAAAGTGCTCAGCTCGCCGAGAAAATGCGATTTAAGCAATAAAATTAAAAATGCTTTTAAAACATAAACCAAACGTTGGAGGTGGTCATTTCTTCATGCGCAGTGAATAACTCGGCACTCTAAAGCACCCGAGAGCGTTTTTGTCGATGCCAACCTAACCAGAGTGACGGGAGCGGCACAATTCAGAAAAAGTGCTCAGCTCGCCGAGAAAATGCGATTTAAGCAATAAAATTAAAAATGCTTATAAAACATAAACCAAACGTTGGAGGTGGTCATTTCTTAATGCGCAGTAATAAACTCGGCACTCTAAAGCACCCGAGAGCGTTTTTTTCGATGCCAACCTAACCAGAGTGACGGGAGCGGCACAATTCAGAAAAAGTGCTCAGCTCGCCGAGAAAATGCGATTTAAGCAATAAAATTAAAAATGCTTATAAAACATAAACCAAACGTTGGAGGTGGTCATTTCTTAATGCGCAGTAATAAACTCGGCACTCTAGAGCACCCGAGAGCGTTTTTTTCGATGCCAACCTAACCAGAGTGACGGGAGCGGCACAATTCAGAAAAAGTGCTCAGCTCGCCGAGAAAATGCGATTTAAGCAATAAAATTAAAAATGCTTATAAAACATAAACCAAACGTTGGAGGTGGTCATTTCTTAATGCGCAGTAATAAACTCGGCACTCTAAAGCACCCGAGAGCGTTTTTTTCGATGCCAACCTAACCAGAGTGACGGGAGCGGCACAATTCAGAAAAAGTGCTCAGCTCGCCGAGAAAATGCGATTTAAGCAATAAAATTAAAAATGCTTATTAAACATAAACCAAACGTTGGAGGTGGTCATTTCTTCATGCGCAGTGAATAACTCGGCACTCTAAAGCACCCGAAAGCGTTTTTTTCGATGCCAACCTAACCAGAGTGACGGGAGCGGCACAATTCAGAAAAAGCGCTCAGCTCGCCGAGAAAATGCGATTTAAGCAATACAATTAAAAATGCTTATAAAACATAAACCAAACGTTGGAGGTGGTCATTTCTTAATGCGCAGTAATAAACTCGGCACTCTAAAGCACCCGAGAGCGTTTTTTTCGATGCCAACCTAACCAGAGTGACGGGAGCGGCACAATTCAGAAAAAGTGCTCAGCTCGCCGAGAAAATGCGATTTAAGCAATAATATTAAAAATGCTTATTAAACATAAACCAAACGTTGGAGGTGGTCATTTCTTCATGCGCAGTGAATAACTCGGCACTCTAAAGCACCCGAGAGCGTTTTTTTCGATGCCAACCTAACCAGAGTGACGGGAGCGGCACAATTCAGAAAAAGCGCTCAGCTCGCCGAGAAAATGCGATTTAAGCAATAAAATTAAAAATGCTTATAAAACATAAACCAAACGTTGGAGGTGGTCATTTCTTAATGCGCAGTAATAAACTCGGCACTCTAAAGCACCCGAGAGCGTTTTTTTCGATGCCAACCTAACCAGAGTGACGGGAGCGGCACAATTCAGAAAAAGTGCTCAGCTCGCCGAGAAAATGCGATTTAAGCAATAAAATTAAAAATGCTTATAAAACATAAACCAAACGTTGGAGGTGGTCGTTTCTTAATGCGCAGTAATAAACTCGGCACTCTAAAGCACCCGAGAGCGTTTTTTTCGATGCCAACCTAACCAGAGTGACGGGAGCGGCACAATTCAGAAAAAGTGCTCAGCTCGCCGAGAAAATGCGATTTAAGCAATAAAATTAAAAATGCTTATAAAACATAAACCAAACGTTGGAGGTGGTCATTTCTTAATACGAAGTAATAAACTCGGCACTCTAAAGCACCCGTGAGCGTTTTTTTCGATGCCAACCTAACCAGAGTGACGGGAGCGGCACAATTCAGAAAAGGTGCTCAGCTCGCCGAGAAAATGCGATTTAAGCAATAAAATTAAAAATGCTTATAAAACATAAACCAAACGTTGGAGGTGGTCATTTCTTAATGCGCAGTAATAAACTCGGCACTCTAAAGCACCCGAGAGCGTTTTTTTCGATGCCAACCTAACCAGAGTGACGGGAGCGGCACAATTCAGAAAAAGTGCTCAGCTCGCCGAGAAAATGCGATTTAAGCAATAAAATTAAAAATGCTTATAAAACATAAACCAAACGTTGGAAGTGGTCATTTCTTCATGCGCAGTGATAAACTCGGCACTCTAAAGCACCCGAGAGCGTTTTTTTCGATGCCAACCTAACCAGAGTTACGGGAGCGGCACAATTCAGAAAAAGCGCTCAGCTCGCCGAGAAAATGCGATTTAAGCAATAAAATTAAAAATGCTTATAAAACATAAACCAAACGTTGGAGGTGGTCATTTCTTCATGCGCAGTGATAAACTCGGCACTCTAAAGCACCCGAGAGCGTTTTTTTCGATGCCAACCTAACCAGAGTGACGGGAGCGGCACAATTCAGAAAAAGCGCTCAGCTCGCCGAGAAAATGCGATTTAAGCAATAAAATTAAAAATTCTTATAAAACATAAACCAAACGTTGGAGGTGGTCATTTCTTCATGCGCAGTGATAAACTCGGCACTCTAAAGCACCCGAGAGCGTTTTTTTCGATGCCAACCTAACCAGAGTGACGGGAGCGGCACAATTCAGAAAAAGTGCTCAGCTCGCCGAGAAAATGCGATTTAAGCAATAAAATTAAAAATGCTTATAAAACATAAACCAAACGTTGGAGGTGGTCATTTCTTAATGCGCAGTAATAAACTCGGCACTCTAAAGCACCCGAGAGCGTTTTTTTCGATGCCAACCTAACCAGAGTTACGGGAGCGGCACAATTCAGAAAAAGCGCTCAGCTCGCCGAGAAAATGCGATTTAAGCAATAAAATTAAAAATGCTTATAAAACATAAACCAAACGTTGGAGGTGGTCATTTCTTCATGCGCAGTGATAAACTCGGCACTCTAAAGCACCCGAGAGCGTTTTTTTCGATGCCAACCTAACCAGAGTGACGGGAGCGGCACAATTCAGAAAAAGCGCTCAGCTCGCCGAGAAAATGCGATTTAAGCAATAAAATTAAAAATGCTTATAAAACATAAACCAAACGTTGGAGGTGGTCATTTCTTCATGCGCAGTGATAAACTCGGCACTCTAAAGCACCCGAGAGCGTTTTTTTCGATGCCAACCTAACCAGAGTGACGGGAGCGGCACAATTCAGAAAAAGTGCTCAGCTCGCCGAGAAAATGCGATTTAAGCAATAAAATTAAAAATGCTTATAAAACATAAACCAAACGTTGGAGGTGGTCATTTCTTAATGCGCAGTAATAAACTCGGCACTCTAAAGCACCCGAGAGCGTTTTTTTCGATGCCAACCTAACCAGAGTGACGGGAGCGGCACAATTCAGAAAAAGTGCTCAGCTCGCCGAGAAAATGCGATTTAAGCAATAAAATTAAAAATGCTTATAAAACATAAACCAAACGTTGGAGGTGGTCATTTCTTCATGCGCAGTGAATAACTCGGCACTCTAAAGCACCCGAGAGCGTTTTTTTCGATGCCAACCTAACCAGAGTGACGGGAGCGGCACAATTCAGAAAAAGTGCTCAGCTCGCCGAGAAAATGCGATTTAAGCAATAAAATTAAAAATGCTTATAAAACATAAACCAAACGTTGGAGGTGGTCATTTCTTAATGCGCAGTAATAAACTCGGCACTCTAAAGCACCCGAGAGCGTTTTTTTCTATGCCAACCTAACCAGAGTGACGGGAGCGGCACAATTCAGAAAAAGCGCTCAGCTCGCCGAGAAAATGCGATTTAAGCAATAAAATTAAAAATGCTTATAAAACATAAACCAAACGTTGGAGGTGGTCATTTCTTAATGCGCAGTAATAAACTCGGCACTCTAAAGCACCCGAGAGCGTTTTTTTCGATGCCAACCTAACCAGAGTGACGGGAGCGGCACAATTCAGAAAAAGTGCTCAGCTCGCCGAGAAAATGCGATTTAAGCAATAAAATTAAAAATGCTTATTAAACATAAACCAAACGTTGGAGGTTGTCATTTCTTCATGCGCAGTGAATAACTCGGCACTCTAAAGCACCCGAGAGCGTTTTTTTCGATGCCAACCTAACCAGAGTGACGGGAGCGGCACAATTCAGAAAAAGCGCTCAGCTCGCCGAGAAAATGCGATTTAAGCAATAAAATTAAAAATGCTTATTAAACATAAACCAAACGTTGGAGGTGGTCATTTCTTCATGCGCAGTAATAAACTCGGCACTCTAAAGCACCCGAGAGCGTTTTTTTCGATGCCAACCTAACCAGAGTTACGGGAGCGGCACAATTCAGAAAAAGCGCTCAGCTCGCCGAGAAAATGCGATTTAAGCAATAAAATTAAAAATGCTTATAAAACATAAACCAAACGTTGGAGGTGGGCATTTCTTAATGCGCAGTAATAAACTCAGCACTCTAGAGCACCCGAGAGCGTTTTTTTCGATGCCAACCTAACCAGTGACGGGAGCGGCACAATTCAGAAAAAGTGCTCAGCTCGCCGAGTAAATGCGATTTAAGCAATACAATTAAAAATGCTTATTAAAAATAAACCAAACGTTGGAGGTGGTCATTTCTTCATGCGCAGTGAATAACTCGGCACTCTAAAGCACCCGAGAGCGTTTTTTTCGATGCCAACCTAACCAGTGACGGGAGCGGCACAATTCAGAAAAAGTGCTCAGCTCGCCGAGAAAATGCGATTTAAGCAATAAAATTAAAAATGCTTATAAAACAAACCAAACGTTGGAAGTGGTCATTTCTTCATGCGCAGTGATAAACTCGGCACTCTAAAGCACCCGAGAGCGTTTTTTTCGATGCCAACCTAACCAGAGTTACGGGAGCGGCACAATTCAGAAAAAGCGCTCAGCTCGCCGAGAAAATGCATGCGATTTAAGCAATAAAATTAAAAATGCTTATAAAACATAAACCAAACGTTGGAAGTGGTCATTTCTTCATGCGCAGTGATAAACTCGGCACTCTAAAGCACCCGAGAGCGTTTTTTTCGATGCCAACCTAACCAGAGTGACGGGAGCGGCACAATTCAGAAAAAGCGCTCAGCTCGCCGAGAAAATGCGATTTAAGCAATAAAATTAAAAATGCTTATAAAACATAAACCAAACGTTGGAGGTGGTCATTTCTTCATGCGCAGTGATAAACTCGGCACTCTAAATCACCCGAGAGCGTTTTTTTCGATGCCAACCTAACCAGAGTGACGGGAGCGGCACAATTCAGAAAAAGTGCTCAGCTCGCCGAGAAAATGCGATTTAAGCAATAAAATTAAAAATGCTTATAAACCATAAACCAAACGTTGGAGGTGGTCATTTCTTAATGCGCAGTAATAAACTCGGCACTCTAAAGCACCCGTGAGCGTTTTTTTCGATGCCAACCTAACCAGAGTGACGGGAGCGGCACAATTCAGAAAAAGTGCTCAGCTCGCCGAGAAAATGCGATTTAAGCAATAAAATTAAAAATGCTTATAAAACATAAACCAAACGTTGGAGGTGGTCATTTCTTAATGCGCAGTAATAAACTCGGCACTCTAAAGCACCCGAGAGCGTTTTTTTCGATGCCAACCTAACCAGAGTGACGGGAGCGGCACAATTCAGAAAAAGCGCTCAGCTCGCCGAGAAAATGCGATTTAAGCAATAAAATTAAAAATGCTTATAAAACATAAACCAAACGTTGGAGGTGGTCATTTCTTAATGCGCAGTAATAAACTCGGCACTCTAAAGCACCCGAGAGCGTTTTTTTTTATGCCAACCTAACCAGAGTGACGGGAGCGGCACAATTCAGAAAAAGTGCTCAGCTCGCCGAGAAAATGGGATTTAAGCAATAAAATTAAAAATGCTTATTAAACATAAACCAAACGTTGGAGGTTGTCATTTCTTCATGCGCAGTGAATAACTCGGCACTCTAAAGCACCCGAGAGCGTTTTTTTCGATGCCAACCTAACCAGAGTGACGGGAGCGGCACAATTCAGAAAAAGCGCTCAGCTCACCGAGAAATTGCGATTTAAGCAATAAAATTAAAAATGCAAATGCTTATTAAACATAAACCAAACGTTGGAGGTGGTCATTTCTTCATGCGCAGTGAATAACTCGGCACTCTAAAGCACCCGAGAGCGTTTTTTTCGATGCCAACCTAACCAGAGTGACGGGACAGGCACAATTCAGAAAAAGCGCTCAGCTCGCCGAGAAAATGCGATTTAAGCAATAAAATTAAAAATGCTTATAAAACATAAACCAAACGTTGGAGGTGGTCATTTCTTCATGCGCAGTGATAAACTCGGCACTCTAAAGCACCCGAGAGCGTTTTTTTCGATGCCAACCTAACCAGAGTGACGGGAGCGGCACAATTCAGAAAAAGTGCTCAGCTCGCCGAGAAAATGCGATTTAAGCAATAAAATTAAAAATGCTTATAAAACATAAACCAAACGTTGGAGGTGGTCATTTCTTCATGCGCAGTGATAAACTCGGCACTCTAAAGCACCCGAGAGCGTTTTTTTCGATGCCAACCTAACCAGAGTGACGGGACGGCACAATTCAGAAAATGTGCTCAGCTCGCCGAGAAAATGCGATTTAAGCAATAAAATTAAAAATGCTTATAAAACATAAACCAAACGTTGGAGGTGGTCATTTCTTAATGCGCAGTAATAAACTCGGCACTCTAAAGCACCCGAGAGCGTTTTTTTCGATGCCAACCTAACCAGAGTGACGGGAGCGGCACAATTCAGAAAAAGCGCACAGCTCGCCGAGAAAATGCGATTTAAGCAATAAAATTAAAAATGCTTATAAAACATAAACCAAACGTTGGAGGTGGTCATTTCCTAATGCGCAGTAATAAACTCGGCACTCTAAAGCACCCGAGAGCGTTTTTGTCGATGCCAACCTAACTAGAGTGACGACAGCGGCACAATTCAGAAAAAGTGCTCAGCTCGCCGAGAAAATGCGATTTAAGCAATAAAATTAAAACTGCTTATTAAACATAAACCAAACGTTGGAGGTGGTCATTTCTTCATGCGCAGTGATAAACTCGGCACTCTAAAGCACCCGAGAGCGTTTTTTTCGATGCCAACCTAACCAGAGTGACGGGAGCGGCACAATTCAGAAAAAGTGCTCAGGCCGCCGAGAAAATGCGATTTAAGCAATAAAATTAAAAATGCTTATTAAACATAAACCAAACGTTGGAGGTGGTCATTTCTTCATGCGCAGTGAATAACTCGGCACTCTAAAGCACCCGAGAGCGTTTTTTTCGATGCCAACCTAACCAGAGTGACGGGAGCGGCACAATTCAGAAAAAGTGCTCAGCTCGCCGAGAAAATGCGATTTAAGCAATAAAATTAAAAATGCTTATAAAACATAAACCAAACGTTGGAGGTGGTCATTTCTTAATGCGCAGTAATAAACTCGGCACTCTAAAGCACCCGAGAGCGTTTTTTTCGATGCCAACCTAACCAGAGTGACGGGAGCGGCACAATTCAGAAAAAGTGCTCAGCTCGCCGAGAAAATGCGATTTAAGCAATAAAATTAAAAATGCTTATAAAACATAAACCAAACGTTGGAGGTGGTCATTTCTTCATGCGCAGTGAATAACTCGGCACTCTAAAGCACCCGAGAGCGTTTTTTTCGATGCCAACCTAACCAGAGTGACGGGAGCGGCACAATTCAGAAAAAGTGCTCAGCTCGCCGAGAAAATGCGATTTAAGCAATAAAATTAAAAATGCTTATAAAACATAAACCAAACGTTGGAGGTGGTCATTTCTTAATACGAAGTAATAAACTCGGCACTCTAAAGCACCCGTGAGCGTTTTTTTCGATGCCAACCTAACCAGAGTGACGGGAGCGGCACAATTCAGAAAAGGTGCTCAGCTCGCCGAGAAAATGCGATTTAAGCAATAAAATTAAAAATGCTTATAAAACATAAACCAAACGTTGGAGGTGGTCATTTCTTAATGCGCAGTAATAAACTCGGCACTCTAAAGCACCCGAGAGCGTTTTTTTCGATGCCAACCTAACCAGAGTGACGGGAGCGGCACAATTCAGAAAAAGTGCTCAGCTCGCCGAGAAAATGCGATTTAAGCAATAAAATTAAAAATGCTTATAAAACATAAACCAAACGTTGGAAGTGGTCATTTCTTCATGCGCAGTGATAAACTCGGCACTCTAAAGCACCCGAGAGCGTTTTTTTCGATGCCAACCTAACCAGAGTTACGGGAGCGGCACAATTCAGAAAAAGCGCTCAGCTCGCCGAGAAAATGCGATTTAAGCAATAAAATTAAAAATGCTTATAAAACATAAACCAAACGTTGGAGGTGGTCATTTCTTCATGCGCAGTGATAAACTCGGCACTCTAAAGCACCCGAGAGCGTTTTTTTCGATGCCAACCTAACCAGAGTGACGGGAGCGGCACAATTCAGAAAAAGCGCTCAGCTCGCCGAGAAAATGCGATTTAAGCAATAAAATTAAAAATGCTTATAAAACATAAACCAAACGTTGGAGGTGGTCATTTCTTCATGCGCAGTGATAAACTCGGCACTCTAAAGCACCCGAGAGCGTTTTTTTCGATGCCAACCTAACCAGAGTGACGGGAGCGGCACAATTCAGAAAAAGTGCTCAGCTCGCCGAGAAAATGCGATTTAAGCAATAAAATTAAAAATGCTTATTAAACATAAACCAAACGTTGGAGGTGGTCATTTCTTCATACGCAGTGAATAACTCGGCACTCTAAAGCACCCGATAGCGTTTTTTTCGATGCCAACCTAACCAGAGTGACGGGAGCGGCACAATTCAGAAAAAGTGCTCAGCTCGCCGAGAAAATGCGATTTAAGCAATAAAATTAAAAATGCTTATAAAACATAAACCAAACGTTGGAGGTGGTCATTTCTTAATGCGCAGTAATAAACTCGGCACTCTAAAGCACCCGAGAGCGTTTTTTTCGATGCCAACCTAACCAGAGTGACGGGAGCGGCACAATTCAGAAAAAGTGCTCAGCTCGCCGAGAAAATGCGATTTAAGCAATAAAATTAAAAATGCTTATAAAACATAAACCAAACGTTGGAGGTGGTCATTTCTTAATGCGCAGTAATAAACTCGGCACTCTAAAGCACCCGAGAGCGTTTTTTTCGATGCCAACCTAACCAGAGTGACGGGAGCGGCACAATTCAGAAAAAGCGCTCAGCTCGCCGAGAAAATGCGATTTAAGCAATAAAATTAAAAATGCTTATAAAACATAAACCAAACGTTGGAGGTGGTCATTTCTTCGTGCGCAGTGAATAACTCGGCACTCTAAAGCACCCGAGAGGGTTTTTTTCGATGCCAACCTAACCAGAGTGACGGGAGCGGCACAATTCAGAAAAAGTGCTCAGCTCGCCGAGAAAATGCGATTTAAGCAATAAAATTAAAAATGCTTATTAAACATAAACCAAACGTTGGAGGTGGTCATTTCTTCATGCGCAGTGAATAACTCGGCACTCTAAAGCACCCGATAGCGTTTTTTTCGATGCCAACCTAACCAGAGTGACGGGAGCGGCACAATTCAGAAAAAGTGCTCAGCTCGCCGAGAAAATGCGATTTAAGCAATACAATTAAAAATGCTTATTAAACATAAACCAAACGGTGGAGGTGGTCATTTCTTCATGCGCAGTGAATAACTCGGCACTCTAAAGCACCCGAGAGCGTTTTTTTCGATGCCAACCTAACCAGAGTGACGGGAGCGGCACAATTCAGAAAAAGCGCTCAGCTCGCCGAGAAAATGCGATTTAAGCAATAAAATTAAAAATGCTTATTAAACATAAACCAAACGTTGGAGGTGGTCATTTCTTCATGCGCAGTGATAAACTCGGCACTCTAAAGCACCCGAGAGCGTTTTTTTCGATGCCAACCTAACCAGAGTGACGGGAGCGGCACAATTCAGAAAAAGTGCTCAGCTCGCCGAGAAAATGCGATTCAAGCAATAAAATTAAAAATGCTTATAAAACATAAACCAAACGTTGGAGGTGGTCATTTCTTCACTCGGCACTCTAAAGCACCCGAGAGCGTTTTTTTCGATGCCAACCTAACCAGAGTGACGGGAGCGGCACAATTCAGAAAAAGTGCTCAGCTCGCCGAGAAAATGCGATTTAAGCAATAAAATTAAAAATGCTTATAAAACATAAACCAAACGTTGGAGGTGGTCATTTATTCATGCGCAGTGAATAACTCGGCACTCTAAAGCACCCGAGAGCGTTTTTTTCGATGCTGCCAACCTAACCAGAGTGACGGGAGCGGCACAATTCAGAAAAAGTGCTCAGCTCGCCGAGAAAATGCGATTTAAGCAATAAAATTAAAAATGCTTATAAAACATAAACCAAACGTTGGAGGTGGTCATTTCTTAATGCGCAGTAATAAACTCGGCACTCTAAAGCACCCGAGAGCGTTTTTTTCGATGCCAACCTAACCAGAGTGACGGGAGCGGCACAATTCAGAAAAAGTGCTCAGCTCGCCGAGAAAATGCGATTTAAGCAATAAAATTAAAAATGCTTATAAAACATAAACCAAACGTTGGAGGTGGTCATTTCTTAATGCGCAGTAATAAACTCGGCACTCTAAAGCACCCGAGAGCGTTTTTTTCGATGCCAACCTAACCAGAGTTACGGGAGCGGCACAATTCAGAAAAAGCGCTCAGCTCGCCGAGAAAATGCGATTTAAGCAATAAAATTAAAAATGCTTGTAAAACATAAACCAAACGTTGGAGGTGGTCATTTCTTCATGCGCAGTGAATAACTCGGCACTCTAAAGCACCCGAGAGCGTTTTTTTCGATGCCAACCTAACCAGAGTGACGGGAGCGGCACAATTCAGAAAAAGTGCTCAGCTCGCCGAGAAAATGCGATTTAAGCAATAAAATTAAAAATGCTTATAAAACATAAACCAAACGTTGGAGGTGGTCATTTCTTAATGCGCAGTAATAAACTCGGCACTCTAAAGCACCCGTGAGCGTTTTTTTCGATGCCAACCTAACCAGAGTGACGGGAGCGGCACAATTCAGAAAAAGTGCTCAGCTCGCCGAGAAAATGCGATTTAAGCAATAAAATTAAAAATGCTTATAAAACATAAACCAAACGTTGGAGGTGGTCATTTCTTCATGCGCAGTGATAAAGTCGGCACTCTAAAGCACCCGAGAGCGTTTTTTTCGATGCCAACCTAACCAGAGTGACGGGAGCGGCACAATTCAGAAAAAGTGCTCAGCTCGCCGAGAAAATGCGATTTAAGCAATAAAATTAAAAATGCTGATTAAACATAAACCAAACGTTGGAGGTGGTCATTTCTTCATGCGCAGTGATAAACTCGGCACTCTAAAGCACCCGAGAGCGTTTTTTTCGATGCCAACCTAATCAGAGTGACGGGAGCGGTACAATTCAGAAAAAGTGCTCAGCTCGCCGAGAAAATGCGATTTAAGCAATAAAATTAAAAATGCTTATAAAACATAAACCAAACGTTGGAGGTGGTCATTTCTTAATGCGCAGTAATAAACTCGGCACTCTAAAGCACCCGAGAGCGTTTTTTTCGATGCCAACCTAACCAGAGTGACGGGAGCGGCACAATTCAGAAAAAGTGCTCAGCTCGCCGAGAAAATGCGATTTAAGCAATAAAATTAAAAATGCTTATTAAACATAAACCAAACGTTGGAGGTGGTCATTTCTTCATGCGCAGTGAATAACTCGGCACTCTAAAGCACCCGAGAGCGTTTTTTTCGATGCCAACCTAACCAGAGTGACGGGAGCGGCACAATTCAGAAAAAGCGCTCAGCTCGCCGAGAAAATGCGATTTAAGCAATAAAATTAAAAATGCTTATAAAACATAAACCAAACGTTGGAGGTGGTCATTTCTTAATGCGCAGTAATAAACTCGGCACTCTAAAGCACCCGAGAGCGTTTTTTTCGATGCCAACCTAACCAGAGTGACGGGAGCGGCACAATTCAGAAAAAGTGCTCAGCTCGCCGAGAAAATGCGATTTAAGCAATAAAATTAAAAATGCTGATTAAACATAAACCAAACGTTGGAGGTGGTCATTTCTTCATGCGCAGTGAATAACTCGGCACTCTAAAGCACCCGAGAGCGTTTTTTTTCGATGCCAACCTAACCAGAGTGACGGGAGCGGCACAATTCAGAAAAAGCGCTCAGTTCGCCGAGAAAATGCGATTTAAGCAATAAAATTAAAAATGCTTATAAAACATAAACCAAACGTTGGAGGTGGTCATTTTTTAATGCGCAGTAATAAACTCGGCACTCTAAAGCACCCGAGAGCGTTTTTTTCGATGCCAACCTAACCAGAGTGACGGGAGCGGCACAATTCAGAAAAAGTGCTCAGCTCGCCGAGAAAATGCGATTTAAGCAATAAAATTAAAAATGCTTATAAAACATAAACCAAACGTTGGAAGTGGTCATTTCTTCATGCGCAGTGATAAACTCGGCACTCTAAAGCACCCGAGAGCGTTTTTTTCGATGCCAACCTAACCAGAGTTACGGGAGCGGCACAATTCAGAAAAAGCGCTCAGCTCGCCGAGAAAATGCGATTTAAGCAATAAAATTAAAAATGCTTATAAAACATAAACCAAACGTTGGAAATGGTCATTTCTTCATGCGCAGTGATAAACTCGGCACTCTAAAGCACCCGAGAGCGTTTGTTTCGATGCCAACCTAACCAGAGTTACGGGAGCGGCACAATTCAGAAAAAGCGCTCAGCTCGCCGAGAAAATGCGATTTAAGCAATAAAATTAAAAATGCTTATTAAACATAAACCAAACGTTGGAGGTGGTCATTTCTTCATGCGCAGTGAATAACTCGGCACTCTAAAGCACCCGAGAGCGTTTTTTTCGATGCCAACCTAACCAGAGTGTCGGGAGCGGCACAATTCAGAAAAAGCGCTCAGCTCACCGAGAAAATGCGATTTAAGCAATAAAATTAAAAATGCTTATAAAACATAAACCAAACGTTGGAGGTGGTCATTTCTTCATGCGCAGTGATAAACTCGGCACTCTAAAGCACCCGAGAGCGTTTTTTTCGATGCCAACCTAACCAGAGTGACGGGAGCGGCACAATTCAGAAAAAGTGCTCAGCTCGCCGAGAAAATGCGATTTAAGCAATAAAATTAAAAATGCTTATAAAACATAAACCAAACGTTGGAGGTGGTCATTTCTTCATGCGCAGTGAATAACTCGGCACTCTAAAGCACCCGAGAGCGTTTTTTTCGATGCCAACCTAACCAGAGTGACGGGAGCGGCACAATTCAGAAAAAGTGCTCAGTGCCGAGTTTATTACTGCGCATTAAGAAATGACCACCTCCAACGTTTGGTTTATGTTTTATAAGCATTTTTAATTTTATTGCTTAAATCGCATTTTCTCGGCGAGCTGAGCACTTTTTCTGAACTGTGCCGCTCCCGTCACTCTGGTTAGGTTGGCATCGAAAAAAACGCTCTCGGGTGCTTTAGAGTGCCGAGTTATTCACTGCGCACGAAGAAATGACCACCTCCAACGTTTGGTTTATGTTTTATAAGCATTTTTAATTTTATTGCTTAAATCGCATTTTCTCGGCGAGCTGAGCGCTTTTTCTGAATTGTGCCGCTCCCGTCACTCTGGTTAGGTTGGCATCGAAAAAAACGCTCTCGGGTGCTTTAGAGTGCCGAGTTTATTACTGCGCATTAAGAAATGACCACCTCCAACGTTTGGTTTATGTTTTATAAGCATTTTTAATTTTATTGCTTAAATCGCATTTTCTCGGCGAGCTGAGCGCTTTTTCTGAATTGTGCCGCTCCCGTCACTCTGGTTAGGTTGGCATCGGAAAAAACGCTCTCGGGTGCTTTAGAGTGCCGAGTTATTCACTGCGCATGAAGAAATGACCACCTCCAACGTTTGGTTTATGTTTAATAAGCATTTTTAATTTTATTGCTTAAATCGCATTTTCTCGGCGAGCTGAGCGCTTTTTCTGAATTGTGCCGCTCCCGTCACTCTGGTTAGGTTGGCATCGAAAAAAACGCTCTCGGGTGCTTTAGAGTGCCGAGTTATTCACTGCGCATGAAGAAATGACCACCTCCACCGTTTGGTTTATGTTTAATAAGCATTTTTAATTTTATTGCTTAAATCGCATTTTCTCGGCGAGCTGAGCACTTTTTCTGAATTGTGCCGCTCCCGTCACTCTGGTTAGGTTGGCATCGAAAAAAACGCTCTCGGGTGCTTTAGAGTGCCGAGTTTATTACTGCGCATTAAGAAATGACCACCTCCAACGTTTGGTTTATGTTTTATAAGCATTTTTAATTTTATTGCTTAAATCGCATTTTCTCGGCGAGCTGAGCACTTTTTCTGAATTGTGCCGCTCCCGTCACTCTGGTTAGGTTGGCATCGAAAAAAACGCTCTCGGGTGCTTTAGAGTGCCGAGTTATTCACTGCGCACGAAGAAATGACCACCTCCAACGTTTGGTTTATGTTTTATAAGCATTTTTAATTTTATTGCTTAAATCGCATTTTCTCGGCGAGCTGAGCGCTTTTTCTGAATTGTGCCGCTCCCGTCACTCTGGTTAGGTTGGCATCGAAAAAAACGCTCTCGGGTGCTTTAGAGTGCCGAGTTTATTACTGCGCATTAAGAAATGACCACCTCCAACGTTTGGTTTATGTTTTATAAGCATTTTTAATTTTATTGCTTAAATCGCATTTTCTCGGCGAGCTGAGCACTTTTTCTGAATTGTGCCGCTCCCGTCACTCTGGTTAGGTTGGCATCGAAAAAAACGCTCTCGGGTGCTTTAGAGTGCCGAGTTTATTACTGCGCATTAAGAAATGACCACCTCCAACGTTTGGTTTATGTTTTATAAGCATTTTTAATTTTATTGCTTAAATCGCATTTTCTCGGCGAGCTGAGCACTTTTTCTGAATTGTGCCGCTCCCGTCACTCTGGTTAGGTTGGCATCGAAAAAAACGCTATCGGGTGCTTTAGAGTGCCGAGTTATTCACTGCGCATGAAGAAATGACCACCTCCAACGTTTGGTTTATGTTTAATAAGCATTTTTAATTTTATTGCTTAAATCGCATTTTCTCGGCGAGCTGAGCACTTTTTCTGAATTGTGCCGCTCCCGTCACTCTGGTTAGGTTGGCATCGAAAAAAACGCTCTCGGGTGCTTTAGAGTGCCGAGTTTATTACTGCGCATTAAGAAATGACCACCTCCAACGTTTGGTTTATGTTTTATAAGCATTTTTAATTTTATTGCTTAAATCGCATTTTCTCGGCGAGCTGAGCACTTTTTCTGAATTGTGCCGCTCCCGTCACTCTGGTTAGGTTGGCATCGAAAAAAACGCTCTCGGGTGCTTTAGAGTGCCGAGTTATTCACTGCGCATGGAGAAATGACCACCTCCAACGTTTGGTTTATGTTTTATAAGCATTTTTAATTTTATTGCTTAAATCGCATTTTCTTGGCCGAGCTGAGCACTTTTTCTGAATTGTGCCGCTCCCGTCACTCTGGTTAGGTTGGCATCGAAAAAAACGCTCTCGGGTGCTTTAGAGTGCCGAGTTTATCACTGCGCATGAAGAAATGACCACCTCCAACGTTTGGTTTATGTTTTATAAGCATTTTTAATTTTATTGCTTAAATCGCAATTTCTCGGCGAGCTGAGCACTTTTTCTGAATTGTGCCGCTCCCGTAACTCTGGTTAGGTTGGCATCGAAAAAAACGCTCTCGGGTGCTTTAGAGTGCCGAGTTTATTACTGCGCATTAGGAAATGACCACCTCCAACGTTTGGTTTATGTTTTATAAGCATTTTTAATTTTATTGCTTAAATCGCATTTTCTCGGCGAGCTGAGCGCTTTTTCTGAATTGTGCCGCTCCCGTCACTCTGGTTAGGTTGGCATCGAAAAAAAGGCTCTCGGGTGCTTTAGAGTGCCGAGTTTATTACTGCGCATTAAGAAGTGACCACCTCCAACGTTTGGTTTATGTTTTATAAGCATTTTTAATTTTATTGCTTAAATCGCAGTTTCTCGGCGAGCTGAGCACTTTTTCTGAATTGTGCCGCTCCCGTCACTCTGGTTAGGTTGGCATCGAAAAAAACGCTCTCGGGTGCTTTAGAGTGCCGAGTTTATTACTGCGCATTAAGAAATGACCACCTCCAACGTTTGGTTTATGTTTTATAAGCATTTTTAATTTTATTGCTTAAATCGCATTTCCTCGGCGAGCTGAGCACTTTTTCTGAATTGTGCCGCTCCCGTCACTCTGGTTAGGTTGGCATCGAAAAAAACGCTCTCGGGTGCTTTAGAGTGCCGAGTTTATTACTGCGCATTAAGAAATGACCACCTCCAACGTTTGGTTTATGTTTTATAAGCATTTTTAATTTTATTGCTTAAATCGCATTTTCTCGGCGAGCTGAGCGCTTTTTCTGAATTGTGCCTGTCCCGTCACTCTGGTTAGGTTGGCATCGAAAAAAACGCTCTCGGGTGCTTTAGAGTGCCGAGTTAATCACTGCGCATGAAGAAATGACCACCTCCAACGTTTGGTTTATGTTTAATAAGCATTTTTAATTTTATTGCTTAAATCGCATTTTCTCGGCGAGCTGAGCGCTTTTTCTGAATTGTGCCGCTCCCGTCACTCTGGTTAGGTTGGCATCGAAAAAAACGCTCTCGGGTGCTTTAGAGTGCCGAGTTATTCACTGCGCATGAAGAAATGACAACCTCCAACGTTTGGTTTATGTTTAATAAGCATTTTTAATTTTATTGCTTAAATCGCATTTTCTCGGCGAGCTGAGCACTTTTTCTGAATTGTGCCGCTCCCGTCACTCTGGTTAGGTTGGCATCGAAAAAAACGCTCTCGGGTGCTTTAGAGTGCCGAGTTTATTACTGCGCATTAAGAAATGACCACCTCCAACGTTTGGTTTATGTTTTATAAGCATTTTTAATTTTATTGCTTAAATCGCATTTTCTCGGCGAGCTGAGCGCTTTTTCTGAATTGTGCCGCTCCCGTCACTCTGGTTAGGTTGGCATCGAAAAAAACGCTCTCGGGTGCTTTAGAGTGCCGAGTTTATTACTGCGCATTAAGAAATGACCACCTCCAACGTTTGGTTTATGTTTTATAAGCATTTTTAATTTTATTGCTTAAATCGCATTTTCTCGGCGAGCTGAGCACTTTTTCTGAATTGTGCCGTCCCGTCACTCTGGTTAGGTTGGCATCGAAAAAAACGCTCACGGGTGCTTTAGAGTGCCGAGTTTATTACTGCGCATTAAGAAATGACCACCTCCAACGTTTGGTTTATGTTTTATAAGCATTTTTAATTTTATTGCTTAAATCGCATTTTCTCGGCGAGCTGAGCACTTTTTCTGAATTGTGCCGATCCCGTCACTCTGGTTAGGTTGGCATCGAAAAAAACGCTCTCGGGTGCTTTAGAGTGCCGAGTTATTCACTGCGCATGGAGAAATGACCACCTCCAACGTTTGGTTTATGTTTTATAAGCATTTTTAATTTTATTGCTTAAATCGCATTTTCTCGGCGAGCTGAGCACTTTTTCTGAATTGTGCCGCTCCCGTCACTCTGGTTAGGTTGGCATCGAAAAAAACGCTCTCGGGTGCTTTAGAGTGCCGAGTTTATCACTGCGCATGAAGAAATGACCACCTCCAACGTTTGGTTTATGTTTTATGAGCATTTTTAATTTTATTGCTTAAATCGCATTTTCTCGGCGAGCTGAGCGCTTTTTCTGAATTGTGCCGCTCCCGTCACTCTGGTTAGGTTGGCATCGAAAAAAACGCTCTCGGGTGCTTTAGAGTGCCGAGTTTATCACTGCGCATGAAGAAATGACCACCTCCAACGTTTGGTTTATGTTTTATAAGCATTTTTAATTTTATTGCTTAAATCGCATTTTCTCGGCGAGCTGAGCGCTTTTTCTGAATTGTGCCGCTCCCGTAACTCTGGTTAGGTTGGCATCGAAAAAAACGCTCTCGGGTGCTTTAGAGTGCCGAGTTATTCACTGCGCATGAAGAAATGACAACCTCCAACGTTTGGTTTATGTTTAATAAGCATTTTTAATTTTATTGCTTAAATCGCATTTTCTCGGCGAGCTGAGCACTTTTTCTGAATTGTGCCGCTCCCGTCACTCTGGTTAGGTTGGCATCGAAAAAAACGCTCTCGGGTGCTTTAGAGTGCCGAGTTTATTACTGCGCATTAAGAAATGACCACCTCCAACGTTTGGTTTATGTTTTATAAGCATTTTTAATTTTATTGCTTAAATCGCATTTTCTCGGCGAGCTGAGCACTTTTTCTGAATTGTGCCGCTCCCGTCACTCTGGTTAGGTTGGCATCGAAAAAAACGCTCTCGGGTGCTTTAGAGTGCCGAGTTATTCACTGCGCACGAAGAAATGACCACCTCCAACGTTTGGTTTATGTTTTATAAGCATTTTTAATTTTATTGCTTAAATCGCATTTTCTCGGCGAGCTGAGCGCTTTTTCTGAATTGTGCCGCTCCCGTCACTCTGGTTAGGTTGGCATCGAAAAAAACGCTCTCGGGTGCTTTAGAGTGCCGAGTTTATTACTGCGCATTAAGAAATGACCACCTCCAACGTTTGGTTTATGTTTTATAAGCATTTTTAATTTTATTGCTTAAATCGCATTTTCTCGGCGAGCTGAGCACTTTTTCTGAATTGTGCCGCTCCCGTCACTCTGGTTAGGTTGGCATCGAAAAAAACGCTCTCGGGTGCTTTAGAGTGCCGAGTTTATTACTGCGCATTAAGAAATGACCACCTCCAACGTTTGGTTTATGTTTTATAAGCATTTTTAATTTTATTGCTTAAATCGCATTTTCTCGGCGAGCTGAGCACTTTTTCTGAATTGTGCCGCTCCCGTCACTCTGGTTAGGTTGGCATCGAAAAAAACGCTATCGGGTGCTTTAGAGTGCCGAGTTATTCACTGCGCATGAAGAAATGACCACCTCCAACGTTTGGTTTATGTTTAATAAGCATTTTTAATTTTATTGCTTAAATCGCATTTTCTCGGCGAGCTGAGCACTTTTTCTGAATTGTGCCGCTCCCGTCACTCTGGTTAGGTTGGCATCGAAAAAAACGCTCTCGGGTGCTTTAGAGTGCCGAGTTTATTACTGCGCATTAAGAAATGACCACCTCCAACGTTTGGTTTATGTTTTATAAGCATTTTTAATTTTATTGCTTAAATCGCATTTTCTCGGCGAGCTGAGCACTTTTTCTGAATTGTGCCGCTCCCGTCACTCTGGTTAGGTTGGCATCGAAAAAAACGCTCTCGGGTGCTTTAGAGTGCCGAGTTATTCACTGCGCATGGAGAAATGACCACCTCCAACGTTTGGTTTATGTTTTATAAGCATTTTTAATTTTATTGCTTAAATCGCATTTTCTTGGCCGAGCTGAGCACTTTTTCTGAATTGTGCCGCTCCCGTCACTCTGGTTAGGTTGGCATCGAAAAAAACGCTCTCGGGTGCTTTAGAGTGCCGAGTTTATCACTGCGCATGAAGAAATGACCACCTCCAACGTTTGGTTTATGTTTTATAAGCATTTTTAATTTTATTGCTTAAATCGCATTTTCTCGGCGAGCTGAGCACTTTTTCTGAATTGTGCCGCTCCCGTAACTCTGGTTAGGTTGGCATCGAAAAAAACGCTCTCGGGTGCTTTAGAGTGCCGAGTTTATTACTGCGCATTAGGAAATGACCACCTCCAACGTTTGGTTTATGTTTTATAAGCATTTTTAATTTTATTGCTTAAATCGCATTTTCTCGGCGAGCTGAGCGCTTTTTCTGAATTGTGCCGCTCCCGTCACTCTGGTTAGGTTGGCATCGAAAAAAAGGCTCTCGGGTGCTTTAGAGTGCCGAGTTTATTACTGCGCATTAAGAAATGACCACCTCCAACGTTTGGTTTATGTTTTATAAGCATTTTTAATTTTATTGCTTAAATCGCAGTTTCTCGGCGAGCTGAGCACTTTTTCTGAATTGTGCCGCTCCCGTCACTCTGGTTAGGTTGGCATCGAAAAAAACGCTCTCGGGTGCTTTAGAGTGCCGAGTTTATTACTGCGCATTAAGAAATGACCACCTCCAACGTTTGGTTTATGTTTTATAAGCATTTTTAATTTTATTGCTTAAATCGCATTTCCTCGGCGAGCTGAGCACTTTTTCTGAATTGTGCCGCTCCCGTCACTCTGGTTAGGTTGGCATCGAAAAAAACGCTCTCGGGTGCTTTAGAGTGCCGAGTTTATTACTGCGCATTAAGAAATGACCACCTCCAACGTTTGGTTTATGTTTTATAAGCATTTTTAATTTTATTGCTTAAATCGCATTTTCTCGGCGAGCTGAGCGCTTTTTCTGAATTGTGCCTGTCCCGTCACTCTGGTTAGGTTGGCATCGAAAAAAACGCTCTCGGGTGCTTTAGAGTGCCGAGTTAATCACTGCGCATGAAGAAATGACCACCTCCAACGTTTGGTTTATGTTTAATAAGCATTTTTAATTTTATTGCTTAAATCGCATTTTCTCGGCGAGCTGAGCGCTTTTTCTGAATTGTGCCGCTCCCGTCACTCTGGTTAGGTTGGCATCGAAAAAAACGCTCTCGGGTGCTTTAGAGTGCCGAGTTATTCACTGCGCATGAAGAAATGACAACCTCCAACGTTTGGTTTATGTTTAATAAGCATTTTTAATTTTATTGCTTAAATCGCATTTTCTCGGCGAGCTGAGCACTTTTTCTGAATTGTGCCGCTCCCGTCACTCTGGTTAGGTTGGCATCGAAAAAAACGCTCTCGGGTGCTTTAGAGTGCCGAGTTTATTACTGCGCATTAAGAAATGACCACCTCCAACGTTTGGTTTATGTTTTATAAGCATTTTTAATTTTATTGCTTAAATCGCATTTTCTCGGCGAGCTGAGCGCTTTTTCTGAATTGTGCCGCTCCCGTCACTCTGGTTAGGTTGGCATCGAAAAAAACGCTCTCGGGTGCTTTAGAGTGCCGAGTTTATTACTGCGCATTAAGAAATGACCACCTCCAACGTTTGGTTTATGTTTTATAAGCATTTTTAATTTTATTGCTTAAATCGCATTTTCTCGGCGAGCTGAGCACTTTTTCTGAATTGTGCCGTCCCGTCACTCTGGTTAGGTTGGCATCGAAAAAAACGCTCACGGGTGCTTTAGAGTGCCGAGTTTATTACTGCGCATTAAGAAATGACCACCTCCAACGTTTGGTTTATGTTTTATAAGCATTTTTAATTTTATTGCTTAAATCGCATTTTCTCGGCGAGCTGAGCACTTTTTCTGAATTGTGCCGATCCCGTCACTCTGGTTAGGTTGGCATCGAAAAAAACGCTCTCGGGTGCTTTAGAGTGCCGAGTTATTCACTGCGCATGGAGAAATGACCACCTCCAACGTTTGGTTTATGTTTTATAAGCATTTTTAATTTTATTGCTTAAATCGCATTTTCTCGGCGAGCTGAGCACTTTTTCTGAATTGTGCCGCTCCCGTCACTCTGGTTAGGTTGGCATCGAAAAAAACGCTCTCGGGTGCTTTAGAGTGCCGAGTTTATCACTGCGCATGAAGAAATGACCACCTCCAACGTTTGGTTTATGTTTTATGAGCATTTTTAATTTTATTGCTTAAATCGCATTTTCTCGGCGAGCTGAGCGCTTTTTCTGAATTGTGCCGCTCCCGTCACTCTGGTTAGGTTGGCATCGAAAAAAACGCTCTCGGGTGCTTTAGAGTGCCGAGTTTATCACTGCGCATGAAGAAATGACCACCTCCAACGTTTGGTTTATGTTTTATAAGCATTTTTAATTTTATTGCTTAAATCGCATTTTCTCGGCGAGCTGAGCGCTTTTTCTGAATTGTGCCGCTCCCGTAACTCTGGTTAGGTTGGCATCGAAAAAAACGCTCTCGGGTGCTTTAGAGTGCCGAGTTATTCACTGCGCATGAAGAAATGACAACCTCCAACGTTTGGTTTATGTTTAATAAGCATTTTTAATTTTATTGCTTAAATCGCATTTTCTCGGCGAGCTGAGCACTTTTTCTGAATTGTGCCGCTCCCGTCACTCTGGTTAGGTTGGCATCGAAAAAAACGCTCTCGGGTGCTTTAGAGTGCCGAGTTTATTACTGCGCATTAAGAAATGACCACCTCCAACGTTTGGTTTATGTTTTATAAGCATTTTTAATTTTATTGCTTAAATCGCATTTTCTCGGCGAGCTGAGCGCTTTTTCTGAATTGTGCCGCTCCCGTCACTCTGGTTAGGTTGGCATCGAAAAAAACGCTCTCGGGTGCTTTAGAGTGCCGAGTTTATTACTGCGCATTAAGAAATGACCACCTCCAACGTTTGGTTTATGTTTTATAAGCATTTTTAATTTTATTGCTTAAATCGCATTTTCTCGGCGAGCTGAGCACTTTTTCTGAATTGTGCCGTCCCGTCACTCTGGTTAGGTTGGCATCGAAAAAAACGCTCACGGGTGCTTTAGAGTGCCGAGTTTATTACTGCGCATTAAGAAATGACCACCTCCAACGTTTGGTTTATGTTTTATAAGCATTTTTAATTTTATTGCTTAAATCGCATTTTCTCGGCGAGCTGAGCACTTTTTCTGAATTGTGCCGCTCCCGTCACTCTGGTTAGGTTGGCATCGAAAAAAACGCTCTCGGGTGCTTTAGAGTGCCGAGTTATTCACTGCGCATGGAGAAATGACCACCTCCAACGTTTGGTTTATGTTTTATAAGCATTTTTAATTTTATTGCTTAAATCGCATTTTCTCGGCGAGCTGAGCACTTTTTCTGAATTGTGCCGCTCCCGTCACTCTGGTTAGGTTGGCATCGAAAAAAACGCTCTCGGGTGCTTTAGAGTGCCGAGTTTATCACTGCTCATGAAGAAATGACCACCTCCAACGTTTGGTTTATGTTTTATAAGCATTTTTAATTTTATTGCTTAAATCGCATTTTCTCGGCGAGCTGAGCGCTTTTTCTGAATTGTGCCGCTCCCGTCACTCTGGTTAGGTTGGCATCGAAAAAAACGCTCTCGGGTGCTTTAGAGTGCCGAGTTTATTACTGCGCATTAAGAAATGACCACCTCCAACGTTTGGTTTATGTTTTATAAGCATTTTTAATTTTATTGCTTAAATCGCATTTTCTCGGCGAGCTGAGCACTTTTTCTGAACTGTGCCGCTCCCGTCACTCTGGTTAGGTTGGCATCGAAAAAAACGCTCTCGGGTGCTTTAGAGTGCCGAGTTATTCACTGCGCACGAAGAAATGACCACCTCCAACGTTTGGTTTATGTTTTATAAGCATTTTTAATTTTATTGCTTAAATCGCATTTTCTCGGCGAGCTGAGCGCTTTTTCTGAATTGTGCCGCTCCCGTCACTCTGGTTAGGTTGGCATCGAAAAAAACGCTCTCGGGTGCTTTAGAGTGCCGAGTTTATTACTGCGCATTAAGAAATGACCACCTCCAACGTTTGGTTTATGTTTTATAAGCATTTTTAATTTTATTGCTTAAATCGCATTTTCTCGGCGAGCTGAGCGCTTTTTCTGAATTGTGCCGCTCCCGTCACTCTGGTTAGGTTGGCATCGGAAAAAACGCTCTCGGGTGCTTTAGAGTGCCGAGTTATTCACTGCGCATGAAGAAATGACCACCTCCAACGTTTGGTTTATGTTTAATAAGCATTTTTAATTTTATTGCTTAAATCGCATTTTCTCGGCGAGCTGAGCGCTTTTTCTGAATTGTGCCGCTCCCGTCACTCTGGTTAGGTTGGCATCGAAAAAAAACGCTCTCGGGTGCTTTAGAGTGCCGAGTTATTCACTGCGCATGAAGAAATGACCACCTCCACCGTTTGGTTTATGTTTAATAAGCATTTTTAATTTTATTGCTTAAATCGCATTTTCTCGGCGAGCTGAGCACTTTTTCTGAATTGTGCCGCTCCCGTCACTCTGGTTAGGTTGGCATCGAAAAAAACGCTCTCGGGTGCTTTAGAGTGCCGAGTTTATTACTGCGCATTAAGAAATGACCACCTCCAACGTTTGGTTTATGTTTTATAAGCATTTTTAATTTTATTGCTTAAATCGCATTTTCTCGGCGAGCTGAGCACTTTTTCTGAATTGTGCCGCTCCCGTCACTCTGGTTAGGTTGGCATCGAAAAAAACGCTCTCGGGTGCTTTAGAGTGCCGAGTTATTCACTGCGCACGAAGAAATGACCACCTCCAACGTTTGGTTTATGTTTTATAAGCATTTTTAATTTTATTGCTTAAATCGCATTTTCTCGGCGAGCTGAGCGCTTTTTCTGAATTGTGCCGCTCCCGTCACTCTGGTTAGGTTGGCATCGAAAAAAACGCTCTCGGGTGCTTTAGAGTGCCGAGTTTATTACTGCGCATTAAGAAATGACCACCTCCAACGTTTGGTTTATGTTTTATAAGCATTTTTAATTTTATTGCTTAAATCGCATTTTCTCGGCGAGCTGAGCACTTTTTCTGAATTGTGCCGCTCCCGTCACTCTGGTTAGGTTGGCATCGAAAAAAACGCTCTCGGGTGCTTTAGAGTGCCGAGTTTATTACTGCGCATTAAGAAATGACCACCTCCAACGTTTGGTTTATGTTTTATAAGCATTTTTAATTTTATTGCTTAAATCGCATTTTCTCGGCGAGCTGAGCACTTTTTCTGAATTGTGCCGCTCCCGTCACTCTGGTTAGGTTGGCATCGAAAAAAACGCTATCGGGTGCTTTAGAGTGCCGAGTTATTCACTGCGCATGAAGAAATGACCACCTCCAACGTTTGGTTTATGTTTAATAAGCATTTTTAATTTTATTGCTTAAATCGCATTTTCTCGGCGAGCTGAGCACTTTTTCTGAATTGTGCCTCTCCCGTCACTCTGGTTAGGTTGGCATCGAAAAAAACGCTCTCGGGTGCTTTAGAGTGCCGAGTTTATTACTGCGCATTAAGAAATGACCACCTCCAACGTTTGGTTTATGTTTTATAAGCATTTTTAATTTTATTGCTTAAATCGCATTTTCTCGGCGAGCTGAGCACTTTTTCTGAATTGTGCCGCTCCCGTCACTCTGGTTAGGTTGGCATCGAAAAAAACGCTCTCGGGTGCTTTAGAGTGCCGAGTTATTCACTGCGCATGGAGAAATGACCACCTCCAACGTTTGGTTTATGTTTTATAAGCATTTTTAATTTTATTGCTTAAATCGCATTTTCTTGGCCGAGCTGAGCACTTTTTCTGAATTGTGCCGCTCCCGTCACTCTGGTTAGGTTGGCATCGAAAAAAACGCTCTCGGGTGCTTTAGAGTGCCGAGTTTATCACTGCGCATGAAGAAATGACCACCTCCAACGTTTGGTTTATGTTTTATAAGCATTTTTAATTTTATTGCTTAAATCGCATTTTCTCGGCGAGCTGAGCACTTTTTCTGAATTGTGCCGCTCCCGTAACTCTGGTTAGGTTGGCATCGAAAAAAACGCTCTCGGGTGCTTTAGAGTGCCGAGTTTATTACTGCGCATTAGGAAATGACCACCTCCAACGTTTGGTTTATGTTTTATAAGCATTTTTAATTTTATTGCTTAAATCGCATTTTCTCGGCGAGCTGAGCGCTTTTTCTGAATTGTGCCGCTCCCGTCACTCTGGTTAGGTTGGCATCGAAAAAAAGGCTCTCGGGTGCTTTAGAGTGCCGAGTTTATTACTGCGCATTAAGAAATGACCACCTCCAACGTTTGGTTTATGTTTTATAAGCATTTTTAATTTTATTGCTTAAATCGCAGTTTCTCGGCGAGCTGAGCACTTTTTCTGAATTGTGCCGCTCCCGTCATTCTGGTTAGGTTGGCATCGAAAAAAACGCTCTCGGGTGCTTTAGAGTGCCGAGTTTATTACTGCGCATTAAGAAATGACCACCTCCAACGTTTGGTGTATGTTTTATAAGCATTTTTAATTTTATTGCTTAAATCGCATTTCCTCGGCGAGCTGAGCACTTTTTCTGAATTGTGCCGCTCCCGTCACTCTGGTTAGGTTGGCATCGAAAAAAACGCTCTCGGGTGCTTTAGAGTGCCGAGTTTATTACTGCGCATTAAGAAATGACCACCTCCAACGTTTGGTTTATGTTTTATAAGCATTTTTAATTTTATTGCTTAAATCGCATTTTCTCGGCGAGCTGAGCGCTTTTTCTGAATTGTGCCTGTCCCGTCACTCTGGTTAGGTTGGCATCGAAAAAAACGCTCTCGGGTGCTTTAGAGTGCCGAGTTAATCACTGCGCATGAAGAAATGACCACCTCCAACGTTTGGTTTATGTTTAATAAGCATTTTTAATTTTATTGCTTAAATCGCATTTTCTCGGCGAGCTGAGCGCTTTTTCTGAATTGTGCCGCTCCCGTCACTCTGGTTAGGTTGGCATCGAAAAAAACGCTCTCGGGTGCTTTAGAGTGCCGAGTTATTCACTGCGCATGAAGAAATGACAACCTCCAACGTTTGGTTTATGTTTAATAAGCATTTTTAATTTTATTGCTTAAATCGCATTTTCTCGGCGAGCTGAGCACTTTTTCTGAATTGTGCCGCTCCCGTCACTCTGGTTAGGTTGGCATCGAAAAAAACGCTCTCGGGTGCTTTAGAGTGCCGAGTTTATTACTGCGCATTAAGAAATGACCACCTCCAACGTTTGGTTTATGTTTTATAAGCATTTTTAATTTTATTGCTTAAATCGCATTTTCTCGGCGAGCTGAGCACTTTTTCTGAATTGTGCCGCTCCCGTCACTCTGGTTAGGTTGGCATCGAAAAAAACGCTCTCGGGTGCTTTAGAGTGCCGAGTTTATCACTGCGCATGAAGAAATGACCACCTCCAACGTTTGGTTTATGTTTTATAAGCATTTTTAATTTTATTGCTTAAATCGCATTTTCTCGGCGAGCTGAGCGCTTTTTCTGAATTGTGCCGCTCCCGTAACTCTGGTTAGGTTGGCATCGAAAAAAACGCTCTCGGGTGCTTTAGAGTGCCGAGTTTATCACTGCGCATGAAGAAATGACCACTTCCAACGTTTGGTTTATGTTTTATAAGCATTTTTAATTTTATTGCTTAAATCGCATTTTCTCAGCGAGCTGAGCGCTTTTTCTGAATTGTGCCGCTCCCGTAACTCTGGTTAGGTTGGCATCGAAAAAAACGCTCTCGGGTGCTTTAGAGTGCCGAGTTTATCACTGCGCATGAAGAAATGACCACTTCCAACGTTTGGTTTATGTTTTATAAGCATTTTTAATTTTATTGCTTAAATCGCATTTTCTCGGCGAGCTGAGCACTTTTTCTGAATTGTGCCGCTCCCGTCACTCTGGTTAGGTTGGCATCGAAAAAAACGCTCTCGGGTGCTCTAGAGTGCCGAGTTTATTACTGCGCATTAAGAAATGACCACCTCCAACGTTTGGTTTATGTTTTATAAGCATTTTTAATTTTATTGCTTAAATCGCATTTTCTAGGCGAGCTGAGCACTTTTTCTGAATTGTGCCGCTCCCGTCACTCTGGTTAGGTTGGCATCGAAAAAAACGCTCTCGGGTGCTTTAGAGTGCCGAGTTATTCACTGCGCATGAAGAAATGACCACCTCCAACGTTTGGTTTATGTTTTATAAGCATTTTTAATTTTATTGCTTAAATCGCATTTTCTCGGCGAGCTGAGCACTTTTTCTGAATTGTGCCGCTCCCGTCACTCTGGTTAGGTTGGCATCGAAAAAAACGCTCTCGGGTGCTCTAGAGTGCCGAGTTTATTACTGCGCATTAAGAAATGACCACCTCCAACGTTTGGTTTATGTTTTATAAGCATTTTTAATTTTATTGCTTAAATCGCATTTTCTCGAAGAGCTGAGCACTTTTTCTGAATTGTGCCGCTCCCGTCACTCTGGTTAGGTTGGCATCGAAAAAAACGCTCTCGGGTGCTTTAGAGTGCCGAGTTATTCACTGCGCATGAAGAAATGACCACCTCCAACGTTTGGTTTATGTTTTATAAGCATTTTTAATTTTATTGCTTAAATCGCATTTTCTCGGCGAGCTGAGCACTTTTTCTGAATTGTGCCGCTCCCGTCACTCTGGTTAGGTTGGCATCGAAAAAAACGCTCTCGGGTGCTTTAGAGTGCCGAGTTTATCACTGCGCATGAAGAAATGACCACCTCCAACGTTTGGTTTATGTTTTATAAGCATTTTGAATTTTATTGCTTAAATCGCATTTTCTCGGCGAGCTGAGCGCTTTTTCTGAATTGTGCCGCTCCCGTCACTCTGGTTAGGTTGGCATCGAAAAAAACGCTCTCGGGTGCTTTAGAGTGCCGAGTTATTCACTGCGCATGAAGAAATGACCACCTCCAACGTTTGGTTTATGTTTTATAAGCATTTTTAATTTTATTGCTTAAATCGCATTTTCTCGGCGAGCTGAGCACTTTTTCTGAATTGTGCCGCTCCCGTCACTCTGGTTAGGTTGGCATCGAAAAAAACGCTATCGGGTGCTTTAGAGTGCCGAGTTATTCACTGCGCATGAAGAAATGACCACCTCCAACGTTTGGTTTATGTTTAATAAGCATTTTTAATTTTATTGCTTAAATCGCATTTTCTCGGCGAGCTGAGCACTTTTTCTGAATTGTGCCGCTCCCGTCACTCTGGTTAGGTTGGCATCGAAAAAAACGCTCTCGGGTGCTTTAGAGTGCCGAGTTTATTACTGCGCATTAAGAAATGACCACCTCCAACGTTTGGTTTATGTTTTATAAGCATTTTTAATTTTATTGCTTAAATCGCATTTTCTCGGCGAGCTGAGCACTTTTTCTGAATTGTGCCGCTCCCGTCACTCTGGTTAGGTTGGCATCGAAAAAAACGCTCTCGGGTGCTTTAGAGTGCCGAGTTTATTACTGCGCATTAAGAAATGACCACCTCCAACGTTTGGTTTATGTTTTATAAGCATTTTTAATTTTATTGCTTAAATCGCATTTTCTCGGCGAGCTGAGCGCTTTTTCTGAATTGTGCCTGTCCCGTCACTCTGGTTAGGTTGGCATCGAAAAAAACGCTCTCGGGTGCTTTAGAGTGCCGAGTTATTCACTGCGCATGAAGAAATGACCACCTCCAACGTTTGGTTTATGTTTAATAAGCATTTTTAATTTTATTGCTTAAATCGCATTTTCTCGGCGAGCTGAGCGCTTTTTCTGAATTGTGCCGCTCCCGTCACTCTGGTTAGGTTGGCATCGAAAAAAACGCTCTCGGGTGCTTTAGAGTGCCGAGTTATTCACTGCGCATGAAGAAATGACAACCTCCAACGTTTGGTTTATGTTTAATAAGCATTTTTAATTTTATTGCTTAAATCGCATTTTCTCGGCGAGCTGAGCACTTTTTCTGAATTGTGCCGCTCCCGTCACTCTGGTTAGGTTGGCATCGAAAAAAACGCTCTCGGGTGCTTTAGAGTGCCGAGTTTATTACTGCGCATTAAGAAATGACCACCTCCAACGTTTGGTTTATGTTTTATAAGCATTTTTAATTTTATTGCTTAAATCGCATTTTCTCGGCGAGCTGAGCGCTTTTTCTGAATTGTGCCGCTCCCGTCACTCTGGTTAGGTTGGCATCGAAAAAAACGCTCTCGGGTGCTTTAGAGTGCCGAGTTTATTACTGCGCATTAAGAAATGACCACCTCCAACGTTTGGTTTATGTTTTATAAGCATTTTTAATTTTATTGCTTAAATCGCATTTTCTCGGCGAGCTGAGCACTTTTTCTGAATTGTGCCGTCCCGTCACTCTGGTTAGGTTGGCATCGAAAAAAACGCTCACGGGTGCTTTAGAGTGCCGAGTTTATTACTGCGCATTAAGAAATGACCACCTCCAACGTTTGGTTTATGTTTTATAAGCATTTTTAATTTTATTGCTTAAATCGCATTTTCTCGGCGAGCTGAGCACTTTTTCTGAATTGTGCCGATCCCGTCACTCTGGTTAGGTTGGCATCGAAAAAAACGCTCTCGGGTGCTTTAGAGTGCCGAGTTATTCACTGCGCATGAAGAAATGACCACCTCCAACGTTTGGTTTATGTTTTATAAGCATTTTTAATTTTATTGCTTAAATCGCATTTTCTCGGCGAGCTGAGCACTTTTTCTGAATTGTGCCGCTCCCGTCACTCTGGTTAGGTTGGCATCGAAAAAAACGCTCTCGGGTGCTTTAGAGTGCCGAGTTTATTACTGCGCATTAAGAAATGACCACCTCCAACGTTTGGTTTATGTTTTATAAGCATTTTTAATTTTATTGCTTAAATCGCATTTTCTCGGCGAGCTGAGCACTTTTTCTGAATTGTGCCGCTCCCGTCACTCTGGTTAGGTTGGCATCGAAAAAAACGCTCTCGGGTGCTTTAGAGTGCCGAGTTTATTACTGCGCATTAAGAAATGACCACCTCCAACGTTTGGTTTATGTTTTATAAGCATTTTTAATTTTATTGCTTAAATCGCATTTTCTCGGCGAGCTGAGCGCTTTTTCTGAATTGTGCCTGTCCCGTCACTCTGGTTAGGTTGGCATCGAAAAAAACGCTCTCGGGTGCTTTAGAGTGCCGAGTTATTCACTGCGCATGAAGAAATGACCACCTCCAACGTTTGGTTTATGTTTAATAAGCATTTTTAATTTTATTGCTTAAATCGCATTTTCTCGGCGAGCTGAGCGCTTTTTCTGAATTGTGCCGCTCCCGTCACTCTGGTTAGGTTGGCATCGAAAAAAACGCTCTCGGGTGCTTTAGAGTGCCGAGTTATTCACTGCGCATGAAGAAATGACAACCTCCAACGTTTGGTTTATGTTTAATAAGCATTTTTAATTTTATTGCTTAAATCGCATTTTCTCGGCGAGCTGAGCACTTTTTCTGAATTGTGCCGCTCCCGTCACTCTGGTTAGGTTGGCATCGAAAAAAACGCTCTCGGGTGCTTTAGAGTGCCGAGTTTATTACTGCGCATTAAGAAATGACCACCTCCAACGTTTGGTTTATGTTTTATAAGCATTTTTAATTTTATTGCTTAAATCGCATTTTCTCGGCGAGCTGAGCGCTTTTTCTGAATTGTGCCGCTCCCGTCACTCTGGTTAGGTTGGCATCGAAAAAAACGCTCTCGGGTGCTTTAGAGTGCCGAGTTTATTACTGCGCATTAAGAAATGACCACCTCCAACGTTTGGTTTATGTTTTATAAGCATTTTTAATTTTATTGCTTAAATCGCATTTTCTCGGCGAGCTGAGCACTTTTTCTGAATTGTGCCGTCCCGTCACTCTGGTTAGGTTGGCATCGAAAAAAACGCTCACGGGTGCTTTAGAGTGCCGAGTTTATTACTGCGCATTAAGAAATGACCACCTCCAACGTTTGGTTTATGTTTTATAAGCATTTTTAATTTTATTGCTTAAATCGCATTTTCTCGGCGAGCTGAGCACTTTTTCTGAATTGTGCCGATCCCGTCACTCTGGTTAGGTTGGCATCGAAAAAAACGCTCTCGGGTGCTTTAGAGTGCCGAGTTATTCACTGCGCATGGAGAAATGACCACCTCCAACGTTTGGTTTATGTTTTATAAGCATTTTTAATTTTATTGCTTAAATCGCATTTTCTCGGCGAGCTGAGCACTTTTTCTGAATTGTGCCGCTCCCGTCACTCTGGTTAGGTTGGCATCGAAAAAAACGCTCTCGGGTGCTTGCGCATGAAGAAATGACCACCTCCAACGTTTGGTTTATGTTTTATGAGCATTTTTAATCTTATTGCTTAAATCGCATTTTCTCGGCGAGCTGAGCGCTTTTTCTGAATTGTGCCGCTCCCGTCACTCTGGTTAGGTTGGCATCGAAAAAAACGCTCTCGGGTGCTTTAGAGTGCCGAGTTTATCACTGCGCATGAAGAAATGACCACCTCCAACGTTTGGTTTATGTTTTATAAGCATTTTTAATTTTATTGCTTAAATCGCATTTTCTCGGCGAGCTGAGCGCTTTTTCTGAATTGTGCCGCTCCCGTAACTCTGGTTAGGTTGGCATCGAAAAAAACGCTCTCGGGTGAGTGCCGAGTTTATCACTGCGCATGAAGAAATGACCACTTCCAACGTTTGGTTTATGTTTTATAAGCATTTTTAATTTTATTGCTTAAATCGCATTTTCTCGGCGAGCTGAGCGCTTTTTCTGAATTGTGCCGCTCCCGTAACTCTGGTTAGGTTGGCATCGAAAAAAACGCTCTCGGGTGCTTTAGAGTGCCGAGTTTATCACTGCGCATGAAGAAATGACCACTTCCAACGTTTGGTTTATGTTTTATAAGCATTTTTAATTTTATTGCTTAAATCGCATTTTCTCGGCGAGCTGAGCACTTTTTCTGAATTGTGCCGCTCCCGTCACTCTGGTTAGGTTGGCATCGAAAAAAACGCTCTCGGGTGCTCTAGAGTGCCGAGTTTATTACTGCGCATTAAGAAATGACCACCTCCAACGTTTGGTTTATGTTTTATAAGCATTTTTAATTTTATTGCTTAAATCGCATTTTCTAGGCGAGCTGAGCACTTTTTCTGAATTGTGCCGCTCCCGTCACTCTGGTTAGGTTGGCATCGAAAAAAACGCTCTCGGGTGCTTTAGAGTGCCGAGTTATTCACTGCGCATGAAGAAATGACCACCTCCAACGTTTGGTTTATGTTTTATAAGCATTTTTAATTTTATTGCTTAAATCGCATTTTCTCGGCGAGCTGAGCACTTTTTCTGAATTGTGCCGCTCCCGTCACTCTGGTTAGGTTGGCATCGAAAAAAACGCTCTCGGGTGCTCTAGAGTGCCGAGTTTATTACTGCGCATTAAGAAATGACCACCTCCAACGTTTGGTTTATGTTTTATAAGCATTTTTAATTTTATTGCTTAAATCGCATTTTCTCGAAGAGCTGAGCACTTTTTCTGAATTGTGCCGCTCCCGTCACTCTGGTTAGGTTGGCATCGAAAAAAACGCTCTCGGGTGCTTTAGAGTGCCGAGTTATTCACTGCGCATGAAGAAATGACCACCTCCAACGTTTGGTTTATGTTTTATAAGCATTTTTAATTTTATTGCTTAAATCGCATTTTCTCGGCGAGCTGAGCACTTTTTCTGAATTGTGCCGCTCCCGTCACTCTGGTTAGGTTGGCATCGAAAAAAACGCTCTCGGGTGCTTTAGAGTGCCGAGTTTATCACTGCGCATGAAGAAATGACCACCTCCAACGTTTGGTTTATGTTTTATAAGCATTTTTAATTTTATTGCTTAAATCGCATTTTCTCGGCGAGCTGAGCGCTTTTTCTGAATTGTGCCGCTCCCGTCACTCTGGTTAGGTTGGCATCGAAAAAAACGCTCTCGGGTGCTTTAGAGTGCCGAGTTATTCACTGCGCATGAAGAAATGACCACCTCCAACGTTTGGTTTATGTTTTATAAGCATTTTTAATTTTATTGCTTAAATCGCATTTTCTCGGCGAGCTGAGCACTTTTTCTGAATTGTGCCGCTCCCGTCACTCTGGTTAGGTTGGCATCGAAAAAAACGCTATCGGGTGCTTTAGAGTGCCGAGTTATTCACTGCGCATGAAGAAATGACCACCTCCAACGTTTGGTTTATGTTTAATAAGCATTTTTAATTTTATTGCTTAAATCGCATTTTCTCGGCGAGCTGAGCACTTTTTCTGAATTGTGCCGCTCCCGTCACTCTGGTTAGGTTGGCATCGAAAAAAACGCTCTCGGGTGCTTTAGAGTGCCGAGTTTATTACTGCGCATTAAGAAATGACCACCTCCAACGTTTGGTTTATGTTTTATAAGCATTTTTAATTTTATTGCTTAAATCGCATTTTCTCGGCGAGCTGAGCGCTTTTTCTGAATTGTGCCGCTCCCGTCACTCTGGTTAGGTTGGCATCGAAAAAAACGCTCTCGGGTGCTTTAGAGTGCCGAGTTTATTACTGCGCATTAAGAAATGACCACCTCCAACGTTTGGTTTATGTTTTATAAGCATTTTTAATTTTATTGCTTAAATCGCATTTTCTCGGCGAGCTGAGCACTTTTTCTGAATTGTGCCGTCCCGTCACTCTGGTTAGGTTGGCATCGAAAAAAACGCTCACGGGTGCTTTAGAGTGCCGAGTTTATTACTGCGCATTAAGAAATGACCACCTCCAACGTTTGGTTTATGTTTTATAAGCATTTTTAATTTTATTGCTTAAATCGCATTTTCTCGGCGAGCTGAGCACTTTTTCTGAATTGTGCCGATCCCGTCACTCTGGTTAGGTTGGCATCGAAAAAAACGCTCTCGGGTGCTTTAGAGTGCCGAGTTATTCACTGCGCATGGAGAAATGACCACCTCCAACGTTTGGTTTATGTTTTATAAGCATTTTTAATTTTATTGCTTAAATCGCATTTTCTCGGCGAGCTGAGCACTTTTTCTGAATTGTGCCGCTCCCGTCACTCTGGTTAGGTTGGCATCGAAAAAAACGCTCTCGGGTGCTTGCGCATGAAGAAATGACCACCTCCAACGTTTGGTTTATGTTTTATGAGCATTTTTAATCTTATTGCTTAAATCGCATTTTCTCGGCGAGCTGAGCGCTTTTTCTGAATTGTGCCGCTCCCGTCACTCTGGTTAGGTTGGTATCGAAAAAAACGCTCTCGGGTGCTTTAGAGTGCCGAGTTTATCACTGCGCATGAAGAAATGACCACCTCCAACGTTTGGTTTATGTTTTATAAGCATTTTTAATTTTATTGCTTAAATCGCATTTTCTCGGCGAGCTGAGCGCTTTTTCTGAATTGTGCCGCTCCCGTAACTCTGGTTAGGTTGGCATCGAAAAAAACGCTCTCGGGTGAGTGCCGAGTTTATCACTGCGCATGAAGAAATGACCACTTCCAACGTTTGGTTTATGTTTTATAAGCATTTTTAATTTTATTGCTTAAATCGCATTTTCTCGGCGAGCTGAGCGCTTTTTCTGAATTGTGCCGCTCCCGTAACTCTGGTTAGGTTGGCATCGAAAAAAACGCTCTCGGGTGCTTTAGAGTGCCGAGTTTATCACTGCGCATGAAGAAATGACCACTTCCAACGTTTGGTTTATGTTTTATAAGCATTTTTAATTTTATTGCTTAAATCGCATTTTCTCGGCGAGCTGAGCACTTTTTCTGAATTGTGCCGCTCCCGTCACTCTGGTTAGGTTGGCATCGAAAAAAACGCTCTCGGGTGCTCTAGAGTGCCGAGTTTATTACTGCGCATTAAGAAATGACCACCTCCAACGTTTGGTTTATGTTTTATAAGCATTTTTAATTTTATTGCTTAAATCGCATTTTCTAGGCGAGCTGAGCACTTTTTCTGAATTGTGCCGCTCCCGTCACTCTGGTTAGGTTGGCATCGAAAAAAACGCTCTCGGGTGCTTTAGAGTGCCGAGTTATTCACTGCGCATGAAGAAATGACCACCTCCAACGTTTGGTTTATGTTTTATAAGCATTTTTAATTTTATTGCTTAAATCGCATTTTCTCGGCGAGCTGAGCACTTTTTCTGAATTGTGCCGCTCCCGTCACTCTGGTTAGGTTGGCATCGAAAAAAACGCTCTCGGGTGCTCTAGAGTGCCGAGTTTATTACTGCGCATTAAGAAATGACCACCTCCAACGTTTGGTTTATGTTTTATAAGCATTTTTAATTTTATTGCTTAAATCGCATTTTCTCGAAGAGCTGAGCACTTTTTCTGAATTGTGCCGCTCCCGTCACTCTGGTTAGGTTGGCATCGAAAAAAACGCTCTCGGGTGCTTTAGAGTGCCGAGTTATTCACTGCGCATGAAGAAATGACCACCTCCAACGTTTGGTTTATGTTTTATAAGCATTTTTAATTTTATTGCTTAAATCGCATTTTCTCGGCGAGCTGAGCACTTTTTCTGAATTGTGCCGCTCCCGTCACTCTGGTTAGGTTGGCATCGAAAAAAACGCTCTCGGGTGCTTTAGAGTGCCGAGTTTATCACTGCGCATGAAGAAATGACCACCTCCAACGTTTGGTTTATGTTTTATAAGCATTTTTAATTTTATTGCTTAAATCGCATTTTCTCGGCGAGCTGAGCGCTTTTTCTGAATTGTGCCGCTCCCGTCACTCTGGTTAGGTTGGCATCGAAAAAAACGCTCTCGGGTGCTTTAGAGTGCCGAGTTATTCACTGCGCATGAAGAAATGACCACCTCCAACGTTTGGTTTATGTTTTATAAGCATTTTTAATTTTATTGCTTAAATCGCATTTTCTCGGCGAGCTGAGCACTTTTTCTGAATTGTGCCGCTCCCGTCACTCTGGTTAGGTTGGCATCGAAAAAAACGCTATCGGGTGCTTTAGAGTGCCGAGTTATTCACTGCGCATGAAGAAATGACCACCTCCAACGTTTGGTTTATGTTTAATAAGCATTTTTAATTTTATTGCTTAAATCGCATTTTCTCGGCGAGCTGAGCACTTTTTCTGAATTGTGCCGCTCCCGTCACTCTGGTTAGGTTGGCATCGAAAAAAACGCTCTCGGGTGCTTTAGAGTGCCGAGTTTATTACTGCGCATTAAGAAATGACCACCTCCAACGTTTGGTTTATGTTTTATAAGCATTTTTAATTTTATTGCTTAAATCGCATTTTCTCGGCGAGCTGAGCACTTTTTCTGAATTGTGCCGCTCCCGTCACTCTGGTTAGGTTGACATCGAAAAAAACGCTCTCGGGTGCTTTAGAGTGCCGAGTTATTCACTGCGCATGAAGAAATGACCACCTCCAACGTTTGGTTAATGTTTAATAAGCATTTTTAACTTTATTGCTTAAATCGCATTTTCTCGGCGAGCTGAGCACTTTTTCTGAATTGTGCCGCTCCCGTCACTCTGGTTAGGTTGGCATCGAAAAAAACGCTCTCGGGTGCTTTAGAGTGCCGAGTTTATTACTGCGCATTAGGAAATGACCACCTCCAACGTTTGGTTTATGTTTTATAAGCATTTTTAATTTTATTGCTTAAATCGCATTTTCTCGGCGAGCTGAGCGCTTTTTCTGAATTGTGCCGCTCCCGTCACTCTGGTTAGGTTGGCATCGAAAAAAACGCTCTCGGGTGCTTTAGAGTGCCGAGTTTATTACTGCGCATTAAGAAATGACCACCTCCAACGTTTGGTTTATGTTTTATAAGCATTTTTAATTTTATTGCTTAAATCGCATTTTCTCGGCGAGCTGAGCACTTTTTCTGAATTGTGCCGCTCCCGTCACTCTGGTTAGGTTGGCATCGAAAAAAACGCTCTCGGGTGCTTTAGAGTGCCGAGTTTATTACTGCGCATTGAGAAATGACCACCTCCAACGTTTGGTTTATGTTTTATAAGCATTTTTAATTTTATTGCTTAAATCGCATTTTCTCGGCGAGCTGAGCACTTTTTCTGAATTGTGCCGCTCCCGTCACTCTGGTTAGGTTGGCATCGAAAAAAACGCTCTCGGGTGCTATAGAGTGCCGAGTTTATTACTGCGCATTAAGAAATGACCACCTCCAACGTTTGGTTTATGTTTTATAAGCATTTTTAATTTTATTGCTTAAATCGCATTTTCTCGGCGAGCTGAGCACTTTTTCTGAATTGTGCCGCTCCCGTCACTCTGGTTAGGTTGGCATCGAAAAAAACGCTCTCGGGTGCTTTAGAGTGCCGAGTTTATCACTGCGCATGAAGAAATGACCACCTCCAACGTTTGGTTTATGTTTTATAAGCATTTTTAATTTTATTGCTTAAATCGCATTTTCTCGGCGAGCTGAGCGCTTTTTCTGAATTGTGCCGCTCCCGTCACTCTGGTTAGGTTGGCATCGAAAAAAACGCTCTCGGGTGCTTTAGAGTGCCGAGTTATTCACTGCGCATGAAGAAATGACCACCTCCAATGTTTGGTTTATGTTTAATAAGCATTTTTAATTTTATTGCTTAAATCGCATTTTCTCGGCGAGCTGAGCGCTTTTTCTGAATTGTGCCGCTCCCGTCACTCTGGTTAGGTTGGCATCGAAAAAAACGCTCTCGGGTGCTTTAGAGTGCCGAGTTATTCACTGCGCATGAAGAAATGACCACCTCCAACGTTTGGTTTATGTTTAATAAGCATTTTTAATTTTATTGCTTAAATCGCATTTTCTCGGCGAGCTGAGCACTTTTTCTGAATTGTGCCGCTCCCGTCACTCTGGTTAGGTTGGCATCGAAAAAAACGCTCTCGGGTGCTTTAGAGTAACGAGTTTATTACTGCGCATTAAGAAATGACCACCTCCAACGTTTGGTTTATGTTTTATAAGCATTTTTAATTTTATTGCTTAAATCGCATTTTCTCGGCGAGCTGAGCACTTTTTCTGAATTGTGCCGCTCCCGTCACTCTGGTTAGGTTGGCATCGAAAAAAACACTCTCGGGTGCTTTAGAGTGCCGAGTTTATTACTGCGCATTAAGAAATGACCACCTCCAACGTTTGGTTTATGTTTTATAAGCATTTTTAATTTTATTGCTTAAATCGCATTTTCTCGGCGAGCTGAGCACTTTTTCTGAATTGTGCCGCTCCCGTCACTCTGGTTAGGTTGGCATCGAAAAAAACGCTCTCGGGTGCTTTAGAGTGCCGAGTTTATTACTGCGCATTAAGAAATGACCACCTCCAACGTTTGGTTTATGTTTTATAAGCATTTTTAATTTTATTGCTTAAATCGCATTTTGTCGGCGAGCTGAGCACTTTTTCTGAATTGTGCCGCTCCCGTCACTCTGGTTAGGTTGGCATCGAAAAAAACGCTCTCGGGTGCTTTAGAGTGCCGAGTTATTCACTGCGCATGAAGAAATGACCACCTCCAACGTTTGGTTTATGTTTAATAAGCATTTTTAATTTTATTGCTTGAATCGCATTTTCTCGGCGAGCTGAGCACTTTTTCTGAATTGTGCTGCTCCCGTCACTCTGGTTAGGTTGGCATCGAAAAAAACGCTCTCGGGTGCTTTAGAGTGCCGAGTTTATCACTGCGCATGAAGAAATGACCACCTCCAACGTTTGGTTTATGTTTTATAAGCATTTTTAATTTTATTGCTTAAATCACATTTTCTCGGCGAGCTGAGCACTTTTTCTGAATTGTGCCGCTCCCGTCACTCTGGTTAGGTTGGCATCGAAAAAAACGCTCTCGGGTGCTTTAGAGTGCCGAGTTTATCACTGCGCATGAAGAAATGACCACCTCCAACGTTTGGTTTATGTTTTATAAGCATTTTTAATTTTATTGCTTAAATCGCATTTTCTCGGCGAGCTGAGCGCTTTTTCTGAATTGTGCCGCTCCCGTCACTCTGGTTAGGTTGGCATCGAAAAAAACGCTCTCGGGTGCTTTAGAGTGCCGAGTTTATTACTGCGCATTAAGAAATGACCACCTCTAACGTTTGGTTTATGTTTTATAAGCATTTTTAATTTTATTGCTTAAATCGCATTTTCTCGGCGAGCTGAGCACTTTTTCTGAATTGTGCCGCTCCCGTCACTCTGGTTAGGTTGGCATCGAAAAAAACGCTCTCGGGTGCTTTAGAGTGCCGAGTTTATTACCGCGCATTAAGAAATGACCACCTCCAACGTTTGGTTTATGTTTTATAAGCATTTTTAATTTTATTGCTTAAATCGCATTTTCTCGGCGAGCTGAGCACTTTTTCTGAATTGTGCCGCTCCCGTCACTCTGGTTAGGTTGGCATCGAAAAAAACGCTATCGGGTGCTTTAGAGTGCCGAGTTATTCACTGCGCATGAAGAAATGACCACCTCCAACGTTTGGTTTATGTTTAATAAGCATTTTTAATTTTATTGCTTAAATCGCATTTTCTCGGCGAGCTGAGCACTTTTTCTGAATTGTGCCGCTCCCGTCACTCTGGTTAGGTTGGCATCGAAAAAAACGCTCTCGGGTGCTTTAGAGTGCCGAGTTTATCACTGCGCATTAAGAAATGACCACCTCCAACGTTTGGTTTATGTTTTATAAGCATTTTTCATTTTATTGCTTAAATCGCATTTTCTCGGCGAGCTGAGCACTTTTTCTGAATTGTGCCGCTCCCGTCACTCTGGTTAGGTTGGCATCGAAAAAAACGCTCTCGGGTGCTTTAGAGTGCCGAGTTTATTACTGCGCATTAAGAAATGAACACCTCCAACGTTTGGTTTATGTTTTATAAGCATTTTTAATTTTATTGCTTAAATCGCATTTTCTCGGCGAGCTGAGCGCTTTTTCTGAATTGTGCCGCTCCCGTCACTCTGGTTAGGTTGGCATCGAAAAAAACGCTCTCGGGTGCTTTAGAGTTTCGAGTTATTCACTGCGCATGAAGAAATGACCACCTCCAACGTTTGGTTTATGTTTAATAAGCATTTTTAATTTTATTGCTTAAATCGCATTTTCTCGGCGAGCTGAGCACTTTTTCTGAATTGTGCCGCTCCCGTCACTCTGGTTAGGTTGGCATCGAAAAAAACGCTCTCGGGTGCTTTAGAGTGCCGAGTTTATTACTGCGCATTAAGAAATGACCACCTCCAACGTTTGGTTTATGTTTTATAAGCATTTTTAATTTTATTGCTTAAATCGCATTTTCTCGGCGAGCTGAGCGCTTTTTCTGAATTGTGCCGCTCGCGTCACTCTGGTTAGGTTGGCATCGAAAAAAACGCTTTCGGGTGCTTTAGAGTGCCGAGTTATTCACTGCGCATGAAGAAATGACCACCTCCAACGTTTGGTTTATGTTTAATAAGCATTTTTAATTTTATTGCTTAAATCGCATTTTCTCGGCGAGCTGAGCACTTTTTCTGAATTGTGCCGCTCCCGTCACTCTGGTTAGGTTGGCATCGAAAAAAACGCTCTCGGGTGCTTTAGAGTGCCGAGTTATTCACTGCGCATGAAGAAATGACCACCTCCAACGTTTGGTTTATGTTTAATAAGCATTTTTAATTTTATTGCTTAAATCGCATTTTCTCGGCGAGCTGAGCGCTTTTTCTGAATTGTGCCGCTCCCGTCACTCTGGTTAGGTTGGCATCGAAAAAAACGCTCTCGGGTGCTTTAGAGTGCCGAGTTATTCACTGCGCATGAAGAAATGACCACCTCCAACGTTTGGTTTATGTTTTATAAGCATTTTTAATTTTATTGCTTAAATCGCATTTTCTCGGCGAGCTGAGCGCTTTTTCTGAATTGTGCCGCTCCCGTCACTCTGGTTAGGTTGGCATCGAAAAAAACGCTCTCGGGTGCTTTAGAGTAACGAGTTTATTACTGCGCATTAAGAAATGACCACCTCCAACGTTTGGTTTATGTTTTATAAGCATTTTTAATTTTATTGCTTAAATCGCATTTTCTCGGCGAGCTGAGCACTTTTTCTGAATTGTGCCGCTCCCGTCACTCTGGTTAGGTTTGCATCGAAAAAAACGCTCTCGGGTGCTTTAGAGTGCCGAGTTATTCACTGCGCATGAAGAAATGACCACCTCCAACGTTTGGTTTATGTTTAATAAGCATTTTTAATTTTATTGCTTAAATCGCATTTTCTCGGCGAGCTGAGCACTTTTTCTGAATTGTGCCGCTCCCGTCACTCTGGTTAGGTTGGCATCGAAAAAAACGCTCTCGGGTGCTTTAGAGTGCCGAGTTATTCACTGCGCATGAAGAAATGACCACCTCCAACGTTTGGTTTATGTTTAATAAGCATTTTTAATTTTATTGCTTAAATCGCATTTTCTCGGCGAGCTGAGCGCTTTTTCTGAATTGTGCCGCTCCCGTCACTCTGGTTAGGTTGGCATCGAAAAAAACGCTCTCGGGTGCTTTAGAGTGCCGAGTTATTCACTGCGCATGAAGAAATGACCACCTCCAACGTTTGGTTTATGTTTTATAAGCATTTTTAATTTTATTGCTTAAATCGCATTTTCTCGGCGAGCTGAGCGCTTTTTCTGAATTGTGCCGCTCCCGTCACTCTGGTTAGGTTGGCATCGAAAAAAACGCTCTCGGGTGCTTTAGAGTAACGAGTTTATTACTGCGCATTAAGAAATGACCACCTCCAACGTTTGGTTTATGTTTTATAAGCATTTTTAATTTTATTGCTTAAATCGCATTTTCTCGGCGAGCTGAGCACTTTTTCTGAATTGTGCCGCTCCCGTCACTCTGGTTAGGTTTGCATCGAAAAAAACGCTCTCGGGTGCTTTAGAGTGCCGAGTTTATTACTGCGCATTAAGAAATGACCACCTCCAACGTTTGGTTTATGTTTTATAAGCATTTTTAATTTTATTGCTTAAATCGCATTTTCTCGGCGAGCTGAGCACTTTTTCTGAATTGTGCCGCTCCCGTCACTCTGGTTAGGTTGGCATCGAAAAAAACGCTCTCGGGTGCTTTAGAGTGCCGAGTTTATTACTGCGCATTAAGAAATGACCACCTCCAACGTTTGGTTTATGTTTTATAAGCATTTTTAATTTTATTGCTTAAATCGCATTTTGTCGGCGAGCTGAGCACTTTTTCTGAATTGTGCCGCTCCCGTCACTCTGGTTAGGTTGGCATCGAAAAAAACGCTCTCGGGTGCTTTAGAGTGCCGAGTTATTCACTGCGCATGAAGAAATGACCACCTCCAACGTTTGGTTTATGTTTAATAAGCATTTTTAATTTTATTGCTTGAATCGCATTTTCTCGGCGAGCTGAGCACTTTTTCTGAATTGTGCTGCTCCCGTCACTCTGGTTAGGTTGGCATCGAAAAAAACGCTCTCGGGTGCTTTAGAGTGCCGAGTTTATCACTGCGCATGAAGAAATGACCACCTCCAACGTTTGGTTTAGCATTTTTAATTTTATTGCTTAAATCGCATTTTCTCGGCGAGCTGAGCACTTTTTCTGAATTGTGCCGCTCCCGTCACTCTGGTTAGGTTGGCATCGAAAAAAACGCTCTCGGGTGCTTTAGAGTGCCGAGTTTATCACTGCGCATTAAGAAATGACCACCTCCAACGTTTGGTTTATGTTTTATAAGCATTTTTCATTTTATTGCTTAAATCGCATTTTCTCGGCGAGCTGAGCACTTTTTCTGAATTGTGCCGCTCCCGTCACTCTGGTTAGGTTGGCATCGAAAAAAACGCTCTCGGGTGCTTTAGAGTGCCGAGTTTATTACTGCGCATTAAGAAATGACCACCTCCAACGTTTGGTTTATGTTTTATAAGCATTTTTAATTTTATTGCTTAAATCGCATTTTCTCGGCGAGCTGAGCGCTTTTTCTGAATTGTGCCGCTCCCGTCACTCTGGTTAGGTTGGCATCGAAAAAAACGCTCTCGGGTGCTTTAGAGTTTCGAGTTATTCACTGCGCATGAAGAAATGACCACCTCCAACGTTTGGTTTATGTTTAATAAGCATTTTTAATTTTATTGCTTAAATCGCATTTTCTCGGCGAGCTGAGCACTTTTTCTGAATTGTGCCGCTCCCGTCACTCTGGTTAGGTTGGCATCGAAAAAAACGCTCTCGGGTGCTTTAGAGTGCCGAGTTTATTACTGCGCATTAGGAAATGACCACCTCCAACGTTTGGTTTATGTTTTATAAGCATTTTTAATTTTATTGCTTAAATCGCATTTTCTCGGCGAGCTGAGCGCTTTTTCTGAATTGTGCCGCCCCCGTCACTCTGGTTAGGTTGGCATCGAAAAAAACGCTCTCGGGTGCTTTAGAGTGCCGAGTTTATTACTGCGCATTAAGAAATGACCACCTCCAACGTTTGGTTTATGTTTTATAAGCATTTTTAATTTTATTGCTTAAATCGCATTTTCTCGGCGAGCTGAGCACTTTTTCTGAATTGTGCCGCTCCCGTCACTCTGGTTAGGTTGGCATCGAAAAAAACGCTCTCGGGTGCTTTAGAGTGCCGAGTTTATTACTGCGCATTGAGAAATGACCACCTCCAACGTTTGGTTTATGTTTTATAAGCATTTTTAATTTTATTGCTTAAATCGCATTTTCTCGGCGAGCTGAGCACTTTTTCTGAATTGTGCCGCTCCCGTCACTCTGGTTAGGTTGGCATCGAAAAAAACGCTCTCGGGTGCTTTAGAGTGCCGAGTTTATTACTGCGCATTAAGAAATGACCACCTCCAACGTTTGGTTTATGTTTTATAAGCATTTTTAATTTTATTGCTTAAATCGCATTTTCTCGGCGAGCTGAGCGCTTTTTCTGAATTGTGCCGCTCCCGTCACTCTGGTTAGGTTGGCATCGAAAAAAACGCTCTCGGGTGCTTTAGAGTGCCGAGTTTATCACTGCGCATGAAGAAATGACCACCTCCAACGTTTGGTTTATGTTTTATAAGCATTTTTAATTTTATTGCTTAAATCTCATTTTCTCGGCGAGCTGAGCGCTTTTTCTGAATTGTGCCGCTCCCGTAACTCTGGTTAGGTTGGCATCGAAAAAAACGCTCTCGGGTGCTTTAGAGTGCCGAGTTTATCACTGCGCATGAAGAAATGACCACTTCCAACGTTTGGTTTATGTTTTATAAGCATTTTTAATTTTATTGCTTAAATCGCATTTTCTCGGCGAGCTGAGCACTTTTTCTGAATTGTGCCGCTCCCGTCACTCTGGTTAGGTTGGCATCGAAAAAAACGCTCTCGGGTGCTCTAGAGTGCCGAGTTTATTACTGCTCATTAAGAAATGACCACCTCCAACGTTTGGTTTATGTTTTATAAGCATTTTTAATTTTATTGCTTAAATCGCATTTTCTCGGCGAGCTGAGCACTTTTTCTGAATTGTGCCGCTCCCGTCACTCTGGTTAGGTTGGCATCGAAAAAAACGCTCTCGGGTGCTTTAGAGTGCCGAGTTTATTACTGCGCATTAAGAAATGACCACCTCCAACGTTTGGTTTATGTTTTATAAGCATTTTTAATTTTATTGCTTAAATCGCATTTTCTCGGCGAGCTGAGCACTTTTTCTGAATTGTGCCGCTCCCGTCACTCTGGTTAGGTTGGCATCGAAAAAAACGCTCTCGGGTGCTTTAGAGTGCCGAGTTATTCACTGCGCATGAAGAAATGACCACCTCCAACGTTTGGTTTATGTTTTATAAGCATTTTTAATTTTATTGTTTAATCGCATTTTCTCGGCGAGCTGAGCACTTTTTCTGAATTGTGCCGCTCCCGTCACTCTGGTTAGGTTGGCATCGAAAAAAACGCTCTCGGGTGCTTTAGAGTGCCGAGTTTATCACTGCGCATGAAGAAATGACCACCTCCAACGTTTGGTTTATGTTTTATAAGCATTTTTAATTTTATTGCTTAAATCGCATTTTCTCGGCGAGCTGAGCGCTTTTTCTGAATTGTGCCGCTCCCGTCACTCTGGTTAGGTTGGCATCGAAAAAAACGCTCTCGGGTGCTTTAGAGTGCCGAGTTATTCACTGCGCATGAAGAAATGACCACCTCCAATGTTTGGTTTATGTTTAATAAGCATTTTTAATTTTATTGCTTAAATCGCATTTTCTCGGCGAGCTGAGCGCTTTTTCTGAATTGTGCCGCTCCCGTCACTCTGGTTAGGTTGGCATCGAAAAAAACGCTCTCGGGTGCTTTAGAGTGCCGAGTTTATTACTGCGCATTAGGAAATGACCACCTCCAACGTTTGGTTTATGTTTTATAAGCATTTTTAATTTTATTGCTTAAATCGCATTTTCTCGGCGAGCTGAGCGCTTTTTCTGAATTGTGCCGCTCCCGTCACTCTGGTTAGGTTGGCATCGAAAAAAACGCTCTCGGGTGCTTTAGAGTGCCGAGTTTATTACTGCGCATTAAGAAATGACCACCTCCAACGTTTGGTTTATGTTTTATAAGCATTTTTAATTTTATTGCTTAAATCGCATTTTCTCGGCGAGCTGAGCACTTTTTCTGAATTGTGCCGCTCCCGTCACTCTGGTTAGGTTGGCATCGAAAAAAACGCTCTCAGGTGCTTTAGAGTGCCGAGTTTATTACTGCGCATTAAGAAATGACCACCTCCAACGTTTGGTTTATGTTTTATAAGCATTTTTAATTTTATTGCTTAAATCGCATTTTCTCGGCGAGCTGAGCACTTTTTCTGAATTGTGCCGCTCCCGTCACTCTGGTTAGGTTGGCATCGAAAAAAACGCTCTCGGGTGCTTTAGAGTGCCGAGTTTATTACTGCGCATTAAGAAATGACCACCTCCAACGTTTGGTTTATGTTTTATAAGCATTTTTAATTTTATTGCTTAAATCGCATTTTCTCGGCGAGCTGAGCACTTTTTCTGAATTGTGCCGCTCCCGTCACTCTGGTTAGGTTGGCATCGAAAAAAACGCTCTCGGGTGCTTTAGAGTGCCGAGTTATTCACTGCGCATGAAGAAATGACCACCTCCAACGTTTGGTTTATGTTTAATAAGCATTTTTAATTTTATTGCTTGAATCGCATTTTCTCGGCGAGCTGAGCACTTTTTCTGAATTGTGCCGCTCCCGTCACTCTGGTTAGGTTGGCATCGAAAAAAACGCTCTCGGGTGCTTTAGAGTGCCGAGTTTATCACTGCGCATGAAGAAATGACCACCTCCAACGTTTGGTTTATGTTTTATAAGCATTTTTAATTTTATTGCTTAAATCGCATTTTCTCGGCGAGCTGAGCGCTTTTTCTGAATTGTGCCGCTCCCGTCACTCTGGTTAGGTTGGCATCGAAAAAAACGCTCTCGGGTGCTTTAGAGTGCCGAGTTTATCACTGCGCATGAAGAAATGACCACCTCCAACGTTTGGTTTATGTTTTATAAGCATTTTTAATTTTATTGCTTAAATCGCATTTTCTCGGCGAGCTGAGCACTTTTTCTGAATTGTGCCGCTCCCGTCACTCTGGTTAGGTTGGCATCGAAAAAAACGCTCTCGGGTGCTTTAGAGTGCCGAGTTTATCACTGCGCATGAAGAAATGACCACCTCCAACGTTTGGTTTATGTTTTATAAGCATTTTTAATTTTATTGCTTAAATCGCATTTTCTCGGCGAGCTGAGCGCTTTTTCTGAATTGTGCCTGTCCCGTCACTCTGGTTAGGTTGGCATCGAAAAAAACGCTCTCGGGTGCTTTAGAGTGCCGAGTTATTCACTGCGCATGAAGAAATGACCACCTCCAACGTTTGGTTTATGTTTAATAAGCATTTTTAATTTTATTGCTTAAATCGCATTTTCTCGGCGAGCTGAGCGCTTTTTCTGAATTGTGCCGCTCCCGTCACTCTGGTTAGGTTGGCATCGAAAAAAACGCTCTCGGGTGCTTTAGAGTGCCGAGTTATTCACTGCGCATGAAGAAATGACAACCTCCAACGTTTGGTTTATGTTTAATAAGCATTTTTAATTTTATTGCTTAAATCGCATTTTCTCGGCGAGCTGAGCACTTTTTCTGAATTGTGCCGCTCCCGTCACTCTGGTTAGGTTGGCATCGAAAAAAACGCTCTCGGGTGCTTTAGAGTGCCGAGTTTATTACTGCGCATTAAGAAATGACCACCTCCAACGTTTGGTTTATGTTTTATAAGCATTTTTAATTTTATTGCTTAAATCGCATTTTCTCGGCGAGCTGAGCGCTTTTTCTGAATTGTGCCGCTCCCGTCACTCTGGTTAGGTTGGCATCGAAAAAAACGCTCTCGGGTGCTTTAGAGTGCCGAGTTTATTACTGCGCATTAAGAAATGACCACCTCCAACGTTTGGTTTATGTTTTATAAGCATTTTTAATTTTATTGCTTAAATCGCATTTTCTCGGCGAGCTGAGCACTTTTTCTGAATTGTGCCGTCCCGTCACTCTGGTTAGGTTGGCATCGAAAAAAACGCTCACGGGTGCTTTAGAGTGCCAAGTTTATTACTGCGCATTAAGAAATGACCACCTCCAACGTTTGGTTTATGTTTTATAAGCATTTTTAATTTTATTGCTTAAATCGCATTTTCTCGGCGAGCTGAGCACTTTTTCTGAATTGTGCCGCTCCCGTCACTCTGGTTAGGTTGGCATCGAAAAAAACGCTCTCGGGTGCTTTAGAGTGCCGAGTTATTCACTGCGCATGGAGAAATGACCACCTCCAACGTTTGGTTTATGTTTCATAAGCATTTTTAATTTTATTGCTTAAATCGCATTTTCTCGGCGAGCTGAGCACTTTTTCTGAATTGTGCCGCTCCCGTCACTCTGGTTAGGTTGGCATCGAAAAAAACGCTCTCGGGTGCTTTAGAGTGCCGAGTTTATCACTGCGCATGAAGAAATGACCACCTCCAACGTTTGGTTTATGTTTTATAAGCATTTTTAATTTTATTGCTTAAATCGCATTTTCTCGGCGAGCTGAGCGCTTTTTCTGAATTGTGCCGCTCCCGTCACTCTGGTTAGGTTGGCATCGAAAAAAACGCTCTCGGGTGCTTTAGAGTGCCGAGTTTATCACTGCGCATGAAGAAATGACCACCTCCAACGTTTGGTTTATGTTTTATAAGCATTTTTAATTTTATTGCTTAAATCGCATTTTCTCGGCGAGCTGAGCGCTTTTTCTGAATTGTGCCGCTCCCGTAACTCTGGTTAGGTTGGCATCGAAAAAAACGCTCTCGGGTGCTTTAGAGTGCCGAGTTTATCACTGCGCATGAAGAAATGACCACTTCCAACGTTTGGTTTATGTTTTATAAGCATTTTTAATTTTATTGCTTAAATCGCATTTTCTCGGCGAGCTGAGCGCTTTTTCTGAATTGTGCCGCTCCCGTAACTCTGGTTAGGTTGGCATCGAAAAAAACGCTCTCGGGTGCTTTAGAGTGCCGAGTTTATCACTGCGCATGAAGAAATGACCACTTCCAACGTTTGGTTTATGTTTTATAAGCATTTTTAATTTTATTGCTTAAATCGCATTTTCTCGGCGAGCTGAGCACTTTTTCTGAATTGTGCCGCTCCCGTCACTCTGGTTAGGTTGGCATCGAAAAAAACGCTCTCGGGTGCTTTAGAGTGCCGAGTTTATTACTGCGCATTAAGAAATGACCACCTCCAACGTTTGTTTATGTTTTATAAGCATTTTTAATTTTATTGCTTAAATCGCATTTTCTCGGCGAGCTGAGCACTTTTTCTGAATTGTGCCGCTCCCGTCACTCTGGTTAGGTTGGCATCGAAAAAAACGCTCTCGGGTGCTTTAGAGTGCCGAGTTTATTACTGCGCATTAAGAAATGACCACCTCCAACGTTTGGTTTATGTTTTATAAGCATTTTTAATTTTATTGCTTAAATCGCATTTTCTCGGCGAGCTGAGCGCTTTTTCTGAATTGTGCCGCTCCCGTCACTCTGGTTAGGTTGGCATCGAAAAAAACGCTCTCGGGTGCTTTAGAGTGCCGAGTTATTCACTGCGCATGAAGAAATGACCACCTCCAACGTTTGGTTTATGTTTAATAAGCATTTTTAATTTTATTGCTTAAATCGCATTTTCTCGGCGAGCTGAGCACTTTTTCTGAATTGTGCCGCTCCCGTCACTCTGGTTAGGTTGGCATCGAAAAAAACGCTCTCGGGTGCTTTAGAGTGCCGAGTTTGTTACTGCGCATTAAGAAATGACCACCTCCAACGTTTGGTTTATGTTTTATAAGCATTTTTAATTTTATTGCTTAAATCGCATTTTCTCGGCGAGCTGAGCGCTTTTTCTGAATTGTGCCGCTCCCGTCACTCTGGTTAGGTTGGCATCGAAAAAAACGCTCTCGGGTGCTTTAGAGTGCCGAGTTTATTACTGCGCATTAAGAAATGACCACCTCCAACGTTTGGTTTATGTTTAATAAGCATTTTTAATTTTATTGCTTAAATCGCATTTTCTCGGCGAGCTGAGCACTTTTTCTGAATTGTGCCGCTCCCGTCACTCTGGTTAGGTTGGCATCGAAAAAAACGCTCTCGGGTGCTTTAGAGTGCCGAGTTATTCACTGCGCATGAAGAAATGACCACCTCCAACGTTTGGTTTATGTTTTATAAGCATTTTTAATTTTATTGCTTAAATCGCATTTTCTCGGCGAGCTGAGCACTTTTTCTGAATTGTGCCGCTCCCGTCACTCTGGTTAGGTTGGCATCGAAAAAAACGCTCTCGGGTGCTTTAGAGTGCCGAGTTTATTACTGCGCATTAAGAAATGACCACCTCCAACGTTTGGTTTATGTTTTATAAGCATTTTTAATTTTATTGCTTAAATCGCATTTTCTCGGCGAGCTGAGCACTTTTTCTGAATTGTGCCGCTCCCGTCACTGTGGTTAGGTTGGCATCGAAAAAAACGCTCTCGGGTGCTTTAGAGTGCCGAGTTATTCACTGCGCATGGAGAAATGACCACCTCCAACGTTTGGTTTATGTTTTATAAGCATTTTTAATTTTATTGCTTAAATCGCATTTTCTCGGCGAGCTGAGCGCTTTTTCTGAATTGTGCCGCTCCCGTCACTCTGGTTAGGTTGGCATCGAAAAAAAGGCTCTCGGGTGCTTTAGAGTGCCGAGTTTATTACTGCGCATTAAGAAATGACCACCTCCAACGTTTGGTTTATGTTTTATAAGCATTTTTAATTTTATTGCTTAAATCGCATTTTCTCGGCGAGCTGAGCACTTTTTCTGAATTGTGCCGCTCCCGTCACTCTGGTTAGGTTGGCATCGAAAAAAACGCTCTCGGGTGCTTTAGAGTGCCGAGTTTATTACTGCGCATTAAGAAATGACCACCTCCAACGTTTGGTTTATGTTTCATAAGCATTTTTAATTTTATTGCTTAAATCGCATTTTCTCGGCGAGCTGAGCACTTTTTCTGAATTGTGCCGCTCCCGTCACTCTGGTTAGGTTGGCATCGAAAAAAACGCTCTCGGGTGCTTTAGAGTGCCGAGTTTATTACTGCGCATTAAGAAATGACCACCTCCAACGTTTGGTTTATGTTTTATAAGCATTTTTAATTTTATTGCTTAAATCGCATTTTCTCGGCGAGCTGAGCACTTTTTCTGAATTGTGCCGCTCCCGTCACTCTGGTTAGGTTGGCATCGAAAAAAACGCTCTCGGGTGCTTTAGAGTGCCGAGTTATTCACTGCGCATGAAGAAATGACCACCTCCAACGTTTGGTTTATGTTTAATAAGCATTTTTAATTTTATTGCTTGAATCGCATTTTCTCGGCGAGCTGAGCACTTTTTCTGAATTGTGCCGCTCCCGTCACTCTGGTTAGGTTGGCATCGAAAAAAACGCTCTCGGGTGCTTTAGAGTGCCGAGTTTATCACTGCGCATGAAGAAATGACCACCTCCAACGTTTGGTTTATGTTTTATAAGCATTTTTAATTTTATTGCTTAAATCGCATTTTCTCGGCGAGCTGAGCGCTTTTTCTGAATTGTGCCGCTCCCGTCACTCTGGTTAGGTTGGCATCGAAAAAAACGCTGTCGGGTGCTTTAGAGTGCCGAGTTTATCACTGCGCATGAAGAAATGACCACCTCCAACGTTTGGTTTATGTTTTATAAGCATTTTTAATTTTATTTCTTAAATCGCATTTTCTCGGCGAGCTGAGCACTTTTTCTGAATTGTGCCGCTCCCGTCACTCTGGTTAGGTTGGCATCGAAAAAAACGCTCTCGGGTGCTTTAGAGTGCCGAGTTTATCACTGCGCATGAAGAAATGACCACCTCCAACGTTTGGTTTATGTTTTATAAGCATTTTTAATTTTATTGCTTAAATCGCATTTTCTCGGCGAGCTGAGCGCTTTTTCTGAATTGTGCCTGTCCCGTCACTCTGGTTAGGTTGGCATCGAAAAAAACGCTCTCGGGTGCTTTAGAGTGCCGAGTTATTCACTGCGCATGAAGAAATGACCACCTCCAACGTTTGGTTTATGTTTAATAAGCATTTTTAATTTTATTGCTTAAATCGCATTTTCTCGGCGAGCTGAGCGCTTTTTCTGAATTGTGCCGCTCCCGTCACTCTGGTTAGGTTGGCATCGAAAAAAACGCTCTCGGGTGCTTTAGAGTGCCGAGTTTATCACTGCGCATGAAGAAATGACCACCTCCAACGTTTGGTTTATGTTTTATAAGCATTTTTAATTTTATTGCTTAAATCGCATTTTCTCGGCGAGCTGAGCGCTTTTTCTGAATTGTGCCGCTCCCGTAACTCTGGTTAGGTTGGCATCGAAAAAAACGCTCTCGGGTGCTTTAGAGTGCCGAGTTTATCACTGCGCATGAAGAAATGACCACTTCCAACGTTTGGTTTATGTTTTATAAGCATTTTTAATTTTATTGCTTAAATCGCATTTTCTCGGCGAGCTGAGCACTTTTTCTGAATTGTGCCGCTCCCGTCACTCTGGTTAGGTTGGCATCGAAAAAAACGCTCTCGGGTGCTCTAGAGTGCCGAGTTTATTACTGCGCATTAAGAAATGACCACCTCCAACGTTTGGTTTATGTTTTATAAGCATTTTTAATTTTATTGCTTAAATCGCATTTTCTCGGCGAGCTGAGCACTTTTTCTGAATTGTGCCGCTCCCGTCACTCTGGTTAGGTTGGCATCGAAAAAAACGCTCTCGGGTGCTTTAGAGTGCCGAGTTATTCACTGCGCATGAAGAAATGACCACCTCCAACGTTTGGTTTATGTTTTATAAGCATTTTTAATTTTATTGCTTAAATCGCATTTTCTCGGCGAGCTGAGCACTTTTTCTGAATTGTGCCGCTCCCGTCACTCTGGTTAGGTTGGCATCGAAAAAAACGCTCTCGGGTGCTTTAGAGTGCCGAGTTTATTACTGCGCATTAAGAAATGACCACCTCCAACGTTTGGTTTATGTTTTATAAGCATTTTTAATTTTATTGCTTAAATCGCATTTTCTCGGCGAGCTGAGCACTTTTTCTGAATTGTGCCGCTCCCGTCACTCTGGTTAGGTTGGCATCGAAAAAAACCCTATCGGGTGCTTTAGAGTGCCGAGTTATTCACTGCGCATGAAGAAATGACCACCTCCAACGTTTGGTTTATGTTTAATAAGCATTTTTAATTTTATTGCTTAAATCGCATTTTCTCGGCGAGCTGAGCACTTTTTCTGAATTGTGCCGCTCCCGTCACTCTGGTTAGGTTGGCATCGAAAAAAAACGCTCTCGGGTGCTTTAGAGTGCCGAGTTTATTACTGCGCATTAAGAAATGACCACCTCCAACGTTTGGTTTATGTTTTATAAGCATTTTTAATTTTATTGCTTAAATCGCATTTTCTCGGCGAGCTGAGCACTTTTTCTGAATTGTGCCGCTCCCGTCACTCTGGTTAGGTTGGCATCGAAAAAAACGCTCTCGGGTGCTTTAGAGTGCCGAGTTTATTACTGCGCATTAAGAAATGACCACCTCCAACGTTTGGTTTATGTTTTATAAGCATTTTTAATTTTATTACTTAAATCGCATTTTCTCGGCGAGCTGAGCGCTTTTTCTGAATTGTGCCGCTCCCGTCACTCTGGTTAGGTTGGCATCGAAAAAAACGCTCTCGGGTGCTTTAGAGTGCCGAGTTATTCACTGCGCATGAAGAAATGACCACCTCCAACGTTTGGTTTATGTTTAATAAGCATTTTTAATTTTATTGCTTAAATCGCATTTTCTCGGCGAGCTGAGCACTTTTTCTGAATTGTGCCGCTCCCGTCACTCTGGTTAGGTTGGCATCGAAAAAAACGCTCTCGGGTGCTTTAGAGTGCCGAGTTTATTACTGCGCATTAAGAAATGACCACCTCCAACGTTTGGTTTATGTTTTATAAGCATTTTTAATTTTATTGCTTAAATCGCATTTTCTCGGCGAGCTGAGCGCTTTTTCTGAATTGTGCCGCTCCCGTCACTCTGGTTAGGTTGGCATCGAAAAAAACGCTCTCGGGTGCTTTAGAGTGCCGAGTTATTCACTGCGCATGAAGAAATGACCACCTCCAACGTTTGGTTTATGTTTAATAAGCATTTTTAATTTTATTGCTTAAATCGCATTTTCTCGGCGAGCTGAGCACTTTTTCTGAATTGTGCCGCTCCCGTCACTCTGGTTAGGTTGGCATCGAAAAAAACGCTCTCGGGTGCTTTAGAGTGCCGAGTTTATTACTGCGCATTAAGAAATGACCACCTCCAACGTTTGGTTTATGTTTTATAAGCATTTTTAATTTTATTGCTTAAATCGCATTTTCTCGGCGAGCTGAGCACTTTTTCTGAATTGTGCCGCTCCCGTCACTCTGGTTAGGTTGGCATCGAAAAAAACGCTCTCGGGTGCTTTAGAGTGCCGAGTTTATCACTGCGCATTAAGAAATGACCACCTCCAACGTTTGGTTTATGTTTAATAAGTATTTTTAATTTTATTGCTTAAATCGCATTTTCTCGGCGAGCTGAGCACTTTTTCTGAATTGTGCCGCTCCCGTCACTCTGGTTAGGTTGGCATCGAAAAAAACGCTCTCGGGTGCTTTAGAGTGCCGAGTTTATTACTGCGCATTAAGAAATGACCACCTCCAACGTTTGGTTTATGTTTTATAAGCATTTTTAATTTTATTGCTTGAATCGCATTTTCTCGGCGAGCTGAGCACTTTTTCTGAATTGTGCCGCTCCCGTCACTCTGGTTAGGTTGGCATCGAAAAAAACGCTCACGGGTGCTTTAGAGTGCCGAGTTTATTACTGCGCATTAAGAAATGACCACCTCCAACGTTTGGTTTATGTTTTATAAGCATTTTTAATTTTATTGCTTAAATCGCATTTTCTCGGCGAGCTGAGCACTTTTTCTGAATTGTGCCGCTCCCGTCACTCTGGTTAGGTTGGCATCGAAAAAAACGCTCTCGGGTGCTTTAGAGTGCCGAGTTATTCACTGCGCATGGAGAAATGACCACCTCCAACGTTTGGTTTATGTTTTATAAGCATTTTTAATTTTATTGCTTAAATCGCATTTTCTCGGCGAGCTGAGCACTTTTTCTGAATTGTGCCGCTCCCGTCACTCTGGTTAGGTTGGCATCGAAAAAAACGCTCTCGGGTGCTTTAGAGTGCCGAGTTTATCACTGCGCATGAAGAAATGACCACCTCCAACGTTTGGTTTATGTTTTATAAGCATTTTTAATTTTATTGCTTAAATCGCATTTTCTCGGCGAGCTGAGCTTTTTTTCTGAATTGTGCCGCTCCCGTCACTCTGGTTAGGTTGGCATCGAAAAAAACGCTCTAGGGTGCTTTAGAGTGCCGAGTTTATCACTGCGCATGAAGAAATGACCACCTCCAACGTTTGGTTTATGTTTTATAAGCATTTTTAATTTTATTGCTTAAATCGCATTTTCTCGGCGAGCTGAGCACTTTTTCTGAATTGTGCCGCTCCCGTCACTCTGGTTAGGTTGGCATCGAAAAAAACGCTCTCGGGTGCTTTAGAGTGCCGACTTTATCACTGCGCATGAAGAAATGACCACCTCCAACGTTTGGTTTATGTTTTATAAGCATTTTTAATTTTATTGCTTAAATCGCATTTTCTCGGCGAGCTGAGCGCTTTTTCTGAATTGTGCCGCTCCCATAACTCTGGTTAGGTTGGCATCGAAAAAAACGCTCTCGGGTGCTTTAGAGTGCCGAGTTTATCACTGCGCATGAAGAAATGACCACTTCCAACGTTTGGTTTATGTTTTATAAGCATTTTTAATTTTATTGCTTAAATCGCATTTTCTCGGCGAGCTGAGCACGTTTTCTGAATTGTGCCGCTCCCGTCACTCTGGTTAGGTTGGCATCGAAAAAAACGCTCTCGGGTGCTCTAGAGTGCCGAGTTTATTACTGCGCATTAAGAAATGACCACCTCCAACGTTTGGTTTATGTTTTATAAGCATTTTTAATTTTATTGCTTAAATCGCATTTTCTCGGCGAGCTGAGCACTTTTTCTGAATTGTGCCGCTCCCGTCACTCTGGTTAGGTTGGCATCGAAAAAAACGCTCTCGGGTGCTTTAGAGTGCCGAGTTATTCACTGCGCATGAAGAAATGACCACCTCCAACGTTTGGTTTATGTTTTATAAGCATTTTTAATTTTATTGCTTAAATCGCATTTTCTCGGCGAGCTGAGCACTTTTTCTGAATTGTGCCGCTCCCGTCACTCTGGTTAGGTTGGCATCGAAAAAAACGCTCTCGGGTGCTTTAGAGTGCCGAGTTTATCACTGCGCATGAAGAAATGACCACCTCCAACGTTTGGTTTATGTTTTATAAGCATTTTTAATTTTATTGCTTAAATCGCATTTTCTCGGCGAGCTGAGCGCTTTTTCTGAATTGTGCCGCTCCCGTAACTCTGGTTAGGTTGGCATCGAAAAAAACGCTCTCGGGTGCTTTAGAGTGCCGAGTTTATCACTGCGCATGAAGAAATGACCACTTCCAACGTTTGGTTTATGTTTTATAAGCATTTTTAATTTTATTGCTTAAATCGCATTTTCTCGGCGAGCTGAGCACTTTTTCTGAATTGTGCCGCTCCCGTCACTCTGCATGGTTAGGTTGGCATCGAAAAAAACGCTCTCGGGTGCTCTAGAGTGCCGAGTTTATTACTGCGCATTAAGAAATGACCACCTCCAACGTTTGGTTTATGTTTTATAAGCATTTTTAATTTTATTGCTTAAATCGCATTTTCTCGGCGAGCTGAGCACTTTTTCTGAATTGTGCCGCTCCCGTCACTCTGGTTAGGTTGGCATCGAAAAAAACGCTCTCGGGTGCTTTAGAGTGCCGAGTTATTCACTGCGCATGAAGAAATGACCACCTCCAACGTTTGGTTTATGTTTTATAAGCATTTTTAATTGTATTGCTTAAATCGCATTTTCTCGGCGAGCTGAGCACTTTTTCTGAATTGTGCCGCTCCCGTCACTCTGGTTAGGTTGGCATCGAAAAAAACGCTCTCGGGTGCTTTAGAGTGCCGAGTTTATCACTGCGCATGAAGAAATGACCACCTCCAACGTTTGGTTTATGTTTTATAAGCATTTTTAATTTTATTGCTTAAATCGCATTTTCTCGGCGAGCTGAGCGCTTTTTCTGAATTGTGCCGCTCCCGTCACTCTGGTTAGGTTGGCATCGAAAAAAACGCTCTCGGGTGCTTTAGAGTGCCGAGTTATTCACTGCGCATGAAGAAATGACCACCTCCAACGTTTGGTTTATGTTTTATAAGCATTTTTAATTTTATTGCTTAAATCGCATTTTCTCGGTGAGCTGAGCGCTTTTTCTGAATTGTGCCGCTCCCGTCACTCTGGTTAGGTTGGCATCGAAAAAAACGCTCTCGGGTGCTTTAGAGTGCCGAGTTTATCACTGCGCATGAAGAAATGACCACCTCCAACGTTTGGTTTATGTTTTATAAGCATTTTTAATTTTATTGCTTAAATCGCATTTTCTCGGCGAGCTGAGCGCTTTTTCTGAATTGTGCCGCTCCCGTCACTCTGGTTAGTTTGGCATCGAAAAAAACGCTCTCGGGTGCTTTAGAGTGCCGAGTTTATCACTGCGCATGAAGAAATGACCACCTCCAACGTTTGGTTTATGTTTTATAAGCATTTTTAATTTTATTGCTTAAATCGCATTTTCTCGGCGAGCTGAGCACTTTTTCTGAATTGTGCCGCTCCCGTCACTCTGAATAGGTTGGCATCGAAAAAAACGCTCTCGGGTGCTTTAGAGTGCCGAGTTTATTACTGCGCATTAAGAAATGACCACCTCCAACGTTTGGTTTATGTTTTATAAGCATTTTTAATTTTATTGCTTAAATCGCATTTTCTCGGCGAGCTGAGCACTTTTTCTGAATTGTGCCGCTCCCGTCACTCTGGTTAGGTTGGCATCGAAAAAAACGCTCTCGGGTGCTTTAGAGTGCCGAGTTATTCACTGCGCATGAAGAAATGACCACCTCCAACGTTTGGTTTATGTTTTATAAGCATTTTTAATTTTATTGCTTAAATCGCATTTTCTCGGCGAGCTGAGCACTTTTTCTGAATTGTGCCGCTCCCGTCACTCTGGTTAGGTTGGCATCGAAAAAAACGCTCTCGGGTGCTTTAGAGTGCCGAGTACATCACTGCGCATGAAGAAATGACCACCTCCAACGTTTGGTTTATGTTTTATAAGCATTTTTAATTTTATTGCTTAAATCGCATTTTCTCGGCGAGCTGATCGCTTTTTCTGAATTGTGCCGCTCCCGTCACTCTGGTTAGGTTGGCATCGAAAAAAACGCTCTCGGGTGCTTTAGAGTGCCGAGTTTATCACTGCGCATGAAGAAATGACCACCTCCAACGTTTGGTTTATGTTTTAGAAGCATTTTTAATTTTATTGCTTAAATCGCATTTTCTCGGCGAGCTGAGCGCTTTTTCTGAATTGTGCCGCTCCCGTCACTCTGGTTAGGTTGGCATCGAAAAAAACGCTCTCGGGTGCTTTAGAGTGCCGAGTTTATCACTGCGCATGAAGAAATGACCACCTCCAACGTTTGGTTTATGTTTTATAAGCATTTTTAATTTTATTGCTTAAATCGCATTTTCTCGGCGAGCTGAGCGCTTTTTCTGAATTGTGCCGCTCCCGTCACTCTGGTTAGGTTGGCATCGAAAAAAACGCTCTCGGGTGCTTTAGAGTGCCGAGTTTATCACTGCGCATGAAGAAATGACCACCTCCAACGTTTGGTTTATGTTTTATAAGCATTTTTAATTTTATTGCTTAAATCGCATTTTCTCGGCGAGCTGAGCGCTTTTTCTGAATTGTGCCGCTCCCGTCACTCTGGTTAGGTTGGCATCGAAAAAAACGCTCTCGGGTGCTTTAGAGTGCCGAGTTATTCACTGCGCATGAAGAAATGACCACCTCCAACGTTTGGTTTATGTTTTATAAGCATTTTTAATTTTATTGCTTAAATCGCATTTTCTCGGCGAGCTGAGCACTTTTTCTGAATTGTTCCGCTCCCGTCACTCTGGTTAGGTTGGCATCGAAAAAAACACTCTCGGGTGCTTTAGAGTGCCGAGTTTATTACTGCGCATTAAGAAATGACCACCTCCAACGTTTGGTTTATGTTTTATAAGCATTTTTAATCTTATTGCTTAAATCGCATTTTCTCGGCGAGCTGAGCACTTTTTCTGAATTGTGCTGCTCCCGTCACTCTGGTTAGGTTGGCATCGAAAAAAACGCTCTCGGGTGCTTTAGAGTGCCGAGTTATTCACTGCGCATGAAGAAATGACCACCTCCAACGTTTGGTTTATGTTTTATAAGCATTTTTAATTTTATTGCTTAAATCGCATTTTCTCGGCGAGCTGAGCACTTTTTCTGAATTGTGCCGCTCCCGTCACTCTGGTTAGGTTGGCATCGAAAAAAACGCTCTCGGGTGCTTTAGAGTGCCGAGTGCATCTTTGCGCATGAAGAAATGACCACCTCCAACGTTTGGTTTATGTTTTATAAGCATTTTTAATTTTATTGCTTAAATCGCATTTTCTCGGCGAGCTGATCGCTTTTTCTGAATTGTGCCCCTCCCGTCACTCTGGTTAGGTTGGCATCGAAAAAAACGCTCTCGGGTGCTTTAGAGTGCCGAGTTTATCACTGCGCATGAAGAAATTACCACCTCCAACGTTTGGTTTATGTTTTATAAGCATTTTTAATTTTATTGCTTAAATCGCATTTTCTCGGCGAGCTGAGCGCTTTTTCTGAATTGTGCCGCTCCCGTCACTCTGGTTAGGTTGGCATCGAAAAAAATGCTCTCGGGTGCTTTAGAGTGCCGAGTTTATCACTGCGCATGAAGAAATGACCACCTCCAACGTTTGGTTTATGTTTTATAAGCATTTTTAATTTTATTGCTTGAATCGCATTTTCTCGGCGAGCTGAGCACTTTTTCTGAATTGTGCCGCTCCCGTCACTCTGGTTAGGTTGGCATCGAAAAAAAACGCTCTCAGGTGCTTTAGAGTGCCGAGTTTATTACTGCGCATTAAGAAATGACCACCTCCAACGTTTGGTTTATGTTTTAGAAGCATTTTTAATTTTATTGCTTAAATCGCATTTTCTCGGCGAGCTGAGCACTTTTTCTGAATTGTGCCGCTCCCGTCACTCTGGTTAGGTTGGCATCGAAAAAAACGCTCTCGGGTGCTTTAGAGTGCCGAGTTTATCACTGCGCATGAAGAAATGACCACCTCCAACGTTTGGTTTATGTTTTATAAGCATTTTTAATTTTATTGCTTAAATCGCATTTTCTCGGCGAGCTGAGAACTTTTTCTGAATTGCGCCGCTCCCGTCACTCTGGTTAGGTTGGCATCGAAAAAAACGCTCTCGGGTGCTTTAGAGTGCCGAGTTATTCACTGCGCATGAAGAAATGACCACCTCCAACGTTTGGTTTATGTTTTATAAGCATTTTTAATTTTATTGCTTAAATCGCATTTTCTCGGCGAGCTGAGCACTTTTTCTGAATTGTGCCGCTCCCGTCACTCTGGTTAGGTTGGCATCGAAAAAAACGCTCTCGGGTGCTTTAGAGTGCCGAGTTTATCACTGCGCATGAAGAAATGACCACCTCCAACGTTTGGTTTATGTTTTATAAGCATTTTTTATTTTATTGCTTAAATCGCATTTTCTCGGCGAGCTGAGCACTTTTTCTGAATTGTGCCGCTCCCGTCACTCTGGTTAGGTTGGCATCGAAAAAGACGCTCTCGGGTGCTTTAGAGTGCCGAGTTATTCACTGCGCATGAAGAAATGACCACCTCCAACGTTTGGTTTATGTTTTATAAGCATTTTTAGTTTTATTGCTTAAATCGCATTTTCTCGGCGAGCTGCAGAGCACTTTTTCTGAATTGTGCCGCTCCCGTCACTCTGGTTAGGTTGGCATCGAAAAAAAGGCTCTCGGGTGCTTTAGAGTGCCGAGTTTATCACTGCGCATGAAGAAATGACCACCTCCAACGTTTGGTTTATGTTTTATAAGCATTTTTAATTTTATTGCTTAAATCGCATTTTCTCGGCGAGCTGAGCACTTTTTCTGAATTGTGCCGCTCCCGTCACTCTGGTTAGGTTGGCATCGAAAAAAACGCTCTCAGGTGCTTTAGAGTGCCGAGTTTATTACTGCGCATTAAGAAATGACCACCTCCAACGTTTGGTTTATGTTTTATAAGCATTTTTAATTTTATTGCTTAAATCGCATTTTCTCGGCGAGCTGAGCACTTTTTCTGAATTGTGCCGCTCCCGTCACTCTGGTTAGGTTGGCATCGAAAAAAACGCTCTCGGGTGCTTTAGAGTGCCGAGTTTATCACTGCGCATGAAGAAATGACCACCTCCAACGTTTGGTTTATGTTTTATAAGCATTTTTAATTTTATTGCTTAAATCGCATTTTCTCGGCGAGCTGAGCGCTTTTTCTGAATTGTGCCGCTCCCGTCACTCTGGTTAGGTTGGCATCGAAAAAAACGCTCTCGGGTGCTTTAGAGTGCCGAGTTTATCACTGCGCATGAAGAAATGACCACCTCCAACGTTTGGTTTATGTTTTATAAGCATTTTTAATTTTATTGCTTAAATCGCATTTTCTCGGCGAGCTGAGCGCTTTTTCTGAATTGTGCCGCTCCCGTCACTCTGGTTAGGTTGGCATCGAAAAAAACGCTCTCGGGTGCTTTAGAGTGCCGAGTTTATCACTGCGCATGAAGAAATGACCACCTCCAACGTTTGGTTTATGTTTTATAAGCATTTTTAATTTTATTGCTTAAATCGCATTTTCTCGGCGAGCTGAGCGCTTTTTCTGAATTGTGCCGCTCCCGTCACTCTGGTTAGGTTGGCATCGAAAAAAACGCTCTCGGGTGCTTTAGAGTGCCGAGTTATTCACTGCGCATGAAGAAATTACCACCTCCAACGTTTGGTTTATGTTTTATAAGCATTTTTAATTTTATTGCTTAAATCGCATTTTCTCGGCGAGCTGAGCACTTTTTCTGAATTGTGCCGCTCCCGTCACTCTGGTTAGGTTGGCATCGAATAAAACGCTCTCGGGTGCTTTAGAGTGCCGAGTTTATCACTGCGCATGAAGAAATGACCACCTCCAACGTTTGGTTTATGTTTTATAAGCATTTTTAATTTTATCGCTTAAATCGCATTTTCTCGGCGAGCTGAGCGCTTTTTCTGAATTGTGCCGCTCCCGTCACTCTGGTTAGGTTGGCATCGAAAAAAACGCTCTCGGGTGCTTTAGAGTGCCGAGTTTATCACTGCGCATGAAGAAATGACCACCTCCAACGTTTGGTTTATGTTTTATAAGCATTCTTAATTTTATTGCTTAAATCGCATTTTCTCGGCGAGCTGAGCGCTTTTTCTGAATTGTGCCGCTCCCGTCACTCTGGTTAGGTTGGCATCGAAAAAAACGCTCTCGGGTGCTTTAGAGTGCCGAGTTTATCACTGCGCATGAAGAAATGACCACCTCCAACGTTTGGTTTATGTTTTATAAGCATTTTTAATTTTATTGCTTAAATCGCATTTTCTCGGCGAGCTGAGCACTGTTTCTGAATTGTGCCGCTCCCGTCACTCTGGTTAGGTTGGCATCGAAAAAAACGCTCTCGGGTGCTTTAGAGTGCCGAGTTTATCACTGCGCATGAAGAAATGACCACCTCCAACGTTTGGTTTATGTTTTATAAGCATTTTTAATTTTATTGCTTAAATCGCATTTTCTCGGCGAGCTGAGCGCTTTTTCTGAAATGTGCCGCTCCCGTCACTCTGGTTAGGTTGGCATCGAAAAAAACGCTCTCGGGTGCTTTAGAGTGCCGAGTTTATCACTGCGCATGAAGAAATGACCACCTCCAACGTTTGGTTTATCTTTTATAAGCATTTTTAATTGTATTGCTTAAATCGCATTTTCTCGGCGAGCTGAGCGCTTTTTCTGAATTGTGCCGCTCCCGTCACTCTGGTTAGGTTGGCATCGAAAAAAACGCTCTCGGGTGCTTTAGAGTGCCGAGTTTATCACTGCGCATGAAGAAATGACCACCTCCAACGTTTGGTTTATGTTTTATAAGCATTTTTAATTTTATTGCTTAAATCGCATTTTCTCGGCGAGCTGAGCGCTTTTTCTGAATGGTGCCGCTCCCGTCACTCTGGTTAGGTTGGCATCGAAAAAAACGCTCTCGGGTGCTTTAGAGTGCCGAGTTATTCACTGCGCATGAAGAAATGACCACCTCCAACGTTTGGTTTATGTTTTATAAGCATTTTTAATTTTATTGCTTAAATCGCATTTTCTCGGCGAGCTGATCGCTTTTTCTGAATTGTGCCGCTCCCGTCACTCTGGTTAGGTTGGCATCGAAAAAAACGCTCTCGGGTGCTTTAGAGTGCCGAGTTTATCACTGCGCATGAAGAAATGACCACCTCCAACGTTTGGTTTATGTTTTAGAAGCATTTTTAATTTTATTGCTTAAATCGCATTTTCTCGGCGAGCTGAGCGCTTTTTCTGAATGGTGCCGCTCCCGTCACTCTGGTTAGGTTGGCATCGAAAAAAACGCTCTCGGGTGCTTTAGAGTGCCGAGTTATTCACTGCGCATGAAGAAATGACCAACTCCAACGTTTGGTTTATGTTTTATAAGCATTTTTAATTTTATTGCTTAAATCGCATTTTCTCGGCGAGCTGATCGCTTTTTCTGAATTGTGCCGCTCCCGTCACTCTGGTTAGGTTGGCATCGAAAAAAACGCTCTCGGGTGCTTTAGAGTGCCGAGTTTATCACTGCGCATGAAGAAATGACCACCTCCAACGTTTGGTTTATGTTTTAGAAGCATTTTTAATTTTATTGCTTAAATCGCATTTTCTCGGCGAGCTGAGCGCTTTTTCTGAATTGTGCCGCTCCCGTCACTCTGGTTAGGTTGGCATCGAAAAAAACGCTCTCGGGTGCTTTAGAGTGCCGAGTTATTCACTGCGCATGAAGAAATTACCACCTCCAACGTTTGGTTTATGTTTTATAAGCATTTTTAATTTTATTGCTTAAATCGCATTTTCTCGGCGAGCTGAGCACTTTTTCTGAATTGTGCCGCTCCCGTCACTCTGGTTAGGTTGGCATCGAATAAAACGCTCTCGGGTGCTTTAGAGTGCCGAGTTTATCACTGCGCATGAAGAAATGACCACCTCCAACGTTTGGTTTATGTTTTATAAGCATTTTTAATTTTATCGCTTAAATCGCATTTTCTCGGCGAGCTGAGCGCTTTTTCTGAATTGTGCCGCTCCCGTCACTCTGGTTAGGTTGGCATCGAAAAAAACGCTCTCGGGTGCTTTAGAGTGCCGAGTTTATCACTGCGCATGAAGAAATGACCACCTCCAACGTTTGGTTTATGTTTTATAAGCATTCTTAATTTTATTGCTTAAATCGCATTTTCTCGGCGAGCTGAGCACTGTTTCTGAATTGTGCCGCTCCCGTCACTCTGGTTAGGTTGGCATCGAATAAAACGCTCTCGGGTGCTTTAGAGTGCCGAGTTTATCACTGCGCATGAAGAAATGACCACCTCCAACGTTTGGTTTATGTTTTATAAGCATTTTTAATTTTATCGCTTAAATCGCATTTTCTCGGCGAGCTGAGCGCTTTTTCTGAATTGTGCCGCTCCCGTCACTCTGGTTAGGTTGGCATCGAAAAAAACGCTCTCGGGTGCTTTAGAGTGCCGAGTTTATCACTGCGCATGAAGAAATGACCACCTCCAACGTTTGGTTTATGTTTTATAAGCATTCTTAATTTTATTGCTTAAATCGCATTTTCTCGGCGAGCTGAGCGCTTTTTCTGAATTGTGCCGCTCCCGTCACTCTGGTTAGGTTGGCATCGAAAAAAACGCTCTCGGGTGCTTTAGAGTGCCGAGTTTATCACTGCGCATGAAGAAATGACCACCTCCAACGTTTGGTTTATGTTTTATAAGCATTTTTAATTTTATTGCTTAAATCGCATTTTCTCGGCGAGCTGAGCACTGTTTCTGAATTGTGCCGCTCCCGTCACTCTGGTTAGGTTGGCATCGAAAAAAACGCTCTCGGGTGCTTTAGAGTGCCGAGTTTATCACTGCGCATGAAGAAATGACCACCTCCAACGTTTGGTTTATGTTTTATAAGCATTTTTAATTTTATTGCTTAAATCGCATTTTCTCGGCGAGCTGAGCGCTTTTTCTGAAATGTGCCGCTCCCGTCACTCTGGTTAGGTTGGCATCGAAAAAAACGCTCTCGGGTGCTTTAGAGTGCCGAGTTTATCACTGCGCATGAAGAAATGACCACCTCCAACGTTTGGTTTATCTTTTATAAGCATTTTTAATTGTATTGCTTAAATCGCATTTTCTCGGCGAGCTGAGCGCTTTTTCTGAATTGTGCCGCTCCCGTCACTCTGGTTAGGTTGGCATCGAAAAAAACGCTCTCGGGTGCTTTAGAGTGCCGAGTTTATCACTGCGCATGAAGAAATGACCACCTCCAACGTTTGGTTTATGTTTTATAAGCATTTTTAATTTTATTGCTTAAATCGCATTTTCTCGGCGAGCTGAGCGCTTTTTCTGAATGGTGCCGCTCCCGTCACTCTGGTTAGGTTGGCATCGAAAAAAACGCTCTCGGGTGCTTTAGAGTGCCGAGTTATTCACTGCGCATGAAGAAATGACCACCTCCAACGTTTGGTTTATGTTTTATAAGCATTTTTAATTTTATTGCTTAAATCGCATTTTCTCGGCGAGCTGATCGCTTTTTCTGAATTGTGCCGCTCCCGTCACTCTGGTTAGGTTGGCATCGAAAAAAACGCTCTCGGGTGCTTTAGAGTGCCGAGTTTATCACTGCGCATGAAGAAATGACCACCTCCAACGTTTGGTTTATGTTTTAGAAGCATTTTTAATTTTATTGCTTAAATCGCATTTTCTCGGCGAGCTGAGCGCTTTTTCTGAATTGTGCCGCTCCCGTCACTCTGGTTAGGTTGGCATCGAAAAAAACGCTCTCGGGTGCTTTAGAGTGCCGAATTTATCACTGCGCATGAAGAAATGACCACCTCCAACGTTTGGTTTATGTTTTATAAGCATTTTTAATTTTATTGCTTAAATCGCATTTTCTCGGCGAGCTGAGCACTTTTTCTGAATTGTGCCGCTCCCGTCACTCTGGTTAGGTTGGCATCGAAAAAAACGCTCTCAGGTGCTTTAGAGTGCCGAGTTTATTACTGCGCATTAAGAAATGACCACCTCCAACGTTTGGTTTATGTTTTATAAGCATTTTTAATTTTATTGCATGCTTAAATCGCATTTTCTCGGCGAGCTGAGCACTTTTTCTGAATTGTGCCGCTCCCGTCACTCTGGTTAGGTTGGCATCGAAAAAAACGCTCTCGGGTGCTTTAGAGTGCCGAGTTTATCACTGCGCATGAAGAAATGACCACATCCAACGTTTGGTTTATGTTTTATAAGCATTTTTAATTTTATTGCTTAAATCGCATTTTCTCGGCGAGCTGAGCACTTTTTCTGAATTGCGCCGCTCCCGTCACTCTGGTTAGGTTGGCATCGAAAAAAACGCTCTCGGGTGCTTTAGAGTGCCGAGTTATTCACTGCGCATGAAGAAATGACCACCTCCAACGTTTGGTTTATGTTTTATAAGCATTTTTAATTTTATTGCTTAAATCGCATTTTCTCGGCGAGCTGAGCACTTTTTCTGAATTGTGCCGCTCCCGTCACTCTGGTTAGGTTGGCATCGAAAAAAACGCTCTCGGGTGCTTTAGAGTGCCGAGTGCATCTTTGCGCATGAAGAAATGACCACCTCCAACGTTTGGTTTATGTTTTATAAGCATTTTTAATTTTATTGCTTAAATCGCATTTTCTCGGCGAGCTGATCGCTTTTTCTGAATTGTGCCCCTCCCGTCACTCTGGTTAGGTTGGCATCGAAAAAAACGCTCTCGGGTGCTTTAGAGTGCCGAGTTTATCACTGCGCATGAAGAAATTACCACCTCCAACGTTTGGTTTATGTTTTATAAGCATTTTTAATTTTATTGCTTAAATCGCATTTTCTCGGCGAGCTGAGCGCTTTTTCTGAATTGTGCCGCTCCCGTCACTCTGGTTAGGTTGGCATCGAAAAAAATGCTCTCGGGTGCTTTAGAGTGCCGAGTTTATCACTGCGCATGAAGAAATGACCACCTCCAACGTTTGGTTTATGTTTTATAAGCATTTTTAATTTTATTGCTTGAATCGCATTTTCTCGGCGAGCTGAGCACTTTTTCTGAATTGTGCCGCTCCCGTCACTCTGGTTAGGTTGGCATCGAAAAAAAACGCTCTCAGGTGCTTTAGAGTGCCGAGTTTATTACTGCGCATTAAGAAATGACCACCTCCAACGTTTGGTTTATGTTTTAGAAGCATTTTTAATTTTATTGCTTAAATCGCATTTTCTCGGCGAGCTGAGCACTTTTTCTGAATTGTGCCGCTCCCGTCACTCTGGTTAGGTTGGCATCGAAAAAAACGCTCTCGGGTGCTTTAGAGTGCCGAGTTTATCACTGCGCATGAAGAAATGACCACCTCCAACGTTTGGTTTATGTTTTATAAGCATTTTTAATTTTATTGCTTAAATCGCATTTTCTCGGCGAGCTGAGAACTTTTTCTGAATTGCGCCGCTCCCGTCACTCTGGTTAGGTTGGCATCGAAAAAAACGCTCTCGGGTGCTTTAGAGTGCCGAGTTATTCACTGCGCATGAAGAAATGACCACCTCCAACGTTTGGTTTATGTTTTATAAGCATTTTTAATTTTATTGCTTAAATCGCATTTTCTCGGCGAGCTGAGCACTTTTTCTGAATTGTGCCGCTCCCGTCACTCTGGTTAGGTTGGCATCGAAAAAAACGCTCTCGGGTGCTTTAGAGTGCCGAGTTTATCACTGCGCATGAAGAAATGACCACCTCCAACGTTTGGTTTATGTTTTATAAGCATTTTTTATTTTATTGCTTAAATCGCATTTTCTCGGCGAGCTGAGCACTTTTTCTGAATTGTGCCGCTCCCGTCACTCTGGTTAGGTTGGCATCGAAAAAGACGCTCTCGGGTGCTTTAGAGTGCCGAGTTATTCACTGCGCATGAAGAAATGACCACCTCCAACGTTTGGTTTATGTTTTATAAGCATTTTTAGTTTTATTGCTTAAATCGCATTTTCTCGGCGAGCTGCAGAGCACTTTTTCTGAATTGTGCCGCTCCCGTCACTCTGGTTAGGTTGGCATCGAAAAAAACGCTCTCGGGTGCTTTAGAGTGCCGAGTTTATCACTGCGCATGAAGAAATGACCACCTCCAACGTTTGGTTTATGTTTTATAAGCATTTTTAATTTTATTGCTTAAATCGCATTTTCTCGGCGAGCTGAGCACTTTTTCTGAATTGTGCCGCTCCCGTCACTCTGGTTAGGTTGGCATCGAAAAAAACGCTCTCAGGTGCTTTAGAGTGCCGAGTTTATTACTGCGCATTAAGAAATGACCACCTCCAACGTTTGGTTTATGTTTTATAAGCATTTTTAATTTTATTAATCGCATTTTCTCGGCGAGCTGAGCACTTTTTCTGAATTGTGCCGCTCCCGTCACTCTGGTTAGGTTGGCATCGAAAAAAACGCTCTCGGGTGCTTTAGAGTGCCGAGTTTATCACTGCGCATGAAGAAATGACCACCTCCAACGTTTGGTTTATGTTTAATAAGCATTTTTAATTTTATTGCTTAAATCGCATTTTCTCGGCGAGCTGAGCACTTTTTCTGAATTGTGCCGCTCCCGTCACTCTGGTTAGGTTGGCATCGAAAAAAACGCTCTCGGGTGCTTTAGAGTGCCGACTTTATCACTGCGCATGAAGAAATGACCACCTCCAACGTTTGGTTTATGTTTTATAAGCATTTTTAATTTTATTGCTTAAATCGCATTTTCTCGGCGAGCTGAGCACTTTTTCTGAATTGTGCCGCTCCCGTCACTCTGGTTAGGTTGGCATCGAAAAAAACGCTCACGGGTGCTTTAGAGTGCCGAGTTTATTACTGCGCATTAAGAAATGACCACCTCCAACGTTTGGTTTATGTTTTATAAGCATTTTTAATTTTATTGCTTAAATCGCATTTTCTCGGCGAGCTGAGCACTTTTTCTGAATTGTTCCGCTCCCGTCACTCTGGTTAGGTTGGCATCGAAAAAAACGCTCTCGGGTGCTTTAGAGTGCCGAGTTATTCACTGCGCATGAAGAAATGACCACCTCCAACGTTTGGTTTATGTTTTATAAGCATTTTTAATTTTATTGCTTAAATCGCGTTTTCTCGGCGAGCTGAGCACTTTTTCTGAATTGTGCCGCTCCCGTCACTCTGGTTAGGTTGGCATCGAAAAAAACGCTCTCGGGTGCTTTAGAGTGCCGAGTTTATCACTGCGCATGAAGAAATGACCACCTCCAACGTTTGGTTTATGTTTTATAAGCATGTTTAATTTTATTGCTTAAATCGCATTTTCTCGGCGAGCTGAGCGCTTTTTCTGAATTGTGCCGCTCCCGTCACTCTGGTTAGGTTGGCATCGAAAAAAACGCTCTCGGGTGCTTTAGAGTGCCGAGTTTATCACAGCGCATGAAGAAATGACCACCTCCAACGTTTGGTTTATGTTTTATAAGCATTTTTAATTTTATTGCTTAAATCGCATTTTCTCGGCGAGCTGAGCGCTTTTTCTGAATTGTGCCGCTCCCGTAACTCTGGTTTGGTTGGCATCGAAAAAAACGCTCTCGGGTGCTTTAGAGTGCCGAGTTTATCACTGCGCATGAAGAAATGACCACTTCCAACGTTTGGTTTATGTTTTATAAGCATTTTTAATTTTATTGCTTAAATCGCATTTTCTCGGCGAGCTGAGCACTTTTTCTGAATTGTGCCGCTCCCGTCACTCTGGTTAGGTTGGCATCGAAAAAAACGCTCTCGGGTGCTTTAGAGTGCCGAGTTTATTACTGCGCATTAAGAAATGACCACCTCCAACGTTTGGTTTATGTTTTATAAGCATTTTTAATTTTATTGCTTAAATCGCATTTTCTCGGCGAGCTGAGCACTTTTTCTGAATTGTGCCGCTCCCGTCACTCTGGTTAGGTTGGCATCGAAAAAAACGCTCTCGGGTCTTTAGAGTGCCGAGTTATTCACTGCGCATGAAGAAATGACCACCTCCAACGTTTGGTTTATGTTTTATAAGCATTTTTAATTTTATTGCTTAAATCGCATTTTCTCGGCGAGCTGAGCACTTTTTCTGAATTGTGCCACTCCCGTCACTCTGGTTAGGTTGGCATCGAAAAAAACGCTCTCGGGTGCTTTAGAGTGCCGAGTTTATCACTGCGCATGAAGAAATGACCACCTCCAACGTTTGGTTTATGTTTTATAAGCATTTTTAATTTTATTGCTTAAATCGCATTTTCTCGGCGAGCTGAGCGCTTTTTCTGAATTTTGCCGCTCCCGTCACTCTGGTTAGGTTGGCATCGAAAAAAACGCTCTCGGGTGCTTTAGAGTGCCGAGTTATTCACTGCGCATGAAGAAATGACCACCTCCAACGTTTGGTTTATGTTTAATAAGCATTTTTAATTTTATTGCTTAAATCGCATTTTCTCGGCGAGCTGAGCACTTTTTCTGAATTGTGCCGCTCCCGTCACTCTGGTTAGGTTGGCATCGAAAAAAACGCTCTCGGGTGCTTTAGAGTGCCGAGTTATTCACTGCGCATGAAGAAATGACCACCTCCAACGTTTGGTTTATGTTTAATAAGCATTTTTAATTTTATTGCTTAAATCGCATTTTCTCGGCGAGCTGAGCACTTTTTCTGAATTGTGCCGCTCCCGTCACTCTGGTTAGGTTGGCATCGAAAAAAACCCTCTCGGGTGCTTTAGAGTGCCGAGTTTATTACTGCGCATTAAGAAATGACCACCTCCAACGTTTGGTTTATGTTTTATAAGCATTTTTAATTTTATTGCTTAAATCGCATTTTCTCGGCGAGCTGAGCACTTTTTCTGAATTGTGCCGCTCCCGTCACTCTGGTTAGGTTGGCATCGAAAAAAACGCTCTCGGGTGCTTTAGAGTGCCGAGTTTATTACTGCGCATTAAGAAATGACCACCTCCAACGTTTGGTTTATGTTTTATAAGCATTTTTAATTTTATTGCTTAAATCGCATTTTCTCGGCGAGCTGAGCACTTTTTCTGAATTGTGCCGCTCCCGTCACTCTGGTTAGGTTGGCATCGAAAAAAACGCTCTTGGGTGCTTTAGAGTGCCGAGTTATTCACTGCGCATGAAGAAATGACCACCTCCAACGTTTGGTTTATGTTTTAATTTTATTGCTTAAATCGCATTTTCTCGGCGAGCTGAGCACTTTTTCTGAATTGTGCCGCTCCCGTCACTCTGGTTAGGTTGGCATCGAAAAAAACGCTCTCGGGTGCTTTAGAGTGCCGAGTTTATCACTGCGCATGAAGAAATTACCATCTCCAACGTTTGGTTTATGTTTTATAAGCATTTTTAATTTTATTGCTTAAATCGCATTTTCTCGGCGAGCTGAGCGCTTTTTCTGAATTGTGCGGCTCCCGTCACTCTGGTTAGGTTGGCATCGAAAAAAACGCTCTCGGGTGCTTTAGAGTGCCGAGTTATTCACTGCGCATGAAGAAATGACCACCTCCAACGTTTGGTTTATGTTTAATAAGCATTTTTAATTTTATTGCTTAAATCGCATTTTCTCGGCGAGCTGAGCGCTTTTTCTGAATTGTGCCGCTCCCGTCACTCTGGTTAGGTTGGCATCGAAAAAAACGCTCTCGGGTGCTTTAGAGTGCCGAGTTATTCACTGCGCATGAAGAAATGACCACCTCCAACGTTTGGTTTATGTTTAATAAGCATTTTTAATTTTATTGCTTAAATCGCATTTTCTCGGCGAGCTGAGCACTTTTTCTGAATTGTGCCGCTCCCGTCACTCTGGTTAGGTTGGCATCGAAAAAAACGCTCTCGGGTGCTTTAGAGTGCCGAGTTTATTACTGCGCATTAAGAAATGACCACCTCCAACGTTTGGTTTATGTTTTATAAGCATTTTTAATTTTATTGCTTAAATCGCATTTTCTCGGCGAGCTGAGCACTTTTTCTGAATTGTGCCGCTCCCGTCACTCATGGTTAGGCTGGCATCGAAAAAAACGCTCTCGGGTGCTTTAGAGTGCCGAGTTATTCACTGCGCATGAAGAAATGACCACCTCCAACGTTTGGTTTATGTTTTACAAGCATTTTTAATTGTATTGCTTAAATCGCATTTTCTCGGCGAGCTGAGCACTTTTTCTGAATTGTGCCGCTCCCGTCACTCTGGTTAGGTTGGCATCGAAAAAAACGCTCTCGGGTGCTTTAGAGTGCCGAGTTTATTACTGCGCATTAAGAAATGACCACCTCCAACGTTTGGTTTATGTTTTATAAGCATTTTTAATTTTATTGCTTAAATTGCATTTTCTCGGCGAGCTGAGCACTTTTTCTGAATTGTGCCGCTCCCGTCACTCTGGTTAGGTTGGCATCGAAAAAAACGCTCTCGGGTGCTTTAGAGTGCCGAGTTTATCACTGCGCATGAAGAAATGACCACCTCCAACGTTTGGTTTATGTTTTATAAGCATTTTTAATTTTATTGCTTAAATCGCATTTTCTCGGCGAGCTGAGCGCTTTTTCTGAATTGTGCCGCTCCCGTCACTCTGGTTAGGTTGGCATCGAAAAAAACGCTCTCGGGTGCTTTAGAGTGCCGAGTTATTCACTGCGCATGAAGAAATGACCACCTCCAATGTTTGGTTTATGTTTAATAAGCATTTTTAATTTTATTGCTTAAATCGCATTTTCTCGGCGAGCTGAGCGCTTTTTCTGAATTGGTGCCGCTCCCGTCACTCTGGTTAGGTTGGCATCGAAAAAAACGCTCTCGGGTGCTTTAGAGTGCCGAGTTATTCACTGCGCATGAAGAAATGACCACCTCCAACGTTTGGTTTATGTTTAATAAGCATTTTTAATTTTATTGCTTAAATCGCATTTTCTCGGCGAGCTGAGCACTTTTTCTGAATTGTGCCGCTCCCGTCACTCTGGTTAGGTTGGCATCGAAAAAAACGCTCTCGGGTGCTTTAGAGTGCCGAGTTTATCACTGCGCATGAAGAAATGACCACTTCCAACGTTTGGTTTATGTTTTATAAGCATTTTTAATTTTATTGCTTAAATCGCATTTTCTCGGCGAGCTGAGCGCTTTTTCTGAATTGTGCCGCTCCCGTCACTCTGGTTAGGTTGGCATCGAAAAAAACGCTCTCGGGTGCTTTAGAGTGGCGAGTTTATTACTGCGCATTAAGAAATGACCACCTCCAACGTTTGGTTTATGTTTTATAAGCATTTTTAATTTTATTGCTTAAATCGCATTTTCTCGGCGAGCTGAGCACTTTTTCTGAATTGTGCCGCTCCCGTCACTCTGGTTAGGTTGGCATCGAAAAAAACGCTCTCGGGTGCTTTAGAGTGCCGAGTTTATTACTGCGCATTAAGAAATGACCACCTCCAACGTTTGGTTTATGTTTTATAAGCATTTTTAATTTTATTGCTTAAATCGCATTTTCTCGGCGAGCTGAGCACTTTTTCTGAATTGTGCCGCTCCCGTCACTCTGGTTAGGTTGGCATCGAAAAAAACGCTCTCGGGTGCTTTAGAGTGCCGAGTTTATCACTGCGCATGAAGAAATGACCACCTCCAACGTTTGGTTTATGTTTTATAAGCATTTTTAATTTTATTGCTTAAATCGCATTTTCTCGGCGAGCTGAGCGCTTTTTCTGAATTGTGCCGCTCCCGTAACTCTGGTTAGGTTGGCATCGAAAAAAACGCTTTCGGGTGCATTAGAGTGCCGAGTTTATCACTGCGCATGAAGAAATGACCACTTCCAACGTTTGGTTTATGTTTTATAAGCATTTTTAATTTTATTGCTTAAATCGCATTTTCTCGGCGAGCTGAGCACTTTTTCTGAATTGTGCCGCTCCCGTCACTCTGGTTAGGTTGGCATCGAAAAAAACGCTCTCGGATGCTTTAGAGTGCCGAGTTTATTACTGCGCATTAAGAAATGACCACCTCCAACGTTTGGTTTATGTTTTATAAGCATTTTTAATTTTATTGCTTAAATCACATTTTCTCGGCGAGCTGAGCACTTTTTCTGAATTGTGCCGCTCCCGTCACTCTGGTTAGGTTGGCATCGAAAAAAACGCTCTCGGGTGCTTTAGAGTGCCGAGTTTATCACTGCGCATGAAGAAATGACCACCTCCAACGTTTGGTTTATGTTTAATAAGCATTTTTAATTTTATTGCTTAAATCGCATTTTCTCGGCGAGCTGAGCACTTTTTCTGAATTGTGCCGCTCCCGTCACTCTGGTTAGGTTGGCATCGAAAAAAACGCTCTCGGGTGCTTTAGAGTGCCGAGTTTATTACTGCGCATTAAGAAATGACCACCTCCAACGTTTGGTTTATGTTTTATAAGCATTTTTAATTTTATTGCTTAAATCGCATTTTCTCGGCGAGCTGAGCACTTTTTCTGAATTGTGCCGCTCCCGTCACTCTGGTTAGGTTGGCATCGAAAAAAACGCTCTCGGGTGCTTTAGAGTGCCGAGTTTATTACTGCGCATTAAGAAATGACCACCTCCAACGTTTGGTTTATGTTTTATAAGCATTTTTAATTTTATTGCTTAAATCGCATTTTCTCGGCGAGTTGAGCGCTTTTTCTGAATTGTGCCGCTCCCGTCACTCTGGTTAGGTTGGCATCGAAAAAAACGCTCTCGGGTGCTTTAGAGTGCCGAGTTTATCACTGCGCATGAAGAAATGACCACTTCCAACGTTTGGTTTATGTTTTATAAGCATTTTTAATTTTATTGCTTAAATCGCATTTTCTCGGCGAGCTGAGCACTTTTTCTGAATTGTGCCGCTCCCGTCACTCTGGTTAGGTTGGCATCGAAAAAAACGCTCTCGAGTGCTTTAGAGTGCCGAGTTTATTACTGCGCATTAAGAAATGACCACCTCCAACGTTTGGTTTATGTTTTATAAGCATTTTTAATTTTATTGCTTAAATCGCATTTTCTCGGCGAGCTGAGCACTTTTTCTGAATTGTGCCGCTCCCGTCACTCTGGTTAGGTTGGCATCGAAAAAAACGCTCTCGGGTGCTTTAGAGTGCCGAGTTTATTACTGCGCATTAAGAAATGACCACCTCCAACGTTTGGTTTATGTTTTATAAGCATTTTTAATTTTATTGCTTAAATCGCATTTTCTCGGCGAGCTGAGCACTTTTTCTGAATTGTGGCGCTCCCGTCACTCTGGTTAGGTTGGCATCGAAAAAAACGCTCTCGGGTGCTTTAGAGTGCCGAGTTATTCACTGCGCACGAAGAAATGACCACCTCCAACGTTTGGTTTATGTTTTATAAGCATTTTTAATTTTATTGCTTAAATCGCATTTTCTCGGCGAGCTGAGCGCTTTTTCTGAATTGTGCCGCTCCCGTCACTCTGGTTAGGTTGGCATCGAAAAAAACGCTCTCGGGTGCTTTAGAGTGCCGAGTTTATTACTGCGCATTAAGAAATGACCACCTCCAACGTTTGGTTTATGTTTTATAAGCATTTTTAATTTTATTGCTTAAATCGCATTTTCTCGGCGAGCTGAGCACTTTTTCTGAATTGTGCCGCTTCCGTCACTCTGGTTAGGTTGGCATCGAAAAAAACGCTCTCGGGTGCTTTAGAGTGCCGAGTTTATTACTGCGCATTAAGAAATGACCACCTCCAACGTTTGGTTTATGTTTTATAAGCATTTTTAATTTTATTGCTTAAATCGCATTTTCTCGGCGAGCTGAGCACTTTTTCTGAATTGTGCCGCTCCCGTCACTCTGGTTAGGTTGGCATCGAAAAAAACGCTCTCGGGTGCTTTAGAGTGCCGAGTTTATCACTGCGCATGAAGAAATGACCACCTCCAACGTTTGGTTTATGTTTTATAAGCATTTTTAATTTTATTGCTTAAATCGCATTTTCTCGGCGAGCTGAGCACTTTTTCTGAATTGTGCCGCTCCCGTCACTCTGGTTAGGTTGGCATCGAAAAAAACGCTCTCGGGTGCTTTAGAGTGCCGAGTTTATTACTGCGCATTAAGAAATGACCACCTCCAACGTTTGGTTTATGTTTTATAAGCATTTTTAATTTTATTGCTTAAATCGCATTTTCTCGGCGAGCTGAGCACTTTTTCTGAATTGTGCCGCTCCCGTCACTCTGGTTAGGTTGGCATCGAAAAAAACGCTCTCGGGTGCTTTAGAGTGCCGAGTTTATCACTGCGCATGAAGAAATGACCACCTCCAACGTTTGGTTTATGTTTTATAAGCATTTTTAATTTTATTGCTTAAATCACATTTTCTCGGCGAGCTGAGCGCTTTTTCTGAATTGTGCCGCTCCCGTCACTCTGGTTAGGTTGGCATCGAAAAAAACGCTCTCGGGTGCTTTAGAGTGCCGAGTTATTCACTGCGCATGAAGAAATGACCACCTCCAATGTTTGGTTTATGTTTAATAAGCATTTTTAATTTTATTGCTTAAATCGCATTTTCTCGGCGAGCTGAGCGCTTTTTCTGAATTGTGCCGCTCCCGTCACTCTGGTTAGGTTGGCATCGAAAAAAACGCTCTCGGGTGCTTTAGAGTGCCGAGTTTATCACTGCGCATGAAGAAATGACCACCTCCAACGTTTGGTTTATGTTTTATAAGCATTTTTAATTTTATTGCTTAAATCGCATTTTCTCGGCGAGCTGAGCGCTTTTTCTGAATTGTGCCGCTCCCGTAACTCTGGTTAGGTTGGCATCGAAAAAAACGCTCTCGGGTGCTTTACAGTGCCGAGTTTATCACTGCGCATGAAGAAATGACCACTTCCAACGTTTGGTTTATGTTTTATAAGCATTTTTAATTTTATTGCTTAAATCGCATTTTCTCGGCGAGCTGAGCACTTTTTCTGAATTGTGCCGCTCCCGTCACTCTGGTTAGGTTGGCATCGAAAAAAACGCTCTCGGGTGCTTTAGAGTGCCGAGTTTATTACTGCGCATTAAGAAATGACCACCTCCAACGTTTGGTTTATGTTTTATAAGCATTTTTAATTTTATTGCTTAAATCGCATTTTCTCGGCGAGCTGAGCACTTTTTCTGAATTGTGCCGCTCCCGTCACTCTGGTTAGGTTGGCATCGAAAAAAACGCTCTCGGGTGCTTTAGAGTGCCGAGTTTATCACTGCGCATGAAGAAATGACCACCTCCAACGTTTGGTTTATGTTTTATAAGCATTTTTTATTTTATTGCTTAAATCGCATTTTCTCGGCGAGCTGAGCGCTTTTTCTGAATTGTGCCGCTCCCGTCACTCTGGTTAGGTTGGCATCGAAAAAAACGCTCTCGGGTGCTTTAGAGTGCCGAGTTATTCACTGCGCATGAAGAAATGACCACCTCCAATGTTTGGTTTATGTTTAATAAGCATTTTAAATTTTATTGCTTAAATCGCATTTTCTCGGCGAGCTGAGCGCTTTTTCTGAATTGTGCTGCTCCCGTCACTCTGGTTAGGTTGGCATCGAAAAAAACGCTCTCGGGTGCTTTAGAGTGCCGAGTTATTCACTGCGCATGAAGAAATGACCACCTCCAACGTTTGGTTTATGTTTTATAAGCATTTTTAATTTTATTACTTAAATCGCATTTTCTCGGCGAGCTGAGCACTTTTTCTGAATTGTGCCGCTCCCGTCACTCTGGTTAGGTTGGCATCGAAAAAAACGCTCTCGGGTGCTTTAGAGTGCCGAGTTTATTACTGCGCATTAAGAAATGACCACCTCCAACGTTTGGTTTATGTTTTATAAGCATTTTTAATTTTATTGCTTAAATCGCATTTTCTCGGCGAGCTGAGCACTTTTTCTGAATTGTGCCGCTCCCGTCACTCTGGTTAGGTTGGCATCGAAAAAAACGCTCTCGGGTGCTTTAGAGTGCCGAGTTTATTACTGCGCATTAAGAAATGACCACCTCCAACGTTTGGTTTATGTTTTATAAGCATTTTTAATTTTATTGCTTAAATCGCATTTTCTTGGCGAGCTGAGCACTTTTTCTGAATTGTGCCGCTCCCGTCACTCTGGTTAGGTTGGCATCGAAAAAAACGCTCTCGGGTGCTTTAGAGTGCCGACTTTATCACTGCGCATGAAGAAATGACCACCTCCAACGTTTGGTTTATGTTTTATAAGCATTTTTAATTTTATTGCTTAAATCGCATTTTCTCGGCGAGCTGAGCACTTTTTCTGAATTGTGCCGCTCCCGTCACTCTGGTTAGGTTGGCATCGAAAAAAAACGCTCTCGGGTGCTTTAGAGTGCCGAGTTTATTACTGCGCATTAAGAAATGACCACCTCCAACGTTTGGTTTATGTTTTACAAGCATTTTTAATTTTATTGCTTAAATCGCATTTTCTCGGCGAGCTGAGCACTTTTTCTGAATTGTGCCGCTCCCGTTACTCTGGTTAGGTTGGCATCGAAAAAAACGCTCTCGGGTGCTTTAGAGTGCCGAGTTTATTACTGCGCATTAAGAAATGACCACCTCCAACGTTTGGTTTATGTTTTATAAGCATTTTTAATTTTATTGCTTAAATCGCATTTTCTCGGCGAGCTGAGCACTTTTTCTGAATTGTGCCGCTCCCGTCACTCTGGTTAGGTTGGCATCGAAAAAAACGCTCTCGGGTGCTTTAGAGTGCCGAGTTATTCACTGCGCATGAAGAAATGACCACCTCCAACGTTTGGTTTATGTTTAATAAGCATTTTTAATTTTATTGCTTGAATCGCATTTTCTCGGCGAGCTGAGCACTTTTTCTGAATTGTGCCGCTCCCGTCACTCTGGTTAGGTTGGCATCGAAAAAAACGCTCTCGGGTGCTTTAGAGTGCCGAGTTTATCACTGCGCATGAAGAAATGACCACCTCCAACGTTTGGTTTATGTTTTATAAGCATTTTTAATTTTATTGCTTAAATCGCATTTTCTCGGCGAGCTGAGCGCTTTTTCTGAATTGTGCCGCTCCCGTCACTCTGGTTAGGTTGGCATCGAAAAAAACGCTCTCGGGTGCTTTAGAGTGCCGAGTTTATCACTGCGCATGAAGAAATGACCACCTCCAACGTTTGGTTTATGTTTTATAAGCATTTTTAATTTTATTGCTTAAATCGCATTTTCTCGGCGAGCTGAGCACTTTTTCTGAATTGTGCCGCTCCCGTCACTCTGGTTAGGTTGGCATCGAATAAAACGCTCTCGGGTGCTTTAGAGTGCCGACTTTATCACTGCGCATGAAGAAATGACCACCTCCAACGTTTGGTTTATGTTTTATAAGCATTTTTAATTTTATTGCTTAAATCGCATTTTCTCGGCGAGCTGAGCACTTTTTCTGAATTGTGCCGCTCCCGTCACTCTGGTTAGGTTGGCATCGAAAAAAACGCTCACGGGTGCTTTAGAGTGCCGAGTTTATTACTGCGCATTAAGAAATGACCACCTCCAACGTTTGGTTTATGTTTTATAAGCATTTTTAATTTTATTGCTTAAATCGCATTTTCTCGGCGAGCTGAGCACTTTTTCTGAATTGTGCCGCGCCCGTCACTCTGGTTAGGTTGGCATCGAAAAAAACGCTCTCGGGTGCTTTAGAGTGCCGAGTTATTCACTGCGCATGAAGAAATGACCACCTCCAACGTTTGGTTTATGTTTTATAAGCATTTTTAATTTTATTGCTTAAATCGCATTTTCTCGGCGAGCTGAGCACTTTTTCTGAATTGTGCCGCTCCCGTCACTCTGGTTAGGTTGGCATCGAAAAAAACGCTCTCGGGTGCTTTAGAGTGCCGAGTTTATCACTGCGCATGAAGAAATGACCACCTCCAACGTTTGGTTTATGTTTTATAAGCATTTTTAATTTTATTGCTTAAATCGCATTTTCTCGGCGAGCTGAGCGCTTTTTCTGAATTGTGCCTCTCCCGTCACTCTGGTTAGGTTGGCATCGAAAAAAACACTCTCGGGTGCTTTAGAGTGCCGAGTTATTCACTGCGCATGAAGAAATGACCACTTCCAACGTTTGGTTTATGTTTTATAAGCATTTTTAATTTTATTGCTTAAATCGCATTTTCTCGGCGAGCTGAGCACTTTTTCTGAATTGTGCCGCTCCCGTCACTCTGGTTAGGTTGGCATCGAAAAAAACGCTCTCGGGTGCTTTAGAGTGCCGAGTTTATTACTGCGCATTAAGAAATGACCACCTCCAACGTTTGGTTTATGTTTTATAAGCATTTTTAATTTTATTGCTTAAATCGCATTTTCTCGGCGAGCTGAGCGCTTTTTCTGAATTGTGCCGCTCCCGTCACTCTGGTTAGGTTGGCATCGAAAAAAACGCTCTCGGGTGCTTTAGAGTGCCGAGTTATTCACTGCGCATGAAGAAATGACCACCTCCAACGTTTGGTTTATGTTTAATAAGCATTTTTAATTTTATTGCTTAAATCGCATTTTCTCGGCGAGCTGAGCACTTTTTCTGAATTGTGCCGCTCCCGTCACTCTGGTTAGGTTGGCATCGAAAAAAACGCTCTCGGGTGCTTTAGAGTGCCGAGTTTATTACTGCGCATTAAGAAATGACCACCTCCAACGTTTGGTTTATGTTTTATAAGCATTTTTAATTTTATTGCTTAAATCGCATTTTCTCGGCGAGCTGAGCACTTTTTCTGAATTGTGCCGCTCCCGTCACTCTGGTTAGGTTGGCATCGAAAAAAACGCTCTCGGGTGCTTTAGAGTGCCGAGTTATTCACTGCGCACGAAGAAATGACCACCTCCAACGTTTGGTTTATGTTTTATAAGCATTTTTAATTTTATTGCTTAAATCGCATTTTCTCGGCGAGCTGAGCGCTTTTTCTGAATTGTGCCGCTCCCGTCACTCTGGTTAGGTTGGCATCGAAAAAAACGCTCTCGGGTGCTTTAGAGTGCCGAGTTTATTACTGCGCATTAAGAAATAACCACCTCCAACGTTTGGTTTATGTTTTATAAGCATTTTTAATTTTATTGCTTAAATCGCATTTTCTCGGCGAGCTGACTTTTTCTGAATTGTGCCGCCCCCGTCACTCTGGTTAGGTTGGCATCGAGAAAAACGCTCTCGGGTGCTTTAGAGTGCCGAGTTTATTACTGCGCATTAAGAAATGACCACCTCCAACGTTTGGTTTATGTTTTATAAGCATTTTTAATTGTATTGCTTAAATCGCATTTTCTCGGCGAGCTGAGCACTTTTTCTGAATTGTGCCGCTCCCGTCACTCTGGTTAGGTTGGCATCGAAAAAAACGCTATCGGGTGCTTTAGAGTGCCGAGTTATTCACTGCGCATGAAGAAATGACCACCTCCAACGTTTGGTTTATGTTTAATAAGCATTTTTAATTTTATTGCTTAAATCGCATTTTCTCGGCGAGCTGAGCACTTTTTCTGAATTGTGCCGCTCCCGTCACTCTGGTTAGGTTGGCATCGAAAAAAACGCTCTCGGGTGCTTTAGAGTGCCGAGTTTATTACTGCGCATTAAGAAATGACCACCTCCAACGTTTGGTTTATGTTTTATAAGCATTTTTAATTTTATTGCTTAAATCGCATTTTCTCGGCGAGCTGAGCACTTTTTCTGAATTGTGCCGCTCCCGTCACTCTGGTTAGGTTGGCATCGAAAAAAACGCTCTCGGGTGCTTTAGAGTGCCGAGTTTATTACTGCGCATTAAGAAATGACCACCTCCAACGTTTGGTTTATGTTTTATAAGCATTTCTAATTTTATTGCTTAAATCGCATTTTCTCGGCGAGCTGAGCACTTTTTCTGAATTGTGCCGCTCCCGTCACTCTGGTTAGGTTGGCATCGAAAAAAACGCTCTCGGGTGCTTTAGAGTGCCGAGTTTATCACTGCGCATGAAGAAATGACCACCTCCAACGTTTGGTTTATGTTTTATAAGCATTTTTAATTTTATTGCTTAAATCGCATTTTCTCGGCGAGCTGAGCACTTTTTCTGAATTGTGCCGCTCCCGTCACTCTGGTTAGGTTGGCATCGAAAAAAACGCTCTCGGGTGCTTTAGAGTGCCGAGTTATTCACTGCGCACGAAGAAATGACCACCTCCAACGTTTGGTTTATGTTTTATAAGCATTTTTAATTTTATTGCTTAAATCGCATTTTCTCGGCGAGCTGAGCGCTTTTTCTGAATTGTGCCGCTCCCGTCACTCTGGTTAGGTTGGCATCGAAAAAAACGCTCTCGGGTGCTTTAGAGTGCCGAGTTTATTACTGCGCATTAAGAAATAACCACCTCCAACGTTTGGTTTATGTTTTATAAGCATTTTTAATTTTATTGCTTAAATCGCATTTTCTCGGCGAGCTGAGCACTTTTTCTGAATTGTGCCGCCCCCGTCACTCTGGTTAGGTTGGCATCGAAAAAAACGCTCTCGGGTGCTTTAGAGTGCCGAGTTTATTACTGCGCATTAAGAAATGACCACCTCCAACGTTTGGTTTATGTTTTATAAGCATTTTTAATTGTATTGCTTAAATCGCATTTTCTCGGCGAGCTGAGCACTTTTTCTGAATTGTGCCGCTCCCGTCACTCTGGTTAGGTTGGCATCGAAAAAAACGCTCTCGGGTACTTTAGAGTGCCGAGTTTATTACTGCGCATTAAGAAATGACCACCTCCAACGTTTGGTTTATGTTTTATAAGCATTTTTAATTTTATTGCTTAAATCGCATTTTCTCGGCGAGCTGAGCACTTTTTCTGAATTGTGCCGCTCCCGTCACTCTGGTTAGGTTGGCATCGAAAAAAACGCTCTCGGGTGCTTTAGAGTGCCGAGTTTATTACTGCGCATTAAGAAATGACCACCTCCAACGTTTGGTTTATGTTTTATAAGCATTTCTAATTTTATTGCTTAAATCGCATTTTCTCGGCGAGCTGAGCACTTTTTCTGAATTGTGCCGCTCCCGTCACTCTGGTTAGGTTGGCATCGAAAAAAACGCTCTCGGGTGCTTTAGAGTGCCGAGTTATTCACTGCGCATGAAGAAATGACCACCTCCAACGTTTGGTTTATGTTTAATAAGCATTTTTAATTTTATTGCTTAGATCGCATTTTCTCGGCGAGCTGAGCACTTTTTCTGAAATGTGCCGCTCCCGTCACTCTGGTTAGGTTGGCATCGAAAAAAAAAGCTCTCGGGTGCTTTAGAGTGCCGAGTTTATCACTGCGCATGAAGAAATGACCACCTCCAACGTTTGGTTTATGTTTTATAAGCATTTTTAATTTTATTGCTTAAATCGCATTTTCTCGGCGAGCTGAGCGCTTTTTCTAATTGTGCCGCTCCCGTCACTCTGGTTAGGTTGGCATCGAAAAAAACGCTCTCGGGTGCTTTAGAGTGCCGAGTTTATCACTGCGCATGAAGAAATGACCACCTCCAACGTTTGGTTTATGTTTTATAAGCATTTTTAATTTTATTGCTTAAATCGCATTTTCTCGGCGAGCTGAGCACTTTTTCTGAATTGTGCCGCTCCCGTCACTCTGGTTAGGTTGGCATCGAAAAAAACGCTCTCGGGTGCTTTAGAGTGCCGAGTTATTCACTGCGCATGAAGAAATGACCACCTCCAACGTTTGGTTTATGTTTAATAAGCATTTTTAATTTTATTGCTTAATTCGCATTTTCTCGGCGAGCTGAGCACTTTTTCTGAATTGTGCCGCTCCCGTCACTCTGGTTAGGTTGGCATCGAAAAAAACGCTCTTGGGTGCTTTAGAGTGCCGAGTTTATCACTGCGCATGAAGAAATGACCACCTCCAACGTTTGGTTTATGTTTTATAAGCATTTTTAATTTTATTGCTTAAATCGCATTTTCTCGGCGAGCTGAGCGCTTTTTCTGAATTGTGCCGCTCCCGTCACTCTGGTTAGGTTGGCATCGAAAAAAACGCTCTCGGGTGCTTTAGAGTGCCGAGTTTATCACTGCGCATGAAGAAATGACCACGTCCAACGTTTGGTTTATGTTTTATAAGCATTTTTAATTTTATTGCTTAAATCGCATTTTCTCGGCGAGCTGAGCGCTTTTTCTGAATTGTGCCGCTCCCGTAACTCTGGTTAGGTTGGCATCGAAAAAAACGCTCTCGGGTGCTTTAGAGTGCCGAGTTTATCACTGCGCATGAAGAAATGACCACTTCCAACGTTTGGTTTATGTTTTATAAGCATTTTTAATTTTATTGCTTAAATCGCATTTTCTCGGCGAGCTGAGCACTTTTTCTGAATTGTGCCGCTCCCGTCACTCTGGTTAGGTTGGCATCGAACAAAACGCTCTCGGGTGCTTTAGAGTGCCGAGTTTATTACTGCGCATTAAGAAATGACCACCTCCAACGCTTGGTTTATGTTTTATAAGCATTTTTAATTTTATTGCTTAAATCGCATTTTCTCGGCGAGCTGAGCACTTTTTCTGAATTGTGCCGCTCCCGTCACTCTGGTTAGGTTGGCATCGAAAAAAAACGCTCTCGGGTCCTTTAGAGTGCCGAGTTATTCACTGCGCACGAAGAAATGACCACCTCCAACGTTTGGTTTATGTTTTATAAGCATTTTTAATTTTATTGCTTAAATCGCATTTTCTCGGCGAGCTGAGCGCTTTTTCTGAATTGTGCCGCTCCCGTCACTCTGGTTAGGTTGGCATCGAAAAAAACGCTTTCGGGTGCTTTAGAGTGCCGAGTTTATTACTGCATGCGCATTAAGAAATAACCACCTCCAACGTTTGGTTTATGTTTTATAAGCATTTTTAATTTTATTGCTTAAATCGCATTTTCTCGGCGAGCTGAGCACTTTTTCTGAATTGTGCCGCCCCCGTCACTCTGGTTAGGTTGGCATCGAAAAAAACGCTCTCGGGTGCTTTAGAGTGCCGAGTTTATTACTGCGCATTAAGAAATGACCACCTCCAACGTTTGGTTTATGTTTTATAAGCATTTTTAATTTTATTGCTTAAATCGCATTTTCTCGGCGAGCTGAGCACTTTTTCTGAATTGTGCCGCTCCCGTCACTCTGGTTAGGTTGGCATCGAAAAAAACGCTCTCGGGTGCTTTAGAGTGCCGAGTTATTCACTGCGCACGAAGAAATGACCACCTCCAACGTTTGGTTTATGTTTTATAAGCATTTTTAATTTTATTGCTTAAATCGCAATTTCTCGGCGAGCTGAGCGCTTTTTCTGAATTGTGCCGCTCCCGTCACTCTGGTTAGGTTGGCATCGAAAAAAACGTTCTCGGGTGCTTTAGAGTGCCGAGTTTATTACTGCGCATTAAGAAATGACCACCTCCAACGTTTGGTTTATGTTTTATAAGCATTTTTAATTTTATTGCTTAAATCGCATTTTCTCGGCGAGCTGAGCACTTTTTCTGAATTGTGCCGCTCCCGTCACTCTGGTTAGGTTGGCATCAAAAAAAACGCTCTCGGGTGCTTTAGAGTGCCGAGTTTATTACTGCGCATTAAGAAATGACCAACTCCAACGTTTGGTTTATGTTTTATAAGCATTTTTAATTTTATTGCTTAAATCGCATTTTCTCGGCGAGCTGAGCACTTTTTCTGAATTGTGCCGCTCCCGTCACTCTGGTTAGGTTGGCATCGAAAAAAACGCTCTCGGGTGCTTTAGAGTGCCGAGTTTATTACTGCGCATTAAGAAATGACCACCTCCAACGTTTGGTTTATGTTTTATAAGCATTTTTAATTTTATTGCTTAAATCGCATTTTCTCGGCGAGCTGAGCACTTTTTCTGAATTGTGCCGCTCCCGTCACTCTGGTTAGGTTGGCATCGAAAAAAAACGCTCTCGGGTGCTTTAGAGTGCCGAGTTATTCACTGCGCATGAAGAAATGACCACCTCCAACGTTTGGTTTATGTTTAATAAGCATTTTTAATTTTATTGCTTGAATCGCATTTTCTCGGCGAGCTGAGCACTTTTTCTGAATTGTGCCGCTCCCGTCACTCTGGTTAGGTTGGCATCGAAAAAAAACGCTCTCGGGTGCTTTAGAGTGCCGAGTTTATCACTGCGCATGAAGAAATGACCACCTCCAACGTTTGGTTTATGTTTTATAAGCATTTTTAATTTTATTGCTTAAATCGCATTTTCTCGGCGAGCTGAGCGCTTTTTCTGAATTGTGCCGCTCCCGTCACTCTGGTTAGGTTGGCATCGAAAAAAACGCTCTCGGGTGCTTTAGAGTGCCGAGTTTATCACTGCGCATGAAGAAATGACCACCTCCAACGTTTGGTTTATGTTTTATAAGCATTTTTAATTTTATTGCTTAAATCGCATTTTTTCGGCGAGCTGAGCACTTTTTCTGAATTGTGCCGCTCCCGTCACTCTGGTTAGGTTGGCATCGAAAAAAACGCTCTCGGGTGCTTTAGAGTGCCGAGTTTATTACTGCGCATTAAGAAATGACCACCTCCAACGTTTGGTTTATGTTTTATAAGCATTTTTAATTTTATTGCTTAAATCGCATTTTCTCGGCGAGCTGAGCACTTTTTCTGAATTGTGCCGCTCCCGTCACTCTGGTTAGGTTGGCATCGAAAAAAACGCTCTCGGGTGCTTTAGAGTGCCGAGTTTATTACTGCGCATTAAGAAATGACCACCTCCAACGTTTGGTTTATGTTTTATAAGCATTTTTAATTTTATTGCTTGAATCGCATTTTCTCGGCGAGCTGAGCACTTTTTCTGAATTGTGCCGCTCCCGTCACTCTGGTTAGGTTGGCATCGAAAAAAACGCTCTCGGGTGCTTTAGAGTGCCGAGTTTATCACTGCGCATTAAGAAATGACCACCTCCAACGTTTGGTTTATGTTTTATAAGCATTTTTAATTTTATTGCTTAAATCGCATTTTCTCGGCGAGCTGAGCACTTTTTCTGAATTGTGCCGCTCCCGTCACTCTGGTTAGGTTGGCATCGAAAAAAACGCTCTCGGGTGCTTTAGAGTGCCGAGTTTATCACTGCGCATGAAGAAATGACCACCTCCAACGTTTGGTTTATGTTTAATAAGCATTTTTAATTTTATTGCTTAAATCGCATTTTCTCGGCGAGCTGAGCACTTTTTCTGAATTGTGCCGCTCCCGTCACTCTGGTTAGGTTGGCATCGAAAAAAACGCTCTCGGGTGCTTTAGAGTGCCGAGTTTATCACTGCGCATGAAGAAATGACCACCTCCAACGTTTGGTTTATGTTTTATAAGCATTTTTAATTTTATTGCTTAAATCGCATTTTCTCGGCGAGCTGAGCGCTTTTTCTGAATTGTGCCGCTCCCGTCACTCTGGTTAGGTTGGCATCGAAAAAAACGCTCTCGGGTGCTTTAGAGTGCCGAGTTTATCACTGCGCATGAAGAAATGACCACCTCCAACGTTTGGTTTATGTTTTATAAGCATTTTTAATTTTATTGCTTAAATCGCATTTTCTCGGCGAGCTGAGCACTTTTTCTGAATTGTGCCGCTCCCGTCACTCTGGTTAGGTTGGCATCGAAAAAAACGCTATCGGGTGCTTTAGAGTGCCGAGTTATTCACTGCGGATGAAGAAATGACCACCTCCAACGTTTGGTTTATGTTTAATAAGCATTTTTTATTTTATTGCTTAAATCGCATTTTCTCGGCGAGCTGAGCACTTTTTCTGAATTGTGCCGCTCCCGTCACTCTGGTTAGGTTGGCATCGAAAAAAACGCTCTCGGGTGCTTTAGAGTGCCGAGTTTATTACTGCGCATTAAGAAATGACCACCTCCAACGTTTGGTTTATGTTTTATAAGCATTTTTAATTTTATTGCTTAAATCGCATTTTCTCGGCGAGCTGAGCACTTTTTCTGAATTGTGCCGCTCCCGTCACTCTGGTTAGGTTGGCATCGAAAAAAACGCTCTCGGGTGCTTTAGAGTGCCGAGTTATTCACTGCGCATGAAGAAATGACCACCTCCAACGTTTGGTTTATGTTTAATAAGCATTTTTAATTTTATTGCTTGAATCGCATTTTCTCGGCGAGCTGAGCACTTTTTCTGAATTGTGCCGCTCCCGTCACTCTGGTTAGGTTGGCATCGAAAAAAACGCTCTCGGGTGCTTTAGAGTGCCGAGTTTATTACTGCGCATTAAGAAATGACCACCTCCAACGTTTGGTTTATGTTTTATAAGCATTTTTAATTTTATTGCTTAAATCGCATTTTCTCGGCGAGCTGAGCACTTTTTCTGAATTGTGCCGCTCCCGTCACTCTGGTTAGGTTGGCATCGAAAAAAACGCTCTCGGGTGCTTTAGAGTGCCGAGTTATTCACTGCGCATGAAGAAATGACCACCTCCAACGTTTGGTTTATGTTTTATAAGCATTTTTAATTTTATTGCTTAAATCGCATTTTCTCGGCGAGCTGAGCGCTTTTTCTGAATTGTGCCGCTCCCGTCACTCTGGTTAGGTTGGCATCGAAAAAAACGCTCTCGGGTGCTTTAGAGTGCCGAGTTTATCACTGCGCATGAAGAAATGACCACCTCCAACGTTTGGTTTATGTTTTATAAGCATTTTTAATTTTATTGCTTAAATCGCATTTTCTCGGCGAGCTGAGCACTTTTTCTGAATTGTGCCGCTCCCGTCACTCTGGTTAGGTTGGCATCGAAAAAAACGCTCTCGGGTGCTTTAGAGTGCCGAGTTTATCACTGCGCATGAATAAATGACCACCTCCAACGTTTGGTTTATGTTTTATAAGCATTTTTAAATGTATTGCTTAAATCGCATTTTCTCTGCGAGCTGAGCGCTTTTTCTGAATTGTGCCGCTCCCGTCACTCTGGTTAGGTTGGCATCGAAAAAACGCTCTCGGGTGCTTTAGAGTGCCGAGTTATTCACTGCGCATGAAGAAATGACCACCTCCAACGTTTGGTTTATGTTTAATAAGCATTTTTAATTTTATTGCTTAAATCGCATTTTCTCGGCGAGCTGAGCGCTTTTTCTGAATTGTGCCGCTCCCGTCACTCTGGTTAGGTTGGCATCGAAAAAAACGCTCTCGGGTGCTTTAGAGTGCCGAGTTTATCACTGCGCATGAAGAAATGACCACCTCCAACGTTTGGTTTATGTTTAATAAGCATTTTTAATTTTATTGCTTAAATCGCACTTTCTCGGCGAGCTGAGCACTTTTTCTGAATTGTGCCGCTCCCGTCACTCTGGTTAGGTTGGCATCGAAGAAAACGCTCTCGGGTGCTTTAGAGTGCCGACTTTATCACTGCGCATGAAGAAATGACCACCTCCAACATTTGGTTTATGTTTTATAAGCATTTTTAATTTTATTGCTTAAATCGCATTTTCTTGGCGAGCTGAGCACTTTTTCTGAATTGTGCCGCTCCCGTCACTCTGGTTAGGTTGGCATCGAAAAAAACGCTCACGGGTGCTTTAGAGTGCCGAGTTTATTACTGCGCATTAAGAAATGACCACCTCCAACGTTTGGTTTATGTTTTATAAGCATTTTTAATTTTATTGCTTAAATCGCATTTTCTCGGCGAGCTGAGCACTTTTTCTGAATTGTGCCGCTCCCGTCACTCTGGTTAGGTTGGCATCGAAAAAAACGCTCTCGGGTGCTTTAGAGTGCCGAGTTTATTACTGCGCATTAAGAAATGACCACCTCCAACGTTTGGTTTATGTTTTATAAGCATTTTTAATTTTATTGCTTAAATCGCATTTTCTCGGCGAGCTGAGCACTTTTTCTGAATTGTGCCGCTCCCGTCACTCTGGTTAGGTTGGCATCGAAAAAAACGCTCTCGGGTGCTTTAGAGTGCCGAGTTATTCACTGCGCATGAAGAAATGACCACCTCCAACGTTTGGTTTATGTTTTATAAGCATTTTTAATTTTATTGCTTAAATCGCATTTTCTCGGCGAGCCTAGCGCTTTTTCTGAATTGTGACGCTCCCGTCACTCTGGTTAGGTTGGCATCGAAAAAAACGCTCTCGGGTGCTTTAGAGTGCCGAGTTATTCACTGCGCATGAAGAAATGACCACCTCCAACGTTTGGTTTATGTTTTATAAGCATTTTTAATTTTATTGCTTAAATCGCATTTTCTCGGCGAGCTGAGCACTTTTTCTGAATTGTGCCGCTCCCGTCACTCTGGTTAGGTTGGCATCGAAAAAAACGCTCTCGGGTGCTTTAGAGTGCCGAGTTATTCACTGCGCATGAAGAAATGACCACCTCCAACGTTTGGTTTATGTTTTATAAGCATTTTTAATTTTATTGCTTAAATCGCATTTTCTCGGCGAGCTGAGCGCTTTTTCTGAATTGTGCCGCTCCCGTCACTCTGGTTAGGTTGGCATCGAAAAAAACGCTCTCGGGTGCTTTAGAGTGCCGAGTTTATTAATGCGCATTAAGAAATGACCACCTCCAACGTTTGGTTTATGTTTTATAAGCATTTTTAATTTTATTGCCTAAATCGCATTTTCTCGGCGAGCTGAGCACTTTTTCTGAATTGTGCCGCTCCCGTCACTCTGGTTAGGTTGGCATCGAAAAAAACGCTCTAGGGTGCTTTAGAGTGCCGAGTTTATTACTGCGCATTAAGAAATGACCACCTCCAACGTTTGGTTTATGTTTTATAAGCATTTTTAATTTTATTGCTTAAATCATATTTTCTCGGCGAGCTGAGCACTTTTTCTGAATTGTGCCGCTCCCGTCACTCTGGTTAGGTTGGCATCGAAAAAAACGCTATCGGGTGCTTTAGAGTGCCGAGTTTATCACTGCGCATGAAGAAATGACCACCTCCAACGTTTGGTTTATGTTTTATAAGCATTTTTAATTTTATTGCTTAAATCGCATTTTCTCGGCGAGCTGAGCACTTTTTCTGAATTGTGCCGCTCCCGTCACTCTGGTTAGGTTGGCATCGAAAAAAACGCTCTCGGGTGCTTTAGAGTGCCGAGTTTATCACTGCGCATGAAGAAATGACCACCTCCAACGTTTGGTTTATGTTTTATAAGCATTTTTAAATGTATTGCTTAAATCGCATTTTCTCAGCGAGCTGAGCGCTTTTTCTGAATTGTGCCGCTCCCGTCACTCTGGTTAGGTTGGCATCGAAAAAACGCTTTCGGGTGCTTTAGAGTGCCGAGTTATTCACTGCGCATGAAGAAATGACCACCTCCAACGTTTGGTTTATGTTTAATAAGCATTTTTAATTTTATTGCTTAAATCGCATTTTCTCGGCGAGCTGAGCGCTTTTTCTGAATTGTGCCGCTCCCGTCACTCTGGTTAGGTTGGCATCGAAAAAAACGCTCTCGGGTGCTTTACAGTGCCGAGTTTATCACTGCGCATGAAGAAATGACCACCTCCAACGTTTGGTTTATGTTTAATAAGCATTTTTAATTCTATTGCTTAAATCGCATTTTCTCGGCGAGCTGAGCACTTTTTCTGAATTGTGCCGCTCCCGTCACTCTGGTTAGGTTGGCATCGAAAAAAACGCTCTCGGGTGCTTTAGAGTGCCGACTTTATCACTGCGCATGAAGAAATGACCACCTCCAACATTTGGTTTATGTTTTATAAGCATTTTTAATTTTATTGCTTAAATCGCATTTTCTTGGCGAGCTGAGCACTTTTTCTGAATTGTGCCGCTCCCGTCACTCTGGTTAGGTTGGCATCGAAAAAAACGCTCACGGGTGCTTTAGAGTGCCGAGTTTATCACTGCGCATTAAGAAATGACCACCTCCAACGTTTGGTTTATGTTTTATAAGCATTTTTAAATTTATTGCTTAAATCGCATTTTCTCGGCGAGCTGAGCGCTTTTTCTGAATTGTGCCGCTCCCGTCACTCTGGTTAGGTTGGCATCGAAAAAAACGCTCTCGGGTGCTTTAGAGTGCCGAGTTATTCACTGCGCATGAAGAAATGACCACCTCCAACGTTTGGTTTATGTTTTATAAGCATTTTTAGTTTTATTGCTTAAATCGCATTTTCTCGGCGAGCTGAGCACTTTTTCTGAATTGTGCCGCTCCCGTCACTCTGGTTAGGTTGGCATCGAAAAAAACGCTCTCGGGTGCTTTAGAGTGCCGAGTTTATCACTGCGCATGAAGAAATGACCACCTCCAACGTTTGGTTTATGTTTAATAAGCATTTTTAATTTTATTGCTTAAATCGCATTTTCTCGGCGAGCTGAGCACTTTTTCTGAATTGTGCCGCTCCCGTCACTCTGGTTAGGTTGGCATCGAAAAAAACGCTCTCGGGTGCTTTAGAGTGCCGACTTTATCACTGCGAATGAAGAAATGACCACCTCCAACGTTTGGTTTATGTTTTATAAGCATTTTTAATTTTATTGCTTAAATCGCATTTTCTCGGCGAGCTGAGCACTTTTTCTGAATTGTGCCGCTCCCGTCACTCTGGTTAGGTTGGCATCGAAAAAAACGCTCACGGGTGCTTTAGAGTGCCGAGTTTATTACTGCGCATTAAGAAATGACCACCTCCAACGTTTGGTTTATGTTTTATAAGCATTTTTAATTTTATTGCTTAAATTGCATTTTCTCGGCGAGCTGAGCACTTTTTCTGAATTGTGCCGCTCCCGTCACTCTGGTTAGGTTGGCATCGAAAAAAACGCTCTCGGGTGCTTTAGTGCCGAGTTATTCACTGCGCATGAAGAAATGACCACCTCCAAGGTTTGGTTTATGATTTATAAGCATTTTTAATTTTATTGCTTAAATCGCATTTTCTCGGCGAGCTGAGCACTTTTTCTGAATTGTGCCGCTCCCGTCACTCTGGTTAGGTTGGCATCGAAAAAAACGCTCTCGGGTGCTTTAGAGTGCCGAGTTTATCACTGCGCATGAATAAATGACCACCTCCAACGTTTGGTTTATGTTTTATAAGCATTTTTAATTTTATTGCTTAAATCGCATTTTCTCGGCGAGCTGAGCACTTTTTCTGAATTGTGCCGCTCCCGTCACTCTGGTTAGGTTGGCATCGAAAAAAACGCTCTCGGGTGCTTTAGAGTGCCGAGTTTATCACTGCGCATGAAGAAATGACCACCTCCAACGTTTGGTTTATGTTTAATAAGCATTTTTAATTTTATTGCTTAAATCGCATTTTCTCGGCGAGCTGAGCACTTTTTCTGAATTGTGCCGCTCCCGTCACTCTGGTTAGGTTGGCATCGAAAAAAACGCTCTCGGGTGCTTTAGAGTGCCGAGTTTATCACTGCGCATGAAGAAATGACCACCTCCAACGTTTGGTTTATGTTTTATAAGCATTTTTAATTTTATTGCTTAAATCGCATTTTCTCGGCGAGCTGAGCGCTTTTTCTGAATTGTGCCGCTCCCGTCACTCTGGTTAGGTTGGCATCGAAAAAAACGCTCTCGGGTGCTTTAGAGTGCCGAGTTTATCACTGCGCATGAAGAAATGACCACCTCCAACGTTTGGTTTATGTTTTATAAGCATTTTTAATTTTATTGCTTAAATCGCATTTTCTCGGCGAGCTGAGCGCTTTTTCTGAATTGTGCCGCTCCCGTCACTCTGGTTAGGTTGGCATCGAAAAAAACGCTCTCGGGTGCTTTAGAGTGCCGAGTTTATCACTGCGCATGAAGAAATGACCACCTCCAACGTTTGGTTTGTTTTATAAGCATTTTTAATTTTATTGCTTAAATCGCATTTTCTCGGCGAGCTGAGCGCTTTTTCTGAATTGTGCCACTCCCGTAACTCTGGTTAGGTTGGCATCGAAAAAAACGCTCTCGGGTGCTTTAGAGTGCCGAGTGATTCACTGCGCATGAAGAAATGACCACCTCCAACGTTTGGTTTATGTTTAATAAGCATTTTTAATTTTATTGCTTAAATCGCATTTTCTCGGCGAGCTGAGCACTTTTTCTGAATTGTGCCGCTCCCGTCACTCTGGGCATCGAAAAAAACGCTCTCGGGTGCTTTAGAGTGCCGAGTTTATTACTGCGCATTAAGAAATGACCACCTCCAACGTTTGGTTTATGTTTTATAAGCATTTTTAATTTTATTGCTTAAATCGCATTTTCTCGGCGAGCTGAGCACTTTTTCTGAATTGTGCCGCTCCCGTCACTCTGGTTAGGTTGGCATCGAAAAAAACGCTCTCGGGTGCTTTAGAGTGCCGAGTTATTCACTGCGCACGAAGAAATGACCACCTCCAACGTTTGGTTTATGTTTTATAAGCATTTTTAATTTTATTGCTTAAATCGCAATTTCTCGGCGAGCTGAGCGCTTTTTCTGAATTGTGCCGCTCCCGTCACTCTGGTTAGGTTGGCATCGAAAAAAACGCTCTCGGGTGCTTTAGAGTGCCGAGTTTATTACTGCGCATTAAGAAATGACCACCTCCAACGTTTGGTTTATGTTTTATAAGCATTTTTAATTTTATTGCTTAAATCGCATTTTCTCGGCGAGCTGAGCACTTTTTCTGAATTGTGCCGCTCCCGTCACTCTGGTTAGGTTGGCATCGAAAAAAACGCTCTCGGGTGCTTTAGAGTGCCGAGTTTATTACTGCGCATTAAGAAATGACCAACTCCAACGTTTGGTTTATGTTTTATAAGCATTTTTAATTTTATTGCTTAAATCGCATTTTCTCGGCGAGCTGAGCACTTTTTCTGAATTGTGCCGCTCCCGTCACTCTGGTTAGGTTGGCATCGAAAAAAACGCTCTCGGGTGCTTTAGAGTGCCGAGTTTATCACTGCGCATTAAGAAATGACCACCTCCAACGTTTGGTTTATGTTTTATAAGCATTTTTAATTTTATTGCTTAAATCGCATTTTCTCGGCGAGCTGAGCACTTTTTCTGAATTGTGCCGCTCCCGTCACTCTGGTTAGGTTGGCATCGAAAAAAACGCTCTCGGGTGCTTTAGAGTGCCGAGTTTATCACTGCGCATGAAGAAATGACCACCTCCAACGTTTGGTTTATGTTTAATAAGCATTTTTAATTTTATTGCTTAAATCGCATTTTCTCGGCGAGCTGAGCACTTTTTCTGAATTGTGCCGCTCCCGTCACTCTGGTTAGGTTGGCATCGAAAAAAACGCTCTCGGGTGCTTTAGAGTGCCGAGTTTATCACTGCGCATGAAGAAATGACCACCTCCAACGTTTGGTTTATGTTTTATAAGCATTTTTAATTTTATTGCTTAAATCGCATTTTCTCGGTGAGCTGAGCGCTTTTTCTGAATTGTGCCGCTCCCGTCACTCTGGTTAGGTTGGCATCGAACAAAACGCTCTCGGGTGCTTTAGAGTGCCGAGTTTATCACTGCGCATGAAGAAATGACCACCTCCAACGTTTGGTTTATGTTTTATAAGCATTTTTAATTTTATTGCTTAAATCGCATTTTCTCGGCGAGCTGAGCACTTTTTCTGAATTGTGCCGCTCCCGTCACTCTGGTTAGGTTGGCATCGAAAAAAACGCTATCGGGTGCTTTAGAGTGCCGAGTTATTCACTGCGGATGAAGAAATGACCACCTCCAACGTTTGGTTTATGTTTAATAAGCATTTTTTATTTTATTGCTTAAATCGCATTTTCTCGGCGAGCTGAGCACTTTTTCTGAATTGTGCCGCTCCCGTCACTCTGGTTAGGTTGGCATCGAAAAAAACGCTCTCGGGTGCTTTAGAGTGCCGAGTTTATTACTGCGCATTAAGAAATGACCACCTCCAACGTTTGGTTTATGTTTTATAAGCATTTTTAATTTTATTGCTTAAATCGCATTTTCTCGGCGAGCTGAGCACTTTTTCTGAATTGTGCCGCTCCCGTCACTCTGGTTAGGTTGGCATCGAAAAAAACGCTATCGGGTGCTTTAGAGTGCCGAGTTATTCACTGCGCATGAAGAAATGACCACCTCCAACGTTTGGTTTATGTTTAATAAGCATTTTTAATTTTATTGCTTAAATCGCATTTTCTCGGCGAGCTGAGCACTTTTTCTGAATTGTGCCGCTCCCGTCACTCTGGTTAGGTTGGCATCGAAAAAAACGCTCTCGGGTGCTTTAGAGTGCCGAGTTTATTACTGCGCATTAAGAAATGACCACCTCCAACGTTTGGTTTATGTTTTATAAGCATTTTTAATTTTATTGCTTGAATCGCATTTTCTCGGCGAGCTGAGCACTTTTTCTGAATTGTGCCGCTCCCGTCACTCTGGTTAGGTTGGCATCGAAAAAAACGCTCTCGGGTGCTTTAGAGTGCCGAGTTTATCACTGCGCATTAAGAAATGACCACCTCCAACGTTTGGTTTATGTTTTATAAGCATTTTTAATTTTATTGCTTAAATCGCATTTTCTCGGCGAGCTGAGCGCTTTTTCTGAATTGTGCCGCTCCCGTCACTCTGGTTAGGTTGGCATCGAAAAAAACGCTCTCGGGTGCTTTAGAGTGCCGAGTTTATCACTGCGCATGAAGAAATGACCACCTCCAACGTTTGGTTTATGTTTTATAAGCATTTTTAATTTTATTGCTTAAATCGCATTTTCTCGGCGAGCTGAGCAATTTTTCTGAATTGTGCCGCTCCCGTCACTCTGGTTAGGTTGGCATCGAAAAAAACGCTCTCGGGTGCTTTAGAGTGCCGAGTTTATCACTGCGCATGAAGAAATGACCACCTCCAACGTTTGGTTTATGTTTTATAAGCATTTTTAAATGTATTGCTTAAATCGCATTTTCTCTGCGAGCTGAGCGCTTTTTCTGAATTGTGCCGCTCCCGTCACTCTGGTTAGGTTGGCATCGAAAAAACGCTCTCGGGTGCTTTAGAGTGCCGAGTTATTCACTGCGCATGAAGAAATGACCACCTCCAACGTTTGGTTTATGTTTAATAAGCATTTTTAATTTTATTGCTTAAATCGCATTTTCTCGGCGAGCTGAGCGCTTTTTCTGAATTGTGCCGCTCCCGTCACTCTGGTTAGGTTGGCATCGAAAAAAACGCTCTCGGGTGCTTTAGAGTGCCGAGTTTATCACTGCGCATGAAGAAATGACCACCTCCAACGTTTGGTTTATGTTTAATAAGCATTTTTAATTTTATTGCTTAAATCGCACTTTCTCGGCGAGCTGAGCACTTTTTCTGAATTGTGCCGCTCCCGTCACTCTGGTTAGGTTGGCATCGAAAGAAACGCTCTCGGGTGCTTTAGAGTGCCGACTTTATCACTGCGCATGAAGAAATGACCACCTCCAACATTTGGTTTATGTTTTATAAGCATTTTTAATTTTATTGCTTAAATCGCATTTTCTTGGCGAGCTGAGCACTTTTTCTGAATTGTGCCGCTCCCGTCACTCTGGTTAGGTTGGCATCGAAAAAAACGCTCACGGGTGCTTTAGAGTGCCGAGTTTATTACTGCGCATTAAGAAATGACCACCTCCAACGTTTGGTTTATGTTTTATAAGCATTTTTAATTTTATTGCTTAAATCGCATTTTCTCGGCGAGCTGAGCACTTTTTCTGAATTGTGCCGCTCCCGTCACTCTGGTTAGGTTGGCATCGAAAAAAACGCTCTCGGGTGCTTTAGAGTGCCGAGTTTATTACTGCGCATTAAGAAATGACCACCTCCAACGTTTGGTTTATGTTTTATAAGCATTTTTAATTTTATTGCTTAAATCGCATTTTCTCGGCGAGCTGAGCACTTTTTCTGAATTGTGCCGCTCCCGTCACTCTGGTTAGGTTGGCATCGAAAAAAACGCTCTCGGGTGCTTTAGAGTGCCGAGTTATTCACTGCGCATGAAGAAATGACCACCTCCAACGTTTGGTTTATGTTTTATAAGCATTTTTAATTTTATTGCTTAAATCGCATTTTCTCGGCGAGCCTAGCGCTTTTTCTGAATTGTGACGCTCCCGTCACTCTGGTTAGGTTGGCATCGAAAAAAACGCTCTCGGGTGCTTTAGAGTGCCGAGTTATTCACTGCGCATGAAGAAATGACCACCTCCAACGTTTGGTTTATGTTTTATAAGCATTTTTAATTTTATTGCTTAAATCGCATTTTCTCGGCGAGCTGAGCACTTTTTCTGAATTGTGCCGCTCCCGTCACTCTGGTTAGGTTGGCATCGAAAAAAACGCTCTCGGGTGCTTTAGAGTGCCGAGTTATTCACTGCGCATGAAGAAATGACCACCTCCAACGTTTGGTTTATGTTTTATAAGCATTTTTAATTTTATTGCTTAAATCGCATTTTCTCGGCGAGCTGAGCGCTTTTTCTGAATTGTGCCGCTCCCGTCACTCTGGTTAGGTTGGCATCGAAAAAAACGCTCTCGGGTGCTTTAGAGTGCCGAGTTTATTAATGCGCATTAAGAAATGACCACCTCCAACGTTTGGTTTATGTTTTATAAGCATTTTTAATTTTATTGCCTAAATCGCATTTTCTCGGCGAGCTGAGCACTTTTTCTGAATTGTGCCGCTCCCGTCACTCTGGTTAGGTTGGCATCGAAAAAAACGCTCTAGGGTGCTTTAGAGTGCCGAGTTTATTACTGCGCATTAAGAAATGACCACCTCCAACGTTTGGTTTATGTTTTATAAGCATTTTTAATTTTATTGCTTAAATCATATTTTCTCGGCGAGCTGAGCACTTTTTCTGAATTGTGCCGCTCCCGTCACTCTGGTTAGGTTGGCATCGAAAAAAACGCTATCGGGTGCTTTAGAGTGCCGAGTTTATCACTGCGCATGAAGAAATGACCACCTCCAACGTTTGGTTTATGTTTTATAAGCATTTTTAATTTTATTGCTTAAATCGCATTTTCTCGGCGAGCTGAGCACTTTTTCTGAATTGTGCCGCTCCCGTCACTCTGGTTAGGTTGGCATCGAAAAAAACGCTCTCGGGTGCTTTAGAGTGCCGAGTTTATCACTGCGCATGAAGAAATGACCACCTCCAACGTTTGGTTTATGTTTTATAAGCATTTTTAAATGTATTGCTTAAATCGCATTTTCTCAGCGAGCTGAGCGCTTTTTCTGAATTGTGCCGCTCCCGTCACTCTGGTTAGGTTGGCATCGAAAAAACGCTCTCGGGTGCTTTAGAGTGCCGAGTTATTCACTGCGCATGAAGAAATGACCACCTCCAACGTTTGGTTTATGTTTAATAAGCATTTTTAATTTTATTGCTTAAATCGCATTTTCTCGGCGAGCTGAGCGCTTTTTCTGAATTGTGCCGCTCCCGTCACTCTGGTTAGGTTGGCATCGAAAAAAACGCTCTCGGGTGCTTTAGAGTGCCGAGTTTATCACTGCGCATGAAGAAATGACCACCTCCAACGTTTGGTTTATGTTTAATAAGCATTTTTAATTCTATTGCTTAAATCGCATTTTCTCGGCGAGCTGAGCACTTTTTCTGAATTGTGCCGCTCCCGTCACTCTGGTTAGGTTGGCATCGAAAAAAACGCTCTCGAGTGCTTTAGAGTGCCGACTTTATCACTGCGCATGAAGAAATGACCACCTCCAACATTTGGTTTATGTTTTATAAGCATTTTTAATTTTATTGCTTAAATCGCATTTTCTTGGCGAGCTGAGCACTTTTTCTGAATTGTGCCGCTCCCGTCACTCTGGTTAGGTTGGCATCGAAAAAAACGCTCACGGGTGCTTTAGAGTGCCGAGTTTATTACTGCGCATTAAGAAATGACCACCTCCAACGTTTGGTTTATGTTTTATAAGCATTTTTAATTTTATTGCTTAAATCGCATTTTCTCGGCGAGCTGAGCACTTTTTCTGAATTGTGCCGCTCCCGTCACTCTGGTTAGGTTGGCATCGAAAAAAACGCTCTCGGGTGCTTTAGAGTGCCGAGTTTATCACTGCGCATTAAGAAATGACCACCTCCAACGTTTGGTTTATGTTTTATAAGCATTTTTAATTTTATTGCTTAAATCGCATTTTCTCGGCGAGCTGAGCACTTTTTCTGAATTGTGCCGCTCCCGTCACTCTGGTTAGGTTGGCATCGAAAAAAACGCTCTCGGGTGCTTTAGAGTGCCGAGTTATTCACTGCGCATGAAGAAATGACCACCTCCAACGTTTGGTTTATGTTTTATAAGCATTTTTAATTTTATTGCTTAAATCGCATTTTCTCGGCGAGCTGAGCACTTTTTCTGAATTGTGCCGCTCCCGTCACTCTGGTTAGGTTGGCATCGAAAAAAACGCTCTCGGGTGCTTTAGAGTGCCGAGTTATTCACTGCGCATGAAGAAATGACCACCTCCAACGTTTGGTTTATGTTTTATAAGCATTTTTAATTTTATTGCTTAAATCGCATTTTCTCGGCGAGCTGAGCGCTTTTTCTGAATTGTGCCGCTCCCGTCACTCTGGTTAGGTTGGCATCGAAAAAAACGCTCTCGGGTGCTTTAGAGTGCCGAGTTTATTAATGCGCATTAAGAAATGACCACCACCAACGTTTGGTTTATGTTTTATAAGCATTTTTAATTTTATTGCCTAAATCGCATTTTCTCGGCGAGCTGAGCACTTTTTCTGAATTGTGCCGCTCCCGTCACTCTGGTTAGGTTGGCATCGAAAAAAACGCTCTCGGGTGCTTTAGAGTGCCGAGTTTATTACTGCGCATTAAGAAATGACCACCTCCAACGTTTGGTTTATGTTTTATAAGCATTTTTAATTTTATTGCTTAAATCATATTTTCTCGGGGAGCTGAGCACTTTTTCTGAATTGTGCCGCTCCCGTCACTCTGGTTAGGTTGGCATCGAAAAAAACGCTATCGGGTGCTTTAGAGTGCCGAGTTATTCACTGCGCATGAAGAAATGACCACCTCCAACGTTTGGTTTATGTTTAATAAGCATTTTTAATTTTATTGCTTAAATCGCATTTTCTCGGCGAGCTGAGCACTTTTTCTGAATTGTGCCGCTCCCGTCACTCTGGTTAGGTTGGCATCGAAAAAAACGCTCTCGGGTGCTTTAGAGTGCCGAGTTTATTACTGCGCATTAAGAAATGACCACCTCCAACGTTTGGTTTATTATTTTATAAGCATTTTTAATTTTATTGCTTAAATCGCATTTTCTCGGCGAGCTGAGCACTTTTTCTGAATTGTGCCGCTCCCGTCACTCTGGTTAGGTTGGCATCGAAAAAAACGCTCTCGGGTGCTTTAGAGTGCCGAGTTATTCACTGCGCACGAAGAAATGACCACCTCCAACGTTTGGTTTATGTTTTATAAGCATTTTTAATTTTATTGCTTAAATCGCATTTTCTCGGCGAGCTGAGCGCTTTTTCTGAATTGTGCCGCTCCCGTCACTCTGGTTAGGTTGGCATCGAAAAAAACGCTCTCGGGTGCTTTAGAGTGCCGAGTTTATTACTGCGCATTAAGAAATGACCACCTCCAACGTTTGGTTTATGTTTTATAAGCATTTTTAATTTTATTGCTTAAATCGCATTTTCTCGGTGAGCTGAGCACTTTTTCTGAATTGTGCCGCTCCCGTCACTCTGGTTAGGTTTGCATCGAAAAAAACGCTCTCGGGTGCTTTAGAGTGCCGAGTTTATTACTGCGCATTAAGAAATGACCACCTCCAACGTTTGGTTTATGTTTTATAAGCATTTTTAATTTTATTGCTTAAATCGCATTTTCTCGGCGAGCTGAGCACTTTTTCTGAATTGTGCCGCTCCCGTCACTCTGGTTAGGTTGGCATCGAAAAAAACGCTCTCGGGTGCTTTAGAGTGCCGAGTTTATCACTGCGCATGAAGAAATGACCACCTCCAACGTTTGGTTTATGTTTTATAAGCATTTTTAATTTTATTGCTTAAATCGCATTTTCTCGGCGAGCTGAGCGCTTTTTCTGAATTGTGCCGCTCCTGTCACTCTGGTTAGGTTGGCATCGAAAAAAACGCTCTCGGGTGCTTTAGAGTGCCGAGTTTATCACTGCGCATGAAGAAATGACCACCTCCAACGTTTGGTTTATGTTTTATAAGCATTTTTAATTTTATTGCTTAAATCGCATTTTCTCGGCGAGCTGAGCGCTTTTTCTGAATTGTGCCGCTCCCGTAACTCTGGTTAGGTTGGCATCGAAAAAAACGCTATCGGGTGCTTTAGAGTGCTGAGTTATTCAATGCGCATGAAGAAATGACCACCTCCAACGTTTGGTTTATGTTTAATAAGCATTTTTAATTTTATTGCTTAAATCGCATTTTCTCGGCGAGCTGAGCACTTTTTCTGAATTGTGCCGCTCCCGTCACTCTGGTTAGGTTGGCATCGAAAAAAACGCTCTCGGGTGCTTTAGAGTGCCGAGTTTATTACTGCGCATTAAGAAATGACCACCTCCAACGTTTGGTTTATGTTTTATAAGCATTTTTAATTTTATTGCTTAAATCGCATTTTCTCGGCGAGCTGAGCACTTTTTCTGAATTGTGCCGCTCCCGTCAATCTGGTTAGGTTGGCATCGAAAAAAACGCTCTCGGGTGCTTTAGAGTGCCGAGTTTATTACTGCGCATTAAGAAATGACCACCTCCAACGTTTGGTTTATGTTTTATAAGCATTTTTAAATTTATTGCTTAAATCGCATTTTCTCGGCGAGCTGAGCGCTTTTTCTGAATTGTGCCGCTCCCGTCACTCTGGTTAGGTTGGCATCGAAAAAAACGCTCTCGGGTGCTTTAGAGTGCCGAGTTATTCACTGCGCATGAAGAAATGACCACCTCCAACGTTTGGTTTATGTTTTATAAGCATTTTTAGTTTTATTGCTTAAATCGCATTTTCTCGGCGAGCTGAGCACTTTTTCTGAATTGTGCCGCTCCCGTCACTCTGGTTAGGCTGGCATCGAAAAAAACGCTCTCGGGTGCTTTAGAGTGCCGAGTTTATCACTGCGCATGAAGAAATGACCACCTCCAACGTTTGGTTTATGTTTAATAAGCATTTTTAATTTTATTGCTTAAATCGCATTTTCTCGGCGAGCTGAGCACTTTTTCTGAATTGTGCCGCTCCCGTCACTCTGGTTAGGTTGGCATCGAAAAAAACGCTCTCGGGTGCTTTAGAGTGCCGACTTTATCACTGCGCATGAAGAAATGACCACCTCCAACGTTTGGTTTATGTTTTATAAGCATTTTTAATTTTGTTGCTTAAATCGCATTTTCTCGGCGAGCTGAGCACTTTTTCTGAATTGTGCCGCTCCCGTCACTCTGGTTAGGTTGGCATCGAAAAAAACGCTCACGGGTGCTTTAGAGTGCCGAGTTTATTACTGCGCATTAAGAAATGACCACCTCCAACGTTTGGTTTATGTTTTATAAGCCTTTTTAATTTTATTGCTTAAATCGCATTTTCTCGGCGAGCTGAGCACTTTTTCTGAATTGTGCCGCTCCCGTCACTCTGGTTAGGTTGGCATCGAAAAAAACGCTCTCGGGTGCTTTAGAGTGCCGAGTTATTCACTGCGCATGAAGAAATGACCACCTCCAACGTTTGGTTTATGTTTTATAAGCATTTTTAATTTTATTGCTTAAATCGCATTTTCTCGGCGAGCTGAGCACTTTTTCTGAATTGTGCCGCTCCCGTCACTCTGGTTAGGTTGGCATCGAAAAAAACGCTCTCGGGTGCTTTAGAGTGCCGAGTTTATCACTGCGCATGAAGAAATGACCACCTCCAACGTTTGGTTTATGTTTTATAAGCATTTTTAATTTTATTGCTTAAATCGCATTTTCTCGGCGAGCTGAGCGCTTTTTCTGAATTGTGCCGCTCCCGTCACTCTGGTTAGGTTGGCATCGAAAAAAACGCTCTCGGGTGCTTTAGAGTGCCGAGTTTATCACTGCGCATGAAGAAATGACCACCTCCAACGTTTGGTTTATGTTTTATAAGCATTTTTAATTTTATTGCTTAAATCGCATTTTCTCGGCGAGCTGAGCGCTTTTTCTGAATTGTGCCGCTCCCGTAACTCTGGTTAGGTTGGCATCGAAAAAAACGCTCTCGGGTGCTTTAGAGTGCCGAGTTTATCACTGCGCATGAAGAAATGACCACTTCCAACGTTTGGTTTATGTTTTATAAGCATTTCTAATTTTATTGCTTAAATCGCATTTTCTCGGCGAGCTGAGCACTTTTTCTGAATTGTGCCGCTCCCGTCACTCTGGTTAGGTTGGCATCGAAAAAAACGCTCTCGGGTGCTTTAGAGTGCCGAGTTTATTACTGCGCATTAAGAAATGACCACCTCCAACGTTTGGTTTATGTTTTATAAGCATTTTTAATTTTATTGCTTAAATCGCATTTTCTCGGCGAGCTGAGCACTTTTTCTGAATTGTGCCGCTCCCGTCACTCTGGTTAGGTTGGCATCGAAAAAAACGCTCTCGGGTGCTTTAGAGTGCCGAGTTATTCACTGCGCATGAAGAAATGACCACCTCCAACGTTTGGTTTATGTTTTATAAGCATTTTTAATTTTATTGCTTAAATCGCATTTTCTCGGCGAGCTGAGCGCTTTTTCTGAATTGTGCCGCTCCCGTAACTCTGGTTAGGTTGGCATCGAAAAAAACGCTCTCGGGTGCTTTAGAGTGCCGAGTTTATCACTGCGCATGAAGAAATGACCACTTCCAACGTTTGGTTTATGTTTTATAAGCATTTCTAATTTTATTGCTTAAATCGCATTTTCTCGGCGAGCTGAGCACTTTTTCTGAATTGTGCCGCTCCCGTCACTCTGGTTAGGTTGGCATCGAAAAAAACGCTCTCGGGTGCTTTAGAGTGCCGAGTTTATTACTGCGCATTAAGAAATGACCACCTCCAACGTTTGGTTTATGTTTTATAAGCATTTTTAATTTTATTGCTTAAATCGCATTTTCTCGGCGAGCTGAGCACTTTTTCTGAATTGTGCCGCTCCCGTCACTCTGGTTAGGTTGGCATCGAAAAAAACGCTCTCGGGTGCTTTAGAGTGCCGAGTTATTCACTGCGCATGAAGAAATGACCACCTCCAACGTTTGGTTTATGTTTTATAAGCATTTTTAATTTTATTGCTTAAATAGCATTTTCTCGGCGAGCTGAGCGCTTTTTCTGAATTGTGCCGCTCCCGTCACTCTGGTTAGGTTGGCATCGAAAAAAACGCTCTCGGGTGCTTTAGAGTGCCGAGTTTATTAATGCGCATTAAGAAATGACCACCTCCAACGTTTGGTTTATGTTTTATAAGCATTTTTAATTTTATTGCCTAAATCGCATTTTCTCGGCGAGCTGAGCACTTTTTCTGAATTGTGCCGCTCCCGTCACTCTGGTTAGGTTGGCATCGAAAAAAACGCTCTCGGGTGCTTTAGAGTGCCGAGTTTATTACTGCGCATTAAGAAATGACCACCTCCAACGTTTTGTTTATGTTTTATAAGCATTTTTAATTTTATTGCTTAAATCATATTTTCTCGGCGAGCTGAGCACTTTTTCTGAATTGTGCCGCTCCCGTCACTCTGGTTAGGTTGGCATCGAAAAAAACGCTATCGGGTGCTTTAGAGTGCCGAGTTATTCACTGCGCATGAAGAAATGACCACCTCCAACGTTTGGTTTATGTTTAATAAGCATTTTTAATTTTATTGCTTAAATCGCATTTTCTCGGCGAGCTGAGCACTTTTTCTGAATTGTGCCGCTCCCGTCACTCTGGTTAGGTTGGCATCGAAAAAAACGCTCTCGGGTGCTTTAGAGTGCCGAGTTTATTACTGCGCATTAAGAAATGACCACCTCCAACGTTTGGTTTATGTTTTATAAGCATTTTTAATTTTATTGCTTAAATCGCATTTTGTCGGCGAGCTGAGCACTTTTTCTGAATTGTGCCGCTCCCGTCACTCTGGTTAGGTTGGCATCGAAAAAAACGCTCTCGGGTGCTTTAGAGTGCCGAGTTTATTACTGCGCATTAAGAAATGACCACCTCCAACGTTTGGTTTATGTTTTATAACCATTTTTAATTTTATTGCTTAAATCGCATTTTCTCGGCGAGCTGAGCGCTTTTTCTGAATTGTGCCGCTCCCGTCACTCTGGTTAGGTTGGCATCGAAAAAAACGCTCTCGGGTGCTTTAGAGTGCCGAGTTATTCACTGCGCATGAAGAAATGACCACCTCCAACGTTTGGTTTATGTTTAATAAGCATTTTTAATTTTATTGCTTAAATCGCATTTTCTCGGCGAGCTGAGCACTTTTTCTGAATTGTGCCGCTTGGCATCGAAAAAAACGCTCTCGGGTGCTTTAGAGTGCCGAGTTTATTACTGCGCATTAAGAAATGACCACCTCCAACGTTTGGTTTATGTTTTATAAGCATTTTTAATTTTATTGCTTTAATCGCATTTTCTCGGCGAGCTGAGCACTTTTTCTGAATTGTGCCGCTCCCGTCACTCTGGTTAGGTTGGCATCGAAAAAAACGCTCTCGGGTGCTTTAGAGTGCCGAGTTATTCACTGCGCACGAAGAAATGACCACCTCCAACGTTTGGTTTATGTTTTATAAGCATTTTTAATTTTATTGCTTAAATCGCATTTTCTCGGCGAGCTGAGCGCTTTTTCTGAATTGTGCCGCTCCCGTCACTCTGGTTAGGTTGGCATCGAAAAAAACGCTCTCGGGTGCTTTAGAGTGCCGAGTTTATTACTGCGCATTAAGAAATGACCACCTCCAACGTTTGGTTTATGTTTTATAAGCATTCTTAATTTTATTGCTTAAATCGCATTTTCTCGGTGAGCTGAGCACTTTTTCTGAATTGTGCCGCTCCCGTCACTCTGGTTAGGTTTGCATCGAAAAAAACGCTCTCGGGTGCTTTAGAGTGCCGAGTTTATTACTGCGCATTAAGAAATGACCACCTCCAACGTTTGGTTTATGTTTTATAAGCATTTTTAATTTTATTGCTTAAATCGCATTTTCTCGGCGAGCTGAGCACTTTTTCTGAATTGTGCCGCTCCCGTCACTCTGGTTAGGTTGGCATCGAAAAAAACGCTCTCGGGTGCTTTAGAGTGCCGAGTTTATTACTGCGCATTAAGAAATGACCACCTCCAACGTTTGGTTTATGTTTTATAAGCATTTTTAATTTTATTGCTTAAATCATATTTTCTCGGCGAGCTGAGCACTTTTTCTGAATTGTGCCGCTCCCGTCACTCTGGTTAGGTTGGCATCGAAAAAAACGCTCTCGGGTGCTTTAGAGTGCCGAGTTTATTACTGCGCATTAAGAAATGACCACCTCCAACGTTTGGTTTATGTTTTATAAGCATTCTTAATTTTATTGCTTAAATCGCATTTTCTCGGTGAGCTGAGCACTTTTTCTGAATTGTGCCGCTCCCGTCACTCTGGTTAGGTTTGCATCGAAAAAAACGCTCTCGGGTGCTTTAGAGTGCCGAGTTTATTACTGCGCATTAAGAAATGACCACCTCCAACGTTTGGTTTATGTTTTATAAGCATTTTTAATTTTATTGCTTAAATCGCATTTTCTCGGCGAGCTGAGCACTTTTTCTGAATTGTGCCGCTCCCGTCACTCTGGTTAGGTTGGCATCGAAAAAAACGCTCTCGGGTTCTTTAGAGTGCCGAGTTTATCACTGCGCATGAAGAAATGACCACCTCCAACGTTTGGTTTATGTTTTATAAGCATTTTTAATTTTATTGCTTAAATCGCATTTTCTCGGCGAGCTGAGCGCTTTTTCTGAATTGTGCCGCTCCTGTCACTCTGGTTAGGTTGGCATCGAAAAAAACGCTCTCGGGTGCTTTAGAGTGCCGAGTTTATCACTGCGCATGAAGAAATGACCACCTCCAACGTTTGGTTTATGTTTTATAAGCATTTTTAATTTTATTGCTTAAATCGCATTTTCTCGGCGAGCTGAGCGCTTTTTCTGAATTGTGCCGCTCCCGTAACTCTGGTTAGGTTGGCATCGAAAAAAACGCTATCGGGTGCTTTAGAGTGCTGAGTTATTCAATGCGCATGAAGAAATGACCACCTCCAACGTTTGGTTTATGTTTAATAAGCATTTTTAATTTTATTGCTTAAATCGCATTTTCTCGGCGAGCTGAGCACTTTTTCTGAATTGTGCCGCTCCCGTCACTCTGGTTAGGTTGGCATCGAAAAAAACGCTCTCGGGTGCTTTAGAGTGCCGAGTTATTCACTGCACACGAAGAAATGACCACCTCCAACGTTTGGTTTATGTTTTATAAGCATTTTTAATTTTATTGCTTAAATCGCATTTTCTCGGCGAGCTGAGCGCTTTTTCTGAATTGTGCCGCTCCCGTCACTCTGGTTAGGTTGGCATCGAAAAAAACGCTCTCGGGTGCTTTAGAGTGCCGAGTTTATTACTGCGCATTAAGAAATGACCACCTCCAACGTTTGGTTTATGTTTTATAAGCATTTTTAATTTTATTGCTTAAATCGCATTTTCTCGGCGAGCTGAGCACTTTTTCTGAATTGTGCCGCTCCCGTCACTCTGGTTAGGTTGGCATCGAAAAAAACGCTCTCGGGTGCTTTAGAGTGCCGAGTTTATTACTGCGCATTAAGAAATGACCACCTCCAACGTTTGGTTTATGTTTTATAAGCATTTTTAATTTTATTGCTTAAATCGCATTTTCTCGGCGAGCTGAGCACTTTTTCTGAATTGTGCCGCTCCCGTCACTCTGGTTAGGTTGGCATCGAAAAAAACGCTCTCGGGTGCTTTAGAGTGCCGAGTTTATCACTGCGCATGAAGAAATGACCACCTCCAACGTTTGGTTTATGTTTTATAAGCATTTTTAATTTTATTGCTTAAATCGCATTTTCTCGGCGAGCTGAGCACTTTTTCTGAATTGTGCCGCTCCCGTCACTCTGGTTAGGTTGGCATAGAAAAAAACGCTCTCGGGTGCTTTAGAGTGCTGAGTTTATTACTGCGCATGAAGAAATGACCACCTCCAACGTTTGGTTTATGTTTTATAAGCATTTTTAATTTTATTGCTTAAATCGCATTTTCTCGGCGAGCTGAGCACTTTTTCTGAATTGTGCCGCTCCCGTCACTCTGGTTAGGTTGGCATCGAAAAAAACGCTCTCGGGTGCTTTAGAGTGCCGAGTTATTCACTGCGCATGAAGAAATGACCACCTCCAACGTTTGGTTTATGTTTAATAAGCATTTTTAATTTTATTGCTTAAATCGCATTTTCTCGGCGAGCTGAGCACTTTTTCTGAATTGTGCCGCTCCCGTCACTCTGGTTAGGTTGGCATCGAAAAAAACGCTCTCGGGTGCTTTAGAGTGCCGAGTTTATTACTGCGCATGAAGAAATGACCACCTCCAACGTTTGGTTTATGTTTTATAAGCATTTTTAATTTTATTGCTTAAATCGCATTTTCTCGGCGAGCTGAGCGCTTTTTCTGAATTGTGCCGCTCCCGTCACTCTGGTTAGGTTGGCATCGAAAAAAACGCTCTCGGGTGCTTTAGAGTGCCGAGTTATTCACTGCGCATGAAGAAATGACCACCTCCAACGTTTGGTTTATGTTTAATAAGCATTTTTAATTTTATTGCTTAAATCGCATTTTCTCGGCGAGCTGAGCACTTTTTCTGAATTGTGCCGCTCCCGTCACTCTGGTTAGGTTGGCATCGAAAAAAACGCTCTCGGGTGCTTTAGAGTGCCGAGTTTATTACTGCGCATTAAGAAATGACCACCTCCAACGTTTGGTTTATGTTTTATAAGCATTTTTAATTTTATTGCTTAAATCGCATTTTCTCGGCGAGCTGAGCACTTTTTCTGAATTGTGCCGCTCCCGTCACTCTGGTTAGGTTGGCATCGAAAAAAACGCTCTCGGGTGCTTTAGAGTGCTGAGTTTATTACTGCGCATTAAGAAATGACCACCTCCAACGTTTGGTTTATGTTTTATAAGCATTTTTAATTTTATTGCTTAAATCGCATTTTCTCGGCGAGCTGAGCACTTTTTCTGAATTGTGCCGCTCCCGTCACTCTGGTTAGGTTGGCATAGAAAAAAACGCTCTCGGGTGCTTTAGAGTGCCGAGTTTATCACTGCGCATGAAGAAATGACCACCTCCAACGTTTGGTTTATGTTTTATAAGCATTTTTAATTTTATTGCTTAAATCGCATTTTCTCGGCGAGCTGAGCGCTTTTTCTGAATTGTGCCGCTCCCGTCACTCTGGTTAGGTTGGCATCGAAAAAAACGCTCTCGGGTGCTTTAGAGTGCCGAGTTTATCACTGCGCATGAAGAAATGACCACCTCCAACGTTTGGTTTATGTTTTATAAGCATTTTTAATTTTATTGCTTAAATCGCATTTTCTCGGCGAGCTGAGCGCTTTTTCTGAATTGTGCCGCTCCCGTAACTCTGGTTAGGTTGGCATCGAAAAAAACGCTCTCGGGTGCTTTAGAGTGCCGAGTTTATCACTGCGCATGAAGAAATGACCACTTCCAACGTTTGGTTTATGTTTTATAAGCATTTCTAATTTTATTGCTTAAATCGCATTTTCTCGGCGAGCTGAGCACTTTTTCTGAATTGTGCCGCTCCCGTCACTCTGGTTAGGTTGGCATCGAAAAAAACGCTCTCGGGTGCTTTAGAGTGCCGAGTTTATTACTGCGCATTAAGAAATGACCACCTCCAACGTTTGGTTTATGTTTTATAAGCATTTTTAATTTTATTGCTTAAATCGCATTTTCTCGGCGAGCTGAGCACTTTTTCTGAATTGTGCCGCTCCCGTCACTCTGGTTAGGTTGGCATCGAAAAAAACGCTCTCGGGTGCTTTAGAGTGCCGAGTTATTCACTGCGCACGAAGAAATGACCACCTCCAACGTTTGGTTTATGTTTTATTAGCATTTTTAATTTTATTGCTTAAATCGCATTTTCTCGGCGAGCTGAGCGCTTTTTCTGAATTGTGCCGCTCCCGTCACTCTGGTTAGGTTGGCATCGAAAAAAACGCTCTCGGGTGCTTTAGAGTGCCGAGTTATTCACTGCGCATGAAGAAATGACCACCTCCAACGTTTGGTTTATGTTTTATAAGCATTTTTAATTTTATTGCTTAAATCGCATTTTCTCGGCGAGCTGAGCACTTTTTCTGAATTGTGCCGCTCCCGTCACTCTGGTTAGGTTGGCATCGAAAAAAACGCTCTCGGGTGCTTTAGAGTGCCGAGTTTATTACTGCGCATTAAGAAATGACCACCTCCAACGTTTGGTTTATGTTTTATAAGCATTTTTAATTTTATTGCTTAAATCGCATTTTCTCGGCGAGCTGAGCACTTTTTCTGAATTGTGCCGCTCCCGTCACTCTGGTTAGGTTGGCATCGAAAAAAACGCTATCGGGTGCTTTAGAGTGCCGAGTTTATCACTGCGCATGAAGAAATGACCACCTCCAACGTTTGGTTTATGTTTTATAAGCATTTTTAATTTTATTGCTTAAATCGCATTTTCTCGGCGAGCTGAGCGCTTTTTCTGAATTGTGCCGCTCCCGTCACTCTGGTTAGGTTGGCATCGAAAAAAACGCTCTCGGGTGCTTTAGAGTGCCGAGTTTATCACTGCGCATGAAGAAATGACCACCTCCAACGTTTGGTTTATGTTTTATAAGCATTTTTAAATTTATTGCTTAAATCGCATTTTCTCGGCGAGCTGAGCGCTTTTTCTGAATTGTGCCGCTCCCGTCACTCTGGTTAGGTTGGCATCGAAAAAAACGCTCTCGGGTGCTTTAGAGTGCCGAGTTTATTACTGCGCATTAAGAAATGACCACCTCCAACGTTTGGTTTATGTTTTATAAGCATTTTTAATTTTATTGCTTAAATCGCATTTTCTCGGCGAGCTGAGCACTTTTTCTGAATTGTGCCGCTCCCGTCACTCTGGTTAGGTTGGCATCGAAAAAAACGCTCTCGGGTGCTTTAGAGTGCCGAGTTATTCACTGCGCATGAAGAAATGACCACCTCCAACGTTTGGTTTATGTTTTATAAGCATTTTTAATTTTATTGCTTAAATCGCATTTTCTCGGCGAGCTGAGCACTTTTTCTGAATTGTGCCGCTCCCGTCACTCTGGTTAGGTTGGCATCGAAAAAAACGCTCTCGGGTGCTTTAAAGTGCCGAGTTTATCACTGCGCATGAAGAAATGACCACCTCCAACGTTTGGTTTATGTTTTATAAGCATTTGTAATTTTATTGCTTAAATCGCATTTTCTCGGCGAGCTGAGCGCTTTTTCTGAATTGTGCCGCTCCCGTCACTCTGGTTAGGTTGGCATCGAAAAAAACGCTCTCGGGTGCTTTAGAGTGCCGAGTTTATCACTGCGCATGAAGAAATGACCACCTCCAACGTTTGGTTTATGTTTTATAAGCATTTTTAATTTTATTGCTTAAATCGCATTTTCTCGGCGAGCTGAGCGCTTTTTCTGAATTGTGCCGCTCCCGTAACTCTGGTTAGGTTGGCATCGAAAAAAACGCTCTCGGGTGCTTTAGAGTGCCGAGTTATTCACTGCGCATGAAGAAATGACCACCTCCAACGTTTGGTTTATGTTTAATAAGCATTTTAAATTTTATTGCTTAAATCGCATTTTCTCGGCGAGCTGAGCGCTTTTTCTGAATTGTGCCGCTCCCGTCACTCTGGTTAGGTTGGCATCGAAAAAAACGCTCTCGGGTGCTTTAAAGTGCCGAGTTTATTACTGCGCATTAAGAAATGACCACCTCCAACGTTTGGTTTATGTTTTATAAGCATTTTTAATTTTATTGCTTAAATCGCATTTTCTCGGCGAGCTGAGCACTTTTTCTGAATTGTGCCGCTCCCGTCACTCTGGTTAGGTTGGCATCGAAAAAAACGCTATCGGGTGCTTTAGAGTGCCGAGTTATTCACTGCGCACGAAGAAATGACCACCTCCAACGTTTGGTTTATGTTTAATAAGCATTTTTAATTTTATTGCTTAAATCGCATTTTCTCGGCGAGCTGGGCGCTTTTTCTGAATTGTGCCGCTCCCGTCACTCTGGTTAGGTTGGCATCGAAAAAAACGCTCTTGGGTGCTTTAGAGTGCCGAGTTTATTACTGCGCATTAAGAAATGACCACCTCCAACGTTTGGTTTATGTTTTATAAGCATTTTTAATTTTATTGCTTAAATCGCATTTTCTCGGCGAGCTGAGCACTTTTTCTGAATTGTGCCGCTCCCGTCACTCTGGTTAGGTTGGCATCGAAAAAAACGCTCTCGGGTGCTTTAGAGTGCCGAGTTTATCACTGCGCATGAAGAAATGACCACCTCCAACGTTTGGTTTATGTTTAATAAGCATTTTTAATTTTATTGCTTAAATCGCATTTTCTCGGCGAGCTGAGCACTTTTTCTGAATTGTGCCGCTCCCGTCACTCTGGTTAGGTTGGCATCGAAAAAAACGCTCTCGGGTGCTTTAGAGTGCCGACTTTATCACTGCGCATGAAGAAATGACCACCTCCAACGTTTGGTTTATGTTTTATAAGCATTTTTAATTTTATTGCTTAAATCGCATTTTCTCGGCGAGCTGAGCACTTTTTCTGAATTGTGCCGCTCCCGTCACTCTGGTTAGGTTGGCATCGAAAAAAACGCTCACGGGTGTTTTAGAGTGCCGAGTTTATTACTGCGCATTAAGAAATGACCACCTCCAACGTTTGGTTTATGTTTTATAAGCATTTTTAATTTTATTGCTTAAATCGCATTTTCTCGGCGAGCTGAGCACTTTTTCTGAATTGTGCCGCTCCCGTCACTCTGGTTAGGTTGGCATCGAAAAAAACGCTCTCGGGTGCTTTAGAGTGCCGAGTTATTCACTGCGCATGAAGAAATGACCACCTCCAACGTTTGGTTTATGTTTTATAAGCATTTTTAATTTTATTGCTTAAATCGCATTTTCTCGGCGAGCTGAGCACTTTTTCTGAATTGTGCCGCTCCCGTCACTCTGGTTAGGTTGGCATCGAAAAAAACGCTCTCGGGTGCTTTAGAGTGCCGAGTTTATCACTGCGCATGAAGAAATGACCACCTCCAACGTTTGGTTTATGTTTTATAAGCATTTTTAATTTTATTGCTTAAATCGCATTTTCTCGGCGAGCTGAGCGCTTTTTCTGAATTGTGCCGCTCCCGTCACTCTGGTTAGGTTGGCATCGAAAAAAACGCTCTCGGGTGCTTTAGAGTGCCGAGTTTATCACTGCGCATGAAGAAATGACCACCTCCAACGTTTGGTTTATGTTTTATAAGCATTTTTAATTTTATTGCTTAAATCGCATTTTCTCGGCGAGCTGAGCGCTTTTTCTGAATTGTGCCGCTCCCGTAACTCTGGTTAGGTTGGTATCGAAAAAAACGCTCTCGGGTGCTTTAGAGTGCCGAGTTTATCACTGCGCATGAAGAAATGACCACTTCCAACGTTTGGTTTATGTTTTATAAGCATTTTTAATTTTATTGCTTAAATCGCATTTTCTCGGCGAGCTGAGCACTTTTTCTGAATTGTGCCGCTCCCGTCACTCTGGTTAGGTTGGCATCGAAAAAAACGCTCTCGGGTGCTTTAGAGTGCCGAGTTTATTACTGCGCATTAAGAAATGACCACCTCCAACGTTTGGTTTATGTTTTATAAGCATTTTTAATTTTATTGCTTAAATCGCATTTTCTCGGCGAGCTGAGCACTTTTTCTGAATTGTGCCGCTCCCGTCACTCTGGTTAGGTTGGCATCGAAAAAAACGCTCTCGGGTGCTTTAGAGTGCCGAGTTATTCACTGCGCATGAAGAAATGACCACCTCCAACGTTTGGTTTATGTTTTATAAGCATTTTTAATTTTATTGCTTAAATCGCATTTTCTCGGCGAGCTGAGCACTTTTTCTGAATTGTGCCGCTCCCGTCACTCTGGTTAGGTTGGCATCGAAAAAAACGCTCTCGGGTGCTTTAGAGTGCCGAGTTTATCACTGCGCATGAAGAAATGACCACCTCCAACGTTTGGTTTATGTTTTATAAGCATTTTTAATTTTATTGCTTAAATCGCATTTTCTCGGCGAGCTGAGCACTTTTTCTGAATTGTGCCGCTCCCGTCACTCTGGTTAGGTTGGCATCGAAAAAAACGCTCTCGGGTGCTTTAGAGTGCCGAGTTATTCACTGCGCATGAAGAAATGACCACCTCCAACGTTTGGTTTATGTTTTATAAGCATTTTTAATTTTATTGCTTAAATCGCATTTTCTCGGCGAGCTGAGCACTTTTTCTGAATTGTGCCGCTCCCGTCACTCTGGTTAGGTTGGCATCGAAAAAAACGCTCTCGGGTGCTTTAGAGTGCCGAGTTTATCACTGCGCATGAAGAAATGACCACCTCCAACGTTTGGTTTATGTTTTATAAGCATTTTTAATTTTATTGCTTAAATCGCATTTTCTCGGCGAGCTGAGCGCTTTTTCTGAATTGTGCCGCTCCCGTCACTCTGGTTAGGTTGGCATCGAAAAAAACGCTCTCGGGTGCTTTAGAGTGCCGAGTTATTCACTGCGCATGAAGAAATGACCACCTCCAACGTTTGGTTTATGTTTAATAAGCATTTTTAATTTTATTGCTTAAATCGCATTTTCTCGGCGAGCTGAGCACTTTTTCTGAATTGTGCCGCTCCCGTCACTCTGGTTAGGTTGGCATCGAAAAAAACGCTCTCGGGTGCTTTAGAGTGCCGAGTTTATTACTGCGCATTAAGAAATGACCACCTCCAACGTTTGGTTTATGTTTTATAAGCATTTTTAATTTTATTGCTTAAATCGCATTTTCTCGGCGAGCTGAGCACTTTTTCTGAATTGTGCCGCTCCCGTCACTCTGGTTAGGTTGGCATCGAAAAAAACGCTCTCGGGTGCTTTAGAGTGCTGAGTTTATTACTGCGCATTAAGAAATGACCACCTCCAACGTTTGGTTTATGTTTTATAAGCATTTTTAATTTTATTGCTTAAATCGCATTTTCTCGGCGAGCTGAGCACTTTTTCTGAATTGTGCCGCTCCCGTCACTCTGGTTAGGTTGGCATCGAAAAAAACGCTCTCGGGTGCTTTAGAGTGCCGAGTTTATCACTGCGCATGAAGAAATGACCACCTCCAACGTTTGGTTTATGTTTTATAAGCATTTTTAATTTTATTGCTTAAATCGCATTTTCTCGGCGAGCTGAGCGCTTTTTCTGAATTGTGCCGCTCCCGTCACTCTGGTTAGGTTGGCATCGAAAAAAACGCTCTCGGGTGCTTTAGAGTGCCGAGTTTATCACTGCGCATGAAGAAATGACCACCTCCAACGTTTGGTTTATGTTTTATAAGCATTTTTAATTTTATTGCTTAAATCGCATTTTCTCGGCGAGCTGAGCGCTTTTTCTGAATTGTGCCGCTCCCGTAACTCTGGTTAGGTTGGCATCGAAAAAAACGCTCTCGGGTGCTTTAGAGTGCCGAGTTTATCACTGCGCATGAAGAAATGACCACTTCCAACGTTTGGTTTATGTTTTATAAGCATTTCTAATTTTATTGCTTAAATCGCATTTTCTCGGCGAGCTGAGCACTTTTTCTGAATTGTGCCGCTCCCGTCACTCTGGTTAGGTTGGCATCGAAAAAAACGCTCTCGGGTGCTTTAGAGTGCCGAGTTTATTACTGCGCATTAAGAAATGACCACCTCCAACGTTTGGTTTATGTTTTATAAGCATTTTTAATTTTATTGCTTAAATCGCATTTTCTCGGCGAGCTGAGCACTTTTTCTGAATTGTGCCGCTCCCGTCACTCTGGTTAGGTTGGCATCGAAAAAAACGCTCTCGGGTGCTTTAGAGTGCCGAGTTATTCACTGCGCACGAAGAAATGACCACCTCCAACGTTTGGTTTATGTTTTATTAGCATTTTTAATTTTATTGCTTAAATCGCATTTTCTCGGCGAGCTGAGCGCTTTTTCTGAATTGTGCCGCTCCCGTCACTCTGGTTAGGTTGGCATCGAAAAAAACGCTCTCGGGTGCTTTAGAGTGCCGAGTTATTCACTGCGCATGAAGAAATGACCACCTCCAACGTTTGGTTTATGTTTTATAAGCATTTTTAATTTTATTGCTTAAATCGCATTTTCTCGGCGAGCTGAGCACTTTTTCTGAATTGTGCCGCTCCCGTCACTCTGGTTAGGTTGGCATCGAAAAAAACGCTCTCGGGTGCTTTAGAGTGCCGAGTTTATTACTGCGCATTAAGAAATGACCACCTCCAACGTTTGGTTTATGTTTTATAAGCATTTTTAATTTTATTGCTTAAATCGCATTTTCTCGGCGAGCTGAGCACTTTTTCTGAATTGTGCCGCTCCCGTCACTCTGGTTAGGTTGGCATCGAAAAAAACGCTATCGGGTGCTTTAGAGTGCCGAGTTTATCACTGCGCATGAAGAAATGACCACCTCCAACGTTTGGTTTATGTTTTATAAGCATTTTTAATTTTATTGCTTAAATCGCATTTTCTCGGCGAGCTGAGCGCTTTTTCTGAATTGTGCCGCTCCCGTCACTCTGGTTAGGTTGGCATCGAAAAAAACGCTCTCGGGTGCTTTAGAGTGCCGAGTTTATCACTGCGCATGAAGAAATGACCACCTCCAACGTTTGGTTTATGTTTTATAAGCATTTTTAAATTTATTGCTTAAATCGCATTTTCTCGGCGAGCTGAGCGCTTTTTCTGAATTGTGCCGCTCCCGTCACTCTGGTTAGGTTGGCATCGAAAAAAACGCTCTCGGGTGCTTTAGAGTGCCGAGTTTATTACTGCGCATTAAGAAATGACCACCTCCAACGTTTGGTTTATGTTTTATAAGCATTTTTAATTTTATTGCTTAAATCGCATTTTCTCGGCGAGCTGAGCACTTTTTCTGAATTGTGCCGCTCCCGTCACTCTGGTTAGGTTGGCATCGAAAAAAACGCTCTCGGGTGCTTTAGAGTGCCGAGTTATTCACTGCGCATGAAGAAATGACCACCTCCAACGTTTGGTTTATGTTTTATAAGCATTTTTAATTTTATTGCTTAAATCGCATTTTCTCGGCGAGCTGAGCACTTTTTCTGAATTGTGCCGCTCCCGTCACTCTGGTTAGGTTGGCATCGAAAAAAACGCTCTCGGGTGCTTTAAAGTGCCGAGTTTATCACTGCGCATGAAGAAATGACCACCTCCAACGTTTGGTTTATGTTTTATAAGCATTTGTAATTTTATTGCTTAAATCGCATTTTCTCGGCGAGCTGAGCGCTTTTTCTGAATTGTGCCGCTCCCGTCACTCTGGTTAGGTTGGCATCGAAAAAAACGCTCTCGGGTGCTTTAGAGTGCCGAGTTTATCACTGCGCATGAAGAAATGACCACCTCCAACGTTTGGTTTATGTTTTATAAGCATTTTTAATTTTATTGCTTAAATCGCATTTTCTCGGCGAGCTGAGCGCTTTTTCTGAATTGTGCCGCTCCCGTAACTCTGGTTAGGTTGGCATCGAAAAAAACGCTCTCGGGTGCTTTAGAGTGCCGAGTTATTCACTGCGCATGAAGAAATGACCACCTCCAACGTTTGGTTTATGTTTAATAAGCATTTTAAATTTTATTGCTTAAATCGCATTTTCTCGGCGAGCTGAGCGCTTTTTCTGAATTGTGCCGCTCCCGTCACTCTGGTTAGGTTGGCATCGAAAAAAACGCTCTCGGGTGCTTTAGAGTGCCGAGTTTATTACTGCGCATTAAGAAATGACCACCTCCAACGTTTGGTTTATGTTTTATAAGCATTTTTAATTTTATTGCTTAAATCGCATTTTCTCGGCGAGCTGAGCACTTTTTCTGAATTGTGCCGCTCCCGTCACTCTGGTTAGGTTGGCATCGAAAAAAACGCTATCGGGTGCTTTAGAGTGCCGAGTTATTCACTGCGCACGAAGAAATGACCACCTCCAACGTTTGGTTTATGTTTAATAAGCATTTTTAATTTTATTGCTTAAATCGCATTTTCTCGGCGAGCTGGGCGCTTTTTCTGAATTGTGCCGCTCCCGTCACTCTGGTTAGGTTGGCATCGAAAAAAACGCTCTTGGGTGCTTTAGAGTGCCGAGTTTATTACTGCGCATTAAGAAATGACCACCTCCAACGTTTGGTTTATGTTTTATAAGCATTTTTAATTTTATTGCTTAAATCGCATTTTCTCGGCGAGCTGAGCACTTTTTCTGAATTGTGCCGCTCCCGTCACTCTGGTTAGGTTGGCATCGAAAAAAACGCTCTCGGGTGCTTTAGAGTGCCGAGTTTATCACTGCGCATGAAGAAATGACCACCTCCAACGTTTGGTTTATGTTTAATAAGCATTTTTAATTTTATTGCTTAAATCGCATTTTCTCGGCGAGCTGAGCACTTTTTCTGAATTGTGCCGCTCCCGTCACTCTGGTTAGGTTGGCATCGAAAAAAACGCTCTCGGGTGCTTTAGAGTGCCGACTTTATCACTGCGCATGAAGAAATGACCACCTCCAACGTTTGGTTTATGTTTTATAAGCATTTTTAATTTTATTGCTTAAATCGCATTTTCTCGGCGAGCTGAGCACTTTTTCTGAATTGTGCCGCTCCCGTCACTCTGGTTAGGTTGGCATCGAAAAAAACGCTCACGGGTGTTTTAGAGTGCCGAGTTTATTACTGCGCATTAAGAAATGACCACCTCCAACGTTTGGTTTATGTTTTATAAGCATTTTTAATTTTATTGCTTAAATCGCATTTTCTCGGCGAGCTGAGCACTTTTTCTGAATTGTGCCGCTCCCGTCACTCTGGTTAGGTTGGCATCGAAAAAAACGCTCTCGGGTGCTTTAGAGTGCCGAGTTATTCACTGCGCATGAAGAAATGACCACCTCCAACGTTTGGTTTATGTTTTATAAGCATTTTTAATTTTATTGCTTAAATCGCATTTTCTCGGCGAGCTGAGCACTTTTTCTGAATTGTGCCGCTCCCGTCACTCTGGTTAGGTTGGCATCGAAAAAAACGCTCTCGGGTGCTTTAGAGTGCCGAGTTTATCACTGCGCATGAAGAAATGACCACCTCCAACGTTTGGTTTATGTTTTATAAGCATTTTTAATTTTATTGCTTAAATCGCATTTTCTCGGCGAGCTGAGCGCTTTTTCTGAATTGTGCCGCTCCCGTCACTCTGGTTAGGTTGGCATCGAAAAAAACGCTCTCGGGTGCTTTAGAGTGCCGAGTTTATCACTGCGCATGAAGAAATGACCACCTCCAACGTTTGGTTTATGTTTTATAAGCATTTTTAATTTTATTGCTTAAATCGCATTTTCTCGGCGAGCTGAGCGCTTTTTCTGAATTGTGCCGCTCCCGTAACTCTGGTTAGGTTGGTATCGAAAAAAACGCTCTCGGGTGCTTTAGAGTGCCGAGTTTATCACTGCGCATGAAGAAATGACCACTTCCAACGTTTGGTTTATGTTTTATAAGCATTTTTAATTTTATTGCTTAAATCGCATTTTCTCGGCGAGCTGAGCACTTTTTCTGAATTGTGCCGCTCCCGTCACTCTGGTTAGGTTGGCATCGAAAAAAACGCTCTCGGGTGCTTTAGAGTGCCGAGTTTATTACTGCGCATTAAGAAATGACCACCTCCAACGTTTGGTTTATGTTTTATAAGCATTTTTAATTTTATTGCTTAAATCGCATTTTCTCGGCGAGCTGAGCACTTTTTCTGAATTGTGCCGCTCCTGTCACTCTGGTTAGGTTGGCATCGAAAAAAACGCTCTCGGGTGCTTTAGAGTGCCGAGTTATTCACTGCGCATGAAGAAATGACCACCTCCAACGTTTGGTTTATGTTTTATAAGCATTTTTAATTTTATTGCTTAAATCGCATTTTCTCGGCGAGCTGAGCACTTTTTCTGAATTGTGCCGCTCCCGTCACTCTGGTTAGGTTGGCATGGAAAAAAACGCTCTCGGGTGCTTTAGAGTGCCGAGTTATTCACTGCGCATGAAGAAATGACCACCTCCAACGTTTGGTTTATGTTTTATAAGCATTTTTAATTTTATTGCTTAAATCGCATTTTCTCGGCGAGCTGAGCACTTTTTCTGAATTGTGCCGCTCCCGTCACTCTGGTTAGGTTGGCATCGAAAAAAACGCTCTCGGGTGCTTTAGAGTGCCGAGTTTATCACTGCGCATGAAGAAATGACCACCTCCAACGTTTGGTTTATGTTTTATAAGCATTTTTAATTTTATTGCTTAAATCGCATTTTCTCGGCGAGCTGAGCACTTTTTCTGAATTGTGCCGCTCCCGTCACTCTGGTTAGGTTGGCATCGAAAAAAACGCTCTCGGGTGCTTTAGAGTGCCGAGTTATTCACTGCGCATGAAGAAATGACCACCTCCAACGTTTGGTTTATGTTTTATAAGCATTTTTAATTTTATTGCTTAAATCGCATTTTCTCGGCGAGCTGAGCACTTTTTCTGAATTGTGCCGCTCCCGTCACTCTGGTTAGGTTGGCATCGAAAAAAACGCTCTCGGGTGCTTTAGAGTGCCGAGTTTATCACTGCGCATGAAGAAATGACCACCTCCAACGTTTGGTTTATGTTTTATAAGCATTTTTAATTTTATTGCTTAAATCGCATTTTCTCGGCGAGCTGAGCGCTTTTTCTGAATTGTGCCGCTCCCGTCACTCTGGTTAGGTTGGCATCGAAAAAAACGCTCTCGGGTGCTTTAGAGTGCCGAGTTATTCACTGCGCATGAAGAAATGACCACCTCCAACGTTTGGTTTATGTTTAATAAGCATTTTTAATTTTATTGCTTAAATCGCATTTTCTCGGCGCGCTGAGCGCTTTTTCTGAATTGTGCCGCTCCCGTCACTCTGGTTAGGTTGGCATCGAAAAAAACGCTCTCGGGTGCTTTAGAGTGCCGAGTTATTCACTGCGCATGAAGAAATGACCACCTCCAACGTTTGGTTTATGTTTAATAAGCATTTTTAATTTTATTGCTTAAATCGCATTTTCTCGGCGAGCTGAGCACTTTTTCTGAATTGTGCCGCTCCCGTCACTCTGGTTAGGTTGGCATCGAAAAAAACGCTCTCGGGTGCTTTAGAGTGCCGAGTTTATTACTGCGCATTAAGAAATGACCACCTCCAACGTTTGGTTTATGTTTTATAAGCATTTTTAATTTTATTGCTTAAATCGCATTTTCTCGGCGAGCTGAGCACTTTTTCTGAATTGTGCCGCTCCCGTCACTCTGGTTAGGTTGGCATCGAAAAAAACGCTCTCGGGTGCTTTAGAGTGCCGAGTTATTCACTGCGCACGAAGAAATGACCACCTCCAACGTTTGGTTTATGTTTTATAAGCATTTTTAATTTTATTGCTTAAATCGCATTTTCTCGGCGAGCTGAGCGCTTTTTCTGAATTGTGCCGCTCCCGTAACTCTGGTTAGGTTGGCATCGAAAAAAACGCTCTCGGGTGCTTTAGAGTGCCGAGTTTATCACTGCGCACGAAGAAATGACCACCTCCAACGTTTGGTTTATGTTTTATAAGCATTTTTAATTTTATTGCTTAAATCGCATTTTCTCGGCGAGCTGAGCGCTTTTTCTGAATTGTGCCGCTCCCGTCACTCTGGTTAGGTTGGCATCGAAAAAAACGCTCTCGGGTGCTTTAGAGTGCCGAGTTATTCACTGCGCATGAAGAAATGACCACCTCCAACGTTTGGTTTATGTTTAATAAGCATTTTTAATTTTATTGCTTAAATCGCATTTTCTCGGCGAGCTGAGCGCTTTTTCTGAATTGTGCCGCTCCCGTCACTCTGGTTAGGTTGGCATCGAAAAAAACGCTCTCGGGTGCTTTAGAGTGCCGAGTTATTCACTGCGCATGAAGAAATGACCACCTCCAACGTTTGGTTTATGTTTAATAAGCATTTTTAATTTTATTGCTTAAATCGCATTTTCTCGGCGAGCTGAGCACTTTTTCTGAATTGTGCCGCTCCCGTCACTCTGGTTAGGTTGGCATCGAAAAAAAACGCTCTCGGGTGCTTTAGAGTGCCGAGTTTATTACTGCGCATTAAGAAATGACCACCTCCAACGTTTGGTTTATGTTTTATAAGCATTTTTAATTTTATTGCTTAAATCGCATTTTCTCGGCGAGCTGAGCACTTTTTCTGAATTGTGCCGCTCCCGTCACTCTGGTTAGGTTGGCATCGAAAAAAACGCTCTCGGGTGCTTTAGAGTGCCGAGTTATTCACTGCGCACGAAGAAATGACCACCTCCAACGTTTGGTTTATGTTTTATAAGCATTTTTAATTTTATTGCTTAAATCGCATTTTCTCGGCGAGCTGAGCGCTTTTTCTGAATTGTGCCGCTCCCGTCACTCTGGTTAGGTTGGCATAGAAAAAAACGCTCTCGGGTGCTTTAGAGTGCCGAGTTATTCACTGCGCACGAAGAAATGACCACCTCCAACGTTTGGTTTATGTTTTATAAGCATTTTTAATTTTATTGCTTAAATCGCATTTTCTCGGCGAGCTGAGCGCTTTTTCTGAATTGTGCCGCTCCCGTCACTCTGGTTAGGTTGGCATCGAAAAAAAACGCTCTCGGGTGCTTTAGAGTGCCGAGTTATTCACTGCGCATGAAGAAATGACCACCTCCAACGTTTGGTTTATGTTTAATAAGCATTTTTAATTTTATTGCTTAAATCGCATTTTCTCGGCAAGCTGAGCGCTTTTTCTGAATTGTGCCGCTCCCGTCACTCTGGTTAGGTTGGCATCGAAAAAAACGCTCTCGGGTGCTTTAGAGTGCCGAGTTATTCACTGCGCATGAAGAAATGACCACCTCCAACGTTTGGTTTATGTTTAATAAGCATTTTTAATTTTATTGCTTAAATCGCATTTTCTCGGCGAGCTGAGCACTTTTTCTGAATTGTGCCGCTCCCGTCACTCTGGTTAGGTTGGCATCGAAAAAAACGCTCTCGGGTGCTTTAGAGTGCCGAGTTTATTACTGCGCATTAAGAAATGACCACCTCCAACGTTTGGTTTATGTTTTATAAGCATTTTTAATTTTATTGCTTAAATCGCATTTTCTCGGCGAGCTGAGCGCTTTTTCTGAATTGTGCCGCTCCCGTCACTCTGGTTAGGTTGGCATCGAAAAAAACGCTCTCGGGTGCTTTAGAGTGCCGAGTTATTCACTGCGCATGAAGAAATGACCACCTCCAACGTTTGGTTTATGTTTAATAAGCATTTTTAATTCTATTGCTTAAATCGCATTTTCTCGGCGAGCTGAGCACTTTTTCTGAATTGTGCCGCTCCCGTCACTCTGGTTAGGTTGGCATCGAAAAAAACGCTCTCGGGTGCTTTAGAGTGCCGAGTTTATTACTGCGCATTAAGAAATGACCACCTCCAACGTTTGGTTTATGTTTTATAAGCATTTTTAATTTTATTGCTTAAATCGCATTTTCTCGGCGAGCTGAGCGCTTTTTCTGAATTGTGCCGCTCCCGTCACTCTGGTTAGGTTGGCATCGAAAAAAACGCTCTCGGGTGCTTTAGAGTGCCGAGTTATTCACTGCGCATGAAGAAATGACCACCTCCAACGTTTGGTTTATGTTTAATAAGCATTTTTAATTTTATTGCTTAAATCGCATTTTCTCGGCGAGCTGAGCACTTTTTCTGAATTGTGCCGCTCCCGTCACTCTGGTTAGGTTGGCATCGAAAAAAACGCTCTCGGGTGCTTTAGAGTGCCGAGTTTATTACTGCGCATTAAGAAATGACCACCTCCAACGTTTGGTTTATGTTTTATAAGCATTTTTAATTTTATTGCTTAAATCGCATTTTCTCGGCGAGCTGAGCACTTTTTCTGAATTGTGCCGCTCCCGTCACTCTGGTTAGGTTGGCATCGAAAAAAACGCTCTCGGGTGCTTTAGAGTGCCGAGTTATTCACTGCACACGAAGAAATGACCACCTCCAACGTTTGGTTTATGTTTTATAAGCATTTTTAATTTTATTGCTTAAATCGCATTTTCTCGGCGAGCTGAGCGCTTTTTCTGAATTGTGCCGCTCCCGTCACTCTGGTTAGGTTGGCATCGAAAAAAACGCTCTCGGGTGCTTTAGAGTGCCGAGTTTATTACTGCGCATTAAGAAATGACCACCTCCAACGTTTGGTTTATGTTTTATAAGCATTTTTAATTTTATTGCTTAAATCGCATTTTCTCGGCGAGCTGAGCACTTTTTCTGAATTGTGCCGCTCCCGTCACTCTGGTTAGGTTGGCATCGAAAAAAACGCTCTCGGGTGCTTTAGAGTGCCGAGTTTATTACTGCGCATTAAGAAATGACCACCTCCAACGTTTGGTTTATGTTTTATAAGCATTTTTAATTTTATTGCTTAAATCGCATTTTCTCGGCGAGCTGAGCACTTTTTCTGAATTGTGCCGCTCCCGTCACTCTGGTTAGGTTGGCATCGAAAAAAACGCTCTCGGGTGCTTTAGAGTGCCGAGTTTATCACTGCGCATGAAGAAATGACCACCTCCAACGTTTGGTTTATGTTTTATAAGCATTTTTAATTTTATTGCTTAAATCGCATTTTCTCGGCGAGCTGAGCACTTTTTCTGAATTGTGCCGCTCCCGTCACTCTGGTTAGGTTGGCATAGAAAAAAACGCTCTCGGGTGCTTTAGAGTGCTGAGTTTATTACTGCGCATTAAGAAATGACCACCTCCAACGTTTGGTTTATGTTTTATAAGCATTTTTAATTTTATTGCTTAAATCGCATTTTCTCGGCGAGCTGAGCACTTTTTCTGAATTGTGCCGCTCCCGTCACTCTGGTTAGGTTGGCATCGAAAAAAACGCTCTCGGGTGCTTTAGAGTGCCGAGTTATTCACTGCGCATGAAGAAATGACCACCTCCAACGTTTGGTTTATGTTTAATAAGCATTTTTAATTTTATTGCTTAAATCGCATTTTCTCGGCGAGCTGAGCACTTTTTCTGAATTGTGCCGCTCCCGTCACTCTGGTTAGGTTGGCATCGAAAAAAACGCTCTCGGGTGCTTTAGAGTGCCGAGTTTATTACTGCGCATGAAGAAATGACCACCTCCAACGTTTGGTTTATGTTTTATAAGCATTTTTAATTTTATTGCTTAAATCGCATTTTCTCGGCGAGCTGAGCGCTTTTTCTGAATTGTGCCGCTCCCGTCACTCTGGTTAGGTTGGCATCGAAAAAAACGCTCTCGGGTGCTTTAGAGTGCCGAGTTATTCACTGCGCATGAAGAAATGACCACCTCCAACGTTTGGTTTATGTTTAATAAGCATTTTTAATTTTATTGCTTAAATCGCATTTTCTCGGCGAGCTGAGCACTTTTTCTGAATTGTGCCGCTCCCGTCACTCTGGTTAGGTTGGCATCGAAAAAAACGCTCTCGGGTGCTTTAGAGTGCCGAGTTTATCACTGCGCATGAAGAAATGACCACTTCCAACGTTTGGTTTATGTTTTATAAGCATTTTTAATTTTATTGCTTAAATCGCATTTTCTCGGCGAGCTGAGCACTTTTTCTGAATTGTGCCGCTCCCGTCACTCTGGTTAGGTTGGCATCGAAAAAAACGCTCTCGGGTGCTTTAGAGTGCCGAGTTTATTACTGCGCATTAAGAAATGACCACCTCCAACGTTTGGTTTATGTTTTATAAGCATTTTTAATTTTATTGCTTAAATCGCATTTTCTCGGCGAGCTGAGCACTTTTTCTGAATTGTGCCGCTCCCGTCACTCTGGTTAGGTTGGCATCGAAAAAAACGCTCTCGGGTGCTTTAGAGTGCCGAGTTATTCACTGCGCATGAAGAAATGACCACCTCCAACGTTTGGTTTATGTTTTATAAGCATTTTTAATTTTATTGCTTAAATCGCATTTTCTCGGCGAGCTGAGCACTTTTTCTGAATTGTGCCGCTCCCGTCACTCTGGTTAGGTTGGCATCGAAAAAAACGCTCTCGGGTGCTTTAGAGTGCCGAGTTTATCACTGCGCATGAAGAAATGACCACCTCCAACGTTTGGTTTATGTTTTATAAGCATTTTTAATTTTATTGCTTAAATCGCATTTTCTCGGCGAGCTGAGCGCTTTTTCTGAATTGTGCCGCTCCCGTCACTCTGGTTAGGTTGGCATCGAAAAAAACGCTCTCGGGTGCTTTAGAGTGCCGAGTTATTCACTGCGCATGAAGAAATGACCACCTCCAACGTTTGGTTTATGTTTAATAAGCATTTTTAATTTTATTGCTTAAATCGCATTTTCTCGGCGAGCTGAGCGCTTTTTCTGAATTGTGCCGCTCCCGTCACTCTGGTTAGGTTGGCATCGAAAAAAACGCTCTCGGGTGCTTTAGAGTGCCGAGTTATTCACTGCGCATGAAGAAATGACCACCTCCAACGTTTGGTTTATGTTTAATAAGCATTTTTAATTTTATTGCTTAAATCGCATTTTCTCGGCGAGCTGAGCACTTTTTCTGAATTGTGCCGCTCCCGTCACTCTGGTTAGGTTGGCATCGAAAAAAACGCTCTCGGGTGCTTTAGAGTGCCGAGTTTATTACTGCGCATTAAGAAATGACCACCTCCAACGTTTGGTTTATGTTTTATAAGCATTTTTAATTTTATTGCTTAAATCGCATTTTCTCGGCGAGCTGAGCACTTTTTCTGAATTGTGCCGCTCCCGTCACTCTGGTTAGGTTGGCATCGAAAAAAACGCTCTCGGGTGCTTTAGAGTGCCGAGTTATTCACTGCGCACGAAGAAATGACCACCTCCAACGTTTGGTTTATGTTTTATAAGCATTTTTAATTTTATTGCTTAAATCGCATTTTCTCGGCGAGCTGAGCGCTTTTTCTGAATTGTGCCGCTCCCGTAACTCTGGTTAGGTTGGCATCGAAAAAAACGCTCTCGGGTGCTTTAGAGTGCCGAGTTTATCACTGCGCACGAAGAAATGACCACCTCCAACGTTTGGTTTATGTTTTATAAGCATTTTTAATTTTATTGCTTAAATCGCATTTTCTCGGCGAGCTGAGCGCTTTTTCTGAATTGTGCCGCTCCCGTCACTCTGGTTAGGTTGGCATCGAAAAAAACGCTCTCGGGTGCTTTAGAGTGCCGAGTTATTCACTGCGCATGAAGAAATGACCACCTCCAACGTTTGGTTTATGTTTAATAAGCATTTTTAATTTTATTGCTTAAATCGCATTTTCTCGGCGAGCTGAGCGCTTTTTCTGAATTGTGCCGCTCCCGTCACTCTGGTTAGGTTGGCATCGAAAAAAACGCTCTCGGGTGCTTTAGAGTGCCGAGTTATTCACTGCGCATGAAGAAATGACCACCTCCAACGTTTGGTTTATGTTTAATAAGCATTTTTAATTTTATTGCTTAAATCGCATTTTCTCGGCGAGCTGAGCACTTTTTCTGAATTGTGCCGCTCCCGTCACTCTGGTTAGGTTGGCATCGAAAAAAAACGCTCTCGGGTGCTTTAGAGTGCCGAGTTTATTACTGCGCATTAAGAAATGACCACCTCCAACGTTTGGTTTATGTTTTATAAGCATTTTTAATTTTATTGCTTAAATCGCATTTTCTCGGCGAGCTGAGCACTTTTTCTGAATTGTGCCGCTCCCGTCACTCTGGTTAGGTTGGCATCGAAAAAAACGCTCTCGGGTGCTTTAGAGTGCCGAGTTATTCACTGCGCACGAAGAAATGACCACCTCCAACGTTTGGTTTATGTTTTATAAGCATTTTTAATTTTATTGCTTAAATCGCATTTTCTCGGCGAGCTGAGCGCTTTTTCTGAATTGTGCCGCTCCCGTCACTCTGGTTAGGTTGGCATAGAAAAAAACGCTCTCGGGTGCTTTAGAGTGCCGAGTTATTCACTGCGCACGAAGAAATGACCACCTCCAACGTTTGGTTTATGTTTTATAAGCATTTTTAATTTTATTGCTTAAATCGCATTTTCTCGGCGAGCTGAGCGCTTTTTCTGAATTGTGCCGCTCCCGTCACTCTGGTTAGGTTGGCATCGAAAAAAACGCTCTCGGGTGCTTTAGAGTGCCGAGTTATTCACTGCGCATGAAGAAATGACCACCTCCAACGTTTGGTTTATGTTTAATAAGCATTTTTAATTTTATTGCTTAAATCGCATTTTCTCGGCAAGCTGAGCGCTTTTTCTGAATTGTGCCGCTCCCGTCACTCTGGTTAGGTTGGCATCGAAAAAAACGCTCTCGGGTGCTTTAGAGTGCCGAGTTATTCACTGCGCATGAAGAAATGACCACCTCCAACGTTTGGTTTATGTTTAATAAGCATTTTTAATTTTATTGCTTAAATCGCATTTTCTCGGCGAGCTGAGCACTTTTTCTGAATTGTGCCGCTCCCGTCACTCTGGTTAGGTTGGCATCGAAAAAAACGCTCTCGGGTGCTTTAGAGTGCCGAGTTTATTACTGCGCATTAAGAAATGACCACCTCCAACGTTTGGTTTATGTTTTATAAGCATTTTTAATTTTATTGCTTAAATCGCATTTTCTCGGCGAGCTGAGCGCTTTTTCTGAATTGTGCCGCTCCCGTCACTCTGGTTAGGTTGGCATCGAAAAAAACGCTCTCGGGTGCTTTAGAGTGCCGAGTTATTCACTGCGCATGAAGAAATGACCACCTCCAACGTTTGGTTTATGTTTAATAAGCATTTTTAATTTTATTGCTTAAATCGCATTTTCTCGGCGAGCTGAGCACTTTTTCTGAATTGTGCCGCTCCCGTCACTCTGGTTAGGTTGGCATCGAAAAAAACGCTCTCGGGTGCTTTAGAGTGCCGAGTTATTCACTGCGCATGAAGAAATGACCACCTCCAACGTTTGGTTCATGTTTAATAAGCATTTTTAATTTTATTGCTTAAATCGCATTTTCTCGGCGAGCTGAGCGCTTTTTCTGAATTGTGCCGCTCCCGTCACTCTGGTTAGGTTGGCATCGAAAAAAACGCTCTCGGGTGCTTTAGAGTGCCGAGTTATTCACTGCGCATGAAGAAATGACCACCTCCAACGTTTGGTTTATGTTTAATAAGCATTTTTAATTTTATTGCTTAAATCGCATTTTCTCGGCGAGCTGAGCACTTTTTCTGAATTGTGCCGCTCCCGTCACTCTGGTTAGGTTGGCATCGAAAAAAACGCTCTCGGGTGCTTTAGAGTGCCGAGTTTATTACTGCGCATTAAGAAATGACCACCTCCAACGTTTGGTTTATGTTTTATAAGCATTTTTAATTTTATTGCTTAAATCGCATTTTCTCGGCGAGCTGAGCGCTTTTTCTGAATTGTGCCGCTCCCGTCACTCTGGTTAGGTTGGCATCGAAAAAAACGCTCTCGGGTGCTTTAGAGTGCCGAGTTATTCACTGCGCATGAAGAAATGACCACCTCCAACGTTTGGTTTATGTTTAATAAGCATTTTTAATTTTATTGCTTAAATCGCATTTTCTCGGCGAGCTGAGCACTTTTTCTGAATTGTGCCGCTCCCGTCACTCTGGTTAGGTTGGCATCGAAAAAAACGCTCTCGGGTGCTTTAGAGTGCCGAGTTTATTACTGCGCATTAAGAAATGACCACCTCCAACGTTTGGTTTATGTTTTATAAGCATTTTTAATTTTATTGCTTAAATCGCATTTTCTCGGCGAGCTGAGCACTTTTTCTGAATTGTGCCGCTCCCGTCACTCTGGTTAGGTTGGCATCGAAAAAAACGCTCTCGGGTGCTTTAGAGTGCCGAGTTATTCACTGCACACGAAGAAATGACCACCTCCAACGTTTGGTTTATGTTTTATAAGCATTTTTAATTTTATTGCTTAAATCGCATTTTCTCGGCGAGCTGAGCGCTTTTTCTGAATTGTGCCGCTCCCGTCACTCTGGTTAGGTTGGCATCGAAAAAAACGCTCTCGGGCATGCTTTAGAGTGCCGAGTTTATCACTGCGCATGAAGAAATGACCACCTCCAACGTTTGGTTTATGTTTTATAAGCATTTTTAAATTTATTGCTTAAATCGCATTTTCTCGGGGAGCTGAGCACTTTTTCTGAATTGTGCCGCTCCCGTCACTCTGGTTAGGTTGGCATCGAAAAAAACGCTCTCGGGTGCTTTAGAGTGCCGAGTTTATCACTGCGCATGAAGAAATGACCACCTCCAACGTTTGGTTTATGTTTTATAAGCATTTTTAAATTTATTGCTTAAATCGCATTTTCTCGGCGAGCTGAGCGCTTTTTCTGAATTGTGCCGCTCCCGTCACTCTGGTTAGGTTGGCATCGAAAAAAACGCTCTCGGGTGCTTTAGAGTGCCGAGTTTATTACTGCGCATTAAGAAATGACCACCTCCAACGTTTGGTTTATGTTTTATAAGCATTTTTAATTTTATTGCTTAAATCGCATTTTCTCGGCGAGCTGAGCACTTTTTCTGAATTGTGCCGCTCCCGTCACTCTGGTTAGGTTGGCATCGAAAAAAACGCTCTCGGGTGCTTTAGAGTGCCGAGTTATTCACTGCGCATGAAGAAATGACCACCTCCAACGTTTGGTTTATGTTTTATAAGCATTTTTAATTTTATTGCTTAAATCGCATTTTCTCGGCGAGCTGAGCACTTTTTCTGAATTGTGCCGCTCCCGTCACTCTGGTTAGGTTGGCATCGAAAAAAACGCTCTCGGGTGCTTTAGAGTGCCGAGTTTATTACTGCGCATTAAGAAATGACCACCTCCAACGTTTGGTTTATGTTTTATAAGCATTTTTAATTTTATTGCTTAAATCGCATTTTCTCGGCGAGCTGAGCACTTTTTCTGAATTGTGCCGCTCCCGTCACTCTGGTTAGGTTGGCATCGAAAAAAACGCTCTCGGGTGCTTTAGAGTGCCGAGTTTATTACTGCGCATTAAGAAATGACCACCTCCAACGTTTGGTTTATGTTTTATAAGCATTTTTAATTTTATTGCTTAAATCGCATTTTCTCGGCGAGCTGAGCGCTTTTTCTGAATTGTGCCGCTCCCGTCACTCTGGTTAGGTTGGCATTGAAAAAAACGCTCTCGGGTGCTTTAGAGTGCCGAGTTTATCACTGCGCATGAAGAAATGACCACCTCCAACGTTTGGTTTATGTTTTATAAGCATTTTTAATTTTATTGCTTAAATCGCATTTTCTCGGCGAGCTGAGCGCTTTTTCTGAATTGTGCCGCTCCCGTAACTCTGGTTAGGTTGGCATCGAAAAAAACGCTCTCGGGTGCTTTAGAGTGCCGAGTTATTCACTGCGCATGAAGAAATGACCACCTCCAACGTTTGGTTTATGTTTAATAAGCATTTTAAATTTTATTGCTTAAATCGCATTTTCTCGGCGAGCTGAGCGCTTTTTCTGAATTGTGCCGCTCCCGTCACTCTGGTTAGGTTGGCATCGAAAAAAACGCTCTCGGGTGCTTTAGAGTGCCGAGTTTATTACTGCGCATTAAGAAATGACCACCTCCAACGTTTGGTTTATGTTTTATAAGCATTTTTAATTTTATTGCTTAAATCGCATTTTCTCGGCGAGCTGAGCACTTTTTCTGAATTGTGCCGCTCCCGTCACTCTGGTTAGGTTGGCATCGAAAAAAACGCTATCGGGTGCTTTAGAGTGCCGAGTTATTCACTGCGCACGAAGAAATGACCACCTCCAACGTTTGGTTTATGTTTAATAAGCATTTTTAATTTTATTGCTTAAATCGCATTTTCTCGGCGAGCTGGGCGCTTTTTCTGAATTGTGCCGCTCCCGTCACTCTGGTTAGGTTGGCATCGAAAAAAACGCTCTTGGGTGCTTTAGAGTGCCGAGTTTATTACTGCGCATTAAGAAATGACCACCTCCAACGTTTGGTTTATGTTTTATAAGCATTTTTAATTTTATTGCTTAAATCGCATTTTCTCGGCGAGCTGAGCACTTTTTCTGAATTGTGCCGCTCCCGTCACTCTGGTTAGGTTGGCATCGAAAAAAACGCTCTCGGGTGCTTTAGAGTGCCGAGTTTATCACTGCGCATGAAGAAATGACCACCTCCAACGTTTGGTTTATGTTTAATAAGCATTTTTAATTTTATTGCTTAAATCGCATTTTCTCGGCGAGCTGAGCACTTTTTCTGAATTGTGCCGCTCCCGTCACTCTGGTTAGGTTGGCATCGAAAAAAACGCTCTCGGGTGCTTTAGAGTGCCGACTTTATCACTGCGCATGAAGAAATGACCACCTCCAACGTTTGGTTTATGTTTTATAAGCATTTTTAATTTTATTGCTTAAATCGCATTTTCTCGGCGAGCTGAGCACTTTTTCTGAATTGTGCCGCTCCCGTCACTCTGGTTAGGTTGGCATCGAAAAAAACGCTCACGGGTGTTTTAGAGTGCCGAGTTTATTACTGCGCATTAAGAAATGACCACCTCCAACGTTTGGTTTATGTTTTATAAGCATTTTTAATTTTATTGCTTAAATCGCATTTTCTCGGCGAGCTGAGAGCCTTCTGTTGAACACAAGCTTCCAGACATTACGTCCAACTACGTTTCAACGTCAACTTTATTTCATAAAGTTCTTCCTAATTCATCTTGGCGAAACTCCCTTAGGCGTTCCCATTTTTTTTTAGGCCTGGCAGCGGTAGACACACAATTATGACCCTGAAAGGACGCGTCCAAACCGGCTATGATATCAGAATAATCACTGAAATGCAGTCCTCAGGTCCATGTCATATTCGCTACCAATCGGAATGTAACGAAGCTGTTTCTACCCAGTCACGAACTGGGGACTTTTCGCGTGTTAGGCAAACGTGATAATCACTACACTATGGAAACATCTGCTACAGTGGTGGACCTTACTTACTGGACCAAAGGTGAGGGCAGGTGCTCCCTGTGTGGAGTAGGTTCTCCCCGTGCCTGCGTATGTTTTCCCCGGGTTTTCCTCCCACATCACACAAACATGCTTGGTCAGCCGATTTAGTAATCCAAACTGCCCTTAGGTGTGAGTGCCAGTGTGAATGATTGTTGTCTCTGTGTGCCCTGCGATTGTCTGGCAACCAGTTATAATGTGTCCCCCGCAGTACAGATAATGGACGGAATGGATGGAATTGAATGCCGATCAGTTTAGGGCCTGAAGAGGGAGCAACAGCAATATGCAGATACTCTTATTAGTTTATACAAACATATCAATCAATGTGTAAATAATTTACCCAAACATAGTTGCTCAGTCAGAGCACAGACACAGCCTACAGAGTTTTTGTGACTTTCACTTACACATAGGCAGTGAGCACAGACACGGCACACAGAGTTCAGTTAAGTTTCATGACACATAGTCACAAAACAGTCAGTAAATAACAGGACATTCAGGTGATAACAGAACAGACCTTATCCTTCCCTTCCGTTCCCTTTCTAGTTCCTGCTTTTGGTCAGTATAAAGCCTTCTGATTTGAAGTTTGACGTTGTTGTTTCATCTGCTGAAGTGCCTTGTGCACTGACTGCCATTAAAAAACCTAATATCTGTTACAAAAACTGTTACTCCACCTTTTTGTTTTCCTTGCTTAACGATGGAGATCTTGAACAAAGCGCAAAAGTTAAAGAAAAGTGCAAAACCTGGGGTTCACCCAGTCTCAAATCAGGTACCCTTTAGCGAAACGACTCAGCCTGGGCTCGGCAAATCGGGCTTCAATTCCCCGACGTTGAGTTTATATCTTTGTATGGAAAATTTTTTTGAAAAGCAAATCAAAATGTTCATAAGTTCCTGCTTTCTTCCTCACTCACTTTTGTTGAAATTTTGCCAGGCTTCTCAAAATGCTTTCGACATCACAGCAGTTTCCATAGCGTAGTGGTCATCATGTTCTTCTAAGAACACCCCCTGTTTGAGACTGGGTGGAAACAACATTTTCTAAATCTATTTGTCAGTGTTGTCTGCTTTGCAAAATGTGCCAGGGACACCTTGGCAAACAGGAGCCATATAGTATTTAATAAAGTAATCACATGTTCTCCGAGTTACAATGTCAACTGGTGGAACTTACTTTAGATCTTGGATGGTTTTAAAGCTAATGCTCTTCTGGATTACCGAGTAATCGGTTGAGACCGACGTAACTCTACGACGGCTTCCTGCTTATGCGGCCGGTGCTGACGGGTCCCTCGCCTTGGCCTCGCAGCCTCGTGCTCGTCGGAACCAACGACTTTCACCGTGCTAGCCCCGTGGTGTCCATCTGCACGTGCCCAGGACGCTGCTCACACGTTTGCCTGTTTTGTGATGTTTTCACCAATTCACGACCAGACCACGGTCCATTGGGCGCCGTTGAACTGGACTGTCCTTACACCTGTTTATGGACCCCATGGAAGCTATTTTGTGTGTTTTGGGGTGTTCTTTGATATTGAGGGGTGCTGGTTGGCCGGTTACTTTTTTTCCTTTGCTTTGATGGCTTTTATCTTTCGCACTTACTGGCTTTCTCTGTGGCGATGTTGTGTGGCAGCCTTATGAGAGCCTATTGAGTTGCGCTCATGCCATCTGTGTCTTTTGTATACCCGCTCTGTGGTTTGGATTTTGATTGGGCCTGAATTTGCCCACCCCCGGGATCAATAAATGTTCAATCAATCAATCAATTAATCAATGTTGTCATGGTGTGATTGTGAGCACTCTGAATCTAGCAATCCAAGTTCAAGTCTTGGTGGAACTTCCAATTTGTAGTCATTTACATGGAACAATTGGAAATTCCAATTCAGTACTTTGTGGACAGCCCTATGAGTGTGTAAGCCCTGCCTCCACTACTTCTGTCAATTTCGTAAAATGAGCACGTTAGTGAGTGCATTGTGCTCAGAAAAATTATGCTACTCCTTCTGTCACTGCCAGGGTTCTATGGTGTAATGGTGAGCACTCTGGACTCTGAATCCAGTGATCCAAGTTCAAGTCTCGGTGGGACCTCAAATCGTTTGTCATTTAGCTGGGAAAAATTTGCAAAATGGTAATAGCTTGTGTGCTGCCCCATGAAATTGTATGCTTCCCTACACTTAAGGGTTCCATGAGCGCTCTAGACTCTAAATCCAGTGATCTCAGTTTTAGTCCCGGTTTGACCACGTCGTATGCAAAAGTTTGGGCACCCCAATCAATTTCAACATTTTCTTTATAAATCCTTGGCTGTTCGGATCAGCAATTTCAGTTAAATATATCATATAGCAGACAGACACAGTGATATTTGAGAAGTGAAATTAAGTTTATTGGAGTTAACGATTTGTCAAGAAGAATGGTCCAATATTCCTTCAACCAGAATCCACACTCTCATTGGAAGCTTTCGGAAGTGTTTAGAGCAGTGGTTCCTTGTTGGAGGTACCGAATCCCACCAGTTTCATATGCGCAATCACCGAACCCCTCGTTAGTGAAAAAAATGTATATATTTTTTTCAAATTCAAGACATAGATGTTTTTTACTGGCACACAAAATGAGCCGTGCATGAACATCACCTTGTTCAAAGAATAAAACCAACATAATGCATGAATTCACGTCAAATGACATACCAGCAAATCAGTGTGACTTCTGCTGTTGCCTTTACGAGACCAGTTCAGATATGCGTTATCACAAATTGATAAATCAGGTGTGTTCGGACCTCCCCAGTAGAGGCTCTGCTGAACCCCTGAGACCGACTCACCGAACCCCTAGTTTGACCGATTCGAGGTTCAGGACCCCTGGTTTATAGGCTGTTATTTCTGCAAAAGGAGGATCTACTAAATATTGATGTCATTTTTCTCTTGGGGTGCCCAAATGTATGCACCTGCCTACTTTTGTTGAAATAATGATTCCACACTGTCTGCAAATCCTCAATGTAGAAGAATCAAGGTTCAGGTCATTAACACCCAAACTTAATCACCTGGAGATCCTTAAGACAAAATTAAAGTCATACTGAATGTAAACAAACTGATTACACTGCCAAAAATACTAAACAATATCTAGTGTAACATGGCATGAAAACACACACAAAAACACAGGTCACTCAAGGTGCGTTCAAAGACACACGCATCTCATGAACTGAACCTTTTTTTTTGCCTGAAAAATAAAAAAAGATCAGTTTAAATATTTGGAGTATTCTTTGTCATCGTCTTCATAATCATTTGAACGGCCGACATCAGAAGACCAGCCAGCCGTCTTGCACATTGCATCGTCACACTCTACGCTTTCCAATAAAGGCTTACAATATCAAAAGAACCGAGAAACTCGTTCAGTTTCTACAGATAGCGGCAATTAAGTCAGAAACTGACAAAATGGCTCACAAAATTACAGGAATTTAACATTAGAAACTCCCAGTGGGAATTTGTTGGAATAAAAAGATAACCTCTAAACTTTGTATTTGCTAAGGTCCTTTTGATGGGCTCACGTGGGCAAGGAGGAACATTTATTCGCAGTCCTGCTTTTAAAAATACTAAAATGTTGAACGGCAACTAATGGTAATGTTAACAAAGGATTCATTTGCCAATTATTCTAATCAGATTTAAACATTTATTTTATATACATTTATTATTATTTATTCAAAAAGGGCATCGTTTGCAAACTAAAAGTGCAGAATATTCACTAAAGTAAATCACCTATGATTAATTAATTCGTGCATCCCAGCCCTGCTTTAGATTTTTGACTGTGTAGCTTTCCATTAAATCACCTGCAATTCCCACTTAAACTGGAAAGTTTCCAATTTGAAATTGTTCTTTGATCCTCCATGTAAATTTACTGAAAAACTTTGAGCTATGATTAATTAATTCGTGCATCCCAGCCCCGCTTTAGATTTTTGACTGTGTAGCTTTCCATTAAATCACCTGCAATTCCCACTTAAACTGGAAAGTTTCCAATTTGAAATTGTTCTTTGATCCTCCATGTAAATTTACTGAAAAACTTTGAGGAATTTTCCGCCCCTACGGATGCAACGATTTCTTTTTGTCTTTGTAGTGTTGTATACATTGGAGCTGCTCAAAGGAACAATTAATGTCAGTCTCGAGTAGCTCTAAAAAAATTGACAGAAGCAAGGTGATGATCAAACTGCGTGCGGCCGCTCAGTTGGGCGCACACTAAAATCAAATGGCGAGATACATGAACAAAATAAAAGAGGGAAAAAAAGGTTAAAAACCACCACTTGTGATGGTATGTTGACGGCACAACGGAAGCCCTTCATCAAGGTGGCAAAAAATAATAAAAAAAATAAAAAAAGAGCGAGAGAGATCTACGAGGAGAGTCCGGCGGCCAACAACAACTAATCAAACACGAGGGCAAACATAGGAGGGCTACAATCAAAACGCGGCAGCAGCCCAACAAACAAGCAGGAATTTGCTTGGATACGACGGACAGCACAAGGAAGCTCCGACGCTTGCTGCCGAGGCTTCACATGACGGCGCACTCCCTGGACGCTATTTTGGCCTGCCGGGACACACCAGTGCAATGTTTATTTCAAAGGCAGCAAAACCCCAACACATCAAAGAGCCCCCTTTTTGGGTCAGCTGCACGTTGATGGCGTGCCTCGCGCACAACGCGCCGTCATCATCGCTTGGCGTCACTGACACCTTTCCGTGAGATGCACCTCCACAATTATCGTGGAAAGTTTTCAAACTGGGTTATTTTCTAAATTGCCCAGTTTAACTTTCCAGGTAAACTGACAGGCTAGTCCCAATTAGCAATACTAGGGCGCTCACCTTCTTGTGCGCAATTGGCTCCGCGTCGTCGTCGTCCTCCTGTTCTTCTTCTCCATTCTCCACCTTCTTGCTGACACTGCGTCTGGCCACTTCCTGAGGGGACACACAGCATGAGCCACGTGAAACCCACGGCCGTCCACTCAATTTGGCCATTGCCCATTGAACAGACGTCGTTACCTCGCCGTCAGAGTTCACCAAGGTGGTGGTAATGTCACTTCCTGTGCCCCCGGAAGCTTGGCTTTTCCACAGGAGATCAGTGGGCAGACGTTGGGCCACGTCAGCATGTGCAAACCCCACCTACATACAAACGAACGCGCGTACACACACACACACAATAAGTTAGCTTCAGTAACACCTGCGAGTAAGCAAATCGCACACACGCGCGCGCACGCACACACACGAGACATGTTTGAGTGACGGGGCCACACCGAACAGACGCACATGTTTAGATTTTGCAAAGGCTTCACAAGTGTGCATTCCACAGAAACACGTTTTAGTCGAGCGCACACAATTTGGACAAACTCTTCAATTACCCTACATGAGCGCAGTGAGCAAGAGAGAGCGGCACCATCTTACCGTGACAGTCTGTCCGGCCTTGAGAACAAACTCTGGTGAGAACTTGTAGACGATCTCGACAGCGTCGTCCACTTGTCTCTTCAGTCTCCAGTTCCCCAACGGCTGGTCCTGAAGCAAACGCCACTCTTGAAGTAAGCGAAGCAACTGGCGAAGCGAGAGAGGGAGGAGCCAACGCCCAAGCACGCACCTGCTCCGTGTCGTTGGCCAGCGTGACCTTGTTGCCGTTCATGTCGGTGGGCGAGATGGAGACGCCGCCGCTCGCCGCATCCTCCTCAGACGCCAGCAGCAGCTCCTCGCCACGCTTGTGGTCGCCCGACTCCAGGTCTGTCCTCCTTCGTTTGGAGGTGCGGGACGAGGATGAGCCTGTCACCCTGGAGATGGTGACGCGCGAAGATGGGCTGGGAGACAGCTTGAGCCTGAAAGCAGGACGACACGCGTCACCACCGACAAAACGTCACTGGCGGGCTAGTGAATGGTGTCTATTCTGAATTCTTACGGTCTGCCAAATATGGACAATTCATCGTTATTTTTGTGCAACATGAAGCAATTTAAGGTTGAGACAATGGCTTGATAATAATCAATAGACAGTCAATGTTTGACTAACCCTAGTGCCGCAGCAGCTCCTGGTACTCAGAGAGCTGCGCGTTCATGCGCTCGCGCAGGTCGTTCATCTCGTCCTCATTGACCTCCATGACGCGCCGGTACTTGTCCCGCTCCGATGCCAAGATGTCCTCCAGCTCCCGGACACGATCCTCGGCGGCGGCTGCCTGCATGCGCAAACCTCGATCATTAAGACGGTGCCAGCGGAGAGCCAGGCGGTCGAGATGCGGAGGGCGGGGCCGGCACGGGTACTTGTTTCTGCAGGGCGCTCAGCTGATAGCTCAGAGTTTCAATTCTCGTTCGAGACTCCTGCACCTCCTCTCGGGCTGTGCACATGGCCTTGTCGTTCATTGCAGACGACACCTTGGCGTTGTCCAGCTTTGGTGAGGTTGACAACATATGAAATAAAGGAAAAAAAGTTGTGTGGGGCTGGATTTACAAGTGACATGGTTTTGTACCGGCTGAGTAAATCCAGCCGTGCAAGACGAAAGGAGGATGAGGTGGCCCTTGCTCACCTTGGCCTGGAAGGTCTGCTCCAGTTCGCCCTTGTACTGAGACACTAGCTCATCGTGCTGCTCGCGCAGGTCCTGACAAACACACGCGCACGTTGTTTCATTGGAAGAATTGCTGACAGGCAGCCTCTCTTACGCTCAGCTGGCACGGCTCTCTCAGTCTCTTAACCACCCACACACACACACGCACGCACACACACGCACACACTCGCACCATGTTCAGTCAAGAGTCTCTCAAACACGCCTGTGTTCCCCTACCTGTAAAGCTTGTGCAAGTTTGAACTCATAGTCCTGCTTGGATCCTGAGTCCACCTCAACAATTCTCTGCTCTTGGCTGCAGCGAGATTCGCGAACTTCCTACGCAGGCATTTGAGCAGAAAGCGTCTTCTTGTGGCGCTGTTTTCAGCGCCAACTGCGCGGGACGGGCAAGTGTGACAAACGCATCTTTACCTCCTGATAAACGGTCTTCCTGAACTCCAGATCCTCGTTGAGAGTCTGGCAGCGGTTTTCCAAGTCCACACGCCGCAAGGTTTCTGCCTCCAGCTGCCGCTTGGCGATGGCGTAGCTGTCCTCTGCCTGCAAAGCGTTCCAATCAACATCAACGCCGTGTCGGCGTGCTCAGCTACAACAGACAGTGCGGGGTTAGGTGGGGGTGACGCAGATGTTCGGTCTTGGGGCAAACAGGTGGCAGCAAACTGCCGGCACAGCTGCAAAAACTGCAATATCTACTGAAGGCCACCTGTTGGTGCCACACTCGCGCAACAGCTGTGCCACAACTTTTTTGCTTCAGTTGTTATTTTTTAACTTCGTTCCATTATTTTTATGTTTAATTGTATGGAATAACTTGAAACAGCCTTTGTCATTGTCATGCACAATATACTTGGTTTATCACTTTTTCTCCTCTGCTTACTAAGAGCAGGTCACATTGTTCCACTCCCAAAAAAGCTTTCAAAGTGCCTCCGGGGGAGTATTTCCTTGTGTTATGTTCAAAGGGAACAAAGCAATTTTGGACTTTCCAGGAAATGTGTAAGTGAGTGAGAAAACAGCACGCACCTTAGCCAGAAGATTCTTGACTTCAAGCAGGTCGGCGGAGAGCGCGGCGTTCTGGCTGAGCGCCGTGGACAGCGCAGCCGCACTCTGGTTCAGCTGACTTTCCAGCGCCCCTGCCCGCGACATGGCCGCCGCCAGGTCCCCATCCTTCTTCTTGCCACTGGTGCACACAGGGAAGGAAATTGTCGTCAGACTATGAGATGCTTTTTGTCCTCATTGGTGGGAAGACTTTGGCATGTTGGCAGGAGAGCATGACAGTACTAGTGAGGCAAAACCGCACACTTGCTGTCAACTCGGTATTATTAGTATGACTTGTGACCAAGTTCTTCTAGTTCAGGACAAAAAGCATTGCTGTACATGGACCTTTTAGGGATTCCGCAAGCACGAAATGCTCAAAGGGGCATGTCCCCGAGATGGCCGGTTACCTGCGTGTGGCCTCTTCCAACTCCGCCTGAGCTTTGCCCAGATCGATCTGTAGCCGAGCGTGCTGCTTTGCGGTTTCGTCCAGAACCTGACGAGTGTCTGCCAACTCGGTCTCATACAGATGCTTCAGGCCGCGCACCTGAACACAAGATTGTTCCGGAAATCAACCAACGGACTGGAAATGAGGAGCGAAGTAGGGCCTGAGACGAATGCCGACGAATATTTTTCTCAACTGGCATTTTACTCAGGCAAGATGTTTGTAGTTTCATCTCCAGCCAGGCGCGGCCATTTGGAGCTACCGAAAGAAATGTGAACTTCTACTACGATGGTACTAGTGCTGCTATGTACTGGGACAGCAAGGAATGCGAAAAATGCGCTGAGCCACATTTCACACGCTATCACGTGGCATGCGTTTGCTCCGGTTTGACGCCCACAAGGTATTGGTCCCTTATCTAAACCAGGCATAGACCCACCATCTTGCAAAGGCAACCAAAACGTCATCATGTAAGATCCTTGATTCAAAGGGCATTCAACGCGTTGAAAGAAGTAACAAAGTAAGAAAAGAAGCAGAATGAAGTTCTTGAAAGAGCTTTTTTTCTGGTTGTTTGGGTTGAGTCAGCTGGGGAGGTGCTGGGCCAACGTGGAAACTCAAACTGGCCGGTTGACACACTTCTGACACCAGTTTGTGCAGACAACAGCCGGAAGGCGACTTTGCAGACTCACCGCGGCGCAACGATAATGCTGCTGGGGGATTCTGCGCTACCGGGCACATAGTACACATCTCTGACTGCATTGTGACATATGCCACGTGACCGCTAAGGTAAAAATAAATGGTTATTTATATCGCCACCATAGATTGATGCTGACCGCCGCTGCTGACAGCACACTTGTATGGCGGGATAGCATCGCTGCTTGGATACAACAGATACAAATCAAGGTCTACTTTTCTCCATTCAATTTGAGAAAAAGAAAAAAGTAATTGTTTTTCATGGAATAAATAGTAGTGGTGATTCAAGTCTTGAATAGGTCAAAGATTAGCAGACAATGTGATGGTCAAAATTTTATTTTTTTCACCAATACACACAATATTTTAATACCATACTCAAGACGTTTTTAAATGTCACTACAGAAGGCTTCGCCACAACTCTTTTTTTTTTAAAGTGCAGTGTCGTATAAATATGAGCAATGATGATTGGATCTGAGCGATGATTTTTCGATTGCTGCAAATTTATAGTCAACGTTGTAAAGAATTTCGTGTGCCATGTTAATTTTAACAACAGAAATCTGTTTCAAAGCGATGCTTTCGAGTAAATGCATATTGTGAAAACGAGCCAAAAATAAAAAACAGCAAAGAGTCGTTAAATGTTTGACGTCGAGGCAGTTCCACTCGAGAATCAAAAAAGGAAGCAAATATCAATCCGCGAAGTAGTTAAAATAGGGAGAGGGCGTCGGTACTAAATGGCGCGCACAATCAACCGCTTTCTTTTCAAATTTGGAAAGCTCCGAGCAGCTTTTTACCACTCCAAACGTTCTCACATCAACCAGTTCGACTTTGGGAAGTCAAAATTAGCTCAAGTACGAGGTGTTTTGTTTTATTTTATTTAGTGGAAAGAAAAAAAACAGTAAATGAACGGTTTCATGATTTGGCCAGGCGCCACCCACGTTTCCTGTGAACCCACCAGACTCTCCATCGGAGTAATTTTTGCTCAACTTTGACGGGAGTTAACAAAAAACGAGGCCAAGTGAACACAATAGTGTCGAGGGGGCCCGGGTCGCCACTTGTACTCACCTCCCTGGTGGTGACCTCCTCTTTCTCGGACACTTTCACCAGCAGCCGGTCGTTCTCCAGCTCCAGGGAGCGTACCCGCTCGATGTGGACGGCCAGCCGGTCGTTGAGGTGCTGCAGGTCTTGCTTCTCCTGCAGGCGAGAGATGCGGGTGGGTGAGAGCGGCGTCGACGAGGCCGCCGCCGGCCGGTCAGCTTCACGGCTTGTGGTAGCAGACTCCATAATAGGCATTTCTACATTTTTCAACCGATTCAACCCATTCCAACTTTCAACTGTTCATCATTTTTCTACCGATTCCACAACTTCCCACTTACCAAAAGCTTCACATCTTTTATTTTGAAATTCACACCCAATTCCTTTTCCCTTCTCATTTCTACATTTTTCAACCGATTCAACCCATTCCAACTTTCAACTGTTCATCATTTCGTTCAGCTTCTACAGATAGCGGCAATTAAGTCAGAAACTGACAAAATGGCTCACAAAATTACAGGAATTTAACATTAGAAACTCCCAGTGGGAATTTGTTGGAATAAAAAGATAACCTCTAAACTTTGTATTTGCTAAGGTCCTTTTGATGGGCTCACGTGGGCAAGGAGGAACATTTATTCGCAGTCCTGCTTTTAAAAATACTAAAATGTTGAACGGCAACTAATGGTAATGTTAACAAAGGATTCATTTGCCAATTATTCTAATCAGATTTAAACATTTATTTTATATACATTTATTATTATTTATTCAAAAAGGGCATCGTTTGCAAACTAAAAGTGCAGAATATTCACTAAAGTAAATCACCTATGATTAATTAATTCGTGCATCCCAGCCCTGCTTTAGATTTTTGACTGTGTAGCTTTCCATTAAATCACCTGCAATTCCCACTTAAACTGGAAAGTTTCCAATTTGAAATTGTTCTTTGATCCTCCATGTAAATTTACTGAAAAACTTTGAGCTATGATTAATTAATTCGTGCATCCCAGCCCCGCTTTAGATTTTTGACTGTGTAGCTTTCCATTAAATCACCTGCAATTCCCACTTAAACTGGAAAGTTTCCAATTTGAAATTGTTCTTTGATCCTCCATGTAAATTTACTGAAAAACTTTGAGGAATTTTCCGCCCCTACGGATGCAACGATTTCTTTTTGTCTTTGTAGTGTTGTATACATTGGAGCTGCTCAAAGGAACAATTAATGTCAGTCTCGAGTAGCTCTAAAAAAATTGACAGAAGCAAGGTGATGATCAAACTGCGTGCGGCCGCTCAGTTGGGCGCACACTAAAATCAAATGGCGAGATACATGAACAAAATAAAAGAGGGAAAAAAAGGTTAAAAACCACCACTTGTGATGGTATGTTGACGGCACAACGGAAGCCCTTCATCAAGGTGGCAAAAAATAATAAAAAAAATAAAAAAAGAGCGAGAGAGATCTACGAGGAGAGTCCGGCGGCCAACAACAACTAATCAAACACGAGGGCAAACATAGGAGGGCTACAATCAAAACGCGGCAGCAGCCCAACAAACAAGCAGGAATTTGCTTGGATACGACGGACAGCACAAGGAAGCTCCGACGCTTGCTGCCGAGGCTTCACATGACGGCGCACTCCCTGGACGCTATTTTGGCCTGCCGGGACACACCAGTGCAATGTTTATTTCAAAGGCAGCAAAACCCCAACACATCAAAGAGCCCCCTTTTTGGGTCAGCTGCACGTTGATGGCGTGCCTCGCGCACAACGCGCCGTCATCATCGCTTGGCGTCACTGACACCTTTCCGTGAGATGCACCTCCACAATTATCGTGGAAAGTTTTCAAACTGGGTTATTTTCTAAATTGCCCAGTTTAACTTTCCAGGTAAACTGACAGGCTAGTCCCAATTAGCAATACTAGGGCGCTCACCTTCTTGTGCGCAATTGGCTCCGCGTCGTCGTCGTCCTCCTGTTCTTCTTCTCCATTCTCCACCTTCTTGCTGACACTGCGTCTGGCCACTTCCTGAGGGGACACACAGCATGAGCCACGTGAAACCCACGGCCGTCCACTCAATTTGGCCATTGCCCATTGAACAGACGTCGTTACCTCGCCGTCAGAGTTCACCAAGGTGGTGGTAATGTCACTTCCTGTGCCCCCGGAAGCTTGGCTTTTCCACAGGAGATCAGTGGGCAGACGTTGGGCCACGTCAGCATGTGCAAACCCCACCTACATACAAACGAACGCGCGTACACACACACACAATAAGTTAGCTTCAGTAACACCTGCGAGTAAGCAAATCGCACACACGCGCGCGCACGCACACACACGAGACATGTGTGAGTGACGGGGCCACACCGAACAGACGCACATGTTTAGATTTTGCAAAGGCTTCACAAGTGTGCATTCCACAGAAACACGTTTTAGTCGAGCGCACACAATTTGGACAAACTCTTCAATTACCCTACATGAGCGCAGTGAGCAAGAGAGAGCGGCACCATCTTACCGTGACAGTCTGTCCGGCCTTGAGAACAAACTCTGGTGAGAACTTGTAGACGATCTCGACAGCGTCGTCCACTTGTCTCTTCAGTCTCCAGTTCCCCAACGGCTGGTCCTGAAGCAAACGCCACTCTTGAAGTAAGCGAAGCAACTGGCGAAGCGAGAGAGGGAGGAGCCAACGCCCAAGCACGCACCTGCTCCGTGTCGTTGGCCAGCGTGACCTTGTTGCCGTTCATGTCGGTGGGCGAGATGGAGACGCCGCCGCTCGCCGCATCCTCCTCAGACGCCAGCAGCAGCTCCTCGCCACGCTTGTGGTCGCCCGACTCCAGGTCTGTCCTCCTTCGTTTGGAGGTGCGGGACGAGGATGAGCCTGTCACCCTGGAGATGGTGACGCGCGAAGATGGGCTGGGAGACAGCTTGAGCCTGAAAGCAGGACGACACGCGTCACCACCGACAAAACGTCACTGGCGGGCTAGTGAATGGTGTCTATTCTGAATTCTTACGGTCTGCCAAATATGGACAATTCATCGTTATTTTTGTGCAACATGAAGCAATTTAAGGTTGAGACAATGGCTTGATAATAATCAATAGACAGTCAATGTTTGACTAACCCTAACCACCCCCCCCCCCCCCCCCCACCACCAAGATGATGAGTGACTCGTTGCGACGGCCCCACAAGGCCCACCTGTGCTCCTCGCCATCCAGGAGCTTCCTGTAGGCATTGATCTCCATGTCTACTGTGAGCTTGACGTCCAGCAGCTCCTGGTACTCAGAGAGCTGCGCGTTCATGCGCTCGCGCAGGTCGTTCATCTCGTCCTCATTGACCTCCATGACGCGCCGGTACTTGTCCCGCTCCGATGCCAAGATGTCCTCCAGCTCCCGGACACGATCCTCGGCGGCGGCGGCTGCCTGCATGCGCAAACCTCGATCATTAAGACGGTGCCAGCGGAGAGCCAGGCGGTCGAGATGCGGAGGGCGGGGCCGGCACGGGTACTTGTTTCTGCAGGGCGCTCAGCTGATAGCTCAGAGTTTCAATTCTCGTTCGAGACTCCTGCACCTCCTCTCGGGCTGTGCACATGGCCTTGTCGTTCATTGCAGACGACACCTTGGCGTTGTCCAGCTTTGGTGAGGTTGACAACATATGAAATAAAGGAAAAAAAGTTGTGTGGGGCTGGATTTACAAGTGACATGGTTTTGTACCGGCTGAGTAAATCCAGCCGTGCAAGACGAAAGGAGGATGAGGTGGCCCTTGCTCACCTTGGCCTGGAAGGTCTGCTCCAGTTCGCCCTTGTACTGAGACACTAGCTCATCGTGCTGCTCGCGCAGGTCCTGACAAACACACGCGCACGTTGTTTCATTGGAAGAATTGCTGACAGGCAGCCTCTCTTACGCTCAGCTGGCACGGCTCTCTCAGTCTCTTAACCACCCACACACACACACGCACACACTCGCACACACTCGCACCATGTTCAGTCAAGAGTCTCTCAAACACGCCTGTGTTCCCCTACCTGTAAAGCTTGTGCAAGTTTGAACTCATAGTCCTGCTTGGATCCTGAGTCCACCTCAACAATTCTCTGCTCTTGGCTGCAGCGAGATTCGCGAACTTCCTACGCAGGCATTTGAGCAGAAAGCGTCTTCTTGTGGTGCTGTTTTCAGCGCCAACTGCGCGGGACGGGCAAGTGTGACAAACGCATCTTTACCTCCTGATAAACGGTCTTCCTGAACTCCAGATCCTCGTTGAGAGTCTGGCAGCGGTTTTCCAAGTCCACACGCCGCAAGGTTTCTGCCTCCAGCTGCCGCTTGGCGATGGCGTGGCTGTCCTCTGCCTGCAAAGCGTTCCAATCAACATCAACGCCGTGTCGGCGTGCTCAGCTACAACAGACAGTGCGGGGTTAGGTGGGGGTGACGCAGATGTTCGGTCTTGGGGCAAACAGGTGGCAGCAAACTGCCGGCACAGCTGCAAAAACTGCAATATCTACTGAAGGCCACCTGTTGGTGCCACACTCGCGCAACAGCTGTGCCACAACTTTTTTGCTTCAGTTGTTATTTTTTAACTTCGTTCCATTATTTTTATGTTTAATTGTATGGAATAACTTGAAACAGCCTTTGTCATTGTCATGCACAATATACTTGGTTTATCACTTTTTCTCCTCTGCTTACTAAGAGCAGGTCACATTGTTCCACTCCCAAAAAAGCTTTCAAAGTGCCTCCGGGGGAGTATTTCCTTGTGTTATGTTCAAAGGGAACAAAGCAATTTTGGACTTTCCAGGAAATGTGTAAGTGAGTGAGAAAACAGCACGCACCTTAGCCAGAAGATTCTTGACTTCAAGCAGGTCGGCGGAGAGCGCGGCGTTCTGGCTGAGCGCCGTGGACAGCGCAGCCGCACTCTGGTTCAGCTGACTTTCCAGCGCCCCTGCCCGCGACATGGCCGCCGCCAGGTCCCCATCCTTCTTCTTGCCACTGGTTTGATTGATTGATTGAATATTTATTGATCCCCAGGGGTGGGGAAATTCAGGCCCCAGCAGTATCCATACCACAGAGTGGGTATACAAAAAACACACAGATGGCATGAGCGCAACTCAATAGGCTCTCACAAGGCTGCCACACAACGGCGCCACAAAGAAAGTCAGAAAGTGCACAAGATAAAAGCCATCAAAGCAAATCAAAGCTAAAAGACAAAGGAAAAAAAAAGCAACAGCGGCCACCTAGCACCCCTCAATACAAGAGAACACCCCAAAACACACAAAATAGCCTCCACGGGGTCCATCGACAGGTGTAAGGGCAGTCCAGTTCAACGGCGCCCAATGGACCGTGGTGGTGAATCGGTGAAAACATCACAAAGCAGGCGAACGTGTGAGCAGCGTCCCGGGCACCCTGTCGGGGGACGTGCAGATGGCCACCACGGGGCTAGCATGGCGAAAGTCGTCGGTTCCGACGAGCACGAGGGAGCGGACTCCCCACAGGTGTTGCGGCTGCAAGGCCAATGCGAGGGACCCGGTCATCACTGGTCGGATAAGCAGGAAGCCGTCGTAGAGTTACGCCGGCCTCGACCGATGATCCCGGTCCGGTCCCAGGAAGAAAAAATAAATAAAATAAAATATCCGATCCGAAGAGGTACCGAGGTGCGGTAGAAGGCACCAGCATCGCCGAATGGACAAAAAGACAGAAAGAAAAAGGAGAAAATAAGGAAATAAAGAGGAAAAGAGAGAACACTGCTGGGAGGCAGCCACTCACGGCGCCATACCAAGAGAAAAAAACACAGGGAAGGAAATTGTCGTCAGACTATGAGATGCTTTTTGTCCTCATTGGTGGGAAGACTTTGGCATGTTGGCAGGAGAGCATGACAGTACTAGTGAGGCAAAACCGCACACTTGCTGTCAACTCGGTATTATTAGTCGACGAGGCCGCCGCCGGCCGGTCAGCTTCACGGCTTGTGGTAGCAGACTCCATAATAGGGATGGGCGGATCGATACCGAAATATCGATATATCGATCCAGGCTGCTCATTTTTGAGTATCGATCTTCCTAGCTAAAATATCGATACTTACAATTATTTAATAATATTTTTCCTCATTTTTTTTCTGCTCCAATTTGACGACTTGCACTCATGCTAGCACTACTTTTCCTTCCGCCTGCTGCACCGGCGTGTCCTGCTCTGCTCTGCTCCCGCCCCCTTTTCTCACAAGCCAAGCCCTCCTCCTCCGCCCCCCGTTCCAATCCAAACAAACACAAACAAGCATGGCCACGGTGGCGGCCCAGTCCGAACGCAAGAGAAGTCTGGTTTGGGGATATTATATTTTACTTAATAACAACGAGGCAAAATGTGAAATATGTCAAATATATAAAGTTTTCCCCTTTTCAATTTGTGGTCGAACGCCATACGTTTTATTTGTAACTCCACTTCCTATAAACAACACTAAAGTATTACAATATTAAATGTAAGTATCCAGTGGCTTTACAAATTGATAGTTTTGCTGCTCATGACGATTAAACCCTGCATCTCTGTTGGTACCATGTTTCTTTTTATATTATACTAAAAGACAAAACTTTTTCCCAATAACAGAGAGAGAGAAAAAAGTAAAGAATAGCTCCTTTTTATTAAAGTTATGTGGTGTGCAAGGACTGGAGTCGGAGGCGGAGTGGTAAATGACGGTGCCAACGGCAGTTGTTTTAATGACATTTATAACTAGAATTTTGCAATTTCTGGAGAAATTGCGTGTGAAGGCGAAATGTATGAATAACTTTTTCGGGGAATGCTGCCGAACGATGTTGAAACGTGTTGAATTACTTGAGAGATGTAGAATATTTGGAGAATTTGTGGTGAATTTCAAAATTGAAAGTTTGGAATATTTGGTAAGTGGGAAGTTGTGGAATAGGTAGGCAAAAGATGAACAGTTGAAAGTTGGAATGGGTTGAATCGGTAGAAAAATGTAGAAGTTAGAGTAGAAAAACGAAATTTTGGAGAATTTGGTTGAATTTTAAATTTGGAATTGTTGGTAAGTGGGAAGTTGTGGAATAGGTAGGCAAAAGATGAACAGTTGAAAGTTGGAACGGGTTGAATCAGTTAAAAAATGTAGAAGTTAGAGCAAATGTTGAATCCCCATAGAGAATGAATGGGAAAATAAAAAAAAGCAATTGCGCCAAAATCTTTCTAAATTTGGAACAAAACCAAAAAAAACGGCCTCAGGAGGTTCACTTTTGGGGTAAAAATGTTGAAACGGGTGAAATCGGACAAAAAACGAAGACGTTAGCGCAAATGTAGCTATTTGGGGCACTTAGTGTTGAAATAAGGTCACTTCCGGCTTGATTCGGGTCATTTCCGGTCTAATTTGGGTCACTTCCGGTTTATTTGGGTCACTTCCGGTTTAAAACAGGGCACTTCCGGTTTAGCTGAGGTCACTTCCGGTTTATTTGGGGTCATTTCCGGTCTAAAAAGGTCACTTCCGGTTCATTCATTCAAATCTGAAAATTTTCGGAACGAGAAAAATACAAGCGCTCATGTCGTGAATATTTGGAATACGTGAAAAGTGGAATGGAGTGAATCGGATGAAAAATGTGGAAGAAGAAGCGGGACAAAAAAGTGGCGGGAATAAAATATAATAACTAGAATTTTGCAATTTCTGGAGAAATTGCGTGTGAAGGCGAAATGTATGAATAACTTTTTCGGGGAATGCTGCCGAACAATGTTGAAACGTGTTGAATTACTTGAGAAATGTAGAATATTTGGAGAATTTGTGGTGAATTTCAAAATTGAAAGTTTGGAATATTTGGTAAGTGGGAAGTTGTGGAATAGGTAGGCAAAAGATGAACAGTTGAAAGCTGGAATGGGTTGAATCGGTAGAAAAATTTAGAAGTTAGAGTAGAAAAACGAAATTTTGGAGAATTTGGTTGAATTTTAAATTTGGAATTGTTGGTAAGTGGGAAGTTGTGGAATAGGTAGGCAAAAGATGAACAGTTGAAAGTTGGAACGGGTTGAATCAGTTAAAAAATGTAGAAGTTAGAGCAAATGTTGAATCCCCATAGAGAATGAATGGGAAAATAAAAAAAAGCAATTGCGCCAAAATCTTTCTAAATTTGGAACAAAACCAAAAAAAACGGCCTCAGGAGGTTCACTTTTGGGGTAAAAATGTTGAAACGGGTTAAATCGGACAAAAAACGAAGACGTTAGCGCAAATGTAGCTATTTGGGGCACTTAGTGTTGAAATAAGGTCACTTCCGGCTTGATTTGGGTCACTTCCGGTCTACTTGGGGTCACTTCCGGTTTATTTGGGTCACTTCCGGTTTAATTTGGGTCACTTCCGGTTCGTCTAAGGTCACTTCCGGTTTATTAGGGGTCATTTCCGGTCTAAAAATGTCACTTCCGGTTCATTTGGGGTCACTTCCGGTTTGATTTGGGGTCACTTCCGGTTTACCAGAGGTCACTTCCGGTCTATTTGGGGTCACTTCCGGTCTATTTGGGGTCACTTCCGGTTTATTTGGGTCACTTCCGGTTTAAAACAGCTCACTTCCGGTTTAGCCGAGGTCACTTCCGGTTTATTTGGGGTCATTTCCGGTCTAAAAAGGTAATTTCCGGTACATTTGGGGTCACTTCCGGTTTGATTTGGGGTCACTTCCGGTTTACCTGAGGTCACTTCCGGTCTATTTGGGGTCACTTGCGGTTTGATTTGGGGCACTTCCGGTTCATTCTGGGTTCATTGGTGGCACTTCAGGGTCATCCAAGATGGCCGCCACACTGGAATTGGGGATCAAGGGTTGAATTGTGTAAGCATAGTGGAAGTGGGGGTGAATGGGAGTGAATGTGGGAATCATAGTGGAAGTGGGGGTGAATGGGAGTGAATGTGGTAAGCATAAGGTGAATAAGGGGAATAAATGTGGAATGGGTTGAATCGGTCGAAAAATGTAGAAATTAGAGTAGAAAAACGAAATTTTAGAGAATTTTGGTTGAATTTCAAATTTGAGAATTTGGAATTTTTGGTAAGTGGGAAGTTGTGGAATAGGTAGGCAAAAGATGAACAGTTGAAAGTTGGAACGGGTTGAATCGGTTGAAAAATGTAGAAATTAGAGTGGAATAACGGAATTTGAGAGAATTTTGGTTGAATTTCAAATTTGAAAATTTGGAACTTTTGGTAAGTGGGAAGTTGTGGAATAGGTAGGCAAAAGATGAACAGTTGAAAGTTGGAATGGGTTGAATCGGTCGAAAAATGTAGAAATGAGAGTAGAAAAACTGAATTTTAGAGAATTTTGGTTGAATTTCAAATTTGAACATGTGGAATTTTTGGTAAGTGGGAAGTTGTGGAATAGGTAGGCAAAAGATGAACAGTTGAAAGTTGGAATGGGTTGAATCGGTTGAAAAATGTAGAAATTAGAGTGGAATAACGGAATTTGAGAGAATTTTGGTTGAATTTCAAATTTGAAAATTTGGAATTTTTGGTAAGTGGGAAGTTGTGGAATAGGTAGGCAAAAGATGAACAGTTGAAAGTTGGAATGGGTTGAATCGGTTGAAAAATGTAGAAGTTAGAGGTGAAAAACGAAATTTTGTGAAATGTCGAATGTGCCATTAAGAATGGATGGGGAAAAATTTGTCGGAATTTTGGGAATTTTGCGGAATCGGAAAATTTTCGGAATGAGAAAAATACAAGCACCCCTTTCCTGAATATTTGGAATACGTGAAAAGTGGAATGGAGTGAATCGGATGAATTATGTGAAAGATGAAACGGGACAAAAAAGTGAGGAGAATAAAATAGAAGAATAATAATAACTAGAATTTTGCAATTTCTGGAGAAATTGCGTGTGAAGGCGAAATGTATGAATAACTTCTTCGGGGAATGCTGCCGAACGATGTTGAAACGTGTTGAATTACTTGAGAAATGTAGAATATTTGGAGAATTTGTGGTGAATTTCAAAATTGAAAGTTTGGAATATTTGGTAAGTGGGAAGTTGTGGAATAGGTAGGCAAAAGATGAACAGCTGAAAGTTGGAATGGGTTGAATCGGTTGAAAAATGTAGAAATTAGAGTAGAAAAACGAAATTTTGGAGAATTTGGTTGAATTTCGAATTTGGAATTTTTGGTAAGTGGGAAGTTGTAGAATAGGTAGATGTACAGTTGAAAGTTGGAACGGGTTGAATCAGTTAAAAAATGTAGAAGTTAGAGCAAATGTTGAATCCCCATATAGAATGAATGGGTTAATAAAAAAAGCAATTGCGCCAAAATCTTTCTAAATTAGGAACAAAACAAAAAAAACGGCCTCAGGAGGTTCACTTTTGGGGTAAAAATGTTGAAACGGGTTAAATCAGACAAAAAACGAAAAAGTTAGCGCAAATGTAGCTATTTGGGCCACTCAGTGTTAAAATAAGGTCACTTCCGGTTTGATTCAGGTCACTTCCGGTCTAGTTTGGGTCACTTCCGGTTCATTTGGGTAACTTCCGGTTTAAAACAGGTCACTTCCGGTTCAGCTGAGGTCACTTCCGGTTTATTTGGGGTCATTTCCGGTCTAAAAAGGTCACTTCCGGTTCATTTGGGGTCACTTCCGGTTTGATTTGGGGTCACTTCCGGTTTACCAGAGGTCACTTCCGGTCTATTTGGGGTCACTTCCGGTCTATTTGGGGTCACTTCCGGTTTATTTGGGTCACTTCCGGTTTAATTTGGGTCACTTCCGGTTCGTCTGAGGTCACTTCCGGTTTATTAGGGGTCATTTCCGGTCTAAAAAGGTCACTTCCGGTACATTTGGGGTCACTTCCGGTTTGATTTGGGGTCACTTCCGGTTTACCTGAGGTCACTTCCGGTCTATTTGGGGTCACTTTCGGTTTGATTTGGGGCACTTCCGGTTCATTCTGGGTTCATTGGTGGCACTTCAGGGTCATCCAAGATGGCCGCCACACTGGAATTGGGGGTCAAGGGTTGAATTGTGTAAGCATAGTGGAAGTGGGGGTGAATGGGAGTGAATGTGGTAAGCATAAGATGAATAAAGGGAATAAATGTGGAATGGGTTGAATCGGTCGAAAAATGTAGAAATTAGAGTGGAAAAACGAAATTTTGGAGAATTTGGTTGAATTTCAAACGTGAAAGTTCGGAATTTTTGGTAAGTGGGAAGTTGTGGAATAGGTAGGCAAAAGATGAACAGTTGAAAGTTGGAATGGGTTGAATCGGTTGAAAAATGTAGAAATTAGAGTGGAAAAACTGAATTTTGGAGAATTTTGGTTGAATTTCAAATTTGAAAATTTGGAATTTTTGGTAAGTGGGAAGTTGTGGAATAGGTAGGCAAAAGATGAACAGTTGAAAGTTGGAATGGGTTGAATCGGTTGAAAAATGTAGAAATTAGAGTAGAAAAACGGAATTTGAGAGAATTTTGGTTGAATTTCAAATTTGAAAATTTGGAATTTTTGGTAAGTGGGAAGTTGTGGAATAGGTAGGCAAAAGATGAACAGTTGAAAGTTGGAATGGGTTGAATCGGTTGAAAAATGTAGAAGTTAGAGGTGAAAAACGAAATTTTGTGAAATGTCGAATGTGCCATTAAGAATGGATGGGGAAAAATTTGTCGGAATTCTGGGAATTTTGCGGAATCGGAAAATTTTCGGAACGAGAAAAATGGAAGCGCTCATCGCGTGAATATTTGGAATACGTGGAAAGTGGAATGGAGTGAATCGGATGAATTATGTGGAAGATGAAAGTGGACAAAAAAGTGTGGAGAATAAAAGAGAATAATAATAACTAGAATTTTGCAATTTCTGGAGAAATTGCGTGTGAAGGCGAAATGTATGAATAACTTTTTCGGGGAATGCTGCCGAACGATGTTGAAACGTGTTGAATTACTTGAGAAATGTAGAATATTTGGAGAATTTGTGGTGAATTTCAAAATTGAAAGTTTGGAATATTTGGTAAGTGGGAAGTTGTGGAATAGGTAGGCAAAAGATGAACAGTTGAAAGTTGGAATGGGTTGAATCGGTTGAAAAATGTAGAAATTAGAGTAGAAAAACGAAATTTTGGAGAATTTGGTTGAATTTCGAATTTGGAATTTTTGGTAAGTGGGAAGTTTTGGAATAGGTAGGCAAAAGATGTACAGTTGAAAGTTGGAACGGGTTGAATCAGTTAAAAAATGTAGAAGTTAGAGCAAATGTTGAATCCCCATAGAGAATGAATGGGAAAATAAAAAAAAGCAATTGCGCCAAAATCTTTCTAAATTTGGAACAAAACAAAAAAAACGGCCTCAGGAGATTCACTTTTGGGGTAAAAATGTTGAAAGGGGTTAAATCAGACAAAAAACGAAAAAGTTAGCGCAAATGTAGCTATTTGGGCCACTCAGTGTTGAAATAAGGTCACTTCCGGTTTGATTCGGGTCACTTCCGGTCTAGTTTGGGTCACTTCCGGTTTATTTGGGTCACTTCCGGTTTAAAACAGGTCACTTCCGGTTTAGCTGAGGTCACTTCCGGTTTATTTGGGGTCACTTCCGGTCTAAAAAGGTCACTTCCGGTTTGATTTGGGGTCACTTCCGGTTTACCAGAGGTCACTTCCGGTCTATTTGGGGTCACTTCCGGTCTATTTGGGGTCACTTCCGGTTTATTTGGGTCACTTCCGGTTTAATTTGGGTCACTTCCGGTTCGTCTGAGGTCACTTCCGGTTTATTTGGGGTCATTTCCGGTCTAAAAAGGTCACTTCCGGTACATTTGGGGTCACTTCCGGTTTGATTTGGGGTCACTTCCGGTTTACCTGAGGTCACTTCCGGTCTATTTGGGGTCACTTTCGGTTTGATTTGGGGCACTTCCGGTTCATTCTGGGTTCATTGGTGGCACTTCAGGGTCATCCAAGATGGCCGCCACACTGGAATTGGGGGTCAAGGGTTGAATTGTGTAAGCATAGTGGAAGTGGGGGTGAATGGGAGTGAATGTGGGAAGCATAGTGGAAGTGGGGGTGAATGGGAGTGAATGTGGTAAGCATAAGGTGAATAAGGGGAATAAATGTGGAATGGGTTGAATCGGTCGAAAAATGTAGAAATTAGAGTAGAAAAACGAAATTTTAGAGAATTTTGGTTGAATTTCAAATTTGAGAATTTGGAATTTTTGGTAAGTGGGAAGTTGTGGAATAGGTAGGCAAAAGATGAACAGTTGAAAGTTGGAACGGGTTGAATCGGTTGAAAAATGTAGAAATTAGAGTGGAATAACGGAATTTGAGAGAATTTTGGTTGAATTTCAAATTTGAAAATTTGGAACTTTTGGTAAGTGGGAAGTTGTGGAATAGGTAGGCAAAAGATGAACAGTTGAAAGTTGGAACGGGTTGAATCGGTTGAAAAATGTAGAAATTAGAGTGGAATAACGGAATTTGAGAGAATTTTGGTTGAATTTCAAATTTGAAAATTTGGAATTTTTGGTAAGTGGGAAGTTGTGGAATAGGTAGGCAAAAGATGAACAGTTGAAAGTTGGAATGGGTTGAATCGGTTGAAAAATGTAGAAGTTAGAGGTGAAAAACGAAATTTTGTGAAATGTCGAATGTGCCATTAAGAATGGATGGGGAAAAATTTGTCGGAATTTTGGGAATTTTGCGGAATCGGAAAATTTTCGGAATGAGAAAAATACAAGCACCCCTTTCCTGAATATTTGGAATACGTGAAAAGTGGAATGGAGTGAATCGGATGAATTATGTGAAAGATGAAACGGGACAAAAAAGTGAGGAGAATAAAATAGAATAATAATAATAACTAGAATTTTGCAATTTCTGGAGAAATTGCGTGTGAAGGCGAAATGTACGAATAACTTTTTCGGGGAATGCTGCCGAACGATGTTGAAACGTGTTGAATTACTTGAGAAATGTAGAATATTTGGAGAATTTGTGGTGAATTTCAAAATTGAAAGTTTGGAATATTTGGTAAGTGGGAAGTTGTGGAATAGGTAGGCAAAAGATGAACAGTTGAAAGTTGGAATGGGTTGAATCGGTAGAAAAATGTAGAAGTTAGAGTAGAAAAACGAAATTTTGGAGAATTTGGTTGAATTTTAAATTTGGAATTGTTGGTAAGTGGGAAGTTGTGGAAAAGGTAGGCAAAAGATGAACAGTTGAAAGTTGGAACGGGTTGAATCAGTTAAAAAATGTAGAAGTTAGAGCAAATGTTGAATCCCCATAGAGAATGAATGGGAAAATAAAAAAAAGCAATTGCGCCAAAATCTTTCTAAATTTGGAACAAAACCAAAAAAAACGGCCTCAGGAGGTTCACTTTTGGGGTAAAAATGTTGAAACGGGTTAAATCGGACAAAAAACGAAGACGTTAGCGCAAATGTAGCTATTTGGGGCACTTAGTGTTGAAATAAGGTCACTTCCGGCTTGACTCGGGTCATTTCCGGTCTAATTTGGGTCACTTCCGGTTTATTTGGGTCACTTCCGGTTTAAAACAGGTCACTTCCGGTTTATTAGGGGTCATTTCCGGTCTAAAAGGGTAACTTCCGGTTCATTTGGGGTCACTTCCGGTTTGATTTGGGGTCACTTCCGGTTTACCAGAGGTCACTTCCGGTCTATTTGGGGTCACTTCCGGTCTATTTGGGGTCACTTCCGGTTTATTTGGGTCACTTCCGGTTTAAAACAGGTCACTTCCGGTTTAGCTGAGGTCACTTCCGGTTTATTTGGGGTCATTTCCGGTCTAAAAAGGTAACTTCCGGTTCATTTTGGGTTACTTCCGGTTTGATTTGGGGTCACTTCCGGTTTACCAGAGGTCACTTCCGGTCTATTTGGGGTCACTTCCGGTCTATTTGGGGTCACTTCCGGTTTATTTGGGTCACTTCCGGTTTAATTTGGGTCACTTCCGGTTCGTCTGAGGTCACTTCCGGTTTATTAGGGGTCATTTCCGGTCTAAAAAGGTCACTTCCGGTACATTTGGGGTCACTTCCGGTTTGATTTGGGGTCACTTCCGGTTTACCTGAGGTCACTTCCGGTCTATTTGGGGTCACTTTCGGTTTGATTTGGGGCACTTCCGGTTCATTCTGGGTTCATTGGTGGCACTTCAGGGTCATCCAAGATGGCCGCCACACTGGAATTGGGGGTCAAGGGTTGAATTGTGTAAGCATAGTGGAAGTGGGGGTGAATGGGAGTGAATGTGGGAAGAATAAGGTGAATTAAGTGAATAAATTTGGAATGGGTTGAATCGGTTGAAAAATGTAGAAATGAGAAGGGAAAAAGGAATTGGGTGTGAATTTCAAAATAAAAGATGTGAAGTTTTTGGTAAGTGGGAAGTTGTGGAATAGGTAGAAAAATGATGAACAGTTGAAAGTTGGAATGGGTTGAATCGGTTGAAAAATGTAGAAATGAGAAGGGAAAAAGGAATTGGGTGGGAATTTCAAAATAAAAGATGTGAAGTTTTTGGGACGTGGGAAGTTGTGGAATAGGTAGAAAAATGATGAACAGTTGAAAGTTGGAACGGGTTGAATCGGTTGAAAAATGTAGAAATTAGAGTGGAATAACGGAATTTGAGAGAATTTTGGTTGAATTTCAAATTTGAAAATTTGGAATTTTTGGTAAGTGGGAAGTTGTGGAATAGGTAGGCAAAAGATGAACAGTTGAAAGTTGGAATGGGTTGAATCGGTTGAAAAATGTAGAAGTTAGAGGTGAAAAACGAAATTTTGTGAAATGTCGAATGTGCCATTAAGAATGGATGGGGAAAAATTTGTCGGAATTTTGGGAATTTTGCGGAATCGGAAAATTTTCGGAATGAGAAAAATACAAGCACCCCTTTCCTGAATATTTGGAATACGTGAAAAGTGGAATGGAGTGAATCGGATGAATTATGTGAAAGATGAAACGGGACAAAAAAGTGAGGAGAATAAAATAGAAGAATAATAATAATAAAGTAAATGGAGTAGAATAACATATGTGTGAAGGCCTTCGCCTTCACACAACTAGAATTTTGCAATTTCTGGAGAAATTGCGTGTGAAGGCGAAATGTATGAATAACTTTTTCGGGGAATGCTGCCGAACGATGTTGAAACGTGTTGAATTACTTGAGAAATGTAGAATATTTGGAGAATTTGTGGTGAATTTCAAAATGAAAGTTTAGAATATTTGGTAAGTGGGAAGTTGTGGAATAGGTAGGCAAAAGATGAAGAGTTGAAAGTTGGAATGGGTTGAATCGGTTGAAAAATGTAGAAATTAGAGTAGAAAAACGAAATTTTGGAGAATTTGGTTGAATTTCAAATTTGGAATTTTTGGTAAGTGGGAAGTTGTGGAATAGGTAGGCAAAAGATGTTCCGTTGAAAGTTGGAACGGGTTGAATAAGTTAAAAAATGTAGAAGTTAAAGCAAATGTTGAATCCCCATAGAGAATGAATGGGAAAATAAAAAAAAGCAATCGCGCCAAAATCTTTCTAAATTTGAAACGAAACCAAAAAAACCGGCCTCAAGAGGTTCACTCTTGGGGTAAAAATGTTGAAACGGGTAAAATCGGACAAAAAACGAAAAGGTTAGCACAAATGTAGCTATTTGGGGCACTTAGTGTTGAAATGAGGTCACTTCCGGTTTGATCCGGGTCATTTCCGGTCTAATTTGGGTCACTTCCGTTTTATTTGGGTCACTTCCGGTTTAAAACAGGTCACTTCCGGTTTAGCTGAGGTCACTTCCGGTTTAGCTGAGGTCACTTCCGGTTTATTTGGGGTAATTTCCGGTCTAAAAAGGTCACTTCCGGTTTGATTTGGGGTCACTTCCGGTTTACCAGAGGTCACTTCCGGTCTATTTGGGGTCACTTCCGGTCTATTTGGGGTCACTTCCGGTTTATTTGGGTCACTTCCGGTTTAAAACAGGTCACTTCCGGTTTAGCTGAGGTCACTTCCGGTTTATTTGGAGTCATTTCCGGTCTAAAAAGGTAACTTCCTGTTCATTTTGGGTCACTTCCGGTTTGATTTGGGGTCACTTCCGGTTTACCAGAGGTCACTTCCGGTCTATTTGGGGTCACTTCCGGTCTATTTGGGGTCACTTCCGGTTTATTTGGGTCACTTCCGGTTTAGTTTGGGTCACTTCCGGTTCGTCTGAGGTCACTTCCGGTTTATTAGGGGTCATTTCCGGTCTAAAAAGGTCACTTCTGGTACATTTGGGGTCACTTCCGGTTTGATTTGGGATCACTTCCGGTTTACCTGAGGTCACTTCCGGTCTATTTGGGGTCACTTTGGGTTTGATTTGGGGCACTTCCGGTTCATTTTGGGTTCATTGGGGGCACTTGAGGGTCAATCCAAGATGGCCTCCACACTGGAATTGGGGGTCAAGGGTTGAATGTGTAAGCGTAGTGGAAGTGGGGGTGAATGGGAGTGAATGTGGGAAGCATAGTGGAAGTGGGGGTGAATGGGAGTGAATGTGGTAAGCATAAGGTGAATGAGGGGAATAAATGTGGAATGGGTTGAATCGGTTGAAAAATGTAGAAATTAGAGTAGAAAAACGAAATTTTGTGAAATGTCGAATGTACCATTAAGAATGGATGGGGAAAAATTTGTCGGAATTTTGGGAATTTTGCGGAATCGGAAAATTTTCGGAATGAGAAAAATACAAGCCACCCTTTCCTGAATATTTGGAATACGTGAAAAGTGGAATGGAGTGAATCGGATGAATTATGTGAAAGATGAAACGGGACAAAAAAGTGAGGAGAATAAAATAGAAGAATAATAATAATAACTAGAATTTTGCAATTTCTGGAGAAATTGCGTGTGAAGGCGAAATGTATGAATAACTTTTTCGGGGAATGCTGCCGAACGATGTTGAAACGTGTTGAATTACTTGAGAAATGTAGAATATTTGGAGAATTTGTAGTGAATTTCAAAATTGAAAGTTTGGAATATTTGGTAAGTGGGAAGTTGTGGAATAGGTAGGCAAAAGATGAACAGTTGAAAGTTGGAATGGGTTGAATCGGTTGAAAAATGTAGAAATTAGAGTAGAAAAACGAAATTTTGGAGAATTTGGTTGAATTTCAAATTTGGAATTTTTGGTAAGTGGGAAGTTGTGGAATAGGTAGGCAAAAGATGTACAGTTGAAAGTTGGAACGGGTTGAATCAGTTAAAAAATGTAGAAGTTAGAGCAAATGTTGAATCCCCATAGAGAATGAATGGGAAAATAAAAAAAAGAAATTGCGCCTAAATCTTTCTAAATTTGGAACAAAACAAAAAAAACGGCCTCAGGAGGTTCACTTTTGGGGTAAAAATGTTGAAACGGGTTAAATCCGACAAAAAACGAAAAAGTTAGCGCAAATGTAGCTATTTGGGCCACTCAGTGTTGAAATAAGGTCACTTCCGGTTTGATTCGGGTCACTTCCGGTCTAGTTTGGGTCACTTCCGGTTTATTTGGGTCACTTCCGGTTTAAAACAGGTCACTTCCGGTTTAGCTGAGGTCACTTCCGGTTTATTTGGGGTCATTTCCGGTCTAAAAAGGTCACTTCCGGTTCATTTGGGGTCACTTCCGGTTTGATTTGGGGTCACTTCCGGTTTACCAGAAGTCACTTCTGGTCTATTTGGGGTCACTTCCGGTCTATTTGGGGTCACTTCCGGTTTATTTGGACCACTTCCGGTTTAATTTGGGTCACTTCCGGTTCGTCTGAGGTCACTTCCGGTTTATTAGGGGTCATTTCCGGTCTAAAAAGGTCACTTCCGGTACATTTGGGGTCACTTCCGGTTTGATTTGGGGTCACTTCCGGTTTACCTGAGGTCACTTCCGGTCTAATTGGGGTCACTTCCGGTCTATTTGGGGCACTTCCGGTTCATTCTGGGTTCATTGGTGGCACTTCAGGGTCATCCAAGATGGCCGCCACACTGGAATTGGGGGTCAAGGGTTGAATTGTGTAAGCATAGTGGAAGTGGGGGTGAATGGGAGTGAATGTGGGAAGCATAGTGGAAGTGGGGGTGAATGGGAGTGAATGTGGGAAGCATAAGGTGAATAAGGGGAATAAATGTGGAATGGGTTGAATCGGTCGAAAAATGTAGAAATTAGAGTAGAAAAACGAAATTTTAGAGAATTTTGGTTGAATTTCAAATTTGAGAATTTGGAATTTTTGGTAAGTGGGAAGTTGTGGAATAGGTAGGCAAAAGATGAACAGTTGAAAGTTGGAATGGGTTGAATCGGTTGAAAAATGTAGAAAGTAGAGTGGAATAACGGAATTTTAGAGAATTTTGGTTGAATTTCAAATTTGAAAATTTGGAATTTTTGGTAAGTGGGAAGTTGTGGAATAGGTAGGCAAAAAATGAACAGTTGAAAGTTGGAATGGGTTGAATCGGTTGAAAAATGTAGAAGTTAGAGGTGAAAAACGAAATTTTGTGAAATGTCGAATGTGCCATTAAGAATGGATGGGGAAAAATTTGTCGGAATTTTGGGAATTTTGCGGAATCGGAAAATTTTCGGAATGAGAAAAATACAAGCCACCCTTTCCTGAATATTTGGAATACGTGAAAAGTGGAATGGAGTGAATCGGATGAATTTTGTGAAAGAAGAAGCGGGACAGAAAAGTGAGGAGAATAAAATAGAAGAATAATAATAATAACTAGAATTTTGCAATTTCTGGAGAAATTGCGTGTGAAGGCGAAATGTATGAATAACTTTTTCGGGGAATGCTGCCGAACGATGTTGAAACGTGTTGAATTACTTGAGAAATGTAGAATATTTGGAGAATTTGTGGTGAATTTCAAATTTGAAAGTTTGGAATTTTTGGTAAGTGGGAAGTTGTGGAATAGGTAGGCAAAAGATGAACAGTTGAAAGTTGGAATGGGTTGAATCGGTTGAAAAATGTAGAAATTAGAGTAGAAAAACGAAATTTTGGAGAATTTGGTTGAATTTCGAATTTGGAATTTTTGGTAAGTGGGAAGTTGTGGAATAGGTAGGCAAAAGATGTACAGTTGAAAGTTGGAACGAGTTGAGTCAGTTAAAAAATGTAGAAGTTAGAGCAAATGTTGAACCCCCATAGAGAATGAATGGGAAAATAAAAAAAAGCAATTGCGCCAAAATCTTTCTAAATTTGGAACAAAACCAAAAAAAACGGCCTCAGGAGGTTCACTTTTGGGGTAAAACTGTTGAAACGGGTTAAATCGGACAGAAAACGAAGACGTTAGCGCAAATGTAGCTATTTGGGGCACTTAGTGTTGAAATAAGGTCACTTCCGGCTTGATTCGGGTCATTTCCGGTCTTATTAGGGTCACTTCCGGTTTATTTGGGTCACTTCCGGTTTAAAAAAGGTCACTTCCGGTTTAGCTGAGGTCACTTCCGGTTTATTAGGGGTCATTTCCGGTCTAAAAAGGTCACTTCCGGTACATTTGGGGTCACTTCCGGTTTGATTTGGGGTCACTTCCGGTTTACCTGAGGTCACTTCCGGTCTTTTTGGGGTCACTTCCGGTCTATTTGGGGTCACTTCCGGTTTATTTGGGTCACTTCCGGTTTAAAACAGGTCACTTCCGGTTTAGCTGAGGTCACTTCCGGTTTATTTGGGGTCATTTCCGGGCTAAAAAGGTCACTTCCGGTTCATTTTGGGTCACTTCCGGTTTGATTTGGGGTCACTTCCGGTTTACCTGAGGTCACTTCCGGTCTTTTTGGGGTCACTTCCGGTCTATTTGGGGTCACTTCCGGTTTATTTGGGTCACTTCCGGTTTAATTTGGGTCACTTCCGGTTCGTCTGAGGTCACTTCCGGTTTATTCGGGGTCATTTCCGGTCTAGAAAGGTCACTTCCGGTACATTTGGGGTCACTTCCGGTTTGATTTGGGGTCACTTCCGGTTTACCTGAGGTCACTTCCGGTCTATTTGGGGTCACTTTCGGTTTGATTTGGGGCACTTCCGGTTCATTTTGGGTTCATTGGGGGCACTTGAGGGTCAATCCAAGATGGCCGCCACACTGGAATTGGGGGTCAAGGGTTGAATGTGTAAGCGTAGTGGAAGTGGGGGTGAATGGGAGTGAATGTGGGAAGCATAAGGTGAATGCATTTGGAATGGGTTGAATCGGTCGAAAAATGTAGAAATTAGAGTAGAAAAACAAAATTGTAGAGAATTTTGGTTGAATTTCAAATTTGAGAATTTGGAATTTTTGGTAAGTGGGAAGTTGTGGAATAGGTAGGCAAAAGATGAACAGTTGAAAGTTGGAACGGGTTGAATCGGTTGAAAAATGTAGAAATTAGAGTGGAATAACAGAATTTGAGAGAATTTTGGTTGAATTTCAAATTTGAAAATTTGGAATTTTTGGTAAGTGGGAAGTTGTGGAATAGGTAGGCAAAAGATGAACAGTTGAAAGTTGGAATGGGTTGAATCGGTTGAAAAATGTAGAAGTTAGAGGTGAAAAACGAAATTTTGTGAAATGTCGAATGTGCCATTAAGAATGGATGGGGAAAAATTTGTCGGAATTTTGGGAATTTTGCGGAATCGGAAAATTTTCGGAATGAGAAAAATACAAGCCACCCTTTCCTGAATATTTGGAATACGTGAAAAGTGGAATGGAGTGAATCGGATGAATTATGTGAAAGATGAAACGGGACAAAAAAGTGAGGAGAATAAAATAGAAGAATAATAATAATAATAATAATAACTAGAATTTTGCAATTTCTGGAGAAATTGCGTGTGAAGGCGAAATGTATGAATAACTTTTTCGGGGAATGCTGCCGAACGATGTTGAAACGTGTTGAATTACTTGAGAAATGTAGAATATTTGGAGAATTTGTGGTGAATTTCAAAACTGAAAGTTTGGAATATTTGGTAAGTGGGAAGTTGTGGAATAGGTAGGCAAAAGATGAACAGCTGAAAGTTGGAATGGGTTGAATCGGTTGAAAAATGTAGAAATTAGAGTAGAAAAACGAAATTTTGGAGAATTTGGTTGAATTTCAAATTTGGAATTTTTGGTAAGTGGGAAGTTGTGGAATAGGTAGGCAAAAGATGTACAGTTGAAAGTTGGAACGGGTTGAATCAGTTAAAAAATGTAGAAGTTAGAGCAAATGTTGAATCCCCATAGAGAATGAATGAGAAAATAAAAAAAAGCAATTGCGCCAAATCTTTCTAAATTTGGAACAAAACAAAAAAAAACGGCCTCAGGAGGTTCACTTTTGGGGTAAAAATGTTGAAACGGGTTAAATCGGACAAAAAACGAAGACGTTAGCGCAAATGTAGCTATTTGGGGCACTTAGTGTTGAAATAAGGTCACTTCCGGCTTGATTCGGGTCATTTCCGGTCTAATTTGGGTCACTTCCGGTTTATTTGGGTCACTTCCGGTTTAAAACAGGTCACTTTCGGTTAAGCTGAGATCACTTCCGGTTTATTTGGGGTCATTTCCGGTCTAAAAAGGTCACTTCCGGTTCATTTTAGATCACTTCCGGTTTACCAGAGGTCACTTCCGGTCTATTTGGGGTCACTTCCGGTCTATTTGGGGTCACTTCCGGTTTATTTGGGTCACTTCCGGTTTAAAACAGGTCACTTCCGGTTTAGCTGAGGTCACTTCCGGTTTATTTGGGGTCATTTCCGGTCTAAAAAGGTCACTTCCGGTACATTTGGGGTCACTTCCGGTTTGATTTGGGGTCACTTCCGGTTTACCAGAGGTCACTTCCGGTCTATTTGGGGTCACTTCCGGTCTACTAGGGGTCACTTCCGGTTTATTTGGGTCACTTCCGGTTTAATTTGGGTCACTTCCGGTTCGTCTAAGATCACTTCCGGTTTATTTGGGGTCATTTCCGGTCTAAAAAGGTAACTTCTGGTACATTTGGGGTCACTTCCGGTTTGATTTGGGGTCACTTTCGGTTGACCAGAGGTAACTTCCGGTCTATTTGGGGTCACTTCCGGTCTATTTGGGGTCACTTCCGGTTTATTTGGGTCACTTCCGGTTTAATTTGGGTCACTTCCGGTTCGTCTGAGGTCACTTCCGGTTTATTAGGGGTCATTTCCGGTCTAAAAAGGTCACTTCCGGTACATTTGGGGTCACTTCCGGTTTGATTTGGGGTCACTTCCGGTTTACCTGAGGTCACTTCCGGTCTATTTGGGGTCACTTTCGGTTTGATTTGGGGCACTTCCGGTTCATTCTGGGTTCATTGGTGGCACTTCAGGGTCATCCAAGATGGCCGCCACACTGGAATTGGGGGTCAAGGGTTGAATTGTGTAAGCATAGTGGAAGTGGGGGTGAATGGGAGTGAATGTGGGAATCATAGTGGAAGTGGGGGTGAATGGGAGTGAATGTGGTAAGCATAAGGTGAATAAGGGGAATAAATGTGGAATGGGTTGAATCGGTCGAAAAATGTAGAAATTAGAGTAGAAAAAGAAGAATTTTGGTTGAATTTCAAATTTGAGAATTTGGAATTTTTGGTAAGTGGGAAGTTGTGGAATAGGTAAGCAAAAGATGAACAGTTGAAAGTTGGAACGGGTTGAATCGGTTGAAAAATGTAGAAATTAGAGTGGAATAACGGAATTTGAGAGAATTTTGGTTGAATTTCAAATTTGAAAATTTGGAATTTTTGGTAAGTGGGAAGTTGTGGAATAGGTAGGCAAAAGATGAACAGTTGAAAGTTGGAATGGGTTGAATCGGTTGAAAAATGTAGAAGTTAGAGGTGAAAAACGAAATTTTGTGAAATGTCGAATGTGCCATTAAGAATGGATGGGGAAAAATTTGTCGGAATTTTGGGAATTTTGCGGAATCGGAAAATTTTCGGAATGAGAAAAATACAAGCACCCCTTTCCTGAATATTTGGAATACGTGAAAAGTGGAATGGAGTGAATCGGATGAATTATGTGAAAGATGAAACGGGACAAAAAAGTGAGGAGAATAAAATAGAAGAATAATAATAACTAGAATTTTGCAATTTCTGGAGAAATTGCGTGTGAAGGCGAAATGTATGAATAACTTTTTCGGGGAATGCTGCCGAACGATGTTGAAACGTGTTGAATTACTTGAGAGATGTAGAATATTTGGAGAATTTGTGGTGAATTTCAAAATTGAAAGTTTGGAATATTTGGTAAGTGGGAAGTTGTGGAATAGGTAGGCAAAAGATGAACAGTTGAAAGTTGGAATGGGTTGAATCGGTAGAAAAATGTAGAAGTTAGAGTAGAAAAACGAAATTTTGGAGAATTTGGTTGAATTTTAAATTTGGAATTGTTGGTAAGTGGGAAGTTGTGGAATAGGTAGGCAAAAGATGAACAGTTGAAAGTTGGAACGGGTTGAATCAGTTAAAAAATGTAGAAGTTAGAGCAAATGTTGAATCCCCATAGAGAATGAATGGGAAAATAAAAAAAAGCAATTGCGCCAAAATCTTTCTAAATTTGGAACAAAACCAAAAAAAACGGCCTCAGGAGGTTCACTTTTGGGGTAAAAATGTTGAAACGGGTTAAATCGGACAAAAAACGAAGACGTTAGCGCAAATGTAGCTATTTGGGGCACTTAGTGTTGAAATAAGGTCACTTCCGGCTTGATTTGGGTCACTTCCGGTCTACTTGGGGTCACTTCCGGTTTATTTGGGTCACTTCCGGTTTAATTTGGGTCACTTCCGGTTCGTCTGAGGTCACTTCCGGTTTATCAGGGGTCATTTCCGGTCTAAAAAGGTCACTTCCGGTACATTTGGGGTCACTTCCGGTTTGATTTGGGGTCACTTCCGGTTTACCAGAGGTCACTTCCGGTCTATTTGGGGTCACTTCCGGTCTATTTGGGGTCACTTCCGGTTTATATGGGTCACTTCCGGTTTAATTTGGGTCACTTCCGGTTCGTCTGAGGTCACTTCCGGTTTATTAGGGGTCATTTCCGGTCTAAAAAGGTCACTTCCGGTACATTTGGGGTCACTTCCGGTTTGATTTGGGGTCACTTCCGGTTTACCTGAGGTCACTTCCGGTCTATTTGGGGTCACTTTCGGTTTGATTTGGGGCACTTCCGGTTCATTTTGGGTTCATTGGGGGCACTTGAGGGTCAATCCAAGATGGCCGCCACACTGGAATTGGGGGTCAAGGGTTGAATGTGTAAGCGTAGTGGAAGTGGGGGTGAATGGGAGTGAATGTGGGAAGCATAAGGTGAATGCATTTGGAATGGGTTGAATCGGTTGAAAAATGTAGAAATTAGAGTGGAATAACGGAATTTGAGAGAATTTTGGTTGAATTTCAAATTTGAAAATTTGGAATTTTTGGTAAGTGGGAAGTTGTGGAATAGGTAGGCAAAAGATGAACAGTTGAAAGTTGGAATGGGTTGAATCGGTTGAAAAATGTAGAAGTTAGAGGTGAAACACGAAATTTTGTGAAATGTCGAATGTGCCATTAAGAATGGATGGGGAAAAATTTGTCGGAATTTGGGGAATTTTGCGGAATCGGAAAATTTTCGGAATGAGAAAAATACAAGCGCTCATGTCGTGAATATTTGGAATACGTGAAAAGTGGAATGGAGTGAATCGGATGAATTTTGTGGAAGAAGAAGCGGGACAAAAAAGTGGCGGGAATAAAATAGAATAATAATAATAATAAAGTAAATGGAGTAGAATAACATATGTGTGAAGGCCTTCGCCTTCACACAATAAAGTAAATGGAGTAGAATAACATATGTGTGAAGGCCTTCGCCTTCACACAATAAAGTAAATGGAGTAGAATAACATATGTGTGAAGGCCATCGCCTTCACACAACTAGAATTTTGCAATTTCTGGAGAAATTGCGTGTGAAGGCGAAATGTATGAATAACTTTTTCGGGGAATGCTGCCGAACGATGTTGAAACGTGTTGAATTACTTGAGAAATGTAGAATATTTGGAGAATTTGTGGTGAATTTCAAAATTGAAAGTTTGGAATATTTGGTAAGTGGGAAGTTGTGGAATAGGTAGGCAGAAGATGAACAGCTGAAAGTTGGAATGGGTTGAATCGGTTGAAAAATGTAGAAATTAGAGTAGAAAAACGAAATTTTGGAGAATTTGGTTGAATTTCGAATTTGGAATTTTTGGTAAGTGGGAAGTTGTGGAATAGGCAGGCAAAAGATGTACAGTTGAAAGTTGGAACGGGTTGAATCAGTTGAAAAATATAGAAGTTAGAGCAAATGTTGAATCCCCATAGAGAATGAATGGGAAAATAAAAAAAGCAATTGCGCCAAAATCTTTCTAAATTTGGAAAAAAAACAAAAAACGGCCTCAAGAGGTTCACTTTTGGGGTAAAAATGTTGAAACGGGTTAAATCGGACAAAAAACGAAAAAGTTAGCAATTGTAGCTATTTGGGGCACTTAGTGTTGAAATAAGGTCACTTCCGGTTTGATTCGGGTCATTTCCGGTCTAATTTGGGTCACTTCCGGTTTATTTGGGTCACTTCCGGTTTAAAACAGGTCACTTCCGGTTTAGCTGAGGTCACTTCTGGTTTATTTGGGGTCACTTCCGGTCTAAAAAGGTCACTTCCGGTTCATTTGTGGTCACTTCCGGTTTGATTTGGGGTCACTTCCGGTTTACCAGAGGTCACTTCCGGTCTATTTGGGGTCACTTCCGGTCTATTTGGGGTCACTTCCGGTTTATTTGGGTCACTTCCGGTTTAATTTGGGTCACTTCCGGTTCGTCTGAGGTCACTTCCGGTTTATTAGGGGTCATTTCCGGTCTAAAAAGGTCACTTCCGGTACATTTGGGGTCACTTCCGGTTTGATTTGGGGTCACTTCCGGTTTACCTGAGGTCACTTCCGGTCTATTTGGGGTCACTTTCGGTTTGATTTGGGGCACTTCCGGTTCATTCTGGGTTCATTGGTGGCACTTCAGGGTCATCCAAGATGGCCGCCACACTGGAATTGGGGGTCAAGGGTTGAATTGTGTAAGCATAGTGGAAGTGGGGGTGAATGGGAGTGAATGTGGTAAGCATAAGATGAATAAAGGGAATAAATGTGGAATGGGTTGAATCGGTCGAAAAATGTAGAAATTAGAGTGGAAAAACGAAATTTTGGAGAATTTGGTTGAATTTCAAATGTGAAAGTTCGGAATTTTTGGTAAGTGGGAAGTTGTGGAATAGGTAGGCAAAAGATGAACAGTTGAAAGTTGGAATGGGTTGAATCGGTTGAAAAATGTAGAAATTAGAGTGGAAAAACTGAATTTTGGAGAATTTTGGTTGAATTTCAAATTTGAAAATTTGGAATTTTTGGTAAGTGGGAAGTTGTGGAATAGGTAGGCAAAAGATGAACAGTTGAAAGTTGGAATGGGTTGAATCGGTTGAAAAATGTAGAAATTAGAGTAGAAAAACAGAATTTGAGAGAATTTTGGTTGAATTTCAAATTTGAAAATTTGGAATTTTTGGTAAGTGGGAAGTTGTGGAATAGGTAGGCAAAAGATGAACAGTTGAAAGTTGGAATGGGTTGAATCGGTTGAAAAATGTAGAAGTTAGAGGTGAAAAACGAAATTTTGTGAAATGTGGAATGTGCCATTAAGAATGGATGGGGAAAAATTTGTCGGAATTTTGGGAATTTTGCGGAATCGGAAAATTTTCGGAATGAGAAAAATACAAGCGCTCATGTCGTGAATATTTGGAATACGTGAAAAGTGGAATGGAGTGAATCGGATGAATTTTGTGGAAGAAGAAGCGGGACAAAAAAGTGGCGGGAATAAAATAGAATAATAATAATAACTAGAATTTTGCAATTTCTGGAGAAATTGCGTGTGAAGGCGAAATGTATGAATAACTTTTTCGGGGAATGCTGCCGAACGATGTTGAAACGTGTTGAATTACTTGAGAAATGTAGAATATTTGGAGAATTTGTGGTGAATTTCAAAATTGAAAGTTTGGAATATTTGGTAAGTGGGAAGTTGTGGAATAGGTAGGCAAAAGATGAACAGCTGAAAGTTGGAATGGGTTGAATCGGTTGAAAAATGTAGAAATTAGTGTAGAAAAACGAAATTTTGGAGAATTTGGTTGAATTTCGAATTTGGAATTTTTGGTAAGTGGGAAGTTGTAGAATAGGTAGATGTACAGTTGAAAGTTGGAACGGGTTGAATCAGTTAAAAAATGTAGAAGTTAGAGCAAATGTTGAATCCCCATAGAGAATGAATGGGTAAATAAAAAAAAGCAATTGCGCCAAAATCTTTCTAAATTTGGAACAAAACAAAAAAACGGCCTCAGGAGGTTCACTTTTGGGGTAAAAATGTTGAAACGGGTTAAATCAGACAAAAAACGAAAAAGTTAGCGCAAATGTAGCTATTTGGGCCACTCAGTGTTAAAATATAGTCACTTCCGGTTTGATTCAGGTCACTTCCGGTCTAGTTTGGGTCACTTCCGGTTTATTTGGGTCACTTCCGGTTTAAAACAGGTCACTTCCGGTTCAGCTGAGGTCACTTCCGGTTTATTTGGGGTCATTTCCGGTCTAAAAAGGTCACTTCCGGTTCATTTGGGGTCACTTCCGGTTTGATTTGGGGTCACTTCCGGTTTACCAGAGGTCACTTCCGGTCTATTTGGGGTCACTTCCGGTCTATTTGGGGTCACTTCCGGTTTATTTGGGTCACTTCCGGTTTAATTTGGGTCACTTCCGGTTCGTCTGAGGTCACTTCCGGTTTATTAGGGGTCATTTCCGGTCTAAAAAGGTCACTTCCGGTACATTTGGGGTCACTTCCGGTTTGATTTGGGGTCACTTCCGGTTTACCTGAGGTCACTTCCGGTCTATTTGGGGTCACTTTCGGTTTGATTTGGGGCACTTCCGGTTCATTCTGGGTTCATTGGTGGCACTTCAGGGTCATCCAAGATGGCCGCCACACTGGAATTGGGGGTCAAGGGTTGAATTGTGTAAGCATAGTGGAAGTGGGGGTGAATGGGAGTGAATGTGGTAAGCATAAGATGAATAAAGGGAATAAATGTGGAATGGGTTGAATCGGTCGAAAAATGTAGAAATTAGAGTGGAAAAACGAAATTTTGGAGAATTTGGTTGAATTTCAAACGTGAAAGTTCGGAATTTTTGGTAAGTGGGAAGTTGTGGAATAGGTAGGCAAAAGATGAACAGTTGAAAGTTGGAATGGGTTGAATCGGTTGAAAAATGTAGAAATTAGAGTGGAAAAACTGAATTTTGGAGAATTTTGGTTGAATTTCAAATTTGAAAATTTGGAATTTTTGGTAAGTGGGAAGTTGTGGAATAGGTAGGCAAAAGATGAACAGTTGAAAGTTGGAATGGGTTGAATCGGTTGAAAAATGTAGAAATTAGAGTAGAAAAACGGAATTTGAGAGAATTTTGGTTGAATTTCAAATTTGAAAATTTGGAATTTTTGGTAAGTGGGAAGTTGTGGAATAGGTAGGCAAAAGATGAACAGTTGAAAGTTGGAATGGGTTGAATCGGTTGAAAAATGTAGAAGTTAGAGGTGAAAAACGAAATTTTGTGAAATGTCGAATGTGCCATTAAGAATGGATGGGGAAAAATTTGTCGGAATTCTGGGAATTTTGCGGAATCGGAAAATTTTCGGAACGAGAAAAATGGAAGCGCTCATCGCGTGAATATTTGGAATACGTGGAAAGTGGAATGGAGTGAATCGGATGAATTATGTGGAAGATGAAAGTGGACAAAAAAGTGTGGAGAATAAAAGAGAATAATAATAATAATAATAATAATAGAGAATGGTGTAGAATAACATATGTGTGAAGGCCTTCGCCTTCACACAATAATAATAATAAAGTAAATGGAGTAGAATAACATATGTGTGAAGGCCTTCGCCTTCACACAACTAGAATTTTGCAATTTCTGGAGAAATTGCGTGTGAAGGCGAAATGTATGAATAACTTTTTCGGGGAATGCTGCCGAATGATGTTGAAACGTGTTGAATTACTTGAGAAATGTAGAATATTTGGAGAATTTGTGGTGAATTTCAAAATTGAAAGTTTGGAATATTTGGTAAGTGGGAAGTTGTGGAATAGGTAGGCAAAAGATGAACAGTTGAAAGTTGGAATGGGTTGAATCGGTTGAAAAATGTAGAAATTAGAGTAGAAAAACGAAATTTTGGAGAATTTGGTTGAATTTCGAATTTGGAATTTTTGGTAAGTGGGAAGTTGTGGAATAGGTAGGCAAAAGATGTACAGTTGAAAGTTGGAACGGGTTGAATCAGTTAAAAAATGTAGAAGTTAGAGCAAATGTTGAATCCCCATAGAGAATGAATGGGAAAATAAAAAAAAGCAATTGCGCCAAAATCTTTCTAAATTTGGAACAAAACAAAAAAAACGGCCTCAGGAGATTCACTTTTGGGGTAAAAATGTTGAAACGGGTTAAATCAGACAAAAAACGAAAAAGTTAGCGCAAATGTAGCTATTTGGGCCACTCAGTGTTGAAATAAGGTCACTTCCGGTTTGATTCGGGTCACTTCCGGTCTATTTGGGGTCACTTCCGGTTTATTTGGGTCACTTCCGGTTTAATTTGGGTCACTTCCGGTTCGTCTGAGGTCACTTCCGGTTTATTAGGGGTCACTTCCGGTCTAAAAAGGTCACTTCCGGTTCATTTGGGGTCACTTCCGGTTTGATTTAGGGTCACTTCCGGTTTACCAGAGGTCACTTCCGGTCTATTTGGGGTCACTTCCGGTTTATTTGGGTCACTTCCGGTTTAATTTGGGTCACTTCCGGTTCGTCTGAGGTCACTTCCTGTTTATTAGGGGTCATTTCCGGTCTAAAAAGGTCACTTCCGGTACGTTTGGGGTCACTTCCGGTTTGATTTGGGGTCACTTCCGGTTTACCTGAGGTCACTTCCGGTCTATTTGGGGTCACTTTCGGTTTGATTTGGGGCACTTCCGGTTCATTTTGGGTTCATTGGGGGCACTTGAGGGTCAATCCAAGATGGCCGCCACACTGGAATTGGGGGTCAAGGGTTGAATGTGTAAGCGTAGTGGAAGTGGGGGTGAATGGGAGTGAATGTGGGAAGCATAAGGTGAATGCATTTGGAATGGGTTGAATCGGTCGAAAAATGTAGAAATTAGAGTAGAAAAACGAAATTTTAGAGAATTTTGGTTGAATTTCAAATTTGAGAATTTGGAATTTTTGGTAAGTGGGAAGTTGTGGAATAGGTAGGCAAAAGATGAACAGTTGAAAGTTGGAATGGGTTGAATCGGTTGAAAAATGTAGAAAGTAGAGTGGAATAACGGAATTTTAGAGAATTTTGGTTGAATTTCAAATTTGAAAATTTGGAATTTTTGGTAAGTGGGAAGTTGTGGAATAGGTAGGCAAAAAATGAACAGTTGAAAGTTGGAATGGGTTGAATCGGTTGAAAAATGTAGAAGTTAGAGGTGAAAAACGAAATTTTGTGAAATGTCGAATGTGCCATTAAGAATGGATGGGGAAAAATTTGTCGGAATTTTGGGAATTTTGCGGAATCGGAAAATTTTCGGAATGAGAAAAATACAAGCCACCCTTTCCTGAATATTTGGAATACGTGAAAAGTGGAATGGAGTGAATCGGATGAATTTTGTGAAAGAAGAAGCGGGACAGAAAAGTGAGGAGAATAAAATAGAAGAATAATAATAACTAGAATTTTGCAATTTCTGGAGAAATTGCGTGTGAAGGCGAAATGTATGAATAACTTTTTCGGGGAATGCTGCCGAACGATGTTGAAACGTGTTGAATTACTTGAGAAATGTAGAATATTTGGAGAATTTGTGGTGAATTTCAAAATTGAAAGTTTGGAATATTTGGTAAGTGGGAAGTTGTGGAATAGGTAGGCAAAAGATGAACAGTTGAAAGTTGGAATGGGTTGAATCGGTAGAAAAATTTAGAAGTTAGAGTAGAAAAACGAAATTTTGGAGAATTTGGTTGAATTTTAAATTTGGAATTGTTGGTAAGTGGGAAGTTGTGGAATAGGTAGGCAAAAGATGAACAGTTGAAAGTTGGAACGGGTTGAATCAGTTAAAAAATGTAGAAGTTAGAGCAAATGTTGAATCCCCATAGAGAATGAATGGGAAAATAAAAAAAAGCAATTGCGCCAAAATCTTTCTAGATTTGGAACAAAACCAAAAAAAACGGCCTCAGGAGGTTCACTTTTGGGGTAAAAATGTTGAAACGGGTTATATCGGACAAAAAACGAAGACGTAAGCGCAAATGTAGCTATTTGGGGCACTTAGTGTTGAAATAAGGTCACTTCCGGCTTGATTCGGGTCATTTCCGGTCTAATTTGGGTCACTTCCGGTTTATTTGGGTCACTTCCGGTTTAAAACAGGTCACTTCCGGTTTAGCTGAGGTCACTTCCGGTTTATTTGGGGTCATTTCCGGTCTAAAAAGGTCACTTCCGGTTCATTTTGGGTCACTTCCGGTTTGATTTGGGGTCACTTCCGGTTTACCAGAGGTCACTTCCGGTCTATTTGGGGTCACTTCCGGTTTATTTGGGTCACTTCCGGTTTAATTTGGGTCACTTCCGGTTCGTCTGAGGTCACTTCCGGTTTATAAGGGGTCATTTCCGGTCTAAAAAGGTCACTTCCGGTACATTTGGGGTCACTTCCGGTTTGATTTGGGGTCACTTCCGGTTTACCTGAGGTCACTTCCGGTCTATTTGGGGTCACTTCCGGTTTAATTTGGGTCACTTCCGGTTCGTCTGAGGTCACTTCCGGTTTATTAGGGGTCATTTCCGGTCTAAAAAGGTCACTTCCGGTACATTTGGGGTCACTTCCGGTTTGATTTGGGGTCACTTCCGGTTTACCTGAGGTCACTTCCGGTCTATTTGGGGTCACTTTCGGTTTGATTTGGGCCACTTCCGGTTCATTCTGGGTTCATTGGTGGCACTTCAGGGTCATCCAAGATGGCCGCCACACTGGAATTGGGGGTCAAGGGTTGAATTGTGTAAGCATAGTGGAAGTGGGGGTGAATGGGAGTGAATGTGGGAAGAATAAGGTGAATTAAGTGAATAAATTTGGAATGGGTTGAATCTGTTGAAAAATGTAGAAATGAGAAGGGAAAAAGGAATTGGGTGTGAATTTCAAAATAAAAGATGTGAAGTTTTTGGTAAGTGGGAAGTTGTGGAATAGGTAGAAAAATGATGAACAGTTGAAAGTTGGAATGGGTTGAATCGGTTGAAAAATGTAGAAATGAGAAGGAGAAACGGAAATATTGGAGAATTGGGTGTGAATTTCAAAATAAAAGATGTGAAGTTTTTGGTAAGTGGGAAGTTGTGGAATAGGTAGAAAAATGATGAACAGTTGAAAGTTGGAATGGGTTGAATCGGTTGAAAAATGTAGAAATGAGAAGGGAAAAGGAATTGGGTGTGAATTTCAAAATAAAAGATGTGAAGCTTTTGGTAAGTGGGAAGTTGTGGAATCAGTAGAAAAATAATGAACAGTTGAAAGTTGGAATGGGTTGAATCGGTTGAAAAATGTAGAAATTAGAGTAGAAAAACGAAATTTTAGAGAATTTTGGTTGAATTTCAAAATAAAAGATGTGAAGTTTTTGGTAAGTGGGACGTTGTGGAATAGGTAGGCAAAAGATGAACAGTTGAAAGTTGGAACGAGTTGAATCGGTTGAAAAATGTAGAAGTTAGAGGTGAAAAACGAAATTTTGTGAAAATTTGTCGGAATTTTTAACGTGAAAACGTGAAATTTTCGAATTTGGGAATTTTGGGAATGTCGAGAATCCTTCCGAATGTGATTAGAATGTGCTGAATGATGTGAATTTCAAATTGGAACGACGTAAATGTGAAATGTCGAATGTGCCATTAAGAATGAATGGGGAAAAATTTGTCGGAATTTTGGGAATTTTGCGGAATCGGAAAATTTTCGGAACGAGCAAAATACAAGCGCTCGTCGCGTGAATATTTGGAATACGTGAAAAGTGGAATGGAGTGAATCGGATGAATTATGTGGAAGATGAAACGTGTCAAAAAAGTGTGGAGAAACGTAGAGAATAATAATAATAACTAGAATTTTGCAATTTCTGGAGAAATTGCGTGTGAAGGCGAAATGTATGAATAACTTCTTCGGGGAATGCTGCCGAACGATGTTGAAACGTGTTGAATTACTTGAGAAATGTAGAATATTTGGAGAATTTGTGGTGAATTTCAAAAGTGAAAGTTTGGAATATTTGGTAAGTGGGAAGTTGTGGAATAGGTAGGCAAAAGATGAACAGTTGAAAGTTGGAATAGGTTGAATCGGTTGAAAAATGTAGAAATTAGAGTAGAAAAACGAAATTTTGGAGAATTTGGTTGAATTTCGAATTTGGAATTTTTGGTAAGTGGGAAGTTGTGGAATAGGTAGGCAAAAGATGTACAGTTGAAAGTTGGAACGGGTTGAATCAGTTAAAAAATGTAGAAGTTAGAGCAAATGTTGAATCCCCATAGAGAATGAATGGGAAAATAAAAAAAAGCAATTGCGCCAAAATCTTTCTAAATTTGGAACAAAACAAAAAAAACGGCCTCAGGAGATTCACTTTTGGGGTAAAAATGTTGAAACGGGTTAAATCAGACAAAAAACGAAAAAGTTAGCGCAAATGTAGCTATTTGGGCCACTCAGTGTTGAAATAAGGTCACTTCCGGTTTGATTCGGGTCACTTCCGGTCTAGTTTGGGTCACTTCCGGTTTATTTGGGTCACTTCCGGTTTAAAACAGGTCACTTCCGGTTTAGCTGAGGTCACTTCCGGTTTATTTGGGGTCATTTCTGGTCTAAAAAGGTCACTTCCGGTTCATTTGGGGTCACTTCCGGTTTGATTTGGGGTCACTTCCGGTTTACCAGAGGTCACTTCCGGTCTATTTGGGGTCACTTCCGGTCTATTTGGGGTCACTTCCGGTTTATTTGGGTCACTTCCGGTTTAATTTGGGTCACTTCCGGTTCGTCTGAGGTCACTTCCGGTTTATTAGGGGTCATTTCCGGTCTAAAAAGGTCACTTCCGGTACATTTGGGGTCACTTCCGGTTTGATTTGGGGTCACTTCCGGTTTACCTGAGGTCACTTCCGGTCTATTTGGGGTCACTTTCGGTTTGATTTGGGCCACTTCCGGTTCATTCTGGGTTCATTGGTGGCACTTCAGGGTCATCCAAGATGGCCGCCACACTGGAATTGGGGGTCAAGGGTTGAATTGTGTAAGCATAGTGGAAGTGGGGGTGAATGGGAGTGAATGTGGGAAGAATAAGGTGAATTAAGTGAATAAATTTGGAATGGGTTGAATCGGTTGAAAAATGTAGAAATGAGAAGGGAAAAAGGAATTGGGTGTGAATTTCAAAATAAAAGATGTGAAGTTTTTGGTAAGTGGGAAGTTGTGGAATAGGTAGAAAAATGATGAACAGTTGAAAGTTGGAATGGGTTGAATCGGTTGAAAAATGTAGAAATGAGAAGGGAAAAAGGAATTGGGTGGGAATTTCAAAATAAAAGATGTGAAGTTTTTGGGACGTGGGAAGTTGTGGAATAGGTAGAAAAATGATGAACAGTTGAAAGTTGGAATGGGTTGAATCGGTTGAAAAATGTAGAAATGAGAAGAATCGGTTGAAAAATGTAGAAATGAGAAGGGAAAAAGGAATTGGGTGTGAATTTCAAAATAAAAGATGTGAAGTTTTTGGTAAGTGGGAAGTTGTGGAATAGGTAGAAAAATGATGAACAGTTGAAAGTTGGAATGGGTTGAATCGGTTGAAAAATGTAGAAATGAGAAGGGAAAAAGGAATTGGGTGGGAATTTCAAAATAAAAGATGTTAAGTTTTTGGGACGTGGGAAGTTGTGGAATAGGTAGAAAAATGATGAACAGTTGAAAGTTGGAATGGGTTGAATCGGTTGAAAAATGTAGAAATGAGAAGGAGAAAAGGAAATATTGGAGAATTGGGTGTGAATTTCAAAATAAAAGATGTGAAGTTTTTGGTAAGTGGGAAGTTGTGGAATAGGTAGAAAAATGATGAACAGTTGAAAGTTGGAATGGGTTGAATCGGTTGAAAAATGTAGAAATGAGAAGGGAAAAGGAATTGGGTGTGAATTTCAAAATAAAAGATGTGAAGCTTTTGGTAAGTGGGAAGTTGTGGAATCGGTAGAAAAATGATGAACAGTTGAAAGTTGGAATGGGTTGAATCGGTTGAAAAATGTAGAAATGAGAAGGGAAAAGGAAATTGGGTGTGAATTTCAAAATAAAAGATGTGAAGTTTTTGGTAAGTGGAAAGTTGTGGAATAGGTAGAAAAATGATGAACAGTTGAAAGTTGGAATGGGTTGAATCGGTTGAAAAATGTAGAAATGAGAAGGGAAAAGGAATTGGGTGTGAATTTCAAAATAAAAGATGTGAAGCTTTTGGTAAGTGGGAAGTTGTGGAATAGGTAGAAAAATGATGAACAGTTGAAAGTTGGAATGGGTTGAATCGGTTGAAAAATGTAGAAATTAGAGTAGAAAAATGAAATTTTAGAGAATTTTGGTTGAATTTCAAAATAAAAGATGTGAAGTTTTTGGTAAGTGGGACGTTGTGGAATAGGTAGGCAAAAGATGAACAGTTGAAAGTTGGAACGAGTTGAATCGGTTGAAAAATGTAGAAGTTAGAGGTGAAAAACGAAATTTTGTGAAAATTTGTCGGAATTTTGAACGTGAAAACGAGAAATTTTCGAATTTGGGAATTTTGGGAATGTTGAGAATCCTTCCGAATGTGATTAGAATGTGCTGAATGATGTGAATTTCAAATTGGAACGACGTAAATGTGAAATGTCGAATGTGCCATTAAGAATGAATGGGGAAAAATTTGTCGGAATTTTGGGAATTTTGCGGAATCGGAAAATTTTCGGAACGAGAAAAATATAAGCGCTCATGTCGTGAATATTTGGAATACGTGAAAAGTGGAATGGAGTGAATCGGATGAATTATGTGGAAGATGAAACGTGTCAAAAAAGTGTGGAGAATAAAATAGAAGAATAATAATAATAATAATAATAATAATAGAGAATGGTGTAGAATAACATATGTGTGAAGGCCTTCGCCTTCACACAATAATAGAGAATGGTGTAGAATAACATATGTGTGAAGGCCTTCGCCTTCACACAATAACTAGAATTTTGCAATTTCTGGAGAAATTGCGTGTGAAGGCGAAATGTATGAATAACTTTTTCGGGGAATGCTGCCGAACGATGTTGAAACGTGTTGAATTACTTGAGAAATGTAGAATATTTGGAGAATTTGTGGCGAATTTCAAAATAAAAGATGTGAAGTTTTTGGTAAGTGGGAAGTTGTGGAATAGGTCGAAAAATGATGAACAGTTGAAAGTTGGAATGGGTTGAATCGGTTGAAAAATGTAGAAATGAGAAGGGAAAAGGGAATTGGGTGTGAATTTCAAAATAAAAGATGTGAAGTTTTTGGTAAGTGGGAAGTTGTGGAATAGGTAGAAAAATGATGAACAGTTGAAAGTTGGAATGGGTTGAATCGGTTGAAAACTGTAGAAATGAGAAGGGAAAAGGGAATTGGGTGTGAATTTCAAAATAAAAGATGTGAAGTTTTTGGTAAGTGGGAAGTCGTGGAATAGGTAGAAAAATGATGAACAGTTGAAAGTTGGAATGGGTTGAATCGGTTGAAAAATGTAGAAATGAGAAGGGAAAAGGAAATTGGGTGTGAATTTCAAAATAAAAGATGTGAAGTTTTTGGTAAGTGGGAAGTTGTGGAATAGGTAGAAAAATGATGAACAGTTGAAAGTTGGAATGGGTTGAATCGGTTGAAAAATGTAGAAATGAGAAGGGAAAAGGAAATTGGGTGTGAATTTCAAAATAAAAGACGTGAAGTTTTTGGTAAGTGGGAAGTTGTGGAATAGGTAGAAAAATGATGAACAGTTGAAAGTTGGAATGGGTTGAATCGGTTGAAAAATGTAGAAATGAGAAGGGAAAAGGAATTGGGTGTGAATTTCAAAATAAAAGATGTGAAGCTTTTGGTAAGTGGGAAGTTGTGGAATCGGTAGAAAAATAATGAACAGTTGAAAGTTGGAATGGGTTGAATCGGTTGAAAAATGTAGAAATGACAAGGGAAAAGGAAATTGGGTGTGAATTTCAAAATAAAAGATGTGAAGTTTTTGGTAAGTGGGAAGTTGTGGAATAGGTAGAAAAATGATGAACAGTTGAAAGTTGGAATGGGTTGAATCGGTTGAAAAATGTAGAAATGAGAAGGGAAAAGGAATTGGGTGTGAATTTCAAAATAAAAGATGTGAAGCTTTTGGTAAGTGGGAAGTTGTGGAATCAGTAGAAAAATAATGAACAGTTGAAAGTTGGAATGGGTTGAATCGGTTGAAAAATGTAGAAATTAGAGTAGAAAAACGAAATTTTAGAGAATTTTGGTTGAATTTCAAAATAAAAGATGTGAAGTTTTTGGTAAGTGGGACGTTGTGGAATAGGTAGGCAAAAGATGAACAGTTGAAAGTTGGAACGAGTTGAATCGGTTGAAAAATGTAGAAGTTAGAGGTGAAAAACGAAATTTTGTGAAAATTTGTCGGAATTTTTAACGTGAAAACGTGAAATTTTCGAATTTGGGAATTTTGGGAATGTCGAGAATCCTTCCGAATGTGATTAGAATGTGCTGAATGATGTGAATTTCAAATTGGAACGACGTAAATGTGAAATGTCGAATGTGCCATTAAGAATGAATGGGGAAAAATTTGTCGGAATTTTGGGAATTTTGCGGAATCGGAAAATTTTCGGAACGAGAAAAATACAAGCGCTCGTCGCGTGAATATTTGGAATACGTGAAAAGTGGAATGGAGTGAATCGGATGAATTATGTGGAAGATGAAACGTGTCAAAAAAGTGTGGAGAATCGTAGAGAATAATAATAATAACTAGAATTTTGCAATTTCTGGAGAAATTGCGTGTGAAGGCGAAATGTATGAATAACTTTTTCGGGGAATGCTGCCGAACGATGTTGAAACGTGTTGAATTACTTGAGAAATGTAGAATATTTGGAGAATTTGTGGTGAATTTCAAAATTGAAAGTTTGGAATATTTGGTAAGTGGGAAGTCGTGGAATAGGTAGGCAAAAGATGAACAGTTGAAAGTTGGAATGGGTTGAATCGGTTGAAAAATGTAGAAGTTAGAGTAGAAAAACGAAATTTGGGAGAATTTGGTTGAATTTTAAATTTGGAATTGTTGGTAAGTGGGAAGTTGTGGAATAGGTAGGCAAAAGATGAACAGTTGAAAGTTGGAACGGGTTGAATCAGTTAAAAAATGTAGAAGTTAGAGCAAATGTTGAATCCCCATAGAGAATGAATGGGAAAATAAAAAAAAAGCAATTGCGCCAAAATCTTTCTAAATTTGGAACAAAACCCAAAGAAACGGCCTCAGGAGGTTCACTTTTGGGGTAAAAATGTTGAAACGGGTTAAATCGGACAAAAAACGAAGACGTTAGCGCAAATGTAGCTATTTGGGGCACTTAGTGTTGAAATAAGGTCACTTCCGGCTTGATTCGGGTCATTTTCGGTCTAATTTGGGTCACTTCCGGTTTATTTGGGTCACTTCCGGTTTAGAACAGGTCACTTCCGGTTTAGCTGAGGTCACTTCCGGTTTATTTGGGGTCATTTCCGGTCTAAAATGGTCACTTCCGGTTCATTTGGGGTCACTTCCGGTTTGATTTGGGGTCACTTCCGGTTTACCAGAGGTCACTTCCGGTCTATTTGGGGTCACTTCCGGTTTATTTGGGTCACTTCCGGTTTAATTTGGGTTCATTGGGGGCACTTGAGGGTCAATCCAAGATGGCCGCCACACTGGAATTGGGGGTCAAGGGTTGAATGTGTAAGCGTAGTGGAAGTGGGGGTGAATGGGAGTGAATGTGGGAAGCATAAGGTGAATGCATTTGGAATGGGTTGAATCGGTCGAAAAATGTAGAAATTAGAGTAGAAAAACGAAATTTTAGAGAATTTTGGTTGAATTTCAAATTTGAAAATTTGGAATTTTTGGTAAGTGGGAAGTTGTGGAATAGGTAGAAAAATGATGAACAGTTGAAAGTTGGAATGGGTTGAATCGGTTGAAAAATGTAGAAATGAGAAGGGGAAAAGGAATTGGGTGCGAATTTCAAAATAAAAGATGTGAAGTTTTTGGTAAGTGGGAAGTTGTGGAATAGGTAGAAAAATGATGAACAGTTGAAAGTTGGAATGTGTTGAATCGGTTGAAAAATGTAGAAATGAGAAGGGAAAAGGAAATTGTGTGTGAATTTCAAAATAAAAGATGTGAAGTTTTTGGTAAGTGGGAAGTTGTGGAATAGGTGGAAAAATGATGAACAGTTGAAAGTTGGAATGGGTTGAATCGGTTGAAAAATGTAGAAATTAGAGTACAAAAACTGAATTTGAGAGAATTTTGGTTGAATTTCAAAATAAAATATGTGAAGTTTTTGGTAAGTGGGAAGTTGTGGAATAGGTTGAAAAATGATGAACAGTTGAAAGTTGGAATGGGTTGAATCGGTTGAAAAATGTAGAAATGAGAAGGGAAAAGGAAATTGGGTGTGAATTTCAAAATAAAAGATGTGAAGTTTTTGGTAAGTGGGAAGTTGTGGAATAGGTAGAAAAATGATGAACAGTTGAAAGTTGGAATGGGTTGAATCGGTTGAAAAATGTAGAAATGAGAAGGGAAAAGGAAATTGGGTGTGAATTTCAAAATAAAAGATGTGAAGCTTTTGGTAAGTGGGAAGTTGTGGAATCGGTAGAAAAATGATGAACAGTTGAAAGTTGGAATGGGTTGAATCGGTTGAAAAATGTAGAAATTAGAGTAGAAAAACGAAATTTTAGAGAATTTTGGTTGAATTTCAAAATAAAAGATGTGAAGTTTTTGGTAAGTGGGACGTTGTGGAATAGGTAGGCAAAAGATGAACAGTTGAAAGTAGGAACGAGTTGAATCGGTTGAAAAATGTAGAAGTTAGAGGTGAAAAACGAAATTTTGTGAAAATTTCTCTGAATTTTTAACGTGAAAACGAGAAATTTTCGAATTTGGGAATTTTGGGAATGTCGAGAATCCTTCCGAATGTGATTAGAATGTGTTGAATGATGTGAATTTCAAATTGGAACGACGTAAATGTGAAATGTCGAATGTGCCATTAAGAATGAATGGGGAAAAATTTGTCGGAATTTTGGGAATTTTGCGGAATCGGAAAATTTTCGGAACGAGAAAAATATAAGCGCTCATGTCGTGAATATTTGGAATACGTGAAAAGTGGAATGGAGTGAATCGGATGAATTATGTGGAAGATGAAACGTGTCAAAAAAGTGTGGAGAATAAAATAGAAGAATAATAATAACTAGAATTTTGCAATTTCTGGAGAAATTGCGTGTGAAGGCGAAATGTATGAATAACTTTTTCGGGGAATGCTGCCGAACGATGTTGAAACGTGTTGAATTACTTGAGAAATGTAGAATATTTGGAGAATTTGTGGCGAATTTCAAAATAAAAGATGTGAAGTTTTTGGTAAGTGGGAAGTTGTGGAATAGGTTGAAAAATGATGAACAGTTGAAAGTTGGAATGGGTTGAATCGGTTGAAAAATGTAGAAATGAGAAGGGAAAAAGGAATTGGGTGTGAATTTCAAAATAAAAGATGTGAAGGTTTTGGGAAGTTGTGGAATAGGTCGAAAAATGATGAACAGTTGAAAGTTGGAATGGGTTGAATCGGTTGAAAAATGTAGAAATGAGAAGGGAAAAGGGAATTGGGTGTGAATTTCAAAATAAAAGATGTGAAGTTTTTGGTAAGTGGGAAGTTGTGGAATAGGTAGAAAAATGATGAACAGTTGAAAGTTGGAATGGGTTGAATCGGTTGAAAAATGTAGAAAGGAGAAGGGAAAAGGGAATTGAGTGTGAATTTCAAAATAAAAGATGTGAAGTTTTTGGTAAGTGGGAAGTTGTGGAATAGGTAGAAAAATGATGAACAGTTGAAAGTTGGAATGGGTTGAATCGGTTGAAAAATGTAGAAATGAGAAGGGAAAAGGGAATTGGGTGTGAATTTCAAAATAAAAGATGTGAAGTATTTGGGAAGTTGTGGAATAGGTAGAAAAATGATGAACAGTTGAAAGTTGGAATGGGTTGAATCGGTTGAAAAATGTAGAAATTAGAGTACAAAAACGGAATTTGAGAGAATTTTGGTTGAATTTCAAAATAAAAGATGTGAAGTTTTTGGTAAGTGGGAAGTTGTGGAATAGGTAGAAAAATGATGAACAGTTGAAAGTTGGAATGGGTTGAATCGGTTGAAAAATGTAGAAATGAGAAGGGAAAAGGAAATTGGGTGTGAATTTCAAAATAAAAGATGTGAAGTTTTTGGTAAGTGGGAAGTTGTGGAATAGGTAGAAAAATGATGAACAGTTGAAAGTTGGAATGGGTTGAATCGGTTGAAAAATGTAGAAATGAGAAGGGAAAAGGAATTGGGTGTGAATTTCAAAATAAAAGACGTGAAGCTTTTGGTAAGTGGGAAGTTGTGGAATCGGTAGAAAAATAATGAACAGTTGAAAGTTGGAATGGGTTGAATCGGTTGAAAAATGTAGAAATGAGAAGGGGAAAGGAAATTGGGTGTGAATTTCAAAATAAAAGATGTGAAGTTTTTGGTAAGTGGGAAGTTGTGGAATAGGTAGAAAAATGATGAACAGTTGAAAGTTGGAATGGGTTGAATCGGTTGAAAAATGTAGAAATGAGAAGGGAAAAGGAATTGGGTGTGAATTTCAAAATAAAAGACGTGAAGCTTTTGGTAAGTGGGAAGTTGTGGAATCGGTAGAAAAATAGTGAACAGTTGAAAGTTGGAATGGGTTGAATCGGTTGAAAAATGTAGAAATGAGAAGGGAAAAGGAAATTGGGTGTGAATTTCAAAATAAAAGATGTGAAGTTTTTGGTAAGTGGGAAGTTGTGGAATAGGTAGAAAAATGATGAACAGTTGAAAGTTGGAATGGGTTGAATCGGTTGAAAAATGTAGAAATGAGAAGGGAAAAGGAATTGGGTGTGAATTTCAAAATAAAAGATGTGAAGCTTTTGGTAAGTGGGAAGTTGTGGAATCAGTAGAAAAATAATGAACAGTTGAAAGTTGGAATGGGTTGAATCGGTTGAAAAATGTAGAAATTAGAGTAGAAAAACGAAATTTTAGAGAATTTTGGTTGAATTTCAAAATAAAAGATGTGAAGTTTTTGGTAAGTGGGACGTTGTGGAATAGGTAGGCAAAAGATGAACAGTTGAAAGTTGGAACGAGTTGAATCGGTTGAAAAATGTAGAAGTTAGAGGTGAAAAACGAAATTTTGTGAAAATTTGTCGGAATTTTTAACGTGAAAACGTGAAATTTTCGAATTTGGGAATTTTGGGAATGTCGAGAATCCTTCCGAATGTGATTAGAATGTGCTGAATGATGTGAATTTCAAATTGGAACGACGTAAATGTGAAATGTCGAATGTGCCATTAAGAATGAATGGGGAAAAATTTGTCGGAATTTTGGGAATTTTGCGGAATCGGAAAATTTTCGGAACGAGAAAAATACAAGCGCTCGTCGCGTGAATATTTGGAATACGTGAAAAGTGGAATGGAGTGAATCGGATGAATTATGTGGAAGATGAAACGTGTCAAAAAAGTGTGGAGAATAAAAGAGAATAATAATAACTAGAATTTTGCAATTTCTGGAGAAATTGCGTGTGAAGGCGAAATGTATGAATAACTTTTTCGGGGAATGCTGCCGAACGATGTTGAAACGTGTTGAATTACTTGAGAAATGTAGAATATTTGGAGAATTTGTGGTGAATTTCAAAATTGAAAGTTTGGAATATTTGGTAAGTGGGAAGTTGTGGAATAGGTAGGCAAAAGATGAACAGTTGAAAGTTGGAATGGGTTGAATCGGTTGAAAAATGTAGAAATTAGAGTAGAAAAACGAAATTTTGGAGAATTTGGTTGAATTTCGAATTTGGAATTTTTGGTAAGTGGGAAGTTGTGGAATAGGTAGGCAAAAGATGTACAGTTGAAAGTTGGAACGGGTTGAATCAGTTAAAAAATGTAGAAGTTAGAGCAAATGTTGAATCCCCATAGAGAATGAATGGGAAAATAAAAAAAAGCAATTGCGCCAAAATCTTTCTAAATTTGGAACAAAACAAAAAAAACGGCCTCAGGAGATTCACTTTTGGGGTAAAAATGTTGAAACGGGTTAAATCAGACAAAAAACGAAAAAGTTAGCGCAAATGTAGCTATTTGGGCCACTCAGTGTTGAAATAAGGTCACTTCCGGTTTGATTCGGGTCACTTCCGGTCTATTTGGGGTCACTTCCGGTTTATTTGGGTCACTTCCGGTTTAATTTGGGTCACTTCCGGTTCGTCTGAGGTCACTTCCGGTTTATTAGGGGTCACTTCCGGTCTAAAAAGGTCACTTCCGGTTCATTTGGGGTCACTTCCGGTTTGATTTAGGGTCACTTCCGGTTTACCAGAGGTCACTTCCGGTCTATTTGGGGTCACTTCCGGTTTATTTGGGTCACTTCCGGTTTAATTTGGGTCACTTCCGGTTCGTCTGAGGTCACTTCCTGTTTATTAGGGGTCATTTCCGGTCTAAAAAGGTCACTTCCGGTACGTTTGGGGTCACTTCCGGTTTGATTTGGGGTCACTTCCGGTTTACCTGAGGTCACTTCCGGTCTATTTGGGGTCACTTTCGGTTTGATTTGGGGCACTTCCGGTTCATTTTGGGTTCATTGGGGGCACTTGAGGGTCAATCCAAGATGGCCGCCACACTGGAATTGGGGGTCAAGGGTTGAATGTGTAAGCGTAGTGGAAGTGGGGGTGAATGGGAGTGAATGTGGGAAGCATAAGGTGAATGCATTTGGAATGGGTTGAATCGGTCGAAAAATGTAGAAATTAGAGTAGAAAAACGAAATTTTAGAGAATTTTGGTTGAATTTCAAATTTGAGAATTTGGAATTTTTGGTAAGTGGGAAGTTGTGGAATAGGTAGGCAAAAGATGAACAGTTGAAAGTTGGAATGGGTTGAATCGGTTGAAAAATGTAGAAATTAGAGTGGAATAACGGAATTAGAGAGAATTTTGGTTGAATTTCAAATTTGAAAATTTGGAATTTTTAGTAAATGGGAAGTTGTGGAATAGGTAGGCAAAAGATGAACAGTTGGAATGGGTTGAATCGGTTGAAAAATGTAGAAGTTAGAGGTGAAAAACGAAATTTTGTGAAATGTCGAATGTGCCATTAAGAATGGATGGGGAAAAATTTGTCGGAATTTTGGGAATTTTGCGGAATCGGAAAATTTTCGGAATGAGAAAAATACAAGCGCTCATGTCGTGAATATTTGGAATACGTGAAAAGTGGAATGGAGTGAATCGGATGAATTATGTGAAAGATGAAACGGGACAAAAAAGTGGCGGGAATAAAATAGAATAATAATAACTAGAATTTTGCAATTTCTGGAGAAATTGCGTGTGAAGGCGAAATGTATGAATAACTTTTTCGGGGAATGCTGCCGAACGATGTTGAAACGTGTTGAATTACTTGAGAAATGTAGAATATTTGGAGAATTTGTAGTGAATTTCAAAATTGAAAGTTTGGAATATTTGGTAAGTGGGAAGTTGTGGAATAGGTAGGCAAAAGATGAACAGTTGAAAGTTGGAATGGGTTGAATCGGTTGAAAAATGTAGAAATTAGAGTAGAAAAACGAAATTTTGGAGAAATTGGTTGAATTTCGAATTTTTGGTAAGTGGGAAGTTGTGGAATAGGTAGGCAAAAGATGTACAGTTGAAAGTTGGAACGGGTTGAATCAGTTAAAAAATGTAGAAGTTAGAGCAAATGTTGAATCCCCATAGAGAATGAATGGGAAAATAAAAAAAAGCAATTGCGCCAAAATCTTTCTAAATTTGGAACAAAACAAAAAAAAACAGCCTCAGGAGGTTCACTTTTGGGGTAAAAATGTTGAAACGGGTTAAATCGGACAAAAAACGAAGACATTAGAGCAAATGTAGCTATTTGGGGCACTTAGTGTTGAAATAAGGTCCTTTCCGGCTTGATTCGGGTCATTTCCGGTCTAATTTGGGCCACTTCCGGTTTATTTGGGACACTTCCGGTTTAATACAGGTCACTTCCGGTTTAGCTGAGGTCACTTCCGGTTTATTTGGGGTCACTTCCGGTCTAAAAAGGTCACTTCCGGTTCATTTGGGGTCACTTCCGGTTTGATTTGGGGTCACTTCCGGTTTACCAGAGGTCACTTCCGGTCTATTTGGGGTCACTTCCGGTTTATTTGGGTCACTTCCGGTTTAATTTGGGTCACTTCCGGTTCGTCTGAGGTCACTTCCGGTTTATTAGGGGTCATTTCCGGTCTAAAAAGGTCACTTCCGGTACATTTGGGGTCACTTCCGGTTTGATTTGGGGTCACTTCCGGTTTACCTGAGGTCACTTCCGGTCTATTTGGGGTCACTTTCGGTTTGATTTGGGCCACTTCCGGTTCATTCTGGGTTCATTGGTGGCACTTCAGGGTCATCCAAGATGGCCGCCACACTGGAATTGGGGGTCAAGGGTTGAATTGTGTAAGCATAGTGGAAGTGGGGGTGAATGGGAGTGAATGTGGTAAGCATAAGATGAATAAAGGGAATAAATGTGGAATGGGTTGAATCGGTCGAAAAATGTAGAAATTAGAGTGGAAAAACGAAATTTTGGAGAATTTGGTTGAATTTCAAATGTGAAAGTTCGGAATTTTTGGTAAGTGGGAAGTTGTGGAATAGGTAGGCAAAAGATGAACAGTTGAAAGTTGGAATGGGTTGAATCGGTTGAAAAATGTAGAAATTAGAGTGGAAAAACTGAATTTTGGAGAATTTTGGTTGAATTTCAAATTTGAAAATTTGGAATTTTTGGTAAGTGGGAAGTTGTGGAATAGGTAGGCAAAAGATGAACAGTTGAAAGTTGGAATGGGTTGAATCGGTTGAAAAATGTAGAAATTAGAGTAGAAAAACAGAATTTGAGAGAATTTTGGTTGAATTTCAAATTTGAAAATTTGGAATTTTTGGTAAGTGGGAAGTTGTGGAATAGGTAGGCAAAAGATGAACAGTTGAAAGTTGGAATGGGTTGAATCGGTTGAAAAATGTAGAAGTTAGAGGTGAAAAACGAAATTTTGTGAAATGTGGAATGTGCCATTAAGAATGGATGGGGAAAAATTTGTCGGAATTTTGGGAATTTTGCGGAATCGGAAAATTTTCGGAATGAGAAAAATACAAGCGCTCATGTCGTGAATATTTGGAATACGTGAAAAGTGGAATGGAGTGAATCGGATGAATTTTGTGGAAGAAGAAGCGGGACAAAAAAGTGGCGGGAATAAAATAGAATAATAATAATAATAAAGTAAATGGAGTAGAATAACATATGTGTGAAGGCCTTCGCCTTCACACAATAATAACTAGAATTTTGCAATTTCTGGAGAAATTGCGTGTGAAGGCGAAATGTATGAATAACTTTTTCGGGGAATGCTGCCGAACGATGTTGAAACGTGTTGAATTACTTGAGAGATGTAGAATATTTGGAGAATTTGTGGTGAATTTCAAAATTGAAAGTTTGGAATATTTGGTAAGTGGGAAGTTGTGGAATAGGTAGGCAAAAGATGAACAGTTGAAAGTTGGAATGGGTTGAATCGGTAGAAAAATGTAGAAGTTAGAGTAGAAAAACGAAATTTTGGAGAATTTGGTTGAATTTTAAATTTGGAATTGTTGGTAAGTGGGAAGTTGTGGAATAGGTAGGCAAAAGATGAACAGTTGAAAGTTGGAACGGGTTGAATCAGTTAAAAAATGTAGAAGTTAGAGCAAATGTTGAATCCCCATAGAGAATGAATGGGAAAATAAAAAAAAGCAATTGCGCCAAAATCTTTCTAAATTTGGAACAAAACCAAAAAAAACGGCCTCAGGAGGTTCACTTTTGGGGTAAAAATGTTGAAACGGGTTAAATCGGACAAAAAACGAAGACGTTAGCGCAAATGTAGCTATTTGGGGCACTTAGTGTTGAAATAAGGTCACTTCCGGCTTGATTTGGGTCACTTCCGGTCTACTTGGGGTCACTTCCGGTTTATTTGGGTCACTTCCGGTTTAATTTGGGTCACTTCCGGTTCGTCTGAGGTCACTTCCGGTTTATCAGGGGTCATTTCCGGTCTAAAAAGGTCACTTCCGGTACATTTGGGGTCACTTCCGGTTTGATTTGGGGTCACTTCCGGTTTACCAGAGGTCACTTCCGGTCTATTTGGGGTCACTTCCGGTCTATTTGGGGTCACTTCCGGTTTATATGGGTCACTTCCGGTTTAATTTGGGTCACTTCCGGTTCGTCTGAGGTCACTTCCGGTTTATTAGGGGTCATTTCCGGTCTAAAAAGGTCACTTCCGGTACATTTGGGGTCACTTCCGGTTTGATTTGGGGTCACTTCCGGTTTACCTGAGGTCACTTCCGGTCTATTTGGGGTCACTTTCGGTTTGATTTGGGGCACTTCCGGTTCATTTTGGGTTCATTGGGGGCACTTGAGGGTCAATCCAAGATGGCCGCCACACTGGAATTGGGGGTCAAGGGTTGAATGTGTAAGCGTAGTGGAAGTGGGGGTGAATGGGAGTGAATGTGGGAAGCATAAGGTGAATGCATTTGGAATGGGTTGAATCGGTTGAAAAATGTAGAAATTAGAGCGGAATAACGGAATTTGAGAGAATTTTGGTTGAATTTCAAATTTGAAAATTTGGAATTTTTGGTAAGTGGGAAGTTGTGGAATAGGTAGGCAAAAGATGAACAGTTGAAAGTTGGAATGGGTTGAATCGGTTGAAAAATGTAGAAGTTAGAGGTGAAACACGAAATTTTGTGAAATGTCGAATGTGCCATTAAGAATGGATGGGGAAAAATTTGTCGGAATTTGGGGAATTTTGCGGAATCGGAAAATTTTCGGAATGAGAAAAATACAAGCGCTCATGTCGTGAATATTTGGAATACGTGAAAAGTGGAATGGAGTGAATCGGATGAATTTTGTGGAAGAAGAAGCGGGACAAAAAAGTGGCGGGAATAAAATAGAATAATAATAATAACTAGAATTTTGCAATTTCTGGAGAAATTGCGTGTGAAGGCGAAATGTATGAATAACTTTTTCGGGGAATGCTGCCGAACGATGTTGAAACGTGTTGAATTACTTGAGAAATGTAGAATATTTGGAGAATTTGTGGTGAATTTCAAAATTGAAAGTTTGGAATATTTGGTAAGTGGGAAGTTGTGGAATAGGTAGGCAAAAGATGAACAGCTGAAAGTTGGAATGGGTTGAAAAATGTAGAAATTAGAGTAAAAAACGAAATTTGGGAGAATTTGGTTGAATTTCAAATTTCGAATTTTTGGTAAGTGGGAAATTGTGGAATAGGTAGGCAAAAGATGTACAGTTGAAAGTTGGAACGGGTTGAATCAGTTAAAAAATGTAGAAGTTAGAGCAAATGTTGAATCCCCATAGAGAATGAATGGGAAAATAAGAAAAAGCAATTGCGCCAAAATCTTTCTAAATTTGGAACAAAACAAAAAAAACGGCCTCAGGAGGTTCACTTTTGGGATAAAAATGTTGAAACGGGTTAAATCGGACAATAAACGAAGACGTTAGCGCAAATGTAGCTATTTGGGGCACTTAGTGTTGAAATAAGGCCACTTCCGGCTTGATTCGGGTCATTTCCGGTCTAATTTGGGTCACTTCCGGTTTATTTGGGTCACTTCCGGCGGTTTAAAACAGGCCACTTCCGGTTTAGCTGAGGTCACTTCCGGTTTATTTGGGGTCACTTCCGGTCTAAAAAGGTCACTTCCGGTTCATTTGTGGTCACTTCCGGTTTGATTTGGGGTCACTTCCGGTTTACCAGAGGTCACTTCCGGTCTATTTGGGGTCACTTCCGGTCTATTTGGGGTCACTTCCGGTTTATTTGGGTCACTTCCGGTTTAATTTGGGTCACTTCCGGTTCGTCTGAGGTCACTTCCGGTTTATTAGGGGTCATTTCCGGTCTAAAAAGGTCACTTCCGGTACATTTGGGGTCACTTCCGGTTTGATTTGGGGTCACTTCCGGTTTACCTGAGGTCACTTCCGGTCTATTTGGGGTCACTTTCGGTTTGATTTTGGGCACTTCCGGTTCATTCTGGGTTCATTGGTGGCACTTCAGGGTCATCCAAGATGGCCGCCACACTGGAATTGGGGGTCAAGGGTTGAATTGTGTAAGCATAGTGGAAGTGGGGGTGAATGGGAGTGAATGTGGGAAGAATAAGGTGAATTAAGTGAATAAATTTGGAATGGGTTGAATCGGTTGAAAAATGTAGAAATGAGAAGGGAAAAAGGAATTGGGTGTGAATTTCAAAATAAAAGATGTGAAGTTTTTGGTAAGTGGGAAGTTGTGGAATAGGTAGAAAAATGATGAACAGTTGAAAGTTGGAATGGGTTGAATCGGTTGAAAAATGTAGAAATGAGAAGGGAAAAAGGAATTGGGTGGGAATTTCAAAATAAAAGATGTGAAGTTTTTGGGACGTGGGAAGTTGTGGAATAGGTAGAAAAATGATGAACAGTTGAAAGTTGGAATGGGTTGAATCGGTTGAAAAATGTAGAAATGAGAAGGAGAAAAGGAAATATTGGAGAATTGGGTGTGAATTTCAAAATAAAAGATGTGAAGTTTTTGGTAAGTGGGAAGTTGTGGAATAGGTAGAAAAATGATGAACAGTTGAAAGTTGGAATGGGTTGAATCGGTTGAAAAATGTAGAAATGAGAAGGGAAAAGGAATTGGGTGTGAATTTCAAAATAAAAGATGTGAAGCTTTTGGTAAGTGGGAAGTTGTGGAATCAGTAGAAAAATAATGAACAGTTGAAAGTTGGAATGGGTTGAATCGGTTGAAAAATGTAGAAATTAGAGTAGAAAAACGAAATTTTAGAGAATTTTGGTTGAATTTCAAAATAAAAGAGGTGAAGTTTTTGGTAAGTGGGACGTTGTGGAATAGGTAGGCAAAAGATGAACAGTTGAAAGTTGGAACGAGTTGAATCGGTTGAAAAATGTAGAAGTTAGAGGTGAAAAACGAAATTTTGTGAAAATTTGTCGGAATTTTTAACGTGAAAACGTGAAATTTTCGAATTTGGGAATTTTGGGAATGTCGAGAATCCTTCCGAATGTGATTAGAATGTGCTGAATGATGTGAATTTCAAATTGGAACGACGTAAATGTGAAATGTCGAATGTGCCATTAAGAATGAATGGGGAAAAATTTGTCGGAATTTTGGGAATTTTGCGGAATCGGAAAATTTTCGGAACGAGCAAAATACAAGCGCTCGTCGCGTGAATATTTGGAATACGTGAAAAGTGGAATGGAGTGAATCGGATGAATTATGTGGAAGATGAAACGTGTCAAAAAAGTGTGGAGAAACGTAGAGAATAATAATAATAATAATAATAGAGAATGGTGTAGAATAACATATGTGTGAAGGCCTTCGCCTTCACACAATAATAATAAAGTAAATGGAGTAGAATAACATATGTGTGAAGGCCATCGCCTTCACACAATAATAATAATAAAAAGTGAATGGAGTAGAATAACATATGTGTGAAGGCCTTCGCCTTCACACAATAATAATAATAATAAAGTGAATGGAGTAGAATAACATATGTGTGAAGGCCTTCGCCTTCACACAATAATAATAATAACTAGAATTTTGCAATTTCTGGAGAAATTGCGTGTGAAGGCGAAATGTATGAATAACTTTTTCGGGGAATGCTGCCGAACGATGTTGAAACGTGTTGAATTACTTGAGAAATGTAGAATATTTGGAGAATTTGTGGTGAATTTCAAAATTGAAAGTTTGGAATATTTGGTAAGTGGGAAGTTGTGGAATAGGTAGGCAAAAGATGAACAGTTGAAAGTTGGAATGGGTTGAATCGGTAGAAAAATGTAGAAGTTAGAGTAGAAAAATGAAATTTTGGAGAATTTGTTTGAATTTTAAATTTGGAATTGTTGGTAAGTGGGAAGTTGTGGAATAGGTAGGCAAAAGATGAACAGTTGAAAGTTGGAACGGGTTGAATCAGTTAAAAAATGTAGAAGTTAGAGCAAATGTTGAATCCCCATAGAGAATAAATGGGAAAATAAAAAAAAGCAATTGCGCCAAAATCTTTCTAAATTTGGAACAAAACCCAAAAAAACGGCCTCAGGAGGTTCACTTTTGGGGTAAAAATGTTGAAACGGGTTAAATCGGACAAAAAACGAAGACGTTAGCGCAAATGTAGCTATTTGGGGCACTTAGTGTTGAAATAAGGTCACTTCCGGCTTGATTCGGGTCATTTCCGGTCTAATTTGGGTCACTTCCGGTTTATTTGGGTCACTTCCGGTTTAAAACAGGTCACTTCCGGTTTAGCTGAGGTCACTTCCGGTTTATTTGGGGTCATTTCCGGTCTAAAAAGGTCACTTCCGGTTCATTTGGGGTCATTTCCGGTTTGATTTGGGGTCACTTCCGGTTTACCAGAGGTCACTTCCGGTCTATTTGGGGTCACTTCCGGTCTATTTGGGGTCACTTCCGGTTTATTTGGGTCACTTCCGGTTTAATTTGGGCCACTTCCGGTTCGTCTGTGGTCACTTCCGGTTTATTAGGGGTCATTTCCGGTCTAAAAGTGTCACTTCCGGTACATTTGGGGTCACTTCCGGTTTGATTTGGGGTCACTTCCGGTTTATCAGAGGTAACTTCCGGTCTATTTGGGGTCACTTCCGGTCTATTTGGGGTCACTTCCGGTTTATTTGGTTCACTTCCGGTTTAATTTGGGTCACTTCCGGTTCGTCTGAGGTCACTTCCGGTTTATTAGGGGTCATTTCCGGTCTAAAAAGGTCACTTCCGGTACATTTGGGGTCGCTTCCGGTTTGATTTGGGGTCACTTCCGGTTTACCTGAGGTCACTTCCGGTCTATTTGGGGTCACTTTCGGTTTGATTTGGGGCACTTCCGGTTCATTTTGGGTTCATTGGGGGCACTTGAGGGTCAATCCAAGATGGCCGCCACACTGGAATTGGGGGTCAAGGGTTGAATTGTGTAAGCATAGTGGAAGTGGGGGTGAATGGGAGTGAATGTGGGAAGCATAAGGTGAATGCATTTGGAATGGGTTGAATCGGTCGAAAAATGTAGAAATTAGAGTAGAAAAACGAAATTTTAGAGAATTTTGGTTGAATTTCAAATTTGAGAATTTGGAATTTTTGGTAAGTGGGAAGTTGTGGAATAGGTAGGCAAAAGATGAACAGTTGAAAGTTGGAATGGGTTGAATCGGTTGAAAAATGTAGAAATTAGAGTGGAATAACGGAATTTGAGAGAATTTTGGTTGAATTTCAAATTTGAAAATTTGGAATTTTTGGTAAGTGGGAAGTTGTGGAATAGGTAGGCAAAAGATGAACAGTTGAAAGTTGGAATGGGTTGAATCGGTTGAAAAATGTAGAAGTTAGAGGTGAAACACGAAATTTTGTGAAATGTCGAATGTGCCATTAAGAATGGATGGGGAAAAATTTGTCGGAATTTTGGGAATTTTGCGGAATCGGAAAATTTTCGGAATGAGAAAAATACAAGCGCTCATGTCGTGAATATTTGGAATACGTGAAAAGTGGAATGGAGTGAATCGGATGAATTATGTGGAAGATGAAACGGGACAAAAAAGTGGCGGGAATAAAATAGAATAATAATAATAACTAGAATTTTGCAATTTCTGGAGAAATTGCGTGTGAAGGCGAAATGTATGAATAACTTCTTCGGGGAATGCTGCCGAACGATGTTGAAACGTGTTGAATTACTTGAGAAATGTAGAATATTTGGAGAATTTGTGGCGAATTTCAAAATAAAAGATGTGAAGTTTTTGGTAAGTGGGAAGTTGTGGAATAGGTCGAAAAATGATGAACAGTTGAAAGTTGGAATGGGTTGAATTGGTTGAAAAATGTAGAAATGAGAAGGGAAAAAGGAATTGGGTGTGAATTTCAAAATAAAAGATGTGAAGGTTTTGGGAAGTTGTGGAATAGGTCGAAAAATGATGAACAGTTGAAAGTTGGAATGGGTTGAATCGGTTGAAAAATGTAGAAATGAGAAGGGAAAAGGGAATTGGGTGTGAATTTCAAAATAAAAGATGTGAAGTTTTTGGTAAGTGGGAAGTTGTGGAATAGGTCGAAAAATGATGAACAGTTGAAAGTTGGAATGGGTTGAATCGGTTGAAAAATGTAGAAATGAGAAGGGAAAAGGGAATTGGGTGTGAATTTCAAAATAAAAGATGTGAAGTTTTTGGTAAGTGGGAAGTTGTGGAATAGGTAGAAAAATGATGAACAGTTGAAAGTTGGAATGGGTTGAATCGGTTGAAAAATGTAGAAATGAGAAGGGAAAAGGGAATTAGGTGTGAATTTCAAAATAAAAGAATTGAAGTTTTTGGTAAGTGGGAAGTTGTGGAATAGGTAGAAAAATGATGAACAGTTGAAAGTTGGAATGGGTTGAATCGGTTGAAAAATGTAGAAATGAGAAGGGAAAAAGGAATTGGGTGTGAATTTCAAAATAAAAGATGTGAAGTTTTTGGGAAGTTGTGGAATAGGTAGAAACATGATGAACAGTTGAAAGTTGGAATGGGTTGAATCGGTTGAAAAATGTAGAAATTAGAGTACAAAAACGGAATTTGAGAGAATCTTGGTTGAATTTCAAAATAAAAGATGTGAAATTTTTGGTAAGTGGGAAGTTGTGGAATAGGTAGAAAAATGATGAACAGTTGAAAGTTGGAATGGGTTGAATCGGTTGAAAAATGTAGAAATGAGAAGGGAAAAGGGAATTGGGTGTGAATTTCAAAATAAAAGATGTGAAGTTTTTGGTAAATGGGAAGTTGTGGAATAGGTCGAAAAATGATGAACAGTTGAAAGTTGGAATGGGTTGAATCGGTTGAAAAATGTAGAAATGAGAAGGGAAAGGGAATTGGGTGTGAATTTCAAAATAAAAGATGTGAAGCTTTTGGTAAGTGGGAAGTTGTGGAATCGGTAGAAAAATAATGAACAGTTGAAAGTTGGAATGGGTTGAATCGGTTGAAAAATGTAGAAATTAGAGTAGAAAAACGAAATTTTAGAGAATTTTGGTTGAATTTCAAAATAAAAGATGTGAAGTTTTTGGTAAGTGGGACGTTGTGGAATAGGTAGGCAAAGGATGAACAGTTGAAAGTTTGAACGAGTTGAATCGGTTGAAAAATGTAGAAGTTAGAGGTGAAAAACGAAATTTTGTGAAAATTTGTCGGAATTTTTAACGTGAAAACGTGAAATTTTCGAATTTGGGAATTTTGGGAATGTCGAGAATCCTTCCGAATGTGATTAGAATGTGTTGAATGATGTGAATTTGAAATTGGAACGACGTAAATGTGAAATGTAGAATGTGCCATTAAGAATGAATGGGGAAAAATTTGTCGGAATTTTGGGAATTTTGCGGAATCGGTAAATTTTCGGAACGAGAAAAATGGAAGCGCTCGTCGCGTGAATATTTGGAATACGTGAAAAGTGGAATGGAGTGAATCGGATGAATTATGTGGAAGATGAAACGTGTCGAAAAAGTGTGGAGAATAAAATAGAAGAATAATAATAATAACTAGAATTTTGCAATTTCTGGAGAAATTGCGTGTGAAGGCGAAATGTATGAATAACTTTTTCGGGGAATGCTGCCGAACGATGTTGAAACGTGTTGAATTACTTGAGAAATGTAGAATATTTGGAGAATTTGTGGTGAATTTCAAAATTGAAAGTTTGGAATATTTGGTAAGTGGGAAGTTGTGGAATAGGTAGGCAAAAGATGAACAGTTGAAAGTTGGAATGGGTTGAATCGGTAGAAAAATGTAGAAGTTAGAGTAGAAAAACGAAATTTTGGAGAATTTGGTTGAATTTTAAATTTGGAATTGTTGGTAAGTGGGAAGTTGTGGAAAAGGTAGGCAAAAGATGAACAGTTGAAAGTTGGAACGGGTTGAATCAGTTAAAAAATGTAGAAGTTAGAGCAAATGTTGAATCCCCATAGAGAATGAATGGGAAAATAAAAAAAAGCAATTGCGCCAAAATCTTTCTAAATTTGGAACAAAACCAAAAAAAACGGCCTCAGGAGGTTCACTTTTGGGGTAAAAATGTTGAAACGGGTTAAATCGGACAAAAAACGAAGACGTTAGCGCAAATGTAGCTATTTGGGGCACTTTGTGTTGAAATAAGGTCACTTCTGGCTTGATTCGGGTCATTTCCGGTCTAATTTGGGTCACTTCCGGTTTATTTGGGTCACTTCCGGTTTAAAACAGGTCACTTCCGGTTTAGCTGAGGTCACTTCCGGTTTATTTGGGGTCACTTCCGGTCTAAAAAGGTCACTTCCGGTTCATTTGGGGTCACTTCCGGTTTGATTTGGGGTCACTTCCGGTTTACCAGAGGTCACTTCCGGTCTATAAGGGGTCACTTCCGGTTTGATTTGGGTCACTTCCGGTTTATTTGGGTCACTTCCGGTTTAATTTGGGTCACTTCCGGTTCGTCTGAGGTCACTTCCGGTCTATTTGGGGTCATTTCCGGTCTAAAAGGGTCACTTCCGGTACATTTGGGGTCACTTCCGGTTTGATTTGGGGTCACTTCCGGTTTACCAGAGGTAACTTCCGGTCTATTTGGGGTCACTTTCGGTTTGATTTGGGGCACTTCCGGTTCATTTTGGGTTCATTGGGGGCACTTGAGGGTCAATCCAAGATGGCCGCCACACTGGAATTGGGGGTCAAGGGTTGAATGTGTAAGCGTAGTGGAAGTGGGGGTGAATGGGAGTGAATGTGGGAAGCATAAGGTCAATGCATTTGGAATGGGTTGAATCGGTCGAAAAATGTAGAAATTAGAGTAGAAAAACGAAATTTTAGAGAATTTTGGTTGAATTTCAAATTTGAGAATTTGGAATTTTTGGTAAGTGGGAAGTTGTGGAATAGGTAGGCAAAAGATGAACAGTTGAAAGTTGGAATGGGTTGAATCGGTTGAAAAATGTAGAAATTAGAGTGGAATAAAGGAATTTGAGAGAATTTTGGTTGAATTTCAAATTTGAAAATTTGGAATTTTTGGTAAGTGGGAAGTTGTGGAATAGGTAGGCAAAAGATGAACAGTTGAAAGTTGGAATGGGTTGAATCGGTTGAAAAATGTAGAAGTTAGAGGTGAAACACGAAATTTTGTGAAATGTCGAATGTGCCATTAAGAATGGATGGGGAAAAAATTGTCGGAATTTTGGGAATTTTGCGGAATCGGAAAATTTTCGGAATGAGAAAAATACAAGCGCTCATGTCGTGAATATTTGGAATACGTGAAAAGTGGAATGGAGTGAATCGGATGAATTTTGTGGAAGAAGAAGCGGGACAAAAAAGTGGCGGGAATAAAATAGAATAATAATAATAACTAGAATTTTGCAATTTCTGGAGAAATTGCGTGTGAAGGCGAAATGTATGAATAACTTTTTCAGGGAATGCTGCCGAACGATGTTGAAACGTGTTGAATTACTTGAGAAATGTAGAATATTTGGAGAATTTGTAGTGAATTTCAAAATTGAAAGTTTGGAATATTTGGTAAGTGGGAAGTTGTGGAATAGGTAGGCAAAAGATGAACAGTTGAAAGTTGGAATGGGTTGAATCGGTTGAAAAATGTAGAAATTAGAGTAGAAAAACGAAATTTTGGAGAATTTGGTTGAATTTCGAATTTCGAATTTTTGGTAAATGGGAAGTTGTGGAATAGGTAGGCAAAAGATGTACAGTTGAAAGTTGGAACGGCTTGAATCAGTTAAAAAATGTAGAAGTTAGAGCAAATGTTGAATCCCCATAGAGAATGAATGGGAAAATAAAAAAAAGCAATTGCGCCAAAATCTTTCTAAATTTGGAACAAAACAAAAAAAACAGCCTCAGGAGGTTCACTTTTGGGGTAAAAATGTTGAAACGGGTTAAATCGGACAAAAAACGAAGACGTTAGCGCAAATGTAGCTATTTGGGGCACTAAGTGTTGAAATAAGGTCACTTCCGGCTTGATTCGGGTCATTTCCGGTCTAATTTGGGTCACTTCCGGTTTATTTGGGACACTTCCGGTTTAATATAGGTCACTTCTGGTTTAGCTGAGGTCACTTCCGGTTTATTTGGGGTCACTTCCGGTCAAAAAGGGTCACTTCCGGTTCATTTGGGGTCACTTCCGGTTTACCAGAGGTCACTTCCGGTCTATTTGGGGTCACTTCCGGTCTATTTGGGGTCACTTCCGGTTTATTCGGGTCATTTCCGGTCTAATTTGGGTCACTTCCGGTTTATTTGGGACACTTCCGGTTTAATATAGGTCACTTCCGGTTTAGCCGAGGTCACTTCCGGTTTATTTGGGGTCACTTCCGGTCTAAAAAGGTCACTTCCGGTTCATTTGGGGTCACTTCCGGTTTACCAGAGGTCACTTCCGGTCTATTTGGGGTCACTTCCGGTCTATTTGGGGTCACTTCCGGTTTACCAGAGGTCACTTCCGGTCTATTTGGGGTCACTTCCGGTCTATTTGGGGTCACTTCCGGTTTATTTGGGTCACTTCCGGTTTAAAACAGGTCACTTCCGGTTTAGCTAAGGTCACTTCCGGTTTATTTGGGGTCATTTCCGGTCTAAAAAGGTCACTTCCGGTTCATTTTGGGTCACTTCCGGTTCATTTGGGGTCACTTCCGGTTGACCTGAGGTCACTTCCGGTCTATTAGGGGTCACTTCCGGTTTGATTTGGGTCACTTCCGGTTTATTTGGGTCACTTCCGGTTTAATTTGGGTCACTTCCGGTTCGTCTGAGGTCCCTTCCGGTTTATAAGGGGTCATTTCCGGTCTAAAAAGGTTTGATCTGGGGTCACTTCCGGTTTACCTGAGGTCAATTCCAGTGTATTTGGGGTCACTTCCGGTTTGATTTGGGGCACTTCCGGTTCATTTTGGGTTCATTGGGGGCACTTTAGGGTCAATCCAAGATGGCCGCCACACTGGAATTGGGGGTCAAGGGTTGAATGTGTAAGCGTAGTGGAAGTGGGGGTGAATGGGAGTGAATGTGGGAAGCATAAGGTGAATACATTTGGAATGGGTTGAATCGGTCGAAAAATGTAGAAATTAGAGTAGAAAAACAAAATTTTAGAGAATTTTGGTTGAATTTCAAATTTGAAAATGTGGAATTTTTGGTAAGTGGGAAGTTGTGGAATAGGTAGGCAAAAGATGAACACTTGAAAGTTGGAATGGGTTGAATCGGTTGAAAACTGTGGAAATTAGAGTAGAAAAACGAAATTTTAGAGAATTTTGGTTGAATTTCAAAATAAAAGATGTGAAGTTTGTGGTAAGTGGGAAGTTGTGGAATAGGTAGGCAAAAGATGAACAGTTGAAAGTTGGAATGGGTTGAATCGGTTGAAAAATGTAGAAGTTAGAGGTGAAAAACAAAGTTTTGCGAAAATTTGTCGGAATTTTTAACGTGAAAACGTGAAATTTTTGAATTTGGGAATTTTGGGAATGTCGAGAATCCTTCCGAATGTGATTAGAATGTGTTGAATGATGTGAATTTCAAATTGGAATGACGTAAATGTGAAATGTCGAATGTGCCATTAAGAATGAATGGGGAAAAATTTGTCGGAATTTTGGGAATTTTGCGGAATCGGTAAATTTTCGGAACGAGAAAAATACAAGCGCTCGTCGCGTGAATATTTGGAATACGTGAAAAGTGGAATGGAGTGAATCGGATGAATTATGTGGAAGAAGAAACGTGTCAAAAAAGTGAGGAGAATAAAATATAATAATAATAAAGTTAATGGAGTAGAATAACATATGTGTGAAGGCCTTCGCCTTCACACAATAAAGTAAATGGAGTAGAATAACATATGTGTGAAGGCCTTCGCCTTCACACAACTAGAATTTTGCAATTTCTGGAGAAATTGCGTGTGAAGGCGAAATGTATGAATAACTTCTTCGGGGAATGCTGCCGAACGATGTTGAAACGTGTTGAATTACTTGAGAAATGTAGAATATTTGGAGAATTTGTGGCGAATTTCAAAATAAAAGATGTGAAGTTTTTGGTAAGTGGGAAGTTGTGGAATAGGTCGAAAAATGATGAACAGTTGAAAGTTGGAATGGGTTGAATTGGTTGAAAAATGTAGAAATGAGAAGGGAAAAAGGAATTGGGTGTGAATTTCAAAATAAAAGATGTGAAGGTTTTGGGAAGTTGTGGAATAGGTCGAAAAATGATGAACAGTTGAAAGTTGGAATGGGTTGAATCGGTTGAAAAATGTAGAAATGAGAAGGGAAAAGGGAATTGGGTGTGAATTTCAAAATAAAAGATGTGAAGTTTTTGGTAAGTGGGAAGTTGTGGAATAGGTCGAAAAATGATGAACAGTTGAAAGTTGGAATGGGTTGAATCGGTTGAAAAATGTAGAAATGAGAAGGGAAAAGGGAATTGGGTGTGAATTTCAAAATAAAAGATGTGAAGTTTTTGGTAAGTGGGAAGTTGTGGAATAGGTAGAAAAATGATGAACAGTTGAAAGTTGGAATGGGTTGAATCGGTTGAAAAATGTAGAAATGAGAAGGGAAAAGGGAATTAGGTGTGAATTTCAAAATAAAAGAATTGAAGTTTTTGGTAAGTGGGAAGTTGTGGAATAGGTAGAAAAATGATGAACAGTTGAAAGTTGGAATGGGTTGAATCGGTTGAAAAATGTAGAAATGAGAAGGGAAAAAGGAATTGGGTGTGAATTTCAAAATAAAAGATGTGAAGTTTTTGGGAAGTTGTGGAATAGGTAGAAACATGATGAACAGTTGAAAGTTGGAATGGGTTGAATCGGTTGAAAAATGTAGAAATTAGAGTACAAAAACGGAATTTGAGAGAATCTTGGTTGAATTTCAAAATAAAAGATGTGAAATTTTTGGTAAGTGGGAAGTTGTGGAATAGGTAGAAAAATGATGAACAGTTGAAAGTTGGAATGGGTTGAATCGGTTGAAAAATGTAGAAATGAGAAGGGAAAAGGGAATTGGGTGTGAATTTCAAAATAAAAGATGTGAAGTTTTTGGTAAATGGGAAGTTGTGGAATAGGTCGAAAAATGATGAACAGTTGAAAGTTGGAATGGGTTGAATCGGTTGAAAAATGTAGAAATGAGAAGGGAAAGGGAATTGGGTGTGAATTTCAAAATAAAAGATGTGAAGCTTTTGGTAAGTGGGAAGTTGTGGAATCGGTAGAAAAATAATGAACAGTTGAAAGTTGGAATGGGTTGAATCGGTTGAAAAATGTAGAAATTAGAGTAGAAAAACGAAATTTTAGAGAATTTTGGTTGAATTTCAAAATAAAAGATGTGAAGTTTTTGGTAAGTGGGACGTTGTGGAATAGGTAGGCAAAGGATGAACAGTTGAAAGTTTGAACGAGTTGAATCGGTTGAAAAATGTAGAAGTTAGAGGTGAAAAACGAAATTTTGTGAAAATTTGTCGGAATTTTTAACGTGAAAACGTGAAATTTTCGAATTTGGGAATTTTGGGAATGTCGAGAATCCTTCCGAATGTGATTAGAATGTGTTGAATGATGTGAATTTGAAATTGGAACGACGTAAATGTGAAATGTAGAATGTGCCATTAAGAATGAATGGGGAAAAATTTGTCGGAATTTTGGGAATTTTGCGGAATCGGTAAATTTTCGGAACGAGAAAAATGGAAGCGCTCGTCGCGTGAATATTTGGAATACGTGAAAAGTGGAATGGAGTGAATCGGATGAATTATGTGGAAGATGAAACGTGTCGAAAAAGTGTGGAGAATAAAATAGAAGAATAATAATAATAACTAGAATTTTGCAATTTCTGGAGAAATTGCGTGTGAAGGCGAAATGTATGAATAACTTCTTCGGGGAATGCTGCCGAACGATGTTGAAACGTGTTGAATTACTTGAGAAATGTAGAATATTTGGAGAATTTGTGGCGAATTTCAAAATAAAAGATGTGAAGTTTTTGGTAAGTGGGAAGTTGTGGAATAGGTCGAAAAATGATGAACAGTTGAAAGTTGGAATGGGTTGAATTGGTTGAAAAATGTAGAAATGAGAAGGGAAAAAGGAATTGGGTGTGAATTTCAAAATAAAAGATGTGAAGGTTTTGGGAAGTTGTGGAATAGGTCGAAAAATGATGAACAGTTGAAAGTTGGAATGGGTTGAATCGGTTGAAAAATGTAGAAATGAGAAGGGAAAAGGGAATTGGGTGTGAATTTCAAAATAAAAGATGTGAAGTTTTTGGTAAGTGGGAAGTTGTGGAATAGGTCGAAAAATGATGAACAGTTGAAAGTTGGAATGGGTTGAATCGGTTGAAAAATGTAGAAATGAGAAGGGAAAAGGGAATTGGGTGTGAATTTCAAAATAAAAGATGTGAAGTTTTTGGTAAGTGGGAAGTTGTGGAATAGGTAGAAAAATGATGAACAGTTGAAAGTTGGAATGGGTTGAATCGGTTGAAAAATGTAGAAATGAGAAGGGAAAAGGGAATTAGGTGTGAATTTCAAAATAAAAGAATTGAAGTTTTTGGTAAGTGGGAAGTTGTGGAATAGGTAGAAAAATGATGAACAGTTGAAAGTTGGAATGGGTTGAATCGGTTGAAAAATGTAGAAATGAGAAGGGAAAAAGGAATTGGGTGTGAATTTCAAAATAAAAGATGTGAAGTTTTTGGGAAGTTGTGGAATAGGTAGAAACATGATGAACAGTTGAAAGTTGGAATGGGTTGAATCGGTTGAAAAATGTAGAAATTAGAGTACAAAAACGGAATTTGAGAGAATCTTGGTTGAATTTCAAAATAAAAGATGTGAAATTTTTGGTAAGTGGGAAGTTGTGGAATAGGTAGAAAAATGATGAACAGTTGAAAGTTGGAATGGGTTGAATCGGTTGAAAAATGTAGAAATGAGAAGGGAAAAGGGAATTGGGTGTGAATTTCAAAATAAAAGATGTGAAGTTTTTGGTAAATGGGAAGTTGTGGAATAGGTCGAAAAATGATGAACAGTTGAAAGTTGGAATGGGTTGAATCGGTTGAAAAATGTAGAAATGAGAAGGGAAAGGGAATTGGGTGTGAATTTCAAAATAAAAGATGTGAAGCTTTTGGTAAGTGGGAAGTTGTGGAATCGGTAGAAAAATAATGAACAGTTGAAAGTTGGAATGGGTTGAATCGGTTGAAAAATGTAGAAATTAGAGTAGAAAAACGAAATTTTAGAGAATTTTGGTTGAATTTCAAAATAAAAGATGTGAAGTTTTTGGTAAGTGGGACGTTGTGGAATAGGTAGGCAAAGGATGAACAGTTGAAAGTTTGAACGAGTTGAATCGGTTGAAAAATGTAGAAGTTAGAGGTGAAAAACGAAATTTTGTGAAAATTTGTCGGAATTTTTAACGTGAAAACGTGAAATTTTCGAATTTGGGAATTTTGGGAATGTCGAGAATCCTTCCGAATGTGATTAGAATGTGTTGAATGATGTGAATTTGAAATTGGAACGACGTAAATGTGAAATGTAGAATGTGCCATTAAGAATGAATGGGGAAAAATTTGTCGGAATTTTGGGAATTTTGCGGAATCGGTAAATTTTCGGAACGAGAAAAATGGAAGCGCTCGTCGCGTGAATATTTGGAATACGTGAAAAGTGGAATGGAGTGAATCGGATGAATTATGTGGAAGATGAAACGTGTCGAAAAAGTGTGGAGAATAAAATAGAAGAATAATAATAATAATAATAATAGAGAATGGTGTAGAATAACATATGTGTGAAGGCCTTCGCCTTCACACAACTAGAATTTTGCAATTTCTGGAGAAATTGCGTGTGAAGGCGAAATGTATGAATAACTTTTTCGGGGAATGCTGCCGAACGATGTTGAAACGTGTTGAATTACTTGAGAAATGTAGAATATTTGGAGAATTTGTGGTGAATTTCAAAATTGAAAGTTTGGAATATTTGGTAAGTGGGAAGTTGTGGAATAGGTAGGCAAAAGATGAACAGCTGAAAGTTGGAATGGGTTGAATCGGTTGAAAAATGTAGAAATTAGTGTAGAAAAACGAAATTTTGGAGAATTTGGTTGAATTTCGAATTTGGAATTTTTGGTAAGTGGGAAGTTGTAGAATAGGTAGATGTACAGTTGAAAGTTGGAACGGGTTGAATCAGTTAAAAAATGTAGAAGTTAGAGCAAATGTTGAATCCCCATAGAGAATGAATGGGTAAATAAAAAAAAGCAATTGCGCCAAAATCTTTCTAAATTTGGAACAAAACAAAAAAACGGCCTCAGGAGGTTCACTTTTGGGGTAAAAATGTTGAAACGGGTTAAATCAGACAAAAAACGAAAAAGTTAGCGCAAATGTAGCTATTTGGGCCACTCAGTGTTAAAATATAGTCACTTCCGGTTTGATTCAGGTCACTTCCGGTCTAGTTTGGGTCACTTCCGGTTTATTTGGGTCACTTCCGGTTTAAAACAGGTCACTTCCGGTTCAGCTGAGGTCACTTCCGGTTTATTTGGGGTCATTTCCGGTCTAAAAAGGTCACTTCCGGTTCATTTGGGGTCACTTCCGGTTTGATTTGGGGTCACTTCCGGTTTACCAGAGGTCACTTCCGGTCTATTTGGGGTCACTTCCGGTCTATTTGGGGTCACTTCCGGTTTATTTGGGTCACTTCCGGTTTAATTTGGGTCACTTCCGGTTCGTCTGAGGTCACTTCCGGTTTATTAGGGGTCATTTCCGGTCTAAAAAGGTCACTTCCGGTACATTTGGGGTCACTTCCGGTTTGATTTGGGGTCACTTCCGGTTTACCTGAGGTCACTTCCGGTCTATTTGGGGTCACTTTCGGTTTGATTTGGGGCACTTCCGGTTCATTCTGGGTTCATTGGTGGCACTTCAGGGTCATCCAAGATGGCCGCCACACTGGAATTGGGGGTCAAGGGTTGAATTGTGTAAGCATAGTGGAAGTGGGGGTGAATGGGAGTGAATGTGGTAAGCATAAGATGAATAAAGGGAATAAATGTGGAATGGGTTGAATCGGTCGAAAAATGTAGAAATTAGAGTGGAAAAACGAAATTTTGGAGAATTTGGTTGAATTTCAAACGTGAAAGTTCGGAATTTTTGGTAAGTGGGAAGTTGTGGAATAGGTAGGCAAAAGATGAACAGTTGAAAGTTGGAATGGGTTGAATCGGTTGAAAAATGTAGAAATTAGAGTGGAAAAACTGAATTTTGGAGAATTTTGGTTGAATTTCAAATTTGAAAATTTGGAATTTTTGGTAAGTGGGAAGTTGTGGAATAGGTAGGCAAAAGATGAACAGTTGAAAGTTGGAATGGGTTGAATCGGTTGAAAAATGTAGAAATTAGAGTAGAAAAACGGAATTTGAGAGAATTTTGGTTGAATTTCAAATTTGAAAATTTGGAATTTTTGGTAAGTGGGAAGTTGTGGAATAGGTAGGCAAAAGATGAACAGTTGAAAGTTGGAATGGGTTGAATCGGTTGAAAAATGTAGAAGTTAGAGGTGAAAAACGAAATTTTGTGAAATGTCGAATGTGCCATTAAGAATGGATGGGGAAAAATTTGTCGGAATTCTGGGAATTTTGCGGAATCGGAAAATTTTCGGAACGAGAAAAATGGAAGCGCTCATCGCGTGAATATTTGGAATACGTGGAAAGTGGAATGGAGTGAATCGGATGAATTATGTGGAAGATGAAAGTGGACAAAAAAGTGTGGAGAATAAAAGAGAATAATAATAATAACTAGAATTTTGCAATTTCTGGAGAAATTGCGTGTGAAGGCGAAATGTATGAATAACTTTTTCGGGGAATGCTGCCGAACGATGTTGAAACGTGTTGAATTACTTGAGAAATGTAGAATATTTGGAGAATTTGTGGTGAATTTCAAAATTGGAAGTTTGGAATATTTGGTAAGTGGGAAGTTGTGGAATAGGTAGGCAAAATATGAACAGTTGAAAGTTGAAATGGGTTGAATCTGTTGAAAAATGCAGAAATTAGAGTAGAAAAACGAAATTTTGGAGAATTTGGTTGAATTTCGAATTTGGAATTTTTGGTAAGTGGGAAGTTGTGGAATAGGTAGGCAAAAGATGTACAGTTGAAAGTTGGAACGGGTTGAATCAGTTAAAAAATGTAGAAGTTAGAGCAAATGTTGAATCACCATAGAGAGAATGAATGGGAAAATAAAAAAAAGCAATTGCGCCAAAATCTTTCTAAATTTGGAACAAAACAAAAAAAACGGCCTCAGGAGGTTCACTTTTGGGGTAAAAATGTTGAAACGGGTTAAATCGGACAAAAAACGAAGACGTTAGCGCAAATGTAGCTATTTGGGGAACTTAGTGTTGAAATAAGGTCACTTCCGGCTTGATTCGGGTCATTTCCGGTCTAATTTGGGTCACTTCCGGTTTATTTGGGACACTTCCGGTTTAATACAGGTCACTTCCGGTTTAGCGGAGGTCACTTCCGGTTTATTTTGGGTCACTTCCGGTCTAAAAAGGTCACTTCCGGTTCATTTGGGGTCACTTCCGGTTTGATTTGGGGTCACTTCCGGTTTACCAGAGGTCACTTACGGTCTATTTGGGGTCACTTCCGGTTTATTTGGGTCACTTCCGGTTTAATTTGGGTCACTTCCGGTTCGTCTGAGGTCACTTCCGGTTTATAAGGGGTCATTTCCGGTCTAAAAAGGTCACTTCCGGTACATTTGGGGTCACTTCCGGTTTGATTTGGGGTCACTTCCGGTTTACCTGAGGTCACTTCCGGTCTATTTGGGGTCACTTTCGGTTTGATTTGGGCCACTTCCGGTTCATTCTGGGTTCATTGGTGGCACTTCAGGGTCATCCAAGATGGCCGCCACACTGGAATTGGGGGTCAAGGGTTGAATTGTGTAAGCGTAGTGGAAGTGGGGGTGAATGGGAGTGAATGTGGGAAGAATAAGGTGAATTAAGTGAATAAATTTGGAATGGGTTGAATCGGTTGAAAAATGTAGAAATGAGAAGGGAAAAAGGAATTGGGTGTGAATTTCAAAATAAAAGATGTGAAGTTTTTGGTAAGTGGGAAGTTGTGGAATAGGTAGAAAAATGATGAACAGTTGAAAGTTGGAATGGGTTGAATCGGTTGAAAAATGTAGAAATGAGAAGGGAAAAAGGAATTGGGTGGGAATTTCAAAATAAAAGATGTGAAGTTTTTGGGACGTGGGAAGTTGTGGAATAGGTAGAAAAATGATGAACAGTTGAAAGTTGGAATGGGTTGAATCGGTTGAAAAATGTAGAAATGAGAAGAATCGGTTGAAAAATGTAGAAATGAGAAGGGAAAAAGGAATTGGGTGTGAATTTCAAAATAAAAGATGTGAAGTTTTTGGTAAGTGGGAAGTTGTGGAATAGGTAGAAAAATGATGAACAGTTGAAAGTTGGAATGGGTTGAATCGGTTGAAAAATGTAGAAATGAGAAGGGAAAAAGGAATTGGGTGGGAATTTCAAAATAAAAGATGTGAAGTTTTTGGGACGTGGGAAGTTGTGGAATAGGTAGAAAAATGATGAACAGTTGAAAGTTGGAATGGGTTGAATCGGTTGAAAAATGTAGAAATGACAAGGAGAAAAGGAAATATTGGAGAATTGGGTGTGAATTTCAAAATAAAAGATGTGAAGTTTTTGGTAAGTGGGAAGTTGTGGAATAGGTAGAAAAATGATGAACAGTTGAAAGTTGGAATGGGTTGAATCGGTTGAAAAATGTAGAAATGAGAAGGGAAAAGGAATTGGGTGTGAATTTCAAAATAAAAGATGTGAAGCTTTTGGTAAGTGGGAAGTTGTGGAATCAGTAGAAAAATAATGAACAGTTGAAAGTTGGAATGGGTTGAATCGGTTGAAAAATGTAGAAATTAGAGTAGAAAAACGAAATTTTAGAGAATTTTGGTTGAATTTCAAAATAAAAGATGTGAAGTTTTTGGTAAGTGGGACGTTGTGGAATAGGTAGGCAAAAGATGAACAGTTGAAAGTTGGAACGAGTTGAATCGGTTGAAAAATGTAGAAGTTAGAGGTGAAAAACGAAATTTTGTGAAAATTTGTCGGAATTTTTAACGTGAAAACGAGAAATTTTCGAATTTGGGAATTTTGGGAATGTCGAGAATCCTTCCGAATGTGATTAGAATGTGCTGAATGATGTGAATTTCAAATTGGAACGACGTAAATGTGAAATGTCGAATGTGCCATTAAGAATGAATGGGGAAAAATTTGTCGGAATTTTGGGAATTTTGCGGAATCGGAAAATTTTCGGAACGAGAAAAATATAAGCGCTCATGTCGTGAATATTTGGAATACGTGAAAAGTGGAATGGAGTGAATCGGATGAATTATGTGGAAGATGAAACGTGTCAAAAAAGTGTGGAGAATAAAAGAGAATAATAATAATAATAATAATAATAATAGAGAATGGTGTAGAATAACATATGTGTGAAGGCCTTCGCCTTCACACAATAATAGAGAATGGTGTAGAATAACATATGTGTGAAGGCCTTCGCCTTCACACAATAATAGAGAATGGTGTAGAATAACATATGTGTGAAGGCCTTCGCCTTCACACAACTAGAATTTTGCAATTTCTGGAGAAATTGCGTGTGAAGGCGAAATGTATGAATAACTTTTTCGGGGAATGCTGCCGAACGATGTTGAAACGTGTTGAATTACTTGAGAAATGTAGAATATTTGGAGAATTTGTGGTGAATTTCAAAATTGAAAGTTTGGAATATTTGGTAAGTGGGAAGTTGTGGAATAGGTAGGCAAAAGATGAACAGTTGAAAGTTGGAATGGGTTGAATCGGTTGAAAAATGTAGAAATTAGAGTAGAAAAACGAAATTTTGGAGAATTTGGTTGAATTTCGAATTTGGAATTTTTGGTAAGTGGGAAGTTGTGGAATAGGTAGGCAAAAGATGTACAGTTGAAAGTTGGAACGGGTTGAATCAGTTAAAAAATGTAGAAGTTAGAGCAAATGTTGAATCCCCATAGAGAATGAATGGGAAAATAAAAAAAAGCAATTGCGCCAAAATCTTTCTAAATTTGGAACAAAACAAAAAAAACGGCCTCAGGAGATTCACTTTTGGGGTAAAAATGTTGAAACGGGTTAAATCAGACAAAAAACGAAAAAGTTAGCGCAAATGTAGCTATTTGGGCCACTCAGTGTTGAAATAAGGTCACTTCCGGTTTGATTCGGGTCACTTCCGGTCTAGTTTGGGTCACTTCCGGTTTATTTGGGTCACTTCCGGTTTAAAACAGGTCACTTCCGGTTTAGCTGAGGTCACTTCCGGTTTATTTGGGGTCACTTTCGGTCTAAAAAGGTCACTTCCGGTTCATTTGGGGTCACTTCCGGTTTGATTTAGGGTCACTTCCGGTTTACCAGAGGTCACTTCCGGTCTATTTGGGGTCACTTCCGGTTTATTTGGGTCACTTCCGGTTTAATTTGGGTCACTTCCGGTTCGTCTGAGGTCACTTCCTGTTTATTAGGGGTCATTTCCGGTCTAAAAAGGTCACTTCCGGTACGTTTGGGGTCACTTCCGGTTTGATTTGGGGTCACTTCCGGTTTACCTGAGGTCACTTCCGGTCTATTTGGGGTCACTTTCGGTTTGATTTGGGGCACTTCCGGTTTAATTTGGGTCACTTCCGGTTCATCTGAGGTCACTTCCGGTTTATTAAGGGTCATTTCCGGTCTAAAAAGGTAACTTCCGGTACATTTGGGGTCACTTCCGGTTTGATTTGGGGTCACTTCCGGTTTACCTGAGGTCACTTCCGGTCTATTTGGGGTCACTTTCGGTTTGATTTGGGGCACTTCCGGTTCATTTTGGGTTCATTGGGGGCACTTGAGGGTCAATCCAAGATGGCCGCCACACTGGAATTGGGGGTCAAGGGTTGAATGTGTAAGCGTAGTGGAAGTGGGGGTGAATGGGAGTGAATGTGGGAAGCATAAGGTCAATGCATTTGGAATGGGTTGAATCGGTCGAAAAATGTAGAAATTAGAGTAGAAAAACGAAATTTTAGAGAATTTTGGTTGAATTTCAAATTTGAGAATTTGGAATTTTTGGTAAGTGGGAAGTTGTGGAATAGGTAGGCAAAAGATGAACAGTTGAAAGTTGGAACGGGTTGAATCGGTTGAAAAATGTAGAAATTAGAGTGGAATAACGGAATTTGAGAGAATTTTGGTTGAATTTCAAATTTGAAAATTGGGAATTTTTGGTAAGTGAGAAGTTGTGGAATAGGTAGGCAAAAGATGAACAGTTGAAAGTTGGAATGGGTTGAATCGGTTGAAAAATGTAGAAGTTAGAGGTGAAACACGAAATTTTGTGAAATGTCGAATGTGCCATTAAGAATGGATGGGGAAAAATTTGTCGGAATTTTGGGAATTTTGCGGAATCGGAAAATTTTCAGAATGAGAAAAATACAAGCGCTCATGTCGTGAATATTTGGAATACGTGAAAAGTGGAATGGAGTGAATCGGATGAATTATGCGGAAGATGAAACTGGACAAAAAAGTGTGGAGAATAAAAGAGAATAATAATAATAACTAGAATTTTGCAATTTCTGGAGAAATTGCGTGTGAAGGCGAAATGTATGAATAACTTTTTCGGGGAATGCTGCCGAACGATGTTGAAACGTGTTGAATTACTTGAGAAATGTAGAATATTTGGAGAATTTGTGGTGAATTTCAAAATTGAAAGTTTGGAATATTTGGTAAGTGGGAAGTTGTGGAATAGGTAGGCAAAAGATGAACAGCTGAAAGTTGGAATGGGTTGAATCGGTTGAAAAATGTAGAAATTAGTGTAGAAAAACGAAATTTTGGAGAATTTGGTTGAATTTCGAATTTGGAATTTTTGGTAAGTGGGAAGTTGTAGAATAGGTAGATGTACAGTTGAAAGTTGGAACGGGTTGAATCAGTTAAAAAATGTAGAAGTTAGAGCAAATGTTGAATCCCCATAGAGAATGAATGGGTAAATAAAAAAAAGCAATTGCGCCAAAATCTTTCTAAATTTGGAACAAAACAAAAAAACGGCCTCAGGAGGTTCACTTTTGGGGTAAAAATGTTGAAACGGGTTAAATCAGACAAAAAACGAAAAAGTTAGCGCAAATGTAGCTATTTGGGCCACTCAGTGTTAAAATATAGTCACTTCCGGTTTGATTCAGGTCACTTCCGGTCTAGTTTGGGTCACTTCCGGTTTATTTGGGTCACTTCCGGTTTAAAACAGGTCACTTCCGGTTCAGCTGAGGTCACTTCCGGTTTATTTGGGGTCATTTCCGGTCTAAAAAGGTCACTTCCGGTTCATTTGGGGTCACTTCCGGTTTGATTTGGGGTCACTTCCGGTTTACCAGAGGTCACTTCCGGTCTATTTGGGGTCACTTCCGGTCTATTTGGGGTCACTTCCGGTTTATTTGGGTCACTTCCGGTTTAATTTGGGTCACTTCCGGTTCGTCTGAGGTCACTTCCGGTTTATTAGGGGTCATTTCCGGTCTAAAAAGGTCACTTCCGGTACATTTGGGGTCACTTCCGGTTTGATTTGGGGTCACTTCCGGTTTACCTGAGGTCACTTCCGGTCTATTTGGGGTCACTTTCGGTTTGATTTGGGGCACTTCCGGTTCATTCTGGGTTCATTGGTGGCACTTCAGGGTCATCCAAGATGGCCGCCACACTGGAATTGGGGGTCAAGGGTTGAATTGTGTAAGCATAGTGGAAGTGGGGGTGAATGGGAGTGAATGTGGTAAGCATAAGATGAATAAAGGGAATAAATGTGGAATGGGTTGAATCGGTCGAAAAATGTAGAAATTAGAGTGGAAAAACGAAATTTTGGAGAATTTGGTTGAATTTCAAACGTGAAAGTTCGGAATTTTTGGTAAGTGGGAAGTTGTGGAATAGGTAGGCAAAAGATGAACAGTTGAAAGTTGGAATGGGTTGAATCGGTTGAAAAATGTAGAAATTAGAGTGGAAAAACTGAATTTTGGAGAATTTTGGTTGAATTTCAAATTTGAAAATTTGGAATTTTTGGTAAGTGGGAAGTTGTGGAATAGGTAGGCAAAAGATGAACAGTTGAAAGTTGGAATGGGTTGAATCGGTTGAAAAATGTAGAAATTAGAGTAGAAAAACGGAATTTGAGAGAATTTTGGTTGAATTTCAAATTTGAAAATTTGGAATTTTTGGTAAGTGGGAAGTTGTGGAATAGGTAGGCAAAAGATGAACAGTTGAAAGTTGGAATGGGTTGAATCGGTTGAAAAATGTAGAAGTTAGAGGTGAAAAACGAAATTTTGTGAAATGTCGAATGTGCCATTAAGAATGGATGGGGAAAAATTTGTCGGAATTCTGGGAATTTTGCGGAATCGGAAAATTTTCGGAACGAGAAAAATGGAAGCGCTCATCGCGTGAATATTTGGAATACGTGGAAAGTGGAATGGAGTGAATCGGATGAATTATGTGGAAGATGAAAGTGGACAAAAAAGTGTGGAGAATAAAAGAGAATAATAATAATAACTAGAATTTTGCAATTTCTGGAGAAATTGCGTGTGAAGGCGAAATGTATGAATAACTTTTTCGGGGAATGCTGCCGAACGATGTTGAAACGTGTTGAATTACTTGAGAAATGTAGAATATTTGGAGAATTTGTGGTGAATTTCAAAATTGAAAGTTTGGAATATTTGGTAAGTGGGAAGTTGTGGAATAGGTAGGCAAAAGATGAACAGTTGAAAGTTGGAATGGGTTGAATCGGTTGAAAAATGTAGAAATTAGAGTAGAAAAACGAAATTTTGGAGAATTTGGTTGAATTTCGAATTTGGAATTTTTGGTACGTGGGAAGTTGTGGAATAGGTAGGCAAAAGATGTACAGTTGAAAGTTGGAACGGGTTGAATCAGTTAAAAAATGTAGAAGTTAGAGCAAATGTTGAATCCCCATAGAGAATGAATGGGAAAATAAAAAAAGCAATTGCGCCAAAATCTTTCTAAATTTGGAACAAAACAAAAAAAACGGCCTCAGTAGATTCACTTTTGGGGTAAAAATGTTGAAACGGGTTAAATCGGACAAAAAACGAAAAAGGTAGCGCAAATGTAGCTATTTAGGCCACTCAGTGTTGAAATAAGGTCACTTCCGGTTTGATTCGGGTCACTTCCGGTCTAGTTTGGGTCACTTCCGGTTTATTTGGGTCACTTCCGGTTTAAAACAGGTCACTTCCGGTTTAGCTGAGGTCACTTCCGGTTTATTTGGGGTCATTTCCGGTCTAAAAAGGTCACTTCCGGTTCATTTGGGGTCACTTCCGGTTTGATTAGGGGTCACTTCCGGTTTACCAGAGGTCACTTCCGGTCTATTTGGGGTCACTTCCGGTCTATTTGGGGTCACTTCCGGTCTATTTGGGTCACTTCCGGTTTAATTTGGGTCACTTCCGGTTCGTCTGAGGTCACTTCCGGTTTATTAGGGGTCATTTCCGGTCTAAAAAGGTCACTTCCGGTACATTTGGGGTCACTTCCGGTTTGATTTGGGGTCACTTCCGGTTTACCTGAGGTCACTTCCGGTCTATTTGGGGTCACTTTCGGTTTGATTTGGGCCACTTCCGGTTCATTCTGGGTTCATTGGTGGCACTTCAGGGTCATCCAAGATGGCCGCCACACTGGAATTGGGGGTCAAGGGTTGAATTGTGTAAGCATAGTGGAAGTGGGGGTGAATGGGAGTGAATGTGGGAAGAATAAGGTGAATTAAGTGAATAAATTTGGAATGGGTTGAATCGGTTGAAAAATGTAGAAATGAGAAGGGAAAAAGGAATTGGGTGTGAATTTCAAAATAAAAGATGTGAAGTTTTTGGTAAGTGGGAAGTTGTGGAATAGGTAGAAAAATGATGAACAGTTGAAAGTTGGAATGGGTTGAATCGGTTGAAAAATGTAGAAATGAGAAGGAGAAACGGAAATATTGGAGAATTGGGTGTGAATTTCAAAATAAAAGATGTGAAGTTTTTGGTAAGTGGGAAGTTGTGGAATAGGTAGAAAAATGATGAACAGTTGAAAGTTGGAATGGGTTGAATCGGTTGAAAAATGTAGAAATGAGAAGGGAAAAGGAATTGGGTGTGAATTTCAAAATAAAAGATGTGAAGCTTTTGGTAAGTGGGAAGTTGTGGAATCAGTAGAAAAATAATGAACAGTTGAAAGTTGGAATGGGTTGAATCGGTTGAAAAATGTAGAAATTAGAGTAGAAAAACGAAATTTTAGAGAATTTTGGTTGAATTTCAAAATAAAAGATGTGAAGTTTTTGGTAAGTGGGACGTTGTGGAATAGGTAGGCAAAAGATGAACAGTTGAAAGTTGGAACGAGTTGAATCGGTTGAAAAATGTAGAAGTTAGAGGTGAAAAACGAAATTTTGTGAAAATTTGTCGGAATTTTTAACGTGAAAACGTGAAATTTTCGAATTTGGGAATTTTGGGAATGTCGAGAATCCTTCCGAATGTGATTAGAATGTGCTGAATGATGTGAATTTCAAATTGGAACGACGTAAATGTGAAATGTCGAATGTGCCATTAAGAATGAATGGGGAAAAATTTGTCGGAATTTTGGGAATTTTGCGGAATCGGAAAATTTTCGGAACGAGCAAAATACAAGCGCTCGTCGCGTGAATATTTGGAATACGTGAAAAGTGGAATGGAGTGAATCGGATGAATTATGTGGAAGATGAAACGTGTCAAAAAAGTGTGGAGAAACGTAGAGAATAATAATAATAATAATAGAGAATGGTGTAGAATAACATATGTGTGAAGGCCTTCGCCTTCACACAATAATAATAATAGAGAATGGTGTAGAATAACATATGTGTGAAGGCCTTCGCCTTCACACAATAATAGAGAATGGTGTAGAATAACATATGTGTGAAGGCCTTCGCCTTCACACAATAATAATAATAGAGAATGGTGTAGAATAACATATGTGTGAAGGCCTTCGCCTTCACACAATAACTAGAATTTTGCAATTTCTGGAGAAATTGCGTGTGAAGGCGAAATGTATGAATAACTTTTTCGGGGAATGCTGCCGAACGATGTTGAAACGTGTTGAATTACTTGAGAAATGTAGAATATTTGGAGAATTTGTGGTGAATTTCAAAATTGAAAGTTTGGAATATTTGGTAAGTGGGAAGTTGTGGAATAGGTAGGCAAAAGATGAACAGTTGAAAGTTGGAATGGGTTGAATCGGTAGAAAAATGTAGAAGTTAGAGTAGAAAAACGAAATTTTGGAGAATTTGGTTGAATTTTAAATTTGGAATTGTTGGTAAGTGGGAAGTTGTGGAATAGGTAGGCAAAAGATGAACAGTTTAAAGTTGGAACGGGTTGAATCAGTTAAAAAATGTAGAAGTTAGAGCAAATGTTGAATCCCCATAGAGAATGAATGGGAAAATAAAAAAAAGCAATTGCGCCAAAATCTTTCTAAATTTGGAACAAAACCAAAAAAAACGGCCTCAGGAGGTTCACTTTTGGGGTAAAAATGTTGAAACGGGTTAAATCGGACAAAAAACGAAGACGTTAGCGCAAATGTAGCCATTTGGGGCACTTAGTGTTGAAATAAGGTCACTTCCGGCTTGATTCGGGTCATTTCCGGTGTAATTTGGGTCACTTCCGGTTTATTTGGGTCACTTCCGGTTTAAAATAGGTCACTTCCGGTTTAGCTGAGGTCACTTCCGGTTTATTTGGGGTCATTTCCGGTCTAAAAAGGTCACTTCCGGTTCATTTTGGGTCACTTCCGGTTTGATTTGGGGTGACTTCCGGTTTACCAGAGGTCACTTCCGGTCTATTTGCGGTCACTTCCGGTCTATTTGGGGTCACTTCCGGTTTATTTGGGTCACTTCCGGTTTAAAACAGGTCACTTCCGGTCTAGCTGAGGTCACTTCCGGTTTATTTGGGGTCATTTCCGGTCTAAAAAGGTAACTTCCGGTTCATTTTGGGTCACTTCCGGTTTGATTTGGGGTCACTTCCGGTTTACCAGAGGTCACTTCCGGTCTATTTGGGGTCACTTCCGGTCTATTTGGGGTCACTTCCGGTTTATTTGGGTCACTTCCGGTTTAATTTGGGTCACTTCCGGTTCGTCTGAGGTCACTTCCGGTTTATTAGGGGTCATTTCCGGTCTAAAAAGGCCACTTCCGGTACATTTGGGGTCACTTCCGGTTTGATTTGGGGTCACTTCCGGTTTACCTGAGGTCACTTCCGGTCTATTTGGGGTCACTTTCGGTTTGATCTGGGGCACTTCCGGTTCATTTTGGGTTCATTGGGGGCACTTGAGGGTCAATCCAAGATGGCCGCCACACTGGAATTGGGGGTCAAGGGTTGAATGTGTAGGCGTAGTGGAAGTGGGGGTGAATGGGAGTGAATGTGGGAAGCATAGTGGAAGTGGGGGTGAATGGGAGTGAATGTGGTAAGCATAAGGTGAATAAGGGGAATAAATGTGGAACGGGTTGAATCGGTCGAAAAATGTAGAAATTAGAGTAGAAAAACGAAATTTTAGAGAATTTTGGTTGAATTTCAAATTTGAGAATTTGGAATTTTTGGTAAGTGGGAAGTTGTGGAATAGGTAGGCAAAAGATGAACAGTTGAAAGTTGGAACGGGTTGAATCGGTTGAAAAATGTAGAAATTAGAGTGGAATAACGGAATTTGAGAGAATTTTGGTTGAATTTCAAATTTGAAAATTTGGAACTTTTGGTAAGTGGGAAGTTGTGGAATAGGTAGGCAAAAGATGAACAGTTGAAAGTTGGAACGGGTTGAATCGGTTGAAAAATGTAGAAATTAGAGTGGAATAACGGAATTTGAGAGAATTTCGGTTGAATTTCAAATTTGAAAATTTGGAATTTTTGGTAAGTGGGAAGTTGTGGAATAGGTAGGCAAAAGATGAACAGTTGAAAGTTGGAATGGGTTGAATCGGTTGAAAAATGTAGAAGTTAGAGGTGAAAAACGAAATTTTGTGAAATGTCGAATGTGCCATTAAGAATGGATGGGGAAAAATTTGTCGGAATTTTGGGAATTTTGCGGAATCGGAAAATTTTCGGAATGAGAAAAATACAAGCACCCCTTTCCTGAATATTTGGAATACGTGAAAAGTGGAATGGAGTGAATCGGATGAATTATGTGAAAGATGAAACGGGACAAAAAAGTGAGGAGAATAAAATAGAAGAATAATAATAACTAGAATTTTGCAATTTCTGGAGAAATTGCGTGTGAAGGCGAAATGTATGAATAACTTTTTCGGGGAATGCTGCCGAACGATGTTGAAACGTGTTGAATTACTTGAGAAATGTAGAATATTTGGAGAATTTGTGGTGAATTTCAAAATTGAAAGTTTGGAATATTTGGTAAGTGGGAAGTTGTGGAATAGGTAGGCAAAAGATGAACAGTTGAAAGTTGGAATGGGTTGAATCGGTAGAAAAATTTAGAAGTTAGAGTAGAAAAACGAAATTTTGGAGAATTTGGTTGAATTTTAAATTTGGAATTGTTGGTAAGTGGGAAGTTGTGGAATAGGTAGGCAAAAGATGAACAGTTGAAAGTTGGAACGGGTTGAATCAGTTAAAAAATGTAGAAGTTAGAGCAAATGTTGAATCCCCATAGAGAATGAATGGGAAAATAAAAAAAAGCAATTGCGCCAAAATCTTTCTAGATTTGGAACAAAACCAAAAAAAACGGCCTCAGGAGGTTCACTTTTGGGGTAAAAATGTTGAAACGGGTTATATCGGACAAAAAACGAAGACGTAAGCGCAAATGTAGCTATTTGGGGCACTTAGTGTTGAAATAAGGTCACTTCCGGCTTGATTCGGGTCATTTCCGGTCTAATTTGGGTCACTTCCGGTTTATTTGGGTCACTTCCGGTTTAAAACAGGTCACTTCCGGTTTAGCTGAGGTCACTTCCGGTTTATTTGGGGTCATTTCCGGTCAAAAAAGGTCACTTCCGGTTCATTTGGGGTCACTTCCGGTTTGATTTGGGGTCACTTCCGGTTTACCCGAGGTCACTTCCGGTCTAATTGGGGTCACTTCCGGTCTATTTGGGGTCACTTCCGGTTTATTTGGGTCACTTCCGGTTTAATTTGGGTCACTTCCGGTTCGTCTGAGGTCACTTCCGGTTTATTAGGGGTCATTTCCGGTCTAAAAAGGTCACTTCCGGTACATTTGGGGTCACTTCCGGTTTGATTTGGGGTCACTTCCGGTTTACCAGAGGTCACTTCCGGTCTATTTGGGTCACTTCCGGTTTAAATTGGGTCACTTCCGGTTCGTCTGAGGTCACTTCCGGTTTATTAGGGGTCATTTCCGGTCTAAAAAGGTCACTTCCGGTACATTTGGGGTCACTTCCGGTTTGATTTGGGGTCACTTCCGGTTTACCTGAGGTCACTTCCGGTCTATTTGGGGTCACTTTCGGTTTGATTTGGGGCACTTCCGGTTCATTCTGGGTTCATTGGTGGCACTTCAGGGTCATCCAAGATGGCCGCCACACTGGAATTGGGGGTCAAGGGTTGAATTGTGTAAGCATAGTGGAAGTGGGGGTGAATGGGAGTGAATGTGGGAAGCATAGTGGAAGTGGGGGTGAATGGGAGTGAATGTGGTAAGCATAAGGTGAATAAGGGGAATAAATGTGGAATGGGTTGAATCGGTTGAAAAATGTAGAAGTTAGAGGTGAAAAACGAAATTTTGTGAAATGTCGAATGTACCATTAAGAATGGATGGGGAAAAATTTGTCGGAATTTTGGGAATTTTGCGGAATCGGAAAATTTTCGGAATGAGAAAAATACAAGCCACCCTTTCCTGAATATTTGGAATACGTGAAAAGTGGAATGGAGTGAATCGGATGAATTATGTGAAAGATGAAACGGGACAAAAAAGTGAGGAGAATAAAATAGAAGAATAATAATAATAACTAGAATTTTGCAATTTCTGGAGAAATTGCGTGTGAAGGCGAAATGTATGAATAACTTTTTCGGGGAATGCTGCCGAACGATGTTGAAACGTGTTGAATTACTTGAGAAATGTAGAATATTTGGAGAATTTGTGGTGAATTTCAAAATTGAAAGTTTGGAATATTTGGTAAGTGGGAAGTTGTGGAATAGGTAGGCAAAAGATGAACAGTTGAAAGTTGGAATGGGTTGAATCGGTTGAAAAATGTAGAAGTTAGAGTAGAAAAACGAAATTTTGGAGAATTTGGTTGAATTTTAAATTTGGAATTGTTGGTAAGTGGGAAGTTGTGGAATAGGTAGGCAAAAGATGAACAGTTGAAAGTTGGAACGGGTTGAATCAGTTAAAAAATGTAGAAGTTAGAGCAAATGTTGAATCCCCATAGAGAATGAATGGGAAAATAAAAAAAAGCAATTGCGCCAAAATCTTTCTAAATTTGGAACAAAACCCAAAGAAACGGCCTCAGGAGGTTCACTTTTGGGGTAAAAATGTTGAAACGGGTTAAATCGGATAAAAAACGAAGACGTTAGCGCAAATGTAGCTATTTGGGGCACTTAGTGTTGAAATAAGGTCACTTCCGGCTTGATTCGGGTCATTTCCGGTCTAATTTGGGTCACTTCCGGTTTATTTGGGTCACTTCCGGTTTAAAACAGGTCACTTCCGGTTTAGCTGAGGTCACTTCCGGTTTATTTGGGGTCATTTCCGGTCTAAAAAGGTCACTTCCGGTTTATTTTTGGTCACTTCCGGTTTGATTTGGGGTCACTTCCGGTTTACCAGAGATCACTTCCGGTCTATTTGGGGTCACTTCCGGTCTATTTGGGGTCACTTCCGGTCTATTTGGGGTCACTTCCGGTTTATTTGGGTCACTTCCGGTTTAATTTGGGTCACTTCCGGTTCGTCTGAGGTCACTTCCGGTTTATTAGGGGTCATTTCCGGTCTAAAAAGGTCACTTCCGGTACATTTGGGGTCACTTCCGGTTTACCTGAGGTCACTTCCGGTCTATTTGGGGTCACTTTCGGTTTGATTTGGGGCACTTCCGGTTCATTTTGGGTTCATTGGGGGCACTTGAGGGTCAATCCAAGATGGCCACCACACTGGAATTGGGGGTCAAGGGTTGAATGTGTAAGCGTAGTGGAAGTGGGGGTGAATGGGAGTGAATGTGGGAAGCATATGGTGAATGCATTTGGAATGGGTTGAATCGGTCGAAAAATGTAGAAATTAGAGTAGAAAAACGAAATTTTAGAGAATTTTGGTTGAATTTCAAATTTGAGAATTTGGAATTTTTGGTAAGTGGGAAGTTGTGGAATAGGTAGGCAAAAGATGAACAGTTGAAAGTTGGAATGGGTTGAATCGGTTGAAAAATGTAGAAATTAGAGTGGAATAACGGAATTTGAGAGAATTTTGGTTGAATTTCAAATTTGAAAATTTGGAATTTTTGGTAAATGGGAAGTTGTGGAATAGGTAGGCAAAAGATGAACAGTTGAAAGTTGGAATGGGTTGAATCGGTTGAAAAATGTAGAAGTTAGAGGTGAAAAACGAAATTTTGTGAAATGTCGAATGTGTCATTAAGAATGGATGGGGAAAAATTTGTCGGAATTTTGGGAATTTTGCGGAATCGGAAAATTTTCGGAACGAGAAAAATGGAAGCGCTCATCGCGTGAATATTTGGAATACGTGGAAAGTGGAATGGAGTGAATCGGATGAATTATGTGGAAGATGAAAGTGGACAAAAAAGTGTGGAGAATAAAAGAGAATAATAATAATAATAATAATAATAGAGAATGGTGTAGAATAACATATGTGTGAAGGCCTTCGCCTTCACACAATAAAGTAAATGGAGTAGAATAACATATGTGTGAAGGCCTTCGCCTTCACACAATAACTAGAATTTTGCAATTTCTGGAGAAATTGCGTGTGAAGGCGAAATGTATGAATAACTTTTTCGGGGAATGCTGCCGAACGATGTTGAAACGTGTTGAATTACTTGAGAAATGTAGAATATTTGGAGAATTTGTGGTGAATTTCAAAATTGAAAGTTTGGAATAGTTGGTAAGTGGGAAGTTGTGGAATAGGTAGGCAAAAGATGAACAGTTGAAAGTTGGAATGGGTTGAATCGGTAGAAAAATGTAGAAGTTAGAGTAGAAAAACGAAATTTTGGAGAATTTGGTTGAATTTTAAATTTGGAATTGTTGGTAAGTGGGAAGTTGTGGAAAAGGTAGGCAAAAGATGAACAGTTGAAAGTTGGAACGGGTTGAATCAGTTAAAAAATGTAGAAGTTAGAGCAAATGTTGAATCCCCATAGAGAATGAATGGGAAAATAAAAAAAAGCAAATGCGCCAAAATCTTTCTAAATTTGGAACAAAACCAAAAAAAACGGCCTCAGGAGGTTCACTTTTGGGGTAGAAATGTTGAAACGGGTTAAATCGGACAAAAAACGAAGACGTTAGCGCAAATGTAGCTATTTGGGGCACTTAGTGTTGAAATAAGGTCACTTCCGGCTTGATTAGGGTCATTTCCGGTCTAATTTGGGTCACTTCCGGTTTATTTGGGTCACTTCCGGTTTAAAACAGGTCACTTCCGGTTTAGCGGAGGTCACTTCCGGTTTATTTGGGGTCATTTCCGGTCTAAAAAGGTCACTTCCGGTTCATTTGGGGTCACTTCCGGTTTGATTTGGGGTCACTTCCGGTTTACCAGAGGTCACTACCGGTCTATTTGGGGTCACTTCCGATCTATTTGGGGTCACTTCCGGTTTATTTGGGTCACTTCCGGTTTAATTTGGGTCACTTCCGGTTCGTCTGTGGTCACTTCCGGTTTACCAGAGGTCACTTCCGGTCTAAAAAGGTCACTTCCGGTACATTTGGGGTCACTTCTGGTTTGATTTGGGGTCACTTCCGGTTTACCAGAGGTCACTTCCGGTCTATTTGGGGTCACTTCCGGTCTATTTGGAGTCACTTCCGGTTTATTTGGGTCACTTCCGGTTTAATTTGGGTCACTTCCGGTTCGTCTGAGGTCACTTCCGGTTTATTAGGGGTCATTTCCGGTCTAAAAAGGTCACTTCCGGTACATTTGGGGTCACTTCCGGTTTGATTTGGGGTCACTTCCGGTTTACCTGAGGTCACTTCCGGTCTATTTGGGGTCACTTTCGGTTTGATTTGGGGCACTTCCGGTTCATTCTGGGTTCATTGGTGGCACTTCAGGGTCATCCAAGATGGCCGCCACACTGGAATTGGGGGTCAAGGGTTGAATTGTGTAAGCATAGTGGAAGTGGGGGTGAATGGGAGTGAATGTGGGAAGCATAGTGGAAGTGGGGGTGAATGGGAGTGAATGTGGTAAGCATAAGGTGAATAAGGGGAATAAATGTGGAATGGGTTGAATCGGTTGAAAAATGTAGAAGTTAGAGGTGAAAAACGAAATTTTGTGAAATGTCGAATGTACCATTAAGAATGGATGGGGAAAAATTTGTCGGAATTTTGGGAATTTTGCGGAATCGGAAAATTTTCGGAATGAGAAAAATACAAGCCACCCTTTCCTGAATATTTGGAATACGTGAAAAGTGGAATGGAGTGAATCGGATGAATTATGTGAAAGATGAAACGGGACAAAAAAGTGAGGAGAATAAAATAGAAGAATAATAATAATAACTAGAATTTTGCAATTTCTGGAGAAATTGCGTGTGAAGGCGAAATGTATGAATAACTTCTTCGGGGAATGCTGCCGAACGATGTTGAAACGTGTTGAATTACTTGAGAAATGTAGAATATTTGGAGAATTTGTGGCGAATTTCAAAATAAAAGATGTGAAGTTTTTGGTAAGTGGGAAGTTGTGGAATAGGTAGAAAAATGATGAACAGTTGAAAGTTGAAATGGGTTGAATCGGTTGAAAAATGTAGAAATGAGAAGGGAAAAAGGAATTGGGTGTGAATTTCAAAATAAAAGATGTGAAGTATTTGGGAAGTTGTGGAATATGGTAGAAAAATGATGAACAGTTGAAAGTTGGAATGGGTTGAATCGGTTGAAAAATGTAGAAATTAGAGTACAAAAACGGAATTTGAGAGAATTTTGGTTGAATTTCAAAATAAAAGATGTGAAGGTTTTGGTAAGTGGGAAGTTGTGGAATAGGTAGAAAAATGATGAACAGTTGAAAGTTGGAATGGGTTGAATCGGTTGAAAAATGTAGAAATGAGAAGGGAAAAGGAAATTGGGTGTGAATTTCAAAATAAAAGACGTGAAGTTTTTGGTAAGTGGGAAGTTGTGGAATAGGTAGAAAAATGATGAACAGTTGAAAGGTGGAATGGGTTGAATCGGTTGAAAAATTTAGAAATGAGAAGGGAAAAGGAATTGGGTGTGAATTTCAAAATAAAAGATGTGAAGCTTTTGGTAAGTGGGAAGTTGTGGAATCGGTAGAAAAATAATGAACAGTTGAAAGTTGGAATGGGTTGAATCGGTTGAAAAATGTAGAAATTAGAGTAGAAAAACGAAATTTTAGAGAATTTTGGTTGAATTTCAAAATAAAAGATGTGAAGTTTTTGGTAAGTGGGACGTTGTGGAATAGGTAGGCAAAAGATGAACAGTTGAAAGTTGGAACGAGTTGAATCGGTTGAAAAATGTAGAAGTTAGAGCTGAAAAACAAAATTTTGTGAAAATTTGTCGGAATTTTTAACGTGAAAACGTGAAATTTTCGAATTTGGGAATTTTGGGAATGTCGAGAATCCTTCCGAATGTGATTAGAATGTGCTGAATGATGTGAATTTCAAATTGGAACGACGTAAATGTGAAATGTCGAATGTGCCATTAAGAATGAATGGGGAAAAATTTGTCGGAATTTTGGGAATTTTGCGGAATCGGTAAATTTTCGGAACGAGAAAAATACAAGCGCTCGTCGCGTGAATATTTGGAATACGTGAAAAGTGGAATGGAGTGAATCGGATGAATTATGTGGCAGATGAAACGTGTCAAAAAAGTGAGGAGAATAAAAGAGAATAATAACTAGAATTTTGCAATTTCTGGAGAAATTGCGTGTGAAGGCGAAATGTATGAATAACTTTTTCGGGGAATGCTGCCGAACGATGTTGAAACGTGTTGAATTACTTGAGAAATGTAGAATATTTGGAGAATTTGTGGTGAATTTCAAAATTGGAAGTTTGGAATATTTGGTAAGTGGGAAGTTGTGGAATAGGTAGGCAAAATATGAACAGTTGAAAGTTGAAATGGGTTGAATCTGTTGAAAAATGCAGAAATTAGAGTAGAAAAACGAAATTTTGGAGAATTTGGTTGAATTTCGAATTTGGAATTTTTGGTAAGTGGGAAGTTGTGGAATAGGTAGGCAAAAGATGTACAGTTGAAAGTTGGAACGGGTTGAATCAGTTAAAAAATGTAGAAGTTAGAGCAAATGTTGAATCACCATAGAGAGAATGAATGGGAAAATAAAAAAAAGCAATTGCGCCAAAATCTTTCTAAATTTGGAACAAAACAAAAAAAACGGCCTCAGGAGGTTCACTTTTGGGGTAAAAATGTTGAAACGGGTTAAATCGGACAAAAAACGAAGACGTTAGCGCAAATGTAGCTATTTGGGGAACTTAGTGTTGAAATAAGGTCACTTCCGGCTTGATTCGGGTCATTTCCGGTCTAATTTGGGTCACTTCCGGTTTATTTGGGTCACTTCCGGTTTAAAACAGGTCACTTCCGGTTTAGCTGAGGTCACTTCCGGTTTATTTGGGGTCACTTCCGGTCCAAAAGGGTCACTTCCGGTTCATTTGGGGTCACTTCCGGTTTGATTTGGGGTCACTTCCGGTTTACCAGAGGTCACTTCCGGTCTATTTGGGGTCACTTCCGGTCTATTTGGGTCACTTCCGGTTTAATTTGGGTCACTTCCGGTTCGTCTGAGGTCACTTCCGGTTTATAAGGGGTCATTTCCGGTCTAAAAAGGTCACTTCCGGTACATTTGGGGTCACTTCCGGTTTGATTTGGGGTCACTTCCGGTTTACCTGAGGTCACTTCCGGTCTATTTGGGGTCACTTCCGGTTTAATTTGGGTCACTTCCGGTTCGTCTGAGGTCACTTCCGGTTTATTAGGGGTCATTTCCGGTCTAAAAAGGTCACTTCCGGTACATTTGGGGTCACTTCCGGTTTGATTTGGGGTCACTTCCGGTTTACCTGAGGTCACTTCCGGTCTATTTGGGGTCACTTTCGGTTTGATTTGGGCCACTTCCGGTTCATTCTGGGTTCATTGGTGGCACTTCAGGGTCATCCAAGATGGCCGCCACACTGGAATTGGGGGTCAAGGGTTGAATTGTGTAAGCATAGTGGAAGTGGGGGTGAATGGGAGTGAATGTGGGAAGAATAAGGTGAATTAAGTGAATAAATTTGGAATGGGTTGAATCTGTTGAAAAATGTAGAAATGAGAAGGGAAAAAGGAATTGGGTGTGAATTTCAAAATAAAAGATGTGAAGTTTTTGGTAAGTGGGAAGTTGTGGAATAGGTAGAAAAATGATGAACAGTTGAAAGTTGGAATGGGTTGAATCGGTTGAAAAATGTAGAAATGAGAAGGAGAAACGGAAATATTGGAGAATTGGGTGTGAATTTCAAAATAAAAGATGTGAAGTTTTTGGTAAGTGGGAAGTTGTGGAATAGGTAGAAAAATGATGAACAGTTGAAAGTTGGAATGGGTTGAATCGGTTGAAAAATGTAGAAATGAGAAGGGAAAAGGAATTGGGTGTGAATTTCAAAATAAAAGATGTGAAGCTTTTGGTAAGTGGGAAGTTGTGGAATCAGTAGAAAAATAATGAACAGTTGAAAGTTGGAATGGGTTGAATCGGTTGAAAAATGTAGAAATTAGAGTAGAAAAACGAAATTTTAGAGAATTTTGGTTGAATTTCAAAATAAAAGATGTGAAGTTTTTGGTAAGTGGGACGTTGTGGAATAGGTAGGCAAAAGATGAACAGTTGAAAGTTGGAACGAGTTGAATCGGTTGAAAAATGTAGAAGTTAGAGGTGAAAAACGAAATTTTGTGAAAATTTGTCGGAATTTTTAACGTGAAAACGTGAAATTTTCGAATTTGGGAATTTTGGGAATGTCGAGAATCCTTCCGAATGTGATTAGAATGTGCTGAATGATGTGAATTTCAAATTGGAACGACGTAAATGTGAAATGTCGAATGTGCCATTAAGAATGAATGGGGAAAAATTTGTCGGAATTTTGGGAATTTTGCGGAATCGGAAAATTTTCGGAACGAGCAAAATACAAGCGCTCGTCGCGTGAATATTTGGAATACGTGAAAAGTGGAATGGAGTGAATCGGATGAATTATGTGGAAGATGAAACGTGTCAAAAAAGTGTGGAGAAACGTAGAGAATAATAATAATAATAATAGAGAATGGTGTAGAATAACATATGTGTGAAGGCCTTCGCCTTCACACAATAATAATAGAGAATGGTGTAGAATAACATATGTGTGAAGGCCTTCGCCTTCACACAACTAGAATTTTGCAATTTCTGGAGAAATTGCGTGTGAAGGCGAAATGTATGAATAACTTCTTCGGGGAATGCTGCCGAACGATGTTGAAACGTGTTGAATTACTTGAGAAATGTAGAATATTTGGAGAATTTGTGGCGAATTTCAAAATAAAAGATGTGAAGTTTTTGGTAAGTGGGAAGTTGTGGAATAGGTCGAAAAATGATGAACAGTTGAAAGTTGGAATGGGTTGAATCGGTTGAAAAATGTAGAAATGAGAAGGGAAAAAGGAATTGGGTGTGAATTTCAAAATAAAAGATGTGAAGGTTTTGGGAAGTTGTGGAATAGGTGGAAAAATGATGAACAGTTGAAAGTTGGAATGCGTTGAATCGGTTGAAAAATGTAGAAATGAGAAGGGAAAAGGGAATTGGGTGTGAATTTCAAAATAAAAGATGTGAAGTTTTTGGTAAGTGGGAAGTTGTGGAATAGGTAGAAAAATGATGAACAGTTGAAAGTTGGAATGGGTTGAATCGGTTGAAAACTGTAGAAATGAGAAGGGAAAAGGGAATTGGGTGTGAATTTCAAAATAAAAGATGTGAAGTTTTTGGTAAGTGGGAAGTTGTGGAATAGGTAGAAAAATGATGAACAGTTGAAAGTTGGAATGGGTTGAATCGGTTGAAAAATGTAGAAATGAGAAGGGAAAAAGGAATTGGGTGTGAATTTCAAAATAAAAGATGTGAAGTTTTTGGTAAGTGGGAAGTTGTGGAATAGGTAGAAAAATGATGAACAGTTGAAAGTTGGAATGGGTTGAATCGGTTGAAAAATGTAGAAATGAGAAGGGAAAAGGAAATTGGGTGTGAATTTCAAAATAAAAGACGTGAAGTTTTTGGTAAGTGGGAAGTTGTGGAATAGGTAGAAAAATGATGAACAGTTGAAAGTTGGAATGGGTTGAATCGGTTGAAAAATGTAGAAATGAGAAGGGAAAAGGAATTGGGTGTGAATTTCAAAATAAAAGATGTGAAGCTTTTGGTAAGTGGGAAGTTGTGGAATCGGTAGAAAAATAATGAACAGTTGAAAGTTGGAATGGGTTGAATCGGTTGAAAAATGTAGAAATGAGAAGGGAAGAGGAAATTGGGTGTGAATTTCAAAATAAAAGATGTGAAGTTTTTGGTAAGTGGGAAGTTGTGGAATAGGTAGAAAAATGATGAACAGTTGAAAGTTGGAATGGGTTGAATCGGTTGAAAAATGTAGAAATGAGAAGGGAAAAGGAATTGGGTGTGAATTTCAAAATAAAAGATGTGAAGCTTTTGGTAAGTGGGAAGTTGTGGAATAGGTAGAAAAATGATGAACAGTTGAAAGTTGGAATGGGTTGAATCGGTTGAAAAATGTAGAAATTAGAGTAGAAAAACGAAATTTTAGAGAATTTTGGTTGAATTTCAAAATAAAAGATGTGAAGTTTTTGGTAAGTGGGACGTTGTGGAATAGGTAGGCAAAAGATGAACAGTTGAAAGTTGGAACGAGTTGAATCGGTTGAAAAATGTAGAAGTTAGAGCTGAAAAACGAAATTTTGTGAAAATTTGTCGGAATTTTTAACGTGAAAACGTGAAATTTTTGAATTTGGGAATTTTGGGAATGTCGAGAATCCCTCCGAATGTGATTAGAATGTGCTGAATGATGTGAATTTCAAATTGGAACGACGTAAATGTGAAATGTCGAATGTGCCATTAAGAATGAATGGGGAAAAATTTGTCGGAATTTGGGGAATTTTGCGGAATCTGAACATTTTCGGAACGAGAAAAATACAAGCGCTCATGTCGTGAATATTTGGAATACGTGAAAAGTGGAATGGAGTGAATCGGATGAATTTTGTGGAAGAAGAAGCGGGACAAAAAAGTGTGGAGAATAAAAGAGAATAATAATAATAACTAGAATTTTGCAATTTCTGGAGAAATTGCGTGTGAAGGCGAAATGTATGAATAACTTCTTCGGGGAATGCTGCCGAACGATGTTGAAACGTGTTGAATTACTTGAGAAATGTAGAATATTTGGAGAATTTGTGGCGAATTTCAAAATAAAAGATGTGAAGTTTTTGGTAAGTGGGAAGTTGTGGAATAGGTCGAAAAATGATGAACAGTTGAAAGTTGGAATGGGTTGAATCGGTTGAAAAATGTAGAAATGAGAAGGGAAAAAGGAATTGGGTGTGAATTTCAAAATAAAAGATGTGAAGGTTTTGGGAAGTTGTGGAATAGGTCGAAAAATGATGAACAGTTGAAAGTTGGAATGGGTTGAATCGGTTGAAAAATGTAGAAATGAGAAGGGAAAAGGGAATTGGGTGTGAATTTCAAAATAAAATATGTGAAGTTTTTGGTAAGTGGGAAGTTGTGGAATAGGTAGAAAAATGATGAACAGTTGAAAGTTGGAATGGGTTGAATCGGTTGAAAAATGTAGAAATGAGAAGGGAAAAGTGAATTGGGTGTGAATTTCAAAATAAAAGATGTGAAGTTTTTGGTAAGTGGGAAGTTGTGGAATAGGTAGAAAAATGATGAACAGTTGAAAGTTGGAATGGGTTGAATCGGTTGAAAAATGTAGAAATGAGAAGGGAAAAGGAAATTGGGTGTGAATTTCAAAATAAAAGATGTGAAGTTTTTGGTAAGTGGGAAGTTGTGGAATAGGTAGAAAAATGATGAACAGTTGAAAGTTGGAATGGGTTGAATCGGTTGAAAAATGTAGAAATGAGAAGGGAAAAAGGAATTGGGTGTGAATTTCAAAATAAAAGATGTGAAGTTTTTGGTAAGTGGGAAGTTGTGGAATAGGTAGAAAAATGATGAACAGTTGAAAGTTGGAATGGGTTGAATCGGTTGAAAAATGTAGAAATGAGAAGGGAAAAGGAATTGGGTGTGAATTTCAAAATAAAAGATTTGAAGCTTTTGGTAAGTGGGAAGTTGTGGAATCAGTAGAAAAATAATGAACAGTTGAAAGTTGGAATGGGTTGAATCGGTTGAAAAATGTAGAAATTAGAGTAGAAAAACGAAATTTTAGAGAATTTTGGTTGAATTTCAAAATAAAAGATGTGAAGTTTTTGGTAAGTGGGACGTTGTGGAATAGGTAGGCAAAAGATGAACAGTTGAAAGTTGGAACGAGTTGAATCGGTTGAAAAATGTAGAAGTTAGAGGTGAAAAACGAAATTTTGTGAAAATTTGTCGGAATTTTTAACGTGAAAACGTGAAATTTTCGAATTTGGGAATTTTGGGAATGTCGAGAATCCTTCCGAATGTGATTAGAATGTGCTGAATGATGTGAATTTCAAATTGGAACGACGTAAATGTGAAATGTCGAATGTGCCATTAAGAATGAATGGGGAAAAATTCGTCGGAATTTTGGGAATTTTGCGGAATCGGAAAATTTTCGGAACGAGAAAAATACAAGCGCTCGTCGCGTGAATATTTGGAATACGTGAAAAGTGGAATGGAGTGAATCGGATGAATTATGTGGAAGATGAAACGTGTCAAAAAAGTGTGGAGAATAAAAGAGAATAATAATAATAATAGAGAATGGTGTAGAATAACATATGTGTGAAGGCCTTCGCCTTCACACAATAATAGAGAATGGTGTAGAATAACATATGTGTGAAGGCCTTCGCCTTCACACAATAAAGTAAATGGAGTAGAATAACATATGTGTGAAGGCCTTCGCCTTCACACAATAAAGTAAATGGAGTAGAATAACATATGTGTGAAGGCCTTCGCCTTCACACAATAATAATAAAGTAAATGGAGTAGAATAACATATGTGTGAAGGCCTCCGCCTTCACACAATAAAGTAAATGGAGTAGAATAACATATGTGTGAAGGCCTTCGCCTTCACACAATAATAGAGAATGGTGTAGAATAACATATGTGTGAAGGCCTTCGCCTTCACACAATAACTAGAATTTTGCAATTTCTGGAGAAATTGCGTGTGAAGGCGAAATGTATGAATAACTTCTTCAGGGAATGCTGCCGAACGATGTTGAAACGTGTTGAATTACTTGAGAAATGTAGAATATTTGGAGAATTTGTGGCGAATTTCAAAATAAAAGATGTCAAGTTTTTGGTAAGTGGGAAGTTGTGGAATAGGTCGAAAAATGATGAACAGTTGAAAGTTGGAATGGGTTGAATCGGTTGAAAAATGTAGAAATGAGAAGGGAAAAAGGAATTGGGTGTGAATTTCAAAATAAAAGATGTGAAGGTTTTGGGAAGTTGTGGAATAGGTCGAAAAATGATGAACAGTTGAAAGTTGGAATGGGTTGAATCGGTTGAAAAATGTAGAAATGAGAAGGGAAAAGGGAATTGGGTGTGAATTTCAAAATAAAAGATGTGAAGTTTTTGGTAAATGGGAAGTTGTGGAATAGGTCGAAAAATGATGAACAGTTGAAAGTTGGAATGGGTTGAATCGGTTGAAAAATGTAGAAATGAGAAGGGAAAGGGAATTGGGTGTGAATTTCAAAATAAAAGATGTGAAGCTTTTGGTAAGTGGGAAGTTGTGGAATCGGTAGAAAAATAATGAACAGTTGAAAGTTGGAATGGGTTGAATCGGTTGAAAAATGTAGAAATTAGAGTAGAAAAACGAAATTTTAGAGAATTTTGGTTGAATTTCAAAATAAAAGATGTGAAGTTTTTGGTAAGTGGGACGTTGTGGAATAGGTAGGCAAAGGATGAACAGTTGAAAGTTTGAACGAGTTGAATCGGTTGAAAAATGTAGAAGTTAGAGGTGAAAAACGAAATTTTGTGAAAATTTGTCGGAATTTTTAACGTGAAAACTTGAAATTTTCGAATTTGGGAATTTTGGGAATGTCGAGAATCCTTCCGAATGTGATTAGAATGTGTTGAATGATGTGAATTTGAAATTGGAACGACGTAAATGTGAAATGTAGAATGTGCCATTAAGAATGAATGGGGAAAAATTTGTCGGAATTTTGGGAATTTTGCGGAATCGGTAAATTTTCGGAATGAGAAAAATGGAAGCGCTCGTCGCGTGAATATTTGGAATACGTGAAAAGTGGAATGGAGTGAATCGGATGAATTATGTGGAAGATGAAACGTGTCGAAAAAGTGTGGAGAATAAAATAGAAGAATAATAATAATAATAATAATAGAGAATGGTGTAGAATAACATATGTGTGAAGGCCTTCGCCTTCACACAATAACTAGAATTTTGCAATTTCTGGAGAAATTGCGTGTGAAGGCGAAATGTATGAATAACTTCTTCGGGGAATGCTGCCGAACGATGTTGAAACGTGTTGAATTACTTGAGAAATGTAGAATATTTGGAGAATTTGTGGCGAATTTCAAAATAAAAGATGTGAAGTTTTTGGTAAGTGGGAAGTTGTGGAATAGGTCGAAAAATGATGAACAGTTGAAAGTTGGAATGGGTTGAATTGGTTGAAAAATGTAGAAATGAGAAGGGAAAAAGGAATTGGGTGTGAATTTCAAAATAAAAGATGTGAAGGTTTTGGGAAGTTGTGGAATAGGTCGAAAAATGATGAACAGTTGAAAGTTGGAATGGGTTGAATCGGTTGAAAAATGTAGAAATGAGAAGGGAAAAGGGAATTGGGTGTGAATTTCAAAATAAAAGATGTGAAGTTTTTGGTAAGTGGGAAGTTGTGGAATAGGTAGAAAAATGAAGAACAGTTGAAAGTTGGAATGGGTTGAATCGGTTGAAAAATGTAGAAATGAGAAGGGAAAAGGGAATTGGGTGTGAATTTAAAAATAAAAGATGTGAAGATTTTGGTAAGTGGGAAGTTGTGGAATAGGTAGAAAAATGATGAACAGTTGAAAGTTTGAATGGGTTGAATCGGTTGAAAAATGTAGAAATGAGAAGGGAAAAAGGAATTGGGTGTGAATTTCAAAATAAAAGATGTGAAGTATTTGGGAAGTTGTGGAATAGGTAGAAAAATGATGAACAGTTGAAAGTTGGAATGGGTTGAATCGGTTGAAAAATGTAGAAATTAGAGTACAAAAACGGAATTTGAGAGAATTTTGGTTGAATTTCAAAATAAAAGATGTGAAGTTTTTGGTAAGTGGGAAGTTGTGGAATAGGTAGAAAAATGATGAACAGTTGAAAGTTGGAATGGGTTGAATCGGTTGAAAAATGTAGAAATGAGAAGGGAAAAGGAAATTGGGTGTGAATTTCAAAATAAAAGATGTGAAGTTTTTGGTAAGTGGGAAGTTGTGGAATAGGTCGAAAAATGATGAACAGTTGAAAGTTGGAATGGGTTGAATCGGTTGAAAAATGTAGAAATGAGAAGGGAAAAGGGAATTGGGTGTGAATTTCAAAATAAAAGATGTGAAGTTTTTGGTAAGTGGGAAGTTGTGGAATAGGTAGAAAAATGATGAACAGTTGAAAGTTGGAATGGGTTGAATCGGTTGAAAAATGTAGAAATGAGAAGGGAAAAGGGAATTAGGTGTGAATTTCAAAATAAAAGAATTGAAGTTTTTGGTAAGTGGGAAGTTGTGGAATAGGTAGAAAAATGATGAACAGTTGAAAGTTGGAATGGGTTGAATCGGTTGAAAAATGTAGAAATGAGAAGGGAAAAAGGAATTGGGTGTGAATTTCAAAATAAAAGATGTGAAGTTTTTGGGAAGTTGTGGAATAGGTAGAAACATGATGAACAGTTGAAAGTTGGAATGGGTTGAATCGGTTGAAAAATGTAGAAATTAGAGTACAAAAACGGAATTTGAGAGAATCTTGGTTGAATTTCAAAATAAAAGATGTGAAATTTTTGGTAAGTGGGAAGTTGTGGAATAGGTAGAAAAATGATGAACAGTTGAAAGTTGGAATGGGTTGAATCGGTTGAAAAATGTAGAAATGAGAAGGGAAAAGGGAATTGGGTGTGAATTTCAAAATAAAAGATGTGAAGTTTTTGGCAAATGGGAAGTTGTGGAATAGGTCGAAAAATGATGAACAGTTGAAAGTTGGAATGGGTTGAATCGGTTGAAAAATGTAGAAATGAGAAGGGAAAGGGAATTGGGTGTGAATTTCAAAATAAAAGATGTGAAGCTTTTGGTAAGTGGGAAGTTGTGGAATCGGTAGAAAAATAATGAACAGTTGAAAGTTGGAATGGGTTGAATCGGTTGAAAAATGTAGAAATTAGAGTAGAAAAACGAAATTTTAGAGAATTTTGGTTGAATTTCAAAATAAAAGATGTGAAGTTTGTGGTAAGTGGGACGTTGTGGAATAGGTAGGCAAAGGATGAACAGTTGAAAGTTTGAACGAGTTGAATCGGTTGAAAAATGTAGAAGTTAGAGGTGAAAAACGAAATTTTGTGAAAATTTGTCGGAATTTTTAACGTGAAAACGTGAAATTTTCGAATTTGGGAATTTTGGGAATGTCGAGAATCCTTCCGAATGTGATTAGAATGTGTTGAATGATGTGAATTTGAAATTGGAACGACGTAAATGTGAAATGTAGAATGTGCCATTAAGAATGAATGGGGAAAAATTTGTCGGAATTTTGGGAATTTTGCGGAATCGGTAAATTTTCGGAACGAGAAAAATGGAAGCGCTCGTCGCGTGAATATTTGGAATACGTGAAAAGTGGAATGGAGTGAATCGGATGAATTATGTGGAAGATGAAACGTGTCGAAAAAGTGTGGAGAATAAAATAGAAGAATAATAATAATAATAATAATAGAGAATGGTGTAGAATAACATATGTGTGAAGGCCTTCGCCTTCACACAATAATAGAGAATGGTGTAGAATAACATATGTGTGAAGGCCTTCGCCTTCACACAATAACTAGAATTTTGCAATTTCTGGAGAAATTGCGTGTGAAGGCGAAATGTATGAATAACTTTTTCGGGGAATGCTGCCGAACGATGTTGAAACGTGTTGAATTACTTGAGAAATGTAGAATATTTGGAGAATTTGTGGTGAATTTCAAAATTGAAAGTTTGGAATATTTGGTAAGTGGGAAGTTGTGGAATAGGTAGGCAAAAGATGAACAGCTGAAAGTTGGAATGGGTTGAAAAATGTAGAAATTAGAGTAAAAAACGAAATTTGGGAGAATTTGGTTGAATTTCAAATTTCGAATTTTTGGTAAGTGGGAAATTGTGGAATAGGTAGGCAAAAGATGTACAGTTGAAAGTTGGAACGGGTTGAATCAGTTAAAAAATGTAGAAGTTAGAGCAAATGTTGAATCCCCATAGAGAATGAATGGGAAAATAAGAAAAAGCAATTGCGCCAAAATCTTTCTAAATTTGGAACAAAACAAAAAAAACGGCCTCAGGAGGTTCACTTTTGGGATAAAAATGTTGAAACGGGTTAAATCGGACAATAAACGAAGACGTTAGCGCAAATGTAGCTATTTGGGGCACTTAGTGTTGAAATAAGGTCACTTCCGGCTTGATTCGGGTCATTTCCGGTCTAATTTGGGTCACTTCCGGTTTATTTGGGTCACTTCCGGTTTAAAACAGGCCACTTCCGGTTTAGCTGAGGTCACTTCCGGTTTATTTGGGGTCACTTCCGGTCTAAAAAGGTCACTTCCGGTTCATTTGTGGTCACTTCCGGTTTGATTTGGGGTCACTTCCGGTTTACCAGAGGTCACTTCCGGTCTATTTGGGGTCACTTCCGGTCTATTTGGGGTCACTTCCGGTTTATTTGGGTCACTTCCGGTTCGTCTGAGGTCACTTCCGGTTTATAAGGGGTCATTTCCGGTCTAAAAAGGTCACTTCCGGTACATTTGGGGTCACTTCCGGTTTGATTTGGGGTCACTTCCGGTTTACCTGAGGTCACTTCCGGTCTATTTGGGGTCACTTCCGGTTTAATTTGGGTCACTTCCGGTTCGTCTGAGGTCACTTCCGGTTTATTAGGGGTCATTTCCGGTCTAAAAAGGTCACTTCCGGTACATTTGGGGTCACTTCCGGTTTGATTTGGGGTCACTTCCGGTTTACCTGAGGTCACTTCCGGTCTATTTGGGGTCACTTTCGGTTTGATTTGGGCCACTTCCGGTTCATTCTGGGTTCATTGGTGGCACTTCAGGGTCATCCAAGATGGCCGCCACACTGGAATTGGGGGTCAAGGGTTGAATTGTGTAAGCATAGTGGAAGTGGGGGTGAATGGGAGTGAATGTGGGAAGAATAAGGTGAATTAAGTGAATAAATTTGGAATGGGTTGAATCTGTTGAAAAATGTAGAAATGAGAAGGGAAAAAGGAATTGGGTGTGAATTTCAAAATAAAAGATGTGAAGTTTTTGGTAAGTGGGAAGTTGTGGAATAGGTAGAAAAATGATGAACAGTTGAAAGTTGGAATGGGTTGAATCGGTTGAAAAATGTAGAAATGAGAAGGAGAAACGGAAATATTGGAGAATTGGGTGTGAATTTCAAAATAAAAGATGTGAAGTTTTTGGTAAGTGGGAAGTTGTGGAATAGGTAGAAAAATGATGAACAGTTGAAAGTTGGAATGGGTTGAATCGGTTGAAAAATGTAGAAATGAGAAGGGAAAAGGAATTGGGTGTGAATTTCAAAATAAAAGATGTGAAGCTTTTGGTAAGTGGGAAGTTGTGGAATCAGTAGAAAAATAATGAACAGTTGAAAGTTGGAATGGGTTGAATCGGTTGAAAAATGTAGAAATTAGAGTAGAAAAACGAAATTTTAGAGAATTTTGGTTGAATTTCAAAATAAAAGATGTGAAGTTTTTGGTAAGTGGGACGTTGTGGAATAGGTAGGCAAAAGATGAACAGTTGAAAGTTGGAACGAGTTGAATCGGTTGAAAAATTTAGAAGTTAGAGGTGAAAAACGAAATTTTGTGAAAATTTGTCGGAATTTTTAACGTGAAAACGTGAAATTTTCGAATTTGGGAATTTTGGGAATGTCGAGAATCCTTCCGAATGTGATTAGAATGTGCTGAATGATGTGAATTTCAAATTGGAACGACGTAAATGTGAAATGTCGAATGTGCCATTAAGAATGAATGGGGAAAAATTTGTCGGAATTTTGGGAATTTTGCGGAATCGGAAAATTTTCGGAACGAGCAAAATACAAGCGCTCGTCGCGTGAATATTTGGAATACGTGAAAAGTGGAATGGAGTGAATCGGATGAATTATGTGGAAGATGAAACGTGTCAAAAAAGTGTGGAGAAACGTAGAGAATAATAATAATAACTAGAATTTTGCAATTTCTGGAGAAATTGCGTGTGAAGGCGAAATGTATGAATAACTTCTTCGGGGAATGCTGCCGAACGATGTTGAAACGTGTTGAATTACTTGAGAAATGTAGAATATTTGGAGAATTTGTGGCGAATTTCAAAATAAAAGATGTGAAGTTTTTGGTAAGTGGGAAGTTGTGGAATAGGTCGAAAAATGATGAACAGTTGAAAGTTGGAATGGGTTGAATCGGTTGAAAAATGTAGAAATGAGAAGGGAAAAAGGAATTGGGTGTGAATTTCAAAATAAAAGATGTGAAGGTTTTGGGAAGTTGTGGAATAGGTGGAAAAATGATGAACAGTTGAAAGTTGGAATGGGTTGAATCGGTTGAAAAATGTAGAAATGAGAAGGGAAAAGGGAATTGGGTGTGAATTTCAAAATAAAAGATGTGAAGTTTTTGGTAAGTGGGAAGTTGTGGAATAGGTAGAAAAATGATGAACAGTTGAAAGTTGGAATGGGTTGAATCGGTTGAAAACTGTAGAAATGAGAAGGGAAAAGGGAATTGGGTGTGAATTTCAAAATAAAAGATGTGAAGTTTTTGGTAAGTGGGAAGTTGTGGAATAGGTAGAAAAATGATGAACAGTTGAAAGTTGGAATGGGTTGAATCGGTTGAAAAATGTAGAAATGAGAAGGGAAAAGGAAATTGGGTGTGAATTTCAAAATAAAAGATGTGAAGTTTTTGGTAAGTGGGAAGTTGTGGAATAGGTAGAAAAATGATGAACAGTTGAAAGTTGGAATGGGTTGAATCGGTTGAAAAATGTAGAAATGAGAAGGGAAAAGGAAATTGGGTGTGAATTTCAAAATAAAAGACGTGAAGTTTTTGGTAAGTGGGAAGTTGTGGAATAGGTAGAAAAATGATGAACAGTTGAAAGTTGGAATGGGTTGAATCGGTTGAAAAATGTAGAAATGAGAAGGGAAAAGGAATTGGGTGTGAATTTCAAAATAAAAGATGTGAAGCTTTTGGTAAGTGGGAAGTTGTGGAATCGGTAGAAAAATAATGAACAGTTGAAAGTTGGAATGGGTTGAATCGGTTGAAAAATGTAGAAATGAGAAGGGAAGAGGAAATTGGGTGTGAATTTCAAAATAAAAGATGTGAAGTTTTTGGTAAGTGGGAAGTTGTGGAATAGGTAGAAAAATGATGAACAGTTGAAAGTTGGAATGGGTTGAATCGGTTGAAAAATGTAGAAATGAGAAGGGAAAAGGAATTGGGTGTGAATTTCAAAATAAAAGATGTGAAGCTTTTGGTAAGTGGGAAGTTGTGGAATAGGTAGAAAAATGATGAACAGTTGAAAGTTGGAATGGGTTGAATCGGTTGAAAAATGTAGAAATTAGAGTAGAAAAACGAAATTTTAGAGAATTTTGGTTGAATTTCAAAATAAAAGATGTGAAGTTTTTGGTAAGTGGGACGTTGTGGAATAGGTAGGCAAAAGATGAACAGTTGAAAGTTGGAACGAGTTGAATCGGTTGAAAAATGTAGAAGTTAGAGCTGAAAAACGAAATTTTGTGAAAATTTGTCGGAATTTTTAACGTGAAAACGTGAAATTTTTGAATTTGGGAATTTTGGGAATGTCGAGAATCCCTCCGAATGTGATTAGAATGTGCTGAATGATGTGAATTTCAAATTGGAACGACGTAAATGTGAAATGTCGAATGTGCCATTAAGAATGAATGGGGAAAAATTTGTCGGAATTTGGGGAATTTTGCGGAATCTGAACATTTTCGGAACGAGAAAAATACAAGCGCTCATGTCGTGAATATTTGGAATACGTGAAAAGTGGAATGGAGTGAATCGGATGAATTTTGTGGAAGAAGAAGCGGGACAAAAAAGTGTGGAGAATAAAAGAGAATAATAATAATAACTAGAATTTTGCAATTTCTGGAGAAATTGCGTGTGAAGGCGAAATGTATGAATAACTTTTTCGGGGAATGCTGCCGAACGATGTTGAAACGTGTTGAATTACTTGAGAAATGTAGAATATTTGGAGAATTTGTGGTGAATTTCAAAATAAAAGATGTGAAGTTTTTGGTAAGTTGTGGAATAGGTAGAAAAATGATGAACAGTTGAAAGTTGGAATGGGTTGAATCGGTTGAAAAATGTAGAAATGAGAAGGGAAAAAGGAATTGGGTGTGAATTTCAAAATAAAAGATGTGAAGGTTTTGGGAAGTTGTGGAATAGGTCGAAAAATGATGAACAGTTGAAAGTTGGAATGGGTTGAATCGGTTGAAAAATGTAGAAATGAGAAGGGAAAAGGGAATTGGGTGTGAATTTCAAAATAAAAGATGTGAAGTTTTTGGTAAGTGGGAAGTTGTGGAATAGGTAGAAAAATGATGAACAGTTGAAAGTTGGAATGGGTTGAATCGGTTGAAAAATGTAGAAATGAGAAGGGAAAAGGGAATTGGGTGTGAATTTCAAAATAAAAGATGTGAAGTTTTTGGTAAGTGGGAAGTTGTGGAATAGGTAGAAAAATGATGAACAGTTGAAAGTTGGAATGGGTTGAATCGGTTGAAAAATGTAGAAATGAGAAGGGAAAAGGGAATTGAGTGTGAATTTCAAAATAAAAGATGTGAAGTTTTTGGTAAGTGGGAAGTTGTGGAATAGGTAGAAAAATGATGAACAGTTGAAAGTTGGAATGGGTTGAATCGGTTGAAAAATGTAGAAATGAGAAGGGAAAAGGGAATTGGGTGTGAATTTCAAAATAAAAGATGTGAAAATTTTTGGTAAGTGGGAAGTTGTGGAATAGGTAGAAAAATGATGAACAGTTGAAAGTTGGAATGGGTTGAATCGGTTGAAAAATGTAGAAATGAGAAGGGAAAAGGGAATTGGGTGTGAATTTCAAAATAAAAGATGTGAAGTTTTTGGTAAGTGGGAAGTTGTGGAATAGGTAGAAAAATGATGAACAGTTGAAAGTTGGAATGGGTTGAATCGGTTGAAAAATGTAGAAATGAGAAGGGAAAAGGGAATTGAGTGTGAATTTCAAAATAAAAGATGTGAAGTTTTTGGTAAGTGGGAAGTTGTGGAATAGGTAGAAAAATGATGAACAGTTGAAAGTTGGAATGGGTTGAATCGGTTGAAAAATGTAGAAATGAGAAGGGAAAAGGGAATTGGGTGTGAATTTCAAAATAAAAGATGTGAAGTTTTTGGTAAGTGGGAAGTTGTGGAATAGGTAGAAAAATGATGAACAGTTGAAAGTTGGAATGGGTTGAATCGGTTGAAAAATGTAGAAATGAGAAGGGAAAAAGGAATTGGGTGTGAATTTCAAAATAAAAGATGTGAAGTATTTGGGAAGTTGTGGAATAGGTAGAAAAATGATGAACAGTAGAAAGTTGGAATGGGTTGAATCGGTTGAAAAATGTAGAAATTAGAGTACAAAAACGGAATTTGAGAGAATTTTGGTTGAATTTCAAAATAAAAGATGTGAAGTTTTTGGTAAGTGGGAAGTTGTGGAATAGGTAGAAAAATGATGAACAGTTGAAAGTTGGAATGGGTTGAATCGGTTGAAAAATGTAGAAATGAGAAGGGAAAAGGAAATTGGGTGTGAATTTCAAAATAAAAGATGTGAAGTTTTTGGTTAGTGGGAAGTTGTGGAATAGGTAGAAAAATGATGAACAGTTGAAAGTTAGAATGGGTTGAATCGGTTGAAAAATGTAGAAATGAGAAGGGAAAAGGAATTGGGTGTGAATTTCAAAATAAAAGATGTGAAGCTTTTGGTAAGTGGGAAGTTGTGGAATCGGTAGAAAAGTAATGAACAGTTGAAAGTTGGAATGGGTTGAATCGGTTGAAAAATGTAGAAATTAGAGTGGAAAAACGAAATTTTAGAGAATTTTGGTTGAATTTCAAAATAAAAGATGTGAAGTTTTTGGGAAGTGGGACGTTGTGGAATAGGTAGGCAAAAGATGAACAGTTGAAAGTTGGAACGAGTTGAATCGGTTGAAAAATGTAGAAGTTAGAGCTGAAAAACGAAATTTTGTGAAAATTTGTCGGAATTTTTAACGTGAAAACGTGAAATTTTTGAATTTGGGAATTTTGGGAATGTCGAGAATCCTTCCGAATGTGATTAGAATGTGCTGAATGATGTGAATTTCAAATTGGAACGACGTAAACGTGAAATGTCGAATGTGCCATTAAGAATGAATGGGGAAAAATTTGTCGGAATTTGGGGAATTTTGCGGAATCGGAAAATGTTCGGAATGAGAAAAATACAAGCCACCCTTTCCTGAATATTTGGAATACGTGAAAAGTGGAATGGAGTGAATCGGGTGAATTTTGTGAAAGAAGAAGCGGGACAAAAAAGTGAGGAGAATAAAATATAATAATAATAATAACTAGAATTTTGCAATTTCTGGAGAAATTGCGTGTGAAGGCGAAATGTATGAATAACTTTTTCGGGGAATGCTGCCGAACGATGTTGAAACGTGTTGAATTACTTGAGAAATGTAGAATATTTGGAGAATTTGTGGTGAATTTCAAAATTGAAAGTTTGGAATATTTGGTAAGTGGGAAGTTGTGGAATAGGTAGGCAGAAGATGAACAGCTGAAAGTTGGAATGGGTTGAATCGGTTGAAAAATGTAGAAATTAGAGTAGAAAAACGAAATTTTGGAGAATTTGGTTGAATTTCGAATTTGGAATTTTTGGTAAGTGGGAAGTTGTGGAATAGGCAGGCAAAAGATGTACAGTTGAAAGTTGGAACGGGTTGAATCAGTTGAAAAATATAGAAGTTAGAGCAAATGTTGAATCCCCATAGAGAATGAATGGGAAAATAAAAAAAGCAATTGCGCCAAAATCTTTCTAAATTTGGAAAAAAAACAAAAAACGGCCTCAAGAGGTTCACTTTTGGGGTAAAAATGTTGAAACGGGTTAAATCGGACAAAAAACGAAAAAGTTAGCAATTGTAGCTATTTGGGGCACTTAGTGTTGAAATAAGGTCACTTCCGGTTTGATTCGGGTCATTTCCGGTCTAATTTGGGTCACTTCCGGTTTATTTGGGTCACTTCCGGTTTAAAACAGGTCACTTCCGGTTTAGCTGAGGTCACTTCTGGTTTATTTGGGGTCACTTCCGGTCTAAAAAGGTCACTTCCGGTTCATTTGTGGTCACTTCCGGTTTGATTTGGGGTCACTTCCGGTTTACCAGAGGTCACTTCCGGTCTATTTGGGGTCACTTCCGGTCTATTTGGGGTCACTTCCGGTTTATTTGGGTCACTTCCGGTTTAATTTGGGTCACTTCCGGTTCGTCTGAGGTCACTTCCGGTTTATTAGGGGTCATTTCCGGTCTAAAAAGGTCACTTCCGGTACATTTGGGGTCACTTCCGGTTTGATTTGGGGTCACTTCCGGTTTACCTGAGGTCACTTCCGGTCTATTTGGGGTCACTTTCGGTTTGATTTGGGGCACTTCCGGTTCATTCTGGGTTCATTGGTGGCACTTCAGGGTCATCCAAGATGGCCGCCACACTGGAATTGGGGGTCAAGGGTTGAATTGTGTAAGCATAGTGGAAGTGGGGGTGAATGGGAGTGAATGTGGTAAGCATAAGATGAATAAAGGGAATAAATGTGGAATGGGTTGAATCGGTCGAAAAATGTAGAAATTAGAGTGGAAAAACGAAATTTTGGAGAATTTGGTTGAATTTCAAATGTGAAAGTTCGGAATTTTTGGTAAGTGGGAAGTTGTGGAATAGGTAGGCAAAAGATGAACAGTTGAAAGTTGGAATGGGTTGAATCGGTTGAAAAATGTAGAAATTAGAGTGGAAAAACTGAATTTTGGAGAATTTTGGTTGAATTTCAAATTTGAAAATTTGGAATTTTTGGTAAGTGGGAAGTTGTGGAATAGGTAGGCAAAAGATGAACAGTTGAAAGTTGGAATGGGTTGAATCGGTTGAAAAATGTAGAAATTAGAGTAGAAAAACAGAATTTGAGAGAATTTTGGTTGAATTTCAAATTTGAAAATTTGGAATTTTTGGTAAGTGGGAAGTTGTGGAATAGGTAGGCAAAAGATGAACAGTTGAAAGTTGGAATGGGTTGAATCGGTTGAAAAATGTAGAAGTTAGAGGTGAAAAACGAAATTTTGTGAAATGTGGAATGTGCCATTAAGAATGGATGGGGAAAAATTTGTCGGAATTTTGGGAATTTTGCGGAATCGGAAAATTTTCGGAATGAGAAAAATACAAGCGCTCATGTCGTGAATATTTGGAATACGTGAAAAGTGGAATGGAGTGAATCGGATGAATTTTGTGGAAGAAGAAGCGGGACAAAAAAGTGGCGGGAATAAAATAGAATAATAATAATAACTAGAATTTTGCAATTTCTGGAGAAATTGCGTGTGAAGGCGAAATGTATGAATAACTTCTTCGGGGAATGCTGCCGAACGATGTTGAAACGTGTTGAATTACTTGAGAAATGTAGAATATTTGGAGAATTTGTGGCGAATTTCAAAATAAAAGATGTGAAGTTTTTGGTAAGTGGGAAGTTGTGGAATAGGTCGAAAAATGATGAACAGTTGAAAGTTGGAATGGGTTGAATCGGTTGAAAAATGTAGAAATGAGAAGGGAAAAAGTAATTGGGTGTGAATTTCAAAATAAAAGATGTGAAGGTTTTGGGAAGTTGTGGAATAGGTCGAAAAATGATGAACAGTTGAAAGTTGGAATGGGTTGAATGGGTTGAAAAATGTAGAAATTAGAAGGGAAAAGGGAATTGGGTGTGAATTTCAAAATAAAAGATGTGAAGTTTTTGGTAAGTGGGAAGTTGTGGAATAGGTAGAAAAGTGATGAACAGTTGAAAGTTGGAATGGGTTGAATCGGTTGAAAAATGTAGAAATGAGAAGGGAAAAGGAATTGAGTGTGAATTTCAAAATAAAAGATGGGAAGTTTTTGGTAAGTGGGAAGTTGTGGAATAGGTAGAAAAATGATGAACAGTTGAAAGTTGGAATGGGTTGAATCGGTTGAAAAATGTAGAAATGAGAAGGGAAAAGGGAATTGGGTGTGAATTTCAAAATAAAAGATGTGAAGTTTTTGGTAAGTGGGAAGTTGTGGAATAGGTAGAAAAATGAAGAACAGTTGAAAGTTGGAATGGGTTGAATCGGTTGAAAAATGTAGAAATGAGAAGGGAAAAGGGAATTGGGTGTGAATTTAAAAATAAAAGATGTGAAGATTTTGGTAAGTGGGAAGTTGTGGAATAGGTAGAAAAATGATGAACAGTTGAAAGTTTGAATGGGTTGAATCGGTTGAAAAATGTAGAAATGAGAAGGGAAAAAGGAATTGGGTGTGAATTTCAAAATAAAAGATGTGAAGTATTTGGGAAGTTGTGGAATAGGTAGAAAAATGATGAACAGTTGAAAGTTGGAATGGGTTGAATCGGTTGAAAAATGTAGAAATTAGAGTACAAAAACGGAATTTGAGAGAATTTTGGTTGAATTTCAAAATAAAAGATGTGAAGTTTTTGGTAAGTGGGAAGTTGTGGAATAGGTAGAAAAATGATGAACAGTTGAAAGTTGGAATGGGTTGAATCGGTTGAAAAATGTAGAAATGAGAAGGGAAAAGGAAATTGGGTGTGAATTTCAAAATAAAAGATGTGAAGTTTTTGGTAAGTGGGAAGTTGTGGAATAGGTCGAAAAATGATGAACAGTTGAAAGTTGGAATGGGTTGAATCGGTTGAAAAATGTAGAAATGAGAAGGGAAAAGGGAATTGGGTGTGAATTTCAAAATAAAAGATGTGAAGTTTTTGGTAAGTGGGAAGTTGTGGAATAGGTAGAAAAATGATGAACAGTTGAAAGTTGGAATGGGTTGAATCGGTTGAAAAATGTAGAAATGAGAAGGGAAAAGGGAATTAGGTGTGAATTTCAAAATAAAAGAATTGAAGTTTTTGGTAAGTGGGAAGTTGTGGAATAGGTAGAAAAATGATGAACAGTTGAAAGTTGGAATGGGTTGAATCGGTTGAAAAATGTAGAAATGAGAAGGGAAAAAGGAATTGGGTGTGAATTTCAAAATAAAAGATGTGAAGTTTTTGGGAAGTTGTGGAATAGGTAGAAACATGATGAACAGTTGAAAGTTGGAATGGGTTGAATCGGTTGAAAAATGTAGAAATTAGAGTACAAAAACGGAATTTGAGAGAATCTTGGTTGAATTTCAAAATAAAAGATGTGAAATTTTTGGTAAGTGGGAAGTTGTGGAATAGGTAGAAAAATGATGAACAGTTGAAAGTTGGAATGGGTTGAATCGGTTGAAAAATGTAGAAATGAGAAGGGAAAAGGGAATTGGGTGTGAATTTCAAAATAAAAGATGTGAAGTTTTTGGCAAATGGGAAGTTGTGGAATAGGTCGAAAAATGATGAACAGTTGAAAGTTGGAATGGGTTGAATCGGTTGAAAAATGTAGAAATGAGAAGGGAAAGGGAATTGGGTGTGAATTTCAAAATAAAAGATGTGAAGCTTTTGGTAAGTGGGAAGTTGTGGAATCGGTAGAAAAATAATGAACAGTTGAAAGTTGGAATGGGTTGAATCGGTTGAAAAATGTAGAAATTAGAGTAGAAAAACGAAATTTTAGAGAATTTTGGTTGAATTTCAAAATAAAAGATGTGAAGTTTTTGGTAAGTGGGACGTTGTGGAATAGGTAGGCAAAGGATGAACAGTTGAAAGTTTGAACGAGTTGAATCGGTTGAAAAATGTAGAAGTTAGAGGTGAAAAACGAAATTTTGTGAAAATTTGTCGGAATTTTTAACGTGAAAACGTGAAATTTTCGAATTTGGGAATTTTGGGAATGTCGAGAATCCTTCCGAATGTGATTAGAATGTGTTGAATGATGTGAATTTGAAATTGGAACGACGTAAATGTGAAATGTAGAATGTGCCATTAAGAATGAATGGGGAAAAATTTGTCGGAATTTTGGGAATTTTGCGGAATCGGTAAATTTTCGGAACGAGAAAAATGGAAGCGCTCGTCGCGTGAATATTTGGAATACGTGAAAAGTGGAATGGAGTGAATCGGATGAATTATGTGGAAGATGAAACGTGTCGAAAAAGTGTGGAGAATAAAATAGAAGAATAATAATAATAACTAGAATTTTGCAATTTCTGGAGAAATTGCGTGTGAAGGCGAAATGTATGAATAACTTCTTCGGGGAATGCTGCCGAACGATGTTGAAACGTGTTGAATTACTTGAGAAATGTAGAATATTTGGAGAATTTGTGGCGAATTTCAAAATAAAAGATGTGAAGTTTTTGGTAAGTGGGAAGTTGTGGAATAGGTCGAAAAATGATGAACAGTTGAAAGTTGGAATGGGTTGAATTGGTTGAAAAATGTAGAAATGAGAAGGGAAAAAGGAATTGGGTGTGAATTTCAAAATAAAAGATGTGAAGGTTTTGGGAAGTTGTGGAATAGGTCGAAAAATGATGAACAGTTGAAAGTTGGAATGGGTTGAATCGGTTGAAAAATGTAGAAATGAGAAGGGAAAAGGGAATTGGGTGTGAATTTCAAAATAAAAGATGTGAAGTTTTTGGTAAGTGGGAAGTTGTGGAATAGGTCGAAAAATGATGAACAGTTGAAAGTTGGAATGGGTTGAATCGGTTGAAAAATGTAGAAATGAGAAGGGAAAAGGGAATTGGGTGTGAATTTCAAAATAAAAGATGTGAAGTTTTTGGTAAGTGGGAAGTTGTGGAATAGGTAGAAAAATGATGAACAGTTGAAAGTTGGAATGGGTTGAATCGGTTGAAAAATGTAGAAATGAGAAGGGAAAAGGGAATTAGGTGTGAATTTCAAAATAAAAGAATTGAAGTTTTTGGTAAGTGGGAAGTTGTGGAATAGGTAGAAAAATGATGAACAGTTGAAAGTTGGAATGGGTTGAATCGGTTGAAAAATGTAGAAATGAGAAGGGAAAAAGGAATTGGGTGTGAATTTCAAAATAAAAGATGTGAAGTTTTTGGGAAGTTGTGGAATAGGTAGAAACATGATGAACAGTTGAAAGTTGGAATGGGTTGAATCGGTTGAAAAATGTAGAAATTAGAGTACAAAAACGGAATTTGAGAGAATCTTGGTTGAATTTCAAAATAAAAGATGTGAAATTTTTGGTAAGTGGGAAGTTGTGGAATAGGTAGAAAAATGATGAACAGTTGAAAGTTGGAATGGGTTGAATCGGTTGAAAAATGTAGAAATGAGAAGGGAAAAGGGAATTGGGTGTGAATTTCAAAATAAAAGATGTGAAGTTTTTGGTAAATGGGAAGTTGTGGAATAGGTCGAAAAATGATGAACAGTTGAAAGTTGGAATGGGTTGAATCGGTTGAAAAATGTAGAAATGAGAAGGGAAAGGGAATTGGGTGTGAATTTCAAAATAAAAGATGTGAAGCTTTTGGTAAGTGGGAAGTTGTGGAATCGGTAGAAAAATAATGAACAGTTGAAAGTTGGAATGGGTTGAATCGGTTGAAAAATGTAGAAATTAGAGTAGAAAAACGAAATTTTAGAGAATTTTGGTTGAATTTCAAAATAAAAGATGTGAAGTTTTTGGTAAGTGGGACGTTGTGGAATAGGTAGGCAAAGGATGAACAGTTGAAAGTTTGAACGAGTTGAATCGGTTGAAAAATGTAGAAGTTAGAGGTGAAAAACGAAATTTTGTGAAAATTTGTCGGAATTTTTAACGTGAAAACGTGAAATTTTCGAATTTGGGAATTTTGGGAATGTCGAGAATCCTTCCGAATGTGATTAGAATGTGTTGAATGATGTGAATTTGAAATTGGAACGACGTAAATGTGAAATGTAGAATGTGCCATTAAGAATGAATGGGGAAAAATTTGTCGGAATTTTGGGAATTTTGCGGAATCGGTAAATTTTCGGAACGAGAAAAATGGAAGCGCTCGTCGCGTGAATATTTGGAATACGTGAAAAGTGGAATGGAGTGAATCGGATGAATTATGTGGAAGATGAAACGTGTCGAAAAAGTGTGGAGAATAAAATAGAAGAATAATAATAATAACTAGAATTTTGCAATTTCTGGAGAAATTGCGTGTGAAGGCGAAATGTATGAATAACTTCTTCGGGGAATGCTGCCGAACGATGTTGAAACGTGTTGAATTACTTGAGAAATGTAGAATATTTGGAGAATTTGTGGCGAATTTCAAAATAAAAGATGTGAAGTTTTTGGTAAGTGGGAAGTTGTGGAATAGGTCGAAAAATGATGAACAGTTGAAAGTTGGAATGGGTTGAATTGGTTGAAAAATGTAGAAATGAGAAGGGAAAAAGGAATTGGGTGTGAATTTCAAAATAAAAGATGTGAAGGTTTTGGGAAGTTGTGGAATAGGTCGAAAAATGATGAACAGTTGAAAGTTGGAATGGGTTGAATCGGTTGAAAAATGTAGAAATGAGAAGGGAAAAGGGAATTGGGTGTGAATTTCAAAATAAAAGATGTGAAGTTTTTGGTAAGTGGGAAGTTGTGGAATAGGTCGAAAAATGATGAACAGTTGAAAGTTGGAATGGGTTGAATCGGTTGAAAAATGTAGAAATGAGAAGGGAAAAGGGAATTGGGTGTGAATTTCAAAATAAAAGATGTGAAGTTTTTGGTAAGTGGGAAGTTGTGGAATAGGTAGAAAAATGATGAACAGTTGAAAGTTGGAATGGGTTGAATCGGTTGAAAAATGTAGAAATGAGAAGGGAAAAGGGAATTAGGTGTGAATTTCAAAATAAAAGAATTGAAGTTTTTGGTAAGTGGGAAGTTGTGGAATAGGTAGAAAAATGATGAACAGTTGAAAGTTGGAATGGGTTGAATCGGTTGAAAAATGTAGAAATGAGAAGGGAAAAAGGAATTGGGTGTGAATTTCAAAATAAAAGATGTGAAGTTTTTGGGAAGTTGTGGAATAGGTAGAAACATGATGAACAGTTGAAAGTTGGAATGGGTTGAATCGGTTGAAAAATGTAGAAATTAGAGTACAAAAACGGAATTTGAGAGAATCTTGGTTGAATTTCAAAATAAAAGATGTGAAATTTTTGGTAAGTGGGAAGTTGTGGAATAGGTAGAAAAATGATGAACAGTTGAAAGTTGGAATGGGTTGAATCGGTTGAAAAATGTAGAAATGAGAAGGGAAAAGGGAATTGGGTGTGAATTTCAAAATAAAAGATGTGAAGTTTTTGGTAAATGGGAAGTTGTGGAATAGGTCGAAAAATGATGAACAGTTGAAAGTTGGAATGGGTTGAATCGGTTGAAAAATGTAGAAATGAGAAGGGAAAGGGAATTGGGTGTGAATTTCAAAATAAAAGATGTGAAGCTTTTGGTAAGTGGGAAGTTGTGGAATCGGTAGAAAAATAATGAACAGTTGAAAGTTGGAATGGGTTGAATCGGTTGAAAAATGTAGAAATTAGAGTAGAAAAACGAAATTTTAGAGAATTTTGGTTGAATTTCAAAATAAAAGATGTGAAGTTTTTGGTAAGTGGGACGTTGTGGAATAGGTAGGCAAAGGATGAACAGTTGAAAGTTTGAACGAGTTGAATCGGTTGAAAAATGTAGAAGTTAGAGGTGAAAAACGAAATTTTGTGAAAATTTGTCGGAATTTTTAACGTGAAAACGTGAAATTTTCGAATTTGGGAATTTTGGGAATGTCGAGAATCCTTCCGAATGTGATTAGAATGTGTTGAATGATGTGAATTTGAAATTGGAACGACGTAAATGTGAAATGTAGAATGTGCCATTAAGAATGAATGGGGAAAAATTTGTCGGAATTTTGGGAATTTTGCGGAATCGGTAAATTTTCGGAACGAGAAAAATGGAAGCGCTCGTCGCGTGAATATTTGGAATACGTGAAAAGTGGAATGGAGTGAATCGGATGAATTATGTGGAAGATGAAACGTGTCGAAAAAGTGTGGAGAATAAAATAGAAGAATAATAATAATAATAATAATAATAGAGAATGGTGTAGAATAACATATGTGTGAAGGCCTTCGCCTTCACACAATAATAATAATAGAGAATGGTGTAGAATAACATATGTGTGAAGGCCTTCGCCTTCACACAATAATAATAATAGAGAATGGTGTAGAATAACATATGTGTGAAGGCCTTCGCCTTCACACAATAAAGTAAATGGAGTAGAATAACATATGTGTGAAGGCCTTCGCCTTCACACAACGAAAGTGACCCCAAATAGACCGGAAGTGACCTCAGGTAAACCGGAAGTGACCCCAAATCAAACCGGAAGTGACCCCAAATGTACCGGAAGTGACCTTTTTAGACCGGAAATGACCCCTAATAAACCGGAAGTGACCTTAGACGAACCGGAAGTGACCCAAATTAAACCGGAAGTGACCCAAATAAACCGGAAGTGACCCCAAGTAGACCGGAAGTGACCCCAAATAGACCGGAAGTGACCTCTGGTAAACCGGAAGTGACCCCAAATCAAACCGGAAGTGACCCCAAATGTACCGGAAGTGACCTTTTTAGACCGGAAATGACCCCTAATAAACCGGAAGTGACCTTAGACGAACCGGAAGTGACCCAAATTAAACCGGAAGTGACCCAAATATTCGACATTTCACAAAATTTCGTTTTTCACCTCTAACTTCTACATTTTTCAACCGATTCAACCCATTCCAACTGTTCATCTTTTGCCTACCTATTCCACAACTTCCCATTTACTAAAAATTCCAAATTTTCAAATTTGAAATTCAACCAAAATTCTCTCTAATTCCGTTATTCCACTCTAATTTCTACATTTTTCAACCGATTCAACCCATTCCAACTTTCAACTGTTCATCTTTTGCCTACCTATTCCACAACTTCCCACTTACCAAAAATTCCAAATTCTCAAATTTGAAATTCAACCAAAATTCTCTAAAATTTCGTTTTTCTACTCTAATTTCTACATTTTTCGACCGATTCAACCCATTCCAAATGCATTCACCTTATGCTTCCCACATTCACTCCCATTCACCCCCACTTCCACTACGCTTACACATTCAACCCTTGACCCCCAATTCCAGTGTGGCGGCCATCTTGGATTGACCCTCAAGTGCCCCCAATGAACCCAAAATGAACCGGAAGTGCCCCAAATCAAACCGAAAGTGACCCCAAATAGACCGGAAGTGACCTCAGGTAAACCGGAAGTGACCCCAAATCAAACCGGAAGTGACCCCAAACGTACCGGAAGTGACCTTTTTAGACCGGAAATGACCCCTAATAAACAGGAAGTGACCTCAGACGAACCGGAAGTGACCCAAATTAAACCGGAAGTGACCCAAATAAACCGGAAGTGACCCCAAATAGACCGGAAGTGACCTCTGGTAAACCGGAAGTGACCCTAAATCAAACCGGAAGTGACCCCAAATGAACCGGAAGTGACCTTTTTAGACCGGAAGTGACCCCTAATAAACCGGAAGTGACCTCAGACGAACCGGAAGTGACCCAAATTAAACCGGAAGTGACCCAAATAAACCGGAAGTGACCCCAAATAGACCAGAAGTGACCCGAATCAAACCGGAAGTGACCTTATTTCAACACTGAGTGGCCCAAATAGCTACATTTGCGCTAACTTTTTCGTTTTTTGTCTGATTTAACCCGTTTCAACATTTTTACCCCAAAAGTGAATCTCCTGAGGCCGTTTTTTTTGTTTTGTTCCAAATTTAGAAAGATTTTGGCGCAATTGCTTTTTTTTATTTTCCCATTCATTCTCTATGGGGATTCAACATTTGCTCTAACTTCTACATTTTTTAACTGATTCAACCCGTTCCAACTTTCAACTGTACATCTTTTGCCTACCTATTCCACAACTTCCCACTTACCAAAAATTCCAAATTCGAAATTCAACCAAATTCTCCAAAATTTCGTTTTTCTACTCTAATTTCTACATTTTTCAACCGATTCAACCCATTCCAACTTTCAACTGTTCATCTTTTGCCTACCTATTCCACAACTTCCCACTTACCAAATATTCCAAACTTTCAATTTTGAAATTCACCACAAATTCTCCAAATATTCTACATTTCTCAAGTAATTCAACACGTTTCAACATCATTCGGCAGCATTCCCCGAAAAAGTTATTCATACATTTCGCCTTCACACGCAATTTCTCCAGAAATTGCAAAATTCTAGTTATTGTGTGAAGGCGAAGGCCTTCACACATATGTTATTCTACACCATTCTCTATTATTGTGTGAAGGCGAAGGCCTTCACACATATGTTATTCTACTCCATTCACTTTATTATTATTATTATTATTATTATTCTTCTATTTTATTCTCCTCACTTTTCTGTCCCGCTTCTTCTTTCACAAAATTCATCCGATTCACTCCATTCCACTTTTCACGTATTCCAAATATTCAGGAAAGGGTGGCTTGTATTTTTCTCATTCCGAAAATTTTCCGATTCCGCAAAATTCCCAAAATTCCGACAAATTTTTCCCCATCCATTCTTAATGGCACATTCGACATTTCACAAAATTTCGTTTTTCACCTCTAACTTCTACATTTTTCAACCGATTCAACCCATTCCAACTTTCAACTGTTAATTTTTTGCCTACCTATTCCACAACTTCCCACTTACCAAAAATTCCAAATTTTCAAATTTGAAATTCAACCAAAATTCTCTAAAATTCCGTTATTCCACTCTACTTTCTACATTTTTCAACCGATTCAACCCATTCCAACTTTCAACTGTTCATCTTTTGCCTACCTATTCCACAACTTCCCACTTACCAAAAATTCCAAATTCTCAAATTTGAAATTCAACCAAAATTCTCTAAAATTTCGTTTTTCTACTCTAATTTCTACATTTTTCGACCGATTCAACCCATTCCACATTTATTCCCCTTATTCACCTTATGCTTCCCACATTCACTCCCATTCACCCCCACTTCCACTATGCTTCCCACATTCACTCCCATTCACCCCCACTTCCACTATGCTTACACAATTCAACCCTTGACCCCCAATTCCAGTGTGGCGGCCATCTTGGATGACCCTGAAGTGCCCCCAATGAACCCAGAATGAACCGGAAGTGCCCCAAATCAAACCGAAAGTGACCCCAAATAGACCGGAAGTGACCTCAGGTAAACCGGAAGTGACCCCAAATCAAACCGGAAGTGACCCCAAATGTACCGGAAGTGACCTTTTTAGACCGGAAACAACCCCTTATAAACCGGAAGTGACCTCAGACGAACCGGAAGTGACCCAAATTAAACCGGAAGTGACCCAAATAAACCGGAAGTGACCTCAAATAGACCAGAAGTGACCCCAAATAGACCGGAAGTGACCTCGGGTAAACCGGAAGTGACCCCAAATCAAACCGGAAGTGACCCCAAATGTACCGGAAGTGATCTTTTTAGACCGGAAATGACCCCTGATAAACCGGAAGTGACCTCAGACGAACCGGAAGTGACCCAAATTAAACCGGAAGTGACCCAAATAAAATATGTGAAGTTTTTGGGAAGTTGTGGAATAGGTCGAAAAATGATGAACAGTTGAAAGTTGGAATGGGTTGAATCGGTTGAAAAATGTAGAAATGAGAAGGGAAAAGGGAATTGGGTGTGAATTTCAAAATAAAAGATGTGAAGTTTTTGGTAAGTGGGAAGTTGTGGAATAGGTAGAAAAATGATGAACAGTTGAAAGTTGGAATGGGTTGAATCGGTTGAAAAATGTAGAAATGAGAAGGGAAAAGGGAATTGGGTGTGAATTTCAAAATAAAAGATGTGAAGTTTTTGGTAAGTGGGAAGTTGTGGAATAGGTAGAAAAATGATGAACAGTTGAAAGTTGGAATGGGTTGAATCGGTTGAAAAATGTAGAAAGGAGAAGGGAAAAGGGAATTGAGTGTGAATTTCAAAATAAAAGATGTGAAGTTTTTGGGAAGTTGTGGAATAGGTAGAAAAATGATGAACAGTAGAAAGTTGGAATGGGTTGAATCGGTTGAAAAATGTAGAAATGAGAAGGGAAAAGGGAATTGGGTGTGAATTTCAAAATAAAAGATGTGAAGTTTTTGGTAAGTGGGAAGTTGTGGAATAGGTAGAAAAATGATGAACAGTTGAAAGTTGGAATGGGTTGAATCGGTTGAAAAATGTAGAAATGAGAAGGGAAAAAGGAATTGGGTGTGAATTTCAAAATAAAAGATGTGAAGTATTTGGGAAGTTGTGGAATAGGTAGAAAAATGATGAACAGTTCAAAGTTGGAATGGGTTGAATCGGTTGAAAAATGTAGAAATTAGAGTACAAAAACGGAATTTGAGAGAATTTTGGTTGAATTTCAAAATAAAAGATGTGAAGTTTTTGGTAAGTGGGAAGTTGTGGAATAGGTAGAAAAATGATGAACAGTTGAAAGTTGGAATGGGTTGAATCGGTTGAAAAATGTAGAAATTAGAGTAGAAAAACGGAATTTAAGAGAATTTTAGTTGAATTTCAAAATAAAAGATGTGAAGTTTTTGGTAAGTGGAACGTTGTGGAATAGGTAGGCAAAAGATGAACAGTTGAAAGTTGGAACGAGTTGAATCGGTTGAAAAATGTAGAAGTTAGAGGTGAAAAACGAAATTTTGTGAAAATTTGTCGGAATTTATAACGTGAAAACGTGAAATTTTCGAATTTGGGAATTTTGGGAATGTCGAGAATCCTTCCGAATGTGATTAGAATGTGCTGAATGATGTGAATTTCAAATTGGAACGACGTAAATGTGAAATGTCGAATGTGCCATTAAGAATGAATGGGGAAAAATTTGTCGGAATTTTGGGAATTTTGCGGAATCGGAAAATTTTCGGAACGAGCAAAATACAAGCGCTCGTCGCGTGAATATTTGGAATACGTGAAAAGTGGAATGGAGTGAATCGGATGAATTATGTGGAAGATGAAACGTGTCAAAAAAGTGTGGAGAAACGTAGAGAATAATAATAATAATAACTAGAATTTTGCAATTTCTGGAGAAATTGCGTGTGAAGGCGAAATGTATGAATAACTTTTTCGGGGAATGCTGCCGAACGATGTTGAAACGTGTTGAATTACTTGAGAAATGTAGAATATTTGGAGAATTTGTGGTGAATTTCAAAATTGAAAGTTTGGAATATTTGGTAAGTGGGAAGTTGTGGAATAGGTAGGCAAAAGATGAACAGTTGAAAGTTGGAATGGGTTGAATCGGTAGAAAAATGTAGAAGTTAGAGTAGAAAAACGAAATTTTGGAGAATTTGGTTGAATTTTAAATTTGGAATTGTTGGTAAGTGGGAAGTTGTGGAATAGGTAGGCGAAAGATGAACAGTTTAAAGTTGGAACGGGTTGAATCAGTTAAAAAATGTAGAAGTTAGAGCAAATGTTGAATCCCCATAGAGAATGAATGGGAAAATAAAAAAAAGCAATTGCGCCAAAATCTTTCTAAATTTGGAACAAAACCAAAAAAAACGGCCTCAGGAGGTTCACTTTTGGGGTAAAAATGTTGAAACGGGTTAAATCGGACAAAAAACGAAGACGTTAGCGCAAATGTAGCCATTTGGGGCACTTAGTGTTGAAATAAGGTCACTTCCGGCTTGATTCGGGTCATTTCCGGTGTAATTTGGGTCACTTCCGGTTTATTTGGGTCACTTCCGGTTTAAAGTAGGTCACTTCCGGTTTAGCTGAGGTCACTTCCGGTTTATTTGGGGTCATTTCCGGTCTAAAAAGGTCACTTCCGGTTCATTTTGGGTCACTTCCGGTTTGATTTGGGGTGACTTCCGGTTTACCAGAGGTCACTTCCGGTCTATTTGGGGTCACTTCCGGTCTATTTGGGGTCACTTCCGGTTTATTTGGGTCACTTCCGGTTTAAAACAGGTCACTTCCGGTCTAGCTGAGGTCACTTCCGGTTTATTTGGGGTCATTTCCGGTCTAAAAAGGTAACTTCCGGTTCATTTTGGGTCACTTCCGGTTTGATTTGGGGTCACTTCCGGTTTACCAGAGGTCACTTCCGGTCTATTTGGGGTCACTTCCGGTCTATTTGGGGTCACTTCCGGTTTATTTGGGTCACTTCCGGTTTAATTTGGGTCACTTCCGGTTCGTCTGAGGTCACTTCCGGTTTATTAGGGGTCATTTCCGGTCTAAAAAGGCCACTTCCGGTACATTTGGGGTCACTTCCGGTTTGATTTGGGGTCACTTCCGGTTTACCTGAGGTCACTTCCGGTCTATTTGGGGTCACTTTCGGTTTGATCTGGGGCACTTCCGGTTCATTTTGGGTTCATTGGGGGCACTTGAGGGTCAATCCAAGATGGCCGCCACACTGGAATTGGGGGTCAAGGGTTGAATGTGTAGGCGTAGTGGAAGTGGGGGTGAATGGGAGTGAATGTGGGAAGCATAAGGTGAATGCATTTGGAATGGGTTGAATCGGTTGAAAAATGTAGAAATTAGAGTGGAATAACGGAATTTGAGAGAATTTTGGTTGAATTTCAAATTTGAGAATTTGGAATTTTTGGTAAGTGGGAAGTTGTGGAATAGGTAGGCAAAAGATGAACAGTTGAAAGTTGGAATGGGTTGAATCGGTTGAAAAATGTAGAAGTTAGAGGTGAAACACGAAATTTTGTGAAATGTGGGGTCACTTTCGGTTTGATTTGGGGCACTTCCGGTTCATTCTGGGTTCATTGGTGGCACTTCAGGGTCATCCAAGATGGCCGCCACACTGGAATTGGGGGTCAAGGGTTGAATTGTGTAAGCATAGTGGAAGTGGGGGTGAATGGGAGTGAATGTGGTAAGCATAAGATGAATAAAGGGAATAAATGTGGAATGGGTTGAATCGGTCGAAAAATGTAGAAATTAGAGTGGAAAAACGAAATTTTGGAGAATTTGGTTGAATTTCAAATGTGAAAGTTCGGAATTTTTGGTAAGTGGGAAGTTGTGGAATAGGTAGGCAAAAGATGAACAGTTGAAAGTTGGAATGGGTTGAATCGGTTGAAAAATGTAGAAATTAGAGTGGAAAAACTGAATTTTGGAGAATTTTGGTTGAATTTCAAATTTGAAAATTTGGAATTTTTGGTAAGTGGGAAGTTGTGGAATAGGTAGGCAAAAGATGAACAGTTGAAAGTTGGAATGGGTTGAATCGGTTGAAAAATGTAGAAATTAGAGTAGAAAAACAGAATTTGAGAGAATTTTGGTTGAATTTCAAATTTGAAAATTTGGAATTTTTGGTAAGTGGGAAGTTGTGGAATAGGTAGGCAAAAGATGAACAGTTGAAAGTTGGAATGGGTTGAATCGGTTGAAAAATGTAGAAGTTAGAGGTGAAAAACGAAATTTTGTGAAATGTGGAATGTGCCATTAAGAATGGATGGGGAAAAATTTGTCGGAATTTTGGGAATTTTGCGGAATCGGAAAATTTTCGGAATGAGAAAAATACAAGCGCTCATGTCGTGAATATTTGGAATACGTGAAAAGTGGAATGGAGTGAATCGGATGAATTTTGTGGAAGAAGAAGCGGGACAAAAAAGTGGCGGGAATAAAATAGAATAATAATAATAATAAAGTAAATGGAGTAGAATAACATATGTGTGAAGGCCTTCGCCTTCACACAATAAGAATGGTGTAGAATAACATATGTGTGAAGGCCTTCGCCTTCACACAACTAGAATTTTGCAATTTCTGGAGAAATTGCGTGTGAAGGCGAAATGTATGAATAACTTTTTCGGGGAATGCTGCCGAACGATGTTGAAACGTGTTGAATTACTTGAGAAATGTAGAATATTTGGAGAATTTGTGGTGAATTTCAAAATTGAAAGTTTGGAATATTTGGTAAGTGGGAAGTTGTGGAATAGGTAGGCAAAAGATGAACAGTTGAAAGTTGGAATGGGTTGAATCGGTAGAAAAATTTAGAAGTTAGAGTAGAAAAACGAAATTTTGGAGAATTTGGTTGAATTTTAAATTTGGAATTGTTGGTAAGTGGGAAGTTGTGGAATAGGTAGGCAAAAGATGAACAGTTGAAAGTTGGAACGGGTTGAATCAGTTAAAAAATGTAGAAGTTAGAGCAAATGTTGAATCCCCATAGAGAATGAATGGGAAAATAAAAAAAAGCAATTGCGCCAAAATCTTTCTAGATTTGGAACAAAACCAAAAAAAACGGCCTCAGGAGGTTCACTTTTGGGGTAAAAATGTTGAAACGGGTTAAATCGGACAAAAAACGAAATAGTTAGCGCAAATGTAGCTATTTGGGGCACTTAGTGTTGAAATAAGGTCAATTCCGGCTTGATTCGGGTCATTTCCGGTCTAATTTGGGTCACTTCCGGTTTATTTGGGTCACTTCCGGTTTAATTTGGGTCACTTCCGGTTCATCTGAGGTCACTTCCGGTTTATTAGGGGTCATTTCCGGTCTAAAAAGGTCACTTCCGGTACATTTGGGGTCACTTCCGGTTTGCCTGAGGTCACTTCCGGTCTATTTGGGGTCACTTCCGGTCTATTTGGGGTCACTTCCGGTTTATTTGGGTCACTTCCGGTTTAATTTGGTTCACTTCCGGTTCGTCTGAGGTCACTTCCGGTTTATCAGGGGTCATTTCCGGTCTAAAAAGGTCACTTCCGGTACATTTGGGGTCACTTCCGGTTTGATTTGGGGTCACTTCCGGTTTACCTGAGGTCACTTCCGGTCTATTTGGGGTCACTTTCGGTTTGATTTGGGGCACTTCCGGTTCATTTTGGGTTCATTGGGGGCACTTGAGGGTCATCCAAGATGGCCACCACACTGGAATTGGGGGTCAAGGGTTGAATGTGTAAGCGTAGTGGAAGTGGGGGTGAATGGGAGTGAATGTGGGAAGCATAAGGTGAATAAATTTGGAATGGGTTGAATCGGTCGAAAAATGTAGAAATGAGAGTTGAAAAACTGAATTTTTGAGAATTTGGTTGAATTTCAAATTTGAAAATGTGGAATTTTTGGTAAGTGGGAAGTTGTGGAATAGGTAGGCAAAAGATGAACAGTTGAAAATTGGAATGGGTTGAATCGGTTGAAAAATGTAGAAATGAGAAGGGAAAAAGGAATTGGGTGTAAATTTCAAAATAAAAGATGTGAAGTATTTGGGAAGTTGTGGAATAGGTAGAAAAATGATGAACAGTTGAAAGTTGGAATGGGTTGAATCGGTTGAAAAATGTAGAAATTAGAGTACAAAAACGGAATTTGAGAGAATTTTGGTTGAATTTCAAAATAAAATATGTGAAGTTTTTGGTAAGTGGGAAGTTGTGGAATAGGTAGAAAAATGATGAACAGTTGAAAGTTGGAATGGGTTGAATCGGTTGAAAAATGTAGAAATGAGAAGGGAAAAGGAAATTGGGTGTGAATTTCAAAATAAAAGATGTGAAGTTTTTGGTAAGTGGGAAGTTGTGGAATAGGTAGAATAATGATGAACAGTTGAAAGTTGGAATGGGTTGAATCGGTTGAAAAATGTAGAAATGAGAAGGGAAAAGGAATTGGGTGTGAATTTCAAAATAAAAGATGTGAAGCTTTTGGTAAGTGGGAAGTTGTGGAATCGGTAGAAAAATGATGAACAGTTGAAAGTTGGAATGGGTTGAATCGGTTGAAAAATGTAGAAATTAGAGTAGAAAAACGAAATTTTAGAGAATTTTGGTTGAATTTCAAAATAAAAGATGTGAAGTTTTTGGTAAGTGGGACGTTGTGGAATAGGTAGGCAAAAGATGAACAGTTGAAAGTTGGAACGAGTTGAATCGGTTGAAAAATGTAGAAGTTAGAGGTGAAAAACGAAATTTTGTGAAAATTTGTCGGAATTTTTAACGTGAAAACGAGAAATTTTCGAATTTGGGAATTTTGGGAATGTCGAGAATCCTTCCGAATGTGATTAGAATGTGCTGAATGATGTGAATTTCAAATTGGAACGACGTAAATGTGAAATGTCGAATGTGCCATTAAGAATGAATGGGGAAAAATTTGTCGGAATTTTGGGAATTTTGCGGAATCGGAAAATTTTCGGAACGAGAAAAATATAAGCGCTCATGTCGTGAATATTTGGAATACGTGAAAAGTGGAATGGAGTGAATCGGATGAATTATGTGGAAGATGAAACGTGTCAAAAAAGTGTGGAGAATAAAATAGAAGAATAATAATAATAACTAGAATTTTGCAATTTCTGGAGAAATTGCGTGTGAAGGCGAAATGTATGAATAACTTTTTCGGGGAATGCTGCCGAACGATGTTGAAACGTGTTGAATTACTTGAGAAATGTAGAATATTTGGAGAATTTGTGGTGAATTTCAAAATTGAAAGTTTGGAATATTTGGTAAGTGGGAAGTTGTGGAATAGGTAGGCAAAAGATGAACAGTTGAAAGTTGGAATGGGTTGAATCGGTTGAAAAATGTAGAAATTAGAGTAGAAAAACGAAATTTTGGAGAATTTGGTTGAATTTCGAATTTGGAATTTTTGGTACGTGGGAAGTTGTGGAATAGGTAGGCAAAAGATGTACAGTTGAAAGTTGGAACGGGTTGAATCAGTTAAAAAATGTAGAAGTTAGAGCAAATGTTGAATCCCCATAGAGAATGAATGGGAAAATAAAAAAAGCAATTGCGCCAAAATCTTTCTAAATTTGGAACAAAACAAAAAAAACGGCCTCAGTAGATTCACTTTTGGGGTAAAAATGTTGAAACGGGTTAAATCGGACAAAAAACGAAAAAGGTAGCGCAAATGTAGCTATTTAGGCCACTCAGTGTTGAAATAAGGTCACTTCCGGTTTGATTCGGGTCACTTCCGGTCTAGTTTGGGTCACTTCCGGTTTATTTGGGTCACTTCCGGTTTAAAACAGGTCACTTCCGGTTTAGCTGAGGTCACTTCCGGTTTATTTGGGGTCATTTCCGGTCTAAAAAGGTCACTTCCGGTTCATTTGGGGTCACTTCCGGTTTGATTAGGGGTCACTTCCGGTTTACCAGAGGTCACTTCCGGTCTATTTGGGGTCACTTCCGGTCTATTTGGGGTCACTTCCGGTCTATTTGGGTCACTTCCGGTTTAATTTGGGTCACTTCCGGTTCGTCTGAGGTCACTTCCGGTTTATTAGGGGTCATTTCCGGTCTAAAAAGGTCACTTCCGGTACATTTGGGGTCACTTCCGGTTTGATTTGGGCCACTTCCGGTTCATTCTGGGTTCATTGGTGGCACTTCAGGGTCATCCAAGATGGCCGCCACACTGGAATTGGGGGTCAAGGGTTGAATTGTGTAAGCATAGTGGAAGTGGGGGTGAATGGGAGTGAATGTGGGAAGCATAGTGGAAGTGGGGGTGAATGGGAGTGAATGTGGGAAGCATAAGGTGAATAAGGGGAATAAATGTGGAATGGGTTGAATCGGTCGAAAAATGTAGAAATTAGAGTAGAAAAACGAAATTTTAGAGAATTTTGGTTGAATTTCAAATTTGGGAATTTGGAATTTTTGGTAAGTGGGAAGTTGTGGAATAGGTAGGCAAAAGATGAACAGTTGAAAGTTGGAACGGGTTGAATCGGTTGAAAAATGTAGAAATTAGAGTGGAATAACGGAATTTGAGAGAATTTTGGTTGAATTTCAAATTTGAAAATTTGGAATTTTTGGTAAGTGGGAAGTTGTGGAATAGGTAGGCAAAAGATGAACAGTTGAAAGTTGGAATGGGTTGAATCGGTTGAAAAATGTAGAAGTTAGAGGTGAAAAACGAAATTTTGTGAAATGTCGAATGTGCCATTAAGAATGGATGGGGAAAAATTTGTCGGAATTTTGGGAATTTTGCGGAATCGGAAAATTTTCGGAATGAGAAAAATACAAGCCACCCTTTCCTGAATATTTGGAATACGTGAAAAGTGGAATGGAGTGAATCGGATGAATTATGTGAAAGATGAAACGGGACAAAAAAGTGAGGAGAATAAAATATAATAAAAACTAGAATTTTGCAATTTCTGGAGAAATTGCGTGTGAAGGCGAAATGTATGAATAACTTTTTCGGGGAATGCTGCCGAACGATGTTGAAACGTGTTGAATTACTTGAGAAATGTAGAATATTTGGAGAATTTGTGGTGAATTTCAAAATTGAAAGTTTGGAATATTTGGTAAGTGGGAAGTTGTGGAATAGGTAGGCAAAAGATGAACAGTTGAAAGTTGGAATGGGTTGAATCGGTTGAAAAAAGTAGAAATTAGAGTAGAAAAACGAAATTTTGGAGAATTTGGTTGAATTTCAAATTTGGAATTTTTGGTAAGTGGGAAGTTGTGGAATAGGTAGGCAAAAGATGTACAGTTGAAAGTTGGAACGGGTTGAATCAGTTAAAAAATGTAGAAGTTAGAGCAAATGTTGAATCCCCATAGAGAATGAATGGGAAAATAAAAAAAAGAAATTGCGCCTAAATCTTTCTAAATTTGGAACAAAACAAAAAAAACGGCCTCAGGAGGTTCACTTTTGGGGTAAAAATGTTGAAACGGGTTAAATCCGACAAAAAACGAAAAAGTTAGCGCAAATGTAGCTATTTGGGCCACTCAGTGTTGAAATAAGGTCACTTCCGGTTTGATTCGGGTCACTTCCGGTCTAGTTTGGGTCACTTCCGGTTTATTTGGGTCACTTCCGGTTTAAAACAGGTCACTTCCGGTTTAGCTGAGGTCACTTCCGGTTTATTTGGGGTCATTTCCGGTCTAAAAAGGTCACTTCCGGTTCATTTGGGGTCACTTCCGGTTTGATTTGGGGTCACTTCCGGTTTACCAGAAGTCACTTCTGGTCTATTTGGGGTCACTTCCGGTCTATTTGGGGTCACTTCCGGTTTATTTGGACCACTTCCGGTTTAATTTGGGTCACTTCCGGTTCGTCTGAGGTCACTTCCGGTTTATTAGGGGTCATTTCCGGTCTAAAAAGGTCACTTCCGGTACATTTGGGGTCACTTCCGGTTTGATTTGGGGTCACTTCCGGTTTACCTGAGGTCACTTCCGGTCTAATTGGGGTCACTTCCGGTCTATTTGGGGCACTTCCGGTTCATTCTGGGTTCATTGGTGGCACTTCAGGGTCATCCAAGATGGCCGCCACACTGGAATTGGGGGTCAAGGGTTGAATTGTGTAAGCATAGTGGAAGTGGGGGTGAATGGGAGTGAATGTGGGAAGCATAGTGGAAGTGGGGGTGAATGGGAGTGAATGTGGGAAGCATAAGGTGAATAAGGGGAATAAATGTGGAATGGGTTGAATCGGTCGAAAAATGTAGAAATTAGAGTAGAAAAACGAAATTTTAGAGAATTTTGGTTGAATTTCAAATTTGAGAATTTGGAATTTTTGGTAAGTGGGAAGTTGTGGAATAGGTAGGCAAAAGATGAACAGTTGAAAGTTGGAATGGGTTGAATCGGTTGAAAAATGTAGAAAGTAGAGTGGAATAACGGAATTTTAGAGAATTTTGGTTGAATTTCAAATTTGAAAATTTGGAATTTTTGGTAAGTGGGAAGTTGTGGAATAGGTAGGCAAAAAATGAACAGTTGAAAGTTGGAATGGGTTGAATCGGTTGAAAAATGTAGAAGTTAGAGGTGAAAAACGAAATTTTGTGAAATGTCGAATGTGCCATTAAGAATGGATGGGGAAAAATTTGTCGGAATTTTGGGAATTTTGCGGAATCGGAAAATTTTCGGAATGAGAAAAATACAAGCCACCCTTTCCTGAATATTTGGAATACGTGAAAAGTGGAATGGAGTGAATCGGATGAATTTTGTGAAAGAAGAAGCGGGACAGAAAAGTGAGGAGAATAAAATAGAAGAATAATAATAATAACTAGAATTTTGCAATTTCTGGAGAAATTGCGTGTGAAGGCGAAATGTATGAATAACTTCTTCGGGGAATGCTGCCGAACGATGTTGAAACGTGTTGAATTACTTGAGAAATGTAGAATATTTGGAGAATTTGTGGCGAATTTCAAAATAAAAGATGTGAAGTTTTTGGTAAGTGGGAAGTTTTGGAATAGCTCGAAAAATGATGAACAGTTGAAAGTTGGAATGGGTTGAATCGGTTGAAAAATGTAGAAATGAGAAGGTAAAAAGGAATTGGGTGTGAATTTCAAAATAAAAGATGTGAAGGTTTTGGGAAGTTGTGGAATAGGTCGAAAAATGATGAACAGTTGAAAGTTGGAATGGGTTGAATCGGTTGAAAAATGTAGAAATGAGAAGGGAAAAGGGAATTGGGTGTGAATTTCAAAATAAAAGATGTGAAGTTTTTGGTAAGTGGGAAGTTGTGGAATAGGTAGAAAAATGATGAACAGTTGAAAGTTGGAATGGGTTGAATTGGTTGAAAAATGTAGAAATGAGAAGGGAAAAGGGAATTGAGTGTGAATTTCAAAATAAAATATGTGAAGTTTTTGGTAAGTGGGAAGTTGTGGAATAGGTAGAAAAATGATGAACAGTTGAAAGTTGGAATGGGTTGAATCGGTTGAAAAATGTAGAAATGAGAAGGGAAAAGGGAATTGGGTGTGAATTTCAAAATAAAAGATGTGAAGTTTTTGGTAAGTGGGAAGTTGTGGAATAGGTAGAAAAATGATGAACAGTTGAAAGTTGGAATGGGTTGAATCGGTTGAAAAATGTAGAAATGAGAAGGGAAAAAGGAATTGGGTGTGAATTTCAAAATAAAAGATGTGAAGTATTTGGGAAGTTGTGGAATAGGTAGAAAAATGATGAACAGTTGAAAGTTGGAATGGGTTGAATCGGTTGAAAAATGTAGAAATTAGAGTACAAAAACGGAATTTGAGAGAATTTTGGTTGAATTTCAAAATAAAATATGTGAAGTTTTTGGTAAGTGGGAAGTTGTGGAATAGGTAGTAAAATGATGAACAGTTGAAAGTTGGAATGGGTTGAATCGGTTGAAAAATGTAGAAATGAGAAGGGAAAAAGAAATTGGGTGTGAATTTCAAAATAAAAGATGTGAAGTTTTTGGTAAGTGGGAAGTTGTGGAATAGGTAGAAAAATGATGAACAGTTGAAAGTTGGAATGGGTTGAATCGGTTGAAAAATGTAGAAATGAGAAGGGAAAAGGAATTGGGTGTGAATTTCAAAATAAAAGATGTGAAGCTTTTGGTAAGTGGGAAGTTGTGGAATCGGTAGAAAAATGATGAACAGTTGAAAGTTGGAATGGGTTGAATCGGTTGAAAAATGTAGAAATGAGAAGGGAAAAAGGAATTGGGTGTGAATTTCAAAATAAAAGATGTGAAGTATTTGGGAAGTTGTGGAATAGGTAGAAAAATGATGAACAGTTGAAAGTTGGAATGGGTTGAATCGGTTGAAAAATGTAGAAATTAGAGTACAAAAACGGAATTTGAGAGAATTTTGGTTGAATTTCAAAATAAAATGTGAAGTTTTTGGTAAGTGGGAAGTTGTGGAATAGGTAGAAAAATTATGAACAGTTGAAAGTTGGAATGGGTTGAATCGGTTGAAAAATGTAGAAATGAGAAGGGAAAAGGAAATTGGGTGTGAATTTCAAAATAAAAGATGTGAAGTTTTTGGTAAGTGGGAATTTGTGGAATAGGTCGAAAAATGATGAACAGTTGAAAGTTGGAATGGGTTGAATCGGTTGAAAAATGTAGAAATGAGAAGGGAAAAGGAATTGGGTGTGAATTTCAAAATAAAAGATGTGAAGCTTTTGGTAAGTGGGAAGTTGTGGAATCGGTAGAAAAATGATGAACAGTTGAAAGTTGGAATGGGTTGAATCGGTTGAAAAATGTAGAAATGAGAAAGGAAAAGGAAATTGGGTGTGAATTTCAAAATAAAAGATGTGAAGTTTTTGGTAAGTGGAAAGTTGTGGAATAGGTAGAAAAATGATGAACAGTTGAAAGTTGGAATGGGTTGAATCGGTTGAAAAATGTAGAAATGAGAAGGGAAAAGGAATTGGGTGTAAATTTCAAAATAAAAGATGTGAAGCTTTTGGTAAGTGGGAAGTTGTGGAATCGGTAGAAAAATGATGAACAGTTGAAAGTTGGAATGGGTTGAATCGGTTGAAAAATGTAGAAATTAGAGTAGAAAAATTAAATTTTAGAGAATTTTGGTTGAATTTCAAAATAAAAGATGTGAAGTTTTTGGTAAGTGGGACGTTGTGGAATAGGTAGGCAAAAGATGAACAGTTGAAAGTTGGAACGAGTTGAATCGGTTGAAAAATGTAGAAGTTAGAGGTGAAAAACGAAATTTTGTGAAAATTTGTCGGAATTCTTAACGTGAAAACGAGAAATTTTCGAATTTGGGAATTTTGGGAATGTCGAGAATCCTTCCGAATGTGATTAGAATGTGCTGAATGATGTGAATTTCAAATTGGAACGACGTAAATGTGAAATGTCGAATGTGCCATTAAGAATGAATGGGGAAAAATTTGTCGGAATTTTGGGAATTTTGCGGAATCGGAAAATTTTCGGAACGAGAAAAATATAAGCGCTCATGTCGTGAATATTTGGAATACGTGAAAAGTGGAATGGAGTGAATCGGATGAATTATGTGGAAGATGAAACGTGTCAAAAAAGTGTGGAGAATAAAATAGAAGAATAATAATAATAATAGAGAATGGTGTAGAATAACATATGTGTGAAGGCCTTCGCCTTCACACAACTAGAATTTTGCAATTTCTGGAGAAATTGCGTGTGAAGGCGAAATGTATGAATAACTTTTTCGGGGAATGCTGCCGAACGATGTTGAAACGTGTTGAATTACTTGAGAAATGTAGAATATTTGGAGAATTTGTGGTGAATTTCAAAATGAAAGTTTAGAATATTTGGTAAGTGGGAAGTTGTGGAATAGGTAGGCAAAAGATGAAGAGTTGAAAGTTGGAATGGGTTGAATCGGTTGAAAAATGTAGAAATTAGAGTAGAAAAACGAAATTTTGGAGAATTTGGTTGAATTTCAAATTTGGAATTTTTGGTAAGTGGGAAGTTGTGGAATAGGTAGGCAAAAGATGTTCCGTTGAAAGTTGGAACGGGTTGAATAAGTTAAAAAATGTAGAAGTTAAAGCAAATGTTGAATCCCCATAGAGAATGAATGGGAAAATAAAAAAAAGCAATCGCGCCAAAATCTTTCTAAATTTGAAACGAAACCAAAAAAACCGGCCTCAAGAGGTTCACTCTTGGGGTAAAAATGTTGAAACGGGTAAAATCGGACAAAAAACGAAAAGGTTAGCGCAAATGTAGCTATTTGGGGCACTTAGTGTTGAAATGAGGTCACTTCCGGTTTGATCCGGGTCATTTCCGGTCTAATTTGGGTCACTTCCGTTTTATTTGGGTCACTTCCGGTTTAAAACAGGTCACTTCCGGTTTAGCTGAGGTCACTTCCGGTTTAGCTGAGGTCACTTCCGGTTTATTTGGGGTAATTTCCGGTCTAAAAAGGTCACTTCCGGTTTGATTTGGGGTCACTTCCGGTTTACCAGAGGTCACTTCCGGTCTATTTGGGGTCACTTCCGGTCTATTTGGGGTCACTTCCGGTTTATTTGGGTCACTTCCGGTTTAAAACAGGTCACTTCCGGTTTAGCTGAGGTCACTTCCGGTTTATTTGGAGTCATTTCCGGTCTAAAAAGGTAACTTCCTGTTCATTTTGGGTCACTTCCGGTTTGATTTGGGGTCACTTCCGGTTTACCAGAGGTCACTTCCGGTCTATTTGGGGTCACTTCCGGTCTATTTGGGGTCACTTCCGGTTTATTTGGGTCACTTCCGGTTTAGTTTGGGTCACTTCCGGTTCGTCTGAGGTCACTTCCGGTTTATTAGGGGTCATTTCCGGTCTAAAAAGGTCACTTCTGGTACATTTGGGGTCACTTCCGGTTTGATTTGGGATCACTTCCGGTTTACCTGAGGTCACTTCCGGTCTATTTGGGGTCACTTTGGGTTTGATTTGGGGCACTTCCGGTTCATTTTGGGTTCATTGGGGGCACTTGAGGGTCAATCCAAGATGGCCTCCACACTGGAATTGGGGGTCAAGGGTTGAATGTGTAAGCGTAGTGGAAGTGGGGGTGAATGGGAGTGAATGTGGGAAGCATAGTGGAAGTGGGGGTGAATGGGAGTGAATGTGGTAAGCATAAGGTGAATGAGGGGAATAAATGTGGAATGGGTTGAATCGGTTGAAAAATGTAGAAATTAGAGTAGAAAAACGAAATTTTGTGAAATGTCGAATGTACCATTAAGAATGGATGGGGAAAAATTTGTCGGAATTTTGGGAATTTTGCGGAATCGGAAAATTTTCGGAATGAGAAAAATACAAGCCACCCTTTCCTGAATATTTGGAATACGTGAAAAGTGGAATGGAGTGAATCGGATGAATTATGTGAAAGATGAAACGGGACAAAAAAGTGAGGAGAATAAAATAGAAGAATAATAATAATAATAATAATAACTAGAATTTTGCAATTTCTGGAGAAATTGCGTGTGAAGGCGAAATGTATGAATAACTTTTTCGGGGAATGCTGCCGAACGATGTTGAAACGTGTTGAATTACTTGAGAAATGTAGAATATTTGGAGAATTTGTGGTGAATTTCAAATTTGAAAGTTTGGAATTTTTGGTAAGTGGGAAGTTGTGGAATAGGTAGGCAAAAGATGAACAGTTGAAAGTTGGAATGGGTTGAATCGGTTGAAAAATGTAGAAATTAGAGTAGAAAAACGAAATTTTGGAGAATTTGGTTGAATTTCGAATTTGGAATTTTTGGTAAGTGGGAAGTTGTGGAATAGGTAGGCAAAAGATGTACAGTTGAAAGTTGGAACGAGTTGAATCAGTTAAAAAATGTAGAAGTTAGAGCAAATGTTGAATCCCCATAGAGAATGAATGGGAAAATAAAAAAAAGCAATTGCGCCAAAATCTTTCTAAATTTGGAACAAAAAAAAAAAACGGCCTCAGGAGGTTCACTTTTGGGGTAAAAATGTCGAAACGGGTTAAATCAGACAAAAAACGAAAAAGTTAGCGCAAATGTAGCTATTTGGGCCACTCAGTGTTGAAATAAGGTCACTTCCGGTTTGATTCGGGTCACTTCCGGTCTAGTTTGGGTCACTTCCGGTTTATTTGGGTCACTTCCGGTTTAAAACAGGTCACTTCCGGTTTAGCTGAGGTCACTTCCGGTTTATTTGGGGTCATTTCCGGTCTAAATAGGTCACTTCCGGTTCATTTGGGGTCACTTCCGGTTTGATTTGGGGTCACTTCCGGTTTACCAGAGGTCACTTCCGGTCTATTTGGGGTCACTTCCGGTTTATTTGGGTCACTTCCGGTTTAATTTGGGTCACTTCCGGTTTAATTTGGGTCACTTCCGGTTCGTCTGAGGTCACTTCCGGTTTATTAGGGGTCATTTCCGGTCTAAAATGGTCACTTCCGGTACATTTGGGGTCACTTCCGGTTTGATTTGGGGTCACTTCCGGTTTACCTGAGGTCACCTCCGGTCTATTTGGGGTCACTTTCGGTTTGATTTGGGGCACTTCCGGTTCATTCTGGGTTCATTGGTGGCACTTCAGGGTCATCCAAGATGGCCGCCACACTGGAATTGGGGGTCAAGGGTTGAATTGTGTAAGCATAGTGGAAGTGGGGGTGAATGGGAGTGAATGTGGGAAGCATAGTGGAAGTGGGGGTGAATGGGAGTGAATGTGGTAAGCATAAGGTGAATAAGGGGAATAAATGTGGAACGGGTTGAATCGGTCGAAAAATGTAGAAATTAGAGTAGAAAAACGAAATTTTAGAGAATTTTGGTTGAATTTCAAATTTGAGAATTTGGAATTTTTGGTAAGTGGGAAGTTGTGGAATAGGTAGGCAAAAGATGAACAGTTGAAAGTTGGAACGGGTTGAATCGGTTGAAAAATGTAGAAATTAGAGTGGAATAACGGAATTTGAGAGAATTTTGGTTGAATTTCAAATTTGAAAATTTGGAACTTTTGGTAAGTGGGAAGTTGTGGAATAGGTAGGCAAAAGATGAACAGTTGAAAGTTGGAACGGGTTGAATCGGTTGAAAAATGTAGAAATTAGAGTGGAATAACGGAATTTGAGAGAATTTCGGTTGAATTTCAAATTTGAAAATTTGGAATTTTTGGTAAGTGGGAAGTTGTGGAATAGGTAGGCAAAAGATGAACAGTTGAAAGTTGGAATGGGTTGAATCGGTTGAAAAATGTAGAAGTTAGAGGTGAAAAACGAAATTTTGTGAAATGTCGAATGTGCCATTAAGAATGGATGGGGAAAAATTTGTCGGAATTTTGGGAATTTTGCGGAATCGGAAAATTTTCGGAATGAGAAAAATACAAGCACCCCTTTCCTGAATATTTGGAATACGTGAAAAGTGGAATGGAGTGAATCGGATGAATTATGTGAAAGATGAAACGGGACAAAAAAGTGAGGAGAATAAAATAGAAGAATAATAACTAGAATTTTGCAATTTCTGGAGAAATTGCGTGTGAAGGCGAAATGTATGAATAACTTTTTCGGGGAATGCTGCCGAACGATGTTGAAACGTGTTGAATTACTTGAGAAATGTAGAATATTTGGAGAATTTGTAGTGATTTTCAAAATTGAAAGTTTGGAATATTTGGTAAGTGGGAAGTTGTGGAATAGGTAGGCAAAAGATGAACAGTTGAAAGTTGGAATGGGTTGAATCGGTTGAAAAATGTAGAAATTAGAGTAGAAAAACGAAATTTTGGAGAAATTGGTTGAATTTCGAATTTTTGGTAAGTGGGAAGTTGTGGAATAGGTAGGCAAAAGATGTACAGTTGAAAGTTGGAACGGGTTGAATCAGTTAAAAAATGTAGAAGTTAGAGCAAATGTTGAATCCCCATAGAGAATGAATGGGAAAATAAAAAAAAGCAATTGCGCCAAAATCTTTCTAAATTTGGAACAAAACAAAAAAAAACAGCCTCAGGAGGTTCACTTTTGGGGTAAAAATGTTGAAACGGGTTAAATCGGACAAAAAACGAAGACATTAGAGCAAATGTAGCTATTTGGGGCACTTAGTGTTGAAATAAGGTCCTTTCCGGCTTGATTCGGGTCATTTCCGGTCTAATTTGGGCCACTTCCGGTTTATTTGGGACACTTCCGGTTTAATACAGGTCACTTCCGGTTTAGCTGAGGTCACTTCCGGTTTATTTGGGGTCACTTCCGGTCTAAAAAGGTCACTTCCGGTTCATTTGGGGTCACTTCCGGTTTGATTTGGGGTCACTTCCGGTTTACCAGAGGTCACTTCCGGTCTATTTGGGGTCACTTCCGGTTTATTTGGGTCACTTCCGGTTTAATTTGGGTCACTTCCGGTTCGTCTGAGGTCACTTCCGGTTTATTAGGGGTCATTTCCGGTCTAAAAAGGTCACTTCCGGTACATTTGGGGTCACTTCCGGTTTGATTTGGGGTCACTTCCGGTTTACCTGAGGTCACTTCCGGTCTATTTGGGGTCACTTTCGGTTTGATTTGGGCCACTTCCGGTTCATTCTGGGTTCATTGGTGGCACTTCAGGGTCATCCAAGATGGCCGCCACACTGGAATTGGGGGTCAAGGGTTGAATTGTGTAAGCATAGTGGAAGTGGGGGTGAATGGGAGTGAATGTGGGAAGAATAAGGTGAATTAAGTGAATAAATTTGGAATGGGTTGAATCGGTTGAAAAATGTAGAAATGAGAAGGGAAAAAGGAATTGGGTGTGAATTTCAAAATAAAAGATGTGAAGTTTTTGGTAAGTGGGAAGTTGTGGAATAGGTAGAAAAATGATGAACAGTTGAAAGTTGGAATGGGTTGAATCGGTTGAAAAATGTAGAAATGAGAAGGGAAAAAGGAATTGGGTGGGAATTTCAAAATAAAAGATGTGAAGTTTTTGGGACGTGGGAAGTTGTGGAATAGGTAGAAAAATGATGAACAGTTGAAAGTTGGAATGGGTTGAATCGGTTGAAAAATGTAGAAATGAGAAGGAGAAAAGGAAATATTGGAGAATTGGGTGTGAATTTCAAAATAAAAGATGTGAAGTTTTTGGTAAGTGGGAAGTTGTGGAATAGGTAGAAAAATGATGAACAGTTGAAAGTTGGAATGGGTTGAATCGGTTGAAAAATGTAGAAATGAGAAGGGAAAAGGAATTGGGTGTGAATTTCAAAATAAAAGATGTGAAGCTTTTGGTAAGTGGGAAGTTGTGGAATCAGTAGAAAAATAATGAACAGTTGAAAGTTGGAATGGGTTGAATCGGTTGAAAAATGTAGAAATTAGAGTAGAAAAACGAAATTTTAGAGAATTTTGGTTGAATTTCAAAATAAAAGATGTGAAGTTTTTGGTAAGTGGGACGTTGTGGAATAGGTAGGCAAAAGATGAACAGTTGAAAGTTGGAACGAGTTGAATCGGTTGAAAAATGTAGAAGTTAGAGGTGAAAAACGAAATTTTGTGAAAATTTGTCGGAATTTTTAACGTGACAACGTGAAATTTTCGAATTTGGGAATTTTGGGAATGTCGAGAATCCTTCCGAATGTGATTAGAATGTGCTGAATGATGTGAATTTCAAATTGGAACGACGTAAATGTGAAATGTCGAATGTGCCATTAAGAATGAATGGGGAAAAATTTGTCGGAATTTTGGGAATTTTGCGGAATCGGAAAATTTTCGGAACGAGAAAAATATAAGCGCTCGTCGCGTGAATATTTGGAATACGTGAAAAGTGGAATGGAGTGAATCGGATGAATTATGTGGAAGATGAAACGTGTCAAAAAAGTGTGGAGAATAAAAGAGAATAATAATAATAACTAGAATTTTGCAATTTCTGGAGAAATTGCGTGTGAAGGCGAAATGTATGAATAACTTCTTCGGGGAATGCTGCCGAACGATGTTGAAACGTGTAGAATTACTTGAGAAATGTAGAATATTTGGAGAATTTGTGGCCAATTTCAAAATAAAAGATGTGAAGTTTTTGGTAAGTGGGAAGTTGTGGAATAGGTCGAAAAATGATGAACAGTTGAAAGTTGGAATGGGTTGAATCGGTTGAAAAATGTAGAAATGAGAAGGGAAAAAGGAATTGGGTGTGAATTTCAAAATAAAAGATGTGAAGGTTTTGGGAAGTTGTGGAATAGGTCGAAAATGATGAACAGTTGAAAGTTGGAATGGGTTGAATCGGTTGAAAAATGTAGAAATGAGAAGGGAAAAGGGAATTGGGTGTGAATTTCAAAATAAAAGATGTGAAGTTTTTGGTAAGTGGGAAGTTGTGGAATAGGTAGAAAAATGATGAACAGTTGAAAGTTGGAATGGGTTGAATCGGTTGAAAAATGTAGAAATGAGAAGGGAAAAGGGAATTGAGTGTGAATTTCAAAATAAAAGATGTGAAGTTTTTGGTAAGTGGGAAGTTGTGGAATAGGTAGAAAAATGATGAACAGTTGAAAGTTGGAATGGGTTGAATCGGTTGAAAAATGTAGAAATGAGAAGGGAAAAGGGAATTGGGTGTGAATTTCAAAATAAAAGATGTGAAGTTTTTGGTAAGTGGGAAGTTGTGGAATAGGTAGAAAAATGATGAACAGTTGAAAGTTGGAATGGGTTGAATCGGTTGAAAAATGTAGAAATGAGAAGGGAAAAAGGAATTGGGCGTGAATTTCAAAATAAAAGATGTGAAGTATTTGGGAAGTTGTGGAATAGGTAGAAAAATGATGAACAGTTGAAAGTTGGAATGGGTTGAATCGGTTGAAAAATGTAGAAATTAGAGTACAAAAACGGAATTTGAGAGAATTTTGGTTGAATTTCAAAATAAAATATGTGAAGTTTTTTGTAAGTGGGAAGTTGTGGAATAGGTAGAAAAATGATGAACAGTTGAAAGTTGGAATGGGTTGAATCGGTTGAAAAATGTAGAAATGAGAAGGGAAAAGGAAATTGGGTGTGAATTTCAAAATAAAAGATGTGAAGTTTTTGGTAAGTGGGAAGTTGTGGAATAGGTAGAAAAATGATGAACAGTTGAAAGTTGGAATGGGTTGAATCGGTTGAAAAATGTAGAAATGAGAAGGGAAAAGGAATTGGGTTTGAATTTCAAAATAAAAGATGTGAAGCTTTTGGTAAGTGGGAAGTTGTGGAATCGGTAGAAAAATGATGAACAGTTGAAAGTTGGAATGGGTTGAATCGGTTGAAAAATGTAGAAATTAGAGTAGAAAAACGAAATTTTAGAGAATTTTGGTTGAATTTCAAAATAAAAGATGTGAAGTTTTTGGTAAGTGGGACGTTGTGGAATAGGTAGGCAAAAGATGAACAGTTGAAAGTTGGAACGAGTTGAATCGGTTGAAAAATGTAGAAGTTAGAGGTGAAAAACGAAATTTTGTGAAAATTTGTCGGAATTTTTAACGTGAAAACGTGAAATTTTCGAATTTGGGAATTTTGGGAATGTCGAGAATCCTTCCGAATGTGATTAGAATGTGCTGAATGATGTGAATTTCAAATTGGAACGACGTAAATGTGAAATGTCGAATGTGCCATTAAGAATGAATGGGGAAAAATTTGTCGGAATTTTGGGAATTTTGCGGAATCGGAAAATTTTCGGAACGAGAAAAATACAAGCGCTCGTCGCGTGAATATTTGGAATACGTGAAAAGTGGAATGGAGTGAATCGGATGAATTATGTGGAAGATGAAACGTGTCAAAAAAGTGTGGAGAATCATAGAGAATAATAATAATAATAATAGAGAATGGTGTAGAATAACATATGTGTGAAGGCCTTCGCCTTCACACAATAATAACTAGAATTTTGCAATTTCTGGAGAAATTGCGTGTGAAGGCGAAATGTATGAATAACTTTTTCGGGGAATGCTGCCGAACGATGTTGAAACGTGTTGAATTACTTGAGAAATGTAGAATATTTGGAGAATTTGTGGTGAATTTCAAAATTGAAAGTTTGGAATATTTGGTAAGTGGGAAGTTGTGGAATAGGTAGGCAAAAGATGAACAGCTGAAAGTTGGAATGGGTTGAATCGGTTGAAAAATGTAGAAATTAGTGTAGAAAAACGAAATTTTGGAGAATTTGGTTGAATTTCGAATTTGGAATTTTTGGTAAGTGGGAAGTTGTAGAATAGGTAGATGTACAGTTGAAAGTTGGAACGGGTTGAATCAGTTAAAAAATGTAGAAGTTAGAGCAAATGTTGAATCCCCATAGAGAATGAATGGGTAAATAAAAAAAAGCAATTGCGCCAAAATCTTTCTAAATTTGGAACAAAACAAAAAAACGGCCTCAGGAGGTTCACTTTTGGGGTAAAAATGTTGAAACGGGTTAAATCAGACAAAAAACGAAAAAGTTAGCGCAAATGTAGCTATTTGGGCCACTCAGTGTTAAAATATAGTCACTTCCGGTTTGATTCAGGTCACTTCCGGTCTAGTTTGGGTCACTTCCGGTTTATTTGGGTCACTTCCGGTTTAAAACAGGTCACTTCCGGTTCAGCTGAGGTCACTTCCGGTTTATTTGGGGTCATTTCCGGTCTAAAAAGGTCACTTCCGGTTCATTTGGGGTCACTTCCGGTTTGATTTGGGGTCACTTCCGGTTTACCAGAGGTCACTTCCGGTCTATTTGGGGTCACTTCCGGTCTATTTGGGGTCACTTCCGGTTTATTTGGGTCACTTCCGGTTTAATTTGGGTCACTTCCGGTTCGTCTGAGGTCACTTCCGGTTTATTAGGGGTCATTTCCGGTCTAAAAAGGTCACTTCCGGTACATTTGGGGTCACTTCCGGTTTGATTTGGGGTCACTTCCGGTTTACCTGAGGTCACTTCCGGTCTATTTGGGGTCACTTTCGGTTTGATTTGGGGCACTTCCGGTTCATTCTGGGTTCATTGGTGGCACTTCAGGGTCATCCAAGATGGCCGCCACACTGGAATTGGGGGTCAAGGGTTGAATTGTGTAAGCATAGTGGAAGTGGGGGTGAATGGGAGTGAATGTGGTAAGCATAAGATGAATAAAGGGAATAAATGTGGAATGGGTTGAATCGGTCGAAAAATGTAGAAATTAGAGTGGAAAAACGAAATTTTGGAGAATTTGGTTGAATTTCAAACGTGAAAGTTCGGAATTTTTGGTAAGTGGGAAGTTGTGGAATAGGTAGGCAAAAGATGAACAGTTGAAAGTTGGAATGGGTTGAATCGGTTGAAAAATGTAGAAATTAGAGTGGAAAAACTGAATTTTGGAGAATTTTGGTTGAATTTCAAATTTGAAAATTTGGAATTTTTGGTAAGTGGGAAGTTGTGGAATAGGTAGGCAAAAGATGAACAGTTGAAAGTTGGAATGGGTTGAATCGGTTGAAAAATGTAGAAATTAGAGTAGAAAAACGGAATTTGAGAGAATTTTGGTTGAATTTCAAATTTGAAAATTTGGAATTTTTGGTAAGTGGGAAGTTGTGGAATAGGTAGGCAAAAGATGAACAGTTGAAAGTTGGAATGGGTTGAATCGGTTGAAAAATGTAGAAGTTAGAGGTGAAAAACGAAATTTTGTGAAATGTCGAATGTGCCATTAAGAATGGATGGGGAAAAATTTGTCGGAATTCTGGGAATTTTGCGGAATCGGAAAATTTTCGGAACGAGAAAAATGGAAGCGCTCATCGCGTGAATATTTGGAATACGTGGAAAGTGGAATGGAGTGAATCGGATGAATTATGTGGAAGATGAAAGTGGACAAAAAAGTGTGGAGAATAAAAGAGAATAATAATAATAACTAGAATTTTGCAATTTCTGGAGAAATTGCGTGTGAAGGCGAAATGTATGAATAACTTTTTCGGGGAATGCTGCCGAACGATGTTGAAACGTGTAGAATTACTTGAGAAATGTAGAATATTTGGAGAATTTGTGGTGAATATCAAAATTGAAAGTTTGGAATATTTGGTAAGTGGGAAGTTGTGGAATAGGTAGGCAAAAGATGAACAGTTGAAAGTTGGAATGGGTTGAATCGGTTGAAAAATGTAGAAGTTAGAGTAGAAAAACGAAATTTTGGAGAATTTGGTTGAATTTTAAATTTGGAATTGTTGGTAAGTGGGAAGTTGTGGAATAGGTAGGCAAAAGATGAACAGTTAAAAGTTGGAACGGGTTGAATCAGTTAAAAAATGTAGAAGTTAGAGCAAATGTTGAATCCCCATAGAGAATGAATGGGAAAATAAAAAAAAGCAATTGCGCCAAAATCTTTCTAAATTTGGAACAAAACCCAAAGAAACGGCCTCAGGAGGTTCACTTTTGGGGTAAAAATGTTGAAACGGGTTAAATCGGACAAAAAACGAAGACGTTAGCGCAAATGTAGCTATTTGGGGCACTTAGTGTTGAAATAAGGTCACTTCCGGCTTGATTCGGGTCATTTCCGGTCTAATTTGGGTCACTTCCGGTTTATTTGGGTCACTTCCGGTTTAAAACAGGTCACTTCCGGTTTAGCTGAGGTCACTTCCGGTTTATTTGGGGTCATTTCCGGTCGAAAAAGGTCACTTCCGGTTCATTTGGGTTCACTTCCGGTTTGATTTGGGGTCACTTCCGGTTTACCAGAGGTCACTTCCGGTCTATTTGGGGTCACTTCCGGTCTATTTGGGGTCACTTCCGGTTTATTTGGGTCACTTCCGGTTTAATTTGGGTCACTTCCGGTTCGTCTGAGGTCACTTCCTGTTTATTAGGGGTCATTTCCGGTCTAAAAAGGTCACTTCCGGTACATTTGGGGTCACTTCCGGTTTGATTTGGGGTCACTTCCGGTTTACCTGAGGTCACTTCCGGTCTATTTGGGGTCACTTTCGGTTTGATTTGGGGCACTTCCGGTTCATTTTGGGTTCATTGGGGGCACTTGAGGGTCAATCCAAGATGGCCGCCACACTGGAATTGGGGGTCAAGGGTTGAATGTGTAAGCGTAGTGGAAGTGGGGGTGAATGGGAGTGAATGTGGGAAGCATAAGGTGAATGCATTTGGAATGGGTTGAATCGGTCGAAAAATGTAGAAATTAGAGTAGAAAAACGAAATTTTAGAGAATTTTGGTTGAATTTCAAATTTGAGAATTTGGAATTTTTGGTAAGTGGGAAGTTGTGGAATAGGTAGGCAAAAGATGAACAGTTGAAAGTTGGAATGGGTTGAATCGGTTGAAAAATGTAGAAATTAGAGTGGAATAACGGAATTTGAGAGAATTTTGGTTGAATTTCAAATTTGAAAATTTGGAATTTTTGGTAAGTGGGAAGTTGTGGAATAGGTAGGCAAAAGATGAACAGTTGAAAGTTGGAATGGGTTGAATCGGTTGAAAAATGTAGAAGTTAGAGGTGAAAAACGAAATTTTGTGAAATGTTGAATGTGCCATTAAGAATGGATGGGGAAAAATTTGTCGGAATTTTGGGAATTTTGCGGAATCGGAAAATTTTCGGAATGAGAAAAATACAAGCGCTCATGTCGTGAATATTTGGAATACGTGAAAAGTGGAATGGAGTGAATCGGATGAATTTTGTGGAAGAAGAAGCGGGACAAAAAAGTGGCGGGAATAAAATAGAATAATAATAATAACTAGAATTTTGCAATTTCTGGAGAAATTGCGTGTGAAGGCGAAATGTATGAATAACTTTTTCGGGGAATGCTGCCGAACGATGTTGAAACGTTTTGAATTACTTGAGAAATGTAGAATATTTGGAGAATTTGTGGTGAATTTCAAAATTGAAAGTTTGGTATATTTGGTAAGTGGGAAGTTGTGGAATAGGTAGGCAAAAGATGAACGGTTGAAAGTTGGAATGGGTTGAATCGGTTGAAAAATGTAGAAATTAGAGTAGAAAAACGAAATTTTGGAGAATTTGGTTGAATTTGGAATTTTTGGTAAGTGGGAAGTTGTGGAATAGGTAGGCAAAAGATGTACAGTTGAAAGTTGGAACGGGTTGAATCAGTTAAAAAATGTAGAAGTTAGAGCAAATGTTGAATCCCCTTAGAGAATGAATGGGAAAAAAAAGCAATTGCGCCAAAATCTTTCTAAATTTGGAACAAAACAAAAAAAAACGGCCTCAGGAGGTTCACTTTTGGGGTAAAAATGTTGAAACGGGTTAAATCAGACAAAAAACGAAAAAGTTAGCGCAAATGTAGCTATTTGGGCCACTCAGTGTTGAAATAAGGTCACTTCCGGTTTGATTCGGGTCACTTCCGGTTTATTTGGGTCACTTCCGGTTTAAAACAGGTCACTTCCGGTTTAGCTGAGGTCACTTCCGGTTTATTTGGGGTAATTTCCGGTCTAAAAAGGTCACTTCCGGTTCATTTGGGGTCACTTCCGGTTTGATTTGGGGTCACTTCCGGTCTATCAGAGGTCACTTCCGGTCTATTTGGGGTCACTTCCGGTCTATTTGGGGTCACTTCCGGTCTATTTGGGGTCACTTCCGGTTTATTTGGGTCACTTCCGGTTTAATTTGGGTCACTTCCGGTTCGTCTGAGGTCACTTCCGGTTTATTAGGGGTCATTTCCGGTCTAAAAAGGTCACTTCCGGTACATTTGGGGTCACTTCCGGTTTGATTTGGGGTCACTTCCGGTTTACCAGAGGTCACTTCCGGTCTATTTGGGGTCACTTCCGGTCTATTTGGGGTCACTTCCGGTTTATTTTGGTCACTTCCGGTTTAAAACTGGTCACTTCCGGTTTAGCTGAGGTCACTTCCGGTTTATTTGGGGTCATTTCCGTTCTAAAAAGGTCACTTCCGGTTCATTTGGGGTCACTTCCGGTTTGATTTGGGGTTACTTTCGGTTTACCAGAGGTCACTTCCGGTCTATTTGGGGTCACTTCCGGTCTATTTGGGGTCACTTCCGGTTTATTTGGGTCACTTCCGGTTTAATTCGGGTCACTTCCGGTTTATTAGGGGTCATTTCCGGTCTAAAAAGGTCACTTCCGGTACATTTGGGGTCACTTCCGGTTTGATTTGGGGTCACTTCCGGTTTACCTGAGGTCACTTCCGGTCTATTTGGGGTCACTTTCGGTTTGATTTGGGGCACTTCCGGTTCATTTTGGGTTCATTGGGGGCACTTGAGGGTCAATCCAAGATGGCCGCCACACTGGAATTGGGGGTCAAGGGTTGAATGTGTAAGCGTAGTGGAAGTGGGGGTGAATGGGAGTGAATGTGGGAAGCATAAGGTGAATGCATTTGGAATGGGTTGAATCGGTCGAAAAATGTAGAAATTAGAGTAGAAAAACGAAATTTTAGAGAATTTTGGTTGAATTTCAAATTTGAGAATTTGGAATTTTTGGTAAGTGGGAAGTTGTGGAATAGGTAGGCAAAAGATGAACAGTTGAAAGTTGGAATGGGTTGAATCGGTTGAAAAATGTAGAAATTAGAGTGGAATAACGGAATTTGAGAGAATTTTGGTTGAATTTCAAATTTGAAAATTTGGAATTTTTGGTAAGTGGGAAGTTGTGGAATAGGTAGGCAAAAGATGAACAGTTGAAAGTTGGAATGGGTTGAATCGGTTGAAAAATGTAGAAGTTAGAGGTGAAACACGAAATTTTGTGAAATGTCGAATGTGCCATTAAGAATGGATGGGGAAAAATTTGTCGGAATTTTGGGAATTTTGCGGAATCGGAAAATTTTCGGAATGAGAAAAATACAAGCGCTCATGTCGTGAATATTTGGAATACGTGAAAAGTGGAATGGAGTGAATCGGATGAATTATGTGGAAGATGAAACGGGACAAAAAAGTGGCGGGAATAAAATAGAATAATAATAATAACTAGAATTTTGCAATTTCTGGAGAAATTGCGTGTGAAGGCGAAATGTATGAATAACTTTTTCGGGGAATGCTGCCGAACGATGTTGAAACGTGTTGAATTACTTGAGAAATGTAGAATATTTGGAGAATTTGTGGTGAATTTCAAAATTGGAAGTTTGGAATATTTGGTAAGTGGAAAGTTGTGGAATAGGTAGGCAAAATATGAACAGTTGAAAGTTGAAATGGGTTGAATCTGTTGAAAAATGCAGAAATTAGAGTAGAAAAACGAAATTTTGGAGAATTTGGTTGAATTTCGAATTTGGAATTTTTGGTAAGTGGGAAGTTGTGGAATAGGTAGGCAAAAGATGTACAGTTGAAAGTTGGAACGGGTTGAATCAGTTAAAAAATGTAGAAGTTAGAGCAAATGTTGAATCACCATAGAGAGAATGAATGGGAAAATAAAAAAAAGCAATTGCGCCAAAATCTTTCTAAATTTGGAACAAAACAAAAAAAACGGCCTCAGGAGGTTCACTTTTGGGGTAAAAATGTTGAAACGGGTTAAATCGGACAAAAAACGAAGACGTTAGCGCAAATGTAGCTATTTGGGGAACTTAGTGTTGAAATAAGGTCACTTCCGGCTTGATTCGGGTCATTTCCGGTCTACTTTGGGTCACTTCCGGTTTATTTGGGACACTTCCGGTTTAATACAGGTCACTTCCGGTTTAGCTGAGTTCACTTCCGGTTTATTTTGGGTCACTTCCGGTCTAAAAAGGTCACTTCCGGTTCATTTGGGGTCACTTCCGGTTTGATTTGGGGTCACTTCCGGTTTACCAGAGGTCACTTCCGGTCTATTTGGGGTCACTTCCGGTTTATTTGGGTCACTTCCGGTTTAATTTGGGTCACTTCCGGTTCGTCTGAGGTCACTTCCGGTTTATAAGGGGTCATTTCCGGTCTAAAAAGGTCACTTCCGGTACATTTGGGGTCACTTCCGGTTTGATTTGGGGTCACTTCCGGTTTACCTGAGGTCACTTCCGGTCTATTTGGGGTCACTTTCGGTTTGATTTGGGCCACTTCCGGTTCATTCTGGGTTCATTGGTGGCACTTCAGGGTCATCCAAGATGGCCGCCACACTGGAATTGGGGGTCAAGGGTTGAATTGTGTAAGCGTAGTGAAAGTGGGGGTGAATGGGAGTGAATGTGGGAAGCATAGTGGAAGTGGGGGTGAATGTGGTAAGCATAAGGTGAATAAGGGGAATAAATGTGGAATGGGTTGAATCGGTTGAAAAATGTAGAAATTAGAGTAGAAAAACGAAATTTTAGAGAATTTTGGTTGAATTTCAAATTTGAGAATTTGGAATTTTTGGTAAGTGGGAAGTTGTGGAATAGGTAGGCAAAAGATGAACAGTTGAAAGTTGGAATGGGTTGAATCGGTTGAAAAATGTAGAAATTAGAGTGGAAAAACGGAATTTTAGAGAATTTTGGTTGAATTTCAAATTTGAGAATTTGGAAGTTTTGGTAAGTGGGAAGTTGTGGAATAGGTAGGCAAAAGATGAACAGTTGAAAGTTGGAATGGGTTGAATCGGTTGAAAAATGTAGAAATTAGAGTGGAAAAACGGAATTTTAGAGAATTTTGGTTGAATTTCAAATTTGAAAATTTGGAATTTTTGGTAAGTGGGAAGTTGTGGAATAGGTAGGCAAAAGATGAACAGTTGAAAGTTGGAATGGGTTGAATCGGTTGAAAAATGTAGAAATTAGAGGTGAAAAACGAAATTTTGTGAAATGTCGAATGTGCCATTAAGAATGGATGGGGAAAAATTTGTCGGAATTTTGGGAATTTTGCGGAATCGGAAAATTTTCGGAACGAGAAAAATACAAGCGCTCGTCGCGTGAATATTTGGAATACGTGAAAAGTGGAATGGAGTGAATCGGATGAATTATGCGGAAGATGAAACGTGTCAAAAAAGTGTGGAGAATAAAATAGAAGAATAATAATAATAATAATAGAGAATGGTGTAGAATAACATATGTGTGAAGGCCTTCGCCTTCACACAATAAAGTAAATGGAGTAGAATAACATATGTGTGAAGGCCTTCGCCTTCACACAACTAGAATTTTGCAATTTCTGGAGAAATTGCGTGTGAAGGCGAAATGTATGAATAACTTTTTCGGGGAATGCTGCCGAACGATGTTGAAACGTGTTGAATTACTTGAGAAATGTAGAATATTTGGAGAATTTGTGGTGAATTTCAAAACTGAAAGTTTGGAATATTTGGTAAGTGGGAAGTTGTGGAATAGGTAGGCAAAAGATGAACAGCTGAAAGTTGGAATGGGTTGAATCGGTTGAAAAATGTAGAAATTAGAGTAGAAAAACGAAATTTTGGAGAATTTGGTTGAATTTCAAATTTGGAATTTTTGGTAAGTGGGAAGTTGTGGAATAGGTAGGCAAAAGATGTACAGTTGAAAGTTGGAACGGGTTGAATCAGTTAAAAAATGTAGAAGTTAGAGCAAATGTTGAATCCCCATAGAGAATGAATGAGAAAATAAAAAAAAGCAATTGCGCCAAATCTTTCTAAATTTGGAACAAAACAAAAAAAAACGGCCTCAGGAGGTTCACTTTTGGGGTAAAAATGTTGAAACGGGTTAAATCGGACAAAAAACGAAGACGTTAGCGCAAATGTAGCTATTTGGGGCACTTAGTGTTGAAATAAGGTCACTTCCGGCTTGATTCGGGTCATTTCCGGTCTAATTTGGGTCACTTCCGGTTTATTTGGGTCACTTCCGGTTTAAAACAGGTCACTTTCGGTTAAGCTGAGGTCACTTCCGGTTTATTTGGGGTCATTTCCGGTCTAAAAAGGTCACTTCCGGTTCATTTTAGATCACTTCCGGTTTACCAGAGGTCACTTCCGGTCTATTTGGGGTCACTTCCGGTCTATTTGGGGTCACTTCCGGTTTATTTGGGTCACTTCCGGTTTAAAACAGGTCACTTCCGGTTTAGCTGAGGTCACTTCCGGTTTATTTGGGGTCATTTCCGGTCTAAAAAGGTCACTTCCGGTACATTTGGGGTCACTTCCGGTTTGATTTGGGGTCACTTCCGGTTTACCAGAGGTCACTTCCGGTCTATTTGGGGTCACTTCCGGTCTACTAGGGGTCACTTCCGGTTTATTTGGGTCACTTCCGGTTTAATTTGGGTCACTTCCGGTTCGTCTAAGATCACTTCCGGTTTATTTGGGGTCATTTCCGGTCTAAAAAGGTAACTTCTGGTACATTTGGGGTCACTTCCGGTTTGATTTGGGGTCACTTTCGGTTGACCAGAGGTAACTTCCGGTCTATTTGGGGTCACTTCCGGTCTATTTGGGGTCACTTCCGGTTTATTTGGGTCACTTCCGGTTTAATTTGGGTCACTTCCGGTTCGTCTGAGGTCACTTCCGGTTTATTAGGGGTCATTTCCGGTCTAAAAAGGTCACTTCCGGTACATTTGGGGTCACTTCCGGTTTGATTTGGGGTCACTTCCGGTTTACCTGAGGTCACTTCCGGTCTATTTGGGGTCACTTTCGGTTTGATTTGGGGCACTTCCGGTTCATTCTGGGTTCATTGGTGGCACTTCAGGGTCATCCAAGATGGCCGCCACACTGGAATTGGGGGTCAAGGGTTGAATTGTGTAAGCATAGTGGAAGTGGGGGTGAATGGGAGTGAATGTGGGAATCATAGTGGAAGTGGGGGTGAATGGGAGTGAATGTGGTAAGCATAAGGTGAATAAGGGGAATAAATGTGGAATGGGTTGAATCGGTCGAAAAATGTAGAAATTAGAGTAGAAAAAGAAGAATTTTGGTTGAATTTCAAATTTGAGAATTTGGAATTTTTGGTAAGTGGGAAGTTGTGGAATAGGTAAGCAAAAGATGAACAGTTGAAAGTTGGAACGGGTTGAATCGGTTGAAAAATGTAGAAATTAGAGTGGAATAACGGAATTTGAGAGAATTTTGGTTGAATTTCAAATTTGAAAATTTGGAATTTTTGGTAAGTGGGAAGTTGTGGAATAGGTAGGCAAAAGATGAACAGTTGAAAGTTGGAATGGGTTGAATCGGTTGAAAAATGTAGAAATTAGATTAGAAAAACGGAATTTGAGAGAATTTTGGTTGAATTTCAAATTTGAAAATTTGGAATTTTTGGTAAGTGGGAAGTTGTGGAATAGGTAGGCAAAAGATGAACAGTTGAAAGTTGGAATGGGTTGAATCGGTTGAAAAATGTAGAAATTAGATTAGAAAAACGGAATTTGAGAGAATTTTGGTTGAATTTCAAATTTGAAAATTTGGAATTTTTGGTAAGTGGGAAGTTGTGGAATAGGTAGGCAAAAGATGAACAGTTGAAAGTTGGAATGGGTTGAATCGGTTGAAAAATGTAGAAGTTAGAGGTGAAAAACGAAATTTTGTGAAATGTCGAATGTGCCATTAAGAATGGATGGGGAAAAATTTGTCGGAATTTTGGGAATTTTGCGGAATCGGAAAATTTTCGGAACGAGAAAAATGGAAGCGCTCATCGCGTGAATATTTGGAATACGTGGAAAGTGGAATGGAGTGAATCGGATGAATTATGTGGAAGATGAAAGTGGACAAAAAAGTGTGGAGAATAAAAGAGAATAATAATAATAATAATAATAATAGAGAATGGTGTAGAATAACATATGTGTGAAGGCCTTCGCCTTCACACAATAACTAGAATTTTGCAATTTCTGGAGAAATTGCGTGTGAAGGCGAAATGTATGAATAACTTTTTCGGGGAATGCTGCCGAACGATGTTGAAACGTGTTGAATTACTTGAGAAATGTAGAATATTTGGAGAATTTGTGGTGAATTTCAAAATTGAAAGTTTGGAATATTTGGTAAGTGGGAAGTTGTGGAACAGGTAGGCAAAAGATGAACAGTTGAAAGTTGGAATGGGTTGAGTCGGTAGAAAAATGTAGAAGTTAGAGTAGAAAAACGAAATTTTGGAGAATTTGGTTGTATTTTAAATTTGGAATTGTTGGTAAGTGGGAAGTTGTGGAATAGGTAGGCAAAAGATGAACAGTTGAAAGTTGGAACGGGTTGAATCAGTTAAAAAATGTAGAAGTTAGAGCAAATGTTGAATCCCCATAGAGAATGAATGGGAAAATAAAAAAAAGCAATTGCGCTAAAATCTTTCTAAATTTGGAACAAAACAAAAAAAAACGGCCTCAGGAGGTTCACTTTTGGGGTAAAAATGTTGAAACGGGTTGAATCGGACAAAAAACGAAGACGTTAGCGCAAATGTAGCTATTTGGGGCACTTAGTGTTGAAATAAGGTCACTTCCGGCTTGATTCGGGTCATTTCCGGTCTAATTTGGGTCACATCCGGTTTATTTGGGTCACTTCCGGTTTAAAACAGGTCACTTCCGGTTTAGCGGAGGTCACTTCCGGTTTATTTGGGGTCATTTCCGGTCTAAAAAGGTCACTTCCGGTTCATTTGGGGTCACTTCCGGTTTGATTTTGGGTCACTTCCGGTTTACCAGAGGTCACTTCCGGTCTATTTGGGGTCACTTCCGGTCTATTTGGGGTCACTTCCGGTTTATTTGGGTCACTTCCGGTTTAGCTGAGGTCACTTCCGGTTTATTTGGGGTCATTTCCGGTCTAAAAAGGTAACTTCCGGTTCATTTTGGGTCACTTCCGGTTTGATTTAGGGTCACTTCCGGTTTACCAGAGGTCACTTCCGGTCTATTTGGGGTCACTTCCGGTCTATTTGGGGTCACTTCTGGTTTATTTTGGTCACTTCCGGTTTATTTTTGGGTCACTTCTGGTTCGTCTGAGGTCACTTCCGGTTTATTAGGGGTCATTTCCGGTCTAAAAAGATAACTTCCGGTTCATTTTGGGTCACTTCCGGTTTGATTTGGGGTCACTTCCGGTTTACCAGAGGTCACTTCCGGTCTATTTGGGGTCACTTCCGGTCTATTTGGGGTCACTTCCGGTTTATTTGGGTCACTTCCGGTTTAATTTGGGTCACTTCCGGTTCGTCTGAGGTCACTTCCGGTTTATTAGGGGTCATTTCCGGTCTAAAAAGGTCACTTCCGGTACATTTGGGGTCACTTCCGGTTTGATTTGGGGTCACTTCCGGTTTACCTGAGGTCACTTCCGGTCTATTTGGGGTCACTTTCGGTTTGATCTGGGGCACTTCCGGTTCATTTTGGGTTCATTGGGGGCACTTGAGGGTCAATCCAAGATGGCCGCCACACTGGAATTGGGGGTCAAGGGTTGAATGTGTAGGCGTAGTGGAAGTGGGGGTGAATGGGAGTGAATGTGGGAAGCATAAGGTGAATGCATTTGGAATGGGTTGAATCGGTTGAAAAATGTAGAAATTAGAGTGGAATAACGGAATTTGAGAGAATTTTGGTTGAATTTCAAATTTGAGAATTTGGAATTTTTGGTAAGTGGGAAGTTGTGGAATAGGTAGGCAAAAGATGAACAGTTGAAAGTTGGAATGGGTTGAATCGGTTGAAAAATGTAGAAGTTAGAGGTGAAACACAAAATTTTGTGAAATGTGGAATGTGCCATTAAGAATGGATAGGGAAAAATTTGTCGGAATTTTGGGAATCTTGCGGAATCGGAAAATTTTCGGAATGAGAAAAATACAAGCGCTCATGTCGTGAATATTTGGAATACGTGAAAAGTGGAATGGAGTGAATCGGATGAATTTTGTGGAAGAAGAAGCGGGACAAAAAAGTGGCGGGAATAAAATAGAATAATAATAATAACTAGAATTTTGCAATTTCTGGAGAAATTGCGTGTGAAGGCGAAATGTATGAATAACTTCTTCGGGGAATGCTGCCGAACGATGTTGAAACGTGTTGAATTACTTGAGAAATGTAGAATATTTGGAGAATTTGTGGTGAATTTCAAAATAAAAGATGTGAAGTTTTTGGTAAGTGGGAAGTTGTGGAATAGGTAGAAAAATGATGAACAGTTGAAAGTTGGAATGGGTTGAATCGGTTGAAAAATGTAGAAATGAGAAGGGAAAAAGGAATTGGGTGTGAATTTCAAAATAAAAGATGTGAAGGTTTTGGGAAGTTGTGGAATAGGTCGAAAAATGATGAACAGTTGAAAGTTGGAATGGGTTGAATCGGTTGAAAAATGTAGAAATGAGAAGGGAAAAGGGAATTGGGTGTGAATTTCAAAATAAAAGATGTGAAGTTTTTGGTAAGTGGGAAGTTGTGGAATAGGTAGAAAAATGATGAACAGTTGAAAGTTGGAATGGGTTGAATCGGTTGAAAAATGTAGAAATGAGAAGGGAAAAGGGAATTGGGTGTGAATTTCAAAATAAAAGATGTGAAGTTTTTGGTAAGTGGGAAGTTGTGGAATAGGTAGAAAAATGATGAACAGTTGAAAGTTGGAATGGGTTGAATCGGTTGAAAAATGTAGAAAGGAGAAGGGAAAAGGGAATTGAGTGTGAATTTCAAAATAAAAGATGTGAAGTTTTTGGTAAGTGGGAAGTTGTGGAATAGGTAGAAAAATGATGAACAGTTGAAAGTTGGAATGGGTTGAATCGGTTGAAAAATGTAGAAATGAGAAGGGAAAAGGGAATTGGGTGTGAATTTCAAAATAAAAGATGTGAAGTATTTGGGAAGTTGTGGAATAGGTAGAAAAATGATGAACAGTTGAAAGTTGGAATGGGTTGAATCGGTTGAAAAATGTAGAAATTAGAGTACAAAAACGGAATTTGAGAGAATTTTGGTTGAATTTCAAAATAAAAGATGTGAAGTTTTTGGTAAGTGGGAAGTTGTGGAATAGGTAGAAAAATGATGAACAGTTGAAAGTTGGAATGGGTTGAATCGGTTGAAAAATGTAGAAATGAGAAGGGAAAAGGAAATTGGGTGTGAATTTCAAAATAAAAGATGTGAAGTTTTTGGTAAGTGGGAAGTTGTGGAATAGGTAGAAAAATGATGAACAGTTGAAAGTTCGAATGGGTTGAATCGGTTGAAAAATGTAGAAATGAGAAGGGAAAAGGAATTGGGTGTGAATTTCAAAATAAAAGACGTGAAGCTTTTGGTAAGTGGGAAGTTGTGGAATCGGTAGAAAAATAATGAACAGTTGAAAGTTGGAATGGGTTGAATCGGTTGAAAAATGTAGAAATGAGAAGGGGAAAGGAAATTGGGTGTGAATTTCAAAATAAAAGATGTGAAGTTTTTGGTAAGTGGGAAGTTGTGGAATAGGTAGAAAAATGATGAACAGTTGAAAGTTGGAATGGGTTGAATCGGTTGAAAAATGTAGAAATGAGAAGGGAAAAGGAATTGGGTGTGAATTTCAAAATAAAAGACGTGAAGCTTTTGGTAAGTGGGAAGTTGTGGAATCGGTAGAAAAATAGTGAACAGTTGAAAGTTGGAATGGGTTGAATCGGTTGAAAAATGTAGAAATGAGAAGGGAAAAGGAAATTGGGTGTGAATTTCAAAATAAAAGATGTGAAGTTTTTGGTAAGTGGGAAGTTGTGGAATAGGTAGAAAAATGATGAACAGTTGAAAGTTGGAATGGGTTGAATCGGTTGAAAAATGTAGAAATGAGAAGGGAAAAGGAATTGGGTGGGAATTTCAAAATAAAAGATGTGAAGCTTTTGGTAAGTGGGAAGTTGTGGAATCAGTAGAAAAATAATGAACAGTTGAAAGTTGGAATGGGTTGAATCGGTTGAAAAATGTAGAAATTAGAGTAGAAAAACGAAATTTTAGAGAATTTTGGTTGAATTTCAAAATAAAAGATGTGAAGCTTTTGGTAAGTGGGACGTTGTGGAATAGGTAGGCAAAAGATGAACAGTTGAAAGTTGGAACGAGTTGAATCGGTTGAAAAATGTAGAAGTTAGAGGTGAAAAACGAAATTTTGTGAAAATTTGTCGGAATTTTTAACGTGAAAACGTGAAATTTTCGAATTTGGGAATTTTGGGAATGTCGAGAATCCTTCCGAATGTGATTAGAATGTGCTGAATGATGTGAATTTCAAATTGGAACGACGTAAATGTGAAATGTCGAATGTGCCATTAAGAATGAATGGGGAAAAATTTGTCGGAATTTTGGGAATTTTGCGGAATCGGAAAATTTTCGGAACGAGAAAAATACAAGCGCTCGTCGCGTGAATATTTGGAATACGTGAAAAGTGGAATGGAGTGAATCGGATGAATTATGTGGAAGATGAAACGTGTCAAAAAAGTGTGGAGAATAAAAGAGAATAATAATAATAATAGAGAATGGTGTAGAATAACATATGTGTGAAGGCCTTCGCCTTCACACAATAACTAGAATTTTGCAATTTCTGGAGAAATTGCGTGTGAAGGCGAAATGTATGAATAACTTTTTCGGGGAATGCTGCCGAACGATGTTGAAACGTGTTGAATTACTTGAGAAATGTAGAATATTTGGAGAATTTGTGGTGAATTTCAAAATAAAAGATGTGAAGTTTTTGGTAAGTTGTGGAATAGGTAGAAAAATGATGAACAGTTGAAAGTTGGAATGGGTTGAATCGGTTGAAAAATGTAGAAATGAGGAGGGAAAAAGGAATTGGGTGTGAATTTCAAAATAAAAGATGTGAAGGTTTTGGGAAGTTGTGGAATAGGTCGAAAAATGATGAACAGTTGAAAGTTGGAATGGGTTGAATCGGTTGAAAAATGTAGAAATGAGAAGGGAAAAGGGAATTGGGTGTGAATTTCAAAATAAAAGATGTGAAGTTTTTGGTAAGTGGGAAGTTGTGGAATAGGTAGAAAAATGATGAACAGTTGAAAGTTGGAATGGGTTGAATCGGTTGAAAAATGTAGAAATGAGAAGGGAAAAGGGAATTGGGTGTGAATTTCAAAATAAAAGATGTGAAGTTTTTGGTAAGTGGGAAGTTGTGGAATAGGTAGAAAAATGATGAACAGTTGAAAGTTGGAATGGGTTGAATCGGTTGAAAAATGTAGAAATGAGAAGGGAAAAGGGAATTGAGTGTGAATTTCAAAATAAAAGATGTGAAGTTTTTGGTAAGTGGGAAGTTGTGGAATAGGTAGAAAAATGATGAACAGTTGAAAGTTGGAATGGGTTGAATCGGTTGAAAAATGTAGAAATGAGAAGGGAAAAGGGAATTGGGTGTGAATTTCAAAATAAAAGATGTGAAAATTTTTGGTAAGTGGGAAGTTGTGGAATAGGTAGAAAAATGATGAACAGTTGAAAGTTGGAATGGGTTGAATCGGTTGAAAAATGTAGAAATGAGAAGGGAAAAGGGAATTGGGTGTGAATTTCAAAATAAAAGATGTGAAGTTTTTGGTAAGTGGGAAGTTGTGGAATAGGTAGAAAAATGATGAACAGTTGAAAGTTGGAATGGGTTGAATCGGTTGAAAAATGTAGAAATGAGAAGGGAAAAGGGAATTGAGTGTGAATTTCAAAATAAAAGATGTGAAGTTTTTGGTAAGTGGGAAGTTGTGGAATAGGTAGAAAAATGATGAACAGTTGAAAGTTGGAATGGGTTGAATCGGTTGAAAAATGTAGAAATGAGAAGGGAAAAGGGAATTGGGTGTGAATTTCAAAATAAAAGATGTGAAGTTTTTGGTAAGTGGGAAGTTGTGGAATAGGTAGAAAAATGATGAACAGTTGAAAGTTGGAATGGGTTGAATCGGTTGAAAAATGTAGAAATGAGAAGGGAAAAAGGAATTGGGTGTGAATTTCAAAATAAAAGATGTGAAGTATTTGGGAAGTTGTGGAATAGGTAGAAAAATGATGAACAGTAGAAAGTTGGAATGGGTTGAATCGGTTGAAAAATGTAGAAATTAGAGTACAAAAACGGAATTTGAGAGAATTTTGGTTGAATTTCAAAATAAAAGATGTGAAGTTTTTGGTAAGTGGGAAGTTGTGGAATAGGTAGAAAAATGATGAACAGTTGAAAGTTGGAATGGGTTGAATCGGTTGAAAAATGTAGAAATGAGAAGGGAAAAGGAAATTGGGTGTGAATTTCAAAATAAAAGATGTGAAGTTTTTGGTTAGTGGGAAGTTGTGGAATAGGTAGAAAAATGATGAACAGTTGAAAGTTAGAATGGGTTGAATCGGTTGAAAAATGTAGAAATGAGAAGGGAAAAGGAATTGGGTGTGAATTTCAAAATAAAAGATGTGAAGCTTTTGGTAAGTGGGAAGTTGTGGAATCGGTAGAAAAGTAATGAACAGTTGAAAGTTGGAATGGGTTGAATCGGTTGAAAAATGTAGAAATTAGAGTGGAAAAACGAAATTTTAGAGAATTTTGGTTGAATTTCAAAATAAAAGATGTGAAGTTTTTGGGAAGTGGGACGTTGTGGAATAGGTAGGCAAAAGATGAACAGTTGAAAGTTGGAACGAGTTGAATCGGTTGAAAAATGTAGAAGTTAGAGCTGAAAAACGAAATTTTGTGAAAATTTGTCGGAATTTTTAACGTGAAAACGTGAAATTTTTGAATTTGGGAATTTTGGGAATGTCGAGAATCCTTCCGAATGTGATTAGAATGTGCTGAATGATGTGAATTTCAAATTGGAACGACGTAAACGTGAAATGTCGAATGTGCCATTAAGAATGAATGGGGAAAAATTTGTCGGAATTTGGGGAATTTTGCGGAATCGGAAAATGTTCGGAATGAGAAAAATACAAGCCACCCTTTCCTGAATATTTGGAATACGTGAAAAGTGGAATGGAGTGAATCGGGTGAATTTTGTGAAAGAAGAAGCGGGACAAAAAAGTGAGGAGAATAAAATATAATAATAACTAGAATTTTGCAATTTCTGGAGAAATTGCGTGTGAAGGCGAAATGTATGAATAACTTCTTCGGGGAATGCTGCCGAACGATGTTGAAACGTGTTGAATTACTTGAGAAATGTAGACTATTTGGAGAATTTGTGGCGAATTTCAAAATAAAAGATGTGAAGTTTTTGGTAAGCGGGAAGTTGTGGAATAGGTAGGCAAAAGATGAACAGTTGAAAGTTGGAATGGGTTGAATCGGTTGGAAAATGTAGAAATTAGAGTAGAAAAACGAAATTTTGGAGAATTTGGTTGAATTTCGAATTTCGAATTTTTGGTAAGTGGGAAGTTGTGGAATAGGTAGGCAAAAGATTTACAGTTGAAAGTTGGAACGGGTTGAATCAGTTAAAAAATGTAGAAGTTAGAGCAAATGTTGAATCCCCATAGAGAATAAATGGGAAAATAAAAAAAAGCAATTGCGCCAAAATCGTTCTAAGTTTGGAACAAAACAAAAAAAACGGCCTCAGGAGATTCACTTTTGGGGTAAAAATGTTGAAAGGGGTTAAATCAGACAAAAAACGAAAAAGTTAGCGCAAATGTAGCTATTTGGGCCACTCAGTGTTGAAATAAGGTCACTTCCGGTTTGATTCGGGTCACTTCCGGTCTAGTTTGGGTCACTTCCGGTTTATTTGGGTCACTTCCGGTTTAAAACAGGTCACTTCCGGTTTAGCTGAGGTCACTTCCGGTTTATTTGGGGTCATTTCCGGTCTAAAAAGGTCACTTCCGGTTCATTTGGGGTCACTTCCGGTTTGATTTGGGGTCACTTCCGGTTTACCAGAGGTCACTTCCGGTCTATAAGGGGTCACTTCCGGTTTGATTGGGTCACTTCCGGTTTATTTGGGTCACTTCCGGTTTAATTTGGGTCACTTCCGGTTCGTCTGAGGTCACTTCCGGTTTATTAGGGGTCATTTCCGGTCTAAAAAGGTCACTTCCGGTACATTTGGGGTCACTTCCGGTTTGATTTGGGGTCACTTCCGGTTTACCTGAGGTCACTTCCGGTCTATTTGGGGTCACTTTCGGTTTGATTTGGGGCACTTCCGGTTCATTTTGGGTTCATTGGGGGCACTTGAGGGTCATCCAAGATGGCCGCCACACTGGAATTGGGGGTCAAGGGTTGAATGTGTAAGCGTAGTGGAAGTGGGGGTGAATGGGAGTGAATGTGGGAAGCATAAGGTGAATAAATTTGGAATGGGTTGAATCGGTCGAAAAATGTAGAAATGAGAGTAGAAAAACTGAATTTTTGAGAATTTGGTTGAATTTCAAATTTGAAAATGTGGAATTTTTGGTAAGTGGGAAGTTGTGGAATAGGTAGGCAAAAGATGAACAGTTGAAAGTTGGAATGGGTTGAATCGGTTGAAAAATGTAGAAATGAGAAGGGAAAAAGGAATTGGGTGTGAATTTCAAAATAAAAGATGTGAAGTATTTGGGAAGTTGTGGAATAGGTAGAAAAATGATGAACAGTTGAAAGTTGGAATGGGTTGAATCGGTTGAAAAATGTAGAAATTAGAGTACAAAAACGGAATTTGAGAGAATTTTGGTTGAATTTCAAAATAAAATATGTGAAGTTTTTGGTAAGTGGGAAGTTGTGGAATAGGTAGAAAAATGATGAACAGTTGAAAGTTGGAATGGGTTGAATCGGTTGAAAAATGTAGAAATGAGAAGGGAAAAGGAAATTGGGTGTGAATTTCAAAATAAAAGATGTGAAGTTTTTGGTAAGTGGGAAGTTGTGGAATAGGTAGAAAAATGATGAACAGTTGAAAGTTGGAATGGGTTGAATCGGTTGAAAAATGTAGAAATGAGAAGGGAAAAGGAATTGGGTGTGAATTTCAAAATAAAAGATGTGAAGCTTTTGGTAAGTGGGAAGTTGTGGAATCGGTAGAAAAATGATGAACAGTTGAAAGTTGGAATGGGTTGAATCGGTTGAAAAATGTAGAAATTAGAGTAGAAAAACGAAATTTTAGAGAATTTTGGTTGAATTTCAAAATAAAAGATGTGAAGTTTTTGGTAAGTGGGACGTTGTGGAATAGGTAGGCAAAAGATGAACAGTTGAAAGTTGGAACGAGTTGAATCGGTTGAAAAATGTAGAAGTTAGAGGTGAAAAACGAAATTTTGTGAAAATTTGTCGGAATTTTTAACGTGAAAACGAGAAATTTTCGAATTTGGGAATTTTGGGAATGTCGAGAATCCTTCCGAATGTGATTAGAATGTGCTGAATGATGTGAATTTCAAATTGGAACGACGTAAATGTGAAATGTCGAATGTGCCATTAAGAATGAATGGGGAAAAATTTGTCGGAATTTTGGGAATTTTGCGGAATCGGAAAATTTTCGGAACGAGAAAAATATAAGCGCTCATGTCGTGAATATTTGGAATACGTGAAAAGTGGAATGGAGTGAATCGGATGAATTATGTGGAAGATGAAACGTGTCAAAAAAGTGTGGAGAATAAAATAGAAGAATAATAATAATAATAATAGAGAATGGTGTAGAATAACATATGTGTGAAGGCCTTCGCCTTCACACAATAATAATAATAAAGTAAATGGAGTAGAATAACATATGTGTGAAGGCCTTCGCCTTCACACAATAATAATAGAGAATGGTGTAGAATAACATATGTGTGAAGGCCTTCGCCTTCACACAACTAGAATTTTGCAATTTCTGGAGAAATTGCGTGTGAAGGCGAAATGTATGAATAACTTTTTCGGGGAATGCTGCCGAACGATGTTGAAACGTGTTGAATTACTTGAGAAATGTAGAATATTTGGAGAATTTGTGGTGAATTTCAAATTTGAAAGTTTGGAATTTTTGGTAAGTGGGAAGTTGTGGAATAGGTAGGCAAAAGATGAACAGTTGAAAGTTGGAATGGGTTGAATCGGTTGAAAAATGTAGAAATTAGAGTAGAAAAACGAAATTTTGGAGAATTTGGTTGAATTTCGAATTTGGAATTTTTGGTAAGTGGGAAGTTGTGGAATAGGTAGGCAAAAGATGTACAGTTGAAAGTTGGAACGAGTTGAATCAGTTAAAAAATGTAGAAGTTAGAGCAAATGTTGAATCCCCATAGAGAATGAATGGGAAAATAAAAAAAAGCAATTGCGCCAAAATCTTTCTAAATTTGGAACAAAAAAAAAAAACGGCCTCAGGAGGTTCACTTTTGGGGTAAAAATGTCGAAACGGGTTAAATCAGACAAAAAACGAAAAAGTTAGCGCAAATGTAGCTATTTGGGCCACTCAGTGTTGAAATAAGGTCACTTCCGGTTTGATTCGGGTCACTTCCGGTCTAGTTTGGGTCACTTCCGGTTTATTTGGGTCACTTCCGGTTTAAAACAGGTCACTTCCGGTTTAGCTGAGGTCACTTCCGGTTTATTTGGGGTCATTTCCGGTCTAAATAGGTCACTTCCGGTTCATTTGGGGTCACTTCCGGTTTGATTTGGGGTCACTTCCGGTTTACCAGAGGTCACTTCCGGTCTATTTGGGGTCACTTCCGGTTTATTTGGGTCACTTCCGGTTTAATTTGGGTCACTTCCGGTTTAATTTGGGTCACTTCCGGTTCGTCTGAGGTCACTTCCGGTTTATTAGGGGTCATTTCCGGTCTAAAATGGTCACTTCCGGTACATTTGGGGTCACTTCCGGTTTGATTTGGGGTCACTTCCGGTTTACCTGAGGTCACCTCCGGTCTATTTGGGGTCACTTTCGGTTTGATTTGGGGCACTTCCGGTTCATTCTGGGTTCATTGGTGGCACTTCAGGGTCATCCAAGATGGCCGCCACACTGGAATTGGGGGTCAAGGGTTGAATTGTGTAAGCATAGTGGAAGTGGGGGTGAATGGGAGTGAATGTGGGAAGCATAGTGGAAGTGGGGGTGAATGGGAGTGAATGTGGTAAGCATAAGGTGAATAAGGGGAATAAATGTGGAACGGGTTGAATCGGTCGAAAAATGTAGAAATTAGAGTAGAAAAACGAAATTTTAGAGAATTTTGGTTGAATTTCAAATTTGAGAATTTGGAATTTTTGGTAAGTGGGAAGTTGTGGAATAGGTAGGCAAAAGATGAACAGTTGAAAGTTGGAACGGGTTGAATCGGTTGAAAAATGTAGAAATTAGAGTGGAATAACGGAATTTGAGAGAATTTTGGTTGAATTTCAAATTTGAAAATTTGGAACTTTTGGTAAGTGGGAAGTTGTGGAATAGGTAGGCAAAAGATGAACAGTTGAAAGTTGGAACGGGTTGAATCGGTTGAAAAATGTAGAAATTAGAGTGGAATAACGGAATTTGAGAGAATTTCGGTTGAATTTCAAATTTGAAAATTTGGAATTTTTGGTAAGTGGGAAGTTGTGGAATAGGTAGGCAAAAGATGAACAGTTGAAAGTTGGAATGGGTTGAATCGGTTGAAAAATGTAGAAGTTAGAGGTGAAAAACGAAATTTTGTGAAATGTCGAATGTGCCATTAAGAATGGATGGGGAAAAATTTGTCGGAATTTTGGGAATTTTGCGGAATCGGAAAATTTTCGGAATGAGAAAAATACAAGCACCCCTTTCCTGAATATTTGGAATACGTGAAAAGTGGAATGGAGTGAATCGGATGAATTATGTGAAAGATGAAACGGGACAAAAAAGTGAGGAGAATAAAATAGAAGAATAATAATAACTAGAATTTTGCAATTTCTGGAGAAATTGCGTGTGAAGGCGAAATGTATGAATAACTTTTTCGGGGAATGCTGCCGAACGATGTTGAAACGTGTTGAATTACTTGAGAAATGTAGAATATTTGGAGAATTTGTGGTGAATTTCAAATTTGAAAGTTTGGAATTTTTGGTAAGTGGGAAGTTGTGGAATAGGTAGGCAAAAGATGAACAGTTGAAAGTTGGAATGGGTTGAATCGGTTGAAAAATGTAGAAATTAGAGTAGAAAAACGAAATTTTGGAGAATTTGGTTGAATTTCGAATTTGGAATTTTTGGTAAGTGGGAAGTTGTGGAATAGGTAGGCAAAAGATGTACAGTTGAAAGTTGGAACGAGTTGAATCAGTTAAAAAATGTAGAAGTTAGAGCAAATGTTGAATCCCCATAGAGAATGAATGGGAAAATAAAAAAAAGCAATTGCGCCAAAATCTTTCTAAATTTGGAACAAAAAAAAAAAACGGCCTCAGGAGGTTCACTTTTGGGGTAAAAATGTCGAAACGGGTTAAATCAGACAAAAAACGAGAAAGGTAGCGCAAATGTAGCTATTTGGGCCACTCAGTGTTGAAATAAGGTCACTTCCGGTTTGATTCGGGTCACTTCCGGTCTAGTTTGGGTCACTTCCGGTTTATTTGGGTCACTTCCGGTTTAAAACAGGTCACTTCCGGTTTAGCTGAGGTCACTTCCGGTTTATTTGGGGTCATTTCCGGTCTAAATAGGTCACTTCCGGTTCATTTGGGGTCACTTCCGGTTTGATTTGGGGTCACTTCCGGTTTACCAGAGGTCACTTCCGGTCTATTTGGGGTCACTTCCGGTCTATTTGGGGTCACTTCCGGTTTATTTGGGTCACTTCCGGTTTAATTTGGGTCACTTCCGGTTCGTCTGAGGTCACTTCCGGTTTATTAGGGGTCATTTCCGGTCTAAAATGGTCACTTCCGGTACATTTGGGGTCACTTCCGGTTTGATTTGGGGTCACTTCCGGTTTACCTGAGGTCACTTCCGGTCTATTTGGGGTCACTTTCGGTTTGATTTGGGGCACTTCCGGTTCATTCTGGGTTCATTGGTGGCACTTCAGGGTCATCCAAGATGGCCGCCACACTGGAATTGGGGGTCAAGGGTTGAATTGTGTAAGCATAGTGGAAGTGGGGGTGAATGGGAGTGAATGTGGTAAGCATAAGATGAATAAAGGGAATAAATGTGGAATGGGTTGAATCGGTCGAAAAATGTAGAAATTAGAGTGGAAAAACGAAATTTTGGAGAATTTGGTTGAATTTCAAACGTGAAAGTTCGGAATTTTTGGTAAGTGGGAAGTTGTGGAATAGGTAGGCAAAAGATGAACAGTTGAAAGTTGGAATGGGTTGAATCGGTTGAAAAATGTAGAAATTAGAGTGGAAAAACTGAATTTTGGAGAATTTTGGTTGAATTTCAAATTTGAAAATTTGGAATTTTTGGTAAGTGGGAAGTTGTGGAATAGGTAGGCAAAAGATGAACAGTTGAAAGTTGGAATGGGTTGAATCGGTTGAAAAATGTAGAAATTAGAGTAGAAAAACGGAATTTGAGAGAATTTTGGTTGAATTTCAAATTTGAAAATTTGGAATTTTTGGTAAGTGGGAAGTTGTGGAATAGGTAGGCGAAAGATGAACAGTTGAAAGTTGGAATGGGTTGAATCGGTTGAAAAATGTAGAAGTTAGAGGTGAAAAACGAAATTTTGTGAAATGTCGAATGTGCCATTAAGAATGGATGGGGAAAAATTTGTCGGAATTCTGGGAATTTTGCGGAATCGGAAAATTTTCGGAACGAGAAAAATGGAAGCGCTCATCGCGTGAATATTTGGAATACGTGGAAAGTGGAATGGAGTGAATCGGATGAATTATGTGGAAGATGAAAGTGGACAAAAAAGTGTGGAGAATAAAAGAGAATAATAATAATAATAATAATAGAGAATGGTGTAGAATAACATATGTGTGAAGGCCTTCGCCTTCACACAACTAGAATTGCAATTTCGGAAGAAATTGCGTGTGAAGGCGAAGGCAGATGTTAAGTTACAAACGTTAAGCGTTAAAAATGATGAGCGGGAAGAATACAAAGGGAAAATAGATAATTGTGAAATAAATGGGAAAATGTTACAAATACATGTTACAAAAAGGTACAAATGATAAGCGTTAAAAATGAAACGTTACAAATGTTACAAAAAAGGTACAAATGATAAGGGGGAAGAATAAAGAGTAAAATAATTTATGACGCCCAAAGTGGGAATCGAACCCACTACAGGAAACTGGCGCAGGTTGACATTGCCATTGTGTTTCCAACTGAGCTAATCAGGTTCCTACCTCAGTAACTGTTGAATTTGGTTAATGTAATGAATGTGTTTGTTGAATGCGAATGCGTAATCAAAGTGGTGGAAATTGCTTAATGTAATGAATGTTGAATGCGAATGACAAAAGTTACAAATGATAACCGTTGAAAATGATAACCGGGAAGGATAAAGAGTAAAATAAATAATGACGCCCAATGTGGGAATCGAACTGACGCGGGTTTTGATACCACTCGGGAATGATGCTCGTGTACTGGAATCACTTGTGTTTCCCACGAGCTAATTGAGTCCCTTACTATGCCACGGTTGAAATTGGTTAATGTAATGAATGTGTTTGTTGAATGCGAATACGTAATCAAAGTGGTGGAAATTGCTTAATGTAATGAATGTTGAATGCGAATGTTAGTTACAAATGATAAGCGTTGAAAATTATAAGCGGGAAGAATAAAGAGTAAAATAATTAATGACGCCCAATGTGGGAATCGAACCCACTACAGGAAACTGGCTCGGGTTGACATTGCCATTAAGAATGAATGGGGAAATAAAAGGCACAAATTTGCTAATTACTTAAAAACGGTAAATGTTATGAACGAGAAAAAAAGTGGCAAGCTTGCCATGAATTTTTGGAACGTGTGAAAGGTTGAACGAGGTGAATCGGTTGAAGCATGTGGGAGTAGTTGGATGTCAAAAAAGTGGGAGGAATAAGTTGTTTAATAAAAATAATAATAAAGTAGAATAACAATGTGTGAAGGCCTTCGCCTTCACACAAATATCAATGTGTGAAGGCCTTGGTGAATTTCAAAACTGAAAGTTGGAAATATTTGGTAAGTGGGAAGTTGTGGAATAGGTAGGCAAAAGATGAACAGCTGAAAGTTGGAATGGGTTGAATCGGTTGAAAAATGTAGAAATTAGAGTAGAAAAACGAAATTTTGGAGAATTCGGTTGAATTTCAAATTTGGAATTTTTGGTAAGTGGGAAGTTGTGGAATAGGTAGGCAAATGATGTACAGTTGAAAGTTGGAACGGGTTGAATCAGTTAAAAAATGTAGAAGTTAGAACAAATGTTGAATCCCCATAGAGAATGAATGTGAAAATAAAAAAAGCAATTGCGCCAAAATCTTTCTAAATTTGGAACAAAACAAAAAAAACGGCCTCAAGAGGTTCACTTTTGGGGTAAAAATGTTGAAACGGGTTAAATCGGACAAAAAACGAAAAAGTTAGCCTAAATGTAGCTATTTGGGGCACTAAGTGTTGAAATAAGGCCACTTCCGGTTTGATTCGGGTCATTTCCGGTCTAATTTGGGTCACTTCCGGTTTATTTGGGTCACTTCCGGTTTAAAACAGGTCACTTCCGGTTTAGCTGAGGTCACTTCCGGTTTATTTGGGGTCACTTCCGGTCTAAAAAGGTCACTTCCGGTTCATTTGGGGTTACTTCCGGTTTACCAGAGGTCACTTCCGGTCTATTTGGGGTCACTTCCGGTCTATTTGGGGTCACTTCCGGTTTATTTGGGCCACTTCCGGTTTAATTCGGGTCACTTCCGGTTCGTCTGAGGTCACTTCCGGTTTATCAGGGGTCATTTCCGGTCTAAAAGGGTCACTTACGGTACATTTGGGGTCACTTCCGGTTTGATTTGGGGTCACTTCCGGTTAACCAGAGGTAACTTCCGGTCTATTTGGGGTCACTTCCGGTCTATTTGGGGTCACTTCCGGTTTATTTGGGTCACTTCCGGTTTAAAACAGGTCACTTCCGGTCTAGCTGAGGTCACTTCCGGTTTATTTGGGGTCATTTCCGGTCTAAAAAGGTAACTTCCGGTTCATTTTGGGTCACTTCCGGTTTGATTTGGGGTCACTTCCGGTTTACCAGAGGTCACTTCCGGTCTATTTGGGGTCACTTCCGGTCTATTTGGGGTCACTTCCGGTTTATTTGGGTCACTTCCGGTTTAATTTGGGTCACTTCCGGTTCGTCTGAGGTCACTTCCGGTTTATTAGGGGTCATTTCCGGTCTAAAAAGGCCACTTCCGGTACATTTGGGGTCACTTCCGGTTTGATTTGGGGTCTCTTCCGGTTTACCTGAGGTCACTTCCGGTCTATTTGGGGTCACTTTCGGTTTGATCTGGGGCACTTCCGGTTCATTTTGGGTTCATTGGGGGCACTTGAGGGTCAATCCAAGATGGCCGCCACACTGGAATTGGGGGTCAAGGGTTGAATGTGTAGGCGTAGTGGAAGTGGGGGTGAATGGGAGTGAATGTGGGAAGCATAAGGTGAATGCATTTGGAATGGGTTGAATCGGTTGAAAAATGTAGAAATTAGAGTGGAATAACGGAATTTGAGAGAATTTTGGTTGAATTTCAAATTAGAGAATTTGGAATTTTTGGTAAGTGGGAAGTTGTGGAATAGGTAGGCAAAAGATGAACAGTTGAAAGTTGGAATGGGTTGAATCGGTTGAAAAATGTAGAAGTTAGAGGTGAAACACGAAATTTTGTGAAATGTGGAATGTGCCATTAAGAATGGATGGGGAAAAATTTGTCGGAATTTTGGGAATCTTGCGGAATCGGAAAATTTTCGGAATGAGAAAAATACAAGCGCTCATGTCGTGAATATTTGGAATACGTGAAAAGTGGAATGGAGTGAATCGGATGAATTTTGTGGAAGAAGAAGCGGGACAAAAAAGTGGCGGGAATAAAATAGAATAATAATAATAATAATAAAGTAAATGGAGTAGAATAACATATGTGTGAAGGCCTTCGCCTTCACACAATAACTAGAATTTTGCAATTTCTGGAGAAATTGCGTGTGAAGGCGAAATGTATGAATAACTTTTTCGGGGAATGCTGCCGAACGATGTTGAAACGTGTTGAATTACTTGAGAAATGTAGAATATTTGGAGAATTTGTGGTGAATTTCAAATTTGAAAGTTTGGAATTTTTGGTAAGTGGGAAGTTGTGGAATAGGTAGGCAAAAGATGAACAGTTGAAAGTTGGAATGGGTTGAATCGGTTGAAAAATGTAGAAATTAGAGTAGAAAAACGAAATTTTGGAGAATTTGGTTGAATTTCGAATTTGGAATTTTTGGTAAGTGGGAAGTTGTGGAATAGGTAGGCAAAAGATGTACAGTTGAAAGTTGGAACGAGTTGAATCAGTTAAAAAATGTAGAAGTTAGAGCAAATGTTGAATCCCCATAGAGAATGAATGGGAAAATAAAAAAAAGCAATTGCGCCAAAATCTTTCTAAATTTGGAACAAAAAAAAAAAACGGCCTCAGGAGGTTCACTTTTGGGGTAAAAATGTCGAAACGGGTTAAATCAGACAAAAAACGAAAAAGTTAGCGCAAATGTAGCTATTTGGGCCACTCAGTGTTGAAATAAGGTCACTTCCGGTTTGATTCGGGTCACTTCCGGTCTAGTTTGGGTCACTTCCGGTTTATTTGGGTCACTTCCGGTTTAAAACAGGTCACTTCCGGTTTAGCTGAGGTCACTTCCGGTTTATTTGGGGTCATTTCCGGTCTAAATAGGTCACTTCCGGTTCATTTGGGGTCACTTCCGGTTTGATTTGGGGTCACTTCCGGTGTACCAGAGGTCACTTCCGGTCTATTTGGGGTCACTTCCGGTTTATTTGGGTCACTTCCGGTTTAATTTGGGTCACTTCCGGTTTAATTTGGGTCACTTCCGGTTCGTCTGAGGTCACTTCCGGTTTATTAGGGGTCATTTCCGGTCTAAAATGGTCACTTCCGGTACATTTGGGGTCACTTCCGGTTTGATTTGGGGTCACTTCCGGTTTACCTGAGGTCACCTCCGGTCTATTTGGGGTCACTTTCGGTTTGATTTGGGGCACTTCCGGTTCATTCTGGGTTCATTGGTGGCACTTCAGGGTCATCCAAGATGGCCGCCACACTGGAATTGGGGGTCAAGGGTTGAATTGTGTAAGCATAGTGGAAGTGGGGGTGAATGGGAGTGAATGTGGGAAGCATAGTGGAAGTGGGGGTGAATGGGAGTGAATGTGGTAAGCATAAGGTGAATAAGGGGAATAAATGTGGAACGGGTTGAATCGGTCGAAAAATGTAGAAATTAGAGTAGAAAAACGAAATTTTAGAGAATTTTGGTTGAATTTCAAATTTGAGAATTTGGAATTTTTGGTAAGTGGGAAGTTGTGGAATAGGTAGGCAAAAGATGAACAGTTGAAAGTTGGAACGGGTTGAATCGGTTGAAAAATGTAGAAATTAGAGTGGAATAACGGAATTTGAGAGAATTTTGGTTGAATTTCAAATTTGAAAATTTGGAACTTTTGGTAAGTGGGAAGTTGTGGAATAGGTAGGCAAAAGATGAACAGTTGAAAGTTGGAACGGGTTGAATCGGTTGAAAAATGTAGAAATTAGAGTGGAATAACGGAATTTGAGAGAATTTCGGTTGAATTTCAAATTTGAAAATTTGGAATTTTTGGTAAGTGGGAAGTTGTGGAATAGGTAGGCAAAAGATGAACAGTTGAAAGTTGGAATGGGTTGAATCGGTTGAAAAATGTAGAAGTTAGAGGTGAAAAACGAAATTTTGTGAAATGTCGAATGTGCCATTAAGAATGGATGGGGAAAAATTTGTCGGAATTTTGGGAATTTTGCGGAATCGGAAAATTTTCGGAATGAGAAAAATACAAGCACCCCTTTCCTGAATATTTGGAATACGTGAAAAGTGGAATGGAGTGAATCGGATGAATTATGTGAAAGATGAAACGGGACAAAAAAGTGAGGAGAATAAAATAGAAGAATAATAATAATAACTAGAATTTTGCAATTTCTGGAGAAATTGCGTGTGAAGGCGAAATGTATGAATAACTTTTTCGGGGAATGCTGCCGAACGATGTTGAAACGTGTTGAATTACTTGAGAAATGTAGAATATTTGGAGAATTTGTGGTGAATTTCAAATTTGAAAGTTTGGAATTTTTGGTAAGTGGGAAGTTGTGGAATAGGTAGGCAAAAGATGAACAGTTGAAAGTTGGAATGGGTTGAATCGGTTGAAAAATGTAGAAATTAGAGTAGAAAAACGAAATTTTGGAGAATTTGGTTGAATTTCGAATTTGGAATTTTTGGTAAGTGGGAAGTTGTGGAATAGGTAGGCAAAAGATGTACAGTTGAAAGTTGGAACGAGTTGAATCAGTTAAAAAATGTAGAAGTTAGAGCAAATGTTGAATCCCCATAGAGAATGAATGGGAAAATAAAAAAAAGCAATTGCGCCAAAATCTTTCTAAATTTGGAACAAAAAAAAAAAACGGCCTCAGGAGGTTCACTTTTGGGGTAAAAATGTCGAAACGGGTTAAATCAGACAAAAAACGAAAAAGTTAGCGCAAATGTAGCTATTTGGGCCACTCAGTGTTGAAATAAGGTCACTTCCGGTTTGATTCGGGTCACTTCCGGTCTAGTTTGGGTCACTTCCGGTTTATTTGGGTCACTTCCGGTTTAAAACAGGTCACTTCCGGTTTAGCTGAGGTCACTTCCGGTTTATTTGGGGTCATTTCCGGTCTAAATAGGTCACTTCCGGTTCATTTGGGGTCACTTCCGGTTTGATTTGGGGTCACTTCCGGTTTACCAGAGGTCACTTCCGGTCTATTTGGGGTCACTTCCGGTTTATTTGGGTCACTTCCGGTTTAATTTGGGTCACTTCCGGTTTAATTTGGGTCACTTCCGGTTCGTCTGAGGTCACTTCCGGTTTATTAGGGGTCATTTCCGGTCTAAAATGGTCACTTCCGGTACATTTGGGGTCACTTCCGGTTTGATTTGGGGTCACTTCCGGTTTACCTGAGGTCACCTCCGGTCTATTTGGGGTCACTTTCGGTTTGATTTGGGGCACTTCCGGTTCATTCTGGGTTCATTGGTGGCACTTCAGGGTCATCCAAGATGGCCGCCACACTGGAATTGGGGGTCAAGGGTTGAATTGTGTAAGCATAGTGGAAGTGGGGGTGAATGGGAGTGAATGTGGGAAGCATAGTGGAAGTGGGGGTGAATGGGAGTGAATGTGGTAAGCATAAGGTGAATAAGGGGAATAAATGTGGAACGGGTTGAATCGGTCGAAAAATGTAGAAATTAGAGTAGAAAAACGAAATTTTAGAGAATTTTGGTTGAATTTCAAATTTGAGAATTTGGAATTTTTGGTAAGTGGGAAGTTGTGGAATAGGTAGGCAAAAGATGAACAGTTGAAAGTTGGAACGGGTTGAATCGGTTGAAAAATGTAGAAATTAGAGTGGAATAACGGAATTTGAGAGAATTTTGGTTGAATTTCAAATTTGAAAATTTGGAACTTTTGGTAAGTGGGAAGTTGTGGAATAGGTAGGCAAAAGATGAACAGTTGAAAGTTGGAACGGGTTGAATCGGTTGAAAAATGTAGAAATTAGAGTGGAATAACGGAATTTGAGAGAATTTCGGTTGAATTTCAAATTTGAAAATTTGGAATTTTTGGTAAGTGGGAAGTTGTGGAATAGGTAGGCAAAAGATGAACAGTTGAAAGTTGGAATGGGTTGAATCGGTTGAAAAATGTAGAAGTTAGAGGTGAAAAACGAAATTTTGTGAAATGTCGAATGTGCCATTAAGAATGGATGGGGAAAAATTTGTCGGAATTTTGGGAATTTTGCGGAATCGGAAAATTTTCGGAATGAGAAAAATACAAGCACCCCTTTCCTGAATATTTGGAATACGTGAAAAGTGGAATGGAGTGAATCGGATGAATTATGTGAAAGATGAAACGGGACAAAAAAGTGAGGAGAATAAAATAGAAGAATAATAATAATAACTAGAATTTTGCAATTTCTGGAGAAATTGCGTGTGAAGGCGAAATGTATGAATAACTTTTTCGGGGAATGCTGCCGAACGATGTTGAAACGTGTTGAATTACTTGAGAAATGTAGAATATTTGGAGAATTTGTGGTGAATTTCAAATTTGAAAGTTTGGAATTTTTGGTAAGTGGGAAGTTGTGGAATAGGTAGGCAAAAGATGAACAGTTGAAAGTTGGAATGGGTTGAATCGGTTGAAAAATGTAGAAATTAGAGTAGAAAAACGAAATTTTGGAGAATTTGGTTGAATTTCGAATTTGGAATTTTTGGTAAGTGGGAAGTTGTGGAATAGGTAGGCAAAAGATGTACAGTTGAAAGTTGGAACGAGTTGAATCAGTTAAAAAATGTAGAAGTTAGAGCAAATGTTGAATCCCCATAGAGAATGAATGGGAAAATAAAAAAAAGCAATTGCGCCAAAATCTTTCTAAATTTGGAACAAAAAAAAAAAACGGCCTCAGGAGGTTCACTTTTGGGGTAAAAATGTCGAAACGGGTTAAATCAGACAAAAAACGAAAAAGTTAGCGCAAATGTAGCTATTTGGGCCACTCAGTGTTGAAATAAGGTCACTTCCGGTTTGATTCGGGTCACTTCCGGTCTAGTTTGGGTCACTTCCGGTTTATTTGGGTCACTTCCGGTTTAAAACAGGTCACTTCCGGTTTAGCTGAGGTCACTTCCGGGTTATTTGGGGTCATTTCCGGTCTAAATAGGTCACTTCCGGTTCATTTGGGGTCACTTCCGGTTTGATTTGGGGTCACTTCCGGTGTACCAGAGGTCACTTCCGGTCTATTTGGGGTCACTTCCGGTTTATTTGGGTCACTTCCGGTTTAATTTGGGTCACTTCCGGTTTAATTTGGGTCACTTCCGGTTCGTCTGAGGTCACTTCCGGTTTATTAGGGGTCATTTCCGGTCTAAAATGGTCACTTCCGGTACATTTGGGGTCACTTCCGGTTTGATTTGGGGTCACTTCCGGTTTACCTGAGGTCACCTCCGGTCTATTTGGGGTCACTTTCGGTTTGATTTGGGGCACTTCCGGTTCATTCTGGGTTCATTGGTGGCACTTCAGGGTCATCCAAGATGGCCGCCACACTGGAATTGGGGGTCAAGGGTTGAATTGTGTAAGCATAGTGGAAGTGGGGGTGAATGGGAGTGAATGTGGGAAGCATAGTGGAAGTGGGGGTGAATGGGAGTGAATGTGGTAAGCATAAGGTGAATAAGGGGAATAAATGTGGAACGGGTTGAATCGGTCGAAAAATGTAGAAATTAGAGTAGAAAAACGAAATTTTAGAGAATTTTGGTTGAATTTCAAATTTGAGAATTTGGAATTTTTGGTAAGTGGGAAGTTGTGGAATAGGTAGGCAAAAGATGAACAGTTGAAAGTTGGAACGGGTTGAATCGGTTGAAAAATGTAGAAATTAGAGTGGAATAACGGAATTTGAGAGAATTTTGGTTGAATTTCAAATTTGAAAATTTGGAACTTTTGGTAAGTGGGAAGTTGTGGAATAGGTAGGCAAAAGATGAACAGTTGAAAGTTGGAACGGGTTGAATCGGTTGAAAAATGTAGAAATTAGAGTGGAATAACGGAATTTGAGAGAATTTCGGTTGAATTTCAAATTTGAAAATTTGGAATTTTTGGTAAGTGGGAAGTTGTGGAATAGGTAGGCAAAAGATGAACAGTTGAAAGTTGGAATGGGTTGAATCGGTTGAAAAATGTAGAAGTTAGAGGTGAAAAACGAAATTTTGTGAAATGTCGAATGTGCCATTAAGAATGGATGGGGAAAAATTTGTCGGAATTTTGGGAATTTTGCGGAATCGGAAAATTTTCGGAATGAGAAAAATACAAGCACCCCTTTCCTGAATATTTGGAATACGTGAAAAGTGGAATGGAGTGAATCGGATGAATTATGTGAAAGATGAAACGGGACAAAAAAGTGAGGAGAATAAAATAGAAGAATAATAATAATAACTAGAATTTTGCAATTTCTGGAGAAATTGCGTGTGAAGGCGAAATGTATGAATAACTTTTTCGGGGAATGCTGCCGAACGATGTTGAAACGTGTTGAATTACTTGAGAAATGTAGAATATTTGGAGAATTTGTGGTGAATTTCAAATTTGAAAGTTTGGAATTTTTGGTAAGTGGGAAGTTGTGGAATAGGTAGGCAAAAGATGAACAGTTGAAAGTTGGAATGGGTTGAATCGGTTGAAAAATGTAGAAATTAGAGTAGAAAAACGAAATTTTGGAGAATTTGGTTGAATTTCGAATTTGGAATTTTTGGTAAGTGGGAAGTTGTGGAATAGTTAGGCAAAAGATGTACAGTTGAAAGTTGGAACGAGTTGAATCAGTTAAAAAATGTAGAAGTTAGAGCAAATGTTGAATCCCCATAGAGAATGAATGGGAAAATAAAAAAAAGCAATTGCGCCAAAATCTTTCTAAATTTGGAACAAAAAAAAAAAACGGCCTCAGGAGGTTCACTTTTGGGGTAAAAATGTCGAAACGGGTTAAATCAGACAAAAAACGAAAAAGTTAGCGCAAATGTAGCTATTTGGGCCACTCAGTGTTGAAATAAGGTCACTTCCGGTTTGATTCGGGTCACTTCCGGTCTAGTTTGGGTCACTTCCGGTTTATTTGGGTCACTTCCGGTTTAAAACAGGTCACTTCCGGTTTAGCTGAGGTCACTTCCGGTTTATTTGGGGTCATTTCCGGTCTAAATAGGTCACTTCCGGTTCATTTGGGGTCACTTCCGGTTTGATTTGGGGTCACTTCCGGTTTACCAGAGGTCACTTCCGGTCTATTTGGGGTCACTTCCGGTTTATTTGGGTCACTTCCGGTTTAATTTGGGTCACTTCCGGTTTAATTTGGGTCACTTCCGGTTCGTCTGAGGTCACTTCCGGTTTATTAGGGGTCATTTCCGGTCTAAAATGGTCACTTCCGGTACATTTGGGGTCACTTCCGGTTTGATTTGGGGTCACTTCCGGTTTACCTGAGGTCACCTCCGGTCTATTTGGGGTCACTTTCGGTTTGATTTGGGGCACTTCCGGTTCATTCTGGGTTCATTGGTGGCACTTCAGGGTCATCCAAGATGGCCGCCACACTGGAATTGGGGGTCAAGGGTTGAATTGTGTAAGCATAGTGGAAGTGGGGGTGAATGGGAGTGAATGTGGGAAGCATAGTGGAAGTGGGGGTGAATGGGAGTGAATGTGGTAAGCATAAGGTGAATAAGGGGAATAAATGTGGAACGGGTTGAATCGGTCGAAAAATGTAGAAATTAGAGTAGAAAAACGAAATTTTAGAGAATTTTGGTTGAATTTCAAATTTGAGAATTTGGAATTTTTGGTAAGTGGGAAGTTGTGGAATAGGTAGGCAAAAGATGAACAGTTGAAAGTTGGAACGGGTTGAATCGGTTGAAAAATGTAGAAATTAGAGTGGAATAACGGAATTTGAGAGAATTTTGGTTGAATTTCAAATTTGAAAATTTGGAACTTTTGGTAAGTGGGAAGTTGTGGAATAGGTAGGCAAAAGATGAACAGTTGAAAGTTGGAACGGGTTGAATCGGTTGAAAAATGTAGAAATTAGAGTGGAATAACGGAATTTGAGAGAATTTCGGTTGAATTTCAAATTTGAAAATTTGGAATTTTTGGTAAGTGGGAAGTTGTGGAATAGGTAGGCAAAAGATGAACAGTTGAAAGTTGGAATGGGTTGAATCGGTTGAAAAATGTAGAAGTTAGAGGTGAAAAACGAAATTTTGTGAAATGTCGAATGTGCCATTAAGAATGGATGGGGAAAAATTTGTCGGAATTTTGGGAATTTTGCGGAATCGGAAAATTTTCGGAATGAGAAAAATACAAGCACCCCTTTCCTGAATATTTGGAATACGTGAAAAGTGGAATGGAGTGAATCGGATGAATTATGTGAAAGATGAAACGGGACAAAAAAGTGAGGAGAATAAAATAGAAGAATAATAATAATAACTAGAATTTTGCAATTTCTGGAGAAATTGCGTGTGAAGGCGAAATGTATGAATAACTTTTTCGGGGAATGCTGCCGAACGATGTTGAAACGTGTTGAATTACTTGAGAAATGTAGAATATTTGGAGAATTTGTGGTGAATTTCAAAATTGAAAGTTTGGAATATTTGGTAAGTGGGAAGTTGTGGAATAGGTAGGCAAAAGATGAACAGTTGAAAGTTGGAATGGGTTGAATCGGTAGAAAAATGTAGAAGTTAGAGTAGAAAAACGAAATTTTGGAGAATTTGGTTGAATTTTAAATTTGGAATTGTTGGTAAGTGGGAAGTTGTGGAATAGGTAGGCAAAAGATGAACAGTTGAAAGTTGGAACGGGTTGAATCAGTTAAAAAATGTAGAAGTTAGAGCAAATGTTGAATCCCCATAGAGAATGAATGGGAAAATAAAAAAAAGCAATTGCGCCAAAATCTTTCTAAATTTGGAACAAAACCAAAAAAAACGGCCTCAGGAGGTTCACTTTTGGGGTAAAAATGTTGAAACGTGTTAAATCGGACAAAAAACGAAGACGTTAGCGCAAATGTAGCTATTTGGTGCACTTAGTGTTGAAATAAGGTCACTTCCGGCTTGATTCGGGTCATTTCCGGTCTAATTTGGGTCACTTCCGGTTTATTTGGGTCACTTCCGGTTTAAAACAGGTCACTTCCGGTTTAGCTGAGGTCACTTCCGGTTTATTTGGGGTCATTTCCGGTCTAAAAAGGTAACTTCCGGTACATTTGGGGTCACTTCCGGTTTGATTTGGGGTCACTTCCGGTTTACCTGAGGTCACTTCCGGTCTATTTGGGTCACTTCCGGTCTATTTGGGGTCACTTCCGGTTTAATTCGGGTCACTTCCGGTTCGTCTGAGGTCACTTCCGGTTCGTCTGAGGTCACTTCCGGTTTATTAGGGGGCATTTCCGGTCTAAAAAGGTCACTTCCGGTACATTTGGGGTCACTTCCGGTTTGATTTGGGGTCACTTCCGGTTTACCTGAGGTCACTTCCGGTCTATTTGGGGTCACTTTCGGTTTGATTTGGGGCACTTCCGGTTCATTTTGGGTTCATTGGGGGCACTTGAGGGTCAATCCAAGATGGCCGCCACACTGGAATTGGGGGTCAAGGGTTGAATGTGTAAGCGTAGTGGAAGTGGGGGTGAATGGGAGTGAATGTGGGAAGCATAAGGTGAATGCATTTGGAATGGGTTGAATCGGTCGAAAAATGTAGAAATGAGAAGGGAAAAGGGAATTGAGTGTAAATTTCAAAATAAAAGATGTGAAGTTTTTGGTAAGTGGGAAGTTGTGGAATAGGTAGAAAAATGATGAACAGTTGAAAGTTGGAATGGGTTGAATGGGTTGAAAAATGTAGAAATGAGAAGGGAAAAGGGAATTGGGTGTGAATTTCAAAATAAAAGATGTGAAGTTTTTGGTAAGTGGGAAGTTGTGGAATAGGTAGAAAAATGATGAACAGTTGAAAGTTGGAATGGGTTGAATCGGTTGAAAAATGTAGAAATGAGAAGGGAAAAAGGAATTGGGTGTGAATTTCAAAATAAAAGATGTGAAGCTTTTGGTAAGTGGGAAGTTGTGGAATCGGTAGAAAAATGATGAACAGTTGAAAGTTGGAATGGGTTGAATCGGTTGAAAAATGTAGAAATTAGAGTAGAAAAACGAAATTTTAGAGAATTTTGGTTGAATTTCAAAATAAAAGATGTGAAGTTTTTGGTAAGTGGGACGTTGTGGAATAGGTAGGCAAAAGATGAACAGTTGAAAGTTGGAACGAGTTGAATCGGTTGAAAAATGTAGAAGTTAGAGGTGAAAAACAAAATTTTGCGAAAATTTGTCGGAATTTTTAACGTGAAAACGTGAAAATTTCGAATTTGGGAATTTTGGGAATGTCGAGAATCCTTCCGAATGCGATTAGAATGTGCTGAATGATGTGAATTTCAAATTGGAACGACGTAAATGTGAAATGTCGAATGTGTCATTAAGAATGAATGGGGAAAAATTTGTCGGAATTTGGGGAATTTTGCGGAATCGGAAAATTTTCGGAACGAGAAAAATGGAAGCGCTCATCGCGTGAATATTTGGAATACGTGGAAAGTGGAATGGAGTGAATCGGATGAATTGTGTGGAAGATGAAACTGGACAAAAAAGTGTGGAGAATAAAAGAGAATAATAATAATAACTAGAATTTTGCAATTTCTGGAGAAATTGCGTGTGAAGGCGAAATGTATGAATAACTTTTTCGGGGAATGCTGCCGAACGATGTTGAAACGTGTTGAATTACTTGAGAAATGTAGAATATTTGGAGAATTTGTGGTGAATTTCAAATTTGAAAGTTTGGAATTTTTGGTAAGTGGGAAGTTGTGGAATAGGTAGGCAAAAGATGAACAGTTGAAAGTTGGAATGGGTTGAATCGGTTGAAAAATGTAGAAATTAGAGTAGAAAAACGAAATTTTGGAGAATTTGGTTGAATTTCGAATTTGGAATTTTTGGTAAGTGGGAAGTTGTGGAATAGGTAGGCAAAAGATGTACAGTTGAAAGTTGGAACGAGTTGAATCAGTTAAAAAATGTAGAAGTTAGAGCAAATGTTGAATCCCCATAGAGAATGAATGGGAAAATAAAAAAAAGCAATTGCGCCAAAATCTTTCTAAATTTGGAACAAAAAAAAAAAACGGCCTCAGGAGGTTCACTTTTGGGGTAAAAATGTCGAAACGGGTTAAATCAGACAAAAAACGAGAAAGGTAGCGCAAATGTAGCTATTTGGGCCACTCAGTGTTGAAATAAGGTCACTTCCGGTTTGATTCGGGTCACTTCCGGTCTAGTTTGGGTCACTTCCGGTTTATTTGGGTCACTTCCGGTTTAAAACAGGTCACTTCCGGTTTAGCTGAGGTCACTTCCGGTTTATTTGGGGTCATTTCCGGTCTAAATAGGTCACTTCCGGTTCATTTGGGGTCACTTCCGGTTTGATTTGGGGTCACTTCCGGTTTACCAGAGGTCACTTCCGGTCTATTTGGGGTCACTTCCGGTCTATTTGGGGTCACTTCCGGTTTATTTGGGTCACTTCCGGTTTAATTTGGGTCACTTCCGGTTCGTCTGAGGTCACTTCCGGTTTATTAGGGGTCATTTCCGGTCTAAAATGGTCACTTCCGGTACATTTGGGGTCACTTCCGGTTTGATTTGGGGTCACTTCCGGTTTACCTGAGGTCACTTCCGGTCTATTTGGGGTCACTTTCGGTTTGATTTGGGGCACTTCCGGTTCATTCTGGGTTCATTGGTGGCACTTCAGGGTCATCCAAGATGGCCGCCACACTGGAATTGGGGGTCAAGGGTTGAATTGTGTAAGCATAGTGGAAGTGGGGGTGAATGGGAGTGAATGTGGTAAGCATAAGATGAATAAAGGGAATAAATGTGGAATGGGTTGAATCGGTCGAAAAATGTAGAAATTAGAGTGGAAAAACGAAATTTTGGAGAATTTGGTTGAATTTCAAACGTGAAAGTTCGGAATTTTTGGTAAGTGGGAAGTTGTGGAATAGGTAGGCAAAAGATGAACAGTTGAAAGTTGGAATGGGTTGAATCGGTTGAAAAATGTAGAAATTAGAGTGGAAAAACTGAATTTTGGAGAATTTTGGTTGAATTTCAAATTTGAAAATTTGGAATTTTTGGTAAGTGGGAAGTTGTGGAATAGGTAGGCAAAAGATGAACAGTTGAAAGTTGGAATGGGTTGAATCGGTTGAAAAATGTAGAAATTAGAGTAGAAAAACGGAATTTGAGAGAATTTTGGTTGAATTTCAAATTTGAAAATTTGGAATTTTTGGTAAGTGGGAAGTTGTGGAATAGGTAGGCGAAAGATGAACAGTTGAAAGTTGGAATGGGTTGAATCGGTTGAAAAATGTAGAAGTTAGAGGTGAAAAACGAAATTTTGTGAAATGTCGAATGTGCCATTAAGAATGGATGGGGAAAAATTTGTCGGAATTCTGGGAATTTTGCGGAATCGGAAAATTTTCGGAACGAGAAAAATGGAAGCGCTCATCGCGTGAATATTTGGAATACGTGGAAAGTGGAATGGAGTGAATCGGATGAATTATGTGGAAGATGAAAGTGGACAAAAAAGTGTGGAGAATAAAAGAGAATAATAATAATAATAATAATAGAGAATGGTGTAGAATAACATATGTGTGAAGGCCTTCGCCTTCACACAACTAGAATTTTGCAATTTCTGGAGAAATTGCGTGTGAAGGCGAAATGTATGAATAACTTCTTCGGGGAATGCTGCCGAACGATGTTGAAACGTGTTGAATTACTTGAGAAATGTAGAATATTTGGAGAATTTGTGGCAAATTTCAAAATAAAAGATGTGAAGTTTTTGGTAAGCGGGAAGTTGTGGAATAGGTCGAAAAATGATGAACAGTTGAAAGTTGGAATGGGTTGAATCGGTTGAAAAATGTAGAAATGAGAAGGGAAAAAGGAATTGGGTGTGAATTTCAAAATAAAAGATGTGAAGATTTTGGGAAGTTGTGGAATAGGTCGAAAAATGATGAACAGTTAAAAGTTGGAATGGGTTGAATCGGTTGAAAAATGTAGAAATGAGAAAGGAAAAGGGAATTGGGTGTGAATTTCAAAATAAAAGATGTGAAGTTTTTGGTAAGTGGGAAGTGTTGAAATAGGTAGAAAAATGATAAACAGTTGAAAGTTGGAATGGGTTGAATCGGTTGAAAAATGTAGAAATGAGAAGGGAAAAGGGAATTGAGTGTGAATTTCAAAATAAAAGATGTGAAGTTTTTGGTAAGTGGGAAGTTGTGGAATAGGTAGAAAAATGATGAACAGTTGAAAGTTGGAATGGGTTGAATCGGTTGAAAAATGTAGAAATGAGAAGGGAAAAGGGAATTGGGTGTGAATTTCAAAATAAAAGATGTGAAGTTTTTGGTAAGTGGGAAGTTGTGGAATAGGTAGAAAAATGATGAACAGTTGAAAGTTGGAATGGGTTGAATCGGTTGAAAAATGTAGAAATGAGAAGGGAAAAAGGAATCGGGTGTGAATTTCAAAATAAAAGATGTGAGGTATTTGGGAAGTTGTGGAATAGGTAGAAAAATGATGAACAGTTGAAAGTTGGAATGGGTTGAATCGGTTGAAAAATGTAGAAATTAGAGTACAAAAACAGAATTTGAGAGAATTTTGGTTGAATTTCAAAATAAAATATGTGAAGTTTTTGGTAAGTGGGAAGTTGTGGAATAGGTAGAAAAATGATGAACAGTTGAAAGTTGGAATGGGTTGAATCGGTTGAAAAATGTAGAAATGAGAAGGGAAAAGGAAATTGGGTGTGAATTTCAAAATAAAAGATGTGAAGTTTTTGGTGAGTGGGAAGTTGTGGAATAGGTAGAAAAATGATGAACAGTTGAAAGTTGGAATGGGTTGAATCGGTTGAAAAATGTAGAAATGAGAAGGGAAAAGGAAATTGGGTGTGAATTTCAAAATAAAAGATGTGAAGTTTTTGGTAAGTGGGAAGTTGTGGAATAGGTAGAAAAATGATGAACAGTTGAAAGTTGGAATGGGTTGAATCGGTTGAAAAATGTAGAAATGAGAAGGGAAAAGGAAGTGGGTGTGAATTTCAAAATAAAAGATGTGAAGCTTTTGGTAAGTGGGAAGTTGTGGAATCGGTAGAAAAATAATGAACAGTTGAAAGTTGGAATGGGTTGAATCGGTTGAAAAATGTAGAAATTAGAGTAGAAAAACGAAATTTTAGAGAATTTTGGTTGAATTTCAAAATAAAAGATGTGAAGTTTTTGGTAAGTGGGACGTTGTGGAATAGGTAGGCAAAAGATGAACAGTTGAAAGTTGGAACGAGTTGAATCGGTTGAAAAATGTAGAAGTTAGAGGTGAAAAACGAAATTTTGTGAAAATTTGTCGGAATTTTTAACGTGAAAACGTGAAATTTTCGAATTTGGGAATTTTGGGAATGTCGAGAATCCTTCCGAATGTGGTTAGAATGTGCTGAATGATGTGAATTTCAAATTGGAACGACGTAAATGTGAAATGTCGAATGTGCCATTAAGAATGAATGGGGAAAAATTTGTCGGAATTTTGGGAATTTTGCGGAATCGGTAAATTTTCGGAACGAGAAAAATGGAAGCGCTCGTCGCGTGAATATTTGGAATACGTGAAAAGTGGAATGGAGTGAATCGGATGAATTATGTGGAAGATGAAACGTGTCAAAAAAGTGAGGAGAATAAAATATAAAAATAATAATAATAAAGTGAATGGAGTAGAATAACATATGTGTGAAGGCCTTCGCCTTCACACAATAATAATAATAGAGAATGGTGTAGAATAACATAAGTGTGAAGGCCTCCGCCTTCACACAATAATAAAGTAAATGGAGTAGAATAACATATGTGTGAAGGCCTTCGCCTTCACACAATAATAAAGTAAATGGAGTAGAATAACATATGTGTGAAGGCCTTCGCCTTCACACAATAATAAAGTAAATGGAGTAGAATAACATATGTGTGAAGGCCTTCGCCTTCACACAATAATAATAATAATAAAGTGAATGGAGTAGAATAACATATGTGTGAAGGCCTTCGCCTTCACACAATAATAAAGTAAATGGAGTAGAATAACATATGTGTGAAGGCCTTCGCCTTCACACAATAATAGAGAATGGTGTAGAATAACATATGTGTGAAGGCCTTCGCCTTCACACAATAATAATAGAGAATGGTGTAGAATAACATATGTGTGAAGGCCTTCGCCTTCACACAATAATAGAGAATGGTGTAGAATAACATATGTGTGAAGGCCTTCGCCTTCACACAATAAAGTAAATGGAGTAGAATAACATATGTGTGAAGGCCTTCGCCTTCACACAATAATAAAGTAAATGGAGTAGAATAACATATGTGTGAAGGCCTTCGCCTTCACACAATAATAATAAAGTGAAAAAAGTAGAATAACATATGTGTGAAGGCCTTCGCCTTCACACAATAATAAAGTAAATGGAGTAGAATAACATATGTGTGAAGGCCTTCGCCTTCACACAATAAAGTAAATGGAGTAGAATAACATATGTGTGAAGGCCTTCGCCTTCACACAATAATAAAGTAAATGGAGTAGAATAACATATGTGTGAAGGCCTTCGCCTTCACACAATAAAGTGAAAAAAGTAGAATAACATATGTGTGAAGGCCTTCGCCTTCACACAATAATAACTAGAATTTGCAATTCCTGAAGGAATTGCGTGTGAAGGTGAAGAAGTTGAATAATTATTTAAGGAATGTTGCAGAATGATGTTGAAACGAGTTGAATCGGTTGAAAAATGTAGAAATGAGAAGGGAAAAGGAACTGGGTGTGAATTTCAAAATAAAAGATGTGAAGTTTTTGGTAAGTTGTGGAATAGGAAAGAAAATGATGAACAGTTGAAAGTTGGAATGGGTTGAATCGGTTGAAAAATGTAGAAATGAGAAGGGAAAAAGGAAATGGGTGTGAATTTCAAAATAAAAGACGTGAAGTTTTTGGTAAGTTGTGGAATAGGTAGAAAAATGATGAACAGTTGAAAGTTGGAATGGGTTGAATCGGTTGAAAAATGTAGAACTGAGAAGGGAAAAAGGAATTGGGTGTGAATTTCAAAATAAAAGATGTGAAGTTCTTGGGAAGTGGGAAGTTGTGGAATAGGTAGAAAAAGTGATGAACAGTTGAAAGTTGGAATGGGTTGAATCGGTTGAAAAATGTAGAAATGAGAAGGGAAAAAGGAATTGGGTGTGAATTTCAAAATAAAAGATGTGAAGTTTTTGGGAAGTGGGAAGTTGTGGAATAGGTATAAAAATGATGAACAGTTGAAAGTTGGAATGGGTTGAATCGGTTGAAAAATGTAGAAATTAGAGTAGAAAAACGAAATTTTAGAGAATTTTGGTTGAATTTCAAAATAAAAGATGTTAAGTTTTTGTTAAGTGGGAAGTTGTGGAATAGGTAGGCAAAAGATGAATAGTTGAAAGTTGGAACGAGTTGAATCGGTGGAAAAATGTAGAAGTTAGAAGTGAAAAACGAAATTTTATGAAATTTTGCAAAATTTTATGCAAATATTAAAAGTGAAAACGTGAAAATTTTGAATTTGGGAAGTTTGGGAATGTCCCCAATGTGATTTGAATGTGTTGAATGATGTGAATTTCAAACTGGAACAACGTAAATGTGAAATGTTGAATCTGCCATTAAGAATGAATGGGGCAAAAATCGCCATAAATTTATGAATTATGCGAAAACGGAAAATTTTTGGAACGAGAAAAATGTGAGCAGTCGTGCCATGAATATTTGGAATAAGTGAAAAGTGGAATGGAGTGAATCGGTTGAAGTATGTGGAAGTAGTTAAGCGCCGAAAAAGTGAGCGGAATAAGTTGAATAATAACTAGAATTGCAATTTCGGAAGAAATTGCGTGCGAAGGCGAAGGCAGATGTTAATTTAGAAACGTTAAGCGTTAAAAATGATGAGCGGGAAGAATGAAAAGGGAAAGGAATAATTGTGAAATAAATGGGAAAATGTTACAAATACATGTTACAAAAAAGGTACAAATGATGAGCGCTAAAAATGAAATGTTACAAATACATGTTACAAAAAAGGTACAAACGATAAGCGGCAAAAATAATAAAGGAAAGAAATTGGTGTCATGAAGAACCCACACAGGTTTCGATACCACACGGGAAAGCCGCTCGTGTTTTGGAACACTTGTGTTTCCCACTGAGCTAATCGGGTCCCTTTCTTCATTGTGGTTGAATTTGGTTAATGTAATGAATGTGTTTGTTGAATGCAAATACGAAATCAAAGTGGTGGAAATTGCTTAATGTAATGAATGTTGAATGCGAATGTTAGTTACAAATGTTAACGTTGAAAATGATAAGCGGGAAGAATAAAGAGTAAAATAATTTATGACATCCAATGCAGGTATCAAACCCACTACCGTAAACTGGCTAGCGTTGATATTGCCATTAAGAATGAATGGGGGATTTTAAGGCACAAATGCAAGTTTGAAAGGGATGAATCAGAAAATTTAAACGCTTCGCAATGAAAAGCACAACTGCACCCATCCAGAGTCAGAGTCAGCTTTATTGTCAATTCCTTTATGCCAAGACACAAAGAAATCGAAATTACACAGAAGACGAGTTACATACAAGTAAACAACAGGGGAGAGAGTTCAGGAGCCCCGCGCACAGACACTACTCTGGTTGGCTTTGTCTAATTTGGAACAAACAGACATACCATTGCGTTTTTCTGCAATGTTTAATGCAAGAAAACAAAATGTAGTATTTTTAACAGTTCTAAAAAGATATTTAACATGCACGTGAATTAAACTTACACTTTCGACCTGTCCCTCGACAGCAGGTTCAGCCACAATAGCCATTTCTCTCGTCACCGATCTCACATTATAGTCGGGGACATTTTCCTCCGCGTTCTCAGTCGGGTCGTCTCTCGCGTTGATTTCCTCAATGCACTCGAGTCTTTGCAGCTCACTCTCGGGAGCCAGGTGGCACCATTCGTTTACATTGAGCCCACTTTCCTCCTACTCTCTGATGGCATCTTCAATGTCTCCACTGTGTCTCTCGTACGTTTTTCTGTTCCGCTTGACGATTTCAGACACGCGCTCCACATGGTCGGCGTACGGTAACTGAACACAGGCGTGCTCGTGGAAAAACTGAGAGGTGGGAAAGCGTTCAGATTTCAACTGGCAAACAGCACGATGAGGCAGGTACAGCTTGAGCAAGGTGCGGTTATATTCCTCTGGATTCTTTTGTTCTGAGAATTTACAATATTTGATGACCGCAGGTTTTTCTGTTCTTTTTTGTACAAACCCCATATCGTTCAGCAGACGCAAAACGTTTTTACCTTTGACTTGTTTACCGTAAACAATTCTGCACTTTGATGCAAAATCAGCCAAGCACATTACTTCAAATTCCTTCGTTTGAGGTCTGCATTTATATTTGTCTGGCAGCCCAATCATCCACACTTCGTGCGAGTCCTGGGTTTTGCCCTCAAGCAGCGAGAGAGGATAACTCATTTTCAGCGCATCGTCACTCGTTTGCACAAATATCACACTACGAGACGACTGTTTCATATGCAGGCTGCATGCGCGCGCCACACACTCCTGAGCACTCACTTCTCTCTTCTTGGAGTACGCTTGCATAATTTGTTTCATTTCGTCGCTCTCGTTGACATTTTCGTTGCGGGAGTTTTCAATAACCGATTTCAGGTATTGGCTCAGACCGTGTTCCGCTTTGCTTATGTAGCTGCAGATGTATGCGATGCAAGAATAGGCATTCAGGATGTATTGGATGTCCAGATTTCCATCCCAGGCAAGAAGCAAATGGCGGTTGTAGTAGTTGACCCAGCAGTCCTTGGGTTCTCGCTTAAGCACGACAGAACTCGACGAGGCCGTCAGGTGCAAACAGTTCACAAAGTCGTCACCGGTGAGCTCACAATTAGCCAGTAGCTGAGGCAAAGTCAGGGACGAGGTTTCAGGCTCATTCAGGAGATTTAGCACGGGAACAAGCTTGGCGTTGGCCGCCGAGCGATTCTCCGCGTGTCGATCTCGATTGTCATCGTCTACGGGCGCAGGTCTGATGATCATCGTTTCATGGCACGGTTGTTTGGGGAATCCAAAACGGCAATTTGCTCCCTGGTGTTTGACACTCGTTTTGGAGTGACTTTTGCTGTGCATCTGAACTTCTGTGACTTTTTTGTACAATTCGGGTTCCTTTTGCGGGTCCGGCAGCTCACCGGAGATGTAGCGGGATAAAAAATCACAGATGGCTTTGTCTGAGGATTCCTCAAATACAGGGGCACCTTTAACCCACATGAGGCAATGAATGTGAGGACTTCCTCTGTGCTGAAACTCCAATCGGTAGTCAACAACTTCACCAATCGGTTGCGCCGGAGAGAGGATCAAATCTCTGAACAGAGCTTCCACACGTTTGTCAAACATGCGCATTGTCGTCACCGGATTGCCGCGTAGAATTTCGCACTTGGTAGCCCAGTCCAATCCAGCAAAATTCACTACTTCACCTTGTTGCGCTTTAATGGCAGTGATGACCTCTTCCCGACGCATTTCAGCAGCAGAAAATGTGCAAAAGAACGTGGGTGTACCCAGCAGTCGGATCATTGCAAAAAGATCTTTGGTCGTTCTCTCCCAATAGGCTGGCGTGCCTCTCAGTGGCGTCATAAAGCGGACGGCGTCTTTGCTGCGCACCAGTTTTTCAACTTGACATTTGTCCTGAAGCATACCGTTGGTAATTCTCCAACCATCTCGGGTAAACGGTTTACCTTTGCGTAGCTGTATTGACATGCTCGACGTCGCCTGGTAGATTTCGGTCACGAACTGTGCAAAGAACAAGTAGGTCGGATCCCTCGCAAAACGTTCATCCACACAACACAGTCGGGTTTTGAAATACTTGCTCGGTGTGAGTTTCATCGGTCTCTCTTCATCGAGCGTGTTTTGCCCGCTCGGGAAGTGCACTGGAAAAGCCATGGCCTCGAGTTCGGGAGTCTTGAAAAAGCTTACTGGGTTATTTCTTTCTGCAAGAGCAACAGAGTAAATGCCCTCAGTAAAACTCATAATTTCCTCTGACACGTCACTCGGTTGGAGACACGATTCAAGTATAACTCCACCGTTAGGTTGATCACCATCTTCTAGATTTCCTTGTTGCTGATTGTTACCCCTGTTGACATTTTGTAACTCACTGTTCATTCCACGCAGAGCTTCACTCTCAAATCTGTATATCTCCTCCAGGGCTTCCTCATTGTATTCAATGTCGCTAATTTCCGCTTCATCTGAGCCGCTCTCGTCATCAGTGAGGGTTGGGTCGCAAAGGTCCGGATCGTCGCGGATAGTTATGCTTCTGTATTGGGGATGAATTTGCTTCAGTTTTATCAGAGCGCTCATTAGCTTGGACCAAGTGAGAGTTTGAAAAAACTGATGGCCTTTGTAGCAAAGTCGTCTCTACAGTTTCACGCTCAACATCTGCGACTTACTTCTTAATCTCGGCAAGGCATTGACTGTCTCCTGTACTTCCGACGGCACGCACACATTTCCGCGAATGGCTCGTTGTTGACCTTTGGGAAGCGGTACAATTTTGGCAAACGCTATGCATTTGGAAATGAGGTGTCTCTCTAATATGTTCAATCCACGCAGTTCTGTTGGAATATCAGCTAGCGTGAGATTGTTTGCAACAGCGACTGCTGGCATTTTACCATCTTTGAGATGTGTGTGGCAGGCGTGACATATCCACTCTAGTTTTCTTTCAGCCGGTACTCTACACGACGTATGACATTCATCGTGACAAATATGAACAAGTTGTCCCGTGAGACAACGTGCAACAACATCTCGGTTCTGCTTATAAAGGGGACGCCGACAAGACTGTACCTGGTTGGGAAATAAGGCTCTGTGGCAAACTGTGCAAACAAACGTGGGTCCGTTCTTAATTTGGTCTTTGAACAGGTCCACGGCTTTCATTAACGCACATTCATTTCGCTCTCTACATAGCCGATTTATGATTTTGTATTTTTGTAAAATCGTACTTGCTCTGGTAATTGTTTTATCACGCAATGAATCAGATTTTGTTCTCATAACGGGATAACAGGATTGCTTGAATAACGGTGTTTAAAGTAAAAGCGCTGTCTAGAATTAAATCTAAAATCGTCAAGATAACGCTGTGTAATATACATGCGCTGTCTTGTTTTATATGCAAGATTGTCACGGTAACGTTCTGTAATGTAAGTACGTTGTCTTGCTTTAAACTCAGGGTCATCACGGTAATGTTGCGTTACGTAGGTACGCTGTCTTGCATTGAACTCAGGGTCGTCACGGTAACGTTGCGTTACGTAGGAACGTTGCCTTGCATTAAACTCAGGGTCATCACTGTAACGTTGCGTTACGTAGGAACGTTGCCTTGCATTAAACTCAGGGTCGTCACGGTAACGTTGCGTTCTGTAGGTGCATTGTCCCATTCGAAAACAATCATCTGTCTTATAACGAAGTAAGAAGCGGGAATGATTCTTCTTCTTAAAGATATGATCAGTCCTACAACGTTGCGTATAATAGGACTTTTGTTTCGTGCGAAAATGTACGTCTTGCTGATAACGCTTTGTAACATAACACCTCTTCCTCTGTCTTGTCTCTAAATTTTGACTGTACCTTTCCTTATTTCTCAGATTTTTATTCCTTCTCTTTAGTTCCTGTTTTATACGTCTTTGTTCAGATTTAGCATTCAAATTTACTTGTGCCTTCATTCGTCTTAGAAATTTTCTCCTACTTGATTTCGGATTTTTTGACAAGCGTTGGAGCTCTTTACCTGTAGTCCAAGAAACCACTTCGCCTCTTCCACCTTCTGCGGAGGCACATGGGTTTTATTTATATTTTATTTAAGAAATGGATGTTTTTTTAATTTGAAATTCAGTGTTGCATGTGTGCAATATTTAGTTATATATTGAAGAAAATTAAGCTTTTCTTGTTCCATATTTGATAATCAAAACTAATTTGGGTCTGCAGAATATTGGATTTTGATCCCACATGGCCAAACACTTCCTATTCGGAAACACTTGTGCTCCCGACTGAGCTAATCAGACTCCTTCCGTCAAAGTGGTGGTATCTGCTGAATGTTAATGTTGAATGCGTAATGGTGGAATTTGCTTAATGTAATGAATGTTTATGTTGAATGCGAATGAGTGCGTGATAAAAGTGGTGGAATTTGCTTCATGTAATGAATGTTTATGTTGAATGCGAATGAGTGCGTAATAAAAGTGGTGGGGGGAATTTGCTTAATGTAATGAATGTTTATGTTGAATACGAATGAACGCGTATTCAAAGTGTTGGAATTTGCTTAATGTAATGAATGTTTATGTTGCATGCGAATGCGTAATCAAAGTGGTGGAATTTGCTTCATGTAATGAATAAGCGTTAAAAATAAGCGGGAAGAATAAAAAGGGAAATAAATAATTGTGAAATAAATGGGAAAATGTTACAAATACATGTTACAAAAAAGTTACAAATGATAAGCGTTAAAAATGAAATGTTACAAATACATGTTACAATAATGGTACAAATGATGAGCGTTAAAAATGAAATGTTACAAATACATGTTACAAAAAAGAAACAAATGATAAGCGTTAAAAACTAAGAGAGTAAAATAAATAATGACGCCCAATGTGGGAATCGAACCGGCGCGGGTTTTGATACCACTCGGGAAAGCCACTCGTGTTCTGGAATCACTTGTGTTTCCCACGAGCTAATTGGGTCCCTTCTTTCAAGTGGTTGCATTTGGTTAATGTAATGAATGTGTTTGTTGAATGCGAATGCGTAATCAAAGTGGTGGAAATTGCTTAATGTAATGAATTTTGAATGCAAATGTTAGTTACAAATGACAAGCGTTGAAAATGATAGGCAGGAAGAATAAAGAGTAAAATAAATAATGATGCCCGATGTGGAAATCGAACTGACGCGGGTTTTGATACCACTCGGGAAAGATGCTTGTGTACTGGAATCACTTGTGTTTCCCACGAGCTAATTGTGTCCCTGTCTTCATACTGGTTGAATTTGGTTAATGTAATGAATGTGTTTGTTGAATGCGAATACGTAATCAAAGTGGTGGAAATTGCTTAATGTAATGAATGTTGAATGCGAATGTTAGTTACAAATGATAAGCGTTGAAAATGATAAGCGGGAAGAATAAAGAGTAAAATAAATAATGACGCCCAATGTGGGAATCGAACCCACTACAGGAAACTGGCTCGGGTTGACATTGCCATTAAGAATGAATGGGGAAATAAAAGGCACAAATTTGCTAATTACTTAAAAACGGTAAATGTTATGAACGGGAAAAAAGGCAGCAAGCGTGACATGAATTTTTGGAACGTGTCAAAGTTTGAACGAGGTGAATCGGTTGAAGCATGTGGGAGTAGTTAGATGGCAAAAAAGTGGGAGGAATAAGTTGTTTAATAATAATAACTAGAATTGCAATTTCGGAAGAAATTGCGTGTGAAGGCGAAGGCAGATGTTAATTTACAAACGTTAAGCGTTAAAAATGATGAGCGGGAAGAATGAAAAGGGAAAGAAATAATTGTGAAATAAATGGGAAAATGTTACAAATACATGTTACAAAAAGGTACAAATGATAAGCGTTAAAAATGAAATGTTACAAATGTTACAAAAAAGGTACAAATGATAAGCGTTGAAAATGATAAGGGGAAGGATAAAGAGTAAAATATATAATGACGCCCAATGTGGGAATCGAACTGACGCGGGATTTGATACCACTCGGGAAAGATGCTCGTGTACTGGAATCACTTGTGTTTCCCACGAGCTAATTGTGTCCCTGTCTACATACTGGTTGAATTTGGTTAATGTATTTAATGTGTTTGTTGAATGCGAATATGTAATCAAAGTGGTGGAAATTGCTTAATGTAATGAATGTTGAATGCGAATGTTAGTTACAAATGATAAGCGTTAAAAATGATAAGCGGGAAGAATAAAGAGTAAAATAATTAATGACGCCCAATGTGGGAATCGAACCCACTACAGGAAACTGGCTCGGGTTGACATTGCCATTAAGAATGAATGGGGAAATAAAAGGCACAAATTTGCTAATTACTTAAAAACGGTAAATGTTATGAACGCGAAAAATACTTGCAAGCGTGCCATTAATTTTTGGAACGGGTGAAAGTTTGAACGAGGTGAATCGGTTGAAGCATGTGGGAGTAGTTGGATGTCAAAAAAGTGGGAGGAATAAGTTGTTTAATAATAACTAGAATTGCAATTTCGGAAGAAATTGCGTGTGAAGGCGAAGGCAGATGTTAAGTTACAAACGTTAAGCGTTAAAAATGATGAGCGGGAAGAATACAAAGGGAAAATAGATAATTGTGAAATAAATGGGAAAATGTTACAAATACATGTTACAAAAAGGTACAAATGATAAGCGTTAAAAATGAAACGTTACAAATGTTACAAAAAAGGTACAAATGATAAGGGGGAAGAATAAAGAGTAAAATACTTTATGACGCCCAAAGTGGGAATCGAACCCACTACAGGAAACTGGCGCAGGTTGACATTGCCATTGTGTTTCCAACTGAGCTAATCAGGTTCCTACCTCAGTAACTGTTGAATTTGGTTAATGTAATGAATGTGTTTGTTGAATGCGAATGCGTAATCAAAGTGGTGGAAATTGCTTAATGTAATGAATGTTGAATGCGAATGACAAAAGTTACAAATGATAACCGTTGAAAATGATAACCGGGAAGGATAAAGAGTAAAATAAATAATGACGCCCAATGTGGGAATCGAACTGACGCGGGTTTTGATACCACTCGGGAAAGATGCTCGTGTACTGGAATCACTTGTGTTTCCCACGAGCTAATTGAGTCCCTTTCTTTTATTGGTTGAATTTGGTTAATGTAATGAATGTGTTTGTTGAATGCGAATACGTAATCAAAGTGGTGGAAATTGCTTAATGTAATGAATGTTGAATGCGAATGTTAGTTACAAATGATAAGCGTTGAAAATGATAAGCGGGAAGAATAAAGAGTAGAATAATTAATGACGCCCAATGTGGGAATCGAACCCACTACAGGAAACTGGCTCGGGTTGACATTGCCATTAAGAATGAATGGAGAAATAAAAGGCACAAATTTGCTAATTACTTAAAAACGGTAAATGTTATGAACGCGAAAAATACTGGCAAGCGTGCCATGAATTTTTGGAACGTGTGAAAGTTTGAACGAGGTGAATGGGTTGAAGCATGTGGGAGTAGTTAGATGTCAAAAAAGTGGGAGGAATAAGTTGTTTAATAATAAAGTACAATATCAATGTGTGAAGGCCTTCGCCTTCACACAATAAAGTAGAATATTAATGTGTGAAGGCCTTCGCCTTCACACAATAAAGTAGAATAACAATGTGTGAAGGCCTTCGCCTTCACACAACTAGAATTGCAATTTCGGAAGAAATTGCGTGTGAAGGTGAAGGCAGATGTTAATTTAGAAACGTTAAGCGTTAAAAATGATGAGCGGGAAGAATGAAAAGGGAAAGAAATAGTTGTGAAATAAATGGGAAAATGTTACAAATACATGTTACAAAAAGGTACAAATGATAAGCGTTAAAAATGAAATGTTACAAATGTTACAAAAAAGGTACAAATGATAAGCGTTGAAAATGATAAGGGGAAGGATAAAGAGTAAAATAAATAATGACGCCCAATGTGGGAATCGAACTGACGCGGGTTTTGATACCACTCGGGAAAGATGCTCGTGTACTGGAATCACTTGTGTTTCCCACGAGCTAATTGTGTCCCTGTCGACATACCGGTTGAATTTGGTATGTTTTGTGTTTTGGTATGTTTTGGTATGTACTTTTTTGACATCTAACTACTCCCACATGCCCAAAAGTGGGTTTCTGAATTGTGCCGCTCCCGTCACTCTGGTTAGGTTGGCATCGAAAAAAACGCTCTCGGGTGCTTTAGAGTGCCGAGTTATTCACTGCGCATGAAAAAATGACCACCTCCAACGTTTGGTTTATGTTTTATAAGCATTTTTAATTTTATTGCTTAAATCGCATTTTCTCGGCGAGCTGAGCACTTTTTCTGAATTGTGCCGCTCCCGTCACTCTGGTTAGGTTGGCATCGAAAAAAACGCTCTCGGGTGCTTTAGAGTGCCGAGTTTATCACTGCGCATGAAGAAATGACCACCTCCAACGTTTGGTTTATGTTTTATAAGCATTTTTAATTTTATTGCTTAAATCGCATTTTCTCGGCGAGCTGAGCGCTTTTTCTGAATTGTGCCGCTCCCGTCACTCTGGTTAGGTTGGCATCGAAAAAAACGCTCTCGGGTGCTTTAGAGTGCCGAGTTTATCACTGCGCATGAAGAAATGACCACCTCCAACGTTTCGTTTATGTTTTATAAGCATTTTTAATTTTATTGCTTAAATCGCATTTTCTCGGCGAGCTGAGCGCTTTTTCTGAATTGTGCCGCTCCCGTAACTCTGGTTAGGTTGGTATCGAAAAAAACGCTCTCGGGTGCTTTAGAGTGCCGAGTTTATCACTGCGCATGAAGAAATGACCACTTCCAACGTTTGGTTTATGTTTTATAAGCATTTTTAATTTTATTGCTTAAATCGCATTTTCTCGGCGAGCTGAGCACTTTTTCTGAATTGTGCCGCTCCCGTCACTCTGGTTAGGTTGGCATCGAAAAAAACGCTCTCGGGTGCTTTAGAGTGCCGAGTTTATTACTGCGCATTAAGAAATGACCACCTCCAACGTTTGGTTTATGTTTTATAAGCATTTTTAATTTTATTGCTTAAATCGCATTTTCTCGGCGAGCTGAGCACTTTTTCTGAAGTGTGCCGCTCCCGTCACTCTGGTTAGGTTGGCATCGAAAAAAACGCTCTCGGGTGCTTTAGAGTGCCGAGTTATTCACTGCGCATGAAGAAATGACCACCTCCAACGTTTGGTTTATGTTTTATAAGCATTTTTAATTTTATTGCTTAAATCGCATTTTCTCGGCGAGCTGAGCACTTTTTCTGAATTGTGCCGCTCCCGTCACTCTGGTTAGGTTGGCATCGAAAAAAACGCTCTCGGGTGCTTTAGAGTGCCGAGTTTATCACTGCGCATGAAGAAATGACCACCTCCAACGTTTGGTTTATGTTTTATAAGCATTTTTAATTTTATTGCTTAAATCGCATTTTCTCGGCGAGCTGAGCACTTTTTCTGAATTGTGCCGCTCCCGTCACTCTGGTTAGGTTGGCATCGAAAAAAACGCTCTCGGGTGCTTTAGAGTGCCGAGTTATTCACTGCGCATGAAGAAATGACCACCTCCAACGTTTGGTTTATGTTTTATAAGCATTTTTAATTTTATTGCTTAAATCGCATTTTCTCGGCGAGCTGAGCACTTTTTCTGAATTGTGCCGCTCCCGTCACTCTGGTTAGGTTGGCATCGAAAAAAACGCTCTCGGGTGCTTTAGAGTGCCGAGTTTATCACTGCGCATGAAGAAATGACCACCTCCAACGTTTGGTTTATGTTTTATAAGCATTTTTAATTTTATTGCTTAAATCGCATTTTCTCGGCGAGCTGAGCGCTTTTTCTGAATTGTGCCGCTCCCGTCACTCTGGTTAGGTTGGCATCGAAAAAAACGCTCTCGGGTGCTTTAGAGTGCCGAGTTTATTACTGCGCATTAAGAAATGACCACCTCCAACGTTTGGTTTATGTTTTATAAGCATTTTTAATTTTATTGCTTAAATCGCATTTTCTCGGCGAGCTGAGCACTTTTTCTGAATTGTGCCGCTCCCGTCACTCTGGTTAGGTTGGCATCGAAAAAAACGCTCTCGGGTGCTTTAGAGTGCCGAGTTATTCACTGCGCATGAAGAAATGACCACCTCCAACGTTTGGTTTATGTTTTATAAGCATTTTTAATTTTATTGCTTAAATCGCATTTTCTCGGCGAGCTGAGCACTTTTTCTGAATTGTGCGGCTCCCGTCACTCTGGTTAGGTTGGCATCGAAAAAAACGCTCTCGGGTGCTTTAGAGTGCCGAGTTTATCACTGCGCATGAAGAAATGACCACCTCCAACGTTTGGTTTATGTTTTATAAGCATTTTTAATTTTATTGCTTAAAACGCATTTTCTCGGCGAGCTGAGCGCTTTTTCTGAATTGTGCCGCTCCCGTCACTCTGGTTAGGTTGGCATCGAAAAAAACGCTCTCGGGTGCTTTAGAGTGCCGAGTTTATCACTGCGCATGAAGAAATGACCACCTCCAACGTTTGGTTTATGTTTTATAAGCATTTTTAATTTTATTGCTTAAATCGCATTTTCTCGGCGAGCTGAGCGCTTTTTCTGAATTGTGCCGCTCCCATAACTCTGGTTAGGTTGGCATCGAAAAAAACGCTCTCGGGTGCTTTAGAGTGCCGAGTTTATCACTGCGCATGAAGAAATGACCACTTCCAACGTTTGGTTTATGTTTTATAAGCATTTTTAATTTTATTGCTTAAATCGCATTTTCTCGGCGAGCTGAGCACTTTTTCTGAATTGTGCCGCTCCCGTCACTCTGGTTAGGTTGGCATCGAAAAAACGCTCTCGGGTGCTTTAGAGTGCCGAGTTTATCACTGCGCATGAAGAAATGACCACCTCCAACGTTTGGTTTATGTTTTATAAGCATTTTTAATTTTATTGCTTAAATCGCATTTTCTCGGCGAGCTGAGCGCTTTTTCTGAATTGTGCCGCTCCCGTCACTCTGGTTAGGTTGGCATCGAAAAAAACGCTCTCGGGTGCTTTAGAGTGCCGAGTTATTCACTGCGCATGAAGAAATGACCACCTCCAACGTTTGGTTTATGTTTAATAAGCATTTTTAATTTTATTGCTTAAATCGCATTTTCTCGGCGAGCTGAGCACTTTTTCTGAATTGTGCCGCTCCCGTCACTCTGGTTAGGTTGGCATCGAAAAAAACGCTCTCGGGTGCTTTAGAGTGCCGAGTTTATTACTGCGCATTAAGAAATGACCACCTCCAACGTTTGGTTTATGTTTTATAAGCATTTTTAATTTTATTGCTTAAATCGCATTTTCTCGGCGAGCTGAGCACTTTTTCTGAATTGTGCCGCTCCCGTCACTCTGGTTAGGTTGGCATCGAAAAAAACGCTCTCGGGTGCTTTAGAGCGCCGAGTTATTCACTGCGCACGAAGAAATGACCACCTCCAACGTTTGGTTTATGTTTTATAAGCATTTTTAATTTTATTGCTTAAATCGCATTTTCTCGGCGAGCTGAGCGCTTTTTCTGAATTGTGCCGCTCCCGTCACTCTGGTTAGGTTGGCATCGAAAAAAACGCTCTCGGGTGCTTTAGAGTGCCGAGTTTATTACTGCGCATTAAGAAATGACCACCTCCAACGTTTGGTTTATGTTTTATAAGCATTTTTAATTTTATTGCTTAAATCGCATTTTCTCGGCGAGCTGAGCACTTTTTCTGAATTGTGCCGCTCCCGTCACTCTGGTTAGGTTGGCATCGAAAAAAACGCTCTCGGGTGCTTTAGAGTGCCGAGTTTATTACTGCGCATTAAGAAATGACCACCTCCAACGTTTGGTTTATGTTTTATAAGCATTTTTAATTTTATTGCTTAAATCGCATTTTCTCGGCGAGCTGAGCACTTTTTCTGAATTGTGCCGCTCCCGTCACTCTGGTTAGGTTGGCATCGAAAAAAACGCTCTCGGGTGCTTTAGAGTGCCGAGTTATTCACTGCGCATGAAGAAATGACCACCTTCAACGTTTGGTTTATGTTTAATAAGCATTTTTAATTTTATTGCTTAAATCGCATTTTCTCGGCGAGCTGAGCGCTTTTTCTGAATTGTGCCGCTCCCGTCACTCTGGTTAGGTTGGCATCGAAAAAAACGCTCTCGGGTGCTTTAGAGTGCCGAGTTATTCACTGCGCATGAAGAAATGACCACCTCCAACGTTTGGTTTATGTTTAATAAGCATTTTTAATTTTATTGCTTAAATCGCATTTTCTCGGCGAGCTGAGCACTTTTTCTGAATTGTGCCGCTCCCGTCACTCTGGTTAGGTTGGCATCGAAAAAAACGCTCTCGGGTGCTTTAGAGTGCCGAGTTTATTACTGCGCATTAAGAAATGACCACCTCCAACGTTTGGTTTATGTTTTATAAGCATTTTTAATTTTATTGCTTAAATCGCATTTTCTCGGCGAGCTGAGCACTTTTTCTGAATTGTGCCGCTCCCGTCACTCTGGTTAGGTTGGCATCGAAAAAAACGCTCTCGGGTGCTTTAGAGTGCCGAGTTATTCACTGCGCACGAAGAAATGACCACCTCCAACGTTTGGTTTATGTTTTATAAGCATTTTTAATTTTATTGCTTAAATCGCATTTTCTCGGCGAGCTGAGCGCTTTTTCTGAATTGTGCCGCTCCCGTCACTCTGGTTAGGTTGGCATCGAAAAAAACGCTCTCGGGTGCTTTAGAGTGCCGAGTTATTCACTGCGCACGAAGAAATGACCACCTCCAACGTTTGGTTTATGTTTTATAAGCATTTTTAATTTTATTGCTTAAATCGCATTTTCTCGGCGAGCTGAGCGCTTTTTCTGAATTGTGCCGCTCCCGTCACTCTGGTTAGGTTGGCATCGAAAAAAACGCTCTCGGGTGCTTTAGAGTGCCGAGTTTATTACTGCGCATTAAGAAATGACCACCTCCAACGTTTGGTTTATGTTTTATAAGCATTTTTAATTTTATTGCTTAAATCGCATTTTCTCGGCGAGCTGAGCACTTTTTCTGAATTGTGCCGCTCCCGTCACTCTGGTTAGGTTGGCATCGAAAAAAACGCTCTCGGGTGCTTTAGAGTGCCGAGTTATTCACTGCGCATGAAGAAATGACCACCTCCAACGTTTGGTTTATGTTTTATAAGCATTTTTAATTTTATTGCTTAAATCGCATTTTCTCGGCGAGCTGAGCACTTTTTCTGAATTGTGCCGCTCCCGTCACTCTGGTTAGGTTGGCATCGAAAAAAACGCTCTCGGGTGCTTTAGAGTGCCGAGTTTATCACTGCGCATGAAGAAATGACCACCTCCAACGTTTGGTTTATGTTTTATAAGCATTTTTAATTTTATTGCTTAAAACGCATTTTCTCGGCGAGCTGAGCGCTTTTTCTGAATTGTGCCGCTCCCGTCACTCTGGTTAGGTTGGCATCGAAAAAAACGCTCTCGGGTGCTTTAGAGTGCCGAGTTATTCACTGCGCATGAAGAAATGACCACCTCCAACGTTTGGTTTATGTTTAATAAGCATTTTTAATTTTATTGCTTAAATCGCATTTTCTCGGCGAGCTGAGCGCTTTTTCTGAATTGTGCCGCTCCCGTCACTCTGGTTAGGTTGGCATCGAAAAAAACGCTCTCGGGTGCTTTAGAGTGCCGAGTTATTCACTGCGCATGAAGAAATGACCACCTCCAACGTTTGGTTTATGTTTAATAAGCATTTTTAATTTTATTGCTTAAATCGCATTTTCTCGGCGAGCTGAGCACTTTTTCTGAATTGTGCCGCTCCCGTCACTCTGGTTAGGTTGGCATCGAAAAAAACGCTCTCGGGTGCTTTAGAGTGCCGAGTTTATTACTGCGCATTAAGAAATGACCACCTCCAACGTTTGGTTTATGTTTTATAAGCATTTTTAATTTTATTGCTTAAATCGCATTTTCTCGGCGAGCTGAGCGCTTTTTCTGAATTGTGCCGCTCCCGTCACTCTGGTTAGGTTGGCATCGAAAAAAACGCTCTCGGGTGCTTTAGAGTGCCGAGTTATTCACTGCGCATGAAGAAATGACCACCTCCAACGTTTGGTTTATGTTTAATAAGCATTTTTAATTTTATTGCTTAAATCGCATTTTCTCGGCGAGCTGCAATTGTGCCGCTCCCGTCACTCTGGTTAGGTTGGCATCGAAAAAAACGCTCTCGGGTGCTTTAGAGTGCCGAGTTTATTACTGCGCATTAGGAAATGACCACCTCCAACGTTTGGTTTATGTTTTATAAGCATTTTTAATTTTATTGCTTAAATCGCATTTTCTCGGCGAGCTGAGCGCTTTTTCTGAATTGTGCCGCTCCCGTCACTCTGGTTAGGTTGGCATCGAAAAAAACGCTCTCGGGTGCTTTAGAGTGCCGAGTTTATTACTGCGCATTAAGAAATGACCACCTCCAACGTTTGGTTTATGTTTTATAAGCATTTTTAATTTTATTGCTTAAATCGCATTTTCTCGGCGAGCTGAGCACTTTTTCTGAATTGTGCCGCTCCCGTCACTCTGGTTAGGTTGGCATCGAAAAAAACGCTCTCGGGTGCTTTAGAGTGCCGAGTTTATTACTGCGCATGAAGAAATGACCACCTCCAACGTTTGGTTTATGTTTAATAAGCATTTTTAATTTTATTGCTTAAATCGCATTTTCTCGGCGAGCTGAGCACTTTTTCTGAATTGTGCCGCTCCCGTCACTCTGGTTAGGTTGGCATCGAAAAAAACGCTCTCGGGTGCTTTAGAGTGCCGAGTTTATTACTGCGCATTAAGAAATGACCACCTCCAACGTTTGGTTTATGTTTTATAAGCATTTTTAATTTTATTGCTTAAATCGCATTTTCTCGGCGAGCTGAGCACTTTTTCTGAATTGTGCCGCTCCCGTCACTCTGGTTAGGTTGGCATCGAAAAAAACGCTATCGGGTGCTTTAGAGTGCCGAGTTATTCACTGCGCACGAAGAAATGACCACCTCCAACGTTTGGTTTATGTTTAATAAGCATTTTTAATTTTATTGCTTAAATCGCATTTTCTCGGCGAGCTGAGCGCTTTTTCTGAATTGTGCCGCTCCCGTCACTCTGGTTAGGTTGGCATCGAAAAAAACGCTCTTGGGTGCTTTAGAGTGCCGAGTTTATCACTGCGCATGAAGAAATGACCACCTCCAACGTTTGGTTTATGTTTTATAAGCATTTTTAATTTTATTGCTTAAATCGCATTTTCTCGGTGAGCTGAGCACTTTTTCTGAATTGTGCCGCTCCCGTCACTCTGGTTAGGTTGGCATCGAAAAAAACGCTCACGGGTGCTTTAGAGTGCCGAGTTTATTACTGCGCATTAAGAAATGACCACCTCCAACGTTTGGTTTATGTTTTATAAGCATTTTTAATTTTATTGCTTAAATCGCATTTTCTCGGCGAGCTGAGCACTTTTTCTGAATTGTGCCGCTCCCGTCACTCTGGTTTGGTTGGCATCGAAAAAAACGCTCTCGGGTGCTTTAGAGTGCCGAGTTTATCACTGCGCATGAAGAAATGACCACCTCCAACGTTTGGTTTATGTTTTATAAGCATTTTTAATTTTATTGCTTAAATCGCATTTTCTCGGCGAGCTGAGCGCTTTTTCTGAATTGTGCCGCTCCCGTCACTCTGGTTAGGTTGGCATCGAAAAAAACGCTCTCGGGTGCTTTAGAGTGCCGAGTTTATCACTGCGCATGAAGAAATGACCACCTCCAACGTTTGGTTTATGTTTTATAAGCATTTTTAATTTTATTGCTTAAATCGCATTTTCTCGGCCAGCTGAGCGCTTTTTCTGAATTGTGCCGCTCCCGTAACTCTGGTTAGGTTGGCATCGAAAAAAACGCTCTCGGGTGCTTTAGAGTGCCGAGTTTATCACTGCGCATGAAGAAATGACCACTTCCAACGTTTGGTTTATGTTTTATAAGCATTTTTAATTTTATTGCTTAAATCGCATTTTCTCGGCGAGCTGAGCACTTTTTCTGAATTGTGCCGCTCCCGTCACTCTGGTTAGGTTGGCATCGAAAAAAACGCTCTCGGGTGCTTTAGAGTGCCGAGTTTATTACTGCGCATTAAGAAATGACCACCTCCAACGTTTGGTTTATGTTTTATAAGCATTTTTAATTTCATTGCTTAAATCGCATTTTCTCGGCGAGCTGAGCACTTTTTCTGAATTGTGCCGCTCCCGTCACTCTGGTTAGGTTGGCATCGAAAAAAACGCTCTCGGGTGCTTTAGAGTTCCGAGTTATTCACTGCGCATGAAGAAATGACCACCTCCAACGTTTGGTTTATGTTTTATAAGCATTTTTAATTTTATTGCTTAAATCGCATTTTCTCGGCGAGCTGAGCGCTTTTTCTGAATTGTGCCGCTCCCGTCACTCTGGTTAGGTTGGCATCGAAAAAAACGCTCTCGGGTGCTTTAGAGTGCCGAGTTTATCACTGCGCATGAAGAAATGACCACTTCCAACGTTTGGTTTATGTTTTATAAGCATTTTTAATTTTATTGCTTAAATCGCATTTTCTCGGCGAGCTGAGCACTTTTTCTGAATTGTGCCGCTCCCGTCACTCTGGTTAGGTTGGCATCGAAAAAAACGCTCTCGGGTGCTTTAGAGTGCCGAGTTTATTACTGCGCATTAAGAAATGACCACCTCCAACGTTTGGTTTATGTTTTATAAGCATTTTTAATTTCATTGCTTAAATCGCATTTTCTCGGCGAGCTGAGCACTTTTTCTGAATTGCGCCGCTCCCGTCACTCTGGTTAGGTTGGCATCGAAAAAAACGCTCTCGGGTGCTTTAGAGTTCCGAGTTATTCACTGCGCATGAAGAAATGACCACCTCCAACGTTTGGTTTATGTTTTATAAGCATTTTTAATTTTATTGCTTAAATCGCATTTTCTCGGCGAGCTGAGCGCTTTTTCTGAATTGTGCCGCTCCCGTCACTCTGGTTAGGTTGGCATCGAAAAAAACGCTCTCGGGTGCTTTAGAGTGCCGAGTTTATTACTGCGCATTAAGAAATAACCACCTCCAACGTTTGGTTTATGTTTTATAAGCATTTTTAATTTTATTGCTTAAATCGCATTTTCTCGGCGAGCTGAGCACTTTTTCGGAATTGTGCCGCCCCCGTCACTCTGGTTAGGTTGGCATCGAAAAAAACGCTCTCGGGTGCTTTAGAGTGCCGAGTTTATTACTGCGCATGAAGAAATGACCACCTCCAACGTTTGGTTTATGTTTTATAAGCATTTTTAATTTTATTGCTTAAATCGCATTTTCTCGGCGAGCTGAGCACTTTTTCTGAATTGTGCCGCTCCCGTCACTCTGGTTAGGTTGGCATCGAAAAAAACGCTATCGGGTGCTTTAGAGTGCCGAGTTATTCAATGGGCATGAAGAAATGACCACCTCCAACGTTTGGTTTATGTTTAATAAGCATTTTTAATTTTATTGCTTAAATCGCATTTTCTCGGCGAGCTGAGCACTTTTTCTGAATTGTGCCGCTCCCGTCACTCTGGTTAGGTTGGCATCGAAAAAAACGCTCTCGGGTGCTTTAGAGTGCCGAGTTTATTACTGCGCATTAAGAAATGACCACCTCCAACGTTTGGTTTATGTTTTATAAGCATTTTCTCGGCGAGCTGAGCACTTTTTCTGAATTGTGCCGCTCCCGTCACTCTGGTTAGGTTGGCATCGAAAAAAACGCTCTCGGGTGCTTTAGAGTGCCGAGTTATTCACTGCGCATGAAGAAATGACCACCTCCAACGTTTGGTTTATGTTTAATAAGCATTTTTAATTTTATTGCTTGAATCGCATTTTCTCGGCGAGCTGAGCACTTTTTCTGAATTGTGCCGCTCCCGTCACTCTGGTTAGGTTGGCATCGAAAAAAACGCTCTCAGGTGCTTTAGAGTGCCGAGTTTATTACTGCGCATGAAGAAATGACCACCTCCAACGTTTGGTTTATGTTTTATAAGCATTTTTAATTTTATTGCTTAAATCGCATTTTCTCGGCGAGCTGAGCACTTTTTCTGAATTGTGCCGCTCCCGTCACTCTGGTTAGGTTGGCATCGAAAAAAACGCTCTCGGGTGCTTTAGAGTGCCGAGTTATTCACTGCGCATGAAGAAATGACCACCTCCAACGTTTGGTTTATGTTTAATAAGCATTTTTAATTTTATTGCTTAAATCGCATTTTCTCGGCGAGCTGAGCACTTTTTCTGAATTGTGCCGCTCCCGTCACTCTGGTTAGGTTGGCATCGAAAAAAACGCTCTCGGGTGCTTTAGAGTGCCGAGTTTATTACTGCGCATGAAGAAATGACCACCTCCAACGTTTGGTTTATGTTTTATAAGCATTTTTAATTTTATTGCTTAAATCGCATTTTCTCGGCGAGCTGAGCACTTTTTCTGAATTGTGCCGCTCCCGTCACTCTGGTAAGGTTGGCATCGAAAAAAACGCTCACGGGTGCTTTAGAGTGCCGAGTTTATTACTGCGCATTAAGAAATGACCACCTCCAACGTTTGGTTTATGTTTTATAAGCATTTTTAATTTTATTGCTTAAATCGCATTTTCTCGGCGAGCTGAGCACTTTTTCTGAATTGTGCCGCTCCCGTCACTCTGGTTAGGTTGGCATCGAAAAAAACGCTCTCGGGTGCTTTAGAGTGCCGAGTTATTCACTGCGCATGAAGAAATGACCACCTCCAACGTTTGGTTTATGTTTTATAAGCATTTTTAATTTTATTGCTTAAATCGCATTTTCTCGGCGAGCTGAGCGCTTTTTCTGAATTGTGCCGCTCCCGTAACTCTGGCTAGGTTGGCATCGAAAAAAACGCTCTCGGGTGCTTTAGAGTGCCGAGTTTATCACTGCGCATGAAGAAATGACCACTTCCAACGTTTGGTTTATGTTTTATAAGCATTTTTAATTTTATTGCTTAAATCGCATTTTCTCGGCGAGCTGAGCACTTTTTCTGAATTGTGCCGCTCCCGTCACTCTGGTTAGGTTGGCATCGAAAAAAACGCTCTCGGGTGCTTTAGAGTGCCGAGTTTATTACTGCGCATTAAGAAATGACCACCTCCAACGTTTGGTTTATGTTTTATAAGCATTTTTAATTTTATTGCTTAAATCGCATTTTCTCGGCGAGCTGAGCACTTTTTCTGAATTGTGCCGCTCCCGTCACTCTGGTTAGGTTGGCATCGAAAAAAACGCTCTCGGGTGCTTTAGAGTGCCGAGTTATTCACTGCGCATGAAGAAATGACCACCTCCAACGTTTGGTTTATGTTTTAATTTTATTGCTTAAATCGCATTTTCTCGGCGAGCTGAGCACTTTTTCTGAATTGTGCCGCTCCCGTCACTCTGGTTAGGTTGGCATCGAAAAAAACGCTCTCGGGTGCTTTAGAGTGCCGAGTTTATCACTGCGCATGAAGAAATTACCACCTCCAACGTTTGGTTTATGTTTTATAAGCATTTTTAATTTTATTGCTTGAATCGCATTTTCTCGGCGAGCTGAGCGCTTTTTCTGAAATGTGCGGCTCCCGTCACTCTGGTTAGGTTGGCATCGAAAAAAACGCTCTCGGGTGCTTTAGAGTGCCGAGTTATTCACTGCGCATGAAGAAATGACCACCTCCAACGTTTGGTTTATGTTTAATAAGCATTTTTAATTTTATTGCTTAAATCGCATTTTCTCGGCGAGCTGAGCGCTTTTTCTGAATTGTGCCGCTCCCGTCACTCTGGTTAGGTTGGCATCGAAAAAACCGCTCTCGGGTGCTTTAGAGTGCCGAGTTATTCACTGCGCATGAAGAAATGACCACCTCCAACGTTTGGTTTATGTTTAATAAGCATTTTTAATTTTATTGCTTAAATCGCATTTTCTCGGCGAGCTGAGCACTTTTTCTGAATTGTGCCGCTCCCGTCACTCTGGTTAGGTTGGCATCGAAAAAAACGCTCTCGGGTGCTTTAGAGTGCCGAGTTTATTACTGCGCAATAAGAAATGACCACCTCCAACGTTTGGTTTATGTTTTATAAGCATTTTTAATTTTATTGCTTAAATCGCATTTTCTCGGCGAGCTGAGCACTTTTTCTGAATTGTGCCGCTCCCGTCACTCTGGTTAGGTTGGCATCGAAAAAAACGCTCTCGGGTGCTTTAGAGTGCCGAGTTATTCACTGCGCACGAAGAAATGACCACCTCCAACGTTTGGTTTATGTTTTATAAGCATTTTTAATTTTATTGCTTAAATCGCATTTTCTCGGCGAGCTGAGCGCTTTTTCTGAATTGTGCCGCTCCCGTCACTCTGGTTAGGTTGGCATCGAAAAAAACGCTCTCGGGTGCTTTAGAGTGCCGAGTTATTCACTGCGCATGAAGAAATGACCACCTCCAACGTTTGGTTTATGTTTTATAAGCATTTTTAGTTTTATTGCTTAAATCGCATTTTCTCGGCGAGCTGAGCACTTTTTCTGAATTGTGCCGCTCCCGTCACTCTGGTTAGGTTGGCATCGAAAAAAACGCTCTCGGGTGCTTTAGAGTGCCGAGTTTATCACTGCGCATGAAGAAATGACCACCTCCAACGTTTGGTTTATGTTTAATAAGCATTTTTAATTTTATTGCTTAAATCGCATTTTCTCGGCGAGCTGAGCACTTTTTCTGAATTGTGCCGCTCCCGTCACTCTGGTTAGGTTGGCATCGAAAAAAACGCTCTCGGGTGCTTTAGAGTGCCGACTTTATCACTGCGCATGAAGAAATGACCACCTCCAACGTTTGGTTTATGTTTTATAAGCATTTTTAATTTTATTGCTTAAATCGAATTTTCTCGGCGAGCTGATCACTTTTTCTAAATTGTGCCGCTCCCGTCACTCTGGTTAGGTTGGCATCGAAAAAAACGCTCTCGGGTGCTTTAGAGTGCCGAGTTTATCACTGCGCATGAAGAAATGACCACCTCCAACGTTTGGTTTATGTTTTATAAGCATTTTTAATTTTATTGCTTAAATCGCATTTTCTCGGCGAGCTGAGCACTTTTTCTGAATTGTGCCGCTCCCGTCACTCTGGTTAGGTTGGCATCGAAAAAAACGCTCTCGGGTGCTTTAGAGTGCCGAGTTATTAACTGCGCACGAAGAAATGACCACCTCCAACGTTTGGTTTATGTTTTATAAGCATTTTTAATTTTATTGCTTAAATCGCATTTTCTCGGCGAGCTGAGCGCTTTTTCTGAATTGTGCCGCTCCCGTCACTCTGGTTAGGTTGGCATCGAAAAAAACGCTCTCGGGTGCTTTAGAGTGCCGAGTTTATTACTGCGCATTAAGAAATGACCACCTCCAACGTTTGGTTTATGTTTTATAAGCATTTTTAATTTTATTGCTTAAATCGCATTTTCTCGGCGAGCTGAGCACTTTTTCTGAATTGTGCCGCTCCCGTCACTCTGGTTAGGTTGGCATCGAAAAAAACGCTCTCGGGTGCTTTAGAGTGCCGAGTTTATCACTGCGCATGAAGAAATGACCACCTCCAACGTTTGGTTTATGTTTTATAAGCATTTTTAATTTTATTGCTTAAATCGCATTTTCTCGGCGAGCTGAGCGCTTTTTCTGAATTGTGCCGCTCCCGTAACTCTGGTTAGGTTGGCATCGAAAAAAACGCTCTCGGGTGCTTTAGAGTGCCGAGTTTATCACTGCGCATGAAGAAATGACCACTTCCAACGTTTGGTTTATGTTTTATAAGCATTTTTAATTTTATTGCTTAAATCGCATTTTCTCGGCGAGCTGAGCATTTTTTCTGAATTGTGCCGCTCCCGTCACTCTGGTTAGGTTGGCATCGAAAAAAACGCTCTCGGGTGCTTTAGAGTGCCGAGTTTATTACTGCGCATTAAGAAATGACCACCTCCAACGTTTGGTTTATGTTTTATAAGCATTTTTAATTTTATTGCTTAAATCGCATTTTCTCGGCGAGCTGAGCACTTTTTCTGAATTGTGCCGCTCCCGTCACTCTGGTTAGGTTGGCATCGAAAAAAAACGCTCTCGGGTGCTTTAGAGTGCCGAGTTATTCACTGCGCATGAAGAAATGACCACCTCCAACGTTTGGTTTATGTTTTATAAGCATTTTTAATTGTATTGCTTAAATCGCATTTTCTCGGCGAGCTGAGCGCTTTTTCTGAATTGTGCCGCTCCCGTAACTCTGGTTAGGTTGGCATCGAAAAAAACGCTCTCGGGTGCTTTAGAGTGCCGAGTTTATCACTGCGCATGAAGAAATGACCACTTCCAACGTTTGGTTTATGTTTTATAAGCATTTTTAGTTTTATTGCTTAAATCGCATTTTCTCGGCGAGCTGAGCACTTTTTCTGAATTGTGCCGCTCCCGTCACTCTGGTTAGGTTGGCATCGAAAAAAACGCTCTCGGGTGCTTTAGAGTGCCGAGTTTATCACTGCGCATGAAGAAATGACCACCTCCAACGTTTGGTTTATGTTTAATAAGCATTTTTAATTTTATTGCTTAAATCGCATTTTCTCGGCGAGCTGAGCACTTTTTCTGAATTGTGCCGCTCCCGTCACTCTGGTTAGGTTGGCATCGAAAAAAACGCTCTCGGGTGCTTTAGAGTGCCGAGTTTATCACTGCGCATGAAGAAATGACCACCTCCAACGTTTGGTTTATGTTTAATAAGCATTTTTAATTTTATTGCTTAAATCGCATTTTCTCGGCGAGCTGAGCACTTTTTCTGAATTGTGCCGCTCCCGTCACTCTGGTTAGGTTGGCATCGAAAAAAACGCTCTCGGGTGCTTTAGAGTGCCGACTTTATCACTGCGCATGAAGAAATGACCACCTCCAACGTTTGGTTTATGTTTTATAAGCATTTTTAATTTTATTGCTTAAATCGCATTTTCTCGGCGAGCTGAGCACTTTTTCTGAATTGTGCCGCTCCCGTCTCTCTGGTTAGGTTGGCATCGAAAAAAACGCTCACGGGTGCTTTAGAGTGCCGAGTTTATTACTCCGCATTAAGAAATGACCACCTCCAACGTTTGGTTTATGTTTTATAAGCATTTTTAATTTTATTGCTTAAATCGCATTTTCTCGGCGAGCTGAGCGCTTTTTCTGAATTGTGCCGCTCCCGTCACTCTGGTTAGGTTGGCATCGAAAAAAACGCTCTCGGGTGCTTTAGAGTGCCGAGTTTATCCCTGCGCATGAAGAAATGACCACCTCCAACGTTTGGTTTATGTTTTAATTTTATTGCTTAAATCGCATTTTCTCGGCGAGCTGAGCACTTTTTCTGAATTGTGCCGCTCCCGTCACTCTGGTTAGGTTGGCATCGAAAAAAACGCTCTCGGGTGCTTTAGAGTGCCGAGTTTATCACTGCGCATGAAGAAATTACCACCTCCAACGTTTGGTTTATGTTTTATAAGCATTTTTAATTTTATTGCTTAAATCGCATTTTCTCGGCGAGCTGAGCGCTTTTTCTGAAATGTGCGGCTCCCGTCACTCTGGTTAGGTTGGCATCGAAAAAAACGCTCTCGGGTGCTTTAGAGTGCCGAGTTATTCACTGCGCATGAAGAAATGACCACCTCCAACGTTTGGTTTATGTTTAATAAGCATTTTTAATTTTATTGCTTAAATCGCATTTTCTCGGCGAGCTGAGCGCTTTTTCTGAATTGTGCCGCTCCCGTCACTCTGGTTAGGTTGGCATCGAAAAAACCGCTCTCGGGTGCTTTAGAGTGCCGAGTTATTCACTGCGCATGAAGAAATGACCACCTCCAACGTTTGGTTTATGTTTAATAAGCATTTTTAATTTTATTGCTTAAATCGCATTTTCTCGGCGAGCTGAGCACTTTTTCTGAATTGTGCCGCTCCCGTCACTCTGGTTAGGTTGGCATCGAAAAAAACGCTCTCGGGTGCTTTAGAGTGCCGAGTTTATTACTGCGCATTAAGAAATGACCACCTCCAACGTTTGGTTTATGTTTTATAAGCATTTTTAATTTTTTTGCTTAAATCGCATTTTCTCGGCGAGCTGAGCACTTTTTCTGAATTGTGCCGCTCCCGTCACTCTGGTTAGGTTGGCATCGAAAAAAACGCTCTCGGGTGCTTTAGAGTGCCGAGTTATTCACTGCGCACGAAGAAATGACCACCTCCAACGTTTGGTTTATGTTTTATAAGCATTTTTAATTTTATTGCTTAAATCGCATTTTCTCGGCGAGCTGAGCGCTTTTTCTGAATTGTGCCGCTCCCGTCACTCTGGTTAGGTTGGCATCGAAAAAAACGCTCTCGGGTGCTTTAGAGTGCCGAGTTATTCACTGCGCATGAAGAAATGACCACCTCCAACGTTTGGTTTATGTTTTATAAGCATTTTTAGTTTTATTGCTTAAATCGCATTTTCTCGGCGAGCTGAGCACTTTTTCTGAATTGTGCCGCTCCCGTCACTCTGGTTAGGTTGGCATCGAAAAAAACGCTCTCGGGTGCTTTAGAGTGCCGACTTTATCACTGCGCATGAAGAAATGACCACCTCCAACGTTTGGTTTATGTTTTATAAGCATTTTTAATTTTATTGCTTAAATCGCATTTTCTCGGCGAGCTGATCACTTTTTCTAAATTGTGCCGCTCCCGTCACTCTGGTTAGGTTGGCATCGAAAAAAACGCTCTCGGGTGCTTTAGAGTGCCGAGTTTATCACTGCGCATGAAGAAATGACCACCTCCAACGTTTGGTTTATGTTTTATAAGCATTTTTAATTTTATTGCTTAAATCGCATTTTCTTGGCGAGCTGAGCGCTTTTTCTGAATTGTGCCGCTCCCGTCACTCTGGTTAGGTTGGCATCGAAAAAAACGCTCTCGGGTGCTTTAGAGTGCCGAGTTATTCACTGCGCATGAAGAAATGACCACCTCCAACGTTTGGTTTATGTTTTATAAGCATTTTTAATTTTATTGCTTAAATCGCATTTTCTCGGCGAGCTGAGCACTTTTTCTGAATTGTGCCGCTCCCGTCACTCTGGTTAGGTTGGCATCGAAAAAAACGCTCTCGGGTGCTTTAGAGTGCCGAGTTTATCACTGCGCATGAAGAAATGACCACCTCCAACGTTTGGTTTATGTTTTATAAGCATTTTTAATTTTATTGCTTAAATCGCATTTTCTCGGCGAGCTGAGCGCTTTTTCTGAATTGTGCCGCTCCCGTCACTCTGGTTAGGTTGGCATCGAAAAAAACGCTCTCGGGTGCTTTAGAGTGCCGAGTTATTCACTGCGCATGAAGAAATGACCACCTCCAACGTTTGGTTCATGTTTAATAAGCATTTTTAATTTTATTGCTTAAATCGCATTTTCTCGGCGAGCTGAGCGCTTTTTCTGAATTGTGCCGCTCCCGTCACTCTGGTTAGGTTGGCATCGAAAAAAACGCTCTCGGGTGCTTTAGAGTGTCGAGTTATTCACTGCGCATGAAGAAATGACCACCTCCAACGTTTGGTTTATGTTTAATAAGCATTTTTAATTTTATTGATTAAATCGCATTTTCTCGGCGAGCTGAGCACTTTTTCTGAATTGTGCCGCTCCCGTCACTCTGGTTAGGTTGGCATCGAAAAAAACGCTCTCGGGTGCTTTAGAGTGCCGAGTTTATTACTGCGCATTAAGAAATGACCACCTCCAACGTTTGGTTTATGTTTTATAAGCATTTTTAATTTTATTGCTTAAATCGCATTTCCTCGGCGAGCTGAGCGCTTTTTCTGAATTGTGCCGCTCCCGTCACTCTGGTTAGGTTGGCATCGAAAAAAACGCTCTCGGGTGCTTTAGAGTGCCGAGTTATTAACTGCGCACGAAGAAATGACCACCTCCAACGTTTGGTTTATGTTTTATAAGCATTTTTAATTTTATTGCTTAAATCGCATTTTCTCGGCGAGCTGAGCGCTTTTTCTGAATTGTGCCGCTCCCGTCACTCTGGTTAGGTTGGCATCGAAAAAAACGCTCTCGGGTGCTTTAGAGTGCCGAGTTTATTACTGCGCATTAAGAAATGACCACCTCCAACGTTTGGTTTATGTTTTATAAGCATTTTTAATTTTATTGCTTAAATCGCATTTTCTCGGCGAGCTGAGCACTTTTTCTGAATTGTGCCGCTCCCGTCACTCTGGTTAGGTTGGCATCGAAAAAAACGCTCTCGGGTGCTTTAGAGTGCCGAGTTTATCACTGCGCATGAAGAAATGACCACCTCCAACGTTTGGTTTATGTTTTATAAGCATTTTTAATTTTATTGCTTAAATCGCATTTTCTCGGCGAGCTGAGCGCTTTTTCTGAATTGTGCCGCTCCCGTCACTCTGGTTAGGTTGGCATCGAAAAAAACGCTCTCGGGTGCTTTAGAGTGCCGAGTTTATCCCTGCGCATGAAGAAATGACCACCTCCAACGTTTGGTTTATGTTTTAATTTTATTGCTTAAATCGCATTTTCTCGGCGAGCTGAGCACTTTTTCTGAATTGTGCCGCTCCCGTCACTCTGGTTAGGTTGGCATCGAAAAAAACGCTCTCGGGTGCTTTAGAGTGCCGAGTTTATCACTGCGCATGAAGAAATTACCACCTCCAACGTTTGGTTTATGTTTTATAAGCATTTTTAATTTTATTGCTTAAATCGCATTTTCTCGGCGAGCTGAGCGCTTTTTCTGAAATGTGCGGCTCCCGTCACTCTGGTTAGGTTGGCATCGAAAAAAACGCTCTCGGGTGCTTTAGAGTGCCGAGTTATTCACTGCGCATGAAGAAATGACCACCTCCAACGTTTGGTTTATGTTTAATAAGCATTTTTAATTTTATTGCTTAAATCGCATTTTCTCGGCGAGCTGAGCGCTTTTTCTGAATTGTGCCGCTCCCGTCACTCTGGTTAGGTTGGCATCGAAAAAACCGCTCTCGGGTGCTTTAGAGTGCCGAGTTATTCACTGCGCATGAAGAAATGACCACCTCCAACGTTTGGTTTATGTTTAATAAGCATTTTTAATTTTATTGCTTAAATCGAATTTTCTCGGCGAGCTGAGCACTTTTTCTAAATTGTGCCGCTCCCGTCACTCTGGTTAGGTTGGCATCGAAAAAAACGCTCTCGGGTGCTTTAGAGTGCCGAGTTTATCACTGCGCATGAAGAAATGACCACCTCCAACGTTTGGTTTATGTTTTATAAGCATTTTTAATTTTATTGCTTAAATCGCATTTTCTTGGCGAGCTGAGCGCTTTTTCTGAATTGTGCCGCTCCCGTCACTCTGGTTAGGTTGGCATCGAAAAAAACGCTCTCGGGTGCTTTAGAGTGCCGAGTTATTCACTGCGCATGAAGAAATGACCACCTCCAACGTTTGGTTTATGTTTTATAAGCATTTTTAATTTTATTGCTTAAATCGCATTTTCTCGGCGAGCTGAGCACTTTTTCTGAATTGTGCCGCTCCCGTCACTCTGGTTAGGTTGGCATCGAAAAAAACGCTCTCGGGTGCTTTAGAGTGCCGAGTTTATCACTGCGCATGAAGAAATGACCACCTCCAACGTTTGGTTTATGTTTTATAAGCATTTTTAATTTTATTGCTTAAATCGCATTTTCTCGGCGAGCTGAGCGCTTTTTCTGAATTGTGCCGCTCCCGTCACTCTGGTTAGGTTGGCATCGAAAAAAACGCTCTCGGGTGCTTTAGAGTGCCGAGTTTATTACTGCGCATGAAGAAATGACCACCTCCAACGTTTGGTTTATGTTTTATAAGCATTTTTAATTTTATTGCTTAAATCGCATTTCCTCGGCGAGCTGAGCGCTTTTTCTGAATTGTGCCGCTCCCGTCACTCTGGTTAGGTTGGCATCGAAAAAAACGCTCTCGGGTGCTTTAGAGTGCCGAGTTATTAACTGCGCACGAAGAAATGACCACCTCCAACGTTTGGTTTATGTTTTATAAGCATTTTTAATTTTATTGCTTAAATCGCATTTTCTCGGCGAGCTGAGCGCTTTTTCTGAATTGTGCCGCTCCCGTCACTCTGGTTAGGTTGGCATCGAAAAAAACGCTCTCGGGTGCTTTAGAGTGCCGAGTTTATTACTGCGCATTAAGAAATGACCACCTCCAACGTTTGGTTTATGTTTTATAAGCATTTTTAATTTTATTGCTTAAATCGCATTTTCTCGGCGAGCTGAGCACTTTTTCTGAATTGTGCCGCTCCCGTCACTCTGGTTAGGTTGGCATCGAAAAAAACGCTCTCGGGTGCTTTAGAGTGCCGAGTTTATCACTGCGCATGAAGAAATGACCACCTCCAACGTTTGGTTTATGTTTTATAAGCATTTTTAATTTTATTGCTTAAATCGCATTTTCTCGGCGAGCTGAGCGCTTTTTCTGAATTGTGCCGCTCCCGTAACTCTGGTTAGGTTGGCATCGAAAAAAACGCTCTCGGGTGCGTTAGAGTGCCGAGTTTATCACTGCGCATGAAGAAATGACCACTTCCAACGTTTGGTTTATGTTTTATAAGCATTTTTAATTTTATTGCTTAAATCGCATTTTCTCGGCGAGCTGAGCACTTTTTCTGAATTGTGCCGCTCCCGTCACTCTGGTTAGGTTGGCATCGAAAAAAACGCTCTCGGGTGCTTTAGAGTGCCGAGTTTATTACTGCGCATTAAGAAATGACCACCTCCAACGTTTGGTTTATGTTTTATAAGCATTTTTAATTTTATTGCTTAAATCGCATTTTCTCGGCGAGCTGAGCACTTTTTCTGAATTGTGCCGCTCCCGTCACTCTGGTTAGGTTGGCATCGAAAAAAACGCTCTCGGGTGCTTTAGAGTGCCGAGTTATTCACTGCGCATGAAGAAATGACCACCTCCAACGTTTGGTTTATGTTTTATAAGCATTTTTAATTTTATTGCTTAAATCGCATTTTCTCGGCGAGCTGAGCGCTTTTTCTGAATTGTGCCGCTCCCGTAACTCTGTTTAGGTTGGCATCGAAAAAAACGCTCTCGGGTGCTTTAGAGTGCCGAGTTTATCACTGCGCATGAAGAAATGACCACTTCCAACGTTTGGTTTATGTTTTATAAGCATTTTTAGTTTTATTGCTTAAATCGCATTTTCTCGGCGAGCTGAGCACTTTTTCTGAATTGTGCCGCTCCCGTCACTCTGGTTAGGTTGGCATCGAAAAAAACGCTCTCGGGTGCTTTAGAGTGCCGAGTTTATCACTGCGCATGAAGAAATGACCACCTCCAACGTTTGGTTTATGTTTAATAAGCATTTTTAATTTTATTGCTTAAATCGCATTTTCTCGGCGAGCTGAGCACTTTTTCTGAATTGTGCCGCTCCCGTCACTCTGGTTAGGTTGGCATCGAAAAAAACGCTCTCGGGTGCTTTAGAGTGCCGAGTTTATCACTGCGCATGAAGAAATGACCACCTCCAACGTTTGGTTTATGTTTAATAAGCATTTTTAATTTTATTGCTTAAATCGCATTTTCTCGGCGAGCTGAGCACTTTTTCTGAATTGTGCCGCTCCCGTCACTCTGGTTAGGTTGGCATCGAAAAAAACGCTCTCGGGTGCTTTAGAGTGCCGACTTTATCACTGCGCATGAAGAAATGACCACCTCCAACGTTTGGTTTATGTTTTATAAGCATTTTTAATTTTATTGCTTAAATCGCATTTTCTCGGCGAGCTGAGCACTTTTTCTGAATTGTGCCGCTCCCGTCTCTCTGGTTAGGTTGGCATCGAAAAAAACGCTCACGGGTGCTTTAGAGTGCCGAGTTTATTACTCCGCATTAAGAAATGACCACCTCCAACGTTTGGTTTATGTTTTATAAGCATTTTTAATTTTATTGCTTAAATCGCATTTTCTCGGCGAGCTGAGCACTTTTTCTGAATTGTGCCGCTCCCGTCACTCTGGTTAGGTTGGCATCGAAAAAAACGCTATCGGGTGCTTTAGAGTGCCGAGTTATTCACTGCGCATGAAGAAATGACCACCTCCAACGTTTGGTTTATGTTTTATAAGCATTTTTAATTTTATTGCTTAAATCGCATTTTCTCGGCGAGCTGAGCACTTTTTCTGAATTGTGCCGCTCCCGTCACTCTGGTTAGGTTGGCATCGAAAAAAACGCTCTCGGGTGCTTTAGAGTGCCGAGTTTATCACTGCGCATGAAGAAATGACCACCTCCAACGTTTGGTTTATGTTTTATAAGCATTTTTAATTTTATTGCTTAAATCGCGTTTTCTCGGCGAGCTGAGCGCTTTTTCTGAATTGTGCCGCTCCCGTCACTCTGGTTAAGTTGGCATCGAAAAAAACGCTCTCGGGTGCTTTAGAGTGCCGAGTTTATCACTGCGCATGAAGAAATGACCACCTCCAACGTTTGGTTTATGTTTTATAAGCATTTTTAATTTTATTGCTTAAATCGCATTTTCTCGGCGAGCTGAGCGCTTTTTCTGAATTGTGCCGCTCCCGTAACTCTGGTTAGGTTGGCATCGAAAAAAACGCTCTCGGGTGCTTTAGAGTGCCGAGTTTATCACTACGCATGAAGAAATGACCACTTCCAACGTTTGGTTTATGTTTTATAAGCATTTTTAATTTTATTGCTTAAATCGCATTTTCTCGGCGAGCTGAGCACTTTTTCTGAATTGTGCCGCTCCCGTCACTCTGGTTAGGTTGGCATCGAAAAAAACGCTCTCGGGTGCTTTAGAGTGCCGAGTTTATTACTGCGCATTAAGAAATGACCACCTCCAACGTTTGGTTTGTGTTTTATAAGCATTTTTAATTTTATTGCTTAAATCGCATTTTCTCGGCCAGCTGCGCACTTTTTCTGAATTGTGCCGCTCCCGTCACTCTGGTTAGGTTGGCATCGAAAAAAACGCTCTCGGGTGCTTTAGAGTGCCGAGTTATTCACTGCGCACGAAGAAATGACCACCTCCAACGTTTGGTTTATGTTTTATAAGCATTTTTAATTTTATTGCTTAAATCGCATTTTCTCGGCGAGCTGAGCGCTTTTTCTGAATTGTGCCGCTCCCGTCACTCTGGTTAGGTTGGCATCGAAAAAAAACGCTCTCGGGTGCTTTAGAGTGCCGAGTTATTCACTGCGCATGAAGAAATGACCACCTCCAACGTTTGGTTTATGTTTTATAAGCATTTTTAGTTTTATTGCTTAAATCGCATTTTCTCGGCGAGCTGAGCACTTTTTCTGAATTGTGCCGCTCCCGTCACTCTGGTTAGGTTGGCATCGAAAAAAACGCTCTCGGGTGCTTTAGAGTGCCGAGTTTATCACTGCGCATGAAGAAATGACCACCTCCAACGTTTGGTTTATGTTTAATAAGCATTTTTAATTTTATTGCTTAAATCGCATTTTCTCGGCGAGCTGAGCACTTTTTCTGAATTGTGCCGCTCCCGTCACTCTGGTTAGGTTGGCATCGAAAAAAACGCTCTCGGGTGCTTTAGAGTGCCGACTTTATCACTGCGCATGAAGAAATGACCACCTCCAACGTTTGGTTTATGTTTTATAAGCATTTTTAATTTTATTGCTTAAATCGAATTTTCTCGGCGAGCTGATCACTTTTTCTAAATTGTGCCGCTCCCGTCACTCTGGTTAGGTTGGCATCGAAAAAAACGCTCTCGGGTGCTTTAGAGTGCCGAGTTTATCACTGCGCATGAAGAAATGACCACCTCCAACGTTTGGTTTATGTTTTATAAGCATTTTTAATTTTATTGCTTAAATCGCATTTTCTTGGCGAGCTGAGCGCTTTTTCTGAATTGTGCCGCTCCCGTCACTCTGGTTAGGTTGGCATCGAAAAAAACGCTCTCGGGTGCTTTAGAGTGCCGAGTTATTCACTGCGCATGAAGAAATGACCACCTCCAACGTTTGGTTTATGTTTTATAAGCATTTTTAATTTTATTGCTTAAATCGAATTTTCTCGGCGAGCTGATCACTTTTTCTAAATTGTGCCGCTCCCGTCACTCTGGTTAGGTTGGCATCGAAAAAAACGCTCTCGGGTGCTTTAGAGTGCCGAGTTTATCACTGCGCATGAAGAAATGACCACCTCCAACGTTTGGTTTATGTTTTATAAGCATTTTTAATTTTATTGCTTAAATCGCATTTTCTTGGCGAGCTGAGCGCTTTTTCTGAATTGTGCCGCTCCCGTCACTCTGGTTAGGTTGGCATCGAAAAAAACGCTCTCGGGTGCTTTAGAGTGCCGAGTTATTCACTGCGCATGAAGAAATGACCACCTCCAACGTTTGGTTTATGTTTTATAAGCATTTTTAATTTTATTGCTTAAATCGCATTTTCTCGGCGAGCTGAGCACTTTTTCTGAATTGTGCCGCTCCCGTCACTCTGGTTAGGTTGGCATCGAAAAAAACGCTCTCGGGTGCTTTAGAGTGCCGAGTTTATCACTGCGCATGAAGAAATGACCACCTCCAACGTTTGGTTTATGTTTTATAAGCATTTTTAATTTTATTGCTTAAATCGCATTTTCTCGGCGAGCTGAGCGCTTTTTCTGAATTGTGCCGCTCCCGTCACTCTGGTTAGGTTGGCATCGAAAAAAACGCTCTCGGGTGCTTTAGAGTGCCGAGTTTATTACTGCGCATGAAGAAATGACCACCTCCAACGTTTGGTTTATGTTTTATAAGCATTTTTAATTTTATTGCTTAAATCGCATTTCCTCGGCGAGCTGAGCGCTTTTTCTGAATTGTGCCGCTCCCGTCACTCTGGTTAGGTTGGCATCGAAAAAAACGCTCTCGGGTGCTTTAGAGTGCCGAGTTATTAACTGCGCACGAAGAAATGACCACCTCCAACGTTTGGTTTATGTTTTATAAGCATTTTTAATTTTATTGCTTAAATCGCATTTTCTCGGCGAGCTGAGCGCTTTTTCTGAATTGTGCCGCTCCCGTCACTCTGGTTAGGTTGGCATCGAAAAAAACGCTCTCGGGTGCTTTAGAGTGCCGAGTTTATTACTGCGCATTAAGAAATGACCACCTCCAACGTTTGGTTTATGTTTTATAAGCATTTTTAATTTTATTGCTTAAATCGCATTTTCTCGGCGAGCTGAGCACTTTTTCTGAATTGTGCCGCTCCCGTCACTCTGGTTAGGTTGGCATCGAAAAAAACGCTCTCGGGTGCTTTAGAGTGCCGAGTTTATCACTGCGCATGAAGAAATGACCACCTCCAACGTTTGGTTTATGTTTTATAAGCATTTTTAATTTTATTGCTTAAATCGCATTTTCTCGGCGAGCTGAGCGCTTTTTCTGAATTGTGCCGCTCCCGTAACTCTGGTTAGGTTGGCATCGAAAAAAACGCTCTCGGGTGCGTTAGAGTGCCGAGTTTATCACTGCGCATGAAGAAATGACCACTTCCAACGTTTGGTTTATGTTTTATAAGCATTTTTAATTTTATTGCTTAAATCGCATTTTCTCGGCGAGCTGAGCACTTTTTCTGAATTGTGCCGCTCCCGTCACTCTGGTTAGGTTGGCATCGAAAAAAACGCTCTCGGGTGCTTTAGAGTGCCGAGTTTATTACTGCGCATTAAGAAATGACCACCTCCAACGTTTGGTTTATGTTTTATAAGCATTTTTAATTTTATTGCTTAAATCGCATTTTCTCGGCGAGCTGAGCACTTTTTCTGAATTGTGCCGCTCCCGTCACTCTGGTTAGGTTGGCATCGAAAAAAACGCTCTCGGGTGCTTTAGAGTGCCGAGTTATTCACTGCGCATGAAGAAATGACCACCTCCAACGTTTGGTTTATGTTTTATAAGCATTTTTAATTTTATTGCTTAAATCGCATTTTCTCGGCGAGCTGAGCGCTTTTTCTGAATTGTGCCGCTCCCGTAACTCTGTTTAGGTTGGCATCGAAAAAAACGCTCTCGGGTGCTTTAGAGTGCCGAGTTTATCACTGCGCATGAAGAAATGACCACTTCCAACGTTTGGTTTATGTTTTATAAGCATTTTTAGTTTTATTGCTTAAATCGCATTTTCTCGGCGAGCTGAGCACTTTTTCTGAATTGTGCCGCTCCCGTCACTCTGGTTAGGTTGGCATCGAAAAAAACGCTCTCGGGTGCTTTAGAGTGCCGAGTTTATCACTGCGCATGAAGAAATGACCACCTCCAACGTTTGGTTTATGTTTAATAAGCATTTTTAATTTTATTGCTTAAATCGCATTTTCTCGGCGAGCTGAGCACTTTTTCTGAATTGTGCCGCTCCCGTCACTCTGGTTAGGTTGGCATCGAAAAAAACGCTCTCGGGTGCTTTAGAGTGCCGAGTTTATCACTGCGCATGAAGAAATGACCACCTCCAACGTTTGGTTTATGTTTAATAAGCATTTTTAATTTTATTGCTTAAATCGCATTTTCTCGGCGAGCTGAGCACTTTTTCTGAATTGTGCCGCTCCCGTCACTCTGGTTAGGTTGGCATCGAAAAAAACGCTCTCGGGTGCTTTAGAGTGCCGACTTTATCACTGCGCATGAAGAAATGACCACCTCCAACGTTTGGTTTATGTTTTATAAGCATTTTTAATTTTATTGCTTAAATCGCATTTTCTCGGCGAGCTGAGCACTTTTTCTGAATTGTGCCGCTCCCGTCTCTCTGGTTAGGTTGGCATCGAAAAAAACGCTCACGGGTGCTTTAGAGTGCCGAGTTTATTACTCCGCATTAAGAAATGACCACCTCCAACGTTTGGTTTATGTTTTATAAGCATTTTTAATTTTATTGCTTAAATCGCATTTTCTCGGCGAGCTGAGCACTTTTTCTGAATTGTGCCGCTCCCGTCACTCTGGTTAGGTTGGCATCGAAAAAAACGCTATCGGGTGCTTTAGAGTGCCGAGTTATTCACTGCGCATGAAGAAATGACCACCTCCAACGTTTGGTTTATGTTTTATAAGCATTTTTAATTTTATTGCTTAAATCGCATTTTCTCGGCGAGCTGAGCACTTTTTCTGAATTGTGCCGCTCCCGTCACTCTGGTTAGGTTGGCATCGAAAAAAACGCTCTCGGGTGCTTTAGAGTGCCGAGTTTATCACTGCGCATGAAGAAATGACCACCTCCAACGTTTGGTTTATGTTTTATAAGCATTTTTAATTTTATTGCTTAAATCGCGTTTTCTCGGCGAGCTGAGCGCTTTTTCTGAATTGTGCCGCTCCCGTCACTCTGGTTAAGTTGGCATCGAAAAAAACGCTCTCGGGTGCTTTAGAGTGCCGAGTTTATCACTGCGCATGAAGAAATGACCACCTCCAACGTTTGGTTTATGTTTTATAAGCATTTTTAATTTTATTGCTTAAATCGCATTTTCTCGGCGAGCTGAGCGCTTTTTCTGAATTGTGCCGCTCCCGTAACTCTGGTTAGGTTGGCATCGAAAAAAACGCTCTCGGGTGCTTTAGAGTGCCGAGTTTATCACTACGCATGAAGAAATGACCACTTCCAACGTTTGGTTTATGTTTTATAAGCATTTTTAATTTTATTGCTTAAATCGCATTTTCTCGGCGAGCTGAGCACTTTTTCTGAATTGTGCCGCTCCCGTCACTCTGGTTAGGTTGGCATCGAAAAAAACGCTCTCGGGTGCTTTAGAGTGCCGAGTTTATTACTGCGCATTAAGAAATGACCACCTCCAACGTTTGGTTTGTGTTTTATAAGCATTTTTAATTTTATTGCTTAAATCGCATTTTCTCGGCCAGCTGCGCACTTTTTCTGAATTGTGCCGCTCCCGTCACTCTGGTTAGGTTGGCATCGAAAAAAACGCTCTCGGGTGCTTTAGAGTGCCGAGTTATTCACTGCGCATGAAGAAATGACCACCTCCAACGTTTGGTTTATGTTTTATAAGCATTTTTAATTTTATTGCTTAAATCGCATTTTCTCGGCGAGCTGAGCACTTTTTCTGAATTGTGCCGCTCCCGTCACTCTGGTTAGGTTGGCATCGAAAAAAACGCTCTCGGGTGCTTTAGAGTGCCGAGTTTATCACTGCGCATGAAGAAATGACCACCTCCAACGTTTGGTTTATGTTTTATAAGCATTTTTAATTTTATTGCTTAAATCGCATTTTCTCGGCGAGCTGAGCACTTTTTCTGAATTGTGCCGCTCCCGTCACTCTGGTTAGGTTGGCATCGAAAAAAACGCTCTCGGGTGCTTTAGAGTGCCGAGTTATTCACTGCGCACGAAGAAATGACCACCTCCAACGTTTGGTTTATGTTTTATAAGCATTTTTAATTTTATTGCTTAAATCGCATTTTCTCGGCGAGCTGAGCGCTTTTTCTGAATTGTGCCGCTCCCGTCACTCTGGTTAGGTTGGCATCGAAAAAAACGCTCTCGGGTGCTTTAGAGTGCCGAGTTTATTACTGCGCATTAAGAAATGACCACCTCCAACGTTTGGTTTATGTTTTATAAGCATTTTTAATTTTATTGCTTAAATCGCATTTTCTCGGCGAGCTGAGCACTTTTTCTGAATTGTGCCGCTCCCGTCACTCTGGTTAGGTTGGCATCGAAAAAAACGCTCTCGGGTGCTTTTGAGTGCCGAGTTTATTACTGCGCATTAAGAAATGACCACCTCCAACGTTTGGTTTATGTTTTATAAGCATTTTTAATTTTATTGCTTAAATCGCATTTTCTCGGCGAGCTGAGCACTTTTTCTGAATTGTGCCGCTCCCGTCACTCTGGTTAGGTTGGCATCGAAAAAAACGCTATCGGGTGCTTTAGAGTGCCGAGTTATTCACTGCGCATGAAGAAATGACCACCTCCAACGTTTGGTTTATGTTTAATAAGCATTTTTAATTTTATTGCTTAAATCGCATTTTCTCGGCGAGCTGAGCACTTTTTCTGAATTGTGCCGCTCCCGTCACTCTGGTTAGGTTGGCATCGAAAAAAACGCTCTCGGGTGCTTTAGAGTGCCGAGTTTATTACTGCGCATTAAGAAATGACCACCTCCAACGTTTGGTTTATGTTTTATAAGCATTTTTAATTTTATTGCTTAAATTGCATTTTCTCGGCGAGCTGAGCACTTTTTCTGAATTGTGCCGCTCCCGTCACTCTGGTTAGGTTGGCATCGAAAAAAACGCTCTCGGGTGCTTTAGAGTGCCGAGTTATTCACTGCGCATGAAGAAATTACCACCTCCAACGTTTGGTTTATGTTTTATAAGCATTTTTAATTTTATTGCTTAAATCGCATTTTCTCGGCGAGCTGAGCACGTTTTCTGAATTGTGCCGCTCCCGTCACTCTGGTTAGGTTGGCATCGAAAAAAACGCTCTCGGGTGCTTTAGAGTGCCGAGTTTATCACTGCGCATGAAGAAATGACCACCTCCAACGTTTGGTTTATGTTTTATAAGCATGTTTAATTTTATTGCTTAAATCGCATTTTCTCGGCGAGCTGAGCGCTTTTTCTGAATTGTGCCGCTCCCGTCACTCTGGTTAGGTTGGCATCGAAAAAAACGCTCTCGGGTGCTTTAGAGTGCCGAGTTATTCACTGCGCATGAAGAAATGACCACCTCCAACGTTTGGTTTATGTTTAATAAGCATTTTTAATTTTATTGCTTAAATCGCATTTTCTCGGCGAGCTGAGCGCTTTTTCTGAATTGTGCCGCTCCCGTCACTCTGGTTAGGTTGGCATCGAAAAAAACGCTCTCGGGTGCTTTAGAGTGCCGAGTTATTCACTGCGCATGAAGAAATGACCACCTCCAACGTTTGGTTTATGTTTAATAAGCATTTTTAATTTTATTGCTTAAATCGCATTTTCTCGGCGAGCTGAGCACTTTTTCTGAATTGTGCCGCTCCCGTCACTCTGGTTAGGTTGGCATCGAAAAAAACGCTCTCGGGTGCTTTAGAGTGCCGAGTTTATTACTGCGCATTAAGAAATGACCACCTCCAACGTTTGGTTTATGTTTTATAAGCATTTTTAATTTTATTGCTTAAATCGCATTTTCTCGGCGAGCTGAGCACTTTTTCTGAATTGTGCCGCTCCCGTCACTCTGGTTAGGTTGGCATCGAAAAAAACGCTCTCGGGTGCTTTAGAGTGCCGAGTTATTCACTGCGCATGAAGAAATGACCACCTCCAACGTTTGGTTTATGTTTAATAAGCATTTTTAATTTTATTGCTTGAATCGCATTTTCTCGGCGAGCTGAGCACTTTTTCTGAATTGTGCCGCTCCCGTCACTCTGGTTAGGTTGGCATCGAAAAAAACGCTCTCGGGTGCTTTAGAGTGCCGAGTTTATCACTGCGCATGAAGAAATGACCACCTCCAACGTTTGGTTTATGTTTTATAAGCATTTTTAATTTTATTGCTTAAATCGCATTTTCTCGGCGAGCTGAGCGCTTTTTCTGAATTGTGCCGCTCCCGTCACTCTGGTTAGGTTGGCATCGAAAAAAACGCTCTCGGGTGCTTTAGAGTGCCGAGTTATTCACTGCGCATGAAGAAATGACCACCTCCAACGTTTGGTTTATGTTTAATAAGCATTTTTAATTTTATTGCTTGAATCGCATTTTCTCGGCGAGCTGAGCACTTTTTCTGAATTGTGCCGCTCCCGTCACTCTGGTTAGGTTGGCATCGGAAAAAACGCTCTCGGGTGCTTTAGAGTGCCGAGTTTATCACTGCGCATGAAGAAATGACCACCTCCAACGTTTGGTTCATGTTTTATAAGCATTTTTAATTTTATTGCTTAAATCGCATTTTCTCGGCGAGCTGAGCGCTTTTTCTGAATTGTGCCGCTCCCGTCACTCTGGTTAGGTTGGCATCGAAAAAAAACGCTCTCGGGTGCTTTAGAGTGCCGAGTTTATCACTGCGCATGAAGAAATGACCACCTCCAACGTTTGGTTTATGTTTTATAAGCATTTTTAATTTTATTGCTTAAATCGCATTTTCTCGGCGAGCTGAGCACTTTTTCTGAATTGTGCCGCTCCCGTCACTCTGGTTAGGTTGGCATCGAAAAAAACGCTCTCGGGTGCTTTAGAGTGCCGAGTTTATCACTGCGCATGAAGAAATGACCACCTCCAACGTTTGGTTTATGTTTTATAAGCATTTTTAAATTTATTGCTTAAATCGCATTTTCTCGGCGAGCTGAGCGCTTTTTCTGAATTGTGCCGCTCCCGTCACTCTGGTTAGGTTGGCATCGAAAAAAACGCTCTCGGGTGCTTTAGAGTGCCGAGTTATTCACTGCGCATGAAGAAATGACCACCTCCAACGTTTGGTTTATGTTTTATAAGCATTTTTAGTTTTATTGCTTAAATCGCATTTTCTCGGCGAGCTGAGCACTTTTTCTGAATTGTGCCGCTCCCGTCACTCTGGTTAGGTTGGCATCGAAAAAAACGCTCTCGGGTGCTTTAGAGTGCCGAGTTTATTACTGCGCATTAAGAAATGACCACCTCCAACGTTTGGTTTATGTTTTATAAGCATTTTTAATTTTATTGCTTAAATCGCATTTTCTCGGCGAGCTGAGCACTTTTTCTGAATTGTGCCGCTCCCGTCACTCTGGTTAGGTTGGCATCGAAAAAAACGCTCTCGGGTGCTTTAGAGTGCCGAGTTATTCACTGCGCATGAAGAAATGACCACCTCCAACGTTTGGTTTATGTTTTATAAGCATTTTTAATTTTATTGCTTAAATCGCATTTTCTCGGCGAGCTGAGCACTTTTTCTGAATTGTGCCGCTCCCGTCACTCTGGTTAGGTTGGCATCGAAAAAAACGCTCTCGGGTGCTTTAGAGTGCCGAGTTTATCACTGCGCATGAAGAAATGACCACCTCCAACGTTTGGTTTATGTTTTATAAGCATTTTTAATTTTTTTGCTTAAATCGCATTTTCTCGGCGAGCTGAGCGCTTTTTCTGAATTGTGCCGCTCCAGTCACTCTGGTTAGGTTGGCATCGAAAAAAACGCTCTCGGGTGCTTTAGAGTGCCGAGTTTATCACTGCGCATGAAGAAATGGCCACATCCAACGTTTGGTTTATGTTTTATAAGCATTTTTAATTTTATTGCTTAAATCGCATTTTCTCGGCGAGCTGAGCGCTTTTTCTGAATTGTGCCGCTCCCGTCACTCTGGTTAGGTTGGCATCGAAAAAAACGCTCTCGGGTGCTTTAGAGTGCCGAGTTATTCACTGCGCACGAAGAAATGACCACCTCCAACGTTTGGTTTATGTTTTATAAGCATTTTTAATTTTATTGCTTAAATCGCATTTTCTCGGCGAGCTGAGCGCTTTTTCTGAATTGTGCCGCTCCCGTCACTCTGGTTAGGTTGGCATCGAAAAAAACGCTCTCGGGTGCTTTAGAGTGCCGAGTTTATTACTGCGCATTAAGAAATGACCACCTCCAACGTTTGGTTTATGTTTTATAAGCATTTTTAATTTTATTGCTTAAATCGCATTTTCTCGGCGAGCTGAGCACTTTTTCTGAATTGTGCCGCTCCCGTCAATCTGGTTAGGTTGGCATCGAAAAAAACGCTCTCGGGTGCTTTAGAGTGCCGAGTTTATTACTGCGCATGAAGAAATGACCACCTCCAACGTTTGGTTTATGTTTAATAAGCATTTTTAATTTTATTGCTTGAATCGCATTTTCTCGGCGAGCTGAGCACTTTTTCTGAATTGTGCCGCTCCCGTCACTCTGGTTAGGTTGGCATCGAAAAAAACGCTCTCGGGTGCTTTAGAGTGCCGAGTTTATTACTGCGCATTAAGAAATGACCACCTCCAACGTTTGGTTTATGTTTTATAAGCATTTTTAATTTTATTGCTTAAATCGCATTTTCTCGGCGAGCTGAGCACTTTTTCTGAATTGTGCCGCTCCCGTCACTCTGGTTAGGTTGGCATCGAAAAAAACGCTATCGGGTGCTTTAGAGTGCCGAGTTATTCACTGCGCATGAAGAAATGACCACCTCCAACGTTTGGTTTATGTTTAATAAGCATTTTTAATTTTATTGCTTAAATCGCATTTTCTCGGCGAGCTGAGCACTTTTTCTGAATTGTGCCGCTCCCGTCACTCTGGTTAGGTTGGCATCGAAAAAAACGCTCTCGGGTGCTTTAGAGTGCCGAGTTTATTACTGCGCATTAAGAAATGACCACCTCCAACGTTTGGTTTATGTTTTATAAGCATTTTTAATTTTATTGCTTAAATCGCATTTTCTCGGCGAGCTGAGCACTTTTTCTGAATTGTGCCGCTCCCGTCACTCTGGTTAGGTTGGCATCGAAAAAAACGCTCTCGGGTGCTTTAGAGTGCCGAGTTTATTACTGCGCATTAAGAAATGACCACCTCCAACGTTTGGTTTATGTTTTATAAGCATTTTTAATTTTATTGCTTAAATCGCATTTTCTCGGCGAGCTGAGCACTTTTTCTGAATTGTGCCGCTCCCGTCACTCTGGTTAGGTTGGCATCGAAAAAAACGCTCTCGGGTGCTTTAGAGTGCCGAGTTATTCACTGCGCATGAAGAAATGACCACCTCCAACGTTTGGTTTATGTTTAATAAGCATTTTTAATTTTATTGCTTGAATCGCATTTTCTCGGCGAGCTGAGCACTTTTTCTGAATTGTGCCGCTCCCGTCACTCTGGTTAGGTTGGCATCGAAAAAAACGCTCTCGGGTGCTTTAGAGTGCCGAGTTTATCACTGCGCATGAAGAAATGACCACCTCCAACGTTTGGTTTATGTTTTATAAGCATTTTTAATTTTATTGCTTAAATCGCATTTTCTCGGCGAGCTGAGCGCTTTTTCTGAATTGTGCCGCTCCCGTCACTCTGGTTAGGTTGGCATCGAAAAAAACGCTCTCGGGTGCTTTAGAGTGCCGAGTTTATCACTGCGCATGAAGAAATGACCACCTCCAACGTTTGGTTTATGTTTTATAAGCATTTTTAATTTTATTGCTTAAATCGCATTTTCTCGGCGAGCTGAGCGCTTTTTCTGAATTGTGCCGCTCCCGTCACTCTGGTTAGGTTGGCATCGAAAAAAACGCTCTCGGGTGCTTTAGAGTGCCGAGTTATTCACTGCGCATGAAGAAATGACCACCTCCAACGTTTGGTTTATGTTTAATAAGCATTTTTAATTTTATTGCTTGAATCGCATTTTCTCAGCGAGCTGAGCACTTTTTCTGAATTGTGCCGCTCCCGTCACTCTGGTTAGGTTGGCATCGAAAAAAACGCTCTCGGGTGCTTTAGAGTGCCGAGTTATTCACTGCGCATGAAGAAATGACCACCTCCAACGTTTGGTTTATGTTTAATAAGCATTTTTAATTTTATTGCTTGAATCGCATTTTCTCCGCGAGCTGAGCACTTTTTCTGAATTGTGCCGCTCCCGTCACTCTGGTTAGGTTGGCATCGGAAAAAACGCTCTCGGGTGCTTTAGAGTGCCGAGTTTATCACTGCGCATGAAGAAATGACCACCTCCAACGTTTGGTTCATGTTTTATAAGCATTTTTAATTTTATTGCTTAAATCGCATTTTCTCGGCGAGCTGAGCGCTTTTTCTGAATTGTGCCGCTCCCGTCACTCTGGTTAGGTTGGCATCGAAAAAAACGCTCTCGGGTGCTTTAGAGTGCCGAGTCTATCACTGCGCATGAAGAAATGACCACCTCCAACGTTTGGTTTATGTTTTATAAGCATTTTTAATTTTATTGCTTAAATCGCATTTTCTCGGCGAGCTGAGCACTTTTTCTGAATTGTGCCGCTCCCGTCACTCTGGTTAGGTTGGCATCGAAAAAAACGCTCTCGGGTGCTTTAGAGTGCCGAGTTTATCACTGCGCATGAAGAAATGACCACCTCCAACGTTTGGTTTATGTTTTATAAGCATTTTTAAATTTATTGCTTAAGTCGCATTTTCTCGGCGAGCTGAGCGCTTTTTCTGAATTGTGCCGCTCCCGTCACTCTGGTTAGGTTGGCATCGAAAAAAACGCTCTCGGGTGCTTTAGAGTGCCGAGTTATTCACTGCGCATGAAGAAATGACCACCTCCAACGTTTGGTTTATGTTTTATAAGCATTTTTAGTTTTATTGCTTAAATCGCATTTTCTCGGCGAGCTGAGCACTTTTTCTGAATTGTGCCGCTCCCGTCACTCTGGTTAGGTTGGCATCGAAAAAAACGCTCTCGGGTGCTTTAGAGTGCCGAGTTTATTACTGCGCATGAAGAAATGACCACCTCCAACGTTTGGTTTATGTTTTATAAGCATTTTTAATTTTATTGCTTAAATCGCATTTTCTCGGCGAGCTGAGCACTTTTTCTGAATTGTGCCGCTCCCGTCACTCTGGTTAGGTTGGCATCGAAAAAAACGCTCACGGGTGCTTTAGAGTGCCGAGTTATTCACTGCGCATGAAGAAATGACCACCTCCAACGTTTGGTTCATGTTTTATAAGCATTTTTAGTTTTATTGCTTAAATCGCATTTTCTCGGCGAGCTGAGCACTTTTTCTGAATTGTGCCGCTCCCGTCACTCTGGTTAGGTTGGCATCGAAAAAAACGCTCTCGGGTGCTTTAGAGTGCCGAGTTTATCACTGCGCATGAAGAAATGACCACCTCCAACGTTTGGTTTATGTTTAATAAGCATTTTTAATTTTATTGCTTAAATCGCATTTTCTCGGCGAGCTGAGCACTTTTTCTGAATTGTGCCGCTCCCGTCACTCTGGTTAGGTTGGCATCGAAAAAAACGCTCTCGGGTGCTTTAGAGTGCCGACTTTATCACTGCGCATGAAGAAATGACCACCTCCAACGTTTGGTTTATGTTTTATAAGCATTTTTAATTTTATTGCTTAAATCGAATTTTCTCGGCGAGCTGATCACTTTTTCTAAATTGTGCCGCTCCCGTCACTCTGGTTAGGTTGGCATCGAAAAAAACGCTCTCGGGTGCTTTAGAGTGCCGAGTTTATCACTGCGCATGAAGAAATGACCACCTCCAACGTTTGGTTTATGTTTTATAAGCATTTTTAATTTTATTGCTTAAATCGCATTTTCTCGGCGAGCTGAGCACTTTTTCTGAATTGTGCCGCTCCCGTCTCTCTGGTTAGGTTGGCATCGAAAAAAACGCTCACGGGTGCTTTAGAGTGCCGAGTTTATTACTCCGCATTAAGAAATGACCACCTCCAACGTTTGGTTTATGTTTTATAAGCATTTTTAATTTTATTGCTTAAATCGCATTTTCTCGGCGAGCTGAGCACTTTTTCTGAATTGTGCCGCTCCCGTCACTCTGGTTAGGTTGGCATAGAAAAAAACGCTCTCGGGTGCTTTAGAGTGCCGAGTTATTCACTGCGCATGAAGAAATGACCACCTCCAACGTTTGGTTTATGTTTTAATTTTATTGCTTAAATCGCATTTTCTCGGCGAGCTGAGCACTTTTTCTGAATTGTGCCGCTCCCGTCACTCTGGTTAGGTTGGCATCGAAAAAAACGCTCTCGGGTGCTTTAGAGTGCCGAGTTTATCACTGCGCATGAAGAAATTACCACCTCCAACGTTTGGTTTATGTTTTATAAGCATTTTTAATTTTATTGCTTAAATCGCATTTTCTCGGCGAGCTGAGCGCTTTTTCTGAAATGTGCGGCTCCCGTCACTCTGGTTAGGTTGGCATCGAAAAAAACGCTCTCGGGTGCTTTAGAGTGCCGAGTTATTCACTGCGCATGAAGAAATGACCACCTCCAACGTTTGGTTTATGTTTAATAAGCATTTTTAATTTTATTGCTTAAATCGCATTTTCTCGGCGAGCTGAGCGCTTTTTCTGAATTGTGCCGCTCCCGTCACTCTGGTTAGGTTGGCATCGAAAAAACCGCTCTCGGGTGCTTTAGAGTGCCGAGTTATTCACTGCGCATGAAGAAATGACCACCTCCAACGTTTGGTTTATGTTTAATAAGCATTTTTAATTTTATTGCTTAAATCGCATTTTCTCGGCGAGCTGAGCACTTTTTCTGAATTGTGCCGCTCCCGTCACTCTGGTTAGGTTGGCATCGAAAAAAACGCTCTCGGGTGCTTTAGAGTGCCGAGTTTATTACTGCGCATTAAGAAATGACCACCTCCAACGTTTGGTTTATGTTTTATAAGCATTTTTAATTTTTTTGCTTAAATCGCATTTTCTCGGCGAGCTGAGCACTTTTTCTGAATTGTGCCGCTCCCGTCACTCTGGTTAGGTTGGCATCGAAAAAAACGCTCTCGGGTGCTTTAGAGTGCCGAGTTATTCACTGCGCACGAAGAAATGACCACCTCCAACGTTTGGTTTATGTTTTATAAGCATTTTTAATTTTATTGCTTAAATCGCATTTTCTCGGCGAGCTGAGCGCTTTTTCTGAATTGTGCCGCTCCCGTCACTCTGGTTAGGTTGGCATCGAAAAAAACGCTCTCGGGTGCTTTAGAGTGCCGAGTTATTCACTGCGCATGAAGAAATGACCACCTCCAACGTTTGGTTTATGTTTTATAAGCATTTTTAGTTTTATTGCTTAAATCGCATTTTCTCGGCGAGCTGAGCACTTTTTCTGAATTGTGCCGCTCCCGTCACTCTGGTTAGGTTGGCATCGAAAAAAACGCTCTCGGGTGCTTTAGAGTGCCGAGTTTATCACTGCGCATGAAGAAATGACCACCTCCAACGTTTGGTTTATGTTTAATAAGCATTTTTAATTTTATTGCTTAAATCGCATTTTCTCGGCGAGCTGAGCACTTTTTCTGAATTGTGCCGCTCCCGTCACTCTGGTTAGGTTGGCATCGAAAAAAACGCTCTCGGGTGCTTTAGAGTGCCGACTTTATCACTGCGCATGAAGAAATGACCACCTCCAACGTTTGGTTTATGTTTTATAAGCATTTTTAATTTTATTGCTTAAATCGAATTTTCTCGGCGAGCTGATCACTTTTTCTAAATTGTGCCGCTCCCGTCACTCTGGTTAGGTTGGCATCGAAAAAAACGCTCTCGGGTGCTTTAGAGTGCCGAGTTTATCACTGCGCATGAAGAAATGACCACCTCCAACGTTTGGTTTATGTTTTATAAGCATTTTTAATTTTATTGCTTAAATCGCATTTTCTTGGCGAGCTGAGCGCTTTTTCTGAATTGTGCCGCTCCCGTCACTCTGGTTAGGTTGGCATCGAAAAAAACGCTCTCGGGTGCTTTAGAGTGCCGAGTTATTCACTGCGCATGAAGAAATGACCACCTCCAACGTTTGGTTTACGTTTTATAAGCATTTTTAATTTTATTGCTTAAATCGCATTTTCTCGGCGAGCTGAGCACTTTTTCTGAATTGTGCCGCTCCCGTCACTCTGGTTAGGTTGGCATCGAAAAAAACGCTCTCGGGTGCTTTAGAGTGCCGAGTTTATCACTGCGCATGAAGAAATGACCACCTCCAACGTTTGGTTTATGTTTTATAAGCATTTTTAATTTTATTGCTTAAATCGCATTTTCTCGGCGAGCTGAGCGCTTTTTCTGAATTGTGCCGCTCCCGTCACTCTGGTTAGGTTGGCATCGAAAAAAACGCTCTCGGGTGCTTTAGAGTGCCGAGTTATTCACTGCGCATGAAGAAATGACCACCTCCAACGTTTGGTTCATGTTTAATAAGCATTTTTAATTTTATTGCTTAAATCGCATTTTCTCGGCGAGCTGAGCGCTTTTTCTGAATTGTGCCGCTCCCGTCACTCTGGTTAGGTTGGCATCGAAAAAAACGCTCTCGGGTGCTTTAGAGTGTCGAGTTATTCACTGCGCATGAAGAAATGACCACCTCCAACGTTTGGTTTATGTTTAATAAGCATTTTTAATTTTATTGATTAAATCGCATTTTCTCGGCGAGCTGAGCACTTTTTCTGAATTGTGCCGCTCCCGTCACTCTGGTTAGGTTGGCATCGAAAAAAACGCTCTCGGGTGCTTTAGAGTGCCGAGTTTATTACTGCGCATTAAGAAATGACCACCTCCAACGTTTGGTTTATGTTTTATAAGCATTTTTAATTTTATTGCTTAAATCGCATTTCCTCGGCGAGCTGAGCGCTTTTTCTGAATTGTGCCGCTCCCGTCACTCTGGTTAGGTTGGCATCGAAAAAAACGCTCTCGGGTGCTTTAGAGTGCCGAGTTATTAACTGCGCACGAAGAAATGACCACCTCCAACGTTTGGTTTATGTTTTATAAGCATTTTTAATTTTATTGCTTAAATCGCATTTTCTCGGCGAGCTGAGCGCTTTTTCTGAATTGTGCCGCTCCCGTCACTCTGGTTAGGTTGGCATCGAAAAAAACGCTCTCGGGTGCTTTAGAGTGCCGAGTTTATTACTGCGCATTAAGAAATGACCACCTCCAACGTTTGGTTTATGTTTTATAAGCATTTTTAATTTTATTGCTTAAATCGCATTTTCTCGGCGAGCTGAGCACTTTTTCTGAATTGTGCCGCTCCCGTCACTCTGGTTAGGTTGGCATCGAAAAAAACGCTCTCGGGTGCTTTAGAGTGCCGAGTTTATCACTGCGCATGAAGAAATGACCACCTCCAACGTTTGGTTTATGTTTTATAAGCATTTTTAATTGTATTGCTTAAATCGCATTTTCTCGGCGAGCTGAGCGCTTTTTCTGAATTGTGCCGCTCCCGTAACTCTGGTTAGGTTGGCATCGAAAAAAACGCTCTCGGGTGCTTTAGAGTGCCGAGTTTATCACTGCGCATGAAGAAATGACCACTTCCAACGTTTGGTTTATGTTTTATAAGCATTTTTAATTTTATTGCTTAAATCGCATTTTCTCGGCGAGCTGAGCACTTTTTCTGAATTGTGCCGCTCCCGTCACTCTGGTTAGGTTGGCATCGAAAAAAACGCTCTCGGGTGCTTTAGAGTGCCGAGTTTATTACTGCGCATTAAGAAATGACCACCTCCAACGTTTGGTTTATGTTTTATAAGCATTTTTAATTTTATTGCTTAAATCGCATTTTCTCGGCGAGCTGAGCACTTTTTCTGAATTGTGCCGCTCCCGTCACTCTGGTTAGGTTGGCATCGAAAAAAACGCTCTCGGGTGCTTTAGAGTGCCGAGTTATTCACTGCGCATGAAGAAATGACCACCTCCAACGTTTGGTTTATGTTTAATAAGCATTTTTAATTTTATTGCTTGAATCGCATTTTCTCGGCGAGCTGAGCACTTTTTCTGAATTGTGCCGCTCCCGTCACTCTGGTTAGGTTGGCATCGAAAAAAACGCTCTCGGGTGCTTTAGAGTGCCGAGTTATTCACTGCGCATGAAGAAATGACCACCTCCAACGTTTGGTTTATGTTTTAATTTTATTGCTTAAATCGCATTTTCTCGGCGAGCTGAGCACTTTTTCTGAATTGTGCCGCTCCCGTCACTCTGGTTAGGTTGGCATCGAAAAAAACGCTCTCGGGTGCTTTAGAGTGCCGAGTTTATCACTGCGCATGAAGAAATTACCACCTCCAACGTTTGGTTTATGTTTTATAAGCATTTTTAATTTTATTGCTTAAATCGCATTTTCTCGGCGAGCTGAGCGCTTTTTCTGAAATGTGCGGCTCCCGTCACTCTGGTTAGGTTGGCATCGAAAAAAACGCTCTCGGGTGCTTTAGAGTGCCGAGTTATTCACTGCGCATGAAGAAATGACCACCTCCAACGTTTGGTTTATGTTTAATAAGCATTTTTAATTTTATTGCTTAAATCGCATTTTCTCGGCGAGCTGAGCGCTTTTTCTGAATTGTGCCGCTCCCGTCACTCTGGTTAGGTTGGCATCGAAAAAACCGCTCTCGGGTGCTTTAGAGTGCCGAGTTATTCACTGCGCATGAAGAAATGACCACCTCCAACGTTTGGTTTATGTTTAATAAGCATTTTTAATTTTATTGCTTAAATCGCATTTTCTCGGCGAGCTGAGCACTTTTTCTGAATTGTGCCGCTCCCGTCACTCTGGTTAGGTTGGCATCGAAAAAAACGCTCTCGGGTGCTTTAGAGTGCCGAGTTATTCACTGCGCATGAAGAAATGACCACCTCCAACGTTTGGTTTATGTTTTATAAGCATTTTTAGTTTTATTGCTTAAATCGCATTTTCTCGGCGAGCTGAGCACTTTTTCTGAATTGTGCCGCTCCCGTCACTCTGGTTAGGTTGGCATCGAAAAAAACGCTCTCGGGTGCTTTAGAGTGCCGAGTTTATCACTGCGCATGAAGAAATGACCACCTCCAACGTTTGGTTTATGTTTAATAAGCATTTTTAATTTTATTGCTTAAATCGCATTTTCTCGGCGAGCTGAGCACTTTTTCTGAATTGTGCCGCTCCCGTCACTCTGGTTAGGTTGGCATCGAAAAAAACGCTCTCGGGTGCTTTAGAGTGCCGACTTTATCACTGCGCATGAAGAAATGACCACCTCCAACGTTTGGTTTATGTTTTATAAGCATTTTTAATTTTATTGCTTAAATCGAATTTTCTCGGCGAGCTGATCACTTTTTCTAAATTGTGCCGCTCCCGTCACTCTGGTTAGGTTGGCATCGAAAAAAACGCTCTCGGGTGCTTTAGAGTATCGAGTTTATCACTGCGCATGAAGAAATGACCACCTCCAACGTTTGGTTTATGTTTTATAAGCATTTTTAATTTTATTGCTTAAATCGCATTTTCTTGGCGAGCTGAGCGCTTTTTCTGAATTGTGCCGCTCCCGTCACTCTGGTTAGGTTGGCATCGAAAAAAATGCTCTCGGGTGCTTTAGAGTGCCGAGTTATTCACTGCGCATGAAGAAATGACCACCTCCAACGTTTGGTTTATGTTTTATAAGCATTTTTAATTTTATTGCTTAAATCGAATTTTCTCGGCGAGCTGATCACTTTTTCTAAATTGTGCCGCTCCCGTCACTCTGGTTAGGTTGGCATCGAAAAAAACGCTCTCGGGTGCTTTAGAGTGCCGAGTTTATCACTGCGCATGAAGAAATGACCACCTCCAACGTTTGGTTTATGTTTTATAAGCATTTTTAATTTTATTGCTTAAATCGCATTTTCTTGGCGAGCTGAGCGCTTTTTCTGAATTGTGCCGCTCCCGTCACTCTGGTTAGGTTGGCATCGAAAAAAACGCTCTCGGGTGCTTTAGAGTGCCGAGTTATTCACTGCGCATGAAGAAATGACCACCTCCAACGTTTGGTTTATGTTTTATAAGCATTTTTAATTTTATTGCTTAAATCGCATTTTCTCGGCGAGCTGAGCACTTTTTCTGAATTGTGCCGCTCCCGTCACTCTGGTTAGGTTGGCATCGAAAAAAACGCTCTCGGGTGCTTTAGAGTGCCGAGTTTATCACTGCGCATGAAGAAATGACCACCTCCAACGTTTGGTTTATGTTTTATAAGCATTTTTAATTTTATTGCTTAAATCGCATTTTCTCGGCGAGCTGAGCGCTTTTTCTGAATTGTGCCGCTCCCGTCACTCTGGTTAGGTTGGCATCGAAAAAAACGCTCTCGGGTGCTTTAGAGTGCCGAGTTATTCACTGCGCATGAAGAAATGACCACCTCCAACGTTTGGTTCATGTTTAATAAGCATTTTTAATTTTATTGCTTAAATCGCATTTTCTCGGCGAGCTGAGCGCTTTTTCTGAATTGTGCCGCTCCCGTCACTCTGGTTAGGTTGGCATCGAAAAAAACGCTCTCGGGTGCTTTAGAGTGTCGAGTTATTCACTGCGCATGAAGAAATGACCACCTCCAACGTTTGGTTTATGTTTAATAAGCATTTTTAATTTTATTGATTAAATCGCATTTTCTCGGCGAGCTGAGCACTTTTTCTGAATTGTGCCGCTCCCGTCACTCTGGTTAGGTTGGCATCGAAAAAAACGCTCTCGGGTGCTTTAGAGTGCCGAGTTTATTACTGCGCATTAAGAAATGACCACCTCCAACGTTTGGTTTATGTTTTATAAGCATTTTTAATTTTATTGCTTAAATCGCATTTCCTCGGCGAGCTGAGCGCTTTTTCTGAATTGTGCCGCTCCCGTCACTCTGGTTAGGTTGGCATCGAAAAAAACGCTCTCGGGTGCTTTAGAGTGCCGAGTTATTAACTGTGCACGAAGAAATGACCACCTCCAACGTTTGGTTTATGTTTTATAAGCATTTTTAATTTTATTGCTTAAATCGCATTTTCTCGGCGAGCTGAGCGCTTTTTCTGAATTGTGCCGCTCCCGTCACTCTGGTTAGGTTGGCATCGAAAAAAACGCTCTCGGGTGCTTTAGAGTGCCGAGTTTATTACTGCGCATTAAGAAATGACCACCTCCAACGTTTGGTTTATGTTTTATAAGCATTTTTAATTTTATTGCTTAAATCGCATTTTCTCGGCGAGCTGAGCACTTTTTCTGAATTGTGCCGCTCCCGTCACTCTGGTTAGGTTGGCATCGAAAAAAACGCTCTCGGGTGCTTTAGAGTGCCGAGTTTATCACTGCGCATGAAGAAATGACCACCTCCAACGTTTGGTTTATGTTTTATAAGCATTTTTAATTTTATTGCTTAAATCGCATTTTCTCGGCGAGCTGAGCGCTTTTTCTGAATTGTGCCGCTCCCGTAACTCTGGTTAGGTTGGCATCGAAAAAAACGCTCTCGGGTGCTTTAGAGTGCCGAGTTATTCACTGCGCATGAAGAAATGACCACCTCCAACGTTTGGTTTATGTTTTATAAGCATTTTTAGTTTTATTGCTTAAATCGCATTTTCTCGGCGAGCTGAGCACTTTTTCTGAATTGTGCCGCTCCCGTCACTCTGGTTAGGTTGGCATCGAAAAAAACGCTCTCGGGTGCTTTAGAGTGCCGAGTTTATCACTGCGCATGAAGAAATGACCACCTCCAACGTTTGGTTTATGTTTAATAAGCATTCTTAATTTTATTGCTTAAATCGCATTTTCTCGGCGAGCTGAGCACTTTTTCTGAATTGTGCCGCTCCCGTCACTCTGGTTAGGTTGGCATCGAAAAAAACGCTCACGGGTGCTTTAGAGTGCCGAGTTTATTACTGCGCATGAAGAAATGACCACCTCCAACGTTTGGTTTATGTTTTATAAGCATTTTTAATTTTATTGCTTAAATCGCATTTTCTCGGCGAGCTGAGCACTTTTTCTGAATTGTGCCGCTCCCGTCACTCTGGTTAGGTTGGCATCGAAAAAAACGCTCACGGGTGCTTTCGAGTGCCGAGTTTATTACTGCGCATTAAGAAATGACCACCTCCAACGTTTGGTTTATGTTTTATAAGCATTTTTAATTTTATTGCTTAAATCGCATTTTCTCGGCGAGCTGAGCACTTTTTCTGAATTGTGCCGCTCCCGTCACTCTGGTTAGGTTGGCATCGAAAAAAACGCTCTCGGGTGCTTTAGAGTGCCGAGTTTATTACTGCGCATTAAGAAATGACCACCTCCAACGTTTGGTTTATGTTTTATAAGCATTTTTAATTTTATTGCTTAAATCGCATTTTCTCGGCGAGCTGAGCACTTTTTCTGAATTGTGCCGCTCCCGTCACTCTGGTTAGGTTGGCATCGAAAAAAACGCTATCGGGTGCTTTAGAGTGCCGAGTTATTCACTGCGCATGAAGAAATGACCACCTCCAACGTTTGGTTTATGTTTAATAAGCATTTTTAATTTTATTGCTTAAATCGCATTTTCTCGGCGAGCTGAGCGCTTTTTCTGAATTGTGCCGCTCCCGTCACTCTGGTTAGGTTGGCATCGAAAAAAACGCTCTCGGGTGCTTTAGAGTGCCGACTTTATCACTGCGCATGAAGAAATGACCACCTCCAACGTTTGGTTTATGTTTTGTAAGCATTTATAATTTTATTGCTTAAATCGCATTTTCTCGGCGAGCTGAGCACTTTTTCTGAATTGTGCCGCTCCCGTCACTCTGGTTAGGTTGGCATCGGAAAAAACGCTCTCGGGTGCTTTAGAGTGCCGAGTTATTCACTGCGCATGAAGAAATGACCACCTCCAACGTTTGGTTTATGTTTTATAAGCATTTTTAATTTTATTGCTTAAATCGCATTTTCTCGGCGAGCTGAGCACTTTTTCTGAATTGTGCCGCTCCCGTCACTCTGGTTAGGTTGGCATCGAAAAAAACGCTCTCGGGTGCTTTAGAGTGCCGAGTTATTCACTGCGCATGAAGAAATGACCACCTCCAACGTTTGGTTTATGTTTAATAAGCATTTTTAATTTTATTGCTTAAATCGCATTTTCTCGGCGAGCTGAGCACTTTTTCTGAATTGTGCCGCTCCCGTCACTCTGGTTAGGTTGGCATCGAAAAAAACGCTCTCGGGTGCTTTAGAGTGCCGAGTTTATTACTGCGCATTAAGAAATGACCACCTCCAACGTTTGGTTTATGTTTTAAAAGCATTTTTAATTTTATTGCTTAAATCGCATTTTCTCGGCGAGCTGAGCACTTTTTCTGAATTGTGCCGCTCCCGTCACTCTGGTTAGGTTGGCATCGAAAAAAACGCTCTCGGGTGCTTTAGAGTGCCGAGTTTATTACTGCGCATTAAGAAATGACCACCTCCAACGTTTGGTTTATGTTTTATAAGCATTTTTAATTTTATTGCTTAAATCGCATTTTCTCGGCGAGCTGAGCACTTTTTCTGAATTGTGCCGCTCCCGTCACTCTGGTTAGGTTGGCATCGAAAAAAACGCTCTCGGGTGCTTTAGAGTGCCGAGTTATTCACTGCGCATGAAGAAATGACCACCTCCAACGTTTGGTTCATGTTTAATAAGCATTTTTAATTTTATTGCTTGAATCGCATTTTCTCCGCGAGCTGAGCACTTTTTCTGAATTGTGCCGCTCCCGTCACTCTGGTTAGGTTGGCATCGGAAAAAACGCTCTCGGGTGCTTTAGAGTGCCGAGTTTATCACTGCGCATGAAGAAATGACCACCTCCAACATTTGGTTCATGTTTTATAAGCATTTTTAATTTTATTGCTTAAATCGCATTTTCTCGGCGAGCTGAGCGCTTTTTCTGAATTGTGCCGCTCCCGTCACTCTGGTTAGGTTGGCATCGAAAAAAACGCTCTCGGGTGCTTTAGAGTGCCGAGTTTATCACTGCGCATGAAGAAATGACCACCTCCAACGTTTGGTTTATGTTTTATAAGCATTTTTAATTTTATTGCTTAAATCGCATTTTCTCGGCGAGCTGAGCACATTTTCTGAATTGTGCCGCTCCCGTCACTCTGGTTAGGTTGGCATCGAAAAAAACGCTCTCGGGTGCTTTAGAGTGCCGAGTTTATCACTGCGCATGAAGAAATGACCACCTCCAACGTTTGGTTTATGTTTTATAAGCATTTTTAAATTTATTGCTTAAATCGCATTTTCTCGGCGAGCTGAGCGCTTTTTCTGAATTGTGCCGCTCCCGTCACTCTGGTTAGGTTGGCATCGAAAAAAACGCTCTCGGGTGCTTTAGAGTGCCGAGTTATTCACTGCGCATGAAGAAATGACCACCTCCAACGTTTGGTTTATGTTTTATAAGCATTTTTAGTTTTATTGCTTAAATCGAATTTTCTCGGCGAGCTGAGCACTTTTTCTGAATTGTGCCGCTCCCGTCACTCTGGTTAGGTTGGCATCGAAAAAAACGCTCTCGGGTGCTTTAGAGTGCCGAGTTTATCACTGCGCATGAAGAAATGACCACCTCCAACGTTTGGTTTATGTTTAATAAGCATTCTTAATTTTATTGCTTAAATCGCATTTTCTCGGCGAGCTGAGCACTTTTTCTGAATTGTGCCGCTCCCGTCACTCTGGTTAGGTTGGCATCGAAAAAAACGCTCTCGGGTGCTTTAGAGTGCCGACTTTATCACTGCGCATGAAGAAATTACCACCTCCAACGTTTGGTTTATGTTTTATAAGCATTTTTAATTTTATTGCTTAAATCGCATTTTCTCGGCGAGCTGAGCGCTTTTTCTGAAATGTGCGGCTCCCGTCACTCTGGTTAGGTTGGCATCGAAAAAAACGCTCTCGGGTGCTTTAGAGTGCCGAGTTATTCACTGCGCATGAAGAAATGACCACCTCCAACGTTTGGTTTATGTTTAATAAGCATTTTTAATTTTATTGCTTAAATCGCATTTTCTCGGCGAGCTGAGCGCTTTTTCTGAATTGTGCCGCTCCCGTCACTCTGGTTAGGTTGGCATCGAAAAAAACGCTCTCGGGTGCTTTAGAGTGCCGAGTTATTCACTGCGCATGAAGAAATGACCACCTCCAACGTTTGGTTTATGTTTTATAAGCATTTTTAGTTTTATTGCTTAAATCGCATTTTCTCGGCGAGCTGAGCACTTTTTCTGAATTGTGCCGCTCCCGTCACTCTGGTTAGGTTGGCATCGAAAAAAACGCTCTCGGGTGCTTTAGAGTGCCGAGTTTATCACTGCGCATGAAGAAATGACCACCTCCAACGTTTGGTTTATGTTTAATAAGCATTTTTAATTTTATTGCTTAAATCGCATTTTCTCGGCGAGCTGAGCACTTTTTCTGAATTGTGCCGCTCCCGTCACTCTGGTTAGGTTGGCATCGAAAAAAACGCTCTCGGGTGCTTTAGAGTGCCGACTTTATCACTGCGCATGAAGAAATGACCACCTCCAACGTTTGGTTTATGTTTTATAAGCATTTTTAATTTTATTGCTTAAATCGAATTTTCTCGGCGAGCTGATCACTTTTTCTAAATTGTGCCGCTCCCGTCACTCTGGTTAGGTTGGCATCGAAAAAAACGCTCTCGGGTGCTTTAGAGTGCCGAGTTTATCACTGCGCATGAAGAAATGACCACCTCCAACGTTTGGTTTATGTTTTATAAGCATTTTTAATTTTATTGCTTAAATCGCATTTTCTTGGCGAGCTGAGCGCTTTTTCTGAATTGTGCCGCTCCCGTCACTCTGGTTAGGTTGGCATCGAAAAAAATGCTCTCGGGTGCTTTAGAGTGCCGAGTTATTCACTGCGCATGAAGAAATGACCACCTCCAACGTTTGGTTTATGTTTTATAAGCATTTTTAATTTTATTGCTTAAATCGAATTTTCTCGGCGAGCTGATCACTTTTTCTAAATTGTGCCGCTCCCGTCACTCTGGTTAGGTTGGCATCGAAAAAAACGCTCTCGGGTGCTTTAGAGTGCCGAGTTTATCACTGCGCATGAAGAAATGACCACCTCCAACGTTTGGTTTATGTTTTATAAGCATTTTTAATTTTATTGCTTAAATCGCATTTTCTTGGCGAGCTGAGCGCTTTTTCTGAATTGTGCCGCTCCCGTCACTCTGGTTAGGTTGGCATCGAAAAAAACGCTCTCGGGTGCTTTAGAGTGCCGAGTTATTCACTGCGCATGAAGAAATGACCACCTCCAACGTTTGGTTTATGTTTTATAAGCATTTTTAATTTTATTGCTTAAATCGCATTTTCTCGGCGAGCTGAGCACTTTTTCTGAATTGTGCCGCTCCCGTCACTCTGGTTAGGTTGGCATCGAAAAAAACGCTCTCGGGTGCTTTAGAGTGCCGAGTTTATCACTGCGCATGAAGAAATGACCACCTCCAACGTTTGGTTTATGTTTTATAAGCATTTTTAATTTTATTGCTTAAATCGCATTTTCTCGGCGAGCTGAGCGCTTTTTCTGAATTGTGCCGCTCCCGTCACTCTGGTTAGGTTGGCATCGAAAAAAACGCTCTCGGGTGCTTTAGAGTGCCGAGTTATTCACTGCGCATGAAGAAATGACCACCTCCAACGTTTGGTTCATGTTTAATAAGCATTTTTAATTTTATTGCTTAAATCGCATTTTCTCGGCGAGCTGAGCGCTTTTTCTGAATTGTGCCGCTCCCGTCACTCTGGTTAGGTTGGCATCGAAAAAAACGCTCTCGGGTGCTTTAGAGTGTCGAGTTATTCACTGCGCATGAAGAAATGACCACCTCCAACGTTTGGTTTATGTTTAATAAGCATTTTTAATTTTATTGATTAAATCGCATTTTCTCGGCGAGCTGAGCACTTTTTCTGAATTGTGCCGCTCCCGTCACTCTGGTTAGGTTGGCATCGAAAAAAACGCTCTCGGGTGCTTTAGAGTGCCGAGTTTATTACTGCGCATTAAGAAATGACCACCTCCAACGTTTGGTTTATGTTTTATAAGCATTTTTAATTTTATTGCTTAAATCGCATTTCCTCGGCGAGCTGAGCGCTTTTTCTGAATTGTGCCGCTCCCGTCACTCTGGTTAGGTTGGCATCGAAAAAAACGCTCTCGGGTGCTTTAGAGTGCCGAGTTATTAACTGTGCACGAAGAAATGACCACCTCCAACGTTTGGTTTATGTTTTATAAGCATTTTTAATTTTATTGCTTAAATCGCATTTTCTCGGCGAGCTGAGCGCTTTTTCTGAATTGTGCCGCTCCCGTCACTCTGGTTAGGTTGGCATCGAAAAAAACGCTCTCGGGTGCTTTAGAGTGCCGAGTTTATTACTGCGCATTAAGAAATGACCACCTCCAACGTTTGGTTTATGTTTTATAAGCATTTTTAATTTTATTGCTTAAATCGCATTTTCTCGGCGAGCTGAGCACTTTTTCTGAATTGTGCCGCTCCCGTCACTCTGGTTAGGTTGGCATCGAAAAAAACGCTCTCGGGTGCTTTAGAGTGCCGAGTTTATCACTGCGCATGAAGAAATGACCACCTCCAACGTTTGGTTTATGTTTTATAAGCATTTTTAATTTTATTGCTTAAATCGCATTTTCTCGGCGAGCTGAGCGCTTTTTCTGAATTGTGCCGCTCCCGTAACTCTGGTTAGGTTGGCATCGAAAAAAACGCTCTCGGGTGCTTTAGAGTGCCGAGTTATTCACTGCGCATGAAGAAATGACCACCTCCAACGTTTGGTTTATGTTTTATAAGCATTTTTAGTTTTATTGCTTAAATCGCATTTTCTCGGCGAGCTGAGCACTTTTTCTGAATTGTGCCGCTCCCGTCACTCTGGTTAGGTTGGCATCGAAAAAAACGCTCTCGGGTGCTTTAGAGTGCCGAGTTTATCACTGCGCATGAAGAAATGACCACCTCCAACGTTTGGTTTATGTTTAATAAGCATTCTTAATTTTATTGCTTAAATCGCATTTTCTCGGCGAGCTGAGCACTTTTTCTGAATTGTGCCGCTCCCGTCACTCTGGTTAGGTTGGCATCGAAAAAAACGCTCACGGGTGCTTTAGAGTGCCGAGTTTATTACTGCGCATGAAGAAATGACCACCTCCAACGTTTGGTTTATGTTTTATAAGCATTTTTAATTTTATTGCTTAAATCGCATTTTCTCGGCGAGCTGAGCACTTTTTCTGAATTGTGCCGCTCCCGTCACTCTGGTTAGGTTGGCATCGAAAAAAACGCTCACGGGTGCTTTCGAGTGCCGAGTTTATTACTGCGCATTAAGAAATGACCACCTCCAACGTTTGGTTTATGTTTTATAAGCATTTTTAATTTTATTGCTTAAATCGCATTTTCTCGGCGAGCTGAGCACTTTTTCTGAATTGTGCCGCTCCCGTCACTCTGGTTAGGTTGGCATCGAAAAAAACGCTCTCGGGTGCTTTAGAGTGCCGAGTTTATTACTGCGCATTAAGAAATGACCACCTCCAACGTTTGGTTTATGTTTTATAAGCATTTTTAATTTTATTGCTTAAATCGCATTTTCTCGGCGAGCTGAGCACTTTTTCTGAATTGTGCCGCTCCCGTCACTCTGGTTAGGTTGGCATCGAAAAAAACGCTATCGGGTGCTTTAGAGTGCCGAGTTATTCACTGCGCATGAAGAAATGACCACCTCCAACGTTTGGTTTATGTTTAATAAGCATTTTTAATTTTATTGCTTAAATCGCATTTTCTCGGCGAGCTGAGCGCTTTTTCTGAATTGTGCCGCTCCCGTCACTCTGGTTAGGTTGGCATCGAAAAAAACGCTCTCGGGTGCTTTAGAGTGCCGACTTTATCACTGCGCATGAAGAAATGACCACCTCCAACGTTTGGTTCATGTTTTGTAAGCATTTATAATTTTATTGCTTAAATCGCATTTTCTCGGCGAGCTGAGCACTTTTTCTGAATTGTGCCGCTCCCGTCACTCTGGTTAGGTTGGCATCGGAAAAAACGCTCTCGGGTGCTTTAGAGTGCCGAGTTATTCACTGCGCATGAAGAAATGACCACCTCCAACGTTTGGTTTATGTTTTATAAGCATTTTTAATTTTATTGCTTAAATCGCATTTTCTCGGCGAGCTGAGCACTTTTTCTGAATTGTGCCGCTCCCGTCACTCTGGTTAGGTTGGCATCGAAAAAAACGCTCTCGGGTGCTTTAGAGTGCCGAGTTATTCACTGCGCATGAAGAAATGACCACCTCCAACGTTTGGTTTATGTTTAATAAGCATTTTTAATTTTATTGCTTAAATCGCATTTTCTCGGCGAGCTGAGCACTTTTTCTGAATTGTGCCGCTCCCGTCACTCTGGTTAGGTTGGCATCGAAAAAAACGCTCTCGGGTGCTTTAGAGTGCCGAGTTTATTACTGCGCATTAAGAAATGACCACCTCCAACGTTTGGTTTATGTTTTAAAAGCATTTTTAATTTTATTGCTTAAATCGCATTTTCTCGGCGAGCTGAGCACTTTTTCTGAATTGTGCCGCTCCCGTCACTCTGGTTAGGTTGGCATCGAAAAAAACGCTCTCGGGTGCTTTAGAGTGCCGAGTTTATTACTGCGCATTAAGAAATGACCACCTCCAACGTTTGGTTTATGTTTTATAAGCATTTTTAATTTTATTGCTTAAATCGCATTTTCTCGGCGAGCTGAGCACTTTTTCTGAATTGTGCCGCTCCCGTCACTCTGGTTAGGTTGGCATCGAAAAAAACGCTCTCGGGTGCTTTAGAGTGCCGAGTTATTCACTGCGCATGAAGAAATGACCACCTCCAACGTTTGGTTCATGTTTAATAAGCATTTTTAATTTTATTGCTTGAATCGCATTTTCTCCGCGAGCTGAGCACTTTTTCTGAATTGTGCCGCTCCCGTCACTCTGGTTAGGTTGGCATCGGAAAAAACGCTCTCGGGTGCTTTAGAGTGCCGAGTTTATCACTGCGCATGAAGAAATGACCACCTCCAACGTTTGGTTCATGTTTTATAAGCATTTTTAATTTTATTGCTTAAATCGCATTTTCTCGGCGAGCTGAGCGCTTTTTCTGAATTGTGCCGCTCCCGTCACTCTGGTTAGGTTGGCATCGAAAAAAACGCTCTCGGGTGCTTTAGAGTGCCGAGTTTATCACTGCGCATGAAGAAATGACCACCTCCAACGTTTGGTTTATGTTTTATAAGCATTTTTAATTTTATTGCTTAAATCGCATTTTCTCGGCGAGCTGAGCACATTTTCTGAATTGTGCCGCTCCCGTCACTCTGGTTAGGTTGGCATCGAAAAAAACGCTCTCGGGTGCTTTAGAGTGCCGAGTTTATCACTGCGCATGAAGAAATGACCACCTCCAACGTTTGGTTTATGTTTTATAAGCATTTTTAAATTTATTGCTTAAATCGCATTTTCTCGGCGAGCTGAGCGCTTTTTCTGAATTGTGCCGCTCCCGTCACTCTGGTTAGGTTGGCATCGAAAAAAACGCTCTCGGGTGCTTTAGAGTGCCGAGTTATTCACTGCGCATGAAGAAATGACCACCTCCAACGTTTGGTTTATGTTTTATAAGCATTTTTAGTTTTATTGCTTAAATCGAATTTTCTCGGCGAGCTGAGCACTTTTTCTGAATTGTGCCGCTCCCGTCACTCTGGTTAGGTTGGCATCGAAAAAAACGCTCTCGGGTGCTTTAGAGTGCCGAGTTTATCACTGCGCATGAAGAAATGACCACCTCCAACGTTTGGTTTATGTTTAATAAGCATTCTTAATTTTATTGCTTAAATCGCATTTTCTCGGCGAGCTGAGCACTTTTTCTGAATTGTGCCGCTCCCGTCACTCTGGTTAGGTTGGCATCGAAAAAAACGCTCTCGGGTGCTTTAGAGTGCCGACTTTATCACTGCGCATGAAGAAATGACCACCTCCAACGTTTGGTTTATGTTTTATAAGCATTTTTAATTTTATTGCTTAAATCGCATTTTCTCGGCGAGCTGAGCGCTTTTTCTGAATTGTGCCGCTCCCGTCACTCTGGTTAGGTTGGCATCGAAAAAAACGCTCTCGGGTGCTTTAGAGTGCCGAGTTATTCACTGCGCATGAAGAAATGACCACCTCCAACGTTTGGTTTATGTTTAATAAGCATTTTTAATTTTATTGCTTGAATCGCATTTTCTCCGCGAGCTGAGCACTTTTTCTGAATTGTGCCGCTCCCGTCACTCTGGTTAGGTTGGCATCGGAAAAAACGCTCTCGGGTGCTTTAGAGTGCCGAGTTTATCACTGCGCATGAAGAAATGACCACCTCCAACGTTTGGTTCATGTTTTATAAGCATTTTTAATTTTATTGCTTAAATCGCATTTTCTCGGCGAGCTGAGCGCTTTTTCTGAATTGTGCCGCTCCCGTCACTCTGGTTAGGTTGGCATCGAAAAAAACGCTCTCGGGTGCTTTAGAGTGCCGAGTTTATCACTGCGCATGAAGAAATGACCACCTCCAACGTTTGGTTTATGTTTTATAAGCATTTTTAATTTTATTGCTTAAATCGCATTTTCTCGGCGAGCTGAGCACTTTTTCTGAATTGTGCCGCTCCCGTCACTCTGGTTAGGTTGGCATCGAAAAAAACGCTCTCGGGTGCTTTAGAGTGCCGAGTTTATCACTGCGCATGAAGAAATGACCACCTCCAACGTTTGGTTTATGTTTTATAAGCATTTTTAAATTTATTGCTTAAATCGCATTTTCTCGGCGAGCTGAGCGCTTTTTCTGAATTGTGCCGCTCCCGTCACTCTGGTTAGGTTGGCATCGAAAAAAACGCTCTCGGGTGCTTTAGAGTGCCGAGTTATTCACTGCGCATGAAGAAATGACCACCTCCAACGTTTGGTTTATGTTTTATAAGCATTTTTAGTTTTATTGCTTAAATCGCATTTTCTCGGCGAGCTGAGCACTTTTTCTGAATTGTGCCGCTCCCGTCACTCTGGTTAGGTTGGCATCGAAAAAAACGCTCTCGGGTGCTTTAGAGTGCCGAGTTTATCACTGCGCATGAAGAAATGACCACCTCCAACGTTTGGTTTATGTTTAATAAGCATTCTTAATTTTATTGCTTAAATCGCATTTTCTCGGCGAGCTGAGCACTTTTTCTGAATTGTGCCGCTCCCGTCACTCTGGTTAGGTTGGCATCGAAAAAAACGCTCTCGGGTGCTTTAGAGTGCCGACTTTATCACTGCGCATGAAGAAATGACCACCTCCAACGTTTGGTTTATGTTTTATAAGCATTTTTAATTTTATTGCTTAAATCGCATTTTCTCGGCGAGCTGAGCGCTTTTTCTGAATTGTGCCGCTCCCGTCACTCTGGTTAGGTTGGCATCGAAAAAAACGCTCTCGGGTGCTTTAGAGTGCCGAGTTATTCACTGCGCATGAAGAAATGACCACCTCCAACGTTTGGTTTATGTTTAATAAGCATTTTTAATTTTATTGCTTGAATCGCATTTTCTCCGCGAGCTGAGCACTTTTTCTGAATTGTGCCGCTCCCGTCACTCTGGTTAGGTTGGCATCGGAAAAAACGCTCTCGGGTGCTTTAGAGTGCCGAGTTTATCACTGCGCATGAAGAAATGACCACCTCCAACGTTTGGTTCATGTTTTATAAGCATTTTTAATTTTATTGCTTAAATCGCATTTTCTCGGCGAGCTGAGCGCTTTTTCTGAATTGTGCCGCTCCCGTCACTCTGGTTAGGTTGGCATCGAAAAAAACGCTCTCGGGTGCTTTAGAGTGCCGAGTTTATCACTGCGCATGAAGAAATGACCACCTCCAACGTTTGGTTTATGTTTTATAAGCATTTTTAATTTTATTGCTTAAATCGCATTTTCTCGGCGAGCTGAGCACTTTTTCTGAATTGTGCCGCTCCCGTCACTCTGGTTAGGTTGGCATCGAAAAAAACGCTCTCGGGTGCTTTAGAGTGCCGAGTTTATCACTGCGCATGAAGAAATGACCACCTCCAACGTTTGGTTTATGTTTTATAAGCATTTTTAAATTTATTGCTTAAATCGCATTTTCTCGGCGAGCTGAGCGCTTTTTCTGAATTGTGCCGCTCCCGTCACTCTGGTTAGGTTGGCATCGAAAAAAACGCTCTCGGGTGCTTTAGAGTGCCGAGTTATTCACTGCGCATGAAGAAATGACCACCTCCAACGTTTGGTTTATGTTTTATAAGCATTTTTAGTTTTATTGCTTAAATCGCATTTTCTCGGCGAGCTGAGCACTTTTTCTGAATTGTGCCGCTCCCGTCACTCTGGTTAGGTTGGCATCGAAAAAAACGCTCTCGGGTGCTTTAGAGTGCCGAGTTTATCACTGCGCATGAAGAAATGACCACCTCCAACGTTTGGTTTATGTTTAATAAGCATTCTTAATTTTATTGCTTAAATCGCATTTTCTCGGCGAGCTGAGCACTTTTTCTGAATTGTGCCGCTCCCGTCACTCTGGTTAGGTTGGCATCGAAAAAAACGCTCTCGGGTGCTTTAGAGTGCCGACTTTATCACTGCGCATGAAGAAATGACCACCTCCAACGTTTGGTTTATGTTTAATAAGCATTTTTAATTTTATTGCTTAAATCGCATTTTCTCGGCGAGCTGAGCACTTTTTCTGAATTGTGCCGCTCCCGTCACTCTGGTTAGGTTGGCATCGAAAAAAACGCTCACGGGTGCTTTAGAGTGCCGAGTTTATTACTGCGCATTAAGAAATGACCACCTCCAACGTTTGGTTTATGTTTTATAAGCATTTTTAATTTTATAGGTTAAATCGCATTTTCTCGGCGAGCTGAGCACTTTTTCTGAATTGTGCCGCTCCCGTCACTCTGGTTAGGTTGGCATCGAAAAAAACGCTCTCGGGTGCTTTAGAGTGCCGAGTTTATTACTGCGCATTAAGAAATGACCACCTCCAACGTTTGGTTTATGTTTTATAAGCATTTTTAAATTTATTGCTTAAATCGCATTTTCTCGGCGAGCTGAGCGCTTTTTCTGAATTGTGCCGCTCCCGTCACTCTGGTTAGGTTGGCATCGAAAAAAACGCTCTCGGGTGCTTTAGAGTGCCGAGTTATTCACTGCGCATGAAGAAATGACCACCTCCAACGTTTGGTTTATATTTTATAAGCATTTTTAGTTTTATTGCTTAAATCGCATTTTCTCGGCGAGCTGAGCACTTTTTCTGAATTGTGCCGCTCCCGTCACTCTGGTTAGGTTGGCATCGAAAAAAACGCTCTCGGGTGCTTTAGAGTGCCGAGTTTATCACTGCGCATGAAGAAATGACCACCTCCAACGTTTGGTTTATGTTTAATAAGCATTTTTAATTTTATTGCTTAAATCGCATTTTCTCGGCGAGCTGAGCACTTTTTCTGAATTGTGCCGCTCCCGTCACTCTGGTTAGGTTGGCATCGAAAAAAACGCTCTCGGGTGCTTTAGAGTGCCGACTTTATCACTGCGCATGAAGAAATGACCACCTCCAACGTTTGGTTTATGTTTTATAAGCATTTTTAATTTTATTGCTTAAATCGCATTTTCTCGGCGAGCTGAGCACTTTTTCTGAATTGTGCCGCTCCCGTCACTCTGGTTAGGTTGGCATCGAAAAAAAACGCTCTCGGGTGCTTTAGAGTGCCGAGTTTATCACTGCGCATGAAGAAATGACCACCTCCAACGTTTGGTTTATGTTTTATAAGCATTTTTAATTTTATTGCTTAAATCGCATTTTCTCGGCGAGCTGAGCGCTTTTTCTGAATTGTGCCGCTCCCGTAACTCTGGTTAGGTTGGCATCGAAAAAAACGCTCTCGGGTGCTTTAGAGTGCCGAGTTTATTACTGCGCATTAAGAAATGACCACCTCCAACGTTTGGTTTATGTTTTATAAGCATTTTTAATTTTATTGCTTAAATCGCATTTTCTCGGCGAGCTGAGCACTTTTTCTGAATTGTGCCGCTCCCGTCACTCTGGTTAGGTTGGCATCGAAAAAAACGCTCTCGGGTGCTTTAGAGTGCCGAGTTATTCACTGCGCATGAAGAAATGACCACCTCCAACGTTTGGTTTATGTTTAATAAGCATTTTTAATTTTATTGCTTGAATCGCATTTTCTCGGCGAGCTGAGCACTTTTTCTGAATTGTGCCACTCCCGTCACTCTGGTTAGGTTGGCATCGAAAAAAACGCTCTCGGGTGCTTTAGAGTGCCGAGTTTATCACTGCGCATGAAGAAATGACCACCTCCAACGTTTGGTTTATGTTTTATAAGCATTTTTAATTTTATTGCTTAAATCGCATTTTCTCGGCGAGCTGAGCGCTTTTTCTGAATTGTGCCGCTCCCGTCACTCTGGTTAGGTTGGCATCGAAAAAAACGCTCTCGGGTGCTTTAGAGTGCCGAGTTTATCACTGCGCATGAAGAAATGACCACCTCCAACGTTTGGTTTATGTTTTATAAGCATTTTTAATTTTATTGCTTAAATCGCATTTTCTCGGCGAGCTGAGCACTTTTTCTGAATTGTGCCGCTCCCGTCACTCTGGTTAGGTTGGCATCGAAAAAAACGCTCACGGGTGCTTTAGAGTGCCGAGTTTATTACTGCGCATTAAGAAATGACCACCTCCAACGTTTGGTTTATGTTTTATAAGCATTTTTAATTTTATTGCTTAAATCGCATTTTCTCGGCGAGCTGAGCACTTTTTCTGAATTGTGCCGCTCCCGTCACTCTGGTTAGGTTGGCATCGAAAAAAACGCTCTCGGGTGCTTTAGAGTGCCGAGTTATTCACTGCGCATGAAGAAATGACCACCTCCAACGTTTGGTTTATGTTTTATAAGCATTTTTAATTTTATTGCTTAAATCGCATTTTCTCGGCGAGCTGAGCACTTTTTCTGAATTGTGCCGCTCCCGTCACTCTGGTTAGGTTGGCATCGAAAAAAACGCTCTCGGGTGCTTTAGAGTGCCGAGTTTATCACTGCGCATGAAGAAATGACCACCTCCAACGTTTGGTTTATGTTTTATAAGCATTTTTAATTTTATTTGCTTAAATCGCATTTTCTCGGCGAGCTGAGCGCTTTTTCTGAATTGTGCCGCTCCCGTCACTCTGGTTAGGTTGGCATCGAAAAAAACGCTCTCGGGTGCTTTAGAGTGCCGAGTTTATCACTGCGCATGAAGAAATGACCACCTCCAACGTTTGGTTTATGTTTTATAAGCATTTTTAATTTTATTGCTTAAATCGCATTTTCTCGGCGAGCTGAGCGCTTTTTCTGAATTGTGCCGCTCCCGTCACTCTGGTTAGGTTTGCATCGAAAAAAACGCTCTCGGGTGCTTTAGAGTGCCGAGTTTATCACTGCGCATGAAGAAATGACCACTTCCAACGTTTGGTTTGTGTTTAATAAGCATTTTTAATTTTATTGCTTAAATCGCATTTTCTCGGCGAGCTGAGCGCTTTTTCTGAATTGTGCCGCTCCCGTCACTCTGGTTAGGTTGGCATAAAAAAAAACGCTCTCGGGTGCTTTAGAGTGCCGAGTTATTCACTGCGCATGAAGAAATGACCACCTCCAACGTTTGGTTTATGTTTAATAAGCATTTTTAATTTTATTGCTTAAATCGCATTTTCTCGGCGAGCTGAGCACTTTTTCTGAATTGTGCCGCTCCCGTCACTCTGGTTATGTTGGCATCGAAAAAAACGCTCTCGGGTGCTTTAGAGTGCCGAGTTTATTACTGCGCATGAAGAAATGACCACCTCCAACGTTTGGTTTATGTTTTATAAGCATTTTTAATTTTATTGCTTAAATCGCATTTTCTCGGCGAGCTGAGCACTTTTTCTGAATTGTGCCGCTCCCGTCACTCTGGTTAGGTTGGCATCGAAAAAAACGCTCTCGGGTGCTTTAGAGTGCCGAGTTATTCACTGCGCATGAAGAAATGACCACCTCCAACGTTTGGTTTATGTTTAATAAGCATTTTTAATTTTATTGCTTGAATCGCATTTTCTCGGCGAGCTGAGCACTTTTTCTGAATTGTGCCGCTCCCGTCACTCTGGTTAGGTTGGCATAAAAAAAAACGCTCTCGGGTGCTTTAGAGTGCCGAGTTATTCACTGCGCATGAAGAAATGACCACCTCCAACGTTTGGTTTATGTTTAATAAGCATTTTTAATTTTATTGCTTAAATCGCATTTTCTCGGCGAGCTGAGCGCTTTTTCTGAATTGTGCCGCTCCCGTCACTCTGGTTAGGTTGGCATCGAAAAAAACGCTATCGGGTGCTTTAGAGTGCCGAGTTATTCACTGCGCATGAAGAAATGACCACCTCCAACGTTTGGTTTATGTTTAATAAGCATTTTTAATTTTATTGCTTAAATCGCATTTTCTCGGCGAGCTGAGCACTTTTTCTGAATTGTGCCGCTCCCGTCACTCTGGTTAGGTTGGCATCGAAAAAAACGCTCACGGGTGCTTTAGAGTGCCGAGTTTATTACTGCGCATTAAGAAATGACCACCTCCAACGTTTGGTTTATGTTTTATAAGCATTTTTAATTTTATAGCTTAAATCGCATTTTCTCGGCGAGCTGAGCACTTTTTCTGAATTGTGCCGCTCCCGTCACTCTGGTTAGGTTGGCATCGAAAAAAACGCTCTCGGGTGCTTTAGAGTGCCGAGTTTATTACTGCGCATTAAGAAATGACCACCTCCAACGTTTGGTTTATGTTTTATAAGCATTTTTAAATTTATTGCTTAAATCGCATTTTCTCGGCGAGCTGAGCGCTTTTTCTGAATTGTGCCGCTCCCGTCACTCTGGTTAGGTTGGCATCGAAAAAAACGCTCTCGGGTGCTTTAGAGTGCCGAGTTATTCACTGCGCATGAAGAAATGACCACCTCCAACGTTTGGTTTATATTTTATAAGCATTTTTAGTTTTATTGCTTAAATCGCATTTTCTCGGCGAGCTGAGCACTTTTTCTGAATTGTGCCGCTCCCGTCACTCTGGTTAGGTTGGCATCGAAAAAAACGCTCTCGGGTGCTTTAGAGTGCCGAGTTTATCACTGCGCATGAAGAAATGACCACCTCCAACGTTTGGTTTATGTTTAATAAGCATTTTTAATTTTATTGCTTAAATCGCATTTTCTCGGCGAGCTGAGCACTTTTTCTGAATTGTGCCGCTCCCGTCACTCTGGTTAGGTTGGCATCGAAAGAAACGCTCTCGGGTGCTTTAGAGTGCCGACTTTATCACTGCGCATGAAGAAATGACCACCTCCAACGTTTGGTTTATGTTTTATAAGCATTTTTAATTTTATTGCTTAAATCGCATTTTCTCGGCGAGCTGAGCACTTTTTCTGAATTGTGCCGCTCCCGTCACTCTGGTTAGGTTGGCATCGAAAAAAACGCTCTCGGGTGCTTTAGAGTGGCGAGTTTATCACTGCGCATGAAGAAATGACCACCTCCAACGTTTGGTTTATGTTTTATAAGCATTTTTAATTTTATTGCTTAAATCGCATTTTCTCGGCGAGCTGAGCGCTTTTTCTGAATTGTGCCGCTCCCGTAACTCTGGTTAGGTTGGCATCGAAAAAAACGCTCTCGGGTGCTTTAGAGTGCCGAGTTTATTACTGCGCATTAAGAAATGACCACCTCCAACGTTTGGTTTATGTTTTATAAGCATTTTTAATTTTATTGCTTAAATCGCATTTTCTCGGCGAGCTGAGCACTTTTTCTGAATTGTGCCGCTCCCGTCACTCTGGTTAGGTTGGCATCGAAAAAAACGCTCTCGGGTGCTTTAGAGTGCCGAGTTATTCACTGCGCATGAAGAAATGACCACCTCCAACGTTTGGTTTATGTTTAATAAGCATTTTTAATTTTATTGCTTGAATCGCATTTTCTCGGCGAGCTGAGCACTTTTTCTGAATTGTGCCACTCCCGTCACTCTGGTTAGGTTGGCATCGAAAAAAACGCTCTCGGGTGCTTTAGAGTGCCGAGTTTATCACTGCGCATGAAGAAATGACCACCTCCAACGTTTGGTTTATGTTTTATAAGCATTTTTAATTTTATTGCTTAAATCGCATTTTCTCGGCGAGCTGAGCGCTTTTTCTGAATTGTGCCGCTCCCGTCACTCTGGTTAGGTTGGCATCGAAAAAAACGCTCTCGGGTGCTTTAGAGTGCCGAGTTTATCACTGCGCATGAAGAAATGACCACCTCCAACGTTTGGTTTATGTTTTATAAGCATTTTTAATTTTATTGCTTAAATCGCATTTTCTCGGCGAGCTGAGCACTTTTTCTGAATTGTGCCGCTCCCGTCACTCTGGTTAGGTTGGCATCGAAAAAAACGCTCACGGGTGCTTTAGAGTGCCGAGTTTATTACTGCGCATGAAGAAATGACCACCTCCAACGTTTGGTTTATGTTTTATAAGCATTTTTAATTTTATTGCTTAAATCGCATTTTCTCGGCGAGCTGAGCACTTTTTCTGAATTGTGCCGCTCCCGTCACTCTGGTTAGGTTGGCATCGAAAAAAACGCTCTCGGGTGCTTTAGAGTGCCGAGTTATTCACTGCGCATGAAGAAATGACCACCTCCAACGTTTGGTTTATGTTTAATAAGCATTTTTAATTTTATTGCTTGAATCGCATTTTCTCGGCGAGCTGAGCACTTTTTCTGAATTGTGCCGCTCCCGTCACTCTGGTTAGGTTGGCATCGAAAAAAACGCTCTCGGGTGCTTTAGAGTGCCGAGTTTATCACTGCGCATGAAGAAATGACCACCTCCAACGTTTGGTTTATGTTTTATAAGCATTTTTAATTTTATTGCTTAAATCGCATTTTCTCGGCGAGCTGAGCGCTTTTTCTGAATTGTGCCGCTCCCGTCACTCTGGTTAGGTTGGCATCGAAAAAAACGCTCTCGGGTGCTTTAGAGTGCCGAATTATTCACTGCGCATGAAGAAATGACCACCTCCAACGTTTGGTTTATGTTTTATAAGCATTTTTAGTTTTATTGCTTAAATCGCATTTTCTCGGCGAGCTGAGCACTTTTTATGAATTGTGGCGCTCCCGTCACTCTGGTTAGGTTGGCATCGAAAAAAACGCTCTCGGGTGCTTTAGAGTGCCGAGTTTATCACTGCGCATGAAGAAATGACCACCTCCAACGTTTGGTTTATGTTTTATAAGCATTTTTAATTTTATTGCTTAAATCGCATTTTCTCGGCGAGCTGAGCACTTTTTCTGAATTGTGCCGCTCCCGTCACTCTGGTTAGGTTGGCATCGAAAAAAACGCTCTCGGGTGCTTTAGAGTGCCGAGTTTATCACTGCGCATGAAGAAATGACCACCTCCAAAGTTTCGTTTATGTTTTATAAGCATTTTTAAATTTATTGCTTAAATCGCATTTTCTCGGCGAGCTGAGCGCTTTTTCTGAATTGTGCCGCTCCCGTCACTCTGGTTAGGTTGGCATCGAAAAAAACGCTCTCGGGTGCTTTAGAGTGCCGAGTTATTCACTGCGCATGAAGAAATGACCACCTCCAACGTTTGGTTTATGTTTTATAAGCATTTTTAATATTATTGCTTAAATCGCATTTTCTCGGCGAGCTGAGCACTTTTTCTGAATTGTGCCGCTCCCGTCACTCTGGTTAGGTTGGCATCGAAAAAAACGCTCTCGGGTGCTTTAGAGTGCTGAGTTATTCACTGCGCACGAAGAAATGACCACCTCCAACGTTTGGTTTATGTTTTATAAGCATTTTTAATTTTATTGTTTAAATCGCATTTTCTCGGCGAGCTGAGCGCTTTTTCTGAATTGTGCCGCTCCCGTCACTCTGGTTAGGTTGGCATCGAAAAAAACGCTCTCGGGTGCTTTAGAGTGCCGAGTTTATTACTGCGCATTAAGAAATGACCACCTCCAACGTTTGGTTTATGTTTTATAAGCATTTTTAATTTTATTGCTTAAATCGCATTTTCTCGGCGAGCTGAGCACTTTTTCTGAATTGTGCCGCTCCCGTCACTCTGGTTAGGTTGGCATCGAAAAAAACGCTCTCGGGTGCTTTAGAGTGCCGAGTTTATTACTGCGCATTAAGAAATGACCACCACCAACGTTTGGTTTATGTTTTATAAGCATTTTTAATTTTATTGCTTAAATCGCATTTTCTCGGCGAGCTGAGCACTTTTTCTGAATTGTGCCGCTCCCGTCACTCTGGTTAGGTTGGCATCGAAAAAAACGCTATCGGGTGCTTTAGAGTGCCGAGTTATTCACTGCGCATGAAGAAAAGACCACCTCCAACGTTTGGTTTATGTTTAATAAGCATTTTTAATTTTATTGCTTAAATCGCATTTTCTCGGCGAGCTGAGCACTTTTTCTGAGTTGTGCCGCTCCCGTCACTCTGGTTAGGTTGGCATCGAAAAAAACGCTCTCGGGTGCTTTAGAGTGCCGAGTTTATTACTGCGCATTAAGAAATGACCACCTCCAACGTTTGGTTTATGTTTTATAAGCATTTTTAATTTTATTGCTTAAATCGCATTTTCTCGGCGAGCTGAGCACTTTTTCTGAATTGTGCCGCTCCCGTCACTCTGGTTAGGTTGGCATCGAAAAAAACGCTCTCGGGTGCTTTAGAGTGCCGAGTATATTACTGCGCATGAAGAAATGACCACCTCCAACGTTTGGTTTATGTTTTATAAGCATTTTTAATTTTATTGCTTAAATCGCATTTTCTCGGCGAGCTGAGCACTTTTTCTGAATTGTGCCGCTCCCGTCACTCTGGTTAGGTTGGCATCGAAAAAAACGCTCTCGGGTGCTTTAGAGTGCCGAGTTATTCACTGCGCATGAAGAAATGACCACCTCCAACGTTTGGTTTATGTTTTATAAGCATTTTTAGTTTTATTGCTTAAATCGCATTTTCTCGGCGAGCTGAGCACTTTTTCTGAATTGTGCCGCTCCCGTCACTCTGGTTAGGTTGGCATAAAAAAAAACGCTCTCGGGTGCTTTAGAGTGCCGACTTTATCACTGCGCATGAAGAAATGACCACCTCCAACGTTTGGTTTATGTTTTATAAGCATTTTTAATTTTATTGCTTAAATCGCATTTTCTCGGCGAGCTGAGCACTTTTTCTGAATTGTGCCGCTCCCGTCACTCTGGTTAGGTTGGCATCGAAAAAAACGCTCACGGGTGCTTTAGAGTGCCGAGTTTATTACTGCGCATTAAGAAATGACCACCTCCAACGTTTGGTTTATGTTTTATAAGCATTTTTAATTTTATTGCTTAAATCGCATTTTCTCGGCGAGCTGAGCACTTTTTCTGAATTGTGCCGCTCCCGTCACTCTGGTTAGGTTGGCATCGAAAAAAACGCTCTCGGGTGCTTTAGAGTGCCGAGTTATTCACTGCGCATGAAGAAATGACCACCTCCAACGTTTGGTTTATGTTTTATAAGCATTTTTAATTTTATTGCTTAAATCGCATTTTCTCGGCGAGCTGAGCACTTTTTCTGAATTGTGCCGCTCCCGTCACTCTGGTTAGGTTGGCATCGAAAAAAACGCTCTCGGGTGCTTTAGAGTGCCGAGTTTATCACTGCGCATGAAGAAATGACCACCTCCAACGTTTGGTTTATGTTTTATAAGCATTTTTAATTTTATTGCTTAAATCGCATTTTCTCGGCGAGCTGAGCGCTTTTTCTGAATTGTGCCGCTCCCGTCACTCTGGTTAGGTTGGCATCGAAAAAAACGCTCTCGGGTGCTTTAGAGTGCCGAGTTTATCACTGCGCATGAAGAAATGACCACCTCCAACGTTTGGTTTATGTTTTATAAGCATTTTTAATTTTATTGCTTAAATCGCATTTTCTCGGCGAGCTGAGCACTTTTTCTGAATTGTGCCGCTCTCGTCACTCTGGTTAGGTTGGCATCGAAAAAAACGCTCTCGGGTGCTTTAGAGTGCCGAGTTATTCACTGCGCATGAAGAAATGACCACCTCCAACGTTTGGTTTATGTTTTATAAGCATTTTTAATTTTATTGCTTAAATCGCATTTTCTCGGCGAGCTGAGCACTTTTTCTGAATTGTGCCGCTCCCGTCACTCTGGTTAGGTTGGCATTGAAAAAAACGCTCTCGGGTGCTTTAGAGTGCCGAGTTTATCACTGCGCATGAAGAAATGACCACCTCCAACGTTTGGTTTATGTTTTATAAGCATTTTTAATTTTATTGCTTAAATCGCATTTTCTCGGCGAGCTGAGCGCTTTTTCTGAATTGTGCCGCTCCCGTCACTCTGGTTAGGTTGGCATCGAAAAAAACGCTCTCGGGTGCTTTAGAGTGCCGAGTTTATCACTGCGCATGAAGAAATGACCACCTCCAACGTTTGGTTTATGTTTTATAAGCATTTTTAATTTTATTGCTTAAATCGCATTTTCTCGGCGAGCTGAGCGCTTTTTCTGAATTGTGCCGCTCCCGTAACTCTGGTTAGGTTGGCATCGAAAAAAACGCTCTCGGGTGCTTTAGAGTGCCGAGTTTATCACTGCGCATGAAGAAATGACCACTTCCAACGTTTGGTTTGTGTTTTATAAGCATTTTTAATTTTATTGCTTAAATCGCATTTTCTCGGCGAGCTGAGCACTTTTTCTGAATTGTGCCGCTCCCGTCACTCTGGTTAGGTTGGCATCGAAAAAAACGCTCTCGGGTGCTTTAGAGTGCCGAGTTTATTACTGCGCATTAAGAAATGACCACCTCCAACGTTTGGTTTATGTTTTATAAGCATTTTTAATTTTATTGCTTAAATCGCATTTTCTCGGCGAGCTGAGCACTTTTTCTGAATTGTGCCGCTCCCGTCACTCTGGTTAGGTTGGCATCGAAAAAAACGCTCTCGGGTGCTTTAGAGTGCCGAGTTATTAACTGCGCATGAAGAAATGACCACCTCCAACGTTTGGTTTATGTTTTATAAGCATTTTTAATTTTATTGCTTAAATCGCATTTTCTCGGCGAGCTGAGCACTTTTTCTGAATTGTGCCGCTCCCGTCACTCTGGTTAGGTTGGCATCGAAAAAAACGCTCTCGGGTGCTTTAGAGTGCCGAGTTTATCACTGCGCATGAGGAAATGACCACCTCCAACGTTTGGTTTATGTTTTATAAGCATTTTTAATTTTATTGCTTAAATCGCATTTTCTCGGCGAGCTGAGCGCTTTTTCTGAATTGTGCCGCTCCCGTCACTCTGGTTAGGTTGGCATCGAAAAAAACGCTCTCGGGTGCTTTAGAGTGCCGAGTTATTCACTGCGCATGAAGAAATGACCACCTCCAACGTTTGGTTTATGTTTAATAAGCATTTTTAATTTTATTGCTTAAATCGCATTTTCTCGGCGAGCTGAGCGCTTTTTCTGAATTGTGCCGCTCCCGTCACTCTGGTTAGGTTGGCATCGAAAAAAACGCTCTCGGGTGCTTTAGAGTGTCGAGTTATTCACTGTGCATGAAGAAATGACCACCTCCAACGTTTAGTTTATGTTTAATAAGCATTTTTAATTTTATTGCTTAAATCGCATTTTCTCGGCGAGCTGAGCACTTTTTCTGAATTGTGCCGCTCCCGTCACTCTGGTTAGGTTGGCATAGAAAAAAACGCTCTCGGGTGCTTTAGAGTGCCGAGTTTATTACTGCGCATTAAGAAATTACCACCTCCAACGTTTGGTTTATGTTTTATAAGCATTTTTAATTTTATTGCTTAAATCGCATTTTCTCGGCGAGCTGAGCACTTTTTCTGAATTGTGCCGCTCCCGTCACTCTGGTTAGGTTGGCATCGAAAAAAACGCTCTCGGGTGCTTTAGAGTGCCGAGTTTATTACTGCGCATTAAGAAATGACCACCTCCAACGTTTGGTTTATGTTTTATAAGCATTTTTAATTTTATTGCTTAAATCGCATTTTCTCGGCGAGCTGAGCACTTTTTTCTGAATTGTGCCGCTCCCGTCACTCTGGTTAGGTTGGCATCGAAAAAAACGCTCTCGGGTGCTTTAGAGTGCCGAGTTTATTACTGCGCATTAAATAATGACCACCTCCAACGTTTGGTTTATGTTTTATAAGCATTTTTAATTTTATTGCTTAAATCGCATTTTCTCGGCGAGCTGAGCACTTTTTCTGAATTGTGCCGCTCCCGTCACTCTGGTTAGGTTGGCATCGAAAAAAACGCTATCGGGTGCTTTAGAGTGCCGAGTTATTCACTGCGCATGAAGAAATGACCACCTCCAACGTTTGGTTTATGTTTATTAAGCATTTTTAATTTTATTGCTTAAATCGCATTTTCTCGACGAGCTGAGCACTTTTTCTGAATTGTGCCGCTCCCGTCACTCTGGTTAGGTTGGCATCGAAAAAAACGCTCTCGGGTGCTTTAGAGTGCCGAGTTTATTACTGCGCATTAAGAAATGACCACCTCCAACGTTTGGTTTATGTTTTATAAGCATTTTTAATTTTATTGCCTAAATCGCATTTTCTCGGCGAGCTGAGCACTTTTTCTGAATTGTGCCGCTCCCGTCACTCTGGTTAGGTTGGCATCGAAAAAAACGCACTCGGGTGCTTTAGAGTGCCGAGTTTATTACTGCGCATGAAGAAATGACCACCTCCAACGTTTGGTTTATGTTTAATAAGCATTTTTAATTTTATTGCTTAAATCGCATTTTCTCGGCGAGCTGAGCACTTTTTCTGAATTGTGCCGCTCCCGTCACTCTGGTTAGGTTGGCATCGAAAAAAACGCTCTCGGGTGCTTTAGAGTGCCGACTTTATCACTGCGCATGAAGAAATGACCACCTCCAACGTTTGGTTTATGTTTTATAAGCATTTTTAGTTTTATTGCTTAAATCGCATTTTCTCGGCGAGCTGAGCACTTTTTCTGAATTGTGCCGCTCCCGTCACTCTGGTTAGGTTGGCATCGCAAAAAACGCTCTCGGGTGCTTTAGAGTGCCGAGTTATTCACTGCGCATGAAGAAATGACCACCTCCAACGTTTGGTTTATGTTTAATAAGCATTTTTAATTTTATTGCTTGAATCGCATTTTCTCGGCGAGCTGAGCACTTTTTCTGAATTGTGCCGCTCCCGTCACTCTGGTTAGGTTGGCATCGAAAAAAACGCTCTCAGGTGCTTTAGAGTGCCGAGTTTATCACTGCGCATGAAGAAATGACCACCTCCAACGTTTGGTTTATGTTTTATAAGCATTTTTAATTTTATTGCTTAAATCGCATTTTCTCGGCGAGCTGAGCGCTTTTTCTGAATTGTGCCGCTCCCGTCACTCTGGTTAGGTTGGCATCGAAAAAAACGCTCTCGGGTGCTTTAGAGTGCCGAATTATTCACTGCGCATGAAGAAATGACCACCTCCAACGTTTGGTTTATGTTTTATAAGCATTTTTAGTTTTATTGCTTAAATCGCATTTTCTCGGCGAGCTGAGCACTTTTTATGAATTGTGGCGCTCCCGTCACTCTGGTTAGGTTGGCATCGAAAAAAACGCTATCGGGTGCTTTAGAGTGCCGAGTTATTCACTGCGCATGAAGAAATGACCACCTCCAACGTTTGGTTTATGTTTATTAAGCATTTTTAATTTTATTGCTTAAATCGCATTTTCTCGACGAGCTGAGCACTTTTTCTGAATTGTGCCGCTCCCGTCACTCTGGTTAGGTTGGCATCGAAAAAAACGCTCTCGGGTGCTTTAGAGTGCCGAGTTTATTACTGCGCATTAAGAAATGACCACCTCCAACGTTTGGTTTATGTTTTATAAGCATTTTTAATTTTATTGCCTAAATCGCATTTTCTCGGCGAGCTGAGCACTTTTTCTGAATTGTGCCGCTCCCGTCACTCTGGTTAGGTTGGCATCGAAAAAAACGCACTCGGGTGCTTTAGAGTGCCGAGTTTATTACTGCGCATGAAGAAATGACCACCTCCAACGTTTGGTTTATGTTTAATAAGCATTTTTAATTTTATTGCTTAAATCGCATTTTCTCGGCGAGCTGAGCACTTTTTCTGAATTGTGCCGCTCCCGTCACTCTGGTTAGGTTGGCATCGAAAAAAACGCTCTCGGGTGCTTTAGAGTGCCGACTTTATCACTGCGCATGAAGAAATGACCACCTCCAACGTTTGGTTTATGTTTTATAAGCATTTTTAGTTTTATTGCTTAAATCGCATTTTCTCGGCGAGCTGAGCACTTTTTCTGAATTGTGCCGCTCCCGTCACTCTGGTTAGGTTGGCATCGCAAAAAACGCTCTCGGGTGCTTTAGAGTGCCGAGTTATTCACTGCGCATGAAGAAATGACCACCTCCAACGTTTGGTTTATGTTTAATAAGCATTTTTAATTTTATTGCTTGAATCGCATTTTCTCGGCGAGCTGAGCACTTTTTCTGAATTGTGCCGCTCCCGTCACTCTGGTTAGGTTGGCATCGAAAAAAACGCTCTCAGGTGCTTTAGAGTGCCGAGTTTATCACTGCGCATGAAGAAATGACCACCTCCAACGTTTGGTTTATGTTTTATAAGCATTTTTAATTTTATTGCTTAAATCGCATTTTCTCGGCGAGCTGAGCGCTTTTTCTGAATTGTGCCGCTCCCGTCACTCTGGTTAGGTTGGCATCGAAAAAAACGCTCTCGGGTGCTTTAGAGTGCCGAATTATTCACTGCGCATGAAGAAATGACCACCTCCAACGTTTGGTTTATGTTTTATAAGCATTTTTAGTTTTATTGCTTAAATCGCATTTTCTCGGCGAGCTGAGCACTTTTTCTGAATTGTGCCGCTCCCGTCACTCTGGTTAGGTTGGCATCGAAAAAAACGCTCTCGGGTGCTTTAGAGTGCCGAGTTTATCACTGCGCATGAAGAAATGACCACCTCCAACGTTTGGTTTATGTTTAATAAGCATTTTTAATTTTATTGCTTAAATCGCATTTTCTCGGCGAGCTGAGCACTTTTTCTGAATTGTGCCGCTCCCGTCACTCTGGTTAGGTTGGCATCGAAAAAAACGCTCTCGGGTGCTTTAGAGTGCCGACTTTATCACTGCGCATGAAGAAATGACCACCTCCAACGTTTGGTTTATGTTTTATAAGCATTTTTAATTTTATTGCTTAAATCGCATTTTCTCGGCGAGCTGAGCACTTTTTCTGAATTGTGCCGCTCCCGTCACTCTGGTTAGGTTGGCATCGAAAAAAACGCTCACGGGTGCTTTAGAGTGCCGAGTTTATTACTGCGCATTAAGAAATGACCACCTCCAACGTTTGGTTTATGTTTTATAAGCATTTTTAATTTTATTGCTTAAATCGCATTTTCTCGGCGAGCTGAGCACTTTTTCTGAATTGTGCCGCTCCCGTCACTCTGGTTAGGTTGGCATCGAAAAAAATGCTCTCGGGTGCTTTAGAGTGCCGAGTTATTCACTGCGCATGAAGAAATGACCACCTCCAACGTTTGGTTTATGTTTTATAAGCATTTTTAATTTTATTGCTTAAATCGCATTTTCTCGGCGAGCTGAGCACTTTTTCTGAATTGTGCCGCTCCCGTCACTCTGGTTAGGTTGGCATCGAAAAAAACGCTCTCGGGTGCTTTAGAGTGCCGAGTTTATCACTGCGCATGAAGAAATGACCACCTCCAACGTTTGGTTTATGTTTTATAAGCATTTTTAATTTTATTGCTTAAATCGCATTTTCTCGGCGAGCTGAGCGCTTTTTCTGAATTGTGCCGCTCCCGTCACTCTGGTTAGGTTGGCATCGAAAAAAACGCTCTCGGGTGCTTTAGAGTGCCGAGTTTATCACTGCGCATGAAGAAATGACCACCTCCAACGTTTGGTTTATGTTTTATAAGCATTTTTAATTTTATTGCTTAAATCGCATTTTCTCGGCGAGCTGAGCGCTTTTTCTGAATTGTGCCGCTCCCGTCACTCTGGTTAGGTTGGCATCGAAAAAAAACGCTCTCGGGTGCTTTAGAGTGCCGAGTTTATCACTGCGCATGAAGAAATGACCACTTCCAACGTTTGGTTTATGTTTTATAAGCATTTTTAATTTTATTGCTTAAATCGCATTTTCTCGGCGAGCTGAGCACTTTTTCTGAATTGTGCCGCTCCCGTCACTCTGGTTAGGTTGGCATCGAAAAAAACGCTCTCGGGTGCTTTAGAGTGCCGAGTTTATTACTGCGCATTAAGAAATGACCACCTCCAACGTTTGGTTTATGTTTTATAAGCATTTTTAATTTTATTGCTTAAATCGCATTTTCTCGGCGAGCTGAGCACTTTTTCTGAATTGTGCCGCTCCCGTCACTCTGGTTAGGTTGGCATCGAAAAAAACGCTCTCGGGTGCTTTAGAGTGCCGAGTTATCACTGCGCATGAAGAAATGACCACCTCCAACGTTTGGTTTATGTTTTATAAGCATTTTTAATTTTATTGCTTAAATCGCATTTTCTCGGCGAGCTGAGCACTTTTTCTGAATTGTGCCGTTCCCGTCACTCTGGTTAGGTTGGCATCGAAAAAAACGCTCTCGGGTGCTTTAGAGTGCCGAGTTTATCACTGCGCATGAAGAAATGACCACCTCCAACGTTTGGTTTATGTTTTATAAGCATTTTTAATTTTATTGCTTAAATCGCATTTTCTCGGAGAGCTGAGCGCTTTTTCTGAATTGTGCCGCTCCCGTCACTCTGGTTAGGTTGGCATCGAAAAAAACGCTCTTGGGTGCTTTAGAGTGCCGAGTTATTCACTGCGCATGAAGAAATGACCACCTCCAACGTTTGGTTTTTTGTTTAATAAGCATTTTTAATTTTATTGCTTAAATCGCATTTTCTCGGCGAGCTGAGCGCTTTTTCTGAATTGTGCCGCTCCCGTCACTCTGGTTAGGTTGGCATAAAAAAAAACGCTCTCGGGTGCTTTAGAGTGCCGAGTTATTCACTGCGCATGAAGAAATGACCACCTCCAACGTTTGGTTTATGTTTAATAAGCATTTTTAATTTTATTGCTTAAATCGCATTTTCTCGGCGAGCTGAGCACTTTTTCTGAATTGTGCCGCTCCCGTCACTCTGGTTAGGTTGGCATCGAAAAAAACGCTCTCGGGTGCTTTAGAGTGCCGAGTTTATTACTGCGCATTAAGAAATGACCACCTCCAACGTTTGGTTTATGTTTTATAAGCATTTTTAATTTTATTGCTTAAATCGCATTTTCTCGGCGAGCTGAGCACTTTTTCTGAATTGTGCCGCTCCCGTCACTCTGGTTAGGTTGGCATCGAAAAAAACGCTCTTGGGTGCTTTAGAGTGCCGAGTTATTCACTGCGCACGAAGAAATGACCACCTCCAACGTTTGGTTTATGTTTTATAAGCATTTTTAATTTTATTGCTTAAATCGCATTTTCTCGGCGAGCTGAGCGCTTTTTCTGAATTGTGCCGCTCCCGTCACTCTGGTTAGGTTGGCATCGAAAAAAACGCTCTCGGGTGCTTTAGAGTGCCGAGTTTATTACTGCGCATTAAGAAATGACCACCTCCAACGTTTGGTTTATGTTTTATAAGCATTTTTAATTTTATTGCTTAAATCGCATTTTCTCGGCGAGCTGAGCACTTTTTCTGAATTGTGCCGCTCCCGTCACTCTGGTTAGGTTGGCATCGAAAAAAACGCTCTCGGGTGCTTTAGAGTGCCGAGTTATTCACTGCGCATGAAGAAATGACCACCTCCAACGTTTGGTTTATGTTTTATAAGCATGTTTAATTTTATTGCTTAAATCGCATTTTCTCGGCGAGCTGAGCACTTTTTCTGAATTGTGCCGCTCCCGTCACTCTGGTTAGGAAGGCATCGAAAAAAACGCTCTCGGGTGCTTTAGAGTGCCGAGTTTATCACTGCGCATGAAGAAATGACCACCTCCAACGTTTGGTTTATGTTTTATAAGCATTTTTAATTTTATTGCTTAAATCGCATTTTCTCGGCGAGCTGAGCGCTTTTTCTGAATTGTTCCGCTCCCGTCACTCTGGTTAGGTTGGCATCGAAAAAAACGCTCTCGGGTGCTTTAGAGTGCCGAGTTTATCACTGCGCATGAAGAAATGACCACCTCCAACGTTTGGTTTATGTTTTATAAGCATTTTTAATTTTATTGCTTAAATCGCATTTTCTCGGCGAGCTGAGCGCTTTTTCTGAATTGTGCCGCTCCCGTCACTCTGGTTAGGTTGGCATCGAAAAAAATGCTCTCGGGTGCTTTAGAGTGCCGAGTTATTCACTGCGCATGAAGAAATGACCACCTCCAACGTTTGGTTTATGTTTAATAAGCATTTTTAATTTTATTGCTTAAATCGCATTTTCTCGGCGACCTGAGCGCTTTTTCTGAATTGTGCCGCTCCCGTCACTCTGGTTAGGTTGGCATTGAAAAAAACGCTCTCGGGTGCTTTAGAGTGCCGAGTTATTCACTGCGCATGAAGAAATGACCACCTCCAACGTTTGGTTTATGTTTTATAAGCATTTTTAATTTTATTGCTTAAATCGCATTTTCTCGGCGAGCTGAGCGCTTTTTCTGAATTGTGCCGCTCCCGTAACTCTGGTTAGGTTGGCATCGAAAAAAACGCTCTCGGGTGCTTTAGAGTGCCGAGTTTATCACTGCGCATGAAGAAATGACCACTTCCAACGTTTGGTTTATGTTTTATAAGCATTTTTAATTTTATTGCTTAAATCGCATTTTCTCGGCGAGCTGAGCACTTTTTCTGAGTTGTGCCGCTCCCGTCACTCTGGTTAGGTTGGCATCGAAAAAAACGCTCTCGGGTGCTTTAGAGTGCCGAGTTTATTACTGCGCATTAAGAAATGACCACCTCCAACGTTTGGTTTATGTTTTATAAGCATTTTTAATTTTATTGCTTAAATCGCATTTTCTCGGCGAGCTGAGCACTTTTTCTGAATTGTGCCGCTCCCGTCACTCTGGTTAGGTTGGCATCGAAAAAAACGCTCTCGGGTGCTTTAGAGTGCCGAGTTATTCACTGCGCATGAAGAAATGACCACCTCCAACGTTTGGTTTATGTTTTATAAGCATTTTTAATTTTATTGCTTGAATCGCATTTTCTCGGCGAGCTGAGCACTTTTTCTGAATTGTGCCGCTCCCGTCACTCTGGTTAGGTTGGCATCGAAAAAAACGCTCTCGGGTGCTTTAGAGTGCCGAGTTTATCACTGCGCATGAAGAAATGACCACCTCCAACGTTTGGTTTATGTTTTATAAGCATTTTTAATTTTATTGCTTAAATCGCTTTTTCTCGGCGAGCTGAGCGCTTTTTCTGAATTGTGCCGCTCCCGTCACTCTGGTTAGGTTGGCATCGAAAAAAACGCTCTCGGGTGCTTTAGAGTGCCGAGTTATTCACTGCGCATGAAGAAATGACCACCTCCAACGTTTGGTTTATGTTTAATAAGCATTTTTAATTTTATTGCTTAAATCGCATTTTCTCGGCGACCTGAGCGCTTTTTCTGAATTGTGCCGCTCCCGTCACTCTGGTTAGGTTGGCATCGAAAAAAACGCTCTCGGGTGCTTTAGAGTGCCGAGTTATTCACTGTGCATGAAGAAATGACCACCTCCAACGTTTGGTTTATGTTTAATAAGCATTTTTAATTTTATTGCTTAAATCGCATTTTCTCGGCGAGCTGAGCACTTTTTCTGAATTGTGCCGCTCCCGTCACTCTGGTTAGGTTGGCATCGAAAAAAACGCTCTCGGGTGCTTTAGAGTGCCGAGTTTATTACTGCGCATTAAGAAATACCACCTCCAACGTTTGGTTTATGTTTTATAAGCATTTTTAATTTTATTGCTTAAATCGCATTTTCTCGGCGAGCTGAGCACTTTTTCTGAATTGTGCCGCTCCCGTCACTCTGGTTAGGTTGGCATCGACAAAAACGCTCTCGGGTGCTTTAGAGTGCCGAGTTTATTACTGCGCATTAAGAAATGACCACCTCCAACGTTTGGTTTATGTTTTATAAGCATTTTTAATTTTATTGCTTAAATCGCATTTTCTCGGCGAGCTGAGCACTTTTTCTGAATTGTGCCGCTCCCGTCACTCTGGTTAGGTTGGCATCGAAAAAAACGCTCTCGGGTGCTTTAGAGTGCCGAGTTATTCACTGCGCATGAAGAAATGACCACCTCCAACGTTTGGTTTATGTTTAATAAGCATTTTTAATTTTATTGCTTGAATCGCATTTTCTCGGCGAGCTGAGCACTTTTTCTGAATTGTGCCGCTCCCGTCACTCTGGTTAGGTTGGCATCGAAAAAAACGCTCTCGGGTGCTTTAGAGTGCCGAGTTTATCACTGCGCATGAAGAAATGACCACCTCCAACGTTTGGTTTATGTTTTATAAGCATTTTTAATTTTATTGCTTAAATCGCATTTTCTCGGCGAGCTGAGCGCTTTTTCTGAATTGTGCCGCTCCCGTCACTCTGGTTAGGTTGGCATCGAAAAAAACGCTCTCGGGTGCTTTAGAGTGCCGAGTTTATCACTGCGCATGAAGAAATGACCACCTCCAACGTTTGGTTTATGTTTTATAAGCATTTTTAATTTTATTGCTTAAATCGCATTTTCTCGGCGAGCTGAGCACTTTTTCTGAATTGTGCCGCTCCCGTCACTCTGGTTAGGTTGGCATCGAAAAAAACGCTCTCGGGTGCTTTAGAGTGCCGAGTTTATCACTGCGCATGAAGAAATGACCACCTCCAACGTTTGGTTTATGTTTTATAAGCATTTTTAAATTTATTGCTTAAATCGCATTTTCTCGGCGAGCTGAGCGCTTTTTCTGAATTGTGCCGCTCCCGTCACTCTGGTTAGGTTGGCATCGAAAAAAACGCTCTCGGGTGCTTTAGAGTGCCGAGTTATTCACTGCGCATGAAGAAATGACCACCTCCAACGTTTGGTTTATGTTTTATAAGCATTTTTAGTTTTATTGCTTAAATCGCATTTTCTCGGCGAGCTGAGCACTTTTTCTGAATTGTGCCGCTCCCGTCACTCTGGTTAGGTTGGCATCGAAAAAAACGCTCTCGGGTGCTTTAGAGTGCCGAGTTTATCACTGCGCATGAAGAAATGACCACCTCCAACGTTTGGTTTATGTTTAATAAGCATTTTTAATTTTATTGCTTAAATCGCATTTTCTCGGCGAGCTGAGCACTTTTTCTGATATGTGCCGCTCCCGTCACTCTGGTTAGGTTGGCATCGAAAAAAATGCTCTCGGGTGCTTTAGAGTGCCGACTTTATCACTGCGCATGAAGAAATGACCACCTCCAACGTTTGGTTTATGTTTTATAAGCATTTTTAATTTTATTGCTTAAATCGCATTTTCTCGGCGAGCTGAGCACTTTTTCTGAATCGTGCCGCTCCTGTCACTCTGGTTAGGTTGGCATCGAAAAAAACGCTCTCGGGTGCTTTAGAGTGCCGAGTTTATCACTGCGCATGAAGAAATGACCACCTCCAACGTTTGGTTTATGTTTTATAAGCATTTTTAAATTTATTGCTTAAATCGCATTTTCTCGGCGAGCTGAGCGCTTTTTCTGAATTGTGCCGTTCCCGTCACTCTGGTTAGGTTGGCATCGAAAAAAATGCTATCGGGTGCTTTAGAGTGCCGAGTTATTCACTGCGCATGAAGAAATGACCACCTCCAACGTTTGGTTTATGTTTTATAAGCATTTTTAGTTTTATTGCTTAAATCGCATTTTCTCGGCGAGCTGAGCACTTTTTCTGAATTGTGCCGCTCCCGTCACTCTGGTTAGGTTGGCATCGAAAAAAACGCTCTCGGGTGCTTTAGAGTGCCGAGTTTATCACTGCGCATAAAGAAATGACCACCTCCAACGTTTGGTTTATGTTTAATAAGCATTTTTAATTTTATTGCTTAAATCGCATTTTCTCGGCGAGCTGAGCACTTTTTCTGAATTGTGCCGCTCCCGTCACTCTGGTTAGGTTGGCATCGAAAAAAACGCTCTCGGGTGCTTTAGAGTGCCGAGTTTATTACTGCGCATTAAGAAATGACCACCTCCAACGTTTGGTTTATGTTTTATAAGCATTTTTAATTTTATTGCTTAAATCGCATTTTCTCGGCGAGCTGAGCACTTTTTCTGAATTGTGCCGCTCCCGTCACTCTGGTTAGGTTGGCATCGAAAAAAACGCTCTCGGGTGCTTTAGAGTGCCGAGTTTATTACTGCGCGTTAAGAAATGACCACCTCCAACGTTTGGTTTATGTTTTATAAGCATTTTTAATTTTATTGCTTAAATCGCATTTTCTCGGCGAGCTGAGCACTTTTTCTGAATTGTGCCGCTCCCGTCACTCTGGTTAGGTTGGCATCGAAAAAAACGCTCTCGGGTGCTTTAGAGTGCCGAGTTATTCACTGCGCATGAAGAAATGACCACCTCCAACGTTTGGTTTATGTTTAATAAGCATTTTTAATTTTATTGCTTGAATCGCATTTTCTCGGCGAGCTGAGCACTTTTTCTGAATTGTGCCGCTCCCGTCACTCTGGTTAGGTTGGCATAGAAAAAAACGCTCTCGGGTGCTTTAGAGTGCCGAGTTTATCACTGTGCATAAAGAAATGACCACCTCCAACGTTTGGTTTATGTTTAATAAGCATTTTTAATTTTATTGCTTAAATCGCATTTTCTCGGCGAGCTGAGCACTTTTTCTGAATTGTGCCGCTCCCGTCACTCTGGTTAGGTTGGCATCGAAAAAAACGCTCTCGGGTGCTTTAGAGTGCCGACTTTATCACTGCGCATGAAGAAATGACCACCTCCAACGTTTGGTTTATGTTTTATAAGCATTTTTAGTTTTATTGCTTAAATCGCATTTTCTCGGCGAGCTGAGCACTTTTTCTGAATTGTGCCGCTCCCGTCACTCTGGTTAGGTTGGCATCGAAAAAAACGCTCACGGGTGCTTTAGAGTGCCGAGTTTATTACTGCGCATTAAGAAATGACCACCTCCAACGTTTGGTTTATGTTTTATACGCATTTTTAATTTTATTGCTTAAATCGCATTTTCTCGGCGAGCTGAGCACTTTTTCTGAATTGTGCCGCTCCCGTCACTCTGGTTAGGTTGGCATCGAAAAAAACGCTCTCGGGTGCTTTAGAGTGCGAAGTTATTCACTGCGCATGAAGAAATGACCACCTCCAACGTTTGGTTTATGTTTTATAAGCATTTTTAATTTTATTGCTTAAATCGCATTTTCTCGGCGAGCTGAGCACTTTTTCTGAATTGTGCCGCTCCCGTCACTCTGGTTAGGTTGGCATCGAAAAAAACGCTCTCGGGTGCTTTAGAGTGCCGAGTTTATCACTGCGCATGAAGAAATGACCACCTCCAACGTTTGGTTTATGTTTTATAAGCATTTTTAATTTTATTGCTTAAATCGCATTTTCTCGGCGAGCTGAGCGCTTTTTCTGAATTGTGCCGCTCCCGTCACTCTGGTTAGGTTGGCATCGAAAAAAACGCTCTCGGGTGCTTTAGAGTGCCGAGTTTATCACTGCGCATGAAGAAATGACCACCTCCAACGTTTGGTTTATGTTTTATAAGCATTTTTAATTTTATTGCTTAAATCGCATTTTCTCGGCGAGCTGAGCACTTTTTCTGAATTGTGCCGCTCCCGTCACTCTGGTTAGGTTGGCATCGAAAAAAACGCTCTCGGGTGCTTTAGAGTGCCGAGTTTATCACTGCGCATGAAGAAATGACCACCTCCAACGTTTGGTTTATGTTTTATAAGCATTTTTAATTTTATTGCTTAAATCGCATTTTCTCGGCGAGCTGAGCACTTTTTCTGAATTGTGCCGCTCCCGTCACTCTGGTTAGGTTGGCATCGAAAAAAACGCTCTCGGGTGCTTTAGAGTGCCGAGTTATTCACTGCGCATGAAGAAATGACCACCTCCAACGTTTGGTTTATGTTTTATAAGCATTTTTAGTTTTATTGCTTAAATCGCATTTTCTCGGCGAGCTGAGCACTTTTTCTGAATTGTGCCGCTCCCGTCACTCTGGTTAGGTTGGCATCGAAAAAAACGCTCTCGGGTGCTTTAGAGTGCCGAGTTTATCACTGCGCATGAAGAAATGACCACCTCCAACGTTTGGTTTATGTTTAATAAGCATTTTTAATTTTATTGCTTAAATCGCATTTTCTCGGCGAGCTGAGCACTTTTTCTGAATTGTGCCGCTCCCGTCACTCTGGTTAGGTTGGCATCGAAAAAAACGCTCTCGGGTGCTTTAGAGTGCCGACTTTATCACTGCGCATGAAGAAATGACCACCTCCAACGTTTGGTTTATGTTTTATAAGCATTTTTAATTTTATTGCTTAAATCGCATTTTCTCGGCGAGCTGAGCACTTTTTCTGAATTGTGCCGCTCCCGTCACTCTGGTTAGGTTGGCATCGAAAAAAACGCTCTCGGGTGCTTTAGAGTGCCGAGTTTATCACTGCGCATGAAGAAATGACCACCTCCAACGTTTGGTTTATGTTTTATAAGCATTTTTAAATTTATTGCTTAAATCGCATTTTCTCGGCGAGCTGAGCGCTTTTTCTGAATTGTGCCGCTCCCGTCACTCTGGTTAGGTTGGCATCGAAAAAAACGCTTTCGGGTGCTTTAGAGTGCCGAGTTATTCACTGCGCATGAAGAAATGACCACCTCCAACGTTTGGTTTATGTTTTATAAGCATTTTTAGTTTTATTGCTTAAATCGCATTTTCTCGGCGAGCTGAGCACTTTTTCTGAATTGTGCCGCTCCCGTCACTCTGGTTAGGTTGGCATCGAAAAAAACGCTCTCGGGTGCTTTAGAGTGCCGAGTTTATCACTGCGCATAAAGAAATGACCACCTCCAACGTTTGGTTTATGTTTAATAAGCATTTTTAATTTTATTGCTTAAATCGCATTTTCTCGGCGAGCTGAGCACTTTTTCTGAATTGTGCCGCTCCCGTCACTCTGGTTAGGTTGGCATCGAAAAAAACGCTCTCGGGTGCTTTAAAGTGCCGAGTTTATCACTGCGCATGAAGAAATGACCACCTCCAACGTTTGGTTTATGTTTTATAAGCATTTTTAAATTTATTGCTTAAATCGCATTTTCTCGGCGAGCTGAGCGCTTTTTCTGAATTGTGCCGCTCCCGTCACTCTGGTTAGGTTGGCATCGAAAAAAACGCTCTCGGGTGCTTTAGAGTGCCGAGTTATTCACTGCGCATGAAGAAATGACCACCTCCAACGTTTGGTTTATGTTTTGTAAGCATTTTTAGTTTTATTGCTTAAATCGCATTTTCTCGGCGAGCTGAGCACTTTTTCTGAATTGTGCCGCTCCCGTCACTCTGGTTAGGTTGGCATCGAAAAAAACGCTCTCGGGTGCTTTAGAGTGCCGAGTTTATCACTGCGCATGAAGAAATGACCACCTCCAACGTTTGGTTTATGTTTAATAAGCATTTTTAATTTTATTGCTTAAATCGCATTTTCTCGGCGAGCTGAGCACTTTTTCTGAATTGTGCCGCTCCCGTCACTCTGGTTAGGTTGGCATCGAAAAAAACGCTCTCGGGTGCTTTAGAGTGCCGACTTTATCACTGCGCATGAAGAAATGACCACCTCCAACGTATGTTTTATAAGCATTTTTAATTTTATTGCTTAAATCGCATTTTCTCGGCGAGCTGAGCACTTTTTCTGAATTGTGCCGCTCCCGTCACTCTGGTTAGGTTGGCATCGAAAAAAACGCTCTCGGGTGCTTTAGAGTGCCGAGTTTATCACTGCGCATGAAGAAATGACCACCTCCAACGTTTGGTTTATGTTTTATAAGCATTTTTAAATTTATTGCTTAAATCGCATTTTCTCGGCGAGCTGAGCGCTTTTTCTGAATTGTGCCGCTCCCGTCACTCTGGTTAGGTTGGCATCGAAAAAAACGCTTTCGGGTGCTTTAGAGTGCCGAGTTATTCACTGCGCATGAAGAAATGACCACCTCCAACGTTTGGTTTATGTTTTATAAGCATTTTTAGTTTTATTGCTTAAATCGCATTTTCTCGGCGAGCTGAGCACTTTTTCTGAATTGTGCCGCTCCCGTCACTCTGGTTAGGTTGGCATCGAAAAAAACGCTCTCGGGTGCTTTAGAGTGCCGAGTTTATCACTGCGCATAAAGAAATGACCACCTCCAACGTTTGGTTTATGTTTAATAAGCATTTTTAATTTTATTGCTTAAATCGCATTTTCTCGGCGAGCTGAGCACTTTTTCTGAATTGTGCCGCTCCCGTCACTCTGGTTAGGTTGGCATCGAAAAAAACGCTCTCGGGTGCTTTAGAGTGCCGACTTTATCACTGCGCATGAAGAAATGACCACCTCCAACGTTTGGTTTATGTTTTATAAGCATTTTTAGTTTTATTGCTTAAATCGCATTTTCTCGGCGAGCTGAGCACTTTTTCTGAATTGTGCCGCTCCCGTCACTCTGGTTAGGTTGGCATCGAAAAAAACGCTCACGGGTGCTTTAGAGTGCCGAGTTTATTACTGCGCATTAAGAAATGACCACCTCCAACGTTTGGTTTATGTTTTATAAGCATTTTTAATTTTATTGCTTAAATCGCATTTTCTCGGCGAGCTGAGCACTTTTTCTGAATTGTGCCGCTCCCGTCACTCTGGTTAGGTTGGCATCGAAAAAAACGCTCTCGGGTGCTTTAGAGTGCCGAGTTATTCACTGCGCATGAAGAAATGACCACCTCCAACGTTTGGTTTATGTTTTATAAGCATTTTTAATTTTATTGCTTAAATCGCATTTTCTCGGCGAGCTGAGCACTTTTTCTGAATTGTGCCGCTCCCGTCACTCTGGTTAGGTTGGCATCGAAAAAAACGCTCTCGGGTGCTTTAGAGTGCCGAGTTTATCACTGCGCATGAAGAAATGACCACCTCCAACGTTTGGTTTATGTTTTATAAGCATTTTTAATTTTATTGCTTAAATCGCATTTTCTCGGCGAGCTGAGCGCTTTTTCTGAATTGTGCCGCTCCCGTCACTCTGGTTAGGTTGGCATCGAAAAAAACGCTCTCGGGTGCTTTAGAGTGCCGAGTTTATCACTGCGCATGAAGAAATGACCACCTCCAACGTTTGGTTTATGTTTTATAAGCATTTTTAATTTTATTGCTTAAATCGCATTTTCTCGGCGAGCTGAGCACTTTTTCTGAATTGTGCCGCTCCCGTCACTCTGGTTAGGTTGGCATCGAAAAAAATGCTATCGGGTGCTTTAGAGTGCCGAGTTATTCACTGCGCATGAAGAAATGACCACCTCCAACGTTTGGTTTATGTTTTATAAGCATTTTTAGTTTTATTGCTTAAATCGCATTTTCTCGGCGAGCTGAGCACTTTTTCTGAATTGTGCCGCTCCCGTCACTCTGGTTAGGTTGGCATCGAAAAAAACGCTCTCGGGTGCTTTAGAGTGCCGAGTTTATCACTGCGCATAAAGAAATGACCACCTCCAACGTTTGGTTTATGTTTAATAAGCATTTTTAATTTTATTGCTTAAATCGCATTTTCTCGGCGAGCTGAGCACTTTTTCTGAATTGTGCCGCTCCCGTCACTCTGGTTAGGTTGGCATCGAAAAAAACGCTCTCGGGTGCTTTAGAGTGCCGAGTTTATTACTGCGCATTAAGAAATGACCACCTCCAACGTTTGGTTTATGTTTTATAAGCATTTTTAATTTTATTGCTTAAATCGCATTTTCTCGGCGAGCTGAGCACTTTTTCTGAATTGTGCCGCTCCCGTCACTCTGGTTAGGTTGGCATCGAAAAAAACGCTCTCGGGTGCTTTAGAGTGCCGAGTTTATTACTGCGCGTTAAGAAATGACCACCTCCAACGTTTGGTTTATGTTTTATAAGCATTTTTAATTTTATTGCTTAAATCGCATTTTCTCGGCGAGCTGAGCACTTTTTCTGAATTGTGCCGCTCCCGTCACTCTGGTTAGGTTGGCATCGAAAAAAACGCTCTCGGGTGCTTTAGAGTGCCGAGTTATTCACTGCGCATGAAGAAATGACCACCTCCAACGTTTGGTTTATGTTTAATAAGCATTTTTAATTTTATTGCTTGAATCGCATTTTCTCGGCGAGCTGAGCACTTTTTCTGAATTGTGCCGCTCCCGTCACTCTGGTTAGGTTGGCATAGAAAAAAACGCTCTCGGGTGCTTTAGAGTGCCGAGTTTATCACTGTGCATAAAGAAATGACCACCTCCAACGTTTGGTTTATGTTTAATAAGCATTTTTAATTTTATTGCTTAAATCGCATTTTCTCGGCGAGCTGAGCACTTTTTCTGAATTGTGCCGCTCCCGTCACTCTGGTTAGGTTGGCATCGAAAAAAACGCTCTCGGGTGCTTTAGAGTGCCGACTTTATCACTGCGCATGAAGAAATGACCACCTCCAACGTTTGGTTTATGTTTTATAAGCATTTTTAGTTTTATTGCTTAAATCGCATTTTCTCGGCGAGCTGAGCACTTTTTCTGAATTGTGCCGCTCCCGTCACTCTGGTTAGGTTGGCATCGAAAAAAACGCTCACGGGTGCTTTAGAGTGCCGAGTTTATTACTGCGCATTAAGAAATGACCACCTCCAACGTTTGGTTTATGTTTTATACGCATTTTTAATTTTATTGCTTAAATCGCATTTTCTCGGCGAGCTGAGCACTTTTTCTGAATTGTGCCGCTCCCGTCACTCTGGTTAGGTTGGCATCGAAAAAAACGCTCTCGGGTGCTTTAGAGTGCGAAGTTATTCACTGCGCATGAAGAAATGACCACCTCCAACGTTTGGTTTATGTTTTATAAGCATTTTTAATTTTATTGCTTAAATCGCATTTTCTCGGCGAGCTGAGCACTTTTTCTGAATTGTGCCGCTCCCGTCACTCTGGTTAGGTTGGCATCGAAAAAAACGCTCTCGGGTGCTTTAGAGTGCCGAGTTTATCACTGCGCATGAAGAAATGACCACCTCCAACGTTTGGTTTATGTTTTATAAGCATTTTTAATTTTATTGCTTAAATCGCATTTTCTCGGCGAGCTGAGCGCTTTTTCTGAATTGTGCCGCTCCCGTCACTCTGGTTAGGTTGGCATCGAAAAAAACGCTCTCGGGTGCTTTAGAGTGCCGAGTTTATCACTGCGCATGAAGAAATGACCACCTCCAACGTTTGGTTTATGTTTTATAAGCATTTTTAATTTTATTGCTTAAATCGCATTTTCTCGGCGAGCTGAGCACTTTTTCTGAATTGTGCCGCTCCCGTCACTCTGGTTAGGTTGGCATCGAAAAAAACGCTCTCGGGTGCTTTAGAGTGCCGAGTTTATCACTGCGCATGAAGAAATGACCACCTCCAACGTTTGGTTTATGTTTTATAAGCATTTTTAATTTTATTGCTTAAATCGCATTTTCTCGGCGAGCTGAGCACTTTTTCTGAATTGTGCCGCTCCCGTCACTCTGGTTAGGTTGGCATCGAAAAAAACGCTCTCGGGTGCTTTAGAGTGCCGAGTTATTCACTGCGCATGAAGAAATGACCACCTCCAACGTTTGGTTTATGTTTTATAAGCATTTTTAGTTTTATTGCTTAAATCGCATTTTCTCGGCGAGCTGAGCACTTTTTCTGAATTGTGCCGCTCCCGTCACTCTGGTTAGGTTGGCATCGAAAAAAACGCTCTCGGGTGCTTTAGAGTGCCGAGTTTATCACTGCGCATGAAGAAATGACCACCTCCAACGTTTGGTTTATGTTTAATAAGCATTTTTAATTTTATTGCTTAAATCGCATTTTCTCGGCGAGCTGAGCACTTTTTCTGAATTGTGCCGCTCCCGTCACTCTGGTTAGGTTGGCATCGAAAAAAACGCTCTCGGGTGCTTTAGAGTGCCGACTTTATCACTGCGCATGAAGAAATGACCACCTCCAACGTTTGGTTTATGTTTTATAAGCATTTTTAATTTTATTGCTTAAATCGCATTTTCTCGGCGAGCTGAGCACTTTTTCTGAATTGTGCCGCTCCCGTCACTCTGGTTAGGTTGGCATCGAAAAAAACGCTCTCGGGTGCTTTAGAGTGCCGAGTTTATCACTGCGCATGAAGAAATGACCACCTCCAACGTTTGGTTTATGTTTTATAAGCATTTTTAAATTTATTGCTTAAATCGCATTTTCTCGGCGAGCTGAGCGCTTTTTCTGAATTGTGCCGCTCCCGTCACTCTGGTTAGGTTGGCATCGAAAAAAACGCTTTCGGGTGCTTTAGAGTGCCGAGTTATTCACTGCGCATGAAGAAATGACCACCTCCAACGTTTGGTTTATGTTTTATAAGCATTTTTAGTTTTATTGCTTAAATCGCATTTTCTCGGCGAGCTGAGCACTTTTTCTGAATTGTGCCGCTCCCGTCACTCTGGTTAGGTTGGCATCGAAAAAAACGCTCTCGGGTGCTTTAGAGTGCCGAGTTTATCACTGCGCATAAAGAAATGACCACCTCCAACGTTTGGTTTATGTTTAATAAGCATTTTTAATTTTATTGCTTAAATCGCATTTTCTCGGCGAGCTGAGCACTTTTTCTGAATTGTGCCGCTCCCGTCACTCTGGTTAGGTTGGCATCGAAAAAAACGCTCTCGGGTGCTTTAAAGTGCCGAGTTTATCACTGCGCATGAAGAAATGACCACCTCCAACGTTTGGTTTATGTTTTATAAGCATTTTTAAATTTATTGCTTAAATCGCATTTTCTCGGCGAGCTGAGCGCTTTTTCTGAATTGTGCCGCTCCCGTCACTCTGGTTAGGTTGGCATCGAAAAAAACGCTCTCGGGTGCTTTAGAGTGCCGAGTTATTCACTGCGCATGAAGAAATGACCACCTCCAACGTTTGGTTTATGTTTTGTAAGCATTTTTAGTTTTATTGCTTAAATCGCATTTTCTCGGCGAGCTGAGCACTTTTTCTGAATTGTGCCGCTCCCGTCACTCTGGTTAGGTTGGCATCGAAAAAAACGCTCTCGGGTGCTTTAGAGTGCCGAGTTTATCACTGCGCATGAAGAAATGACCACCTCCAACGTTTGGTTTATGTTTAATAAGCATTTTTAATTTTATTGCTTAAATCGCATTTTCTCGGCGAGCTGAGCACTTTTTCTGAATTGTGCCGCTCCCGTCACTCTGGTTAGGTTGGCATCGAAAAAAACGCTCTCGGGTGCTTTAGAGTGCCGACTTTATCACTGCGCATGAAGAAATGACCACCTCCAACGTATGTTTTATAAGCATTTTTAATTTTATTGCTTAAATCGCATTTTCTCGGCGAGCTGAGCACTTTTTCTGAATTGTGCCGCTCCCGTCACTCTGGTTAGGTTGGCATCGAAAAAAACGCTCTCGGGTGCTTTAGAGTGCCGAGTTTATCACTGCGCATGAAGAAATGACCACCTCCAACGTTTGGTTTATGTTTTATAAGCATTTTTAAATTTATTGCTTAAATCGCATTTTCTCGGCGAGCTGAGCGCTTTTTCTGAATTGTGCCGCTCCCGTCACTCTGGTTAGGTTGGCATCGAAAAAAACGCTTTCGGGTGCTTTAGAGTGCCGAGTTATTCACTGCGCATGAAGAAATGACCACCTCCAACGTTTGGTTTATGTTTTATAAGCATTTTTAGTTTTATTGCTTAAATCGCATTTTCTCGGCGAGCTGAGCACTTTTTCTGAATTGTGCCGCTCCCGTCACTCTGGTTAGGTTGGCATCGAAAAAAACGCTCTCGGGTGCTTTAGAGTGCCGAGTTTATCACTGCGCATAAAGAAATGACCACCTCCAACGTTTGGTTTATGTTTAATAAGCATTTTTAATTTTATTGCTTAAATCGCATTTTCTCGGCGAGCTGAGCACTTTTTCTGAATTGTGCCGCTCCCGTCACTCTGGTTAGGTTGGCATCGAAAAAAACGCTCTCGGGTGCTTTAGAGTGCCGACTTTATCACTGCGCATGAAGAAATGACCACCTCCAACGTTTGGTTTATGTTTTATAAGCATTTTTAGTTTTATTGCTTAAATCGCATTTTCTCGGCGAGCTGAGCACTTTTTCTGAATTGTGCCGCTCCCGTCACTCTGGTTAGGTTGGCATCGAAAAAAACGCTCACGGGTGCTTTAGAGTGCCGAGTTTATTACTGCGCATTAAGAAATGACCACCTCCAACGTTTGGTTTATGTTTTATAAGCATTTTTAATTTTATTGCTTAAATCGCATTTTCTCGGCGAGCTGAGCACTTTTTCTGAATTGTGCCGCTCCCGTCACTCTGGTTAGGTTGGCATCGAAAAAAACGCTCTCGGGTGCTTTAGAGTGCCGAGTTATTCACTGCGCATGAAGAAATGACCACCTCCAACGTTTGGTTTATGTTTTATAAGCATTTTTAATTTTATTGCTTAAATCGCATTTTCTCGGCGAGCTGAGCACTTTTTCTGAATTGTGCCGCTCCCGTCACTCTGGTTAGGTTGGCATCGAAAAAAACGCTCTCGGGTGCTTTAGAGTGCCGAGTTTATCACTGCGCATGAAGAAATGACCACCTCCAACGTTTGGTTTATGTTTTATAAGCATTTTTAATTTTATTGCTTAAATCGCATTTTCTCGGCGAGCTGAGCGCTTTTTCTGAATTGTGCCGCTCCCGTCACTCTGGTTAGGTTGGCATCGAAAAAAACGCTCTCGGGTGCTTTAGAGTGCCGAGTTTATCACTGCGCATGAAGAAATGACCACCTCCAACGTTTGGTTTATGTTTTATAAGCATTTTTAATTTTATTGCTTAAATCGCATTTTCTCGGCGAGCTGAGCACTTTTTCTGAATTGTGCCGCTCCCGTCACTCTGGTTAGGTTGGCATCGAAAAAAACGCTCTCGGGTGCTTTAGAGTGCCGAGTTTATCACTGCGCATGAAGAAATGACCACCTCCAACGTTTGGTTTATGTTTTATAAGCATTTTTAAATTTATTGCTTAAATCGCATTTTCTCGGCGAGCTGAGCGCTTTTTCTGAATTGTGCCGCTCCCGTCACTCTGGTTAGGTTGGCATCGAAAAAAACGCTCTCGGGTGCTTTAGAGTGCCGAGTTATTCACTGCGCATGAAGAAATGACCACCTCCAACGTTTGGTTTATGTTTTATAAGCATTTTTAGTTTTATTGCTTAAATCGCATTTTCTCGGCGAGCTGAGCACTTTTTCTGAATTGTGCCGCTCCCGTCACTCTGGTTAGGTTGGCATCGAAAAAAACGCTCTCGGGTGCTTTAGAGTGCCGAGTTTATCACTGCGCATGAAGAAATGACCACCTCCAACGTTTGGTTTATGTTTAATAAGCATTTTTAATTTTATTGCTTAAATCGCATTTTCTCGGCGAGCTGAGCACTTTTTCTGAATTGTGCCGCTCCCGTCACTCTGGTTAGGTTGGCATCGAAAAAAACGCTCTCGGGTGCTTTAGAGTGCCGACTTTATCACTGCGCATGAAGAAATGACCACCTCCAACGTTTGGTTTATGTTTTATAAGCATTTTTAATTTTATTGCTTAAATCGCATTTTCTCGGCGAGCTGAGCACTTTTTCTGAATTGTGCCGCTCCCGTCACTCTGGTTAGGTTGGCATCGAAAAAAACGCTCTCGGGTGCTTTAGAGTGCCGAGTTTATCACTGCGCATGAAGAAATGACCACCTCCAACGTTTGGTTTATGTTTTATAAGCATTTTTAAATTTATTGCTTAAATCGCATTTTCTCGGCGAGCTGAGCGCTTTTTCTGAATTGTGCCGCTCCCGTCACTCTGGTTAGGTTGGCATCGAAAAAAACGCTTTCGGGTGCTTTAGAGTGCCGAGTTATTCACTGCGCATGAAGAAATGACCACCTCCAACGTTTGGTTTATGTTTTATAAGCATTTTCAGTTTTATTGCTTAAATCGCATTTTCTCGGCGAGCTGAGCACTTTTTCTGAATTGTGCCGCTCCCGTCACTCTGGTTAGATTGGCATCGAAAAAAACGCTCTCGGGTGCTTTAGAGTGCCGAGTTTATCACTGCGCATAAAGAAATGACCACCTCCAACGTTTGGTTTATGTTTAATAAGCATTTTTAATTTTATTGCTTAAATCGCATTTTCTCGGCGAGCTGAGCACTTTTTCTGAATTGTGCCGCTCCCGTCACTCTGGTTAGGTTGGCATCGAAAAAAACGCTCTCGGGTGCTTTAGAGTGCCGACTTTATCACTGCGCATGAAGAAATGACCACCTCCAACGTTTGGTTTATGTTTTATAAGCATTTTTAGTTTTATTGCTTAAATCGCATTTTCTCGGCGAGCTGAGCACTTTTTCTGAATTGTGCCGCTCCCGTCACTCTGGTTAGGTTGGCATCGAAAAAAACGCTCACGGGTGCTTTAGAGTGCCGAGTTTATTACTGCGCATTAAGAAATGACCACCTCCAACGTTTGGTTTATGTTTTATAAGCATTTTTAATTTTATTGCTTAAATCGCATTTTCTCGGCGAGCTGAGCACTTTTTCTGAATTGTGCCGCTCCCGTCACTCTGGTTAGGTTGGCATCGAAAAAAACGCTCTCGGGTGCTTTAGAGTGCCGAGTTATTCACTGCGCATGAAGAAATGACCACCTCCAACGTTTGGTTTATGTTTTATAAGCATTTTTAATTTTATTGCTTAAATCGCATTTTCTCGGCGAGCTGAGCACTTTTTCTGAATTGTGCCGCTCCCGTCACTCTGGTTAGGTTGGCATCGAAAAAAACGCTCTCGGGTGCTTTAGAGTGCCGAGTTTATCACTGCGCATGAAGAAATGACCACCTCCAACGTTTGGTTTATGTTTTATAAGCATTTTTAATTTTATTGCTTAAATTGCATTTTCTCGGCGAGCTGAGCGCTTTTTCTGAATTGTGCCGCTCCCGTCACTCTGGTTAGGTTGGCATCGAAAAAAACGCTCTCGGGTGCTTTAGAGTGCCGAGTTATTCACTGCGCATGAAGAAATGACCACCTCCAACGTTTGGTTTATGTTTAATAAGCATTTTTAATTTTATTGCTTAAATCGCATTTTCTCGGCGAGCTGAGCGCTTTTTCTGAATTGTGCAGCTCCCGTCACTCTGGTTAGGTTGGCATCGAAAAAAACGCTCTCGGGTGCTTTAGAGTGCCGAGTTATTCACTGCGCATGAAGAAATGACCACCTCCAACGTTTGGTTTATGTTTAATAAGCATTTTTAATTTTATTGCTTAAATCGCATTTTCTCGGCGAGCTGAGCACTTTTTCTGAATTGTGCCGCTCCCGTCACTCTGGTTAGGTTGGCATCGAAAAAAACGCTCTCGGGTGCTTTAGAGTGCCGAGTTTATTACTGCGCATTAAGAAATGACCACCTCCAACGTTTGGTTTATGTTTTATAAGCATTTTTAATTTTATTGCTTAAATCGCATTTTCTCGGCGAGCTGAGCACTTTTTCTGAATTGTGCCGCTCCCGTCACTCTGGTTAGGTTGGCATCGAAAAAAACGCTCTCGGGTGCTTTAGAGTGCCGAGATATTCACTGCGCACGAAGAAATGACCACCTCCAACGTTTGGTTTATGTTTTATAAGCATTTTTAATTTTATTGCTTAAATCGCATTTTCTCGGCAAGCTGAGCGCTTTTTCTGAATTGTGCCGCTCCCATCACTCTGGTTAGGTTGGCATCGAAAAAAACGCTCTCGGGTGCTTTAGAGTGCCGAGTTTATTACTGCGCATTAAGAAATGACCACCTCCAACGTTTGGTTTATGTTTTACAAGCATTTTAATTTTATTGCTTAAATCACATTTTCTCGGCGAGCTGAGCACTTTTTCTGAATTGTGCCGCTCCCGTCACTCTGGTTAGGTTGGCATCGAAAAAAACGCTCTCGGGTGCTTTAGAGTGCCGAGATATTCACTGCGCACGAAGAAATGACCACCTCCAACGTTTGGTTTATGTTTTATAAGCATTTTTAATTTTATTGCTTAAATCGCAATTTCTCGGCGAGCTGAGCGCTTTTTCTGAATTGTGCCGCTCCCATCACTCTGGTTAGGTTGGCATCGAAAAAAACGCTCTCGGGTGCTTTAGAGTGCCGAGTTTATTACTGCGCATTAAGAAATGACCACCTCCAACGTTTGGTTTATGTTTTACAAGCATTTTAATTTTATTGCTTAAATCGCATTTTCTCGGCGAGCTGAGCACTTTTTCTGAATTGTGCCGCTCCCGTCACTCTGGTTAGGTTGGCATCGAAAAAAACGCTCTCGGGTGCTTTAGAGTGCCGAGTTTATCACTACGCATGAAGAAATGACCACCTCCAACGTTTGGTTTATGTTTTATAAGCATTTTTAAATTTATTGCTTAAATCGCATTTTCTCGGCGAGCTGAGCGCTTTTTCTGAATTGTGCCGCTCCCGTCACTCTGGATAGGTTGGCATCGAAAAAAACGCTCTCGGGTGCTTTAGAGTGCCGAGTTATTCACTGCGCATGAAGAAATGACCACCTCCAACGTTTGGTTTATGTTTTATAAGCATTTTTAGTTTTATTGCTTAAATCGCATTTTCTCGGCGAGCTGAGCACTTTTTCTGAATTGTGCCGCTCCCGTCACTCTGGTTAGGTTGGCATCGAAAAAAACGCTCTCGGGTGCTTTAGAGTGCCGAGTTTATCACTGCGCATGAAGAAATGACCACCTCCAACGTTTGGTTTATGTTTTATAAGCATTTTTAATTTTATTGCTTAAATCGCATTTTCTCGGCGAGCTGAGCACTTTTTCTGAATTGTGCCGCTCCCGTCACTCTGGTTAGGTTGACATCGAAAAAAACGCTCTCGGGTGCTTTAGAGTGCCGAGTTATTCACTGCGCATGAAGAAATGACCACCTCCAACGTTTGGTTTATGTTTTATAAGCATTTTTAGTTTTATTGCTTAAATCGCATTTTCTCGGCGAGCTGAGCACTTTTTCTGAATTGTGCCGCTCCCGTCACTCTGGTTAGGTTGGCATCGAAAAAAACGCTCTCGGGTGCTTTAGAGTGCCGAGTTTATCACTGCGCATGAAGAAATGACCACCTCCAACGTTTGGTTTATGTTTTATAAGCATTTTTAATTTTATTGCTTAAATCGCATTTTCTCGGCGAGCTGAGCACTTTTTCTGAATTGTGCCGCTCCCGTCACTCTGGTTAGGTTGACATCGAAAAAAACGCTCTCGGGTGCTTTAGAGTGCCGACTTTATCACTGCGCATGAAGAAATGACCACCTCCAACGTTTGGTTTATGTTTTGTAAGCATTTTTAATTTTATTGCTTAAATCGCATTTTCTCGGCGAGCTGAGCACTTTTTCTGAATTGTGCCGCTCCCGTCAATCTGGTTAGGTTGGCATTGAAAAAAACGCTCTCGGGTGCTTTAGAGTGCCGAGTTATTCACTGCGCATGAAGAAATGACCACCTCCAACGTTTGGTTTATGTTTTATAAGCATTTTTAATTTTATTGCTTAAATCGCATTTTCTCGGCGAGCTGAGCACTTTTTCTGAATTGTGCCGCTCCCGTCACTCTGGTTAGGTTGGCATCGAAAAAAACGCTCTCGGGTGCTTTAGAGTGCCGAGTTATTCACTGCGCATGAAGAAATGACCACCTCCAACGTTTGGTTTATGTTTTATAAGCATTTTTAATTTTATTGCTTAAATCGCATTTTCTCGGCGAGCTGAGCGCTTTTTCTGAATTGTGCCGCTCCCGTCACTCTGGTTAGGTTGGCATCGAAAAAAACGCTCTCGGGTGCTTTAGAGTGCCGAGTTTATTACTGCGCATTAAGAAATGACCACCTCCAACGTTTGGTTTATGTTTTATAAGCATTTTTAATTTTATTGCTTAAATCGCATTTTCTCGGCGAGCTGAGCACTTTTTCTGAATTGTGCCGCTCCTGTCACTCTGGTTAGGTTGGCATCGAAAAAAACGCTCTCGGGTGCTTTAGAGTGCCGAGTTTATTACTGCGCATTAAGAAATGACCACCTCCAACGTTTGGTTTATGTTTTATAAGCATTTTTAATTTTATTGCTTAAATCGCATTTTCTCGGCGAGCTGAGCACTTTTTCTGAATTGTGCCGCTCCCGTCACTCTGGTTAGGTTGGCATCGAAAAAAACGCTCTCGGGTGCTTTAGAGTGCCGAGTTATTCACTGCGCATGAAGAAATGACCACCTCCAACGTTTGGTTTATGTTTAATAAGCATTTTTAATTTTATTGCTTGAATCGCATTTTCTCGGCGAGCTGAGCACTTTTTCTGAATTGTGCCGCTCCCGTCACTCTGGTTAGGTTGCCATCGAAAAAAACGCTCTCGGGTGCTTTAGAGTGCCGAGTTTATCACTGCGCATGAAGAAATGACCACCTCCAACGTTTGGTTTATGTTTAATAAGCATTTTTAATTGTATTGCTTAAATCGCATTTTCTCGGCGAGCTGAGCACTTTTTCTGAATTGTGCCGCTCCCGTCACTCTGGTTAGGTTGGCATCGAAAAAAACGCTCTCGGGTGCTTTAGAGTGCCGACTTTATCACTGCGCATGAAGAAATGACCACCTCCAACGTTTGGTTTATGTTTTATAAGCATTTTTAATTTTATTGCTTAAATCGCATTTTCTCGGCGAGCTGAGCACTTTTTCTGAATTGTGCCGCTCCCGTCACTCTGGTTAGGTTGGCATCGAAAAAAACGCTCTCGGGTGCTTTAGAGTGCCGAATTTATCACTGCGCATGAAGAAATGACCACCTCCAACGTTTGGTTTATGTTTTATAAGCATTTTTAATTTTATTGCTTAAATCGCATTTTCTCGGCGAGCTGAGCGCTTTTTCTGAATTGTGCCGCTCCCGTCACTCTGGTTAGGTTGGCATCGAAAAAAACGCTCTCGGGTGCTTTAGAGTGCCGAGTTTATCACTGCGCATGAAGAAATGACCACCTCCAACGTTTGGTTTATGTTTTATAAGCATTTTTAATTTTATTGCTTAAATCGCATTTTCTCGGCGAGCTGAGCACTTTTTCTGAATTGTGCCGCTCCCGTCACTCTGGTTAGGTTGGCATCGAAAAAAACGCTCACGGGTGCTTTAGAGTGCCGAGTTTATTACTGCGCATTAAGAAATGACCACCTCCAACGTTTGGTTTATGTTTTATAAGCATTTTAAATTTTATTGCTTAAATCGCATTTTCTCGGCGAGCTGAGCACTTTTTCTGAATTGTGCCGCTCCCGTCACTCTGGTTAGGTTGGCATCGAAAAAAACGCTCTCGGGTGCTTTAGAGTGCCGAGTTATTCACTGCGCATGAAGAAATGACCACCTCCAACGTTTGGTTTATGTTTTATAAGCATTTTTAATTTTATTGCTTAAATCGCATTTTCTCGGCGAGCTGAGCGCCTTTTCTGAATTGTGCCGCTCCCGTCACTCTGGTTAGGTTGGCATCGAAAAAAACGCTCTCGGGTGCTTTAGAGTGCCGAGTTATTCACTGCGCATGAAGAAATGACCACCTCCAACGTTTGGTTTATGTTTAATAAGCATTTTTAATTTTATTGCTTAAATCGCATTTTCTCGGCGAGCTGAGCGCTTTTTCTGAATTGTGCCGCTCCCGTCACTCTGGTTAGGTTGGCATCGAAAAAAACGCTCTCGGGTGCTTTAGAGTGCCGAGTTATTCACTACGCATGAAGAAATGACCACCTCCAACGTTTGGTTTATGTTTAATAAGCATTTTTAATTTTATTGCTTAAATCGCATTTTCTCGGCGAGCTGAGCACTTTTTCTGAATTGTGCCGCTCCCGTCACTCTGGTTAGGTTGGCATTGAAAAAAACGCACTCGGGTGCTTTAGAGTGCCGAGTTTATTACTGCGCATTAAGAAATGACCACCTCCAACGTTTGGTTTATGTTTTATAAGCATTTTTAATTTTATTGCTTAAATCGCATTTTCTCGGCGAGCTGAGCACTTTTTCTGAATTGTGCCGCTCCCGTCACTCTGGTTAGGTTGGCATCGAAAAAAACGCTCTCGGGTGCTTTAGAGTGCCGAGTTTATCACTGCGCATGAAGAAATGACCACCTCCAACATTTGGTTTATGTTTTATAAGCATTTTTAATTTTATTGCTTAAATCGCATTTTCTCGGCGAGCTGAGCGCTTTTTCTGAATTGTGCCGCTCCCGTCACTCTGGTTAGGTTGGCATCGAAAAAAACGCTCTCGGGTGCTTTAGAGTGCCGAGTTTATCACTGCGCATGAAGAAATGACCACCTCCAACGTTTGGTTTATGTTTTATAAGCATTTTTAATTTTATTGCTTAAATCGCATTTTCTCGGCGAGCTGAGCGCTTTTTCTGAATTGTGCCGCTCCCCTAACTCTGGTTAGGTTGGCATCGAAAAAAACGCTCTCGGGTGCTTTAGAGTGCCGAGTTTATCACTGCGCATGAAGAAATGACCACCTCCAACGTTTGGTTTATGTTTTATAAGCATTTTTAAATTTATTGCTTAAATCGCATTTTCTCGGCGAGCTGAGCGCTTTTTCTGAATTGTGCCGCTCCCGTCACTCTGGTTAGGTTGGCATCGAAAAAAACGCTCTCGGGTGCTTTAGAGTGCCGAGTTATTCACTGCGCATGAAGAAATGACCACCTCCAACGTTTAGTTTATGTTTTATAAGCATTTTTAATTTTATTGCTTAAATCGCATTTTCTCGGCGAGCTGAGCACTTTTTCTGAATTGTGCCGCTCCCGTCACTCTGGTTAGGTTGGCATCGAAAAAAACGCTCTCGGGTGCTTTAGAGTGCCGAGTTTATCACTGCGCATGAAGAAATGACCACCTCCAACGTTTGGTTTATGTTTTATAAGCATTTTTAATTTTATTGCTTAAATCGCATTTTCTTGGCGAGCTGAGCGCTTTTTCTGAATTGTGCCGCTCCCGTCACTCTGGTTAGGTTGGCATCGAAAAAAACGCTCTCGGGTGCTTTAGAGTGCCGAGTTTATCACTGCGCATGAAGAAATGACCACCTCCAACGTTTGGTTTATGTTTTATAAGCATTTTTAATTTTATTGCTTAAATCGCATTTTCTCGGCGAGCTGAGCACTTTTTCTGAATTGTGCCGCTCCCGTCACTCTGGTTAGGTTGGCATCGAAAAAAACGCTCTCGGGTGCTTTAGAGCTCCGAGTTTATCACTGCGCATGAAGAAATGACCACCTCCAACGTTTGGTTTATGTTTTATAAGCATTTTTAAATTTATTGCTTAAATCGCATTTTCTCGGCGAGCTGAGCGCTTTTTCTGAATTGTGCCGCTCCCGTCACTCTGGTTAGGTTGGCATCGAAAAAAACGCTCTCGGGTGCTTTAGAGTGCCGAGTTATTCACTGCGCATGAAGAAATGACCACCTCCAACGTTTGGTTTATGTTTAATAAGCATTTTTAATTTTATTGCTTAAATCGCATTTTCTCGGCGAGCTGAGCACTTTTTCTGAATTGTGCCGCTCCCGTCACTCTGGTTAGGTTGGCATCGAAAAAAACGCTATCGGGTGCTTTAGAGTGCCGAGTTATTCACTGCGCATGAAGAAATGACCACCTCCAACGTTTGGTTTATGTTTTATAAGCATTTTTAATTTTATTGCTTAAATCGCATTTTCTCGGCGAGCTGAGCGCTTTTTCTGAATTGTGCCGCTCCCGTCACTCTGGTTAGGTTGGCATCGAAAAAAACGCTCTCGGGTGCTTTAGAGTGCCGAGTTATTCACTGCGCATGAAGAATTGACCACCTCCAATGTTTGGTTTATGTTTAATAAGCATTTTTAATTTTATTGCTTAAATCGCATTTTCTCGGCGAGCTGAGCACTTTTTCTGAATTGTGCCGCTCCCGTCACTCTGGTTAGGTTGGCATCGAAAAAAACGCTATCGGGTGCTTTAGAGTGCCGAGTTATTCACTGCGCATGAAGAAATGACCACCTCCAACGTTTGGTTTATGTTTAATAAGCATTTTTAATTTTATTGCTTAAATCGCATTTTCTCGGCGAGCTGAGCACTTTTTCTGAATTGTGCCGCTCCCGTCACTCTGGTTAGGTTGGCATCGAAAAAAACGCTCTCGGGTGCTTTAGAGTGCCGAGTTTATTACTGCGCATTAAGAAATGACCACCTCCAACGTTTGGTTTATGTTTTATAAGCATTTTTAATTTTATTGCTTAAATCGCATTTTCTCGGCGAGCTGAGCACTTTTTCTGAATTGTGCCGCTCCCGTCACTCTGGTTAGGTTGGCATCGAAAAAAACGCTCTCGGGTGCTTTAGAGTGCCGAGTTATTCACTGCGCATGAAGAAATGACCACCTCCAACGTTTGGTTTATGTTTTATAAGCATTTTTAATTTTATTGCTTAAATCGCATTTTCTCGGCGAGCTGAGCACTCTTTCTGAATTGTGCCGCTCCCGTCACTCTGGTTAGGTTGGCATCGAAAAAAACGCTCTCGGGTGCTTTAGAGTGCCGACTTTATCACTGCGCATGAAGAAATGACCACCTCCAACGTTTGGTTTATGTTTTATAAGCATTTTTAATTTTATTGCTTAAATCGCATTTTCTCGGCGAGCTGAGCGCTTTTTCTGAATTGTGCCGCTCCCGTCACTCTGGTTAGGTTGGCATCGAAAAAAACGCTCTCGGGTGCTTTAGAGTGCCGAGTTATTCACTGCGCATGAAGAAATGACCACCTCCAACGTTTGGTTTATGTTTAATAAGCATTTTTAATTTTATTGCTTAAATCGCATTTTCTCGGCGAGCTGAGCGCTTTTTCTGAATTGTGCCTCTCCCGTCACTCTGGTTAGGTTGGCATCGAAAAAAACGCTCTCGGGTGCTTTAGAGTGCCGAGTTATTCACTGCGCATGAAGAAATGACCACCTCCGACGTTTGGTTTATGTTTAATAAGCATTTTTAATTTTATTGCTTAAATCGCATTTTCTCGGCGAGCTGAGCACTTTTTCTGAATTGTGCCGCTCCCGTCACTCTGGTTAGGTTGGCATCGAAAAAAACGCTCTCGGGTGCTTTAGAGTGCCGAGTTTATTACTGCGCATTAAGAAATGACCACCTCCAACGTTTGGTTTATGTTTTATAAGCATTTTTAATTTTATTGCTTAAGTCGCATTTTCTCGGCGAGCTGAGCACTTTTTCTGAATTGTGCCGCTCCCGTCACTCTGGTTAGGTTGGCATCGAAAAAAAGGCTCTCGGGTGCTTTAGAGTGCCGAGTTATTCACTGCGCACGAAGAAATGACCACCTCCAACGTTTGGTTTATGTTTTATAAGCATTTTTAAATTTATTGCTTAAATCGCATTTTCTCGGCGAGCTGAGCGCTTTTTCTGAATTGTGCCGCTCCCGTCACTCTGGTTAGGTTGGCATCGAAAAAAACGCTCTCGGGTGCTTTAGAGTGCCGAGTTATTCACTGCGCATGAAGAAATGACCACCTCCAACGTTTGGTTTATGTTTTATAAGCATTTTTAGTTTTATTGCTTAAATCGCATTTTCTCGGCGAGCTGAGCACTTTTTCTGAATTGTGCCGCTCCCGTCACTCTGGTTAGGTTGGCATCGAAAAAAACGCTCTCGGGTGCTTTAGAGTGCCGAGTTTATTACTGCGCATTAAGAAATGACCACCTCCAACGTTTGGTTTATGTTTTATAAGCATTTTTAATTTTATTGCTTAAATCGCATTTTCTCGGCGAGCTGAGCACTTTTTCTGAATTGTGCCGCTCCCGTCACTCTGGTTAGGTTGGCATCGAAAAAAACGCTCTCGGGTGCTTTAGAGTGCCGAGTTATTCACTGCGCATGAAGAAATGACCACCTCCAACGTTTGGTTTATGTTTTATAAGCATTTTTAATTTTATTGCTTAAATCGCATTTTCTCGGCGAGCTGAGCACTTTTTCTGAATTGTGCCGCTCCCGTCACTCTGGTTAGGTTGGCATCGAAAAAAACGCTCTCGGGTGCTTTAGAGTGCCGACTTTATTACTGCGCATTAAGAAATGACCACCTCCAACGTTTGGTTTATGTTTTATAAGAATTTTTAATTTTATTGCTTAAATCGCATTTTCTCGGCGAGCTGAGCACTTTTTCTGAATTGTGCCGCTCCCGTCACTCTGGTTAGGTTGGCATCGAAAAAAACGCTCTCGGGTGCTTTAGAGTGCCGAGTTTATTACTGCGCATTAAGAAATGACCACCTCCAACGTTTGTTTTATGTTTTATAAGCATTTTTAAATTTATTGCTTAAATCGCATTTTCTCGGCGAGCTGAGCGCTTTTTCTGAATTGTGCCGCTCCCGTCACTCTGGTTAGGTTGGCATCGAAAAAAACGCTCTCGGGTGCTTTAGAGTGCCGAGTTATTCACTGCGCATGAAGAAATGACCACCTCCAACGTTTGGTTTATGTTTTATAAGCATTTTTAGTTTTATTGCTTAAATCGCATTTTCTCGGCGAGCTGAGCACTTTTTCTGAATTGTGCCGCTCCCGTCACTCTGGTTAGGTTGGCATCGAAAAAAACGCTCTCGGGTGCTTTAGAGTGCCGAGTTTATCACTGCGCATGAAGAAATGACCACCTCCAACGTTTGGTTTATGTTTAATAAGCATTTTTAATTTTATTGCTTAAATCGCATTTTCTCGGCGAGCTGAGCTGAATTGTGCCGCTCCCGTCACTCTGGTTAGGTTGGCATCGAAAAAAACGCTCTCGGGTGCTTTAGAGTGCCGACTTTATCACTGCGCATGAAGAAATGACCACCTCCAACGTTTGGTTTATGTTTTATAAGCATTTTTAATTTTATTGCTTAAATCGCATTTTCTCGGCGAGCTGAGCACTTTTTCTGAATTGTGCCGCTCCCGTCACTCTGGTTAGGTTTGCATCGAAAAAAACGCTCACGGGTGCTTTAGAGTGCCGAGTTTATTACTGCGCATTAAGAAATGACCACCTCCAACGTTTGGTTTATGTTTTATAAGCATTTTTAATTTTATTGCTTAAATCGCATTTTCTCGGCGAGCTGAGCACTTTTTCTGAATTGTGCCGCTCCCGTCACTCTGGTTAGGTTGGCATCGAAAAAAACGCTCTCGGGTGCTTTAGAGTGCCGAGTTATTCACTGCGCATGAAGAAATGACCACCTCCAACGTTTGGTTTATGTTTTATAAGCATTTTTAATTTTATTGCTTAAATCGCATTTTCTCGGCGAGCTGAGCACTTTTTCTGAATTGTGCCGCTCCCGTCACTCTGGTTAGGTTGGCATCGAAAAAAACGCTCTCGGGTGCTTTAGAGTGCCGAGTTTATCACTGCGCATGAAGAAATGACCACCTCCAACGTTTGGTTTATGTTTTATAAGCATTTTTAATTTTATTGCTTAAATCGCATTTTCTCGGCGAGCTGAGCGCTTTTTCTGAATTGTGCCGCTCCCGTCACTCTGGTTAGGTTGGCATCGAAAAAAACGCTCTCGGGTGCTTTAGAGTGCCGAGTTTATCACTGCGCATGAAGAAATGACCACCTCCAACGTTTGGTTTATGTTTTATAAGCATTTTTAATTTTATTGCTTAAATCGCATTTTCTCGGCGAGCTGAGCGCTTTTTCTGAATTGTGCCGCTCCCGTAACTCTGGTTAGGTTGGCATCGAAAAAAACGCTCTCGGGTGCTTTAGAGTGCCGAGTTTATCACTGCGCATGAAGAAATGACCACTTCCAACGTTTGGTTTATGTTTTATAAGCATTTTTAATTTTATTGCTTAAATCGCATTTTCTCGGCGAGCTGAGCGCTTTTTCTGAATTGTGCCGCTCCCGTCACTCTGGTTAGGTTGGCATCGAAAAAAACGCTCTCGGGTGCTTTAGAGTGCCGAGTTTATTACTGCGCATTAAGAAATGACCACCTCCAACGTTTGGTTCATGTTTTATAAGCATTTTTAATTTTATTGCTTAAATCGCATTTTCTCGGCGAGCTGAGCACTTTTTCTGAATTGTGCCGCTCCCGTCACTCTGGTTAGGTTGGCATCGAAAAAAACGCTCTCGGGTGCTTTAGAGTGCCGAGTTTATCACTGCGCATGAAGAAATGACCACCTCCAACGTTTGGTTTATGTTTTATAAGCATTTTTAATTTTATTGCTTAAATCGCATTTTCTCGGCGAGCTGAGCGCTTTTTCTGAATTGTGCCGCTCCCGTCACTCTGGTTAGGTTGGCATCGAAAAAAACGCTCTCGGGTGCTTTAGAGTGCCGAGTTATTCACTGCGCATGAAGAAATGACCACCTCCAACGTTTGGTTTATGTTTAATAAGCATTTTTAATTTTATTGCTTAAATCGCATTTTCTCGGCGAGCTGAGCACTTTTTCTGAATTGTGCCGCTCCCGTCACTCTGGTTAGGTTGGCATCGAAAAAAACGCTCTCGGGTGCTTTAGAGTGCCGAGTTTATTACTGCGCATTAAGAAATGACCACCTCCAACGTTTGGTTTATGTTTTATAAGCATTTTTATTTTTATTGCTTAAATCGCATTTTCTCGGCGAGCTGAGCACTTTTTCTGAATTGTGCCGCTCCCGTCACTCTGGTTAGGTTGGCATCGAAAAAAACGCTCTCGGGTGCTTTAGAGTGCCGAGTTATTCACTGCGCACGAAGAAATGACCACCTCCAACGTTTGGTTTATGTTTTATAAGCATTTTTAATTTTATTGCTTAAATCGCATTTTCTCGGCGAGCTGAGCGCTTTTTCTGAATTGTGCCGCTCCCGTCACTCTGGTTAGGTTGGCATCGAAAAAAAAGCTCTCGGGTGCTTTAGAGTGCCGAGTTTATTACTGCGCATTAAGAAATGACCACCTCCAACGTTTGGTTTATGTTTTATAAGCATTTTTAATTTTATTGCTTAAATCGCATTTTCTCGGCGAGCTGAGCACTTTTTCTGAATTGTGCCGCTCCCGTCACTCTGGTTAGGTTGGCATCGAAAAAAACGCTCTCGGGTGCTTTAGAGTGCCGAGTTTATTACTGCGCATTAAGAAATGACCACCTCCAACGTTTGGTTTATGTTTTATAAGCATTTTTAATTTTATTGCTTAAATCGCATTTTCTCGGCGAGCTGAGCACTTTTTCTGAATTGTGCCGCTCCCGTCACTCTGGTTAGGTTGGCATCGAAAAAAACGCTATCGGGTGCTTTAGAGTGCCGAGTTATTCACTGCGCATGAAGAAATGACCACCTCCAACGTTTGGTTTATGTTTAATAAGCATTTTTAATTTTATTGCTTAAATCGCATTTTCTCGGCGAGCTGAGCACTTTTTCTGAATTGTGCCGCTCCCGTCACTCTGGTTAGGTTGGCATCGAAAAAAACGCTCTCGGGTGCTTTAGAGTGCCGAGTTTATTACTGCGCATTAAGAAATGACCACCTCCAACGTTTGGTTTATGTTTTATAAGCATTTTTAATTTTATTGCTTAAATCGCATTTTCTCGGCGAGCTGAGCACTTTTTCTGAATTGTGCCGCTCCCGTCACTCTGGTTAGGTTGGCATCGAAAAAAACGCTCTCGGGTGCTTTAGAGTGCTGAGTTTATTACTGCGCATTAAGAAATGACCACCTCCAACGTTTGGTTTATGTTTCATAAGCATTTTTAATTTTATTGCTTAAATCGCATTTTCTCGGCGAGCTGAGCACTTTTTCTGAATTGTGCCGCTCCCGTCACTCTGGTTAGGTTGGCATCGAAAAAAACGCTCTCGGGTGCTTTAGAGTGCCGAGTTATTCACTGCGCATGAAGAAATGACCACCTCCAACGTTTGGTTTATGTTTAATAAGCATTTTTAATTTTATTGCTTGAATCGCATTTTCTCGGCGAGCTGAGCACTTTTTCTGAATTGTGCCGCTCCCGTCACTCTGGTTAGGTTGGCATCGAAAAAAACGCTCTCGGGTGCTTTATATTGCCGAGTTTATCACTGCGCATGAAGAAATGACCACCTCCAACGTTTGGTTTATGTTTTATAAGCATTTTTAATTTTATTGCTTAAATCGCATTTTCTCGGCGAGCTGAGCGCTTTTTCTGAATTGTGCCGCTCCCGTCACTCTGGTTAGGTTGGCATCGAAAAAAACGCTCTCGGGAGCTTTAGAGTGCCGAGTTATTCACTGCGCATGAAGAAATGACCACCTCCAACGTTTGGTTTATGTTTAATAAGCATTTTTAATTTTATTGCTTAAATCGCATTTTCTCGGCGAGCTGAGCGCTTTTTCTGAATTGTGCCGCTCCCGTCACTCTGGTTAGGTTGGCATCGAAAAAAACGCTCTCGGGTGCTTTAGAGTGCCGAGTTATTCACTGCGCATGAAGAAATGACCACCTCCAACGTTTGGTTTATGTTTAATAAGCATTTTTAATTTTATTGCTTAAATCGCATTTTCTCGGCGAGCTGAGCATTTTTTCTGAATTGTGCCGCTCCCGTCACTCTGGTTAGGTTGGCATCGAAAAAAACGCTCTCGGGTGCTTTAGAGTGCCGAGTTTATTACTGCGCATTAAGAAATGACCACCTCCAACGTTTGGTTTATGTTTTATAAGCATTTTTAATTTTATTGCTTAAATCGCATTTTCTCGGCGAGCTGAGCACTTTTTCTGAATTGTGCCGCTCCCGTCACTCTGGTTAGGTTGGCATCGAAAAAAACGCTCTCGGGTGCTTTAGAGTGCCGACTTTATCACTGCGCATTAAGAAATGACCACCTCCAACGTTTGGTTTATGTTTTATAAGCATTTTTAATTTTATTGCTTAAATCGCATTTTTTCGGCGAGCTGAGCACTTTTTCTGAATTGTGCCGCTCCCGTCACTCTGGTTAGGTTGGCATCGAAAAAAACGCTCACGGGTGCTTTAGAGTGCCGAGTTATTCACTGCGCATGAAGAAATGACCACCTCCAACGTTTGGTTTATGTTTTATAAGCATTTTTAATTGTATTGCTTAAATCGCATTTTCTCGGCGAGCTGAGCACTTTTTCTGAATTGTGCCGCTCCCGTCACTCTGGTTAGGTTGGCATCGAAAAAAACGCTCTCGGGTGCTTTAGAGTGCCGAGTTTATCACTGCGCATGAAGAAATGACCACCTCCAACGTTTGGTTTATGTTTTATAAGCATTTTTAATTTTATTGCTTAAATCGCATTTTCTCGGCGAGCTGAGCGCTTTTTCTGAATTGTGCCGCTCCCGTCACTCTGGTTAGGTTGGCATCGAAAAAAACGCTCTCGGGTGCTTTAGAGTGCCGAGTTATTCACTGCGCATGAAGAAATGACCACCTCCAACGTTTGGTTTATGTTTAATAAGCATTTTTAATTTTATTGCTTAAATCGCATTTTCTCGGCGAGCTGAGCGCTTTTTCTGAATTGTGCCGCTCCCGTCACTCTGGTTTGGTTGGCATCGAAAAAAACGCTCTCGGGTGCTTTAGAGTGCCGAGTTTATTACTGCGCATTAAGAAATGACCACCTCCAACGTTTGGTTTATGTTTTATAAGCATTTTTAATTTTATTGCTTAAATCGCATTTTCTCGGCGAGCTGAGCACTTTTTCTGAATTGTGCCGCTCCCATCACTCTGGTTAGGTTGGCATCGAAAAAAACGCTCTCGGGTGCTTTAGAGTGCCGAGTTTATTACTGCGCAATAAGAAATGACCACCTCCAACGTTTGGTTTATGTTTTATAAGCATTTTTAGTTTTATTGCTTAAATCGCATTTTCTCGGCGAGCTGAGCACTTTTTCTGAATTGTGCCGCTCCCGTCACTCTGGTTAGGTTGGCATCGAAAAAAACGCTATCGGGTGCTTTAGAGTGCCGAGTTATTCACTGCGCATGAAGAAATGACCACCTCCAACGTTTGGTTTATGTTTAATAAGCATTTTTAATTTTATTGCTTAAATCGCATTTTCTCGGCGAGCTGAGCACTTTTTCTGAATTGTGCCGCTCCCGTCACTCTGGTTAGGTTGGCATCGAAAAAAAACGCTCTCGGGTGCTTTAGAGTGCCGAGTTATTCACTGCGCACGAAGAAATGACCACCTCCAACGTTTGGTTTATGTTTTATAAGCATTTTTAATTTTATTGTTTAAATCGCATTTTCTCGGCGAGCTGAGCGCTTTTTCTGAATTGTGCCGCTCCCGTCACTCTGGTTAGGTTGGCATCGAAAAAAACGCTCTCGGGTGCTTTAGAGTGCCGAGTTATTCACTGCGCATTAAGAAATGACCACCTCCAACGTTTGGTTTATGTTTTATAAGCATTTTTAATTTTATTGCTTAAATCGCACTTTCTCGGCGAGCTGAGCACTTTTTCTGAATTGTGCCGCTCCCGTCACTCTGGTTAGGTTGGCATCGAAAAAAACGCTCTCGGGTGCTTTAGAGTGCCGAGTTATTCACTGCGCATGAAGAAATGACCACCTCCAACGTTTGGTTTATGTTTAATAAGCATTTTTAATTTTATTGCTTGAATCGCATTTTCTCGGCGAGCTGAGCACTTTTTCTGAATTGTGCCGCTCCCGTCACTCTGGTTAGGTTGGCATCGAAAAAAACGCTCTCGGGTGCTTTAGAGTGCCGAGTTTATCACTGCGCACGAAGAAATGACCACCTCCAACGTTTGGTTTATGTTTTATAAGCATTTTTAATTTTATTGCTTAAATCGCATTTTCTCGGCGAGCTGAGCGCTTTTTCTGAATTGTGCCGCTCCCGTCACTCTGGTTAGGTTGGCATCGAAAAAAACGCTCTCGGGTGCTTTAGAGTGCCGAGTTTATTACTGCGCATTAAGAAATGACCACCTCCAACGTTTGGTTTATGTTTTATAAGCATTTTTAATTTTATTGCTTAAATCGCATTTTCTCGGCGAGCTGAGCACTTTTTCTGAATTGTGCCGCTCCCGTCACTCTGGTTAGGTTGGCATCGAAAAAAACGCTCTCGGGTGCTTTAGAGTGCCGAGTTATTCACTGCGCATGAAGAAATGACCACCTCCAACGTTTGGTTTATGTTTTATAAGCATTTTTAATTTTATTGCTTAAATCGCATTTTCTCGGCGAGCTGAGCACTTTTTCTGAATTGTGCCGCTCCCGTCACTCTGGTTAGGTTGGCATCGAAAAAAACGCTCTCGGGTGCTTTAGAGTGCCGAGTTTATCACTGCGCATGAAGAAATGACCACCTCCAACGTTTGGTTTATGTTTTATAAGCATTTTTAATTTTATTGCTTACATCGCATTTTCTCGGCGAGCTGAGCGCTTTTTCTGAATTGTGCCGCTCCCTTCACTCTGGTTAGGTTGGCATCGAAAAAAACGCTCTCGGGTGCTTTAGAGTTCCGAGTTATTCACTGCGCATGAAGAAATGACCACCTCCAACGTTTGGTTTATGTTTAATAAGCATTTTTAATTTTATTGCTTAAATCGCATTTTCTCGGCGAGCTGAGCGCTTTTTCTGAATTGTGCCGCTCCCGTCACTCTGGTTAGGTTGGCATCGAAAAAAACGCTCTCGGGTGCTTTAGAGTGCCGAGTTATTCACTGCGCATGAAGAAATGACCACCTCCAACGTTTGGTTTATGTTTTATAAGCATTTTTAATTTTATTGCTTAAATCGCATTTTCTCGGCGAGCTGAGCACTTTTTCTGAATTGTGCCGCTCCCGTCACTCTGGTAAGGTTGGCATCGAAAAAAACGCTCACGGGTGCTTTAGAGTGCCGAGTTTATTACTGCGCATTAAGAAATGACCACCTCCAACGTTTGGTTTATGTTTTATAAGCATTTTTAATTTTATTGGTTAAATCGCATTTTCTCGGCGAGCTGAGCACTTTTTCTGAATTGTGCCGCTCCCGTCACTCTGGTTAGGTTGGCATCGAAAAAAACGCTCTCGGGTGCTTTAGAGTGCCGAGTTATTCACTGCGCATGAAGAAATGACCACCTCCAACGTTTGGTTTATGTTTTATAAGCATTTTTAAATTTATTGCTTAAATCGCATTTTCTCGGCGAGCTGAGCGCTTTTTCTGAATTGTGCCGCTCCCGTCACTCTGGTTAGGTTGGCATCGAAAAAAACGCTCTCGGGTGCTTTAGAGTGCCGAGTTATTCACTGCGCATGAAGAAATGACCACCTCCAACGTTTGGTTTATGTTTTATAAGCATTTTTAGTTTTATTGCTTAAATCGCATTTTCTCGGCGAGCTGAGCACTTTTTCTGAATTGTGCCGCTCCCGTCACTCTGGTTAGGTTGGCATCGAAAAAAACGCTCTCGGGTGCTGTAGAGTGCCGAGTTTATCACTGCGCATGAAGAAATGACCACCTCCAACGTTTGCTTTATGTTTAATAAGCATTTTTAATTTTATTGCTTAAATCGCATTTTCTCGGCGAGCTGAGCACTTTTTCTGAATTGTGCCGCTCCCGTCACTCTGGTTAGGTTGGCATCGAAAAAAACGCTCTCGGGTGCTTTAGAGTGCCGACTTTATCACTGCGCATGAAGAAATGACCACCTCCAACGTTTGGTTTATGTTTTATAAGCATTTTTAATTTTATTGCTTAAATCGCATTTTCTCGGCGAGCTGAGCACTTTTTCTGAATTGTGCCGCTCCCGTCACTCTGGTTAGGTTGGCATCGAAAAAAACGCTCACGGGGTCTTTAGAGTGCCGAGTTTATTACTGCGCATTAAGAAATGACCACCTCCAACGTTTGGTTTATGTTTTATAAGCATTTTTAATTTTATTGCTTAAATCGCATTTTCTCGGCGAGCTGAGCACTTTTTCTGAATTGTGCCGCTCCCGTCACTCTGGTTAGGTTGGCATCGAAAAAAACGCTCTCGGGTGCTTTAGAGTGCCGAGTTATTCACTGCGCATGAAGAAATGACCACCTCCAACGTTTGGTTTATGTTTTATAAGCATTTTTAATTTTATTGCTTAAATCGCATTTTCTCGGCGAGCTGAGCACTTTTTCTGAATTGTGCCGCTCCCGTCACTCTGGTTAGGTTGGCATCGAAAAAAACGCTCTCGGGTGCTTTAGAGTGCCGAGTTTATCACTGCGCATGAAGAAATGACCACCTCCAACGTTTGATTTATGTTTTATAAGCATTTTTAATTTTATTGCTTAAATCGCATTTTCTCGGCGAGCTGAGCGCTTCTTCTGAATTGTGCCGCTCCCGTCACTCTGGTTAGGTTGGCATCGAAAAAAACGCTCTCGGGTGCTTTAGAGTGCCGAGTTTATTACTGCGCATTAAGAAATGACCACCTCCAACGTTTGGTTTATGTTTTATAAGCATTTTTAATTTTATTGCTTAAATCGCATTTTCTCGGCGAGCTGAGCGCTTTTTCTGAATTGTGCCGCTCGTCACTCTGGTTATAGGTTGGCATCGAAAAAAACGCTCTCGGGTGCTTTAGAGTGCCGAGTTTATTACTGCGCATTAAGAAATGACCACCTCCAACGTTTGGTTTATGTTTTATAAGCATTTTTAATTTTATTGCTTAAATCGCATTTTCTCGGCGAGCTGAGCACTTTTTCTGAATTGTGCCGCTCCCGTCACTCTGGTTAGGTTGGCATCGAAAAAAACGCTCTCGGGTGCTTTAGAGTGCCGAGTTATTCACTGCGCATGAAGAAATGACCACCTCCAACGTTTGGTTTATGTTTTATAAGCATTTTTAATTTTATTGCTTAAATCGCATTTTCTCGGCGAGCTGAGAAATTTTTCTGAATTGTGCCGCTCCCGTCACTCTGGTTAGGTTGGCATCGAAAAAAACGCTCTCGGGTGCTTTAAAGTGCCGAGTTTATCACTGCGCATGAAGAAATGACCACCTCCAACGTTTGGTTTATGTTTTATAAGCATTTTTAATTTTATTGCTTCAATCGCATTTTCTCGGCGAGCTGAGCGCTTTTTCTGAATTGTGCCGCTCCCGTCACTCTGGTTAGGTTGGCATCGAAAAAAACGCTCTCGGGTGCTTTAGAGTGCCGAGTTTATCACTGCGCATGAAGAAATGACCACCTCCAACGTTTGGTTTATGTTTTATAAGCATTTTTAATTTTATTGCTTAAATCGCATTTTCTCGGCGAGCTGAGCGCTTTTTCTGAATTGTGCCGCTCCCGTCACTCTGGTTAGGTTGGCATCGAAAAAAACGCTATCGGGTGCTTTAGAGTGCCGAGTTATTCACTGCGCATGAAGAAATGACCACCTCCAACGTTTGGTTTATGTTTAATAAGTATTTTTAATTTAAATTGCTTAAATCGCATTTTCTCGGCGAGCTGAGCACTTTTTCTGAATTCTGCCGCTCCCGTCACTCTGGTTAGGTTGGCATCGAAAAAAACGCTCTCGGGTGCTTTAGAGTGCCGAGTTTATTACTGCGCATTAAGAAATGACCACCTCCAACGTTTGGTTTATGTTTTATAAGCATTTTTAATTTTATTGCTTAAATCGCATTTTCTCGGCGAGCTGAGCGCTTTTTCTGAATTGTGCCGCTCCCGTCACTCTGGTTAGGTTGGCATCGAAAAAAACGCTCTCGGGTGCTTTAGAGTGCCGAGTTTATTACTGCGCATTAAGAAATGACCACCTCCAACGTTTGGTTTATGTTTTATAAGCATTTTTGATTTTATTGCTTAAATCGCATTTTCTCGGCGAGCTGAGCACTTTTTCTGAATTGTGCCGCTCCCGTCACTCTGGGTAGGTTGGCATCGAAAAAAACGCTCTCGGGTGCTTTAGAGTGCCGAGTTTATTACTGCGCATTAAGAAATGACCACCTCCAACGTTTGGTTTATGTTTTATAAGCATTTTTAATTTTATTGCTTAAATCGCATTTTCTCGGCGAGCTGAGCACTTTTTCTGAATTGTGCCGCTCCCGTCACTCTGGTTAGGTTGGCATCGAAAAAAACGCTCACGGGTGCTTTAGAGTGCCGAGTTTATTACTGCGCATTAAGAAATGACCACCTCCAACGTTTGGTTTATGTTTTATAAGCATTTTTAATTTTATTGCTTAAATCGCATTTTCTCGGCGAGCTGAGCACTTTTTCTGAATTGTGCTGCTCCCGTCACTCTGGTTAGGTTGGCATCGAAAAAAACGCTCTCGGGTGCTTTAGAGTGCCGAGTTATTCACTGCGCATGAAGAAATGAACACCTGCAACGTTTGGTTTATGTTTTATAAGCATTTTTAATTTTATTGCTTAAATCGCATTTTCTCGGCGAGCTGAGCACTTTTTCTGAATTGTGCCGCTCCCGTCACTCTGGTTAGGTTGGCATCGAAAAAAACGCTCTCGGGTGCTTTAGAGTGCCGAGTTTATCATTGCGCATGAAGAAATGACCACCTCCAACGTTTGGTTTATGTTTTATAAGCATTTTTAATTTTATTGCTTAAATCGCATTTTCTCGGCGAGCTGAGCGCTTTTTCTGAATTGTGCCGCTCCCGTCACTCTGGTTAGGTTGGCATCGAAAAAAACGCTCTCGGGTGCTTTAGAGTGCCGAGTTTATCACTGCGCATGAAGAAATGACCACCTCCAACGTTTGGTTTATGTTTTATAAGCATTTTTAATTTTATTGCTTAAATCGCATTTTCTCGGCGAGCTGAGCGCTTTTTCTGAATTGTGCCGCTCCCGTAACTCTGGTTAGGTTGGCATCGAAAAAAACGCTCTCGGGTGCTTTAGAGTGCCGAGTTTATCACTGCGCATGAAGAAATGACCACTTCCAACGTTTGGTTTATGTTTTATAAGCATTTTTAATTTTATTGCTTAAATCGCATTTTCTCGGCGAGCTGAGCACTTTTTCTGAATTGTGCCGCTCCCGTCACTCTGGTTAGGTTGGCATCGAAAAAAACGCTCTCGGGTGTTTAGAGTGCCGAGTTTATTACTGCGCATTAAGAAATAACCACCTCCAACGATTGGTTTATGTTTTATAAGCATTTTTAATTTTATTGCTTAAATCGCATTTTCTCGGCGAGCTGAGCACTTTTCCTGAATTGTGCCGCTCCCGTCAATCTGGTTAGGTTGGCATCGAAAAAAACGCTCTCGGGTGCTTTAGAGTGCCGAGTTTATTACTGCGCATTAAGAAATGACCACCTCCAACGTTTGGTTTATGTTTTATAAGCATTTTTAATTTTATTGCTTAAATCGCATTTTCTCGGCAAGCTGAGCACTTTTTCTGAATTGTGCCGCTCCCGTCACTCTGGTTAGGTTGGCATCGAAAAAAACGCTCTCGGGTGCTTTAGAGTGCCGAGTTATTCACTGCGCATGAAGAAATGACCACCTCCAACGTTTGGTTTATGTTTTATAAGCATTTTTAATTTTATTGCTTAAATCGCATTTTCTCGGCGAGCTGAGCACTTTTTCTGAATTGTGCCACTCCCGTCACTCTGGTTAGGTTGGCATCGAAAAAAACGCTCTCGGGTGCTTTAGAGTGCCGAGTTTATCACTGCGCATGAAGAAATGACCACCTCCAACGTTTGGTTTATGTTTTATAAGCATTTTTAATTTTATTGCTTAAATCGCATTTTCTCGGCGAGCTGAGCGCTTTTTCTGAATTGTGCCGCTCCCGTCACTCTGGTTAGGTTGGCATCGAAAAAAACGCTCTCGGGTGCTTTAGAGTGCCGAGTTATTCACTGCGCATGAAGAAATGACCACCTCCAACGTTTGGTTTATGTTTAATAAGCATTTTTAATTTTATTGCTTAAATCGCATTTTCTCGGCGAGCTGAGCGCTTTTTCTGAATTGTGCCGCTCCCGTCACTCTGGTTAGGTTGGCATCGAAAAAAACGCTCTCGGGTGCTTTAGAGTGCCGAGTTATTCACTGCGCATGAAGAAATGACCAGCTCCAACGTTTGGTTTATGTTTAATAAGCATTTTTATTTTTATTGCTTAAATCGCATTTTCTCGGCGAGCTGAGCACTTTTTCTGAATTGTGCCGCTCCCGTCACTCTGGTTAGGTTGGCATCGAAAAAAACGCTCTCGGGTGCTTTAGAGTGCCGAGTTTATTACTGCGCATTAAGAAATGACCACCTCCAACGTTTGGTTTATGTTTTATAAGCATTTTTAATTTTATTGCTTAAATCGCATTTTCTCGGCGAGCTGAGCACTTTTTCTGAATTGTGCCGCTCCCGTCACTCTGGTTAGGTTGGCATCGAAAAAAACGCTCTCGGGTGCTTTAGAGTGCCGAGTTATTCACTGCGCACGAAGAAATGACCACCTCCAACGTTTGGTTTATGTTTTATAAGCATTTTTAATTTTATTGCTTAAATCGCATTTTCTCGGCGAGCTGAGCGCTTTTTCTGAATTGTGCCTCTCCCGTCACTCTGGTTAGGTTGGCATCGAAAAAAACGCTCTCGGGTGCTTTAGAGTGCCGAGTTATTCACTGCGCATGAAGAAATGACCACCTCCAACGTTTGGTTTATGTTTAATAAGCATTTTTAATTTTATTGCTTAAATCGCATTTTCTCGGCGAGCTGAGCGCTTTTTCTGAATTGTGCCGCTCCCGTCACTCTGGTTAGGTTGGCATCGAAAAAAACGCTCTCGGGTGCTTTAGAGTGCCGAGTTATTCACTGCGCATGAAGAAATGACAACCTCCAACGTTTGGTTTATGTTTATTAAGCATTTTTAATTTTATTGCTTAAATCGCATTTTCTCGGCGAGCTGAGCACTTTTTCTGAATTCTGCCGCTCCCGTCACTCTGGTTAGGTTGGCATCGAAAAAAACGCTCTCGGGTGCTTTAGAGTGCCGAGTTTATTACTGCGCATTAAGAAATGACCACCTCCAACGTTTGGTTTATGTTTTATAAGCATTTTTAATTTTCTTGCTTAAATCGCATTTTCTCGGCGAGCTGAGCGCTTTTTCTGAATTGTGCCGCTCCCGTCACTCTGGTTAGGTTGGCATCGAAAAAAACGCTCTCGGGTGCTTTAGAGTGCCGAGTTTATTACTGCGCATTAAGAAATGACCACCTCCAACGTTTGGTTTATGTTTTATAAGCATTTTTAATTTTATTGCTTAAATCGCATTTTCTCGGCGAGCTGAGCGCTTTTTCTGAATTGTGCCGCTCCCGTCACTCTGGTTAGGTTGGCATCGAAAAAAACGCTCTCGGGTGCTTTAGAGTGCCGAGTTTATCACTGCGCATGAAGAAATGACCACATCCAACGTTTGGTTTATGTTTTATAAGCATTTTTAATTTTATTGCTTAAATCGCATTTTCTCGGCGAGCTGAGCGCTTTTTCTGAATTGTGCCGCTCCCGTAACTCTGGTTAGGTTGGCATCGAAAAAAACACTCTCGGGTGCTTTAGAGTGCCGAGTTTATCACTGCGCATGAAGAAATGACCACTTCCAACGTTTGGTTTATGTTTTATAAGCATTTTTAATTTTATTGCTTAAATCGCATTTTCTCGGCGAGCTGAGCACTTTTTCTGAATTGTGCCGCTCCCGTCACTCTGGTTAGGTTGGCATAGAAAAAAACGCTCTCGGGTGCTTTAGAGTGCCGAGTTTATTACTGCGCATTAAGAAATGACCACCTCCAACGTTTGGTTTATGTTTTATAAGCATTTTTAATTTTATTGCTTAAATCGCATTTTCTCGGCGAGCTGAGCACTTTTTCTGAATTGTGCCGCTCCCGTCACTCTGGTTAGGTTGGCATCGAAAAAAACGCTCTCGGGTGCTTTAGAGTGCCGAGTTATTCACTGCGCATGAAGAAATGACCACCTCCAACGTTTGGTTTATGTTTAATAAGCATTTTTAGTTTTATTGCTTAAATCGCATTTTCTCGGCGAGCTGAGCACTTTTTCTGAATTGTGCCGCTCCCGTCACTCTGGTTAGGTTGGCATCGAAAAAAACGCTCTCGGGTGCTTTAGAGTGCCGAGTTTATTACTGCGCATTAAGAAATGACCACCTCCAACGTTTGGTTTATGTTTTATAAGCATTTTTAATTTTATTGCTTAAATCGCATTTTCTCGGCGAGCTGAGCACTTTTTCTGAATTGTGCCGCTCCCGTCACTCTGGTTAGGTTGGCATCGAAAAAAACGCTCTCGGGTGCTTTAGAGTGCCGAGTTTATTACTGCGCATTAAGAAATGACCACCTCCAACGTTTGGTTTATGTTTTATAAGCATTTTTAATTTTATTGCTTAAATCGCATTTTCTCGGCGAGCTGAGCACTTTTTCTGAATTGTGCCGCTCCCGTCACTCTGGTTAGGTTGGCATCGAAAAAAACGCTGTCGGGTGCTTTAGAGTGCCGAGTTTATCACTGCGCATGAAGAAATGACCACCTCCAACGTTTGGTTTATGTTTTATAAGCATTTTTAATTTTATTGCTTAAATCGCATTTTCTCGGCGAGCTGAGCGCTTTTTCTGAATTGTGCCGCTCCCGTCACTCTGGTTAGGTTGGCATCGAAAAAAACGCTCTCGGGTGCTTTAGAGTGCCGAGTTTATCACTGCGCATGAAGAAATGACCACCTCCAACGTTTGGTTTATGTTTTATAAGCATTTTTAATTTTATTGCTTAAATCGCATTTTCTCGGCGAGCTGAGCGCTTTTTCTGAATTGTGCCGCTCCCGTAACTCGGGTTAGGTTGGCATCGAAAAAAACGCTCTCGGGTGCTTTAGAGTGCCGAGTTTATCACTGCGCATGAAGAAATGACCACTTCCAACGTTTGGTTTATGTTTTATAAGCATTTTTAATTTTATTGCTTAAATCGCATTTTCTCGGCGAGCTGAGCACTTTTTCTGAATTGTGCCGCTCCCGTCACTCTGGTTAGGTTGGCATCGAAAAAAACGCTCTCGGGTGCTTTAGAGTGCCGAGTTTATTACTGCGCATTAAGAAATGACCACCTCCAACGTTTGGTTTATGTTTTATAAGCATTTTTAATTTTATTGCTTAAATCGCATTTTCTCGGCGAGCTGAGCACTTTTTCTGAATTGTGCCGCTCCCGTCACTCTGGTTAGGTTGGCATCGAAAAAAACGCTCTCGGGTGCTTTAGAGTGCCGAGTTATTCACTGCGCATGAAGAAATGACCACCTCCAACGTTTGGTTTATGTTTTAATTTTATTGCTTAAATCGCATTTTCTCGGCGAGCTGAGCACTTTTTCTGAATTTTGCCGCTCCCGTCACTCTGGTTAGGTTGGCATCGAAAAAAACGCTCTCGGGTGCTTTAGAGTGCCGAGTTTATCACTGCGCATGAAGAAATTACCACCTCCAACGTTTGGTTTATGTTTTATAAGCATTTTTAATTTTATTGCTTAAATCGCATTTTCTCGGCGAGCTGAGCGCTTTTTCTGAATTGTGCGGCTCCCGTCACTCTGGTTAGGTTGGCATCGAAAAAAACGCTCTCGGGTGCTTTAGAGTGCCGAGTTATTCACTGCGCATGAAGAAATGACCACCTCCAACGTTTGGTTTATGTTTAATAAGCATTTTTAATTTTATTGCTTAAATCGCATTTTCTCGGCGAGCTGAGCGCTTTTTCTGAATTGTGCCGCTCCCGTCACTCTGGTTAGGTTGGCATCGAAAAAAACGCTCTCGGGTGCTTTAGAGTGCCGAGTTATTCACTGCGCATGAAGAAATGACCACCTCCAACGTTTGGTTTATGTTTAATAAGCATTTTTAATTTTATTGCTTAAATCGCATTTTCTCGGCGAGCTGAGCACTTTTTCTGAATTGTGCCGCTCCCATTCACTCTGGTTAGGTTGGCATCGAAAAAAACGCTCTCGGGTGCATGCTTTAGAGTGCCGAGTTTATTACTGCGCATTAAGAAATGACCACCTCCAACGTTTGGTTTATGTTTTATAAGCATTTTTAATTTTATTGCTTAAATCGCATTTTCTCGGCGAGCTGAGCACTTTTTCTGAATTGTGCCGCTCCCGTCACTCTGGTTAGGTTGGCATCGAAAAAAACGCTCTCGGGTGCTTTAGAGTGCCGAGTTATTCACTGCGCACGAAGAAATGACCACCTCCAACGTTTGGTTTATGTTTTATAAGCATTTTTAATTTTATTGCTTAAATCGCATTTTCTCGGCGAGCTGAGCGCTTTTTCTGAATTGTGCCGCTCCCGTCACTCTGGTTAGGTTGGCATCGAAAAAAACGCTCTCGGGTGCTTTAGAGTGCCGAGTTTATTACTGCGCATTAAGAAATGACCACCTCCAACGTTTGGTTTATGTTTTATAAGCATTTTTAATTTTATTGCTTAAATCGCATTTTCTCGGCGAGCTGAGCACTTTTTCTGAATTGTGCCGCTCCCGTCACTCTGGTTAGGTTGGCATCGAAAAAAACGCTCTCGGGTGCTTTAGAGTGCCGAGTTTATTACTGCGCATTAAGAAATGACCACCTCCAACGTTTGGTTTATGTTTTATAAGCATTTTTAATTTTATTGCTTAAATCGCATTTTCTCGGCGAGCTGAGCACTTTTTCTGAATTGTGCCGCTCCCAACACTCTGGTTAGGTTGGCATCGAAAAAAACGCTCTCGGGTGCTTTAGAGTGCCGAGTTTATTACTGCGCATTAAGAAATGACCACCTCCAACGTTTGGTTTATGTTTTATAAGCATTTTTTGTTTTATTGCTTAAATCGCATTTTCTCGGCGAGCTGAGCACTTTTTCTGAATTGTGCCGCTCCCGTCACTCTGGTTAGGTTGGCATCGAAAAAAACGCTCTCGGGTGCTTTAGAGTGCCGAGTTTATTACTGCGCATTAAGAAATGACCACCTCCAACGTTTGGTTTATGTTTTATAAGCATTTTTAATTTTATTGCTTAAATCGCATTTTCTCGGCGAGCTGAGCACTTTTTCTGAATTGTGCCGCTCCCGTCACTCTGGTTAGGTTGGCATCGAAAAAAACGCTATCGGGTGCTTTAGAGTGCCGAGTTATTCACTGCGCATGAAGAAATGACCACCTCCAACGTTTGGTTTATGTTTAATAAGCATTTTTAATTTTATTGCTTAAATCGCATTTTCTCGGCGAGCTTAGCACTTTTTCTGAATTGTGCCGCTCCCGTCACTCTGGTTAGGTTGGCATCGAAAAAAACGCTCTCGGGTGCTTTAGAGTGCCGAGTTATTCACTGCGCATTAAGAAATGACCACCTCCAACGTTTGGTTTATGTCTTATAAGCATTTTTAATTTTATTGCTTAAATCGCAATTTCTCGGCGAGCTGAGCACTTTTTCTGAATTGTGCCGCTCCTGTCACTCTGGTTAGGTTGGCATCGAAAAAAACGCTCTCGGGTGCTTTAGAGTGCCGAGTTTATCACTGCGCATGAAGAAATGACCACCTCCAACGTTTGGTTTATGTTTTATAAGCATTTTTAATTTTATTGCTTAAATCGCATTTTCTCGGCGAGCTGAGCGCTTTTTCTGAATTGTGCCGCTCCCGTCACTCTGGTTAGGTTGGCATCGAAAAAAACGCTCTCGGGTGCTTTAGAGTGCCGAGTTTATTACTGGGCATTAAGAAATGACCACCTCCAACGTTTGGTTTATGTTTTATAAGCATTTTTAATTTTATTGCTTAAATCGCATTTTCTCGGCGAGCTGAGCACTTTTTCTGAATTGTGCCGCTCCCGTCACTCTGGTTAGGTTGGCATCGAAAAAAACGCTCTCGGGTGCTTTAGAGTGCCGAGTTTATCACTGCGCATGAAGAAATGACCACCTCCAACGTTTGGTTTATGTTTTATAAGCATTTTTAATTTTATTGCTTAAATCGCATTTTCTCGGCGAGCTGAGCGCTTTTTCTGAATTGTGCCGCTCCCGTCACTCTGGTTAGGTTGGCATCGAAAAAAACGCTCTCGGGTGCTTTAGAGTGCCGAGTTATTCACTGCGCATGAAGAAATGACCACCTCCAACGTTTGGTTTATGTTTTATAAGCATTTTTAATTTTATTGCTTAAATCGCATTTTCTCGGCGAGCTGAGCACTTTTTCTGAATTGTGCCGCTCCCGTCACTCTGGTTAGGTTGGCATCGAAAAAAACGCTCTCGGGTGCTTTAGAGTGCCGAGTTTATCACTGCGCATGAAGAAATGACCACCTCCAACGTTTGGTTTATGTTTTATAAGCATTTTTAATTTTATTGCTTAAATCGCATTTTCTCGGCGAGCTGAGCGCTTTTTCTGAATTGTGCCGCTCCCGTCACTCTGGTTAGGTTGGCATCGAAAAAAACGCTCTCGGGTGCTTTAGAGTGCCGAGTTTATCACTGCGCATGAAGAAATGACCACCTCCAACGTTTGGTTTATGTTTTATAAGCATTTTTAATTTTATTGCTTAAATCGCATTTTCTCGGCGAGCTGAGCGCTTTTTCTGAATTGTGCCGCTCCCGTAACTCTGGTTAGGTTGGCATCGAAAAAAACGCTCTCGGGTGCTTTAGAGTGCCGAGTTTATCACTGCGCATGAAGAAATGACCACTTCCAACGTTTGGTTTATGTTTTATAAGCATTTTTAATTTTATTGCTTAAATCGCATTTTCTCGGCGAGCTGAGCACTTTTCCTGAATTGTGCCGCTCCCGTCAATCTGGTTAGGTTGGCATCGAAAAAAACGCTCTCGGGTGCTTTAGAGTGCCGAGTTTATTACTGCGCATTAAGAAATGACCACCTCCAACGTTTGGTTTATGTTTTATAAGCATTTTTAATTTTATTGCTTAAATCGCATTTTCTCGGCGAGCTGAGCACTTTTTCTGAATTGTGCCGCTCCCGTCACTCTGGTTAGGTTGGCATCGAAAAAAACGCTCTCGGGTGCTTTAGAGTGCCGAGTTATTCACTGCGCATGAAGAAATGACCACCTCCAACGTTTGGTTTATGTTTTATAAGCATTTTTAATTTTATTGCTTAAATCGCATTTTCTCGGCGAGCTGAGCACTTTTTCTGAATTGTGCCACTCCCGTCACTCTGGTTAGGTTGGCATCGAAAAAAACGCTCTCGGGTGCTTTAGAGTGCCGAGTTTATCACTGCGCATGAAGAAATGACCACCTCCAACGTTTGGTTTATGTTTTATAAGCATTTTTAATTTTATTGCTTAAATCGCATTTTCTCGGCGAGCTGAGCGCTTTTTCTGAATTGTGCCGCTCCCGTCACTCTGGTTAGGTTGGCATCGAAAAAAACGCTCTCGGGTGCTTTAGAGTGCCGAGTTATTCACTGCGCATGAAGAAATGACCACCTCCAACGTTTGGTTTATGTTTAATAAGCATTTTTAATTTTATTGCTTAAATCGCATTTTCTCGGCGAGCTGAGCGCTTTTTCTGAATTGTGCCGCTCCCGTCACTCTGGTTAGGTTGGCATCGAAAAAAACGCTCTCGGGTGCTTTAGAGTGCCGAGTTATTCACTGCGCATGAAGAAATGACCAGCTCCAACGTTTGGTTTATGTTTAATAAGCATTTTTAATTTTATTGCTTAAATCGCATTTTCTCGGCGAGCTGAGCACTTTTTCTGAATTGTGCCGCTCCCGTCACTCTGGTTAGGTTGGCATCGAAAAAAACGCTCTCGGGTGCTTTAGAGTGCCGAGTTTATTACTGCGCATTAAGAAATGACCACCTCCAACGTTTGGTTTATGTTTTATAAGCATTTTTAATTTTATTGCTTAAATCGCATTTTCTCGGCGAGCTGAGCACTTTTTCTGAATTGTGCCGCTCCCGTCACTCTGGTTAGGTTGGCATCGAAAAAAACGCTCTCGGGTGCTTTAGAGTGCCGAGTTATTCACTGCGCACGAAGAAATGACCACCTCCAACGTTTGGTTTATGTTTTATAAGCATTTTTAATTTTATTGCTTAAATCGCATTTTCTCGGCGAGCTGAGCGCTTTTTCTGAATTGTGCCTCTCCCGTCACTCTGGTTAGGTTGGCATCGAAAAAAACGCTCTCGGGTGCTTTAGAGTGCCGAGTTATTCACTGCGCATGAAGAAATGACCACCTCCAACGTTTGGTTTATGTTTAATAAGCATTTTTAATTTTATTGCTTAAATCGCATTTTCTCGGCGAGCTGAGCGCTTTTTCTGAATTGTGCCGCTCCCGTCACTCTGGTTAGGTTGGCATCGAAAAAAACGCTCTCGGGTGCTTTAGAGTGCCGAGTTATTCACTGCGCATGAAGAAATGACAACCTCCAACGTTTGGTTTATGTTTATTAAGCATTTTTAATTTTATTGCTTAAATCGCATTTTCTCGGCGAGCTGAGCACTTTTTCTGAATTCTGCCGCTCCCGTCACTCTGGTTAGGTTGGCATCGAAAAAAACGCTCTCGGGTGCTTTAGAGTGCCGAGTTTATTACTGCGCATTAAGAAATGACCACCTCCAACGTTTGGTTTATGTTTTATAAGCATTTTTAATTTTCTTGCTTAAATCGCATTTTCTCGGCGAGCTGAGCGCTTTTTCTGAATTGTGCCGCTCCCGTCACTCTGGTTAGGTTGGCATCGAAAAAAACGCTCTCGGGTGCTTTAGAGTGCCGAGTTTATTACTGCGCATTAAGAAATGACCACCTCCAACGTTTGGTTTATGTTTTATAAGCATTTTTAATTTTATTGCTTAAATCGCATTTTCTCGGCGAGCTGAGCGCTTTTTCTGAATTGTGCCGCTCCCGTCACTCTGGTTAGGTTGGCATCGAAAAAAACGCTCTCGGGTGCTTTAGAGTGCCGAGTTTATCACTGCGCATGAAGAAATGACCACATCCAACGTTTGGTTTATGTTTTATAAGCATTTTTAATTTTATTGCTTAAATCGCATTTTCTCGGCGAGCTGAGCGCTTTTTCTGAATTGTGCCGCTCCCGTAACTCTGGTTAGGTTGGCATCGAAAAAAACACTCTCGGGTGCTTTAGAGTGCCGAGTTTATCACTGCGCATGAAGAAATGACCACTTCCAACGTTTGGTTTATGTTTTATAAGCATTTTTAATTTTAGTGCTTAAATCGCATTTTCTCGGCGAGCTGAGCACTTTTTCTGAATTGTGCCGCTCCCGTCACTCTGGTTAGGTTGGCATAGAAAAAAACGCTCTCGGGTGCTTTAGAGTGCCGAGTTTATTACTGCGCATTAAGAAATGACCACCTCCAACGTTTGGTTTATGTTTTATAAGCATTTTTAATTTTATTGCTTAAATCGCATTTTCTCGGCGAGCTGAGCACTTTTTCTGAATTGTGCCGCTCCCGTCACTCTGGTTAGGTTGGCATCGAAAAAAACGCTCTCGGGTGCTTTAGAGTGCCGAGTTATTCACTGCGCATGAAGAAATGACCACCTCCAACGTTTGGTTTATGTTTAATAAGCATTTTTAGTTTTATTGCTTAAATCGCATTTTCTCGGCGAGCTGAGCACTTTTTCTGAATTGTGCCGCTCCCGTCACTCTGGTTAGGTTGGCATCGAAAAAAACGCTCTCGGGTGCTTTAGAGTGCCGAGTTTATTACTGCGCATTAAGAAATGACCACCTCCAACGTTTGGTTTATGTTTTATAAGCATTTTTAATTTTATTGCTTAAATCGCATTTTCTCGGCGAGCTGAGCACTTTTTCTGAATTGTGCCGCTCCCGTCACTCTGGTTAGGTTGGCATCGAAAAAAACGCTCTCGGGTGCTTTAGAGTGCCGAGTTATTCACTGCGCATGAAGAAATGACCACCTCCAACGTTTGGTTTATGTTTAATAAGCATTTTTAATTTTATTGCTTGAATCGCATTTTCTCGGCGAGCTGAGCACTTTTTCTGAATTGTGCCGCTCCCGTCACTCTGGTTAGGTTGGCATAAAAAAAAACGCTCTCGGGTGCTTTAGAGTGCCGAGTTTATCACTGCGCATGAAGAAATGACCACCTCCAACGTTTGGTTTATGTTTTATAAGCATTTTTAATTTTATTGCTTAAATCGCATTTTCTCGGCGAGCTGAGCACTTTTTCTGAATTGTGCCGCTCCCGTCACTCTGGTTAGGTTGGCATCGAAAAAAACGCTCTCGGGTGCTTTAGAGTGCCGAGTTTATTACTGCGCATGAAGAAATGACCACCTCCAACGTTTGGTTTATGTTTTATAAGCATTTTTAATTTTATTGCTTAAATCGCATTTTCTCGGCGAGCTGAGCACTTTTTCTGAATTGTGCCGCTCCCGTCACTCTGGTTAGGTTGGCATCGAAAAAAACGCTCTCGGGTGCTTTAGAGTGCCGAGTTTATCACTGCGCATGAAGAAATGACCACCTCCAACGTTTGGTTTATGTTTAATAAGCATTTTTAATTTTATTGCTTAAATCGCATTTTCTCGGCGAGCTGAGCACTTTTTCTGAATTGTGCCGCTCCCGTCACTCTGGTTAGGTTGGCATCGAAAAAAACGCTCTCGGGTGCTTTAGAGTGCCGAGTTTATTACTGCGCATTAAGAAATGACCACCTCCAACGTTTGGTTTATGTTTTATAAGCATTTTTAATTTTATTGCTTAAATCGCATTTTCTCGGCGAGCTGAGCACTTTTTCTGAATTGTGCCGCTCCCGTCACTCTGGTTAGGTTGGCATCGAAAAAAACGCTCTCGGGTGCTTTAGAGTGCCGAGTTATTCACTGCGCATGAAGAAATGACCACCTCCAACGTTTGGTTTATGTTTAATAAGCATTTTTAATTTTATTGCTTAAATCGCATTTTCTCGGCGAGCTGAGCGCTTTTTCTGAATTGTGCCGCTCCCGTCACTCTGGTTAGGTTGGCATCGAAAAAAACGCTCTCGGGTGCTTTAGAGTGCCGAGTTTATCACTGCGCATGAAGAAATGACCACCTCCAACGTTTGTTTTATGTTTTATAAGCATTTTTAATTTTATTGCTTAAATCGCATTTTCTCGGCGAGCTGAGCACTTTTTCTGAATTGTGCCGCTCCCGTCACTCTGGTTAGGTTGGCATCGAAAAAAACGCTCTCGGGTGCTTTAGAGTGCCGAGTTTATTACTGCGCATTAAGAAATGACCACCTCCAACGTTTGGTTTATGTTTTATAAGCATTTTTAATTTTATTGCTTAAATCGCATTTTCTCGGCGAGCTGAGCACTTTTTCTGAATTGTGCCGCTCCCGTCACTCTGGTTAGGTTGGCATCGAAAAAAACGCTCTCGGGTGCTTTAGAGTGCCGAGTTTATCACTGCGCATGAAGAAATGACCACCTCCAACGTTTGGTTTATGTTTAATAAGCATTTTTAATTTTATTGCTTAAATCGCATTTTCTCGGCGAGCTGAGCACTTTTTCTGAATTGTGCCGCTCCCGTCACTCTGGTTAGGTTGGCATCGAAAAAAACGCTCTCGGGTGCTTTAGAGTGCCGAGTTTATTACTGCGCATTAAGAAATGACCACCTCCAACGTTTGGTTTATGTTTTATAAGCATTTTTAATTTTATTGCTTAAATCGCATTTTCTCGGCGAGCTGAGCACTTTTTCTGAATTGTGCCGCTCCCGTCACTCTGGTTAGGTTGGCATCGAAAAAAACGCTCTCGGGTGCTTTAGAGTGCCGAGTTATTCACTGCGCATGAAGAAATGACCACCTCCAACGTTTGGTTTATGTTTAATAAGCATTTTTAATTTTATTGCTTAAATCGCATTTTCTCGGCGAGCTGAGCACTTTTTCTGAATTGTGCCGCTCCCGTCACTCTGGTTAGGTTGGCATCGAAAAAAACGCTCTCGGGTGCTTTAGAGTGCCGAGTTTATCACTGCGCATGAAGAAATGACCACCTCCAACGTTTGGTTTATGTTTTATAAGCATTTTTAATTTTATTGCTTAAATCGCATTTTCTCGGCGAGCTGAGCACTTTTTCTGAATTGTGCCGCTCCCGTCACTCTGGTTAGGTTGGCATCGAAAAAAACGCTCACGGGTGCTTTAGAGTGCCGAGTTTATTACTGCGCATTAAGAAATGACCACCTCCAACGTTTGGTTTATGTTTTATAAGCATTTTTAATTGTATTGCTTAAATCGCATTTTCTCGGCGAGCTGAGCACTTTTTCTGAATTGTGCCGCTCCCGTCACTCTGGTTAGGTTGGCATCGAAAAAAACGCTCTCGGGTGCTTTAGAGTGCCGAGTTATTCACTGCGCATGAAGAAATGACCACCTCCAACGTTTGGTTTATGTTTTATAAGCATTTTTAATTTTATTGCTTAAATCGCATTTTCTCGGCGAGCTGAGCACTTTTTCTGAATTGTGCCGCTCCCGTCACTCTGGTTAGGTTGGCATCGAAAAAAACGCTCTCGGGTGCTTTAGAGTGCCGAGTTATTCACTGCGCATGAAGAAATGACCACCTCCAACGTTTGGTTTATGTTTTATAAGCATTTTTAATTTTATTGCTTAAATCGCATTTTCTCGGCGAGCTGAGCGCTTTTTCTGAATTGTGCCGCTCCCGTCACTCTGGTTAGGTTGGCATCGAAAAAAACGCTCACGGGTGCTTTAGAGTGCCGAGTTTATTACTGCGCATTAAGAAATGACCACCTCCAACATTTGGTTTATGTTTTATAAGCATTTTTAATTTTATTGCCTAAATCGCATTTTCTCGGCGAGCTGAGCACTTTTTCTGAATTGTGCCGCTCCCGTCACTCTGGTTAGGTTGGCATCGAAAAAAACGCTCTCGGGTGCTTTAGAGTGCCGAGTTTATTACTGCGCATTAAGAAATGACCACCTCCAACGTTTGGTTTATGTTTTATAAGCATTTTTAATTTTATTGCTTAAATCGCATTTTCTCGGCGAGCTGAGCACTTTTTCTGAATTGTGCCGCTCCCGTCACTCTGGTTAGGTTGGCATCGAAAAAAACGCTCTCGGGTGCTTTAGAGTGCCGAGTTATTCACTGTGCATGAAGAAATGACCACCTCCAACGTTTGGTTTATGTTTAATAAGCATTTTTAATTTTATTGCTTGAATCGCATTTTCTCGGCGAGCTGAGCACTTTTTCTGAATTGTGCCGCTCCCGTCACTCTGGTTAGGTTGGCATCGAAAAAAACGCTCTCGGGTGCTTTAGAGTGCCGAGTTTATCACTGCGCATGAAGAAATGACCACCTCCAACGTTTGGTTTATGTTTTATAAGCATTTTTAATTTTATTGCTTAAATCGCATTTTCTCGGCGAGCAGAGCGCTTTTTCTGAATTGTGCCGCTCCCGTCACTCTGGTTAGGTTGGCATCGAAAAAAACGCTCTCGGGTGCTTTAGAGTGCCGAGTTTATCACTGCGCATGAAGAAATGACCACCTCCAACGTTTGGTTTATGTTTTATAAGCATTTTTAATTTTATTGCTTAAATCGCATTTTCTCGGCGAGCTGAGCACTTTTTCTGAATTGTGCCGCTCCCGTCACTCTGGTTAGGTTGGCATCGAAAAAAACGCTCTCGGGTGCTTTAGAGTGCCGAGTTTATCACTGCGCATGAAGAAATGACCACCTCCAACGTTTGGTTTATGTTTTATAAGCATTTTTAAATTTATTGCTTAAATCGCATTTTCTCGGCGAGCTGAGCGCTTTTTCTGAATTGTGCCGCTCCCGTCACTCTGGTTAGGTTGGCATCGAAAAAAACGCTCTCGGGTGCTTTAGAGTGCCGAGTTATTCACTGCGCATGAAGAAATGACCACCTCCAACGTTTGGTTTATGTTTTATAAGCATTTTTAGTTGTATTGCTTAAATCGCATTTTCTCGGCGAGCTGAGCACTTTTTCTGAATTGTGCCGCTCCCGTCACTCTGGTTAGGTTGGCATCGAAAAAAACGCTCTCGGGTGCTTTAGAGTGCCGAGTTTATCACTGCGCATGAAGAAATGACCACCTCCAACGTTTGGTTTATGTTTAATAAGCATTTTTAATTTTATTGCTTAAATCGCATTTTCTCGGCGAGCTGAGCACTTTTTCTGAATTGTGCCGCTCCCGTCACTCTGGTTAGGTTGGCATCGAAAAAAACGCTCTCGGGTGCTTTAGAGTGCCGACTTTATCACTGCGCATGAAGAAATGACCACCTCCAACGTTTGGTTTATGTTTTATAAGCATTTTTAATTTTATTGCTTAAATCGCATTTTCTCGGCGAGCTGAGCACTTTTTCTGAATTGTGCCGCTCCCGTCACTCTGGTTAGGTTGGCATCGAAAAAAACGCTCACGGGTGCTTTAGAGTGCCGAGTTTATTACTGCGCATTAAGAAATGACCACCTCCAACGTTTGGTTTATGTTGTATAAGCATTTTTTATTTTATTGCTTAAATCGCATTTTCTCGGCGAGCTGAGCACTTTTTCTGAATTGTGCCGCTCCCGTCACTCTGGTTAGGTTGGCATCGAAAAAAACGCTCTCGGGTGCTTTAGAGTGCCGAGTTATTCACTGCGCATGAAGAAATGACCACCTCCAACGTTTGGTTTATGTTTTATAAGCATTTTTAATTTTATTGCTTAAATCGGATTTTCTCGGCGAGCTGAGCACTTTTTCTGAATTGTGCCGCTCCCGTCACTCTGGTTAGGTTGGCATCGAAAAAAACGCTCTCGGGTGCTTTAGAGTGCCGAGTTTATCACTGCGCATGAAGAAATGACCACCTCCAACGTTTGGTTTATGTTTTATAAGCATTTTTAATTTTATTGCTTAAATCGCATTTTCTCGGCGAGCTGAGCGCTTTTTCTGAATTGTGCCGCTCCCGTCACTCTGGTTAGGTTGGCATCGAAAAAAACGCTCTCGGGTGCTTTAGAGTGCCGAGTTTATCACTGCGCATGAAGAAATGACCACCTCCAACGTTTGGTTTATGTTTTATAAGCATTTTTAATTTTATTGCTTAAATCGCATTTTCTCGGCGAGCTGAGCGCTTTTTCTGAATTGTGCCGCTCCCGTAACTCTGGTTAGGTTGGCATCGAAAAAAACGCTCTCGGGTGCTTTAGAGTGCCGAGTTTATCACTGCGCATGAAGAAATGACCACTTCCAACGTTTGGTTTATGTTTTATAAGCATTTTTAATTGTATTGCTTAAATCGCATTTTCTCGGCGAGCTGAGCACTTTTTCTGAATTGTGCCGCTCCCGTCACTCTGGTTAGGTTGGCATCGAAAAAAACGCTCTCGGGTGCTTTAGAGTGCCGAGTTTATTACTGCGCATTAAGAAATGACCACCTCCAACGTTTGGTTTATGTTTTATAAGCATTTTTAATTTTATTGCTTAAATCGCATTTTCTCGGCGAGCTGAGCACTTTTTCTGAATTGTGCCGCTCCCGTCACTCTGGTTAGGTTGGCATCGAAAAAAACGCTCTCGGGTGCTTTAGAGTGCCGAGTTTATCACTGCGCATGAAGAAATGACCACCTCCAACGTTTGGTTTATGTTTTATAAGCATTTTTAATTTTATTGCTTAAATCGCATTTTCTCGGCGAGCTGAGCGCTTTTTCTGAATTGTGCCGCTCCCGTAACTCTGGTTAGGTTGGCATCGAAAAAAACCCTCTCGGGTGCTTTAGAGTGCCGAGTTTATCACTGCGCATGAAGAAATGACCACTTCCAACGTTTGGTTTATGTTTTATAAGCATTTTTAATTTTATTGCTTAAATCGCATTTTCTCGGCGAGCTGAGCACTTTTTCTGAATTGTGCCGCTCCCGTCACTCTGGTTAGGTTGGCATCGAAAAAAACGCTCTCGGGTGCTTTAGAGTGCCGAGTTTATTACTGCGCATTAAGAAATGACCACCTCCAACGTTTGGTTTATGTTTTATAAGCATTTTTAATTTTATTGCTTAAATCGCATTTTCTCGGCGAGCTGAGCACTTTTCTGAATTGTGCCGCTCCCGTCACTCTGGTTAGGTTGGCATCGAAAAAAACGCTCTCGGGTGCTTTAGAGTGCCGAGTTATTCACTGCGCATGAAGAAATGACCACCTCCAACGTTTGGTTTATGTTTTATAAGCATTTTTAATTTTATTGCTTAAATCGCATTTTCTCGGCGAGCTGAGCACTTTTTCTGAATTGTGCCGCTCCCGTCACTCTGGTTAGGTTGGCATCGAAAAAAACGCTCTCGGGTGCTTTAGAGTGCCGAGTTTATCACTGCGCATGAAGAAATGACCACCTCCAACGTTTGGTTTATGTTTTATAAGCATTTTTAATTTTATTGCTTAAATCGCATTTTCTCGGCGAGCTGAGCGCTTTTTCTGAATTGTGCCGCTCCCGTCACTCTGGTTAGGTTGGCATCGAAAAAAACGCTCTCGGGTGCTTTAGAGTGCCGAGTTATTCACTGCGCATGAAGAAATGACCACCTCCAACGTTTGGTTTATGTTTAATAAGCATTTTTAATTTTATTGCTTAAATCGCATTTTCTCGGCGAGCTGAGCGCTTTTTCTGAATTGTGCCGCTCCCGTCACTCTGGTTAGGTTGGCATCGAAAAAAACGCTCTCGGGTGCTTTAGAGTGCCGAGTTATTCACTGCGCATGAAGAAATGACCACCTCCAACGTTTGGTTTATGTTTAATAAGCATTTTTAATTTTATTGCTTAAATCGCATTTTCTCGGCGAGCTGAGCACTTTTTCTGAATTGTGCCGCTCCCGTCACTCTGGTTAGGTTGGCATCGAAAAAAACGCTCTCGGGTGCTTTAGAGTGCCGAGTTTATTACTGCGCATTAGGAAATGACCACCTCCAACGTTTGGTTTATGTTTTATAAGCATTTTTAATTTTATTGCTTAAATCGCATTTTCTCGGCGAGCTGAGCGCTTTTTCTGAATTGTGCCGCTCCCGTAACTCTGGTTAGGTTGGCATCGAAAAAAACGCTCTCGGGTGCTTTAGAGTGCCGAGTTTATCACTGCGCATGAAGAAATGACCACTTCCAACGTTTGGTTTATGTTTTATAAGCATTTTTAATTTTATTGCTTAAATCGCATTTTCTCGGCGAGCTGAGCACTTTTTCTGAATTGTGCCGCTCCCGTCACTCTGGTTAGGTTGGCATCGAAAAAAACGCTATCGGGTGCTTTAGAGTGCCGAGTTATTCACTGCGCATGAAGAAATGACCACCTCCAACGTTTGGTTTATGTTTAATAAGCATTTTTAATTGTATTGCTTAAATCGCATTTTCTCGGCGAGCTGAGCACTTTTTCTGAATTGTGCCGCTCCGTCACTCTGGTTAGGTTGGCATCGAAAAAAACGCTCTCGGGTGCTTTAGAGTGCCGAGTTATTCACTGCGCATTAAGAAATGACCACCTCCAACGTTTGGTTTATGTTTTATAAGCATTTTTAATTTTATTGCTTAAATCGCATTTTCTCGGCGAGCTGAGCACTTTTTCTGAATTGTGCCGCTCCCGTCACTCTGGTTAGGTTGGCATCGAAAAAAACGCTCTCGGGTGCTTTAGAGTGCCGAGTTTATTACTGCGCATTAAGAAATGACCACCTCCAACGTTTGGTTTATGTTTTATAAGAATTTTTAATTTTATTGCTTAAATCGCATTTTCTCGGCGAGCTGAGCACTTTTTCTGAATTGTGCCGCTCCCGTCACTCTGGTTAGGTTGGCATCGAAAAACACGCTCTCGGGTGCTTTAGAGTGCCGAGTTTATCACTGCGCATGAAGAAATGACCACCTCCAACGTTTGGTTTATGTTTTATAAGCATTTTTAAATTTATTGCTTAAATCGCATTTTCTCGGCGAGCTGAGCGCTTTTTCTGAATTGTGCCGCTCCCGTCACTCTGGTTAGGTTGGCATCGAAAAAAACGCTCTCGGGTGCTTTAGAGTGCCGAGTTATTCACTGCGCATGAAGAAATGACCACCTCCAACGTTTGGTTTATGTTTTATAAGCATTTTTAGTTGTATTGCTTAAATCGCATTTTCTCGGCGAGCTGAGCACTTTTTCTGAATTGTGCCGCTCCCGTCACTCTGGTTAGGTTGGCATCGAAAAAAACGCTCTCGGGTGCTTTAGAGTGCCGAGTTTATCACTGCGCATGAAGAAATGACCACCTCCAACGTTTGGTTTATGTTTAATAAGCATTTTTAATTTTATTGCTTAAATCGCATTTTCTCGGCGAGCTGAGCACTTTTTCTGAATTGTGCCGCTCCCGTCACTCTGGTTAGGTTGGCATCGAAAAAAACGCTCTCGGGTGCTTTAGAGTGCCGAGTTTATCACTGCGCATGAAGAAATGACCACCTCCAACGTTTGGTTTATGTTTAATAAGCATTTTTAATTTTATTGCTTAAATCGCATTTTCTCGGCGAGCTGAGCACTTTTTCTGAATTGTGCCGCTCCCGTCACTCTGGTTAGGTTGGCATCGAAAAAAACGCTCTCGGGTGCTTTAGAGTGCCGACTTTATCACTGCGCATGAAGAAATGACCACCTCCAACGTTTGGTTTATGTTTTATAAGCATTTTTAATTTTATTGCTTAAATCGCATTTTCTCGGCGAGCTGAGCACTTTTTCTGAATTGTGCCGCTCCCGTCACTCTGGTTAGGTTGGCATCGAAAAAAACGCTCACGGGTGCTTTAGAGTGCCGAGTTTATTACTGCGCATTAAGAAATGACCACCTCCAACGTTTGGTTTATGTTTTATAAGCATTTTTAATTTTATTGCTTAAATCGCATTTTCTCGGCGAGCTGAGCACTTTTTCTGAATTGTGCCGCTCCCGTCACTCTGGTTAGGTTGGCATCGAAAAAAACGCTCTCGGGTGCTTTAGAGTGCCGAGTTATTCACTGTGCATGAAGAAATGACCACCTCCAACGTTTGGTTTATGTTTTATAAGCATTTTTAATTTTATTGCTTAAATCGCATTTTCTCGGCGAGATGAGCGCTTTTTCTGAATTGTGCCGCTCCCGTCACTCTGGTTAGGTTGGCATCGAAAAAAACGCTCTCGGGTGCTTTAGAGTGCCGAGTTTATTACTGCGCATTAAGAAATGACCACCTCCAACGTTTGGTTTATGTTTTATAAGCATTTTTAATTTTATTGCCTAAATCGCATTTTCTCGGCGAGCTGAGCACTTTTTCTGAATTGTGCCGCTCCCGTCACTCTGGTTAGGTTGGCATCGAAAAAAACGCTCTCGGGTGCTTTAGAGTGCCGAGTTTATTACTGCGCATTAAGAAATGACCACCTCCAACGTTTGGTTTATGTTTTATAAGCATTTTTAATTTTATTGCTTAAATCGCATTTTCTCGGCGAGCTGAGCACTTTTTCTTTATTGTGCCGCTCCCGTCACTCTGGTAGGTTGGCATCGAAAAAAACGCTATCGGGTGCTTTAGAGTGCCGAGTTATTCACTGCGCATGAAGAAATGACCACCTCCAACGTTTGGTTTATGTTTAATAAGCATTTTTAATTTTATTGCTTAAATCGCATTTTCTCGGCGAGCACTTTTTCTGAATTGTGCCGCTCCGTCACTCTGGTTAGGTTGGCATCGAAAAAAACGCTCTCGGGTGCTTTAGAGTGCCGAGTTTATTACTGCGCATTAAGAAATGACCACCTCCAACGTTTGGTTTATGTTTTATAAGCATTTTTAATTTTATTGCTTAAATCGCATTTTCTCGGCGAGCTGAGCTCTTTTTCTGAATTGTGCCGCTCCCGTCACTCTGGTTAGGTTGGCATCGAAAAAAACGCTCTCGGGTGCTTTAGAGTGCCGAGTTTATTACTGCGCATTAAGAAATGACCACCTCCAACGTTTGGTTTATGTTTTATAAGCATTTTTAATTTTATTGCTTAAATTGCATTTTCTCGGCGAGCTGAGCACTTTTTCTGAATTGTGCCGCTCCCGTCACTCTGGTTAGGTTGGCATCGAAAAAAACGCTCTCGGGTGCTTTAGAGTGCCGAGTTATTCACTGTGCATGAAGAAATGACCACCTCCAACGTTTGGTTTATGTTTAATAAGCATTTTTAATTTTATTGCTTAAATCGCATTTTCTCGGCGAGCTGAGCACTTTTTCTGAATTGTGCCGCTCCGTCACTCTGGTTAGGTTGGCATCGAAAAAAACGCTCTCGGGTGCTTTAGAGTGCCGAGTTTATTACTGCGCATTAAGAAATGACCACCTCCAACGTTTGGTTTATGTTTTATAAGCATTTTTAATTTTATTGCTTAAATCGCATTTTCTCGGCGAGCTGAGCACTTTTTCTGAATTGTGCCGCTCCCGTCACTCTGGTTAGGTTGGCATCGAAAAAAACGCTCTCGGGTGCTTTAGAGTGCCGAGTTTATTACTGCGCATTAAGAAATGACCACCTCCAACGTTTGGTTTATGTTTTATAAGCATTTTTAATTTTATTGCTTAAATCGCATTTTCTCGGCGAGCTGAGCACTTTTTCTGAATTGTGCCGCTCCCGTCACTCTGGTTAGGTTGGCATCGAAAAAAAGGCTCTCGGGTGCTTTAGAGTGCCGAGTTTATCACTGCGCATGAAGAAATGACCACCTCCAACGTTTGGTTTATGTTTTATAAGCATTTTTAAATTTATTGCTTAAATCGCATTTTCTCGGCGAGCTGAGCGCTTTTTCTGAATTGTGCCGCTCCCGTCACTCTGGTTAGGTTGGCATCGAAAAAAACGCTCTCGGGTGCTTTAGAGTGCCGAGTTATTCACTGCGCATGAAGAAATGACCACCTCCAACGTTTGGTTTATGTTTTATAAGCATTTTTAATTTTATTGCCTAAATCGCATTTTCTCGGCGAGCTGAGCACTTTTTCTGAATTGTGCCGCTCCCGTCACTCTGGTTAGGTTGGCATCGAAAAAAACGCTCTCGGGTGCTTTAGAGTGCCGAGTTTATTACTGCGCATTAAGAAATGACCACCTCCAACGTTTGGTTTATGTTTTATAAGCATTTTTAATTTTATTGCTTAAATCGCATTTTCTCGGCGAGCTGAGCACTTTTTCTGAATTGTGCCGCTCCCGTCACTCTGGTTAGGTTGGCATCGAAAAAAACGCTATCGGGTGCTTTAGAGTGCCGAGTTATTCACTGCGCATGAAGAAATGACCACCTCCAACGTTTGGTTTATGTTTAATAATCATTTTTAATTTTATTGCTTAAATCGCATTTTCTCGGCGAGCTGAGCACTTTTTCTGAATTGTGCCGCTCCGTCACTCTGGTTAGGTTGGCATCGAAAAAAACGCTCTCGGGTGCTTCAGAGTGCCGAGTTTATTACTGCGCATTAAGAAATGACCACCTCCAACGTTTGGTTTATGTTTTATAAGCATTTTTAATTTTATTGCTTAAATCGCATTTTCTCGGCGAGCTGAGCACTTTTTCTGAATTGTGCCGCTCCCGTCACTCTGGTTAGGTTGGCATCGAAAAAAACGCTCTCGGGTGCTTTAGAGTGCCGAGTTTATCACTGCGCATGAAGAAATGACCACCTCCAACGTTTGGTTTATGTTTTATAAGCATTTTTAAATTGATTGCTTAAATCGCATTTTCTCGGCGAGCTGAGCGCTTTTTCTGAATTGTGCCGCTCCCGTCACTCTGGTTAGGTTGGCATCGAAAAAAACGCTCTCGGGTGCTTTAGAGTGCCGAGTTATTCACTGCGCATGAAGAAATGACCACCTCCAACGTTTGGTTTATGTTTTATAAGCATTTTTAAATTTATTGCTTAAATCGCATTTTCTCGGCGAGCTGAGCGCTTTTTCTGAATTGTGCCGCTCCCGTCACTCTGGTTAGGTTGGCATCGAAAAAAACGCTCTCGGGTGCTTTAGAGTGCCGAGTTATTCACTGCGCATGAAGAAATGACCACCTCCAACGTTTGGTTTATGTTTTATAAGCATTTTTAATTTTATTGCCTAAATCGCATTTTCTCGGCGAGCTGAGCACTTTTTCTGAATTGTGCCGCTCCCGTCACTCTGGTTAGGTTGGCATCGAAAAAAAACGCTCTCGGGTGCTTTAGAGTGCCGAGTTTATTACTGCGCATTAAGAAATGACCACCTCCAACGTTTGGTTTATGTTTTATAAGCATTTTTAATTTTATTGCTTAAATCGCATTTTCTCGGCGAGCTGAGCACTTTTTCTGAATTGTGCCGCTCCCGTCACTCTGGTTAGGTTGGCATCGAAAAAAACGCTATCGGGTGCTTTAGAGTGCCGAGTTATTCACTGCGCATGAAGAAATGACCACCTCCAACGTTTGGTTTATGTTTAATAAGCATTTTTAATTTTATTGCTTAAATCGCATTGTCTCGGCGAGCTGAGCACTTTTTCTGAATTGTGCCGCTCCGTCACTCTGGTTAGGTTGGCATCAAAAAAAACGCTCTCGGGTGCTTTAGAGTGCCGAGTTTATTACTGCGCATTAAGAAATGACCACCTCCAACGTTTGGTTTATGTTTTATAAGCATTTTTAATTTTATTGCTTAAATCGCATTTTCTCGGCGAGCTGAGCACTTTTTCTGAATTGTGCCGCTCCCGTCACTCTGGTTAGGTTGGCATCGAAAAAAACGCTCTCGGGTGCTTTAGAGTGCCGAGTTTATCACTGCGCATGAAGAAATGACCACCTCCAACGTTTGGTTTATGTTTTATAAGCATTTTTAAATTTATTGCTTAAATCGCATTTTCTCGGCGAGCTGAGCGCTTTTTCTGAATTGTGCCGCTCCCGTCACTCTGGTTAGGTTGGCATCGAAAAAAACGCTCTCGGGTGCTTTAGAGTGCCGAGTTATTCACTGCGCATGAAGAAATGACCACCTCCAACGTTTGGTTTATGTTTTATAAGCATTTTTAGTTTTATTGCATAAATCGCATTTTCTCGGCGAGCTGAGCACTTTTTCTGAATTGTGCCGCTCCCGTCACTCTGGTTAGGTTGGCATCGAAAAAAACGCTCTCGGGTGCTTTAGAGTGCCGAGTTTATCACTGCGCATGAAGAAATGACCACCTCCAACGTTTGGTTTATGTTTAATAAGCATTTTTAATTTTATTGCTTAAATCGCATTTTCTCGGCGAGCTGAGCACTTTTTCTGAATTGTGCCGCTCCCGTCACTCTGGTTAGGTTGGCATCGAAAAAAACGCTCTCGGGTGCTTTAGAGTGCCGACTTTATCACTGCGCATGAAGAAATGACCACCTCCAACGTTTGGTTTATGTTTTATAAGCATTTTTAATTTTATTGCTTAAATCGCATTTTCTCGGCGAGCTGAGCACTTTTTCTGAATTGTGCCGCTCCCGTCACTCTGGTTAGGTTGGCATCGAAAAAAACGCTCTCGAGTGCTTTAGAGTGCCGAGTTTATTACTGCGCATTAAGAAATGACCACCTCCAACGTTTGGTTTATGTTTTATAAGCATTTTTAAATTTATTGCTTAAATCGCATTTTCTCGGCGAGCTGAGCACTTTTTCTGAATTGTGCCGCTCCCGTCACTCTGGTTAGGTTGGCATCGAAAAAAACGCTCTCGGGTGCTTTAGAGTGCCGAGTTTATCATTGCGCATGAAGAAATGAGCACATCCAACGTTTGGTTTATGTTTTATAAGCATTTTTAATTTTATTGCTTAAATCGCATTTTCTCGGCGAGCTGAGCGCTTTTTCTGAATTGTGCCGCTCCCGTCACTCTGGTTAGGTTGGCATCGAAAAAAACGCTCTCGGGTGCTTTAGAGTGCCGAGTTTATCACTGCGCATGAAGAAATGACCACTTCCAACGTTTGGTTTATGTTTTATAAGCATTTTTAATTTTATTGCTTAAATCGCATTTTCTCGGCGAGCTGAGCACTTTTTCTGAATTGTGCCGCTCCCGTCACTCTGGTTAGGTTGGCATCGAAAAAAACGCTCTCGGGTGCTTTAGAGTGCCGAGTTTATCACTGCGCATGAAGAAATGACCACTTCCAACGTTTGGTTTATGTTTTATAAGCATTTTTAATTTTATTGCTTAAATCGCATTTTCTCGGCGAGCTGAGCACTTTTTCTGAATTGTGCCGCTCCCGTCACTCTGGTTAGGTTGGCATCGAAAAAAACGCTCTCGGGTGCTTTAGAGTGCCGAGTTATTCACTGCGCATGAAGAAATGACCACCTCCAACGTTTGGTTTATGTTTAATAAGCATTTTTAATTTTATTGCTTAAATCGCATTTTCTCGGCGAGCTGAGCACTTTTTCTGAATTGTGCCGCTCCCGTCACTCTGGTTAGGTTGGCATCGAAAAAAACGCTCTCGGGTGCTTTAGAGTGCCGAGTTTATTACTGCGCATTAAGAAATGACCACCTCCAACGTTTGGTTTATGTTTTATAAGCATTTTTAATTTTATTGCTTAAATCGCATTTTCTCGGCGAGCTGAGCACTTTTTCTGAATTGTGCCGCTCCCGTCACTCTGGTTAGGTTGGCATCGAAAAAAACGCTCTCGGGTGCTTTAGAGTGCCGAGTTTATCACTGCGCATGAAGAAATGACCACATCCAACGTTTGGTTTATGTTTTATAAGCATTTTTAATTTTATTGCTTAAATCGCATTTTCTCGGCGAGCTGAGCGCTTTTTCTGAATTGTGCCGCTCCCGTCACTCTGGTTAGGTTGGCATCGAGAAATTCACTCTCGGGTGCTTTAGAGTGCCGAGTTATTCACTGCGCATGAAGAAATGACCACCTCCAACGTTTGGTTTATGTTTAATAAGCATTTTTAATTTTATTGCTTAAATCGCATTTTCTCGGCGAGCTGAGCGCTTTTTCTGAATTGTGCCGCTCCCGTCACTCTGGTTAGGTTGGCATCGAAAAAAACGCTCTCGGGTGCTTTAGAGTGCCGAGTTTATCACTGCGCATGAAGAAATGACCACCTCCAACGTTTGGTTTATGTTTTATAAGCATTTTTAATTTTATTGCTTAAATCGCATTTTCTCGGCGAGCTGAGCGCTTTTTCTGAATTGTGCCGCTCCCGTAACTCTGGTTAGGTTGGCATCGAAAAAAACGCTCTCGGGTGCTTTAGAGTGCCGAGTTTATCACTGCGCATGAAGAAATGACCACTTCCAACGTTTGGTTTATGTTTTATAAGCATTTTTAATTTTATTGCTTAAATCGCATTTTCTCGGCGAGCTGAGCGCTTTTTCTGAATTGTGCCGCTCCCGTCACTCTGGTTAGGTTGGCATCGAAAAAAACGCTCTCGGGTGCTTTAGAGTGCCGAGTTTATTACTGCGCATTAAGAAATGACCACCTCCAACGTTTGGTTTATGTTTTATAAGCATTTTTAATTTTATTGCTTAAATCGCATTTTCTCGGCGAGCTGAGCACTTTTTCTGAATTGTGCCGCTCCCGTCACTCTGGTTAGGTTGGCATCGAAATAAACGCTCTCGGGTGCTTTAGAGAACCGAGTTTATTACTGCGCATGAAGAAATGACCACCTCCAACGTTTGGTTTATGTTTTATAAGCATTTTTAATTTTATTGCTTAAATCGCATTTTCTCGGCGAGCTGAGCGCTTTTTCTGAATTGTGCCGCTCCCGTCACTCTGGTTAGGTTGGCATCGAAAAAAACGCTCTCGGGTGCTTTAGAGTGCCGAGTTATTCACTGCGCATGAAGAAATGACCACCTCCAACGTTTGGTTTATGTTTAATAAGCATTTTTAATTTTATTGCTTAAATCGCATTTTCTCGGCGAGCTGAGCGCTTTTTCTGAATTGTGCCGCTCCCGTCACTCTGGTTAGGTTGGCATCGAAAAAAACGCTCTCGGGTGCTTTAGAGTGCCGAGTTATTCACTGCGCATGAAGAAATGACCACCTCCAACGTTTGGTTTATGTTTAATAAGCATTTTTAATTTTATTGCTTAAATCGCATTTTCTCGGCGAGCTGAGCACTTTTTCTGAATTGTGCCGCTCCCGTCACTCTGGTTAGGTTGGCATCGAAAAAAACGCTCTCGGGTGCTTTAGAGTGCCTAGTTTATTACTGCGCATTAAGAAATGACCACCTCCAACGTTTGGTTTATGTTTTATAAGAATTTTTAATTTTATTGCTTAAATCGCATTTTTCGGCGAGCTGAGCGCTTTTTCTGAATTGTGCCGCTCCCGTCACTCTGGTTAGGTTGGCATCGAAAAAAACGCTCTCGGGTGCTTTAGAGTGCCGAGTTATTCACTGCGCATGAAGAAATGACCACCTCCAACGTTTGGTTTATGTTTAATAAGCATTTTTAATTTTATTGCTTAAATCGCATTTTCTCGGCGAGCTGAGCACTTTTTCTGAATTGTGCCGCTCCCGTCACTCTGGTTAGGTTGGCATCGAAAAAAACGCTCTCGGGTGCTTTAGAGTGCCGAGTTTATTACTGCGCATTAAGAAATGACCACCTCCAACGTTTGGTTTATGTTTTATAAGCATTTTTAATTTTATTGCTTAAATCGCATTTTCTCGGCGAGCTGAGCACTTTTTCTGAATTGTGCCGCTCCCGTCACTCTGGTTAGGTTGGCATCGAAAAAAACGCTCTCGGGTGCTTTAGAGTGCCGAGTTATTCACTGCGCACGAAGAAATGACCACCTCCAACGTTTGGTTTATGTTTTATAAGCATTTTTAATTTTATTGCTTAAATCGCATTTTCTCGGCGAGCTGAGCGCTTTTTCTGAATTGTGCCGCTCCCGTCACTCTGGTTAGGTTGGCATCGAAAAAAACGCTCTCGGGTGCTTTAGAGTGCCGAGTTTATTACTGCGCATTAAGAAATGACCACCTCCAACGTTTGGTTTATGTTTTATAAGCATTTTTAATTTTATTGCTTAAATCGCATTTTCTCGGCGAGCTGAGCACTTTTTCTGAATTGTGCCGCTCCCGTCACTCTGGTTAGGTTGGCATCGAAAAAAACGCTCTCGGGTGCTTTAGAGTGCCGAGTTTATTACTGCGCATTAAGAAATGACCACCTCCAACGTTTGGTTTATGTTTTATAAGCATTTTTAATTTTATTGCTTAAATCGCATTTTCTCGGCGAGCTGAGCACTTTTTCTGAATTGTGCCGCTCCCGTCACTCTGGTTAGGTTGGCATCGAAAAAAACGCTCTCGGGTGCTTTAGAGTGCCGAGTTTATCACTGCGCATGAAGAAATGACCACCTCCACCGTTTGGTTTATGTTTTATAAGCATTTTTAATTTTATTGCTTAAATCGCATTTTCTCGGCGAGCTGAGCGCTTTTTCTGAATTGTGCCGCTCCTGTCACTCTGGTTAGGTTGGCATCGAAAAAAACGCTCTCGGGTGCTTTAGAGTGCCGAGTTTATCACTGCGCATGAAGAAATGACCACCTCCAACGTTTGGTTTATGTTTTATAAGCATTTTTAATTTTATTGCTTAAATCGCATTTTCTCGGCGAGCTGAGCGCTTTTTCTGAATTGTGCCGCTCCCGTAACTCTGGTTAGGTTGGCATCGAAAAAAACGCTCTCGGGTGCTTTAGAGTGCCGAGTTTATCACTGCGAATGAAGAAATGACCACTTCCAACGTTTGGTTTATGTTTTATAAGCATTTTTAATTTTATTGCTTAAATCGCATTTTCTCGGCGAGCTGAGCACTTTTTCTGAATTGTGCCGCTCCCGTCACTCTGGTTAGGTTGGCATCGAAAAAAACGCTCTCGGGTGCTTTAGAGTGCCGAGTTTATTACTGCGCATTAAGAAATGACCACCTCCAACGTTTGGTTTATGTTTTATAAGCATTTTTAATTTTATTGCTTAAATCGCATTTTCTCGGCGAGCTGAGCACTTTTTCTGAATTGTGCCGCTCCCGTCACTCTGGTTAGGTTGGCATCGAAAAAAACGCTCTCGGGTGCTTTAGAGTGCCGAGTTATTCACTGCGCATGAAGAAATGACCACCTCCAACGTTTGGTTTATGTTTTATAAGCATTTTTAATTTTATTGCTTAAATCGCATTTTCTCGGCGAGCTGAGCGCTTTTTCTGAATTGTGCCGCTCCCGTCACTCTGGTTAGGTTGGCATCGAAAAAAACGCTCTCGGGTGCTTTAGAGTGCCGAGTTATTCACTGCGCATGAAGAAATGACCACCTCCAACGTTTGGTTTATGTTTAATAAGCATTTTTTATTTTATTGCTTAAATCGCATTTTCTCGACGAGCTGAGCGCTTTTTCTGAATTGTGCCGCTCCCGTCACTCTGGTTAGGTTGGCATCGAAAAAAACGCTCTCGGGTGCTTTAGAGTGCCGAGTTTATCACTGCGCATGAAGAAATGACCACCTCCAACGTTTGGTTTATGTTTTATAAGCATTTTTAATTTCATTGCTTAAATCGCATTTTCTCGGCGAGCTGAGCGCTTTTTCTGAATTGTGCCGCTCCCGTAACTCTGGTTAGGTTGGCATCGAAAAAAACGCTCTCGGGTGCTTTAGAGTGCCGAGTTTATCACTGCGCATGAAGAAATGACCACTTCCAACGTTTGGTTTATGTTTTATAAGCATTTTTAATTTTATTGCTTAAATCGCATTTTCTCGGCGAGCTGAGCACTTTTTCTGAATTGTGCCGCTCCCGTCACTCTGGTTAGGTTGGCATCGAAAAAAACGCTCTCGAGTGCTTTAGAGTGCCGAGTTTATTACTGCGCATTAAGAAATGACCACCTCCAACGTTTGGTTTATGTTTTATAAGCATTTTTAAATTTATTGCTTAAATCGCATTTTCTCGGCGAGCTGAGCACTTTTTCTGAATTGTGCCGCTCCCGTCACTCTGGTTAGGTTGGCATCGAAAAAAACGCTCTCGGGTGCTTTAGAGTGCCGAGTTTATCATTGCGCATGAAGAAATGAGCACATCCAACGTTTGGTTTATGTTTTATAAGCATTTTTAATTTTATTGCTTAAATCGCATTTTCTCGGCGAGCTGAGCGCTTTTTCTGAATTGTGCCGCTCCCGTCACTCTGGTTAGGTTGGCATCGAAAAAAACGCTCTCGGGTGCTTTAGAGTGCCGAGTTTATCACTGCGCATGAAGAAATGACCACTTCCAACGTTTGGTTTATGTTTTATAAGCATTTTTAATTTTATTGCTTAAATCGCATTTTCTCGGCGAGCTGAGCACTTTTTCTGAATTGTGCCGCTCCCGTCACTCTGGTTAGGTTGGCATCGAAAAAAACGCTCTCGGGTGCTTTAGAGTGCCGAGTTTATCACTGCGCATGAAGAAATGACCACTTCCAACGTTTGGTTTATGTTTTATAAGCATTTTTAATTTTATTGCTTAAATCGCATTTTCTCGGCGAGCTGAGCACTTTTTCTGAATTGTGCCGCTCCCGTCACTCTGGTTAGGTTGGCATCGAAAAAAACGCTCTCGGGTGCTTTAGAGTGCCGAGTTATTCACTGCGCATGAAGAAATGACCACCTCCAACGTTTGGTTTATGTTTAATAAGCATTTTTAATTTTATTGCTTAAATCGCATTTTCTCGGCGAGCTGAGCACTTTTTCTGAATTGTGCCGCTCCCGTCACTCTGGTTAGGTTGGCATCGAAAAAAACGCTCTCGGGTGCTTTAGAGTGCCGAGTTTATTACTGCGCATTAAGAAATGACCACCTCCAACGTTTGGTTTATGTTTTATAAGCATTTTTAATTTTATTGCTTAAATCGCATTTTCTCGGCGAGCTGAGCACTTTTTCTGAATTGTGCCGCTCCCGTCACTCTGGTTAGGTTGGCATCGAAAAAAACGCTCTCGGGTGCTTTAGAGTGCCGAGTTTATCACTGCGCATGAAGAAATGACCACATCCAACGTTTGGTTTATGTTTTATAAGCATTTTTAATTTTATTGCTTAAATCGCATTTTCTCGGCGAGCTGAGCGCTTTTTCTGAATTGTGCCGCTCCCGTCACTCTGGTTAGGTTGGCATCGAGAAATTCACTCTCGGGTGCTTTAGAGTGCCGAGTTATTCACTGCGCATGAAGAAATGACCACCTCCAACGTTTGGTTTATGTTTAATAAGCATTTTTAATTTTATTGCTTAAATCGCATTTTCTCGGCGAGCTGAGCGCTTTTTCTGAATTGTGCCGCTCCCGTCACTCTGGTTAGGTTGGCATCGAAAAAAACGCTCTCGGGTGCTTTAGAGTGCCGAGTTTATCACTGCGCATGAAGAAATGACCACCTCCAACGTTTGGTTTATGTTTTATAAGCATTTTTAATTTTATTGCTTAAATCGCATTTTCTCGGCGAGCTGAGCGCTTTTTCTGAATTGTGCCGCTCCCGTAACTCTGGTTAGGTTGGCATCGAAAAAAACGCTCTCGGGTGCTTTAGAGTGCCGAGTTTATCACTGCGCATGAAGAAATGACCACTTCCAACGTTTGGTTTATGTTTTATAAGCATTTTTAATTTTATTGCTTAAATCGCATTTTCTCGGCGAGCTGAGCGCTTTTTCTGAATTGTGCCGCTCCCGTCACTCTGGTTAGGTTGGCATCGAAAAAAACGCTCTCGGGTGCTTTAGAGTGCCGAGTTTATTACTGCGCATTAAGAAATGACCACCTCCAACGTTTGGTTTATGTTTTATAAGCATTTTTAATTTTATTGCTTAAATCGCATTTTCTCGGCGAGCTGAGCACTTTTTCTGAATTGTGCCGCTCCCGTCACTCTGGTTAGGTTGGCATCGAAATAAACGCTCTCGGGTGCTTTAGAGAACCGAGTTTATTACTGCGCATGAAGAAATGACCACCTCCAACGTTTGGTTTATGTTTTATAAGCATTTTTAATTTTATTGCTTAAATCGCATTTTCTCGGCGAGCTGAGCGCTTTTTCTGAATTGTGCCGCTCCCGTCACTCTGGTTAGGTTGGCATCGAAAAAAACGCTCTCGGGTGCTTTAGAGTGCCGAGTTATTCACTGCGCATGAAGAAATGACCACCTCCAACGTTTGGTTTATGTTTAATAAGCATTTTTAATTTTATTGCTTAAATCGCATTTTCTCGGCGAGCTGAGCGCTTTTTCTGAATTGTGCCGCTCCCGTCACTCTGGTTAGGTTGGCATCGAAAAAAACGCTCTCGGGTGCTTTAGAGTGCCGAGTTATTCACTGCGCATGAAGAAATGACCACCTCCAACGTTTGGTTTATGTTTAATAAGCATTTTTAATTTTATTGCTTAAATCGCATTTTCTCGGCGAGCTGAGCACTTTTTCTGAATTGTGCCGCTCCCGTCACTCTGGTTAGGTTGGCATCGAAAAAAACGCTCTCGGGTGCTTTAGAGTGCCTAGTTTATTACTGCGCATTAAGAAATGACCACCTCCAACGTTTGGTTTATGTTTTATAAGAATTTTTAATTTTATTGCTTAAATCGCATTTTTCGGCGAGCTGAGCGCTTTTTCTGAATTGTGCCGCTCCCGTCACTCTGGTTAGGTTGGCATCGAAAAAAACGCTCTCGGGTGCTTTAGAGTGCCGAGTTATTCACTGCGCATGAAGAAATGACCACCTCCAACGTTTGGTTTATGTTTAATAAGCATTTTTAATTTTATTGCTTAAATCGCATTTTCTCGGCGAGCTGAGCACTTTTTCTGAATTGTGCCGCTCCCGTCACTCTGGTTAGGTTGGCATCGAAAAAAACGCTCTCGGGTGCTTTAGAGTGCCGAGTTTATTACTGCGCATTAAGAAATGACCACCTCCAACGTTTGGTTTATGTTTTATAAGCATTTTTAATTTTATTGCTTAAATCGCATTTTCTCGGCGAGCTGAGCACTTTTTCTGAATTGTGCCGCTCCCGTCACTCTGGTTAGGTTGGCATCGAAAAAAACGCTCTCGGGTGCTTTAGAGTGCCGAGTTATTCACTGCGCACGAAGAAATGACCACCTCCAACGTTTGGTTTATGTTTTATAAGCATTTTTAATTTTATTGCTTAAATCGCATTTTCTCGGCGAGCTGAGCGCTTTTTCTGAATTGTGCCGCTCCCGTCACTCTGGTTAGGTTGGCATCGAAAAAAACGCTCTCGGGTGCTTTAGAGTGCCGAGTTTATTACTGCGCATTAAGAAATGACCACCTCCAACGTTTGGTTTATGTTTTATAAGCATTTTTAATTTTATTGCTTAAATCGCATTTTCTCGGCGAGCTGAGCACTTTTTCTGAATTGTGCCGCTCCCGTCACTCTGGTTAGGTTGGCATCGAAAAAAACGCTCTCGGGTGCTTTAGAGTGCCGAGTTTATTACTGCGCATTAAGAAATGACCACCTCCAACGTTTGGTTTATGTTTTATAAGCATTTTTAATTTTATTGCTTAAATCGCATTTTCTCGGCGAGCTGAGCACTTTTTCTGAATTGTGCCGCTCCCGTCACTCTGGTTAGGTTGGCATCGAAAAAAACGCTCTCGGGTGCTTTAGAGTGCCGAGTTTATCACTGCGCATGAAGAAATGACCACCTCCACCGTTTGGTTTATGTTTTATAAGCATTTTTAATTTTATTGCTTAAATCGCATTTTCTCGGCGAGCTGAGCGCTTTTTCTGAATTGTGCCGCTCCTGTCACTCTGGTTAGGTTGGCATCGAAAAAAACGCTCTCGGGTGCTTTAGAGTGCCGAGTTTATCACTGCGCATGAAGAAATGACCACCTCCAACGTTTGGTTTATGTTTTATAAGCATTTTTAATTTTATTGCTTAAATCGCATTTTCTCGGCGAGCTGAGCGCTTTTTCTGAATTGTGCCGCTCCCGTAACTCTGGTTAGGTTGGCATCGAAAAAAACGCTCTCGGGTGCTTTAGAGTGCCGAGTTTATCACTGCGAATGAAGAAATGACCACTTCCAACGTTTGGTTTATGTTTTATAAGCATTTTTAATTTTATTGCTTAAATCGCATTTTCTCGGCGAGCTGAGCACTTTTTCTGAATTGTGCCGCTCCCGTCACTCTGGTTAGGTTGGCATCGAAAAAAACGCTCTCGGGTGCTTTAGAGTGCCGAGTTTATTACTGCGCATTAAGAAATGACCACCTCCAACGTTTGGTTTATGTTTTATAAGCATTTTTAATTTTATTGCTTAAATCGCATTTTCTCGGCGAGCTGAGCACTTTTTCTGAATTGTGCCGCTCCCGTCACTCTGGTTAGGTTGGCATCGAAAAAAACGCTCTCGGGTGCTTTAGAGTGCCGAGTTATTCACTGCGCATGAAGAAATGACCACCTCCAACGTTTGGTTTATGTTTTATAAGCATTTTTAATTTTATTGCTTAAATCGCATTTTCTCGGCGAGCTGAGCGCTTTTTCTGAATTGTGCCGCTCCCGTCACTCTGGTTAGGTTGGCATCGAAAAAAACGCTCTCGGGTGCTTTAGAGTGCCGAGTTATTCACTGCGCATGAAGAAATGACCACCTCCAACGTTTGGTTTATGTTTAATAAGCATTTTTTATTTTATTGCTTAAATCGCATTTTCTCGACGAGCTGAGCGCTTTTTCTGAATTGTGCCGCTCCCGTCACTCTGGTTAGGTTGGCATCGAAAAAAACGCTCTCGGGTGCTTTAGAGTGCCGAGTTTATCACTGCGCATGAAGAAATGACCACCTCCAACGTTTGGTTTATGTTTTATAAGCATTTTTAATTTCATTGCTTAAATCGCATTTTCTCGGCGAGCTGAGCGCTTTTTCTGAATTGTGCCGCTCCCGTAACTCTGGTTAGGTTGGCATCGAAAAAAACGCTCTCGGGTGCTTTAGAGTGCCGAGTTTATCACTGCGCATGAAGAAATGACCACTTCCAACGTTTGGTTTATGTTTTATAAGCATTTTTAATTTTATTGCTTAAATCGCATTTTCTCGGCGAGATGAGCACTTTTTCTGAATTGTGCCGCTCCCGTCACTCTGGTTAGGTTGGCATCGAAAAAAACGCTCTCGGGTGCTTTAGAGTGCCGAGTTTATTACTGTGCATTAAGAAATGACAACCTCCAACGTTTGGTTTATGTTTTATAAGCATTTTTAATTTTATTGCTTAAATCGCATTTTCTCGGCGAGCTGAGCACTTTTTCTGAATTGTGCCGCTCCCGTCACTCTGGTTAGGTTGGCATCGAAAAAAACGCTCTCGGGTGCTTTAGAGTGCCGAGTTATTCACTGCGCATGAAGAAATGACCATCTCCAACGTTTGGTTTATGTTTTATAAGCATTTTTAATTTTATTGCTTAAATCGCATTTTCTCGGCGATCTGAGCACTTTTTCTGAATTGTGCCGCTCCCGTCACTCTGGTTAGGTTGGCATCGAAAAAAACGCTATCGGGTGCTTTAGAGTGCCGAGTTATTCACTGCGCATGAAGAAATGACCACCTCCAACGTTTGGTTTATGTTTAATAAGCATTTTTAATTTTATTGCTTAAATCGCATTTTCTCGGCGAGCTGAGCACTTTTTCTGAATTGTGCCGCTCCGTCACTCTGGTTAGGTTGGCATCGAAAAAAACGCTCTCGGGTGCTTTAGAGTGCCGAGTTTATTACTGCGCATGAAGAAATGACCACCTCCAACGTTTGGTTTATGTTTTATAAGCATTTTTAATTTTATTGCTTAAATCGCATTTTCTCGGCGAGCTGAGCGCTTTTTCTGAATTGTGCCGCTCCCGTCACTCTGGTTAGGTTGGCATCGAAAAAAACGCTCTCGGGTGCTTTAGAGTGCCGAGTTTATTACTGCGCATTAAGAAATGACCACCTCCAACGTTTGGTTTATGTTTTATAAGCATTTTTAATTTTATTGCTTAAATCGCATTTTCTCGGCGAGCTGAGCACTTTTTCTGAATTGTGCCGCTCCCGTCACTCTGGTTAGGTTGGCATCGAAAAAAACGCTCACGGGTGCTTTAGAGTGCCGAGTTTATTACTGCGCATTAAGAAATGACCACCTCCAACGTTTGGTTTATGTTTTATAAGCATTTTTAATTTTATTGCTTAAATCGCATTTTCTCGGCGAGCTGAGCACTTTTTCTGAATTGTGCCGCTCCCGTCACTCTGGTTAGGTTGGCATCGAAAAAAACGCTCTCGGGTGCTTTAGAGTGCCGAGTTATTCACTGCGCATGAAGAAATGACCACCTCCAACGTTTGGTTTATGTTTTATAAGCATTTTTAATTTTATTGCTTAAATCGCATTTTCTCGGCGAGCTGAGCACTTTTTCTGAATTGTGCCGCTCCCGTCACTCTGGTTAGGTTGGCATAGAAAAAAACGCTCTCGGGTGCTTTAGAGTGCCGAGTTTATCACTGCGCATGAAGAAATGACCACCTCCAACGTTTGGTTTATGTTTTATAAGCATTTTTAATTTTATTGCTTAAATCGCATTTTCTCGACGAGCTGAGCGCTTTTTCTGAATTGTGCCGCTCCCGTCACTCTGGTTAGGTTGGTGTTAGATAAATTGTATATATATGTTATCATGCGTTCCCTAATGAGTACTTATTAATAAGTTATTGCGCAGAATGCTTGCTGTTTCGCCTTGCAGACGTCCACCAGTCCACAACAAGTCATACGATGCTGTCTGGGGCTTCCTGACCTTCTACACCTCTGGGAATCCAAGAAAGTTGCTGATAGCTCAATCTACTCTGTTGATGTCTGCACATGGCATTCTGTCCTTGCACTCCTTTCCCATGGCGTCCTGTCTGTAACTACTTGTTTCACATAGAATTTTGTCATGACGTCTTGTCTGTGACTACTTGTTTATGTCCTTGCGCTCCTTTATTTTCTCATGACGTCTTGTGAGCACTTGTTTTACATAGCATTTTGTCCTTGCGCTCTTTTTGTTTCTCATGAGACTAGGCCATGCTTTCCCCCCCCCACCTGTTAGGGGCTAGTCTCACATTGTAGGTAGGGCATCCCAAAATAAAAAGAGCGAGGGGTGTGACAGATCTTTAGTGTATTTTGGACTGCTGTAAGTCTGGTTGCACTCCTCGCGAGAAAAGACTCAACATTCTGCCTCACTGGTTTTGTCTGCTGATCCTTTTGCTGATTTTGAACCTGACAGATTTTTGGGGGCTCGTCCGGGATCTCAATAGACCTACTTCGGGTTCCGGCTGACTTTTCGACGCAGGACAAGTCCTTGGCCAAGGCATATAAAGGAAACCCTTTTCACGGGGCTGACTCGATCAGTCAGCTGGACGCCGGAGTGGTTGACGAGATCGTCCGAGGGAAAGGCCCAGCGGACTGTGAGTATGAATGTTGATTCTGTTGAAAGGAATGAAAGTGTAGTGGCAAGAGGTCACTTGAAACCTTGACAATTCTAGACCCTATCAAGTGCATATTTAGAGACAGTTAAATTCTGTATGGGATGCTGGAGTCCCCTGACGTAAACGTCAGTTAAATTCCACAGGAGGGCAGACTCCTCTGTTTTCTAAAGAAATAAAGAAGTACAGGTAGTTGGAGCAGTTAAATCCCGCTGAGGTGTGGTGGGGCCTCCTCACTAACCTTCCTACTGTGTTAGTTTTCTGCTGCCATCTGTGGTGGGTTTTCCTTATCCCTTGTTTAGCTGGTTTGGCTTCTTTCTCCGTGAAAAGATAGGTTTTATATTTACTTTGGGAAAAAGGTAAAGATAAGTTTTCCTTACACAATAGGAAGGTTAAAGAGTTGTTAAAATCCACTGGAGGGCGGGCTCCCCTGCTTGCCTGTGAGACGATAGGAATGCGCATTGTGTGTGTGTGTGCGTGTGTATGGTTTGACTGAGAGTGACCTCATTTGAGCTCTGATTTGAGGTTTGAGTCCTCTGTATAAACACGCAGGAGTGTAAACAGTGGCTTTGTGTGGACGAAAGCAAGGATTCTCCGTTTCCTCCGGAGACCCACCACACATCGAACATTTATCCACTGTCCTGTGAACTAAATTGGCTTTAGGACACTGCGGGTGCCATTCAAATTGCCAAATCCGTAAACTAAACAAATAAATCATGGGGACAGCAAATAGCAAGCAAAAGCCGCTGCCCCGACATGAATTGAAATGCAAAGATTGGACATTGATGGAAGAAGTTGACCCCGAAAATGTAAAATATCTTGACAAATGGATAACCGATTACAAATTTGACGGTCAGCTGAAAATAAATTCGTTGAATAACCTAAAGCAATCAATTGATGCTAAATGTGGTGTAAAGAGGAATAACGACGGATATCATCTAATAGTAAAATGGGAATTGGAGGCTGAGAAGAGAAAATGTGGGCAGATAAGAGAAAGACTGAGAGATAAGGAAGACGGAGGAAAGATAAAAAAGAACTTGTTGTTGCACAGGCAGGAGGATGATGAGACAGTGTCAGCGCGGGCTCGCTTGAAGGCCAAAGCTGACGATGCGATGAATGAGGATGAGAAAAAATGATCAATCTATAAAGACGGAGATTGCAGCACGCCAAAGTGAACCAATTTTCCCGTCTCTGTACCCCAAATTACCAAGCACAAATCATCCTCCTGAGTATGGTGCTTCTGCTCGTGGTGTGTTGACGCGGAGCCGTGCTCGTGGTGTGTTGACGCGGGGCCGTGCTAAGTTGGTTCCTTCGGCTGACGCAGACGCATACCCGATGATTGAAGTGGCAAATCCTCATGATGAGGGAGGACCCACAATTTTAGTATACAGAACATGGACCCACGCTGATATAAAATCAGCAATTGAGGGTATAGCGTTGCCCACTGAAGATGTTAATCAATATTGTACCGACATGAGACAACTCATTGCTTCATACAATTTGAGAGGCGATGAAGTGCAACAGGTTTTTATGGCATCTTTAACCAAACATTGGGCAAGCGTTAAAGGCACCTGGGATCCCTTTGATTCCCGGGGCCGTCCATTGGAATGTAACGGGGTGCCATTACAAAGAGAAATTGACCAACTATTGGGCAGGATCAAAATAAAATTTGAACGTAGAGCAAATTACACAGACATTGGCCGAACCAAACAAAAAGAAGATGAGTTGTTTGAAGACTTTAGGCACAGACTCGAGAGAGTGTTCAAGGCCAATAGTGGCTTGGAGCATGGAACTGATGTTTATGACCAACAACTCAAAAACGCTCTACATGCAAATTCGCGACCAGCGATCCAGAGCTGGATCACTAAACATATGATCACTTTCCCGACATCTACCTTGCCACAGTTCATTGATCATGCTATACACGCCGAAAAAGTTGTCAATGCAAAAAGAGCAAAAGAGAAGGGGAAAATGGGCACCGTGTTTTTTGTTAAAGGAGAGCAGTCTGAGATGTTTTATCAAAATAAGACCTTCGAACCGCGCCTGGAGGGGCGTGGTCGTAACAAATTCCGTGGCAAGGGTAGAGGGGGGTACAGTCGTGATTCTCCCAATTATGGAACAAATGACCAGCCCGCTTCAGGTCAGTCAAGACGGTACAATGCTGGACCTCCCGTTTGCTGGTCATGTGGGAAAACAGGCCATATAGCAAGAAACTGCCCAGATAATCACAAGGGTGGGAGTAGACCTCCCTTATGACTGGCCGAAGGTCAAAATACAGTTGAAACAACTGTCTTGCCAACAGCTCCCCCTGTTGATGTAGATTTGAACATTCAAGATTTGTTGATGAACAATGTTGAGAAGCCAGTGATAACTCTATTCGTAAACGGGACTCCAATAACCTTTTTGTGTGACTCAGGGGCATGTGTGACCACGTGTCGTGACATACCTGCAGATGTGCAAAGTAACGGTAGATCCTTTTGGGTGAGAGCAGCGAATGGGCTGGCAACTACAGTTCCCCAGTCTCGACCAGTTTGGATACGGGACCCAGAAGGGGGAAGTTGTTGCATTCCCATTTTGCTGATGCCCAGTTTCCCTATTAATTTGCTAGGTAGAGACGCTCTCACTGCCCTTGGGCTTTCCCTTGTGTCTCTTAATGGTCAAATTGCTGTCAAAAGGCGACACCAGTTACAGATATTTGGCCAATTTCACTGCTACTATTTTTATTCATTGGATTTGGCTGACGCAGAAGTGATGGAATTTGGTTCCCCTCTTTTGGCCCGTGTGGCCACCCTTTTGCGCTGCCCTGAACAAGCAATGGAAGCCAATCAACTACACATAACTATGTGGCATAAAGACACACCGGGTCCTGATCACAACTACGAGAACATGCTTGAGGCTGCTACACCTGCCACCTTGACAACTTCTTTCCTTCTGCACGATGGTGAGAGCCGTGCTTGTGTAGTCATACAAGCGGCTCCCCCTGCTGTGCAGAAGTTACACGTGTCTCCCACTCCGCTCCACATCTCTCTCTACAGGCCTCACACCGCAGCCTGGCAGAGTTTAGGATTTATGGCTGGTGATGCCTTGGCAGCTTCTGACTGGACTCAGGTTAATCCTGACTCCTTTTACAGTCCTTCCACCAAGCTCTTCAAACAAAATATGACTAAAGCCTTGTCATTCATTAGTGGAATCCACGCTGATCCTGGTGTTGAGCAAACACCCTCATCTTGAGATTATGTGTTGACGTCCGATGACGAGCACATCCTCGCTGAGGTCCCAAGTCATCTTTGGTCTGCGGGTCCTTCTGACGTTGGTTTAGTGAAAGGTGCGCTTCCTGTTGTCATAAGACCTAAAACTGAATACCGCCCTTGTGTGAGGCAGTATCCTTTAAAACCTGATGCCTTACAGGGTATAGCACCTGTTATTTCTGATTTATTAAAAGCAGGTGTCATCGTTCCTTGCCCGGATTCTCCTTGCAATACCCCAATTTTCCCTGTAAAGAAGGCACCCCCTTCTGTGGGGTGGAGAATGGTGCAAGACTTGCAAGCTGTAAACAATGCTGTTATTCAGAGAGCACCTTGTGTCCCTGACCCGCATACTTTGTTGAATTCATTGACACCTGATGCGAAAATCTTCACAGTGATTGACATTAGCAATGCTTTTTTCTCTGTCCCTATTGCAAAAGAGAGTCAGTTTTGGTTTGCGTTTACATATGCTGGCTCAAGGTACACCTTTTCAAGGTTACCACAAGGGTACTGTGAAAGCCCGACAATTTACTCCCAGGTGATGGCAGCCAGCATGGCTAAATTTGTCCCGCCAATGGGAAGTCAGATCTTGCTTTATGTTGATGACATTTTGATAGCATCTCCTGATTTTGCCTCTTGCCAAAAAGACACGCTTGCAGTGCTGCATCACTTGGCAAGTGAAGGCCACAAGGTCAGCAAGAACAAGCTTCAACTGTGGTCCGCTGAAATTAAGTATCTAGGCCACAATCTAAGTTCCCAAGGTCGATCCATAATTGAAAGCAGAAAAGCCTCTATTTTACAAGCTCCTAAGCCACTAACAAAGAAGCAAATGATGTCTTTTTTGGGTCTCACAGGTTATTGTAGAAACTGGATACTTGATTATGCCCAAATTGTTGCTCCTCTGTCCAAATTGATGTATGTGGAAGACATCTCAATGTCCGCTCACTTAAAATGGACTCCTGAAGCCGAGGATGCTTTTGTTTTGATCAAACAGGCTTTGGTCTCCAGCTCCACTCTAGCCTTACCCGACTATGATAAGGTGTTTGTCCAGACTGTTGACTGCAAAGGTCATTACATGACCTCTGTTTTGCTCCAATCACATGGCTCAAAATTGCGTCCTATTGCTTTTTATTCCTCTAAACTGGACAGTGTTGCATGTGCTCTCCCACCATGCGTGAGGGCCGTGGTGGCAGCCTCCATGGCTGTGGAGAGCAGTGCTGGTGTTGTGTTATTTCATCCTTTAACACTGAAAGTTCCTCATGCTGTCTCGGCTCTTCTGCTACAGACTAATATGACCTTTCTGTCGCCTGCGCGTCATCTTTCTTGCATGGCTACGTTGCTGTCTCAGCCGCATCTGACCGTTGAAAGATGCACGACACTCAATCCTGCCACTCTCATTCCCCTTCCTGACGATGGCGAATTCCATGATTGTGTCGATGCTGCCCAACAGATTGCAAAGGCTCGGCCTGATTTGGAAGATACGCCTCTGCCAGATGGTCATGTGGTTTTTGTTGATGGGTCTTCTAAGAAGAATGAATCTGGTGTGACCCTTACTGGGTATGCCATTGTTACTGCCGACGTGGTTTTGGAGGCTGCTAAACTGCCATCCAATATGTCGGCACAGGCCGCTGAGCTCATTGCTTTGACTGGGGCCTGCAAATTGTTTGCAAACAAGTCCGTCACTATCTGGACTGATAGTCAGTATGCTTTTGCTACAGTGCATGTTTTTGCTCAGCAGTGGAGCAACCGTGGCATGATAACTTCTACAGGGAAGCCCGTCTCCCATTCCGCTATACTAACTCAACTTTTGGATGCTGTCCAGCTGCCTTTAAAGGTAGCGGTTTGCAAGTGTGCTGCTCACACTGCGGGCTCTGATCCTGTTTCTCTCGGTAATGCTTTTGCTGACAAATCCGCTAAGGCCGCTGCGGAAGGCCTGCTTCATGTCCTCTCGTCTCTCACGGCTCATGATTCAATGTCACACATCTCCCCTGATGTGTTGCTTGACATGCAGTCTCAGAGCCCCTCCCAGGAACGACTCTCTTGGGAAAAGCGGGGTGCAACTAAAAACACCGATGGTCTTTTTGTGTGACCTTTGGGCAAACCTGTCTTGCCTCGTAGCTTGTTCAAATGGGCTGCTATTTCAAGTCACGGGGTCACCCATGTCTCGGCGGGAGGTATGGTGAAACAAGTCGAGGCTATTTATACAACATACGGCTTTGCCGCTTTTTCACAACGATTTTGCAGAGCGTGTTTGATCTGTGCTAAACATAACCCACAAGGCAATTTAAGACCTCAGAGAGGGAAATTCCCGACTCCATTGTACCCGTTTCAGACAATACATATGGATTATATCCAATTACATAAATGTGAAGGGAAAGAATATTGATTGGTCATAATAGACGCATTTTCTAAATGGGTAGAAATATTTCCTACCAAACATGCAGATGCACTCACAGTGGCAAAAGCCTTATGCAAAGACATCATTCCAAGGTACGGTATTCCAGAAACAATTTATAGCGACAATGGTCCACATTTTGTAAATCAAATAGTGCATAACATTGGGAGAATGTTCCACATAAATGTAAAGAACCATTGTTCATACAGACCGCAATCCGCTGGCCTGGTTGAGAGAGCGAACCAGTCTATAAAAAACAGATTAAAGAAATGTATGGAAGAAACAAAACGACCGTGGACTCAGTGTTTAGACCTGGTTAAAATGTACATAAATATTACAAGTACAACAGGGCTAACTCCTTATGAAACTATGTTTGGGAGACCTTACAGGCTTCCTCAGTTCAAAAACACATGGGAGATCCCCGAGGACGCCACGTTAGCTGATTACATGAGAAAAATGTTGGAACGTCAAAAGAATCTAACCAATAACACTGATGATGAACCCATTTCTCTGCAGGAAGACCCCAAAGTGGTACCGGGAGACTGGGTTTTGATCAGGAGTATCAAGAGGAAGAATTGGCATTCACCCAAGTGGGGAGGTCCCTTTTTGGTACTACTCACGACTCCTAATGCTTTAAAAATAGCCGAACGCAACACGTGGATTCATTTAACTCATTGTAAAAAAGTGATCTCCGCAGACCCAACCTAAGTACGGAAGGTGAGCAAAGTCTGGTAATAGTGCCTGATCCTGGTGCCAAGATCCAGGGTTGACACGAAAGCTAGCAGAAGCCGATTTCCAAGACACCAACCCGAAGCTCAGGGTGTTGACTCTGGGGAGATCCAAAACATGAGCATTAGAGAGTCATTTGGTGAGTGCTTTAATCGGGCTGTAGCCTGCGCGAAGTCTACCATGTGCTTTTGGTTGTTTTTGCTGGTTTGTGTTACCATTATATTTTTTTCGGGGGTTACTTTATCTGGAGGGATAGAGTACCATGAGCCTCGCACATTATTCTCTCAGGCGACTGCTAACGCTAATTCTAGTCGATGTGGCTCATGGGGAGAACTTGCTAGACATAAGCGCGACACTAAATCCCCTTTTGGTCATGTTGTTTGTGTTCCAGGAGCCGTCCGTGTTCCAACCTGTGTACCATGGCTTTTGTCTTGGGCTTATAATAACTCATTAATGTTTACTGTGGCTCCTAACACATCTTCTTCTATTATTTTACCTTTGAAAAGTTTGAAAGGGTTTCGTAATGGTCGCCCCACTACTGGAGATAGATGGCTCGGGTATTGGTGGTATTTAACTGGCCACCCGGTTAACACCGGCTGGGGCACCCTTGTCACCACGCAAATGCGAGGGTATTGGCCCTCTGGTTCCAGTGACGAGGCTGTGTTCTTTGCTAAACGAGTGACTTTGATAAATCGGGGCACAAGCCTCCTTTTGACTCTTACACTCCCTGACGGTCATATTCGTCCTCCAAATGCCACCTTGTTTAACACTTCTTGTTGGGGTTTTCAACTGTGGGCTTGGTCCTCTGGAACCGATCCTCGCTTTCCTATTGCTATTTGCCTTAATAGAACAATGTCGGTCGCAGACCGTCCCGTTACAAATAAATACACCTTGTCAGCGGGAGCAAAAATCACAAGTACGCTCCTCACTGATGTAGACAGCTATTTTGTGGCCTCCACAGGGATAAGCGGTCATACTAACAACTGGCTTCTTGTGGCTGAGCAGGCCGCAAAGATGGCTGGCGCTAGTTGCATTGCATGCATGGGTCCCAGACCTCTTTTGAAAATCATACCTGCAAATATAGGCCCTAAGTGTGCTGTCGTTTTGATGTTAGACTCGTCCATTTCACCCACTCACGATTGTTTTAGATGGGATACGGTTTACCCTGTTGCCCCTATGACAAAGCATAAACCCCTTTTTTCGTCTGTTGTAGCTAAGGGTAATTTTACATGCATTAGATTACCTGGTACCGGTGTGATGCTCGGCGCCCTACCTGCTCCGTGGTGTGGGTCCGTGACCAAGGTCACGGCCCCTTTTTTGCCCATTGCTCGTTGTGATATTTGGTTTTGGTGTAATAGTGACAAACTTTATGATAGGTTGCCTTTCGACAGCGCTGGAATTTGCGCTTTGGTAACCCTATTGCTACCTGTTTATTTGATACCGATGTCCTCTTATGATCTAACGTCTTTTGCTAAGTCCGTAGTGCCCAAATTCTGGCCGAGAACGAAACGAGACGCCGAATGGCGGGGCACAGCTAATCCAACCTACATCGACGCCATTGGTGTTCCTAGGGGAGTGCCGGATGAGTATAAGCTGGTGAATCAGATAGCGGCTGGTTTTGAATCCGCCCTGTGTTGGTGGTGTACTCTTAACAAAAATGTTGACAGGATTAACTACGTCCATTACAACGTGCAGAGGCTTGGAAACTGGACCGAGGCGGGTTTCAGGGCGGTCCACTCCCAACTGGCCGCTACTTCCCTCATGGCTTTCCAGAATCGAATGGCCCTTGACATGCTACTCTCAAGAGAGGGCGGTGTCTGCGCCATGTTCGGTGAGCAATGTTGCACTTTTATTCCAAATAACACTGCGGCCGACGGAAGCCTGTCCCAGGCCCTTGAGGGCCTGCGGGCCTTGAACGGGAAGATGAAGGAGCACAGTGGGGTGAACACGGAGGTTTGGGCCAACTGGTTGAACGTGTTCGGAAAGTACCGCACCCTGGTTTCCTCTGCCCTGGTCTCCGTTGCCGTTTTCTCTGCCATTTTGACCTTGTGTGGATGTTGTTGCATCCCTTGTCTCCGATCCCTAATTAACAGGCTAATTACGGCTGCTATCTCTCCACCAGCTGAGACTTTCCCGTTGCTCCTAAGGGATGACCTTTCGGTCGACGGGGGTTCCTTCTCTATTGACGACCCGGTCAGCGAATCTGTTGTGGTTAGCTGGTCCGATTTGTTTTCTGACCCGGGCTTTGCCGATTGTGACTCAGTTTCCTCCCGTGTGTAAGTTGGTTCCTGCGAAATGTGATCCCTGTGGCTGAAGATCTTTTTGAAGTGGCCATATGGGTGATGGGTTGGTCTCCGGGAACTTATGATAAACAGGGGGGAATTGTTAGATAAATTGTATATATATGTTATCATGCGTTCCCTAATGAGTACTTATTAATAAGTTATTGCGCAGAATGCTTGCTGTTTCGCCTTGCAGACGTCCACCAGTCCACAACAAGTCATACGATGCTGTCTGGGGCTTCCTGACCTTCTACACCTCTGGGAATCCAAGAAAGTTGCTGATAGCTCAATCTACTCTGTTGATGTCTGCACATGGCATTCTGTCCTTGCACTCCTTTCCCATGGCGTCCTGTCTGTAACTACTTGTTTCACATAGAATTTTGTCATGACGTCTTGTCTGTGACTACTTGTTTATGTCCTTGCGCTCCTTTATTTTCTCATGACGTCTTGTGAGCACTTGTTTTACATAGCATTTTGTCCTTGCGCTCTTTTTGTTTCTCATGAGACTAGGCCATGCTTTCCCCCCCCCACCTGTTAGGGGCTAGTCTCACATTGTAGGTAGGGCATCCCAAAATAAAAAGAGCGAGGGGTGTGACAGATCTTTAGTGTATTTTGGACTGCTGTAAGTCTGGTTGCACTCCTCGCGAGAAAAGACTCAACATTCTGCCTCACTGGTTTTGTCTGCTGATCCTTTTGCTGATTTTGAACCTGACAGTTGGCATCGAAAAAAACGCTCTCGGGTGCTTTAGATTGCCGAGTTTATCACTGCGCATGAAGAAATTACCACCTCCAACGTTTGGTTTATGTTTTATAAGCATTTTTAATTTTATTGCTTAAATCGCATTTTCTCGGCGAGCTGAGCGCTTTTTCTGAATTGTGCCGCTCCCGTAACTCTGGTTAGGTTGGCATCGAAAAAAACGCTCTCGGGTGCTTTAGAGTGCCGAGTTATTCACTGCGCATGAAGAAATGACCACCTCCAACGTTTGGTTTATGTTTTATAAGCATTTTTAATTTTATTGCTTAAATCGCATTTTCTCGGCGAGCTGAGCGCTTTTTCTGAATTGTGCCGCTCCTGTCACTCTGGTTAGGTTGGCATCGAAAAAAACGCTCTCGGGTGCTTTAGAGTGCCGAGTTTATCACTGCGCATGAAGAAATGACCACCTCCAACGTTTGGTTTATGTTTTATAAGCATTTTTAATTTTATTGCTTAAATCGCATTTTCTCGGCGAGCTGAGCGCTTTTTCTGAATTGTGCCGCTCCCGTAACTCTGGTTAGGTTGGCATCGAAAAAAACGCTCTCGGGTGCTTTAGAGTGCCGAGTTTATCACTGCGCATGAAGAAATGACCACTTCCAACGTTTGGTTTATGTTTTATAAGCATTTTTAATTTTATTGCTTAAATCGCATTTTCTCGGCGAGCTGAGCACTTTTTCTGAATTGTGCCGCTCCCGTCACTCTGGTTAGGTTGGCATCGAAAAAAACGCTCTCGGGTGCTTTAGAGTGCCGAGTTTATTACTGCGCATTAAGAAATGACCACCTCCAACGTTTGGTTTATGTTTTATAAGCATTTTTAATTTTATTGCTTAAATCGCATTTTCTCGGCGAGCTGAGCACTTTTTCTGAATTGTGCCGCTCCCGTCACTCTGGTTAGGTTGGCATCGAAATAAACGCTCTCGGGTGCTTTAGAGAACCGAGTTTATCACTGCGCATGAAGAAATGACCACCTCCAACGTTTGGTTTATGTTTAATAAGCATTTTTAATTTTATTGCTTGAATCGCATTTTCTCGGCGAGCTGAGCACTTTTTCTGAATTGTGCCGCTCCCGTCACTCTGGTTAGGTTGGCATCGAAAAAAACGCTCTCGGGTGCTTTAGAGTGCCGAGTTTATTACTGCGCATTAAGAAATGACCACCTCCAACGTTTGGTTTATGTTTTATAAGCATTTTTAATTTTATTGCTTAAATCGCATTTTCTCGGCGAGCTGAGCACTTTTTCTGAATTGTGCCGCTCCCGTCACTCTGGTTAGGTTGGCATCGAAAAAAACGCTCTCGGGTGCTTTAGAGTGCCGAGTTTATCACTGCGCATGAAGAAATGACCACCTCCAACGTTTGGTTTATGTTTTATAAGCATTTTTAATTTTATTGCTTAAATCGCATTTTCTCGGCGAGCTGAGCGCTTTTTCTGAATTGTGCCGCTCCTGTCACTCTGGTTAGGTTGGCATCGAAAAAAACGCTCTCGGGTGCTTTAGAGTGCCGAGTTTATCACTGCGCATGAAGAAATGACCACCTCCAACGTTTGGTTTATGTTTTATAAGCATTTTTAATTTTATTGCTTAAATCGCATTTTCTCGGCGAGCTGAGCGCTTTTTCTGAATTGTGCCGCTCCCGTAACTCTGGTTAGGTTGGCATCGAAAAAAACGCTCTCGGGTGCTTTAGAGTGCCGAGTTTATCACTGCGCATGAAGAAATGACCACTTCCAACGTTTGGTTTATGTTTTATAAGCATTTTTAATTTTATTGCTTAAATCGCATTTTCTCGGCGAGCTGAGCACTTTTTCTGAATTGTGCCGCTCCCGTCACTCTGGTTAGGTTGGCATCGAAAAAAACGCTCTCGGGTGCTTTAGAGTGCCGAGTTTATTACTGCGCATTAAGAAATGACCACCTCCAACGTTTGGTTTATGTTTTATAAGCATTTTTAATTTTATTGCTTAAATCGCATTTTCTCGGCGAGCTGAGCACTTTTTCTGAATTGTGCCGCTCCCGTCACTCTGGTTAGGTTGGCATCGAAAAAAACGCTCTCGGGTGCTTTAGAGTGCCGAGTTATTCACTGCGCATGAAGAAATGACCACCTCCAACGTTTGGTTTATGTTTTATAAGCATTTATAATTTTATTGCTTAAATCGCATTTTCTCGGCGAGCTGAGCACTTTTTCTGAATTGTGCCGCTCCCGTCACTCTGGTTAGGTTGGCATCGAAAAAAACGCTCTCGGGTGCTTTAGAGTGCCGAGTTTATCACTGCGCATGAAGAAATGACCACCTCCAACGTTTGGTTTATGTTTTATAAGCATTTTTAATTTTATTGCTTAAATCGCATTTTCTCGGCGAGCTGAGCGCTTTTTCTGAATTGTGCCGCTCCCGTCACTCTGGTTAGGTTGGCATCGAAAAAAAACGCTCTCGGGTGCTTTAGAGTGCCTAGTTATTTACTGCGCATGAAGAAATGACCACCTCCAACGTTTGGTTCATGTTTAATAAGCATTTTTAATTTTATTGCTTAAATCGCATTTTCTCGGCGAGCTGAGCGCTTTTTCTGAATTGTGCCGCTCCCGTCACTCTGGTTAGGTTGGCATCGAAAAAAACGCTCTCGGGTGCTTTAGAGTGCCGAGTTATTCACTGCGCATGAAGAAATGACCACCTCCAACGTTTGGTTTATGTTTAATAAGCATTTTTAATTTTATTGCTTAAATCGCATTTTCTCGGCGAGCTGAGCACTTTTTCTGAATTGTGCCGCTCCCGTCACTCTGGTTAGGTTGGCATCGAAAAAAACGCTCTCGGGTGCTTTAGAGTGCCGAGTTTATTACTGCGCATTAAGAAATGACCACCTCCAACGTTTGGTTTATGTTTTATAAGCATTTTTAATTTTATTGCTTAAATCGCATTTTCTCGGCGAGCTGAGCACTTTTTCTGAATTGTGCCGCTCCCGTCACTCTGGTTAGGTTGGCATCGAAAAAAACGCTCTCGGGTGCTTTAGAGTGCCGAGTTTATCACTGCGCATGAAGAAATGACCACATCCAACGTTTGGTTTATGTTTTATAAGCATTTTTAATTTTATTGCTTAAATCGCATTTTCTCGGCGAGCTGAGCGCTTTTTCTGAATTGTGCCGCTCCCGTCACTCTGGTTAGGTTGGCATCGAAAAAAACGCTCTCGGGTGCTTTAGAGTGCCGAGTTATTCACTGCGCATGAAGAAATGACCACCTCCAACGTTTGGTTTATGTTTAATAAGCATTTTTAATTTTATTGCTTAAATCGCATTTTCTCGGCGAGCTGAGCGCTTTTTCTGAATTGTGCCGCTCCCGTCACTCTGGTTAGGTTGGCATCGAAAAAAACGCTCTCGGGTGCTTTAGAGTGCCGAGTTATTCACTGCGCATGAAGAAATGACAACCTCCAACGTTTGGTTTATGTTTAATAAGCATTTTTAATTTTATTGCTTAAATCGCATTTTCTCGGCGAGCTGAGCACTTTTTCTGAATTGTGCCGCTCCCGTCACTCTGGTTAGGTTGGCATCGAAAAAAACGCTCTCGGGTGCTTTAGAGTGCCGAGTTTATTACTGCGCATTAAGAAATGACCACCTCCAACGTTTGGTTTATGTTTTATAAGCATTTTTAATTTTATTGCTTAAATCGCATTTTCTCGGCGAGCTGAGCGCTTTTTCTGAATTGTGCCGCTCCCGTCACTCTGGTTAGGTTGGCATCGAAAAAAACGCTCTCGGGTGCTTTAGAGTGCCGAGTTTATTACTGCGCATTAAGAAATGACCACCTCCAACGTTTGGTTTATGTTTTATAAGCATTTTTAATTTTATTGCTTAAATCGCATTTTCTCGGCGAGCTGAGCACTTTTTCTGAATTGTGCCGCTCCCGTCACTCTGGTTAGGTTGGCATCGAAAAAAACGCTCACGGGTGCTTTAGAGTGCCGAGTTTATTACTGCGCATTAAGAAATGACCACCTCCAACGTTTGGTTTATGTTTTATAAGCATTTTTAATTTTATTGCTTAAATCGCATTTTCTCGGCGAGCTGAGCACTTTTTCTGAATTGTGCCGCTCCCGTCACTCTGGTTAGGTTGGCATCGAAAAAAACGCTCTCGGGTGCTTTAGAGTGCCGAGTTATTCACTGCGCATGAAGAAATGACCACCTCCAACGTTTGGTTTATGTTTTATAAGCATTTTTAATTTTATTGCTTAAATCGCATTTTCTCGGCGAGCTGAGCACTTTTTCTGAATTGTGCCGCTCCCGTCACTCTGGTTAGGTTGGCATCGAAAAAAACGCTCTCGGGTGCTTTAGAGTGCCGAGTTTATCACTGCGCATGAAGAAATGACCACCTCCAACGTTTGGTTTATGTTTTATAAGCATTTTTAATTTTATTGCTTAAATCGCATTTTCTCGACGAGCTGAGCGCTTTTTCTGAATTGTGCCGCTCCCGTCACTCTGGTTAGGTTGGCATCGAAAAAAACGCTCTCGGGTGCTTTAGAGTGCCGAGTTTATCACTGCGCATGAAGAAATGACCACCTCCAACGTTTGGTTTATGTTTTATAAGCATTTTTAATTTTATTGCTTAAATCGCATTTTCTCGGCGAGCTGAGCGCTTTTTCTGAATTGTGCCGCTCCCGTAACTCTGGTTAGGTTGGCATCGAAAAAAACGCTCTCGGGTGCTTTAGAGTGCCGAGTTATTCACTGCGCATGAAGAAATGACCACCTCCAACGTTTGGTTTATGTTTAATAAGCATTTTTAATTTTATTGCTTAAATCGCATTTTCTCGGCGAGCTGAGCACTTTTTCTGAATTGTGCCGCTCCCGTCACTCTGGTTAGGTTGGCATCGAAAAAAACGCTCTCGAGTGCTTTAGAGTGCCGAGTTTATTACTGCGCATTAAGAAATGACTACCTCCAACGTTTGGTTTATGTTTTATAAGCATTTTTAATTTTATTGCTTAAATCGCATTTTCTCGGCGAGCTGAGCGCTTTTTCTGAATTGTGCCGCTCCCGTCACTCTGGTTAGGTTGGCATCGAAAAAAACGCTCTCGGGTGCTTTAGAGTGCCGAGTTATTCACTGCGCATGAAGAAATGACCACCTCCAACGTTTGGTTTATGTTTAATAAGCATTTTTAATTTTATTGCTTAAATCGCATTTTCTCGGCGAGCTGAGCACTTTTTCTGAATTGTGCCGCTCCCGTCACTCTGGTTAGGTTGGCATCGAAAAAAACGCTCTCGGGTGCTTTAGAGTGCCGAGTTTATTACTGCGCATTAAGAAATGACCACCTCCAACGTTTGGTTTATGTTTTATAAGCATTTTTAATTTTATTGCTTAAATCGCATTTTCTCGGCGAGCTGAGCACTTTTTCTGAATTGTGCCGCTCCCGTCACTCTGGTTAGGTTGGCATCGAAAAAAACGCTCTCGGGTGCTTTAGAGTGCCGAGTTATTCACTGCGCACGAAGAAATGACCACCTCCAACGTTTGGTTTATGTTTTATAAGCATTTTTAATTTTATTGCTTGAATCGCATTTTCTCGGCGAGCTGAGCGCTTTTTCTGAATTGTGCCGCTCCCGTCACTCTGGTTAGGTTGGCATCGAAAAAAACGCTCTCGGGTGCTTTAGAGTGCCGAGTTTATTACTGCGCATTAAGAAATGACCACCTCCAACGTTTGGTTTATGTTTTATAAGCATTTTTAATTTTATTGCTTAAATCGCATTTTCTCGGCGAGCTGAGCACTTTTTCTGAATTGTGCCGCTCCCGTCACCACAGCAAAAACTGGAGTGTTGAAATTTCAGGGTTAAACATGTCAGAGTTGATTTCAACTCTCAAAGTGTCATTTTAACACATTCTGATTAAAATGGTGTTCAGTGTTGGAGTTATTTAACAGAGTTATTCCAACCTAAGCAAATCAACTCTGTAGAGATGTAAAGTGCATCTCGGCCGAGTTAACTTGCTTGATAGGCCCCTGGGCTTCAGTCCAGGTAACCCCATGTGTTATGCCCCTGGGCTTTCAGCAGGGTGAACCCGTGCATCAATCAATAGTCTCCTGTGCGTGGCGTGGTCAACCGTCGTTTATTTCGCTGCTGGAATCAAAAATGGATGCGGAGTTGGACTTTTACACGAGGTAAGCTACAAAATCAAACTTGTAGGAACAATAACATTGAATTAAACATCTGCTGAGAATATTTATGTAACTTTGCTAAGCATTTTTTGTGGTTGGCACTGGACAGCGAACGTTTGGATTTTTTTTTTAATGCAATGTTAACTTCACCACTAACGTTACCACTTGCTAAAAAATAAACATTAATAAAAAAACGGTTTCCTATGTTATCCTTTGCATTTTACCAAGTCTCACGCGTGCTTGAGAGGTTGTATAAACAAGGCTTCATATTTAACTGTCGAATATAGTTTGGGGCTAACGTTAGCACATGTTAAAAAGCTAACTTGAAGTTCATGGCGGGTGCATGGCATGAGTCCGACTGCCCAATACTTCCTCTTCCCATTTCTCCGACCATACACTTGTTAATTTCTGCGTCCATTAATCTAACCTTAACCCTAATCCTAACCATAACCCTCTAGAATAAGTAAGGGATAAACAGTTCAGAGGTTGTTATGGAGAAATAAGCCCCGACAGGATGAACTTTGGCTCCAACACGAAGTGAGGAGTTAATTCATGCAATTAACCCCGCACTTTGCATAGGAGCCACGGCTAGAGTGAAATAATTAGCCTAAACAATTGCAGTTGGGTGCCTGTGTGGCAGACTCCCTGTGCCACTGCACCGAGACGAGTGTCCGAGGCTCTGATCATACAGGTGTGGTTAATAACTCTGATTAATGGGTAATGTAGGTAATGTAGTGGGCAGTCAGACTAAAAAGGGTCAACTTTACTGGTGCTGTGTTGTGTTTGTTTGGTCGCTGAAAACCAGCTTTTAACAGAGGGGAATGTTTTAATAAATCAGTTTTGCCTCAAATGTAAATGTTAATTACGGTAGCATGTGCTGCAGTCACTACAGCTAGTCGCTGCCACGTTCATCAATGAGAGCGTTTCCACTGGGCCTGCTGTGGCATGTTTTAACAGCCTCCCAGCAGCTGCTGAATGTGTTTGATCTTAGACATGCAGTGAAATTAATAATGAAACAATTTCTTGCATGATACACAACGTTTATGTGAGTGTTAAATAATTATTTCTTGCATGTTAAGTGTTTACTGACATTTGTTTGTTGTTGCATGTCTCAGAAAAATGTTGATCCAGGTTCGGTATTGCCAACAGCAGAAGTATGTGAAGTTGGATGAGGTTGATGGATGTTTTGATTTTGTGCAGTTCCATGACAAAGGTTTGTTTTTGTTTTACTTATGCTTGGTTTGATATAAAGGGCAGAACAACGCCCCTTTCTTTTAAGATTTGGACTGAAAAGGGAATGTATTTTATGCAGGGCTCTGAATTTGTTTACAGTGGTGGATTAAATTATTGAATGTGAAATGAGGCAAGATCAGTGCTAGCTTAAAGGTCCACTCAGATGTATCTTGTCTTTTCCAGTCATCGAGAGATTTTGCCTGCCACCTGACGCAAAATTAGTGTACAAAGATGCAACAGGGACAGAAGTTGATGAGGACATTTTCAGTGACCTTGTCAGCCAAGGCAATGTGACTCTATCAGTTTTCTCAAATGACGGTGAGAAATGTAAAGGGGTAAATTACATAATGCAATGTGTAAAACACTAATGCAAATTTATAAGTACAGAAATACAGTAAACAATTTCAATTTAATGTTTTCAGAATTAAGTCATTTAATACACTTAAAGGTGGATCAAATATTCAATATCATTCTTTGTGGTTACACAACAGGGACATTCAGCCTGACTTTTATTAAATGGTTTAAATGTCATTTTAACTGACATAAATCCAACATGAATACCAAATGTATTTTTGATTAATCTAATTCATGCCTTTAAAACAATTTCTGAAAATATTTCTGAATTGCCTATCAAGACTGAGAATCAATTGATTAAATGAGTTGAGTCTATGGTGTGCCGTTGGCTTGGTTAGATCAAAAATCTTCTATGACTTTTTGTATACTGCAAATAAACACCCCACCCCCCTTTTTTTTTTTTTTTTTTTAGAATTTTCTGATTGCTCCTTGTCCTCTCCATCCGATTATTCTGATTCAAGCTTCAGTTCATGTGCAAGTACATCAACTATACTCCTAGATGAGGTTCCTAGGAAGAAACCAAGACTTGAGGGCCCACTTACTGCAGCATCTGCTAGAAAGGTTGTGCTAAGTACTCACAGGTTTCTTAAAATCAACATTTGTCATCCTTAAACTCTAGAAAGGCAGTTTATCACATTTGTTTTTTTGCTTCTTTTTCAAAGTTGATTGAAGATGTCCTTGGTACCAGCTCAGGTGGTGAAGAGGTCCTTCAAGAGTATCACACAACAAAAACTCTAACAGATGCTACCAGAAGAAAGTTGGTCAATATAATAGTGGCACACATGATTGATAAACACGGGTATGTGTGTTCTATTTGTCTGTACTATCCTTTTTTTATTAACAAGTTAACTACTTGGCCCTTGTATTAATGCTAATTTGATCTTTTCTCAGGCAACTCCCCAGCAAAGCTGTTCGAGAAGAGTACGCTCTTGGGATAGTGACAGTGTTCCCGTCCCTCAAAGACCCATACTCCAAGAAAGGCTATGTATAGTCATTATTATTGTACTCTCTGTTTACATAATTTTCATGTTTTGTCTACATTACAGTAACATTTAGATTTCTGAAATTTCACAGTAGCTTATGAGGTTGACATCACATTAATTTTGAATGTATTTCCATTTTAGGAACATTTCTATGATGCTGCAAGCAGCACCGGATACATTTCTTGGCGTCTGAAAACGATTCAGAGAAAGATTCGAAGAGGACATGCATCTACAAGTAGCCCCACTGGCTTTTCCCCAGGAGGAGGTCAGTCTATCTATCTATCTATCTATCTATCTATCTATCTATCTATCTATCTATCTATCTATCTATCCTATCTATCTATCTATCTATCTATCTATCTATCTATCTATCTATCTATCTATCTATCTATCTATCTATCTATCTATCTATCTATCTATCTATCTATCTATCTATCTCTATCTCTATCTCTATCTCTATCTCTATCTCTCTCTCTCTCTCTCTCTCTATCTCTCTCTCTCTATCCTCTCTCTCTCTCATATCTCTCTCTCTCTCTCTCTCTCTCATCTCTCTCTCTCTCTCTCTCTCTCATCTCTCTCTCAATCTCTCATCTCTCTCTCTCTCTCTCTCTCTCCTCTCTCTCTCTCTATCTCTCTCTCTCTCTCTCTCTCTCTCTATCTCTCTCTCTCTCTATCTCTCTATCTCTCTCTCTCTCCTCTCTCTCTCTCTCTCTCTCTCTATCTCTATCTCTCTCTCTCTCTCTCTCTCTCTCTCTCCGCAACTGTCTTTCTTTCTCTAAGTACCCCTCATTTTTCTTTCTTTCTTACAACTTCATCTAGGGTGTTTCTTGTTTTTTTTCTTGAAAGAATTGTGTGCTTTTTTTCAGGAGGCCCAAATGTGCGCAGGTCCATTGTTGTTGACCAGCAGCTTGATGGGGATGCATACCAGGAAGCCATCTCCTTGCTCAACCATACAACAGACAGTTCCGTAATTTTTCTGAAGATGAGAGAGACCTTTCGAGAAATCGCCAAAAACTCATCCACGACTCAGACAAAACTCAAGATATCTTCTCCATCTTCCCAAGATTCCTGGATACAAAGGGATTGGTAAGTATGAAATGGGATTTTTAGAATGCCTTGAAATGTGCTGAATGTGGTAGTAGTACATTTGCTTTCTTATAGATGAATCAAGACTTCACACTCCTGTTTGAAGAGGAGGTTTCCAACCTGCTGCTCCAGAAATGGGATCCGTTCTTCAGAGATAACGTCATCAAAGAGGCCAAGCGGCTCACCCCAACACCTGAGCTGCGCCGAATGCTGCAGGCCGCAGAGTCTCCAGGAAGTGAACTTGATGAGGCACCAAGTGAGTTTTGTTCGATAGAATTTGTTATAAGCAATTACAGTTCAATAGTCTTGTGATTAATAAAGACCGATTGATTTTATGTTACTGGACTTCAATTGTTCGTTCATTCTGTGTATTTCTTTTTCTTTTTAAAAAAAATAATAATTCTTTAGCTGTCAGTTTACAGTTTATTGAAGCACATTTCAACTCTGTTTTTCACTGTTACATTTAAACAGCAGGATTTAAAGTTTTTTTCAGTCTTTTTAACATTTCCACTGCGTTTAGCCCTTTACAAAAGCCATTCCCTTCTCAGCTCACAGGAAATGCTGGTTCTAGTTCTCATTAAAACTTCAACAATAACTTGTAAAATATTTGCAGTTAATTCATTCTTGTTACTCTCCATCCATAGCCTATGACCAAGAGATGTCCGCCCTGTTGCTGTTGTTGTACCTTCTTCCACCACCACCAGGGCGACCGAGGTTTCCAAAAATCAGTGCCTCTGATGCAGTCGAGAGACTGGTAGTCTTTCATAAGGTAATTGTTCCTCTCTTTGTTTAAACTTATTATTACTCCATCCACTAACAGTCTGACAGCTGAGTGTGGCCACTTCCCTCCCTTCCTCTCATTGACATTCAAAAGCAGGCACTGATCTGAGAAAAGCAGAAATAGATTATGTTTCTAACTCGCAATATCAAACAAAGTATTTGCCTTACAAACATTTAATACATATCACCATGTTCAGTAAGGTCATCTGACCCAATTAATCTTCACCACAGTTTGATAAGAGGTATGGTCCTCTTTTTGTCGGCTGTTGTTTGGGAGCTGGGTTGAGCTCAAATCTTCATGCTCTGCTCCTGCTCTGTGCCTTTGGCCAGCTCATTATCAACATCTAGGTACAGGTGCAGCCTGGTGCTTGTTAAGCTGTGTATAAACACAGCCCCACACACAGCTAAATCAGACTGATATACACAGCTTTTAACATGTCAAGTCTGTCTGTCTGTCCCCACTGTCCATCTTTTGTTTTTCTTTCTTCTTTCTCTCCCTTTTCCTTCCCCTCTTTCTATCACCCCCTCTCTCTTTTCTTGTCTTCTACCACATTTCTTTCTTTCTTTCTTTCTCTACCCCCTGTCTTTTTCTGTCTTCTGACCTCTTTCTATCACCCCCTCTTTTTATTCTGTCTTCTACCCCCTGTCTTTTTCTGTCTTCTGACCTCTTTCTATCATCCCCTCTCTTTTTATTCTGTCTTCTCCCCCCTGTCTTTTTCTTTCTTTTTTTCCTCAATCTAACCCCTCTGTCCTTTTTCTTTATCTACCCCCTCTGTCTCTTTCTTCCTTTCTTTTTTTGTTTCCCAACAACATCTTAAACTAATTTACATGCATTTCCTTCTGGAAATGCTTTTTCTAGTTATGACTAATTCATAGTTTTCATGATGATTTCTCATCTCACCCTGATTTGTAGGATGTTTGAATAATGACTTCTGTAACTCTATTTTCTCTGACTTGCCCTGACTCTGTCCAATACCCTTGTGTCAACCCCAGTCTTGCTGCAGCTTGGAGGAGCATCTCCAGAGTCAGCAGAACCAGCAGCCATATCTCCTGGCGGTTGGGCGGCAGAAGAGGAAGATCGACAACTTCTACGTCTCCATCGACAAGCATCTCATCCCCTGCCAGGCCACCCGCTCCATTGGGGCATTTGATGAGCTTTTTAAAGCTCATTTTGTCTTCAATGTCTCCTATGATGGTGCACTTGTGAATTTCTACACCTTTCTGCAGACAACTGTCTATAACATTGATATGGGAAAAATGAAGGAGTCACCAAGAGTTCGTGACTTGAGAGCCAAACTCCTTAACCAGGAAGTAGTTGTCAAAATCTGAGTAAAAGGCAGGGCAGTTGTGAGCTAAATGCTAACATGTTTTATGTGCAAGAGTGTTTATCCCAGCAGTCAAGAGTTGATTTCACATTTAAGAGGTGCACATGGGTATTATCCTGGACCTAAGTTTAAACTGTTTTGTTGTCAGCCGAGCTGCAGACTTCAGTTCCAAACTTACGCTGGCTTCAGAAAGCACCTCAATAGTGTTCACAGCAATGTTCAGCAAATTGCTTCAGATGTTGCTTGCTCTTCTTGTGACCCAGTTTCAGATGCTTTGGAGGACCAATTTCACTCAAGTCTTCCTCAAAGTTCTTCCAGTGTTCTTCCAGTGTCTAGTTCTTCCAGTGTTCCAGAGACCAGTGATTCAGGACTTACCAGAGACTTATCCAAAGAAATGTGTGCATCCATCGTGGCCAAACTGCAAGGTAGTGGCATTTCTAACAGTTTGGTATCCTCGCTTGTAGGAGATTTGGAGGAATTAACAAGTGAGCTTCGCTCAGAAGCGAAGCAGGCCGTTACTTCTGCTTTACCCACAACTGACCCCAACATTCCTGTCATAAATGAATGTTTTGAAAAATTTGAAAACCCCTTCACTGATCTGAATACAGAATGGAAACGAAATAAATACTTCAACCAAAAATGGGGAGTTGTAGAGCCTAGAGAAATGACACTTGGAGTAAGATATGACACCAGGCACAATCAGAAATCCGGTACATATGATCAAGTACCTGTGAAGGATACTTTCATATATGTTCCTATTTTGGAAACCTTGAAGTTCATGTGTAGAAATCCAGAGATTTGTGATTTCCTAAAGACAGAGTGTAGCTCAGAGCCTGATACTTACCATGACTTTTGTGACGGAAGTTACTTTAAAGCTCATCCCTTGTTTTCAGCCAAAAGACTTGCATTACAAATTCAGGTATACTATGATGATTTCGAAACGGCCAATCCGCTTGGCTCAAAACGCGGAATCCACAAGATTGGCTGCATTTATTTTGTTTTAAGAAACCTGCCTCCAAAATTGAACTCGATTTTGATGAACATTCATTTAGTATCACTTTTCCATACGCCAGATCTGCAAAAGTATGGTTTTGATGCAATACTGGAACCACTGCTAAATGATGTGAAACAACTGGAAAGCCAAGGGCTAAGTCTTCCATTTTCTGATGAGCAGGTACATGGTACAATCTCACAGATCACTGGAGATAATCTGGGAATGCACTCTATTCTTGGTTTTAACGAGTCATTCAGTAGCCGTCATTTCTGTCGCCTATGTTTGCTTGATAAAGATGATTGTCAGACAGTGTACAGTGAGGATGATCCTAAAGTGATCCTTCGTGGGAAAGATATGTTTGACATGCATTGCCAGTCTCTAAAGGAAAATCTTCAGCTGAAATCATTGTATGGTTTGAAAAGAAATTCTGCACTAAATTCATTGCAGTATTTCCATGTTTGCCATAACTACTCGTTTGATATCATGCATGATCTGCTCGAGGGTGTAGCTCAGTATGAGATCAAATTGCTTTTTGAGTATCTCACCCACCACTTCATATCACAACAGAACTTGCTTTCAAGGATTTATGGTTTTGATTACGGATTTCTAGAACGAAAGAACCGCCCCACGAAAATCGTATTGGACAGTGCTGGCAATGGCATCGGCTTGAACTCTATCCAGACATTCTGTCTTGTGAAAAACATTCCACTCCTGTTTGGGGACATTGTTCCTGCAGAGAACAGACACTGGAGTTTGTTACTGTTACTGTTACAAATTATGAACATAGTCTTTTCACCTTCTCTCACTCTGGGCATGACTGTATATTTAAAAGATTTGATCCTTGACCACCACAAATTATTCAAGTGCTTGTATCCACACAGAAACCTCATACCCAAGCATCACTTTATGATCCATTACCCCTCTTCTATCAGGAAAATTGGCCCTTTGTTGTACGTTTGGTGTATGAGGTACGAAGCAAAACACAAGATGTTTAAAGATTACTTCAAAAATTTCAAAAACATTACCAAATCACTAGCTAAAAGGCATCAAATGGCCATTGCTTATCACTGGGAAACCTTCACCCTTAAACAGAAGGAATATGGGCCAATGAAATCATTTTCTTTACGAGATGAAAATGTGGTCAACAGTGAAATGTGTGAAATGCTGTTGTCCAAAGATGTTTTCTCAACAAGTTGGGTTAAAGTCGATGGTGTTGAGTACAAAGGTGGACTTGTTGTTTGCAGTTCCATGGAGGAAGACATGCCAGTCTTTTGTCAAATAGATGATGTACTTCTGGTTGAAGATGACGTTTATTTTTTGACAAAAAAGCTATTTACAGAGATGTTTGTTGAACACCACCATGCCTTCAAAGTTTTACCAACTGAAGAGAGGTGTGTCATGAAAATGACTGAACTCAAATGTCACAAACCATTTGATATTCAAAGCTCATATGGTAAAGCAGATGAAAGTTTGTACATTATACCCTCGTTTATTATGTTTTAACTGACTGCATTGGGGGAAAGTTCTTAAAATAAATGGTAAGCAGATGGAAGTTTGTACATTATACCCTCATGTTTTAACTGACTGCATTGGGGGGAAAGTTAAAATAAATTGTGTTTTTGAAAATGCATTTTTCTTGGAATTGTCATTTTAATGGTTGTATTGTACTGTTTTTTTTTTAACTATGTAGTGTCAATTTAACCCAATTTAGGAAGTTAAAAAGGAGCTTTGATATAATGTAAATCGATAGTGTTAATTTAACACAGTTTAGGGAGTTAAAAAGGAACTCTGATATAGTGTTAATGTAACTCGATATAGTGTTAATTTAACACAGTTTAGGGAGTTGAAAAGGAACTCTGATATAGTGTTAATGTAACTCGATATAGTGTTAATTCAACCCAGTCTAGGGAGTTAAAAAGTAACTCTGATATAGTGTTAATGTAACTCGATATAGTGTTAATTCAACCCAGTCTAGGGAGTTAAAAAGTAACTCTGATATAGTGTTAATGTAACTCGATATAGTGTTAATTCAACCCAGTCTAGGGAGTTAAAAAGTAACTCTGATATAGTGTTAATGTAACTCGATATAGTGTTAATTCAACCCAGTCTAGGGAGTTAAAAAGTAACTCTAGGTACAGTGTTAAATAATTAACTATTTTGAAAGTGTTAATTTAACTCTGTAGAGTGTGGAGCTATATAAACCCACAAAAAGTGTTAAAATTGACTCTGTGGGAGTTGATTCAACACTCCAGTTTTTGCTGTGACTCTGGTTAGGTTGGCATCGAAAAAAACGCTCTCGGGTGCTTTAGAGTGCCGAGTTTATTACTGCGCATTAAGAAATGACCACCTCCAACGTTTGGTTTATGTTTTATAAGAATTTTTAATTTTATTGCTTAAATCGCATTTTCTCGGCGAGCTGAGCACTTTTTCTGAATTGTGCCGCTCCCGTCACTCTGGTTAGGTTGGCATCGAAAAAAACGCTCTCGGGTGCTTTAGAGTGCCGAGTTTATCACTGCGCATGAAGAAATGACCACCTCCAACGTTTGGTTTATGTTTTATAAGCATTTTTAATTTTATTGCTTAAATCGCATTTTCTCGGCGAGCTGAGCGCTTTTTCTGAATTGTGCCGCTCCCGTCACTCTGGTTAGGTTGGCATCGAAAAAAACGCTCTCGGGTGCTTTAGAGTGCCGAGTTTATCACTGCGCATGAAGAAATGACCACCTCCAACGTTTGGTTTATGTTTTATAAGCATTTTTAATTTTATTGCTTAAATCGCATTTTCTCGGCGAGCTGAGCGCTTTTTCTGAATTGTGCCGCTCCCGTAACTCTGGTTAGGTTGGCATCGAAAAAAACGCTCTCGGGTGCTTTAGAGTGCCGAGTTTATCACTGCGCATGAAGAAATGACCACTTCCAACGTTTGGTTTATGTTTTATAAGCATTTTTAATTTTATTGCTTAAATCGCATTTTCTCGGCGAGCTGAGCACTTTTTCTGAATTGTGCCGCTCCCGTCACTCTGGTTAGGTTGGCATCGAAAAAAACGCTCTCGGGTGCTTTAGAGTGCCGAGTTTATTACTGCGCATTAAGAAATGACCACCTCCAACGTTTGGTTTATGTTTTATAAGCATTTTTAATTTTATTGCTTAAATCGCATTTTCTCGGCGAGCTGAGCACTTTTTCTGAATTGTGCCGCTCCCGTCACTCTGGTTAGGTTGGCATCGAAAAAAACGCTCTCGGGTGCTTTAGAGTGCCGAGTTATTCACTGCGCATGAAGAAATGACCACCTCCAACGTTTGGTTTATGTTTTATAAGCATTTTTAATTTTATTGCTTAAATCGCATTTTCTCGGCGAGCTGAGCACTTTTTCTGAATTGTGCCGCTCCCGTCACTCTGGTTAGGTTGGCATCGAAAAAAACGCTCTCGGGTGCTTTAGAGTGCCGAGTTTATCACTGCGCATGAAGAAATGACCACCTCCAACGTTTGGTTTATGTTTTATAAGCATTTTTAATTTTATTGCTTAAATCGCATTTTCTCGACGAGCTGAGCGCTTTTTCTGAATTGTGCCGCTCCCGTCACTCTGGTTAGGTTGGCATCGAAAAAAAACGCTCTCGGGTGCTTTAGAGTGCCTAGTTATTTACTGCGCATGAAGAAATGACCACCTCCAACGTTTGGTTCATGTTTAATAAGCATTTTTAATTTTATTGCTTAAATCGCATTTTCTCGGCGAGCTGAGCGCTTTTTCTGAATTGTGCCGCTCCCGTCACTCTGGTTAGGTTGGCATCGAAAAAAACGCTCTCGGGTGCTTTAGAGTGCCGAGTTATTCACTGCGCATGAAGAAATGACCACCTCCAACGTTTGGTTTATGTTTAATAAGCATTTTTAATTTTATTGCTTAAATCGCATTTTCTCGGCGAGCTGAGCACTTTTTCTGAATTGTGCCGCTCCCGTCACTCTGGTTAGGTTGGCATCGAAAAAAACGCTCTCGGGTGCTTTAGAGTGCCGAGTTTATTACTGCGCATTAAGAAATGACCACCTCCAACGTTTGGTTTATGTTTTATAAGCATTTTTAATTTTATTGCTTAAATCGCATTTTCTCGGCGAGCTGAGCACTTTTTCTGAATTGTGCCGCTCCCGTCACTCTGGTTAGGTTGGCATCGAAAAAAACGCTCTCGGGTGCTTTAGAGTGCCGAGTTTATCACTGCGCATGAAGAAATGACCACATCCAACGTTTGGTTTATGTTTTATAAGCATTTTTAATTTTATTGCTTAAATCGCATTTTCTCGGCGAGCTGAGCGCTTTTTCTGAATTGTGCCGCTCCCGTCACTCTGGTTAGGTTGGCATCGAAAAAAACGCTCTCGGGTGCTTTAGAGTGCCGAGTTATTCACTGCGCATGAAGAAATGACCACCTCCAACGTTTGGTTTATGTTTAATAAGCATTTTTAATTTTATTGCTTAAATCGCATTTTCTCGGCGAGCTGAGCGCTTTTTCTGAATTGTGCCGCTCCCGTCACTCTGGTTAGGTTGGCATCGAAAAAAACGCTCTCGGGTGCTTTAGAGTGCCGAGTTATTCACTGCGCATGAAGAAATGACAACCTCCAACGTTTGGTTTATGTTTAATAAGCATTTTTAATTTTATTGCTTAAATCGCATTTTCTCGGCGAGCTGAGCACTTTTTCTGAATTGTGCCGCTCCCGTCACTCTGGTTAGGTTGGCATCGAAAAAAACGCTCTCGGGTGCTTTAGAGTGCCGAGTTTATTACTGCGCATTAAGAAATGACCACCTCCAACGTTTGGTTTATGTTTTATAAGCATTTTTAATTTTATTGCTTAAATCGCATTTTCTCGGCGAGCTGAGCGCTTTTTCTGAATTGTGCCGCTCCCGTCACTCTGGTTAGGTTGGCATCGAAAAAAACGCTCTCGGGTGCTTTAGAATGCCGAGTTTATTACTGCGCATTAAGAAATGACCACCTCCAACGTTTGGTTTATGTTTTATAAGCATTTTTAATTTTATTGCTTAAATCGCATTTTCTCGGCGAGCTGAGCACTTTTTCTGAATTGTGCCGCTCCCGTCACTCTGGTTAGGTTGGCATCGAAAAAAACGCTCACGGGTGCTTTAGAGTGCCGAGTTTATTACTGCGCATTAAGAAATGACCACCTCCAACGTTTGGTTTATGTTTTATAAGCATTTTTAATTTTATTGCTTAAATCGCATTTTCTCGGCGAGCTGAGCACTTTTTCTGAATTGTGCCGCTCCCGTCACTCTGGTTAGGTTGGCATCGAAAAAAACGCTCTCGGGTGCTTTAGAGTGCCGAGTTATTCACTGCGCATGAAGAAATGACCACCTCCAACGTTTGGTTTATGTTTTATAAGCATTTTTAATTTTATTGCTTAAATCGCATTTTCTCGGCGAGCTGAGCACTTTTTCTGAATTGTGCCGCTCCCGTCACTCTGGTTAGGTTGGCATCGAAAAAAACGCTCTCGGGTGCTTTAGAGTGCCGAGTTTATTACTGCGCATGAAGAAATGACCACCTCCAACGTTTGGTTTATGTTTTATAAGCATTTTTAATTTTATTGCTTAAATCGCATTTTCTCGACGAGCTGAGCGCTTTTTCTGAATTGTGCCGCTCCCGTCACTCTGGTTAGGTTGGCATCGAAAAAAACGCTCTCGGGTGCTTTAGAGTGCCGAGTTTATCACTGCGCATGAAGAAATGACCACCTCCAACGTTTGGTTTATGTTTTATAAGCATTTTTAATTTTATTGCTTAAATCGCATTTTCTCGGCGAGCTGAGCGCTTTTTCTGAATTGTGCCGCTCCCGTAACTCTGGTTAGGTTGGCATCGAAAAAAACGCTCTCGGGTGCTTTAGAGTGCCGAGTTTATTACTGCGCATTAAGAAATGACCACCTCCAACGTTTGGTTTATGTTTAATAAGCATTTTTAATTTTATTGCTTAAATCGCATTTTCTCGGCGAGCTGAGCACTTTTTCTGAATTGTGCCGCTCCCGTCACTGGTTAGGTTGGCATCGAAAAAAACGCTCTCGGGTGCTTTAGAGTGCCGAGTTTATTACTGCGCATTAAGAAATGACTACCTCCAACGTTTGGTTTATGTTTTATAAGCATTTTTAATTTTATTGCTTAAATCGCATTTTCTCGGCGAGCTGAGCGCTTTTTCTGAATTGTGCCGCTCCCGTCACTCTGGTTAGGTTGGCATCGAAAAAAACGCTCTCGGGTGCTTTAGAGTGCCGAGTTTATCACTGCGCATGAAGAAATGACCACCTCCAACGTTTGGTTTATGTTTTATAAGCATTTTTAATTTTATTGCTTAAATCGCATTTTCTCGGCGAGCTGAGCGCTTTTTCTGAATTGTGCCGCTCCCGTCACTCTGGTTAGGTTGGCATCGAAAAAAACGCTCTCGGGTGCTTTAGAGTGCCGAGTTTATCACTGCGCATGAAGAAATGACCACCTCCAACGTTTGGTTTATGTTTTATAAGCATTTTTAATTTTATTGCTTAAATCGCATTTTCTCGGCGAGCTGAGCGCTTTTTCTGAATTGTGCCGCTCCCGTAACTCTGGTTAGGTTGGCATCGAAAAAAACGCTCTCGGGTGCTTTAGAGTGCCGAGTTTATCACTGCGCATGAAGAAATGACCACTTCCAACGTTTGGTTTATGTTTTATAAGCATTTTTAATTTTATTGCTTAAATCGCATTTTCTCGGCGAGCTGAGCACTTTTTCTGAATTGTGCCGCTCCCGTCACTCTGGTTAGGTTGGCATCGAAAAAAACGCTCTCGGGTGCTTTAGAGTGCCGAGTTTATTACTGCGCATTAAGAAATGACCACCTCCAACGTTTGGTTTATGTTTTATAAGCATTTTTAATTTTATTGCTTAAATCGCATTTTCTCGGCGAGCTGAGCACTTTTTCTGAATTGTGCCGCTCCCGTCACTCTGGTTAGGTTGGCATCGAAAAAAACGCTCTCGGGTGCTTTAGAGTGCCGAGTTATTCACTGCGCATGAAGAAATGACCACCTCCAACGTTTGGTTTATGTTTTATAAGCATTTTTAATTTTATTGCTTAAATCGCATTTTCTCGGCGAGCTGAGCACTTTTTCTGAATTGTGCCGCTCCCGTCACTCTGGTTAGGTTGGCATCGAAAAAAACGCTCTCGGGTGCTTTAGAGTGCCGAGTTTATCACTGCGCATGAAGAAATGACCACCTCCAACGTTTGGTTTATGTTTTATAAGCATTTTTAATTTTATTGCTTAAATCGCATTTTCTCGACGAGCTGAGCGCTTTTTCTGAATTGTGCCGCTCCCGTCACTCTGGTTAGGTTGGCATCGAAAAAAACGCTCTCGGGTGCTTTAGATTGCCGAGTTTATCACTGCGCATGAAGAAATGACCACCTCCAACGTTTGGTTTATGTTTTATAAGCATTTTTAATTTTATTGCTTAAATCGCATTTTCTCGGCGAGCTGAGCGCTTTTTCTGAATTGTGCCGCTCCCGTAACTCTGGTTAGGTTGGCATCGAAAAAAACGCTCTCGGGTGCTTTAGAGTGCCGAGTTTATCACTGCGCATGAAGAAATGACCACTTCCAACGTTTGGTTTATGTTTTATAAGCATTTTTAATTTTATTGCTTAAATCGCATTTTCTCGGCGAGATGAGCACTTTTTCTGAATTGTGCCGCTCCCGTCACTCTGGTTAGGTTGGCATCGAAAAAAACGCTCTCGGGTGCTTTAGAGTGCCGAGTTATTCACTGCGCATGAAGAAATGACCATCTCCAACGTGTGGTTTATGTTTTATAAGCATTTTTAATTTTATTGCTTAAATCGCATTTTCTCGGCGATCTGAGCACTTTTTCTGAATTGTGCCGCTCCCGTCACTCTGGTTAGGTTGGCATCGAAAAAAACGCTATCGGGTGCTTTAGAGTGCCGAGTTATTCACTGCACATGAAGAAATGACCACCTCCAACGTTTGGTTTATGTTTAATAAGCATTTTTAATTTTATTGCTTAAATCGCATTTTCTCGGCGAGCTGAGCACTTTTTCTGAATTGTGCCGCTCCGTCACTCTGGTTAGGTTGGCATCGAAAAAAATGCTCTCGGGTGCTTTAGAGTGCCGAGTTTATTACTGCGCATTAAGAAATGACCACCTCCAACGTTTGGTTTATGTTTTATAAGCATTTTTAATTTTATTGCTTAAATCGCATTTTCTCGGCGAGCTGAGCGCTTTTTCTGAATTGTGCCGCTCCCGTCACTCTGGTTAGGTTGGCATCGAAAAAAACGCTCTCGGGTGCTTTAGAGTGCCGAGTTTATTACTGCGCATTAAGAAATGACCACCTCCAACGTTTGGTTTATGTTTTATAAGCATTTTTAATTTTATTGCTTAAATCGCATTTTCTCGGCGAGCTGAGCACTTTTTCTGAATTGTGCCGCTCCCGTCACTCTGGTTAGGTTGGCATCGAAAAAAACGCTCACGGGTGCTTTAGAGTGCCGAGTTTATTACTGCGCATTAAGAAATGACCACCTCCAACGTTTGGTTTATGTTTTATAAGCATTTTTAATTTTATTGCTTAAATCGCATTTTCTCGGCGAGCTGAGCACTTTTTCTGAATTGTGCCGCTCCCGTCACTCTGGTTAGGTTGGCATCGAAAAAAACGCTCTCGGGTGCTTTAGAGTGCCGAGTTATTCACTGCGCATGAAGAAATGACCACCTCCAACGTTTGGTTTATGTTTTATAAGCATTTTTAATTTTATTGCTTAAATCGCATTTTCTCGGCGAGCTGAGCACTTTTTCTGAATTGTGCCGCTCCCGTCACTCTGGTTAGGTTGGCATCGAAAAAAACGCTCTCGGGTGCTTTAGAGTGCCGAGTTTATCACTGCGCATGAAGAAATGACCACCTCCAACGTTTGGTTTATGTTTTATAAGCATTTTTAATTTTATTGCTTAAATCGCATTTTCTCGACGAGCTGAGCGCTTTTTCTGAATTGTGCCGCTCCCGTCACTCTGGTTAGGTTGGCATCGAAAAAAACGCTCTCGGGTGCTTTAGAGTGCCGAGTTTATCACTGCGCATGAAGAAATGACCACCTCCAACGTTTGGTTTATGTTTTATAAGCATTTTTAATTTTATTGCTTAAATCGCATTTTCTCGGCGAGCTGAGCGCTTTTTCTGAATTGTGCCGCTCCCGTCACTCTGGTTAGGTTGGCATCGAAAAAAACGCTCTAGGGTGCTTTAGAGTGCCGAGTTTATCACTGCGCATGAAGAAATGACCACCTCCAACGTTTGGTTTATGTTTTATAAGCATTTTTAATTTTATTGCTTAAATCGCATTTTCTCGGCGAGCTGAGCGCTTTTTCTGAATTGTGCCGCTCCCGTCACTCTGGTTAGGTTGGCATCGAAAAAAACGCTCTCGGGTGCTTTAGAGTGCCGAGTTTATCACTGCGCATGAAGAAATGACCACCTCCAACGTTTGGTTTATGTTTTATAAGCATTTTTAATTTTATTGCTTAAATCGCATTTTCTCGGCGAGCTGAGCGCTTTTTCTGAATTGTGCCGCTCCCGTAACTCTGGTTAGGTTGGCATCGAAAAAAACGCTCTCGGGTGCTTTAGAGTGCCGAGTTTATCACTGCGCATGAAGAAATGACCACTTCCAACGTTTGGTTTATGTTTTATAAGCATTTTTAATTTTATTGCTTAAATCGCATTTTCTCGGCGAGCTGAGCACTTTTTCTGAATTGTGCCGCTCCCGTCACTCTGGTTAGGTTGGCATCGAAAAAAACGCTCTCGGGTGCTTTAGAGTGCCGAGTTTATTACTGCGCATTAAGAAATGACCACCTCCAACGTTTGGTTTATGTTTTATAAGCATTTTTAATTTTATTGCTTAAATCGCATTTTCTCGGCGAGCTGAGCACTTTTTCTGAATTGTGCCGCTCCCGTCACTCTGGTTAGGTTGGCATCGAAAAAAACGCTCTCGGGTGCTTTAGAGTGCCGAGTTATTCACTGCGCACGAAGAAATAACCACCTCCAACGTTTGGTTTATGTTTTATAAGCATTTTTAATTTTATTGCTTAAATCGCATTTTCTCGGCGAGCTGAGCGCTTTTTCTGAATTGTGCCGCTCCCGTCACTCTGGTTAGGTTGGCATCGAAAAAAACGCTCTCGGGTGCTTTAGAGTGCCGAGTTTATTACTGCGCATTAAGAAATAACCACCTCCAACGTTTGGTTTATGTTTTATAAGCATTTTTAGTTTTATTGCTTAAATCGCATTTTCTCGGCGAGCTGAGCACTTTTTCTGAATTGTGCCGCTCCCGTCACTCTGGTTAGGTTGGCATCGAAAAAAACGCTCTCGGGTGCTTTAGAGTGCCGAGTTTATCACTGCGCATGAAGAAATGACCACCTCCAACGTTTGGTTTATGTTTAATAAGCATTTTTAATTTTATTGCTTAAATCGCATTTTCTCGGCGAGCTGAGCACTTTTTCTGAATTGTGCCGCTCCCGTCACTCTGGTTAGGTTGGCATCGAAAAAAACGCTCTCGGGTGCTTTAGAGTGCCGACTTTATCACTGCGCATGAAGAAATGACTACCTCCAACGTTTGGTTTATGTTTTATAAGCATTTTTAATTTTATTGCTTAAATCGCATTTTCTCGGCGAGCTGAGCACTTTTTCTGAATTGTGCCGCTCCCGTCACTCTGGTTAGGTTGGCATCGAAAAAAACGCTCACGGGTGCTTTAGAGTGCTTAGTTATTCACTGCGCATGAAGAAATGACCACCTCCAACGTTTGGTTTATGTTTAATAAGCATTTTTAATTTTATTGCTTAAATCGCATTTTCTCGGCGAGCTGAGCACTTTTTCTGAATTGTGCCGCTCCCGTCACTCTGGTTAGGTTGGCATCGAAAAAAACGCTCTCGGGTGCTTTAGAGTGCCGAGTTTATTACTGCGCATTAAGAAATGACCACCTCCAACGTTTGGTTTATGTTTTATAAGCATTTTTAATTTTATTGCTTAAATCGCATTTTCTCGGCGAGCTGAGCACTTTTTCTGAATTGTGCCGCTCCCGTCACTCTGGTTAGGTTGGCATCGAAAAAAACGCTCTCGGGTGCTTTAGAGTGCCGAGTTATTCACTGCGCACGAAGAAATGACCACCTCCAACGTTTGGTTTATGTTTTATAAGCATTTTTAATTTTATTGCTTAAATCGCATTTTCTCGGCGAGCTGAGCGCTTTTTCTGTATTGTGCCGCTCCCGTCACTCTGGTTAGGTTGGCATCGAAAAAAACGCTCTCGGGTGCTTTAGAGTGCCGAGTTTATTACTGCGCATTAAGAAATAACCACCTCCAACGTTTGGTTTATGTTTTATAAGCATTTTTAATTTTATTGCTTAAATCGCATTTTCTCGGCGAGCTGAGCACTTTTTCTGAATTGTGCCGCCCCCGTCACTCTGGTTAGGTTGGCATCGAAAAAAACGCTCTCGGGTGCTTTAGAGTGCCGAGTTTATTACTGCGCATTAAGAAATGACCACCTCCAACGTTTGGTTTATGTTTTATAAGCATTTTTAATTTTATTGCTTAAATCGCATTTTCTCGGCGAGCTGAGCACTTTTTCTGAATTGTGCCGCTCCCGTCACTCTGGTTAGGTTGGCATCGAAAAAAACGCTCTCGGGTGCTTTAGAGTGCCGAGTTATTCACTGCGCATGAAGAAATGACCACCTCCAACGTTTGGTTTATGTTTAATAAGCATTTTTAATTTTATTGCTTAAATCGCATTTTCTCGGCGAGCTGAGCACTTTTTCTGAATTGTGCCGCTCCCGTCACTCTGGTTAGGTTGGCATCGAAAAAAACGCTCTCGGGTGCTTTAGAGTGCCGAGTTATTCACTGCGCACGAAGAAATGACCACCTCCAACGTTTGGTTTATGTTTTATAAGCATTTTTAATTTTATTGCTTAAATCGCATTTTCTCGGCGAGCTGAGCGCTTTTTCTGAATTGTGCCGCTCCCGTCACTCTGGTTAGGTTGGCATCGAAAAAAACGCTCTCGGGTGCTTTAGAGTGCCGAGTTTATTACTGCGCATTAAGAAATGACCACCTCCAACGTTTGGTTTATGTTAATTCTATTGCTTAAATCGCATTTTCTCGGCGAGCTGAGCACTTTTTCTGAATTGTGCCGCTCCCGTCACTCTGGTTAGGTTGGCATCGAAAAAAACGCTCTCGGGTGCTTTAGAGTGCCGAGTTTATTACTGCGCATTAAGAAATGACCACCTCCAACGTTTGGTTTATGTTTTATAAGCATTTTTAATTTTATTGCTTAAATCGCATTTTCTCGGCGAGCTGAGCACTTTTTCTGAATTGTGCCGCTCCCGTCACTCTGGTTAGGTTGGCATCGAAAAAAACGCTCTCGGGTGCTTTAGAGTGCCGAGTTTATCACTGCGCATGAAGAAATGACCACCTCCAACGTTTGGTTTATGTTTTATAAGCATTTTTAAATGTATTGCTTAAATCGCATTTTCTCGGCGAGCTGAGCGCTTTTTCTGAATTGTGCCGCTCCCGTCACTCTGGTTAGGTTGGCATCGAAAAAAACACTCTCGGGTGCTTTAGAGTGCCGAGTTATTCACTGCGCATGAAGAAATGACCACCTCCAACGTTTGGTTTATGTTTTATAAGCATTTTTAGTTTTATTGCTTAAATCGCATTTTCTCGGCGAGCTGAGCACTTTTTCTGAATTGTGCCGCTCCCGTCACTCTGGTTAGGTTGGCATCGAAAAAAACGCTCTCGGGTGCTTTAGAGTGCCGAGTTTATCACTGCGCATGAAGAAATGACCACCTCCAACGTTTGGTTCATGTTTAATAAGCATTTTTAATTTTATTGCTTAAATCGCATTTTCTCGGCGAGCTGAGCACTTTTTCTGAATTGTGCCGCTCCCGTCACTCTGGTTAGGTTGGCATCGAAAAAAACGCCCTCGGGTGCTTTAGAGTGCCGACTTTATCACTGCGCATGAAGAAATGACCACCTCCAACGTTTGGTTTATGTTTTATAAGCATTTTTAATTTTATTGCTTAAATCGCATTTTCTCGGCGAGCTGAGCACTTTTTCTGAATTGTGCCGCTCCCGTCACTCTGGTTAGGTTGGCATCGAAAAAAACGCTCACGGGTGCTTTAGAGTGCCGAGTTTATTACTGCGCATTAAGAAATGACCACCTCCAACGTTTGGTTTATGTTTTATAAGCATTTTTAATTTTATTGCTTAAATCGCATTTTCTCGGCGAGCTGAGCACTTTTTCTGAATTGTGCCGCTCCCGTCACTCTGGTTAGGTTGGCATCGAAAAAAACGCTCTCGGGTGCTTTAGAGTGCCGAGTTATTCACTGCGCATGAAGAAATGACCACCTCCAACGTTTGGTTTATGTTTTATAAGCATTTTTAATTTTATTGCTTAAATCGCATTTTCTCGGCGAGCTGAGCACTTTTTTGTGCCGCTCCCGTCACTCTGGTTAGGTTGGCATCGAAAAAAACGCTCTCGGGTGCTTTAGAGTGCCGAGTTTATCACTGCGCATGAAGAAATGACCACCTCCAACGTTTGGTTTATGTTTTATAAGCATTTTTAATTTTATTGCTTAAATCGCATTTTCTCGGCGAGCTGAGCGCTTTTTCTGAATTGTGCCGCTCCCGTCACTCTGGTTAGGTTGGCATCGAAAAAAACGCTCTCGGGTGCTTTAGAGTGCCGAGTTTATCACTGCGCATGAAGAAATGACCACCTCCAACGTTTGGTTTATGTTTTATAAGCATTTTTAATTTTATTGCTTAAATCGCATTTTCTCGGCGAGCTGAGCGCTTTTTCTGAATTGTGCCGCTCCCGTCACTCTGGTTAGGTTGGCATCGAAAAAAATGCTCTCGGGTGCTTTAGAGTGCCGAGTTTATCACTGCGCATGAAGAAATGACCACCTCCAACGTTTGGTTTATGTTTTATAAGCATTTTTAATTTTATTGCTTAAATCGCATTTTCTCGGCGAGCTGAGCGCTTTTTCTGAATTGTGCCGCTCCCGTAACTCTGGTTAGGTTGGCATCGAAAAAAACGCTCTCGGGTGCTTTAGAGTGCCGAGTTTATCACTGCGCATATAGAAATGACCACTTCCAACGTTTGGTTTATGTTTTATAAGCATTTTTAATTTTATTGCTTAAATCGCATTTTCTCGGCGAGCTGAGCACTTTTTCTGAATTGTGCCGCTCCCGTCACTCTGGTTAGGTTGGCATCGAAAAAAACGCTCTCGGGTGCTTTAGAGTGCCGAGTTTATTACTGCGCATTAAGAAATGACCACCTCCAACGTTTGGTTTATGTTTTATAAGCATTTTTAATTTTAATGCTTAAATCGCATTTTCTCGGCGAGCTGAGCACTTTTTCTGAATTGTGCCGCTCCCGTCACTCTGGTTAGGTTGGCATCGAAAAAAACGCTCTCGGGTGCTTTAGAGTGCCGAGTTATTCACTGCGCATGAAGAAATGACCACCTCCAACGTTTGGTTTATGTTTAATAAGCATTTTTAATTTTATTGCTTAAATCGCATTTTCTCGGCGAGCTGAGCGCTTTTTCTGAATTGTGCCGCTCCCGTCACTCTGGTTAGGTTGGCATCGAAAAAAACGCTCTCGGGTGCTTTAGAGTGCCGAGTTATTCACTGCGCATGAAGAAATGACCACCTCCAACGTTTGGTTTATGTTTAATAAGCATTTTTAATTTTATTGCTTAAATCGCATTTTCTCGGCGAGCTGAGCACTTTTTCTGAATTGTGCCGCTCCCGTCACTCTGGTTAGGTTGGCATCGAAAAAAACGCTCTCGGGTGCTTTAGAGTGCCGAGTTTATTACTGCGCATTAAGAAATGACCACCTCCAACGTTTGGTTTATGTTTTATAAGCATTTTTAATTTTATTGCTTAAATCGCATTTTCTCGGCGAGCTGAGCGCTTTTTCTGAATTGTGCCGCTCCCGTCACTCTGGTTAGGTTGGCATCGAAAAAAACGCTCTCGGGTGCTTTAGAGTGCCGAGTTATTCACTGCGCATGAAGAAATGACCACCTCCAACGTTTGGTTTATGTTTAATAAGCATTTTTAATTTTATTGCTTAAATCGCATTTTCTCGGCGAGCTGAGCACTTTTTCTGAATTGTGCCGCTCCCGTCACTCTGGTTAGGTTGGCATCGAAAAAAACGCTCTCGGGTGCTTTAGAGTGCCGAGTTTATTACTGCGCATTAAGAAATGACCACCTCCAACGTTTGGTTTATGTTTTATAAGCATTTTTAATTTTATTGCTTAAATCGCATTTTCTCGGCGAGCTGAGCACTTTTTCTGAATTGTGCCGCTCCCGTCACTCTGGTTAGGTTGGCATCGAAAAAAACGCTCTCGGGTGCTTTAGAGTGCCGAGTTATTCACTGCGCACGAAGAAATGACCACCTCCAACGTTTGGTTTATGTTTTATAAGCATTTTTAATTTTATTGCTTAAATCGCATTTTCTCGGCGAGCTGAGCGCTTTTTCTGAATTGTGCCGCTCCCGTCACTCTGGTTAGGTTGGCATCGAAAAAAACGCTCTCGGGTGCTTTAGAGTGCCGAGTTTATTACTGCGCATTAAGAAATGACCACCTCCAACGTTTGGTTTATGTTTTATAAGCATTTTTAATTTTATTGCTTAAATCGCATTTTCTCGGCGAGCTGAGCACTTTTTCTGAATTGTGCCGCTCCCGTCACTCTGGTTAGGTTGGCATCGAAAAAAACGCTCTCGGGTGCTTTAGAGTGCCGAGTTTATTACTGCGCATTAAGAAATGACCACCTCCAACGTTTGGTTTATGTTTTATAAGCATTTTTAATTTTATTGCTTAAATCGCATTTTCTCGGCGAGCTGAGCACTTTTTCTGAATTGTGCCGCTCCCGTCACTCTGGTTAGGTTGGCATCGAAAAAAACGCTCTCGGGTGCTTTAGAGTGCCGAGTTTATCACTGCGCATGAAGAAATGACCACCTCCAACGTTTGGTTTATGTTTTATAAGCATTTTTAATTTTATTGCTTAAATCGCATTTTCTCGGAGAGCTGAGCACTTTTTCTGAATTGTGCCGCTCCCGTCACTCTGGTTAGGTTGGCATCGAAAAAAACGCTCTCGGGTGCTTTAGAGTGCCGAGTTTATTACTGCGCATTAAGAAATGACCACCTCCAACGTTTGGTTTATGTTTTATAAGCATTTTTAATTTTATTGCTTAAATCGCATTTTCTCGGCGAGCTGAGCGCTTTTTCTGAATTGTGCCGCTCCCGTCACTCTGGTTAGGTTGGCATCGAAAAAAACGCTCTCGGGTGCTTTAGAGTGCCGAGTTATTCACTGCGCATGAAGAAATGACCACCTCCAATGTTTGGTTTATGTTTAATAAGCATTTTTAATTTTATTGCTTAAATCGCATTTTCTCGGCGAGCTGAGCGCTTTTTCTGAATTGTGCCGCTCCCGTCACTCTGGTTAGGTTGGCATCGAAAAAACCGCTCTCGGGTGCTTTAGAGTGCCGAGTTATTCACTGCGCATGAAGAAATGACCACCTCCAACGTTTGGTTTATGTTTTATAAGCATTTTTAATTGTATTGCTAAAATCGCATTTTCTCGGCGAGCTGAGCACTTTTTCTGAATTGTGCCGCTCCCGTCACTCTGGTTAGGTTGGCATCGAAAAAAACGCTCTCGGGTGCTTTAGAGTGCCGAGTTTATTACTGCGCATTAAGAAATGACCACCTCCAACGTTTGGTTTATGTTTTATAAGCATTTTTAATTTTATTGCTTAAATCGCATTTTCTCGGCGAGCTGAGCACTTTTTCTGAATTGTGCCGCTCCCGTCACTCTGGTTAGGTTGGCATCGAAAAAAACGCTCTCGGGTGCTTTAGAGTGCCGAGTTGTTCACTGCGCACGAAGAAATGACCACCTCCAACGTTTGTTTTATGTTTTATAAGCATTTTTAATTTTATTGCTTAAATCGCATTTTCTCGGCGAGCTGAGCGCTTTTTCTGAATTGTGCCGCTCCCGTCACTCTGGTTAGGTTGGCATCGAAAAAAACGCTCTCGGGTGCTTTAGAGTGCCGAGTTTATTACTGCGCATTAAGAAATGACCACCTCCAACGTTTGGTTTATGTTTTATAAGCATTTTTAATTTTATTGCTTAAATCGCATTTTCTCGGCGAGCTGAGCACTTTTTCTGAATTGTGCCGCTCCCGTCACTCTGGTTAGGTTGGCATCGAAAAAAACGCTCTCGGGTGCTTTAGAGTGCCGAGTTTATTTCTGCGCATTAAGAAATGACCACCTCCAACGTTTGGTTCATGTTTTATAAGCATTTTTAATTTTATTGCTTTAATCGCATTTTCTCGGCGAGCTGAGCACTTTTTCTGAATTGTGCCGCTCCCGTCACTCTGGTTAGGTTGGCATCGAAAAAAACGCTCTCGGGTGCTTTAGAGTGCCGAGTTTATCACTGCGCATGAAGAAATGACCACCTCCAACGTTTGGTTTATGTTTTATAAGCATTTTTAATTTTATTGCTTAAATCGCATTTTCTCGGCGAGCTGAGCGCTTTTTCTGAATTGTGCCGCTCCCGTCACTCTGGTTAGGTTGGCATCGAAAAAAACGCTCTCGGGTGCTTTAGAGTGCCGAGTTTATCACTGCGCATGAAGAAATGACCACCTCCAACGTTTGGTTTATGTTTTATAAGCATTTTTAATTTTATTGCTTAAATCGCATTTTCTCGGCGAGCTGAGCACTTTTTCTGAATTGTGCCGCTCCCGTCACTCTGGTTAGGTTGGCATCGAAAAAAACGCTCTCGGGTGCTTTAGAGTGCCGAGTTTATTACTGCGCATTAAGAAATGACCACCTCCAACGTTTGGTTTATGTTTTATAAGCATTTTTAATTTTATTGCTTAAATCGCATTTTCTCGGCGAGCTGAGCGCTTTTTCTGAATTGTGCCTCTCCCGTCACTCTGGTTAGGTTGGCATTGAAAAAAACGCTCTCGGGTGCTTTAGAGTGCCGAGTTATTCACTGCGCATGAAGAAATGACCACCTCCAACGTTTGGTTTATGTTTAATAAGCATTTTTAATTTTATTGCTTAAATCGCATTTTCTCGGCGAGCTGAGCGCTTTTTCTGAATTGTGCCGCTCCCGTCACTCTGGTTAGGTTGGCATCGAAAAAAACGCTCTCGGGTGCTTTAGAGTGCCGAGTTATTCACTGCGCATGAAGAAATGACCACCTCCAACGTTTGGTTTATGTTTAATAAGCATTTTTAATTTTATTGCTTAAATCGCATTTTCTCGGCGAGCTGAGCACTTTTTCTGAATTGTGCCGCTCCCGTCACTCTGGTTAGGTTGGCATCGAAAAAAACGCTCTCGGGTGCTTTAGAGTGCCGAGTTTATTACTGCGCATTAGGAAATGACCACCTCCAACGTTTGGTTTATGTTTTATAAGCATTTTTAATTTTATTGCTTAAATCGCATTTTCTCGGCGAGCTGAGCGCTTTTTCTGAATTGTGCCGCTCCCGTAACTCTGGTTAGGTTGGCATCGAAAAAAACGCTCTCGGGTGCTTTAGAGTGCCGAGTTTATCACTGCGCATGAAGAAATGACCACTTCCAACGTTTGGTTTATGTTTTATAAGCATTTTTAATTTTATTGCTTAAATCGCATTTTCTCGGCGAGCTGAGCACTTTTTCTGAATTGTGCCGCTCCCGTCACTCTGGTTAGGTTGGCATCGAAAAAAACGCTATCGGGTGCTTTAGAGTGCCGAGTTATTCACTGCGCATGAAGAAATGACCACCTCCAACGTTTGGTTTATGTTTAATAAGCATTTTTAATTGTATTGCTTAAATCGCATTTTCTCGGCGAGCTGAGCACTTTTTCTGAATTGTGCCGCTCCGTCACTCTGGTTAGGTTGGCATCGAAAAAAACGCTCTCGGGTGCTTTAGAGTGCCGAGTTATTCACTGCGCATTAAGAAATGACCACCTCCAACGTTTGGTTTATGTTTTATAAGCATTTTTAATTTTATTGCTTAAATCGCATTTTCTCGGCGAGCTGAGCACTTTTTCTGAATTGTGCCGCTCCCGTCACTCTGGTTAGGTTGGCATCGAAAAAAACGCTCTCGGGTGCTTTAGAGTGCCGAGTTTATTACTGCGCATTAAGAAATGACCACCTCCAACGTTTGGTTTATGTTTTATAAGAATTTTTAATTTTATTGCTTAAATCGCATTTTCTCGGCGAGCTGAGCACTTTTTCTGAATTGTGCCGCTCCCGTCACTCTGGTTAGGTTGGCATCGAAAAACACGCTCTCGGGTGCTTTAGAGTGCCGAGTTTATCACTGCGCATGAAGAAATGACCACCTCCAACGTTTGGTTTATGTTTTATAAGCATTTTTAAATTTATTGCTTAAATCGCATTTTCTCGGCGAGCTGAGCGCTTTTTCTGAATTGTGCCGCTCCCGTCACTCTGGTTAGGTTGGCATCGAAAAAAACGCTCTCGGGTGCTTTAGAGTGCCGAGTTATTCACTGCGCATGAAGAAATGACCACCTCCAACGTTTGGTTTATGTTTTATAAGCATTTTTAGTTGTATTGCTTAAATCGCATTTTCTCGGCGAGCTGAGCACTTTTTCTGAATTGTGCCGCTCCCGTCACTCTGGTTAGGTTGGCATCGAAAAAAACGCTCTCGGGTGCTTTAGAGTGCCGAGTTTATCACTGCGCATGAAGAAATGACCACCTCCAACGTTTGGTTTATGTTTAATAAGCATTTTTAATTTTATTGCTTAAATCGCATTTTCTCGGCGAGCTGAGCACTTTTTCTGAATTGTGCCGCTCCCGTCACTCTGGTTAGGTTGGCATCGAAAAAAACGCTCTCGGGTGCTTTAGAGTGCCGAGTTTATCACTGCGCATGAAGAAATGACCACCTCCAACGTTTGGTTTATGTTTAATAAGCATTTTTAATTTTATTGCTTAAATCGCATTTTCTCGGCGAGCTGAGCACTTTTTCTGAATTGTGCCGCTCCCGTCACTCTGGTTAGGTTGGCATCGAAAAAAACGCTCTCGGGTGCTTTAGAGTGCCGACTTTATCACTGCGCATGAAGAAATGACCACCTCCAACGTTTGGTTTATGTTTTATAAGCATTTTTAATTTTATTGCTTAAATCGCATTTTCTCGGCGAGCTGAGCACTTTTTCTGAATTGTGCCGCTCCCGTCACTCTGGTTAGGTTGGCATCGAAAAAAACGCTCACGGGTGCTTTAGAGTGCCGAGTTTATTACTGCGCATTAAGAAATGACCACCTCCAACGTTTGGTTTATGTTTTATAAGCATTTTTAATTTTATTGCTTAAATCGCATTTTCTCGGCGAGCTGAGCACTTTTTCTGAATTGTGCCGCTCCCGTCACTCTGGTTAGGTTGGCATCGAAAAAAACGCTCTCGGGTGCTTTAGAGTGCCGAGTTATTCACTGCGCATGAAGAAATGACCACCTCCAACGTTTGGTTTATGTTTTATAAGCATTTTTAATTTTATTGCTTAAATCGCATTTTCTCGGCGAGATGAGCGCTTTTTCTGAATTGTGCCGCTCCCGTCACTCTGGTTAGGTTGGCATCGAAAAAAACGCTCTCGGGTGCTTTAGAGTGCCGAGTTTATTACTGCGCATTAAGAAATGACCACCTCCAACGTTTGGTTTATGTTTTATAAGCATTTTTAATTTTATTGCCTAAATCGCATTTTCTCGGCGAGCTGAGCACTTTTTCTGAATTGTGCCGCTCCCGTCACTCTGGTTAGGTTGGCATCGAAAAAAACGCTCTCGGGTGCTTTAGAGTGCCGAGTTTATTACTGCGCATTAAGAAATGACCACCTCCAACGTTTGGTTTATGTTTTATAAGCATTTTTAATTTTATTGCTTAAATCGCATTTTCTCGGCGAGCTGAGCACTTTTTCTTTATTGTGCCGCTCCCGTCACTCTGGTAGGTTGGCATCGAAAAAAACGCTATCGGGTGCTTTAGAGTGCCGAGTTATTCACTGCGCATGAAGAAATGACCACCTCCAACGTTTGGTTTATGTTTAATAAGCATTTTTAATTTTATTGCTTAAATCGCATTTTCTCGGCGAGCACTTTTTCTGAATTGTGCCGCTCCGTCACTCTGGTTAGGTTGGCATCGAAAAAAACGCTCTCGGGTGCTTTAGAGTGCCGAGTTTATTACTGCGCATTAAGAAATGACCACCTCCAACGTTTGGTTTATGTTTTATAAGCATTTTTAATTTTATTGCTTAAATCGCATTTTCTCGGCGAGCTGAGCTCTTTTTCTGAATTGTGCCGCTCCCGTCACTCTGGTTAGGTTGGCATCGAAAAAAACGCTCTCGGGTGCTTTAGAGTGCCGAGTTTATTACTGCGCATTAAGAAATGACCACCTCCAACGTTTGGTTTATGTTTTATAAGCATTTTTAATTTTATTGCTTAAATTGCATTTTCTCGGCGAGCTGAGCACTTTTTCTGAATTGTGCCGCTCCCGTCACTCTGGTTAGGTTGGCATCGAAAAAAACGCTCTCGGGTGCTTTAGAGTGCCGAGTTATTCACTGTGCATGAAGAAATGACCACCTCCAACGTTTGGTTTATGTTTAATAAGCATTTTTAATTTTATTGCTTAAATCGCATTTTCTCGGCGAGCTGAGCACTTTTTCTGAATTGTGCCGCTCCGTCACTCTGGTTAGGTTGGCATCGAAAAAAACGCTCTCGGGTGCTTTAGAGTGCCGAGTTTATTACTGCGCATTAAGAAATGACCACCTCCAACGTTTGGTTTATGTTTTATAAGCATTTTTAATTTTATTGCTTAAATCGCATTTTCTCGGCGAGCTGAGCACTTTTTCTGAATTGTGCCGCTCCCGTCACTCTGGTTAGGTTGGCATCGAAAAAAACGCTCTCGGGTGCTTTAGAGTGCCGAGTTTATTACTGCGCATTAAGAAATGACCACCTCCAACGTTTGGTTTATGTTTTATAAGCATTTTTAATTTTATTGCTTAAATCGCATTTTCTCGGCGAGCTGAGCACTTTTTCTGAATTGTGCCGCTCCCGTCACTCTGGTTAGGTTGGCATCGAAAAAAAGGCTCTCGGGTGCTTTAGAGTGCCGAGTTTATCACTGCGCATGAAGAAATGACCACCTCCAACGTTTGGTTTATGTTTTATAAGCATTTTTAAATTTATTGCTTAAATCGCATTTTCTCGGCGAGCTGAGCGCTTTTTCTGAATTGTGCCGCTCCCGTCACTCTGGTTAGGTTGGCATCGAAAAAAACGCTCTCGGGTGCTTTAGAGTGCCGAGTTATTCACTGCGCATGAAGAAATGACCACCTCCAACGTTTGGTTTATGTTTTATAAGCATTTTTAATTTTATTGCCTAAATCGCATTTTCTCGGCGAGCTGAGCACTTTTTCTGAATTGTGCCGCTCCCGTCACTCTGGTTAGGTTGGCATCGAAAAAAACGCTCTCGGGTGCTTTAGAGTGCCGAGTTTATTACTGCGCATTAAGAAATGACCACCTCCAACGTTTGGTTTATGTTTTATAAGCATTTTTAATTTTATTGCTTAAATCGCATATTCTCGGCGAGCTGAGCACTTTTTCTGAATTGTGCCGCTCCCGTCACTCTGGTTAGGTTGGCATCGAAAAAAACGCTATCGGGTGCTTTAGAGTGCCGAGTTATTCACTGCGCATGAAGAAATGACCACCTCCAACGTTTGGTTTATGTTTAATAATCATTTTTAATTTTATTGCTTAAATCGCATTTTCTCGGCGAGCTGAGCACTTTTTCTGAATTGTGCCGCTCCGTCACTCTGGTTAGGTTGGCATCGAAAAAAACGCTCTCGGGTGCTTCAGAGTGCCGAGTTTATTACTGCGCATTAAGAAATGACCACCTCCAACGTTTGGTTTATGTTTTATAAGCATTTTTAATTTTATTGCTTAAATCGCATTTTCTCGGCGAGCTGAGCACTTTTTCTGAATTGTGCCGCTCCCGTCACTCTGGTTAGGTTGGCATCGAAAAAAACGCTCTCGGGTGCTTTAGAGTGCCGAGTTTATAACTGCGCATGAAGAAATGACCACCTCCAACGTTTGGTTTATGTTTTATAAGCATTTTTAAATTGATTGCTTAAATCGCATTTTCTCGGCGAGCTGAGCGCTTTTTCTGAATTGTGCCGCTCCCGTCACTCTGGTTAGGTTGGCATCGAAAAAAACGCTCTCGGGTGCTTTAGAGTGCCGAGTTATTCACTGCGCATGAAGAAATGACCACCTCCAACGTTTGGTTTATGTTTTATAAGCATTTTTAAATTTATTGCTTAAATCGCATTTTCTCGGCGAGCTGAGCGCTTTTTCTGAATTGTGCCGCTCCCGTCACTCTGGTTAGGTTGGCATCGAAAAAAACGCTCTCGGGTGCTTTAGAGTGCCGAGTTATTCACTGCGCATGAAGAAATGACCACCTCCAACGTTTGGTTTATGTTTTATAAGCATTTTTAATTTTATTGCCTAAATCGCATTTTCTCGGCGAGCTGAGCACTTTTTCTGAATTGTGCCGCTCCCGTCACTCTGGTTAGGTTGGCATCGAAAAAAAACGCTCTCGGGTGCTTTAGAGTGCCGAGTTTATTACTGCGCATTAAGAAATGACCACCTCCAACGTTTGGTTTATGTTTTATAAGCATTTTTAATTTTATTGCTTAAATCGCATTTTCTCGGCGAGCTGAGCACTTTTTCTGAATTGTGCCGCTCCCGTCACTCTGGTTAGGTTGGCATCGAAAAAAACGCTATCGGGTGCTTTAGAGTGCCGAGTTATTCACTGCGCATGAAGAAATGACCACCTCCAACGTTTGGTTTATGTTTAATAAGCATTTTTAATTTTATTGCTTAAATCGCATTGTCTCGGCGAGCTGAGCACTTTTTCTGAATTGTGCCGCTCCGTCACTCTGGTTAGGTTGGCATCAAAAAAAACGCTCTCGGGTGCTTTAGAGTGCCGAGTTTATTACTGCGCATTAAGAAATGACCACCTCCAACGTTTGGTTTATGTTTTATAAGCATTTTTAATTTTATTGCTTAAATCGCATTTTCTCGGCGAGCTGAGCACTTTTTCTGAATTGTGCCGCTCCCGTCACTCTGGTTAGGTTGGCATCGAAAAAAACGCTCTCGGGTGCTTTAGAGTGCCGAGTTTATCACTGCGCATGAAGAAATGACCACCTCCAACGTTTGGTTTATGTTTTATAAGCATTTTTAAATTTATTGCTTAAATCGCATTTTCTCGGCGAGCTGAGCGCTTTTTCTGAATTGTGCCGCTCCCGTCACTCTGGTTAGGTTGGCATCGAAAAAAACGCTCTCGGGTGCTTTAGAGTGCCGAGTTATTCACTGCGCATGAAGAAATGACCACCTCCAACGTTTGGTTTATGTTTTATAAGCATTTTTAGTTTTATTGCATAAATCGCATTTTCTCGGCGAGCTGAGCACTTTTTCTGAATTGTGCCGCTCCCGTCACTCTGGTTAGGTTGGCATCGAAAAAAACGCTCTCGGGTGCTTTAGAGTGCCGAGTTTATCACTGCGCATGAAGAAATGACCACCTCCAACGTTTGGTTTATGTTTAATAAGCATTTTTAATTTTATTGCTTAAATCGCATTTTCTCGGCGAGCTGAGCACTTTTTCTGAATTGTGCCGCTCCCGTCACTCTGGTTAGGTTGGCATCGAAAAAAACGCTCTCGGGTGCTTTAGAGTGCCGACTTTATCACTGCGCATGAAGAAATGACCACCTCCAACGTTTGGTTTATGTTTTATAAGCATTTTTAATTTTATTGCTTAAATCGCATTTTCTCGGCGAGCTGAGCACTTTTTCTGAATTGTGCCGCTCCCGTCACTCTGGTTAGGTTGGCATCGAAAAAAACGCTCTCGAGTGCTTTAGAGTGCCGAGTTTATTACTGCGCATTAAGAAATGACCACCTCCAACGTTTGGTTTATGTTTTATAAGCATTTTTAAATTTATTGCTTAAATCGCATTTTCTCGGCGAGCTGAGCACTTTTTCTGAATTGTGCCGCTCCCGTCACTCTGGTTAGGTTGGCATCGAAAAAAACGCTCTCGGGTGCTTTAGAGTGCCGAGTTTATCATTGCGCATGAAGAAATGAGCACATCCAACGTTTGGTTTATGTTTTATAAGCATTTTTAATTTTATTGCTTAAATCGCATTTTCTCGGCGAGCTGAGCGCTTTTTCTGAATTGTGCCGCTCCCGTCACTCTGGTTAGGTTGGCATCGAAAAAAACGCTCTCGGGTGCTTTAGAGTGCCGAGTTTATCACTGCGCATGAAGAAATGACCACTTCCAACGTTTGGTTTATGTTTTATAAGCATTTTTAATTTTATTGCTTAAATCGCATTTTCTCGGCGAGCTGAGCACTTTTTCTGAATTGTGCCGCTCCCGTCACTCTGGTTAGGTTGGCATCGAAAAAAACGCTCTCGGGTGCTTTAGAGTGCCGAGTTTATCACTGCGCATGAAGAAATGACCACTTCCAACGTTTGGTTTATGTTTTATAAGCATTTTTAATTTTATTGCTTAAATCGCATTTTCTCGGCGAGCTGAGCACTTTTTCTGAATTGTGCCGCTCCCGTCACTCTGGTTAGGTTGGCATCGAAAAAAACGCTCTCGGGTGCTTTAGAGTGCCGAGTTATTCACTGCGCATGAAGAAATGACCACCTCCAACGTTTGGTTTATGTTTAATAAGCATTTTTAATTTTATTGCTTAAATCGCATTTTCTCGGCGAGCTGAGCACTTTTTCTGAATTGTGCCGCTCCCGTCACTCTGGTTAGGTTGGCATCGAAAAAAACGCTCTCGGGTGCTTTAGAGTGCCGAGTTTATTACTGCGCATTAAGAAATGACCACCTCCAACGTTTGGTTTATGTTTTATAAGCATTTTTAATTTTATTGCTTAAATCGCATTTTCTCGGCGAGCTGAGCACTTTTTCTGAATTGTGCCGCTCCCGTCACTCTGGTTAGGTTGGCATCGAAAAAAACGCTCTCGGGTGCTTTAGAGTGCCGAGTTTATCACTGCGCATGAAGAAATGACCACATCCAACGTTTGGTTTATGTTTTATAAGCATTTTTAATTTTATTGCTTAAATCGCATTTTCTCGGCGAGCTGAGCGCTTTTTCTGAATTGTGCCGCTCCCGTCACTCTGGTTAGGTTGGCATCGAGAAAAACGCTCTCGGGTGCTTTAGAGTGCCGAGTTATTCACTGCGCATGAAGAAATGACCACCTCCAACGTTTGGTTTATGTTTAATAAGCATTTTTAATTTTATTGCTTAAATCGCATTTTCTCGGCGAGCTGAGCGCTTTTTCTGAATTGTGCCGCTCCCGTCACTCTGGTTAGGTTGGCATCGAAAAAAACGCTCTCGGGTGCTTTAGAGTGCCGAGTTTATCACTGCGCATGAAGAAATGACCACCTCCAACGTTTGGTTTATGTTTTATAAGCATTTTTAATTTTATTGCTTAAATCGCATTTTCTCGGCGAGCTGAGCGCTTTTTCTGAATTGTGCCGCTCCCGTAACTCTGGTTAGGTTGGCATCGAAAAAAACGCTCTCGGGTGCTTTAGAGTGCCGAGTTTATCACTGCGCATGAAGAAATGACCACTTCCAACGTTTGGTTTATGTTTTATAAGCATTTTTAATTTTATTGCTTAAATCGCATTTTCTCGGCGAGCTGAGCGCTTTTTCTGAATTGTGCCGCTCCCGTCACTCTGGTTAGGTTGGCATCGAAAAAAACGCTCTCGGGTGCTTTAGAGTGCCGAGTTTATTACTGCGCATTAAGAAATGACCACCTCCAACGTTTGGTTTATGTTTTATAAGCATTTTTAATTTTATTGCTTAAATCGCATTTTCTCGGCGAGCTGAGCACTTTTTCTGAATTGTGCCGCTCCCGTCACTCTGGTTAGGTTGGCATCGAAATAAACGCTCTCGGGTGCTTTAGAGAACCGAGTTTATTACTGCGCATGAAGAAATGACCACCTCCAACGTTTGGTTTATGTTTAATAAGCATTTTTAATTTTATTGCTTAAATCGCATTTTCTCGGCGAGCTGAGCACTTTTTCTGAATTGTGCCGCTCCCGTCACTCTGGTTAGGTTGGCATCGAAAAAAACGCTCTCGGGTGCTTTAGAGTGCCGAGTTTATTACTGCGCATTAAGAAATGACCACCTCCAACGTTTGGTTTATGTTTTATAAGCATTTTTAATTTTATTGCTTAAATCGCATTTTCTCGGCGAGCTGAGCACTTTTTCTGAATTGTGCCGCTCCCGTCACTCTGGTTAGGTTGGCATCGAAAAAAACGCTCTCGGGTGCTTTAGAGTGCCGAGTTATTCACTGCGCACGAAGAAATGACCACCTCCAACGTTTGGTTTATGTTTTATAAGCATTTTTAATTTTATTGCTTAAATCGCATTTTCTCGGCGAGCTGAGCGCTTTTTCTGAATTGTGCCGCTCCCGTCACTCTGGTTAGGTTGGCATCGAAAAAAACGCTCTCGGGTGCTTTAGAGTGCCGAGTTTATTACTGCGCATTAAGAAATGACCACCTCCAACGTTTGGTTTATGTTTTATAAGCATTTTTAATTTTATTGCTTAAATCGCATTTTCTCGGCGAGCTGAGCACTTTTTCTGAATTGTGCCGCTCCCGTCACTCTGGTTAGGTTGGCATCGAAAAAAACGCTCTCGGGTGCTTTAGAGTGCCGAGTTTATTACTGCGCATTAAGAAATGACCACCTCCAACGTTTGGTTTATGTTTTATAAGCATTTTTAATTTTATTGCTTAAATCGCATTTTCTCGGCGAGCTGAGCACTTTTTCTGAATTGTGCCGCTCCCGTCACTCTGGTTAGGTTGGCATCGAAAAAAACGCTCTCGGGTGCTTTAGAGTGCCGAGTTTATCACTGCGAAGAAGAAGAAATGACCACCTCCACCGTTTGGTTTATGTTTTATAAGCATTTTTAATTTTATTGCTTAAATCGCATTTTCTCGGCGAGCTGAGCGCTTTTTCTGAATTGTGCCGCTCCTGTCACTCTGGTTAGGTTGGCATCGAAAAAAACGCTCTCGGGTGCTTTAGAGTGCCGAGTTTATCACTGCGCATGAAGAAATGACCACCTCCAACGTTTGGTTTATGTTTTATAAGCATTTTTAATTTTATTGCTTAAATCGCATTTTCTCGGCGAGCTGAGCGCTTTTTCTGAATTGTGCCGCTCCCGTAACTCTGGTTAGGTTGGCATCGAAAAAAACGCTCTCGGGTGCTTTAGAGTGCCGAGTTTATCACTGCGAATGAAGAAATGACCACTTCCAACGTTTGGTTTATGTTTTATAAGCATTTTTAATTTTATTGCTTAAATCGCATTTTCTCGGCGAGCTGAGCACTTTTTCTGAATTGTGCCGCTCCCGTCACTCTGGTTAGGTTGGCATCGAAAAAAACGCTCTCGGGTGCTTTAGAGTGCCGAGTTTATTACTGCGCATTAAGAAATGACCACCTCCAACGTTTGGTTTATGTTTTATAAGCATTTTTAATTTTATTGCTTAAATCGCATTTTCTCGGCGAGCTGAGCACTTTTTCTGAATTGTGCCGCTCCCGTCACTCTGGTTAGGTTGGCATCGAAAAAAACGCTCTCGGGTGCTTTAGAGTGCCGAGTTATTCACTGCGCATGAAGAAATGACCACCTCCAACGTTTGGTTTATGTTTTATAAGCATTTTTAATTTTATTGCTTAAATCGCATTTTCTCGGCGAGCTGAGCGCTTTTTCTGAATTGTGCCGCTCCCGTCACTCTGGTTAGGTTGGCATCGAAAAAAACGCTCTCGGGTGCTTTAGAGTGCCGAGTTATTCACTGCGCATGAAGAAATGACCACCTCCAACGTTTGGTTTATGTTTAATAAGCATTTTTTATTTTATTGCTTAAATCGCATTTTCTCGACGAGCTGAGCGCTTTTTCTGAATTGTGCCGCTCCCGTCACTCTGGTTAGGTTGGCATCGAAAAAAACGCTCTCGGGTGCTTTAGAGTGCCGAGTTTATCACTGCGCATGAAGAAATGACCACCTCCAACGTTTGGTTTATGTTTTATAAGCATTTTTAATTTCATTGCTTAAATCGCATTTTCTCGGCGAGCTGAGCGCTTTTTCTGAATTGTGCCGCTCCCGTAACTCTGGTTAGGTTGGCATCGAAAAAAACGCTCTCGGGTGCTTTAGAGTGCCGAGTTTATCACTGCGCATGAAGAAATGACCACTTCCAACGTTTGGTTTATGTTTTATAAGCATTTTTAATTTTATTGCTTAAATCGCATTTTCTCGGCGAGATGAGCACTTTTTCTGAATTGTGCCGCTCCCGTCACTCTGGTTAGGTTGGCATCGAAAAAAACGCTCTCGGGTGCTTTAGAGTGCCGAGTTTATTACTGCGCATTAAGAAATGACCACCTCCAACGTTTGGTTTATGTTTTATAAGCATTTTTAATTTTATTGCTTAAATCGCATTTTCTCGGCGAGCTGAGCACTTTTTCTGAATTGTGCCGCTCCCGTCACTCTGGTTAGGTTGGCATCGAAAAAAACGCTCTCGGGTGCTTTAGAGTGCCGAGTTATTCACTGCGCATGAAGAAATGACCATCTCCAACGTTTGGTTTATGTTTTATAAGCATTTTTAATTTTATTGCTTAAATCGCATTTTCTCGGCGATCTGAGCACTTTTTCTGAATTGTGCCGCTCCCGTCACTCTGGTTAGGTTGGCATCGAAAAAAACGCTATCGGGTGCTTTAGAGTGCCGAGTTATTCACTGCGCATGAAGAAATGACCACCTCCAACGTTTGGTTTATGTTTAATAAGCATTTTTAATTTTATTGCTTAAATCGCATTTTCTCGGCGAGCTGAGCACTTTTTCTGAATTGTGCCGCTCCGTCACTCTGGTTAGGTTGGCATCGAAAAAAACGCTCTCGGGTGCTTTAGAGTGCCGAGTTTATTACTGCGCATGAAGAAATGACCACCTCCAACGTTTGGTTTATGTTTTATAAGCATTTTTAATTTTATTGCTTAAATCGCATTTTCTCGGCGAGCTGAGCGCTTTTTCTGAATTGTGCCGCTCCCGTCACTCTGGTTAGGTTGGCATCGAAAAAAACGCTCTCGGGTGCTTTAGAGTGCCGAGTTTATTACTGCGCATTAAGAAATGACCACCTCCAACGTTTGGTTTATGTTTTATAAGCATTTTTAATTTTATTGCTTAAATCGCATTTTCTCGGCGAGCTGAGCACTTTTTCTGAATTGTGCCGCTCCCGTCACTCTGGTTAGGTTGGCATCGAAAAAAACGCTCACGGGTGCTTTAGAGTGCCGAGTTTATTACTGCGCATTAAGAAATGACCACCTCCAACGTTTGGTTTATGTTTTATAAGCATTTTTAATTTTATTGCTTAAATCGCATTTTCTCGGCGAGCTGAGCACTTTTTCTGAATTGTGCCGCTCCCGTCACTCTGGTTAGGTTGGCATCGAAAAAAACGCTCTCGGGTGCTTTAGAGTGCCGAGTTATTCACTGCGCATGAAGAAATGACCACCTCCAACGTTTGGTTTATGTTTTATAAGCATTTTTAATTTTATTGCTTAAATCGCATTTTCTCGGCGAGCTGAGCACTTTTTCTGAATTGTGCCGCTCCCGTCACTCTGGTTAGGTTGGCATCGAAAAAAACGCTCTCGGGTGCTTTAGAGTGCCGAGTTTATCACTGCGCATGAAGAAATGACCACCTCCAACGTTTGGTTTATGTTTTATAAGCATTTTTAATTTTATTGCTTAAATCGCATTTTCTCGACGAGCTGAGCGCTTTTTCTGAATTGTGCCGCTCCCGTCACTCTGGTTAGGTTGGCATCGAAAAAAACGCTCTCGGGTGCTTTAGAGTGCCGAGTTTATCACTGCGCATGAAGAAATTACCACCTCCAACGTTTGGTTTATGTTTTATAAGCATTTTTAATTTTATTGCTTAAATCGCATTTTCTCGGCGAGCTGAGCGCTTTTTCTGAATTGTGCCGCTCCCGTAACTCTGGTTAGGTTGGCATCGAAAAAAACGCTCTCGGGTGCTTTAGAGTGCCGAGTTATTCACTGCGCATGAAGAAATGACCACCTCCAACGTTTGGTTTATGTTTTATAAGCATTTTTAATTTTATTGCTTAAATCGCATTTTCTCGGCGAGCTGAGCGCTTTTTCTGAATTGTGCCGCTCCTGTCACTCTGGTTAGGTTGGCATCGAAAAAAACGCTCTCGGGTGCTTTAGAGTGCCGAGTTTATCACTGCGCATGAAGAAATGACCACCTCCAACGTTTGGTTTATGTTTTATAAGCATTTTTAATTTTATTGCTTAAATCGCATTTTCTCGGCGAGCTGAGCGCTTTTTCTGAATTGTGCCGCTCCCGTAACTCTGGTTAGGTTGGCATCGAAAAAAACGCTCTCGGGTGCTTTAGAGTGCCGAGTTTATCACTGCGCATGAAGAAATGACCACTTCCAACGTTTGGTTTATGTTTTATAAGCATTTTTAATTTTATTGCTTAAATCGCATTTTCTCGGCGAGCTGAGCACTTTTTCTGAATTGTGCCGCTCCCGTCACTCTGGTTAGGTTGGCATCGAAAAAAACGCTCTCGGGTGCTTTAGAGTGCCGAGTTTATTACTGCGCATTAAGAAATGACCACCTCCAACGTTTGGTTTATGTTTTATAAGCATTTTTAATTTTATTGCTTAAATCGCATTTTCTCGGCGAGCTGAGCACTTTTTCTGAATTGTGCCGCTCCCGTCACTCTGGTTAGGTTGGCATCGAAATAAACGCTCTCGGGTGCTTTAGAGAACCGAGTTTATCACTGCGCATGAAGAAATGACCACCTCCAACGTTTGGTTTATGTTTAATAAGCATTTTTAATTTTATTGCTTGAATCGCATTTTCTCGGCGAGCTGAGCACTTTTTCTGAATTGTGCCGCTCCCGTCACTCTGGTTAGGTTGGCATCGAAAAAAACGCTCTCGGGTGCTTTAGAGTGCCGAGTTTATTACTGCGCATTAAGAAATGACCACCTCCAACGTTTGGTTTATGTTTTATAAGCATTTTTAATTTTATTGCTTAAATCGCATTTTCTCGGCGAGCTGAGCACTTTTTCTGAATTGTGCCGCTCCCGTCACTCTGGTTAGGTTGGCATCGAAAAAAACGCTCTCGGGTGCTTTAGAGTGCCGAGTTTATCACTGCGCATGAAGAAATGACCACCTCCAACGTTTGGTTTATGTTTTATAAGCATTTTTAATTTTATTGCTTAAATCGCATTTTCTCGGCGAGCTGAGCGCTTTTTCTGAATTGTGCCGCTCCTGTCACTCTGGTTAGGTTGGCATCGAAAAAAACGCTCTCGGGTGCTTTAGAGTGCCGAGTTTATCACTGCGCATGAAGAAATGACCACCTCCAACGTTTGGTTTATGTTTTATAAGCATTTTTAATTTTATTGCTTAAATCGCATTTTCTCGGCGAGCTGAGCGCTTTTTCTGAATTGTGCCGCTCCCGTAACTCTGGTTAGGTTGGCATCGAAAAAAACGCTCTCGGGTGCTTTAGAGTGCCGAGTTTATCACTGCGCATGAAGAAATGACCACTTCCAACGTTTGGTTTATGTTTTATAAGCATTTTTAATTTTATTGCTTAAATCGCATTTTCTCGGCGAGCTGAGCACTTTTTCTGAATTGTGCCGCTCCCGTCACTCTGGTTAGGTTGGCATCGAAAAAAACGCTCTCGGGTGCTTTAGAGTGCCGAGTTTATTACTGCGCATTAAGAAATGACCACCTCCAACGTTTGGTTTATGTTTTATAAGCATTTTTAATTTTATTGCTTAAATCGCATTTTCTCGGCGAGCTGAGCACTTTTTCTGAATTGTGCCGCTCCCGTCACTCTGGTTAGGTTGGCATCGAAAAAAACGCTCTCGGGTGCTTTAGAGTGCCGAGTTATTCACTGCGCATGAAGAAATGACCACCTCCAACGTTTGGTTTATGTTTTATAAGCATTTATAATTTTATTGCTTAAATCGCATTTTCTCGGCGAGCTGAGCACTTTTTCTGAATTGTGCCGCTCCCGTCACTCTGGTTAGGTTGGCATCGAAAAAAACGCTCTCGGGTGCTTTAGAGTGCCGAGTTTATCACTGCGCATGAAGAAATGACCACCTCCAACGTTTGGTTTATGTTTTATAAGCATTTTTAATTTTATTGCTTAAATCGCATTTTCTCGGCGAGCTGAGCGCTTTTTCTGAATTGTGCCGCTCCCGTCACTCTGGTTAGGTTGGCATCGAAAAAAAACGCTCTCGGGTGCTTTAGAGTGCCTAGTTATTTACTGCGCATGAAGAAATGACCACCTCCAACGTTTGGTTCATGTTTAATAAGCATTTTTAATTTTATTGCTTAAATCGCATTTTCTCGGCGAGCTGAGCGCTTTTTCTGAATTGTGCCGCTCCCGTCACTCTGGTTAGGTTGGCATCGAAAAAAACGCTCTCGGGTGCTTTAGAGTGCCGAGTTATTCACTGCGCATGAAGAAATGACCACCTCCAACGTTTGGTTTATGTTTAATAAGCATTTTTAATTTTATTGCTTAAATCGCATTTTCTCGGCGAGCTGAGCACTTTTTCTGAATTGTGCCGCTCCCGTCACTCTGGTTAGGTTGGCATCGAAAAAAACGCTCTCGGGTGCTTTAGAGTGCCGAGTTTATTACTGCGCATTAAGAAATGACCACCTCCAACGTTTGGTTTATGTTTTATAAGCATTTTTAATTTTATTGCTTAAATCGCATTTTCTCGGCGAGCTGAGCACTTTTTCTGAATTGTGCCGCTCCCGTCACTCTGGTTAGGTTGGCATCGAAAAAAACGCTCTCGGGTGCTTTAGAGTGCCGAGTTTATCACTGCGCATGAAGAAATGACCACATCCAACGTTTGGTTTATGTTTTATAAGCATTTTTAATTTTATTGCTTAAATCGCATTTTCTCGGCGAGCTGAGCGCTTTTTCTGAATTGTGCCGCTCCCGTCACTCTGGTTAGGTTGGCATCGAAAAAAACGCTCTCGGGTGCTTTAGAGTGCCGAGTTATTCACTGCGCATGAAGAAATGACCACCTCCAACGTTTGGTTTATGTTTAATAAGCATTTTTAATTTTATTGCTTAAATCGCATTTTCTCGGCGAGCTGAGCGCTTTTTCTGAATTGTGCCGCTCCCGTCACTCTGGTTAGGTTGGCATCGAAAAAAACGCTCTCGGGTGCTTTAGAGTGCCGAGTTATTCACTGCGCATGAAGAAATGACAACCTCCAACGTTTGGTTTATGTTTAATAAGCATTTTTAATTTTATTGCTTAAATCGCATTTTCTCGGCGAGCTGAGCACTTTTTCTGAATTGTGCCGCTCCCGTCACTCTGGTTAGGTTGGCATCGAAAAAAACGCTCTCGGGTGCTTTAGAGTGCCGAGTTTATTACTGCGCATTAAGAAATGACCACCTCCAACGTTTGGTTTATGTTTTATAAGCATTTTTAATTTTATTGCTTAAATCGCATTTTCTCGGCGAGCTGAGCGCTTTTTCTGAATTGTGCCGCTCCCGTCACTCTGGTTAGGTTGGCATCGAAAAAAACGCTCTCGGGTGCTTTAGAGTGCCGAGTTTATTACTGCGCATTAAGAAATGACCACCTCCAACGTTTGGTTTATGTTTTATAAGCATTTTTAATTTTATTGCTTAAATCGCATTTTCTCGGCGAGCTGAGCACTTTTTCTGAATTGTGCCGCTCCCGTCACTCTGGTTAGGTTGGCATCGAAAAAAACGCTCACGGGTGCTTTAGAGTGCCGAGTTTATTACTGCGCATTAAGAAATGACCACCTCCAACGTTTGGTTTATGTTTTATAAGCATTTTTAATTTTATTGCTTAAATCGCATTTTCTCGGCGAGCTGAGCACTTTTTCTGAATTGTGCCGCTCCCGTCACTCTGGTTAGGTTGGCATCGAAAAAAACGCTCTCGGGTGCTTTAGAGTGCCGAGTTATTCACTGCGCATGAAGAAATGACCACCTCCAACGTTTGGTTTATGTTTTATAAGCATTTTTAATTTTATTGCTTAAATCGCATTTTCTCGGCGAGCTGAGCACTTTTTCTGAATTGTGCCGCTCCCGTCACTCTGGTTAGGTTGGCATCGAAAAAAACGCTCTCGGGTGCTTTAGAGTGCCGAGTTTATCACTGCGCATGAAGAAATGACCACCTCCAACGTTTGGTTTATGTTTTATAAGCATTTTTAATTTTATTGCTTAAATCGCATTTTCTCGACGAGCTGAGCGCTTTTTCTGAATTGTGCCGCTCCCGTCACTCTGGTTAGGTTGGCATCGAAAAAAACGCTCTCGGGTGCTTTAGAGTGCCGAGTTTATCACTGCGCATGAAGAAATGACCACCTCCAACGTTTGGTTTATGTTTTATAAGCATTTTTAATTTTATTGCTTAAATCGCATTTTCTCGGCGAGCTGAGCGCTTTTTCTGAATTGTGCCGCTCCCGTAACTCTGGTTAGGTTGGCATCGAAAAAAACGCTCTCGGGTGCTTTAGAGTGCCGAGTTATTCACTGCGCATGAAGAAATGACCACCTCCAACGTTTGGTTTATGTTTAATAAGCATTTTTAATTTTATTGCTTAAATCGCATTTTCTCGGCGAGCTGAGCACTTTTTCTGAATTGTGCCGCTCCCGTCACTCTGGTTAGGTTGGCATCGAAAAAAACGCTCTCGGGTGCTTTAGAGTGCCGAGTTTATTACTGCGCATTAAGAAATGACTACCTCCAACGTTTGGTTTATGTTTTATAAGCATTTTTAATTTTATTGCTTAAATCGCATTTTCTCGGCGAGCTGAGCGCTTTTTCTGAATTGTGCCGCTCCCGTCACTCTGGTTAGGTTGGCATCGAAAAAAACGCTCTCGGGTGCTTTAGAGTGCCGAGTTATTCACTGCGCATGAAGAAATGACCACCTCCAACGTTTGGTTTATGTTTAATAAGCATTTTTAATTTTATTGCTTAAATCGCATTTTCTCGGCGAGCTGAGCACTTTTTCTGAATTGTGCCGCTCCCGTCACTCTGGTTAGGTTGGCATCGAAAAAAACGCTCTCGGGTGCTTTAGAGTGCCGAGTTTATTACTGCGCATTAAGAAATGACCACCTCCAACGTTTGGTTTATGTTTTATAAGCATTTTTAATTTTATTGCTTAAATCGCATTTTCTCGGCGAGCTGAGCACTTTTTCTGAATTGTGCCGCTCCCGTCACTCTGGTTAGGTTGGCATCGAAAAAAACGCTCTCGGGTGCTTTAGAGTGCCGAGTTATTCACTGCGCACGAAGAAATGACCACCTCCAACGTTTGGTTTATGTTTTATAAGCATTTTTAATTTTATTGCTTGAATCGCATTTTCTCGGCGAGCTGAGCGCTTTTTCTGAATTGTGCCGCTCCCGTCACTCTGGTTAGGTTGGCATCGAAAAAAACGCTCTCGGGTGCTTTAGAGTGCCGAGTTTATTACTGCGCATTAAGAAATGACCACCTCCAACGTTTGGTTTATGTTTTATAAGCATTTTTAATTTTATTGCTTAAATCGCATTTTCTCGGCGAGCTGAGCACTTTTTCTGAATTGTGCCGCTCCCGTCACTCTGGTTAGGTTGGCATCGAAAAAAACGCTCTCGGGTGCTTTAGAGTGCCGAGTTTATTACTGCGCATTAAGAAATGACCACCTCCAACGTTTGGTTTATGTTTTATAAGAATTTTTAATTTTATTGCTTAAATCGCATTTTCTCGGCGAGCTGAGCACTTTTTCTGAATTGTGCCGCTCCCGTCACTCTGGTTAGGTTGGCATCGAAAAAAACGCTCTCGGGTGCTTTAGAGTGCCGAGTTTATCACTGCGCATGAAGAAATGACCACCTCCAACGTTTGGTTTATGTTTTATAAGCATTTTTAATTTTATTGCTTAAATCGCATTTTCTCGGCGAGCTGAGCGCTTTTTCTGAATTGTGCCGCTCCCGTCACTCTGGTTAGGTTGGCATCGAAAAAAACGCTCTCGGGTGCTTTAGAGTGCCGAGTTTATCACTGCGCATGAAGAAATGACCACCTCCAACGTTTGGTTTATGTTTTATAAGCATTTTTAATTTTATTGCTTAAATCGCATTTTCTCGGCGAGCTGAGCGCTTTTTCTGAATTGTGCCGCTCCCGTAACTCTGGTTAGGTTGGCATCGAAAAAAACGCTCTCGGGTGCTTTAGAGTGCCGAGTTTATCACTGCGCATGAAGAAATGACCACTTCCAACGTTTGGTTTATGTTTTATAAGCATTTTTAATTTTATTGCTTAAATCGCATTTTCTCGGCGAGCTGAGCACTTTTTCTGAATTGTGCCGCTCCCGTCACTCTGGTTAGGTTGGCATCGAAAAAAACGCTCTCGGGTGCTTTAGAGTGCCGAGTTTATTACTGCGCATTAAGAAATGACCACCTCCAACGTTTGGTTTATGTTTTATAAGCATTTTTAATTTTATTGCTTAAATCGCATTTTCTCGGCGAGCTGAGCACTTTTTCTGAATTGTGCCGCTCCCGTCACTCTGGTTAGGTTGGCATCGAAAAAAACGCTCTCGGGTGCTTTAGAGTGCCGAGTTATTCACTGCGCATGAAGAAATGACCACCTCCAACGTTTGGTTTATGTTTTATAAGCATTTTTAATTTTATTGCTTAAATCGCATTTTCTCGGCGAGCTGAGCACTTTTTCTGAATTGTGCCGCTCCCGTCACTCTGGTTAGGTTGGCATCGAAAAAAACGCTCTCGGGTGCTTTAGAGTGCCGAGTTTATCACTGCGCATGAAGAAATGACCACCTCCAACGTTTGGTTTGTGTTTTATAAGCATTTTTAATTTTATTGCTTAAATCACATTTTCTCGACGAGCTGAGCGCTTTTTCTGAATTGTGCCGCTCCCGTCACTCTGGTTAGGTTGGCATCGAAAAAAACGCTCTCGGGTGCTTTAGATTGCCGAGTTTATCACTGCGCATGAAGAAATGACCACCTCCAACGTTTGGTTTATGTTTAATAAGCATTTTTAATTTTATTGCTTAAATCGCATTTTCTCGGCGAGCTGAGCACTTTTTCTGAATTGTGCCGCTCCGTCACTCTGGTTAGGTTGGCATCGAAAAAAACGCTCTCGGGTGCTTTAGAGTGCCGAGTTTATTACTGCGCATTAAGAAATGACCACCTCCAACGTTTGGTTTATGTTTTATAAGCATTTTTAATTTTATTGCTTAAATCGCATTTTCTCGGCGAGCTGAGCGCTTTTTCTGAATTGTGCCGCTCCCGTCACTCTGGTTAGGTTGGCATCGAAAAAAACGCTCTCGGGTGCTTTAGAGTGCCGAGTTTATTACTGCGCATTAAGAAATGACCACCTCCAACGTTTGGTTTATGTTTTATAAGCATTTTTAATTTTATTGCTTAAATCGCATTTTCTCGGCGAGCTGAGCACTTTTTCTGAATTGTGCCGCTCCCGTCACTCTGGTTAGGTTGGCATCGAAAAAAACGCTCACGGGTGCTTTAGAGTGCCGAGTTTATTACTGCGCATTAAGAAATGACCACCTCCAACGTTTGGTTTATGTTTTATAAGCATTTTTAATTTTATTGCTTAAATCGCATTTTCTCGGCGAGCTGAGCACTTTTTCTGAATTGTGCCGCTCCCGTCACTCTGGTTAGGTTGGCATCGAAAAAAACGCTCTCGGGTGCTTTAGAGTGCCGAGTTATTCACTGCGCATGAAGAAATGACCACCTCCAACGTTTGGTTTATGTTTTATAAGCATTTTTAATTTTATTGCTTAAATCGCATTTTCTCGGCGAGCTGAGCACTTTTTCTGAATTGTGCCGCTCCCGTCACTCTGGTTAGGTTGGCATCGAAAAAAACGCTCTCGGGTGCTTTAGAGTGCCGAGTTTATCACTGCGCATGAAGAAATGACCACCTCCAACGTTTGGTTTATGTTTTATAAGCATTTTTAATTTTATTGCTTAAATCGCATTTTCTCGACGAGCTGAGCGCTTTTTCTGAATTGTGCCGCTCCCGTCACTCTGGTTAGGTTGGCATCGAAAAAAACGCTCTCGGGTGCTTTAGAGTGCCGAGTTTATCACTGCGCATGAAGAAATGACCACCTCCAACGTTTGGTTTATGTTTTATAAGCATTTTTAATTTTATTGCTTAAATCGCATTTTCTCGGCGAGCTGAGCGCTTTTTCTGAATTGTGCCGCTCCCGTCACTCTGGTTAGGTTGGCATCGAAAAAAACGCTCTAGGGTGCTTTAGAGTGCCGAGTTTATCACTGCGCATGAAGAAATGACCACCTCCAACGTTTGGTTTATGTTTTATAAGCATTTTTAATTTTATTGCTTAAATCGCATTTTCTCGGCGAGCTGAGCGCTTTTTCTGAATTGTGCCGCTCCCGTCACTCTGGTTAGGTTGGCATCGAAAAAAACGCTCTCGGGTGCTTTAGAGTGCCGAGTTTATCACTGCGCATGAAGAAATGACCACCTCCAACGTTTGGTTTATGTTTTATAAGCATTTTTAATTTTATTGCTTAAATCGCATTTTCTCGGCGAGCTGAGCGCTTTTTCTGAATTGTGCCGCTCCCGTAACTCTGGTTAGGTTGGCATCGAAAAAAACGCTCTCGGGTGCTTTAGAGTGCCGAGTTTATCACTGCGCATGAAGAAATGACCACTTCCAACGTTTGGTTTATGTTTTATAAGCATTTTTAATTTTATTGCTTAAATCGCATTTTCTCGGCGAGCTGAGCACTTTTTCTGAATTGTGCCGCTCCCGTCACTCTGGTTAGGTTCGCATCGAAAAAAACGCTCTCGGGTGCTTTCGAGTGCCGAGTTTATTACTGCGCATTAAGAAATGACCACCTCCAACGTTTGGTTTATGTTTTATAAGCATTTTTAATTTTATTGCTTAAATCGCATTTTCTCGGCGAGCTGAGCACTTTTTCTGAATTGTGCCGCTCCCGTCACTCTGGTTAGGTTGGCATCGAAAAAAACGCTCTCGGGTGCTTTAGAGTGCCGAGTTATTCACTGCGCATGAAGAAATGACCACCTCCAACGTTTGGTTTATGTTTTATAAGCATTTTTAATTTTATTGCTTAAATCGCATTTTCTCGGCGAGCTGAGCACTTTTTCTGAATTGTGCCGCTCCCGTCACTCTGGTATAGGTTGGCATCGAAAAAAACGCTCTCGGGTGCTTTAGAGTGCCGAGTTTATCACTGCGCATGAAGAAATGACCACCTCCAACGTTTGGTTTATGTTGTATAAGCATTTTTAATTTTATTGCTTAAATCGCATTTTCTCGGCGAGTTGAGCGCTTTTTCTGAATTGTGCCGCTCCCGTCACTCTGGTTAGGTTGGCATCGAAAAAAACGCTCTCGGGTGCTTTAGAGTGCCGAGTTATTCACTGCGCATGAAGAAATGACCACCTCCAACGTTTGGTTTATGTTTAATAAGCATTTTTAATTTTATTGCTTAAATCGCATTTTCTCGGCGAGCTGAGCGCTTTTTCTGAATTGTGCCGCTCCCGTCACTCTGGTTAGGTTGGCATCGAAAAAAACGCTCTCGGGTGCTTTAGAGTGCCGAGTTATTCACTGCGCATGAAGAAATGACCACCTCCAACGTTTGGTTTATGTTTAATAAGCATTTTTAATTGTATTGCTTAAATCGCATTTTCTCGGCGAGCTGAGCACTTTTTCTGAATTGTGCCGCTCCCGTCACTCTGGTTAGGTTGGCATCGAAAAAAACGCTCTCGGGTGCTTTAGAGTGCCGAGTTTATTACTGCGCATTAAGAAATGACCACCTCCAACGTTTGGTTTATGTTTTATAAGCATTTTTAATTTTATTGCTTAAATCGCATTTTCTCGGCGAGCTGAGCACTTTTTCTGAATTGTGCCGCTCCCGTCACTCTGGTTAGGTTGGCATCGAAAAAAACGCTCTCGGGTGCTTTAGAGTGCCGAGTTATTCACTGCGCACGAAGAAATAACCACCTCCAACGTTTGGTTTATGTTTTATAAGCATTTTTAATTTTATTGCTTAAATCGCATTTTCTCGGCGAGCTGAGCGCTTTTTCTGAATTGTGCCGCTCCCGTCACTCTGGTTAGGTTGGCATCGAAAAAAACGCTCTCGGGTGCTTTAGAGTGCCGAGTTTATTACTGCGCATTAAGAAATAACCACCTCCAACGTTTGGTTTATGTTTTATAAGCATTTTTAATTTTATTGCTTAAATCGCATTTTCTCGGCGAGCTGAGCACTTTTTCTGAATTGTGCCGCCCCCGTCACTCTGGTTAGGTTGGCATCGAAAGAAACGCTCTCGGGTGCTTTAGAGTGCCGAGTTTATTACTGCGCATTAAGAAATGACCACCTCCAACGTTTGGTTTATGTTTTATAAGCATTTTTAATTTTATTGCTTAAATCGCATTTTCTCGGCGAGCTGAGCACTTTTTCTGAATTGTGCCGCTCCCGTCACTCTGGTTAGGTTGGCATCGAAAAAAACGCTCTCGGGTGCTTTAGAGTGCCGAGTTTATCACTGCGCATGAAGAAATGACCACCTCCAACGTTTGGTTTATGTTTTATAAGCATTTTTAAATTTATTGCTTAAATCGCATTTTCTCGGCGAGCTGAGCGCTTTTTCTGAATTGTGCCGCTCCCGTCACTCTGGTTAGGTTGGCATCGAAAAAAACACTCTCGGGTGCTTTAGAGTGCCGAGTTATTCACTGCGCATGAAGAAATGACCACCTCCAACGTTTGGTTTATGTTTTATAAGCATTTTTAGTTTTATTGCTTAAATCGCATTTTCTCGGCGAGCTGAGCACTTTTTCTGAATTGTGCCGCTCCCGTCACTCTGGTTAGGTTGGCATCGAAAAAAACGCTCTCGGGTGCTTTAGAGTGCCGAGTTTATCACTGCGCATGAAGAAATGACCACCTCCAACGTTTGGTTTATGTTTAATAAGCATTTTTAATTTTATTGCTTAAATCGCATTTTCTCGGCGAGCTGAGCACTTTTTCTGAATTGTGCCGCTCCCGTCACTCTGGTTAGGTTGGCATCGAAAAAAACGCTCTCGGGTGCTTTAGAGTGCCGACTTTATCACTGCGCATGAAGAAATGACTACCTCCAACGTTTGGTTTATGTTTTATAAGCATTTTTAATTTTATTGCTTAAATCGCATTTTCTCGGCGAGCTGAGCACTTTTTCTGAATTGTGCCGCTCCCGTCACTCTGGTTAGGTTGGCATCGAAAAAAACGCTCACGGGTGCTTTAGAGTGCTTAGTTATTCACTGCGCATGAAGAAATGACCACCTCCAACGTTTGGTTTATGTTTAATAAGCATTTTTAATTTTATTGCTTAAATCGCATTTTCTCGGCGAGCTGAGCACTTTTTCTGAATTGTGCCGCTCCCGTCACTCTGGTTAGGTTGGCATCGAAAAAAACGCTCTCGGGTGCTTTAGAGTGCCGAGTTTATTACTGCGCATTAAGAAATGACCACCTCCAACGTTTGGTTTATGTTTTATAAGCATTTTTAATTTTATTGCTTAAATCGCATTTTCTCGGCGAGCTGAGCACTTTTTCTGAATTGTGCCGCTCCCGTCACTCTGGTTAGGTTGGCATCGAAAAAAACGCTCTCGGGTGCTTTAGAGTGCCGAGTTATTCACTGCGCACGAAGAAATGACCACCTCCAACGTTTGGTTTATGTTTTATAAGCATTTTTAATTTTATTGCTTAAATCGCATTTTCTCGGCGAGCTGAGCGCTTTTTCTGTATTGTGCCGCTCCCGTCACTCTGGTTAGGTTGGCATCGAAAAAAACGCTCTCGGGTGCTTTAGAGTGCCGAGTTTATTACTGCGCATTAAGAAATAACCACCTCCAACGTTTGGTTTATGTTTTATAAGCATTTTTAATTTTATTGCTTAAATCGCATTTTCTCGGCGAGCTGAGCACTTTTTCTGAATTGTGCCGCCCCCGTCACTCTGGTTAGGTTGGCATCGAAAAAAACGCTCTCGGGTGCTTTAGAGTGCCGAGTTTATTACTGCGCATTAAGAAATGACCACCTCCAACGTTTGGTTTATGTTTTATAAGCATTTTTAATTTTATTGCTTAAATCGCATTTTCTCGGCGAGCTGAGCACTTTTTCTGAATTGTGCCGCTCCCGTCACTCTGGTTAGGTTGGCATTGAAAAAAACGCTCTCGGGTGCTTTAGAGTGCCGAGTTATTCACTGCGCATGAAGAAATGACCACCTCCAACGTTTGGTTTATGTTTAATAAGCATTTTTAATTTTATTGCTTAAATCGCATTTTCTCGGCGAGCTGAGCACTTTTTCTGAATTGTGCCGCTCCCGTCACTCTGGTTAGGTTGGCATCGAAAAAAACGCTCTCGGGTGCTTTAGAGTGCCGAGTTATTCACTGCGCACGAAGAAATGACCACCTCCAACGTTTGGTTTATGTTTTATAAGCATTTTTAATTTTATTGCTTAAATCGCATTTTCTCGGCGAGCTGAGCGCTTTTTCTGAATTGTGCCGCTCCCGTCACTCTGGTTAGGTTGGCATCGAAAAAAACGCTCTCGGGTGCTTTAGAGTGCCGAGTTTATTACTGCGCATTAAGAAATGACCACCTCCAACGTTTGGTTTATGTTAATTTTATTGCTTAAATCGCATTTTCTCGGCGAGCTGAGCACTTTTTCTGAATTGTGCCGCTCCCGTCACTCTGGTTAGGTTGGCATCGAAAAAAACGCTCTCGGGTGCTTTAGAGTGCCGAGTTTATTACTGCGCATTAAGAAATGACCACCTCCAACGTTTGGTTTATGTTTTATAAGCATTTTTAATTTTATTGCTTAAATCGCATTTTCTCGGCGAGCTGAGCACTTTTTCTGAATTGTGCCGCTCCCGTCACTCTGGTTAGGTTGGCATCGAAAAAAACGCTCTCGGGTGCTTTAGAGTGCCGAGTTTATCACTGCGCATGAAGAAATGACCACCTCCAACGTTTGGTTTATGTTTTATAAGCATTTTTAAATGTATTGCTTAAATCGCATTTTCTCGGCGAGCTGAGCGCTTTTTCTGAATTGTGCCGCTCCCGTCACTCTGGTTAGGTTGGCATCGAAAAAAACACTCTCGGGTGCTTTAGAGTGCCGAGTTATTCACTGCGCATGAAGAAATGACCACCTCCAACGTTTGGTTTATGTTTTATAAGCATTTTTAGTTTTATTGCTTAAATCGCATTTTCTCGGCGAGCTGAGCACTTTTTCTGAATTGTGCCGCTCCCGTCACTCTGGTTAGGTTGGCATCGAAAAAAACGCTCTCGGGTGCTTTAGAGTGCCGAGTTTATCACTGCGCATGAAGAAATGACCACCTCCAACGTTTGGTTCATGTTTAATAAGCATTTTTAATTTTATTGCTTAAATCGCATTTTCTCGGCGAGCTGAGCACTTTTTCTGAATTGTGCCGCTCCCGTCACTCTGGTTAGGTTGGCATCGAAAAAAACGCCCTCGGGTGCTTTAGAGTGCCGACTTTATCACTGCGCATGAAGAAATGACCACCTCCAACGTTTGGTTTATGTTTTATAAGCATTTTTAATTTTATTGCTTAAATCGCATTTTCTCGGCGAGCTGAGCACTTTTTCTGAATTGTGCCGCTCCCGTCACTCTGGTTAGGTTGGCATCGAAAAAAACGCTCACGGGTGCTTTAGAGTGCCGAGTTTATTACTGCGCATTAAGAAATGACCACCTCCAACGTTTGGTTTATGTTTTATAAGCATTTTTAATTTTATTGCTTAAATCGCATTTTCTCGGCGAGCTGAGCACTTTTTCTGAATTGTGCCGCTCCCGTCACTCTGGTTAGGTTGGCATCGAAAAAAACGCTCTCGGGTGCTTTAGAGTGCCGAGTTATTCACTGCGCATGAAGAAATGACCACCTCCAACGTTTGGTTTATGTTTTATAAGCATTTTTAATTTTATTGCTTAAATCGCATTTTCTCGGCGAGCTGAGCACTTTTTTGTGCCGCTCCCGTCACTCTGGTTAGGTTGGCATCGAAAAAAACGCTCTCGGGTGCTTTAGAGTGCCGAGTTTATCACTGCGCATGAAGAAATGACCACCTCCAACGTTTGGTTTATGTTTTATAAGCATTTTTAATTTTATTGCTTAAATCGCATTTTCTCGGCGAGCTGAGCGCTTTTTCTGAATTGTGCCGCTCCCGTCACTCTGGTTAGGTTGGCATCGAAAAAAACGCTCTCGGGTGCTTTAGAGTGCCGAGTTTATCACTGCGCATGAAGAAATGACCACCTCCAACGTTTGGTTTATGTTTTATAAGCATTTTTAATTTTATTGCTTAAATCGCATTTTCTCGGCGAGCTGAGCGCTTTTTCTGAATTGTGCCGCTCCCGTCACTCTGGTTAGGTTGGCATCGAAAAAAATGCTCTCGGGTGCTTTAGAGTGCCGAGTTTATCACTGCGCATGAAGAAATGACCACCTCCAACGTTTGGTTTATGTTTTATAAGCATTTTTAATTTTATTGCTTAAATCGCATTTTCTCGGCGAGCTGAGCGCTTTTTCTGAATTGTGCCGCTCCCGTAACTCTGGTTAGGTTGGCATCGAAAAAAACGCTCTCGGGTGCTTTAGAGTGCCGAGTTTATCACTGCGCATATAGAAATGACCACTTCCAACGTTTGGTTTATGTTTTATAAGCATTTTTAATTTTATTGCTTAAATCGCATTTTCTCGGCGAGCTGAGCACTTTTTCTGAATTGTGCCGCTCCCGTCACTCTGGTTAGGTTGGCATCGAAAAAAACGCTCTCGGGTGCTTTAGAGTGCCGAGTTTATTACTGCGCATTAAGAAATGACCACCTCCAACGTTTGGTTTATGTTTTATAAGCATTTTTAATTTTAATGCTTAAATCGCATTTTCTCGGCGAGCTGAGCACTTTTTCTGAATTGTGCCGCTCCCGTCACTCTGGTTAGGTTGGCATCGAAAAAAACGCTCTCGGGTGCTTTAGAGTGCCGAGTTATTCACTGCGCATGAAGAAATGACCACCTCCAACGTTTGGTTTATGTTTAATAAGCATTTTTAATTTTATTGCTTAAATCGCATTTTCTCGGCGAGCTGAGCGCTTTTTCTGAATTGTGCCGCTCCCGTCACTCTGGTTAGGTTGGCATCGAAAAAAACGCTCTCGGGTGCTTTAGAGTGCCGAGTTATTCACTGCGCATGAAGAAATGACCACCTCCAACGTTTGGTTTATGTTTAATAAGCATTTTTAATTTTATTGCTTAAATCGCATTTTCTCGGCGAGCTGAGCACTTTTTCTGAATTGTGCCGCTCCCGTCACTCTGGTTAGGTTGGCATCGAAAAAAACGCTCTCGGGTGCTTTAGAGTGCCGAGTTTATTACTGCGCATTAAGAAATGACCACCTCCAACGTTTGGTTTATGTTTTATAAGCATTTTTAATTTTATTGCTTAAATCGCATTTTCTCGGCGAGCTGAGCGCTTTTTCTGAATTGTGCCGCTCCCGTCACTCTGGTTAGGTTGGCATCGAAAAAAACGCTCTCGGGTGCTTTAGAGTGCCGAGTTATTCACTGCGCATGAAGAAATGACCACCTCCAACGTTTGGTTTATGTTTAATAAGCATTTTTAATTTTATTGCTTAAATCGCATTTTCTCGGCGAGCTGAGCACTTTTTCTGAATTGTGCCGCTCCCGTCACTCTGGTTAGGTTGGCATCGAAAAAAACGCTCTCGGGTGCTTTAGAGTGCCGAGTTTATTACTGCGCATTAAGAAATGACCACCTCCAACGTTTGGTTTATGTTTTATAAGCATTTTTAATTTTATTGCTTAAATCGCATTTTCTCGGCGAGCTGAGCACTTTTTCTGAATTGTGCCGCTCCCGTCACTCTGGTTAGGTTGGCATCGAAAAAAACGCTCTCGGGTGCTTTAGAGTGCCGAGTTATTCACTGCGCACGAAGAAATGACCACCTCCAACGTTTGGTTTATGTTTTATAAGCATTTTTAATTTTATTGCTTAAATCGCATTTTCTCGGCGAGCTGAGCGCTTTTTCTGAATTGTGCCGCTCCCGTCACTCTGGTTAGGTTGGCATCGAAAAAAACGCTCTCGGGTGCTTTAGAGTGCCGAGTTTATTACTGCGCATTAAGAAATGACCACCTCCAACGTTTGGTTTATGTTTTATAAGCATTTTTAATTTTATTGCTTAAATCGCATTTTCTCGGCGAGCTGAGCACTTTTTCTGAATTGTGCCGCTCCCGTCACTCTGGTTAGGTTGGCATCGAAAAAAACGCTCTCGGGTGCTTTAGAGTGCCGAGTTTATTACTGCGCATTAAGAAATGACCACCTCCAACGTTTGGTTTATGTTTTATAAGCATTTTTAATTTTATTGCTTAAATCGCATTTTCTCGGCGAGCTGAGCACTTTTTCTGAATTGTGCCGCTCCCGTCACTCTGGTTAGGTTGGCATCGAAAAAAACGCTCTCGGGTGCTTTAGAGTGCCGAGTTTATCACTGCGCATGAAGAAATGACCACCTCCAACGTTTGGTTTATGTTTTATAAGCATTTTTAATTTTATTGCTTAAATCGCATTTTCTCGGAGAGCTGAGCACTTTTTCTGAATTGTGCCGCTCCCGTCACTCTGGTTAGGTTGGCATCGAAAAAAACGCTCTCGGGTGCTTTAGAGTGCCGAGTTTATTACTGCGCATTAAGAAATGACCACCTCCAACGTTTGGTTTATGTTTTATAAGCATTTTTAATTTTATTGCTTAAATCGCATTTTCTCGGCGAGCTGAGCGCTTTTTCTGAATTGTGCCGCTCCCGTCACTCTGGTTAGGTTGGCATCGAAAAAAACGCTCTCGGGTGCTTTAGAGTGCCGAGTTATTCACTGCGCATGAAGAAATGACCACCTCCAATGTTTGGTTTATGTTTAATAAGCATTTTGAATTTTATTGCTTAAATCGCATTTTCTCGGCGAGCTGAGCGCTTTTTCTGAATTGTGCCGCTCCCGTCACTCTGGTTAGGTTGGCATCGAAAAAACCGCTCTCGGGTGCTTTAGAGTGCCGAGTTATTCACTGCGCATGAAGAAATGACCACCTCCAACGTTTGGTTTATGTTTTATAAGCATTTTTAATTGTATTGCTAAAATCGCATTTTCTCGGCGAGCTGAGCACTTTTTCTGAATTGTGCCGCTCCCGTCACTCTGGTTAGGTTGGCATCGAAAAAAACGCTCTCGGGTGCTTTAGAGTGCCGAGTTTATTACTGCGCATTAAGAAATGACCACCTCCAACGTTTGGTTTATGTTTTATAAGCATTTTTAATTTTATTGCTTAAATCGCATTTTCTCGGCGAGCTGAGCACTTTTTCTGAATTGTGCCGCTCCCGTCACTCTGGTTAGGTTGGCATCGAAAAAAACGCTCTCGGGTGCTTTAGAGTGCCGAGTTTATTACTGCGCATTAAGAAATGACCACCTCCAACGTTTGGTTTATGTTTTATAAGCATTTTTAATTTTATTGCTTAAATCGCATTTTCTCGGCGAGCTGAGCACTTTTTCTGAATTGTGCCGCTCCCGTCACTCTGGTTAGGTTGGCATCGAAAAAAACGCTCTCGGGTGCTTTAGAGTGCCGAGTTTATTTCTGCGCATTAAGAAATGACCACCTCCAACGTTTGGTTCATGTTTTATAAGCATTTTTAATTTTATTGCTTTAATCGCATTTTCTCGGCGAGCTGAGCACTTTTTCTGAATTGTGCCGCTCCCGTCACTCTGGTTAGGTTGGCATCGAAAAAAACGCTCTCGGGTGCTTTAGAGTGCCGAGTTTATCACTGCGCATGAAGAAATGACCACCTCCAACGTTTGGTTTATGTTTTATAAGCATTTTTAATTTTATTGCTTAAATCGCATTTTCTCGGCGAGCTGAGCGCTTTTTCTGAATTGTGCCGCTCCCGTCACTCTGGTTAGGTTGGCATCGAAAAAAACGCTCTCGGGTGCTTTAGAGTGCCGAGTTTATCACTGCGCATGAAGAAATGACCACCTCCAACGTTTGGTTTATGTTTTATAAGCATTTTTAATTTTATTGCTTAAATCGCATTTTCTCGGCGAGCTGAGCACTTTTTCTGAATTGTGCCGCTCCCGTCACTCTGGTTAGGTTGGCATCGAAAAAAACGCTCTCGGGTGCTTTAGAGTGCCGAGTTTATTACTGCGCATTAAGAAATGACCACCTCCAACGTTTGGTTTATGTTTTATAAGCATTTTTAATTTTATTGCTTAAATCGCATTTTCTCGGCGAGCTGAGCGCTTTTTCTGAATTGTGCCTCTCCCGTCACTCTGGTTAGGTTGGCATTGAAAAAAACGCTCTCGGGTGCTTTAGAGTGCCGAGTTATTCACTGCGCATGAAGAAATGACCACCTCCAACGTTTGGTTTATGTTTAATAAGCATTTTTAATTTTATTGCTTAAATCGCATTTTCTCGGCGAGCTGAGCGCTTTTTCTGAATTGTGCCGCTCCCGTCACTCTGGTTAGGTTGGCATCGAAAAAAACGCTCTCGGGTGCTTTAGAGTGCCGAGTTATTCACTGCGCATGAAGAAATGACCACCTCCAACGTTTGGTTTATGTTTTATAAGCATTTTTAATTGTATTGCTAAAATCGCATTTTCTCGGCGAGCTGAGCACTTTTTCTGAATTGTGCCGCTCCCGTCACTCTGGTTAGGTTGGCATCGAAAAAAACGCTCTCGGGTGCTTTAGAGTGCCGAGTTTATTACTGCGCATTAAGAAATGACCACCTCCAACGTTTGGTTTATGTTTTATAAGCATTTTTAATTTTATTGCTTAAATCGCATTTTCTCGGCGAGCTGAGCACTTTTTCTGAATTGTGCCGCTCCCGTCACTCTGGTTAGGTTGGCATCGAAAAAAACGCTCTCGGGTGCTTTAGAGTGCCGAGTTGTTCACTGCGCACGAAGAAATGACCACCTCCAACGTTTGTTTTATGTTTTATAAGCATTTTTAATTTTATTGCTTAAATCGCATTTTCTCGGCGAGCTGAGCGCTTTTTCTGAATTGTGCCGCTCCCGTCACTCTGGTTAGGTTGGCATCGAAAAAAACGCTCTCGGGTGCTTTAGAGTGCCGAGTTTATTACTGCGCATTAAGAAATGACCACCTCCAACGTTTGGTTTATGTTTTATAAGCATTTTTAATTTTATTGCTTAAATCGCATTTTCTCGGCGAGCTGAGCACTTTTTCTGAATTGTGCCGCTCCCGTCACTCTGGTTAGGTTGGCATCGAAAAAAACGCTCTCGGGTGCTTTAGAGTGCCGAGTTTATTTCTGCGCATTAAGAAATGACCACCTCCAACGTTTGGTTCATGTTTTATAAGCATTTTTAATTTTATTGCTTTAATCGCATTTTCTCGGCGAGCTGAGCACTTTTTCTGAATTGTGCCGCTCCCGTCACTCTGGTTAGGTTGGCATCGAAAAAAACGCTCTCGGGTGCTTTAGAGTGCCGAGTTTATCACTGCGCATGAAGAAATGACCACCTCCAACGTTTGGTTTATGTTTTATAAGCATTTTTAATTTTATTGCTTAAATCGCATTTTCTCGGCGAGCTGAGCGCTTTTTCTGAATTGTGCCGCTCCCGTCACTCTGGTTAGGTTGGCATCGAAAAAAACGCTCTCGGGTGCTTTAGAGTGCCGAGTTTATCACTGCGCATGAAGAAATGACCACCTCCAACGTTTGGTTTATGTTTTATAAGCATTTTTAATTTTATTGCTTAAATCGCATTTTCTCGGCGAGCTGAGCACTTTTTCTGAATTGTGCCGCTCCCGTCACTCTGGTTAGGTTGGCATCGAAAAAAACGCTCTCGGGTGCTTTAGAGTGCCGAGTTTATTACTGCGCATTAAGAAATGACCACCTCCAACGTTTGGTTTATGTTTTATAAGCATTTTTAATTTTATTGCTTAAATCGCATTTTCTCGGCGAGCTGAGCGCTTTTTCTGAATTGTGCCTCTCCCGTCACTCTGGTTAGGTTGGCATTGAAAAAAACGCTCTCGGGTGCTTTAGAGTGCCGAGTTATTCACTGCGCATGAAGAAATGACCACCTCCAACGTTTGGTTTATGTTTAATAAGCATTTTTAATTTTATTGCTTAAATCGCATTTTCTCGGCGAGCTGAGCGCTTTTTCTGAATTGTGCCGCTCCCGTCACTCTGGTTAGGTTGGCATCGAAAAAAACGCTCTCGGGTGCTTTAGAGTGCCGAGTTATTCACTGCGCATGAAGAAATGACAACCTCCAACCTTTGGTTTATGTTTAATAAGCATTTTTAATTTTATTGCTTAAATCGCATTTTCTCGGCGAGCTGAGCACTTTTTCTGAATTCTGCCGCTCCCGTCACTCTGGTTAGGTTGGCATCGAAAAAAACGCTCTCGGGTGCTTTAGAGTGCCGAGTTTATTACTGCGCATTAAGAAATGACCACCTCCAACGTTTGGTTTATGTTTTATAAGCATTTTTAATTTTATTGCTTAAATCGCATTTTCTCGGCGAGCTGAGCGCTTTTTCTGAATTGTGCCGCTCCCGTCACTCTGGTTAGGTTGGCATCGAAAAAAACGCTATCGGGTGCTTTAGAGTGCCGAGTTATTCACTGCGCATGAAGAAATGACCACCTCCAACGTTTGGTTTATGTTTAATAAGCATTTTTAATTTTATTGCTTAAATCGCATTTTCTCGGCGAGCTGAGCACTTTTTCTGAATTGTGCCGCTCCCGTCACTCTGGTTAGGTTGGCATCGAAAAAAACGCTCTCGGGTGCTTTAGAGTGCCGAGTTTATTACTGCGCATTAAGAAATGACCACCTCCAACGTTTGGTTTATGTTTTATAAGCATTTTTAATTTTATTGCTTAAATCGCATTTTCTCGGCGAGCTGAGCGCTTTTTCTGAATTGTGCCGCTCCCGTCACTCTGGTTAGGTTGGCATCGAAAAAAACGCTCTCGGGTGCTTTAGAGTGCCGAGTTATTCACTGCGCATGAAGAAATGACCACCTCCAACGTTTGGTTTATGTTTTATAAGCATTTTTAATTTTATTGCTTAAATCGCATTTTCTCGGCGAGCTGAGCACTTTTTCTGAATTGTGCCGCTCCCGTCACTCTGGTTAGGTTGGCATCGAAAAAAACGCTCTCGGGTGCTTTAGAGTGCCGAGTTTATTACTGCGCATTAAGAAATGACCACCTCCAACGTTTGGTTTATGTTTTATAAGCATTTTTAATTTTATTGCTTAAATCGCATTTTCTCGGCGAGCTGAGCACTTTTTCTGAATTGTGCCGCTCCCGTCACTCTGGTTAGGTTGGCATCGAAAAAAACGCTCTCGGGTGCTTTAGAGTGCCGAGTTTATTACTGCGCATTAAGAAATGACCACCTCCAACGTTTGGTTTATGTTTTATAAGTATTTTTAATTTTATTGCTTAAATCGCATTTTCTCGGCGAGCTGAGCACTTTTTCTGAATTGTGCCGCTCCCGTCACTCTGGTTAGGTTGGCATCGAAAAAAACGCTCTCGGGTGCTTTAGAGTGCCGAGTTATTCACTGCGCATGAAGAAATGACCACCTCCAACGTTTGGTTTATGTTTTATAAGCATTTTTAATTTTATTGCTTAAATCGCATTTTCTCGGCGAGCTGAGCACTTTTTCTGAATTGTGCCGCTCCCGTCACTCTGGTTAGGTTGGCATCGAAACAAACGCTCTCGGGTGCTTTAGAGTGCCGAGTTTATCACTGCGCATGAAGAAATGACCACCTCCAACGTTTGGTTTATGTTTTATAAGCATTTTTAATTTTATTGCTTAAATCGCATTTTCTCGGCGAGCTGAGCGCTTTTTCTGAATTGTGCCGCTCCCGTCACTCTGGTTAGGTTGGCATCGAAAAAAACGCTCTCGGGTGCTTTAGAGTGCCGAGTTATTCACTGCGCATGAAGAAATGACCACCTCCAACGTTTGGTTTATGTTTAATAAGCATTTTTAATTTTATTGCTTAAATCGCATTTTCTCGGCGAGCTGAGCGCTTTTTCTGAATTGTGCCGCTCCCGTCACTCTGGTTAGGTTGGCATCGAAAAAAACGCTCTCGGGTGCTTTAGAGTGCCGAGTTATTCACTGCGCATGAAGAAATGACCACCTCCAACGTTTGGTTTATGTTTAATAAGCATTTTTAATTTTATTGCTTAAATCGCATTTTCTCGGCGAGCTGAGCACTTTTTCTGAATTGTGCCGCTCCCGTCACTCTGCTTAGGTTGGCATCGAAAAAAACGCTCTCGGGTGCTTTAGAGTGCCGAGTTTATTACTGCGCATGAAGAAATGACCACCTCCAACGTTTGGTTTATGTTTTATAAGCATTTTTAATTTTATTGCTTAAATCGCATTTTCTCGGCGAGCTGAGCGCTTTTTCTGAATTGTGCCGCTCCCGTCACTCTGGTTAGGTTGGCATCGAAAAAAACGCTCTCGGGTGCTTTAGAGTGCCGAGTTATTCACTGCGCACGAAGAAATGACCACCTCCAACGTTTGGTTTATGTTTTATAAGCATTTTTAATTTTATTGCTTAAATCGCATTTTCTCGGCGAGCTGAGCACTTTTTCTGAATTGTGCCGCTCCCGTCACTCTGGTTAGGTTGGCATCGAAAAAAACGCTATCGGGTGCTTTAGAGTGCTGAGTTATTCACTGCGCATGAAGAAATGACCACCTCCAACGTTTGGTTTATGTTTAATAAGCATTTTTAATTTTATTGCTTAAATCGCATTTTCTCGGCGAGCTGAGCACTTTTTCTGAATTGTGCCGCTCCCGTCACTCTGGTTAGGTTGGCATCGAAAAAAACGCTCTCGGGTGCTTTAGAGTGCCGAGTTTATTACTGCGCATTAAGAAATGACCACCTCCAACGTTTGGTTTATGTTTTATAAGCATTTTTAATTTTATTGCCTAAATCGCATTTTCTCGGCGAGCTGAGCACTTTTTCTGAATTTTGCCGCTCCCGTCACTCTGGTTAGGTTGGCATCGAAAAAAACGCTCTCGGGTGCTTTAGAGTGCCGAGTTTATTACTGCGCATTAAGAAATGACCACCTCCAACGTTTGGTTTATGTTTTATAAGCATTTTTAATTTTATTGCTTAAATCGCATTTTCTCGGCGAGCTGAGCACTTTTTCTGAATTGTGCCGCTTCCGTCACTCTGGTTAGGTTGGCATCGAAAAAAACGCTCTCGGGTGCTTTAGAGTGCCGAGTTATTCACTGCGCATGAAGAAATGACCACCTCCAACGTTTGGTTTATGTTTAATAAGCATTTTTAATTTTATTGCTTGAATCGCATTTTCTCGGCGAGCTGAGCACTTTTTCTGAATTGTGCCGCTCCCGTCACTCTGGTTAGGTTGGCATCGAAAAAAACGCTCTCGGGTGCTTTAGAGTGCCGAGTTTATCACTGCGCATGAAGAAATTACCACCTCCAACGTTTGGTTTATGTTTTATAAGCATTTTTAATTTTATTGCTTAAATCGCATTTTCTCGGCGAGCTGAGCGCTTTTTCTGAATTGTGCCGCTCCCGTCACTCTGGTTAGGTTGGCATCGAAAAAAACGCTCTCGGGTGCTTTAGAGTGCCGAGTTTATTACTGCGCATTAAGAAATGACCACCTCCAACGTTTGGTTTATGTTTTATAAGCATTTTTAATTTTATTGCTTAAATCGCATTTTCTCGGCGAGCTGAGCACTTTTTCTGAATTGTGCCGCTCCCGTCACTCTGGTTAGGTTGGCATCGAAAAAAACGCTATCGGGTGCTTTAGAGTGCCGAGTTATTCACTGCGCATGAAGAAATGACCACCTCCAACGTTTGGTTTATGTTTAATAAGCATTTTTAATTTTATTGCTTAAATCGCATTTTCTCGGCGAGCTGAGCACTTTTTCTGAATTGTGCCGCTCCCGTCACTCTGGTTAGGTTGGCATCGAAAAAAACGCTCTCGGGTGCTTTAGAGTGCCGAGTTTATTACTGCGCATTAAGAAATGACCACCTCCAACGTTTGGTTTATGTTTTATAAGCATTTTTAATTTTATTGCTTAAATCGCATTTTCTCGGCGAGCTGAGCACTTTTTCTGAATTGTGCCGCTCCCGTCACTCTGGTTAGGTTGGCATCGAAAAAAACGCTCTCGGGTGCTTTAGAGTGCCGAGTTTATTACTGCGCATTAAGAAATGACCACCTCCAACGTTTGGTTTATGTTTTATAAGCATTTTTAATTTTATTGCTTAAATCGCATTTTCTCGGCGAGCTGAGCACTTTTTCTGAATTGTGCCGCTCCCGTCACTCTGGTTAGGTTGGCATCGAAAAAACGCTATCGGGTGCTTTAGAGTGCCGAGTTATTCACTGCGCATGAAGAAATGACCACCTCCAACGTTTGGTTTATGTTTATTAAGCATTTTTAATTTTATTGCTTAAATCGCATTTTCTCGGCGAGCTGAGCACTTTTTCTGAATTGTGCCGCTCCCGTCACTCTGGTTAGGTTGGCATCGAAAAAAACGCTCTCGGGTGCTTTAGAGTGCCGAGTTTATTACTGCGCATTAAGAAATGACCACCTCCAACGTTTGGTTTATGTTTTATAAGCATTTTTAATTTTATTGCTTAAATCGCATTTTCTCGGCGAGCTGAGCACTTTTTCTGAATTGTGCCGCTCCCGTCACTCTGGTTAGGTTGGCATCGAAAAAAACGCTCTCGGGTGCTTTAGAGTGCCGAGTTTATTACTGCGCATTAAGAAATGACCACCTCCAACGTTTGGTTTATGTTTTATAAGCATTTTTAATTTTATTGCTTAAATCGCATTTTCTCGGCGAGCTGAGCACTTTTTCTGAATTGTGCCGCTCCCGTCACTCTGGTTAGGTTGGCATCGAAAAAAACGCTCTCGGGTGCTTTAGAGTGCCGAGTTATTCACTGCGCATGAAGAAATGACCACCTCCAACGTTTGGTTTATGTTTAATAAGCATTTTTAATTTTATTGCTTAAATCGCATTTTCTCGGCGAGCTGAGCACTTTTTCTGAATTGTGCCGCTCCCGTCACTCTGGTTAGGTTGGCATCGAAAAAAACGCTCTCGGGTGCTTTAGAGTGCCGAGTTTATTACTGCGCATTAAGAAATGACCACCTCCAACGTTTGGTTTATGTTTTATAAGCATTTTTAATTTTATTGCTTAAATCGCATTTTCTCGGCGAGCTGAGCACTTTTTCTGAATTGTGCCGCTCCCGTCACTCTGGTTAGGTTGGCATCGAAAAAAACGCTCTCGGGTGCTTTAGAGTGCCGAGTTTATCACTGCGCATGAAGAAATGACCACCTCCAACGTTTGGTTTATGTTTAATAAGCATTTTTAATTTTATTGCTTAAATCGCATTTTCTCGGCGAGCTGAGCGCTTTTTCTGAATTGTGCCGCTCCCGTCACTCTGGTTAGGTTGGCATCGAAAAAAACGCTCTCGGGTGCTTTAGAGTGCCGAGTTATTCACTGCGCATGAAGAAATGACCACCTCCAACGTTTGGTTTATGTTTAATAAGCATTTTTAATTTTATTGCTTAAATCGCATTTTCTCGGCGAGCTGAGCACTTTTTCTGAATTGTGCCGCTCCCGTCACTCTGGTTAGGTTGGCATCGAAAAAAACGCTCTCGGGTGCTTTAGAGTGCCGAGTTTATTACTGCGCATTAAGAAATGACCACCTCCAACGTTTGGTTTATGTTTTATAAGCATTTTTAATTTTATTGCTTAAATCGCATTTTCTCGGCGAGCTGAGCACTTTTTCTGAATTGTGCCGCTCCCGTCACTCTGGTTAGGTTGGCATCGAAAAAAACGCTCTCGGGTGCTTTAGAGTGCCGAGTTATTCACTGCGCACGAAGAAATGACCACCTCCAACGTTTGGTTTATGTTTTATAAGCATTTTTAATTTTATTGCTTAAATCGCATTTTCTCGGCGAGCTGAGCGCTTTTTCTGAATTGTGCCGCTCCCGTCACTCTGGTTAGGTTGGCATCGAAAAAAACGCTCTCGGGTGCTTTAGAGTGCCGAGTTTATTACTGCGCATTAAGAAATAACCACCTCCAACGTTTGGTTTATGTTTTATAAGCATTTTTAATTTTATTGCTTAAATCGCATTTTCTCGGCGAGCTGAGCACTTTTTCTGAATTGTGCCGCCCCCGTCACTCTGGTTAGGTTGGCATCGAAAAAAACGCTCTCGGGTGCTTTAGAGTGCCGAGTTTATTACTGCGCATTAAGAAATGACCACCTCCAACGTTTGGTTTATGTTTTATAAGCATTTTTAATTTTATTGCTTAAATCGCATTTTCTCGGCGAGCTGAGCACTTTTTCTGAATTGTGCCGCTCCCGTCACTCTGGTTAGGTTGGCATCGAAAAAAACGCTCTCGGGTGCTTTATAGAGTGCCGAGTTATTCACTGCGCATGAAGAAATGACTACCTCCAACGTTTGGTTTATGTTTAATAAGCATTTTTAATTTTATTGCTTAAATCGCATTTTCTCGGCGAGCTGAGCACTTTTTCTGAATTGTGCCGCTCCCGTCACTCTGGTTAGGTTGGCATCGAAAAAAACGCTCTCGGGTGCTTTAGAGTGCCGAGTTTATTACTGCGCATTAAGAAATGACCACCTCCAACGTTTGGTTTATGTTTTATAAGCATTTTTAATTTTATTGCTTAAATCGCATTTTCTCGGCGAGCTGAGCACTTTTTCTGAATTGTGCCGCTCCCGTCACTCTGGTTAGGTTGGCATCGAAAAAAACGCTCTCGGGTGCTTTAGAGTGCCGAGTTATTCACTGCGCACGAAGAAATGACCACCTCCAACGTTTGGTTTATGTTTTATAAGCATTTTTAATTTTATTGCTTAAATCGCATTTTCTCGGCGAGCTGAGCGCTTTTGCTGAATTGTGTCGCTCCCGTCACTCTGGTTAGGTTGGCATCGAAAAAAACGCTCTCGGGTGCTTTAGAGTGCCGAGTTTATTACTGCGCATTAAGAAATGACCACCTCCAACGTTTGGTTTATGTTTTATAAGCATTTTTAATTTTATTGCTTAAATCGCATTTTCTCGGCGAGCTGAGCACTTTTTCTGAATTGTGCCGCTCCCGTCACTCTGGTTAGGTTGGCATCGAAAAAAACGCTCTCGGGTGCTTTAGAGTGCCGAGTTTATTACTGCGCATTAAGAAATGACCACCTCCAACGTTTGGTTTATGTTTTATAAGCATTTTTAAATTTATTGCTTAAATCGCATTTTCTCGGCGAGCTGAGCGCTTTTTCTGAATTGTGCCGCTCCCGTCACTCTGGTTAGGTTGGCATCGAAAAAAACGCTCTCGGGTGCTTTAGAGTGCCGAGTTATTCACTGCGCATGAAGAAATGACCACCTCCAACGTTTGGTTTATGTTCTATAAGCATTTTTAGTTTTATTGCTTAAATCGCATTTTCTCGGCGAGCTGAGCACTTTTTCTGAATTGTGCCGCTCCCGTCACTCTGGTTAGGTTGGCATCGAAAAAAACGCTCTCGGGTGCTTTAGAGTGCCGAGTTTATCACTGCGCATGAAGAAATGACCACCTCCAACGTTTGGTTTATGTTTAATAAGCATTTTTAATTTTATTGCTTAAATCGCATTTTCTCGGCGAGCTGAGCACTTTTTCTGAATTGTGCCGCTCCCGTCACTCTGGTTAGGTTGGCATCGAAAAAAACGCTCTCGGGTGCTTTAGAGTCCCGACTTTATCACTGCGCATGAAGAAATGACCACCTCCAACGTTTGGTTTATGTTTTATAAGCATTTTTAATCTTATTGCTTAAATCGCATTTTCTCGGCGAGCTGAGCACTTTTTCTGAATTGTGCCGCTCCCGTCACTCTGGTTAGGTTGCATGGAAAAAAAACGCTCACGGGTGCTTTAGAGTGCCGAGTTTATTACTGCGCATTAAGAAAATGACCACCTCCAACGTTGGTTTATGTTTTATAAGCCATTTTTAATTTTATTGCTTAAATCGCATTTTCTCGGCGAGCTGAGCACTTTTTCTGAATTGTGCCGCTCCCGTCACTCTGGTTAGGTTGGCATCGAAAAAAAACGCTCTCGGGTGCTTTAGAGTGCCGAGTTATTCACTGCGCATGAAGAAATGACCACCTCCAACGTTTGGTTTATGTTTTTATAAGCATTTTTAATTTTATTGCTTAAATCGCATTTTCTCGGCGAGCTGAGCACTTTTTTCTGAATTGTGCCGCTCCCGTCACTCTGGTTAGGTTGGCATCGGAAAAAAAACGCTCTCGGGTGCTTTAGAGTGCCGAGTTATTCACTGCGCATGAAGAAATGACCACCTCCAACGTTTGGTTTATGTTTTATAAGCATTTTTAATTTTATTGCTTAAATCGCATTTTCTCGCGCGAGCTGAGCGCTTTTTCTGAATTGTGCCGCTCCCGTCACTCTGGGTTTAGGTTGGCATCGAAAAAAACGCTCTCGGGTGCTTTAGAGTGCCGAGTTTATTACTGCGGATAAGAAATGACCACCTCCAACGTTTGGTTTATGTTTTATAAGCATTTTTAATTTTATTGCCTAAATCGCATTTTCTCGGCGAGCTGAGCACTTTTTCTGAATTGTGCCGCTCCCGTCACTCTGGTTAGGTTGCATCGAAAAAAAACGCTCTCGGGTGCTTTAGAGTGCCGAGTTTATTACTGCGCATTAAGAAATGACCCACCTCCAACGTTTGGTTTATGTTTTATAAGCATTTTTAATTTTATTGCTTAAATCGCATTTTCTCGGCGAGCTGAGCACTTTTTCTGAATTGTGCCGCTCCCGTCACTCTGGTTAGGTTGGCATCGAAAAAAACGCTATCCGGGTGCTTTAGAGTGCCGAGTTTATTCACTGCGCATGAAGAAATGACCACCTCCAACGTTTGGTTTATGTTTAATAAGCATTTTTTAATTTTATTGATTAAATCGCATTTTCTCGGCGAGCTGAGCACTTTTCTGAATTGTGCCGCTCCGTCACTCTGGTTAGGTTGGCATCGAAAAAAACGCTCTCGGGTGCTTTAGAGTGCCGGAGTTTATTACTGCGCATTAAGAAATGACCACCTCCAACGTTTGGTTTATGTTTTATAAGCATTTTTAATTTTATTGCTTAAATCGCATTTTCTCGGCGAGCTGAGCACTTTTTTCTGAATTGTGCCGCTCCCGTCACTCTGGTTAGGTTGGCATCGAAAAAAACGCTCTCGGGTGCTTTAGAGTGCCGAGTTTATCACTGCGCATGAAGAAATGACCACAACGTTTGGTTTATGTTTTATAAGCATTTTTAAATTTATTGCTTAAATCACATTTTCTCGGCGAGCTGAGCGCTTTTTCTGAATTGTGCCGCTCCCGTCACTCTGGTTAGGTTGGCATCGAAAAAAAACGCTCTCGGGTGCTTTAGAGTGCCGAGTTATTCACTGCGCATGAAGAAATGACCACCTCCAACGTTTGGTTTATGTTTATAAGCATTTTTAATTTTATTGCCTAAATCGCATTTTCTCGGCGAGCTGAGCACTTTTTCTGAATTGTGCCGCTCCCGTCACTCTGGTTAGGTTGGCATCGAAAAAAACGCTCTCGGGTGCTTTAGAGTGCCGAGTTTATTACTGCGCATTAAGAAATGACCACCTCCAACGTTTGGTTTATGTTTTATAAGCATTTTTAATTTTATTGCTTAAATCGCATTTTCTCGGCGAGCTGAGCACGTTTTTTCTGAATTGTGCCGCTCCCGTCACTCTGGTTAGGTTGGCATCGAAAAAAAACGCTATCGGGTGCTTTAGAGTGCCGAGTTATTCACTGCGCATGAAGAAATGACCACCTCCAACGTTTTGGTTTATGTTTAATAAGCATTTTTAATTTTATTGCTTAAATCGCATTTTCTCGGCGAGCTGAGCACTTTTTCTGAATTGTTGCCGCTCCGTCACTCTGGTTAGGTTGGCATCGAAAAAAACGCCTCTCGGGTGCTTTAGAGTGCCGAGTTTATTACTGCGCATTAAGAAATGACCACCTCCAACGTTTGGTTTATGTTTTATAAGCATTTTTTAATTTTATTGCTTAAATCGCATTTTCTCGGCGAGCTGAGCACTTTTTCTGAATTGTGCCGCTCCCGTCACTCTGGTTAGGTTGGCATCGAAAAAAACGCTCTCGGGTGCTTTTAGAGTGCCGAGTTTATTACTGCGCATTAAGAAATGACCACCTCCAACGTTTGTTTATGTTTTATAAGCATTTTTAATTTTATTGCTTAAATCGCATTTTCTCGGCGAGCTGAGCACTTTTTCTGAATTGTGCCGCTCCCGTCACTCTGGTTAGGTTGGCATCGAAAAAAAACGCTCTCGGGTGCTTTAGAGTGCCGAGTTATTCACTGTGCATGAAGAAATGACCACCTCCAACGTTTGGTTTATGTTTTATAAGCATTTTAATTTTATTGCTTGAATCGCATTTTCTCGGCGAGCTGAGCACTTTTTCTGAATTGTGCCGCTCCCGTCACTCTGGTTAGGTTGGCATCGAAAAAAACGCTCTCGGGTGCTTTAGAGTGCCGAGTTTATCACTGCGCATGAAGAAATGACCACCTCCAACGTTTGGTTTATGTTTTATAAGCATTTTTAATTTTATTGCTTAAATCGCATTTTCTCGGCGAGCTGAGCGCTTTTTCTGAATTGTGCCGCTCCCCGTCACTCTGGTTAGGTTGGCATCGAAACAAACGCTCTCGGTGCTTTAGAGTGCCGAGTTTATCACTGCGCATGAAGAAATGACCACCTCCAACGTTTGTTTATAAGAATTTTTAATTTTATTGCTTAAATCGCATTTTCTCGGCGAGCTGAGCACTTTTTCTGAATTGTGCCGCTCCCGTCACTCTGGTTAGGTTGGCATCGAAAAAAACGCTCTCGGGTGCTTTAGAGTGCCGAGTTTATCACTGCGCATGAAGAAATGACCACCTCCAACGTTTGGTTTATGTTTTATAAGCATTTTTAAATTTATTGCTTAATCGCATTTTCTCGGCGAGCTAAGCGCTTTTTCTGAATTGTGCCGCTCCCGTCACTCTGGTTAGGTTGGCATCGAAAAAAACGCTCTCGGGTGCTTTAGAGTGCCGAGTTATTCACTGCGCATGAAGAAATGACCACCTCCAACGTTTGGTTTATGTTTTATAAGCATTTTTAGTTTTATTGCTTAAATCGCATTTTCTCGGCGAGCTGAGCACTTTTTCTGAATTGTGCCGCTCCCGTCACTCTGGTTAGGTTGGCATCGAAAAAAACGCTCTCGGGTGCTTTAGAGTGCCGAGTTTATCACTGCGCATGAAGAAATGACCACGTCCAACGTTTGGTTTATGTTTAATAAGCATTTTTAATTTTATTGCTTAAATCGCATTTTCTCGGCGAGCTGAGCACTTTGTCTGAATTGTGCCGCTCCCTTCACTCTGGTTAGGTTGGCATCGAAAAAAACGCTCTCGGGTGCTTTAGAGTGCCGACTTTATCACTGCGCATGAAGAAATGACCACCTCCAACGTTTGGTTTATGTTTTATAAGCATTTTTAATTTTATTGCTTAAATCGCATTTTCTCGGCGAGCTGAGCACTTTTTCTGAATTGTGCCGCTCCCGTCACTCTGGTTACGTTGGCATCGAAAAAAACGCTCACGGGTGCTTTAGAGTGCCGAGTTTATTACTGCGCATTAAGAAATGACCACCTCCAACGTTTGGTTTATGTTTTATAAGCATTTTTAATTTTATTGCTTAAATCGCATTTTCTCGGCGAGCTGAGCACTTTTTCTGAATTGTGCCGCTCCCGTCACTCTGGTTAGGTTGGCATCGAAAAAAACGCTCTCGGGTGCTTTAGAGTGCCGAGTTTATTACTGCGCATTAAGAAATGACCACCTCCAACGTTTGGTTTATGTTTTATAAGCATTTTTAATTTTATTGCTTAAATCGCATTTTCTCGGCGAGCTGAGCACTTTTTCTGAATTGTGCCGCTCCCGTCACTCTGGTTAGGTTGGCATCGAAAAAAACGCTATCGGGTGCTTTAGAGTGCCGAGTTATTCACTGCGCATGAAGAAATGACCACCTCCAACGTTTGGTTTATGTTTAATAAGCATTTTTAATTTTATTGCTTAAATCGAATTTTCTCGGCGAGCTGAGCACTTTTTCTGAATTGTGCCGCTCCCGTCACTCTGGTTAGGTTGGCATCGAAAAAAACGCTCTCGGGTGCTTTAGAGTGCCGAGTTTATTACTGCGCATTAAGAAATGACCACCTCCAACGTTTGGTTTATGTTTTATAAGCATTTTTAATTTTATTGCTTAAATCGCATTTTCTCGGCGAGCTGAGCACTTTTTCTGAATTGTGCCGCTCCCGTCACTCTGGTTAGGTTGGCATCGAAAAAAACGCTCTCGGGTGCTTTAGAGTGCCGAGTTATTCACTGCGCACGAAGAAATGACCACCTCCAACGTTTGGTTTATGTTTTATAAGCATTTTTAATTTTATTGCTTAAATCGCATTTTCTCGGCGAGCTGAGCGCTTTTTCTGAATTGTGCCGCTCCCGTCACTCTGGTTAGGTTGGCATCGAAAAAAACGCTCTCGGGTGCTTTAGAGTGCTGAGTTTATTACTGCGCATTAAGAAATAACCACCTCCAACGTTTGGTTTATGTTTTATAAGCATTTTTAATTTTATTGCTTAAATCGCATTTTCTCGGCGAGCTGAGCACTTTTTCTGAATTGTGCCGCCCCCGTCACTCTGGTTAGGTTGGCATCGAAAAAAACGCTCTCGGGTGCTTTAGAGTGCCGAGTTTATTACTGCGCATTAAGAAATGACCACCTCCAACGTTTGGTTTATGTTTTATAAGCATTTTTAATTGTATTGCTTAAATCGCATTTTCTCGGCGAGCTGAGCACTTTTTCTGAATTGTGCCGCTCCCGTCACTCTGGTTAGGTTGGCATCGAAAAAAACGCTCTCGGGTGCTTTAGAGTGCCGAGTTATTCACTGCGCATGAAGAAATGACCACCTCCAACGTTTGGTTTATGTTTAATAAGCATTTTTAATTTTATTGCTTGAATCGCATTTTCTCGGCGAGCTGAGCACTTTTTCTGAATTGTGCCGCTCCCGTCACTCTGGTTAGGTTGGCATCGAAAAAAACGCTCTCGGGTGCTTTAGAGTGCCGAGTTTATCACTGCGCATGAAGAAATGACCACCTCCAACGTTTGGTTTATGTTTTATAAGCATTTTTAATTTTATTGCTTAAATCGCATTTTCTCGGCGAGCTGAGCGCTTTTTCTGAATTGTGCCGCTCCCGTCACTCTGGTTAGGTTGGCATCGAAAAAAACGCTCTCGGGTGCTTTAGAGTGCCGAGTTTATCACTGCGCATGAAGAAATGACCACCTCCAACGTTTGGTTCATGTTTTATAAGCATTTTTAATTTTATTGCTTAAATCGCATTTTCTCGGCGAGCTGAGCACTTTTTCTGAATTGTGCCGCTCCCGTCACTCTGGTTAGGTTGGCATCGAAAAAAACGCTCTCGGGTGCTTTAGAGTGCCGAGTTTATCACTGCGCATGAAGAAATGACCACCTCCAACGTTTGGTTTATGTTTTATAAGCATTTTTAAATTTATTGCTTAAATCGCATTTTCTCGGCGAGCTGAGCGCTTTTTCTGAATTGTGCCGCCCCCGTCACTCTGGTTAGGTTGGCATCGAAAAAAACGCTCTCGGGTGCTTTAAGTGCCGAGTTATTCACTGCGCATGAAGAAATGACCACCTCCAACGTTTGGTTTATGTTTTATAAGCATTTTTAGTTTTATTGCTTAAATCGCATTTTCTCGGCGAGCTGAGCACTTTTTCTGAATTGTGCCGCTCCCGTCACTCTGGTTAGGTTGGCATCGAAAAAAACGCTCTCGGGTGCTTTAGAGTGCCGAGTTTATTACTGCGCATTAAGAAATAACCACCTCCAACGTTTGGTTTATGTTTTATAAGCATTTTTAATTTTATTGCTTAAATCGCATTTTCTCGGCGAGCTGAGCACTTTTTCTGAATTGTGCCGCCCCCGTCACTCTGGTTAGGTTGGCATCGAAAAAAACGCTCTCGGGTGCTTTAGAGTGCCGAGTTTATTACTGCGCATTAAGAAATGACCACCTCCAACGTTTGGTTTATGTTTTATAAGCATTTTTAATTTTATTGCTTAAATCGCATTTTCTCGGCGAGCTGAGCACTTTTTCTGAATTGTGCCGCTCCCGTCACTCTGGTTAGGTTGGCATCGAAAAAAACGCTATCGGGTGCTTTAGAGTGCCGAGTTATTCAATGCGCATGAAGAAATGACCACCTCCAACGTTTGGTTTATGTTTAATAAGCATTTTTAATTTTATTGCTTAAATCGCATTTTCTCGGCGAGCTGAGCACTTTTTCTGAATTGTGCCGCTCCCGTCACTCTGGTTAGGTTGGCATCGAAAAAAACGCTCTCGGGTGCTTTAGAGTGCCGAGTTTATTACTGCGCATTAAGAAATGACCACCTCCAACGTTTGGTTTATGTTTTATAAGCATTTTTAATTTTATTGCTTAAATCGCATTTTCTCGGCGAGCTGAGCACTTTTTCTGAATTGTGCCGCTCCCGTCACTCTGGTTAGGTTGGCATCGAAAAAAACGCTCTCGGGTGCTTTAGAGTGCCGAGTTATTCACTGCGCATGAAGAAATGACCACCTCCAACGTTTGGTTTATGTTTAATAAGCATTTTTAATTTTATTGCTTGAATCGCATTTTCTCGGCGAGCTGAGCACTTTTTCTGAATTGTGCCGCTCCCGTCACTCTGGTTAGGTTGGCATCGAAAAAAACGCTCTCGGGTGCTTTAGAGTGCCGAGTTTATCACTGCGCATGAAGAAATGACCACCTCCAACGTTTGGTTTATGTTTTATAAGCATTTTTAATTTTATTGCTTAAATCGCATTTTCTCGGCGAGCTGAGCACTTTTTCTGAATTGTGCCGCTCCCGTCACTCTGGTTAGGTTGGCATCGAAAAAAACGCTATCGGGTGCTTTAGAGTGCCGAGTTTATCACTGCGCATGAAGAAATGACCACCTCCAACGTTTGGTTTATGTTTTATAAGCATTTTTAATTTTATTGCTTAAATCGCATTTTCTCGGCGAGCTGAGCGCTTTTTCTGAATTGTGGCGCTCCCGTAACTCTGGTTAGGTTGGCATCGAAAAAAACGCTCTCGGGTGCTTTAGAGTGCCGAGTTTATCACTGCGCATGAAGAAATGACCACTTCCAACGTTTGGTTTATGTTTTATAAGCATTTTTAATTTTATTGCTTAAATCGCATTTTCTCGGCGAGCTGAGCACTTTTTCTGAATTGTGCCGCTCCCGTCAATCTGGTTAGGTTGGCATCGAAAAAAACGCTCTCGGGTGCTTTAGAGTGCCGAGTTTATTACTGCGCATTAAGAAATGGCCACCTCCAACGTTTGGTTTATGTTTTATAAGCATTTTTAATTTTATTGCTTAAATCGCATTTTCTCGGCGAGCTGAGCACTTTTTCTGAATTGTGCCGCCCCCGTCACTCTGGTTAGGTTGGCATCGAAAAAAACGCTCTCGGGTGCTTTAGAGTGCCGAGTTTATTACTGCGCATTAAGAAATGACCACCTCCAACGTTTGGTTTATGTTTTATAAGCATTTTTAATTTTATTGCTTAAATCGCATTTTCTCGGCGAGCTGAGCACTTTTTCTGAATTGTGCCGCTCCCGTCACTCTGGTTAGGTTGGCATCGAAAAAAACGCTCTCGGGTGCTTTAGAGTGCCGAGTTATTCACTGCGCATGAAGAAATGACCACCTCCAACGTTTGGTTTATGTTTAATAAGCATTTTTAATTTTATTGCTTGAATCGCATTTTCTCGGCGAGCTGAGCACTTTTTCTGAATTGTGCCGCTCCCGTCACTCTGGTTAGGTTGGCATCGAAAAAAACGCTCTCGGGTGCTTTAGAGTGCCGAGTTTATCACTGCGCATGAAGAAATGACCACCTCCAACGTTTGGTTTATGTTTTATAAGCATTTTTAATTTTATTGCTTAAATCGCATTTTCTCGGCGAGCTGAGCTTTTTTTCTGAATTGTGCCGCTCCCGTCACTCTGGTTAGGTTGGCATCGAAAAAAACGCTCTCGGGTGCTTTAGAGTGCCGAGTTTATCACTGCGCATGAAGAAATGACCACCTCCAACGTTTGGTTCATGTTTTATAAGCATTTTTAATTTTATTGCTTAAATCGCATTTTCTCGGCGAGCTGAGCACTTTTTCTGAATTGTGCCGCTCCCGTCACTCTGGTTAGGTTGGCATCGAAAAAAACGCTCTCGGGTGCTTTAGAGTGCCGAGTTTATCACTGCGCATGAAGAAATGACCACCTCCAACGTTTGGTTTATGTTTTATAAGCATTTTTAAATTTATTGCTTAAATCGCATTTTCTCGGCGAGCTGAGCGCTTTTTCTGAATTGTGCCGCCCCCGTCACTCTGGTTAGGTTGGCATCGAAAAAAACGCTCTCGGGTGCTTTAAGTGCCGAGTTATTCACTGCGCATGAAGAAATGACCACCTCCAACGTTTGGTTTATGTTTTATAAGCATTTTTAGTTTTATTGCTTAAATCGCATTTTCTCGGCGAGCTGAGCACTTTTTCTGAATTGTGCCGCTCCCGTCACTCTGGTTAGGTTGGCATCGAAAAAAACGCTCTCGGGTGCTTTAGAGTGCCGAGTTTATCACTGTGCATGAAGAAATGACCACCTCCAACGTTTGGTTTATGTTTAATAAGCATTTTTAATTTTATTGCTTAAATCGCATTTTCTCGGCGAGCTGAGCACTTTTTCTGAATTGTGCCGCTCCCGTCACTCTGGTTAGGTTGGCATCGAAAAAAACGCTCTCGGGTGCTTTAGAGTGCCGAGTTTATCACTGCGCATGAAGAAATGACCACCTCCAACGTTTGGTTTATGTTTTATAAGCATTTATAATTTTATTGCTTAAATCGCATTTTCTCGGCGAGCTGAGCGCTTTTTCTGAATTGTACCGCTCCCGTCACTCTGGTTAGGTTGGCATCGAAACAAACGCTCTCGGGTGCTTTAGAGTGCCGAGTTTATCACTGCGCATGAAGAAATGACCACCTCCAACGTTTGGTTTATGTTTTATAAGCATTTTTAATTTTATTGCTTAAATCGCATTTTCTCGGCGAGCTGAGCACTTTTTCTGAATTGTGCCGCTCCCGTCACTCTGGTTAGGTTGGCATCGAAAAAAATGCTCTCGGGTGCTTTAGAGTGCCGAGTTTATCACTGCGCATGAAGAAATGACCACCTCCAACGTTTGGTTTATGTTTTATAAGCATTTTTAATTTTATTGCTTAAATCGCATTTTCTCGGCGAGCTGAGCACTTTTTCTGAATTGTGCCGCTCCCGTCACTCTGGTTAGGTTGGCATCGAAAAAAACGCTCTCGGGTGCTTTAGAGTGCCGAGTTTATCACTGCGCATGAAGAAATGACCACCTCCAACGTTTGGTTTATGTTTTATAAGCATTTTTAATTTTATTGCTTAAATCGCATTTTCTCGGCGAGCTGAGCACTTTTTCTGAATTGTGCCGCTCCCGTCACTCTGGTTAGGTTGGCATCGAAAAAAACGCTCTCGGGTGCTTTAGAGTGCCGAGTTTATCACTGCGCATGAAGAAATGACCACCTCCAACGTTTGGTTTATGTTTTATAAGCATTTTTAAATTTATTGCTTAAATCGCATTTTCTCGGCGAGCTGAGCGCTTTTTCTGAATTGTGCCGCCCCCGTCACTCTGGTTAGGTTGGCATCGAAAAAAACGCTCTCGGGTGCTTTAGAGTGCCGAGTTTATCACTGCGCATGAAGAAATTACCACCTCCAACGTTTGGTTTATGTTTTATAAGCATTTTTAATTTAAATGCTTAAATCGCATTTTCTCGGCGAGCTGAGCACTTTTTCTGAATTGTGCCGCTCCCGTCACTCTGGTTAGGTTGGCATCGAAAAAAACGCTCTCGGGTGCTTTAGAGTGCCGAGTTTATCACTGCGCATGAAGAAATGACCACCTCCAACGTTTGGTTTATGTTTTATAAGCATTTTTAATTTTATTGCTTAAATCGCATTTTCTCGGCGAGCTGAGCACTTTTTCTGAATTGTGCCGCTCCCGTCACTCTGGTTAGGTTGGCATCGAAAAAAACGCTCTCGGGTGCTTTAGAGTGCCGAGTTTATCACTGCGCATGAAGAAATGACCACCTCCAACGTTTGGTTTATGTTTTATAAGCATTTTTAATTTTATTGCTTAAATCGCATTTTCTCGGCGAGCTGAGCACTTTTTCTGAATTGTGCCGCTCCCGTCACTCTGGTTAGGTTGGCATCGAAAAAAACGCTCTCGGGTGCTTTAGAGTGCCGAGTTTATCACTGCGCATGAAGAAATGACCACCTCCAACGTTTGGTTTATGTTTTATAAGCATTTTTAATTTTATTGCTTAAATCGCATTTTCTCGGCGAGCTGAGCACTTTTTCTGAATTGTGCCGCTCCCGTCACTCTGGTTAGGTTGGCATCGAAAAAAACGCTCTCGGGTGCTTTAGAGTGCCGAGTTTATCACTGTGCATGAAGAAATGACCACCTCCAACGTTTGGTTTATGTTTTATAAGCATTTATAATTTTATTGCTTAAATCGCATTTTCTCGGCGAGCTGAGCGCTTTTTCTGAATTGTGCCGCTCCCGTCACTCTGGTTAGGTTGGCATCGAAACAAACGCTCTCGGGTGCTTTAGAGTGCCGAGTTTATCACTGCGCATGAAGAAATGACCACCTCCAACGTTTGGTTTATGTTTTATAAGCATTTTTAATTTTATTGCTTAAATCGCATTTTCTCGGCGAGCTGAGCACTTTTTCTGAATTGTGCCGCTCCCGTCACTCTGGTTAGGTTGGCATCGAAAAAAATGCTCTCGGGTGCTTTAGAGTGCCGAGTTTATCACTGCGCATGAAGAAATGACCACCTCCAACGTTTGGTTTATGTTTTATAAGCATTTTTAATTTTATTGCTTAAATCGCATTTTCTCGGCGAGCTGAGCACTTTTTCTGAATTGTGCCGCTCCCGTCAGTCTGGTTAGGTTGGCATCGAAAAAAACGCTCTCGGGTGCTTTAGAGTGCCGAGTTTATCACTGCGCATGAAGAAATGACCACCTCCAACGTTTGGTTTATGTTTTATAAGCATTTTTAATTTTATTGCTTAAATCGCATTTTCTCGGCGAGCTGAGCACTTTTTCTGAATTGTGCCGCTCCCGTCACTCTGGTTAGGTTGGCATCGAAAAAAACGCTCTCGGGTGCTTTAGAGTGCCGAGTTTATCACTGCGCATGAAGAAATGACCACCTCCAACGTTTGGTTTATGTTTTATAAGCATTTTTAAATTTATTGCTTAAATCGCATTTTCTCGGCGAGCTGAGCGCTTTTTCTGAATTGTGCCGCCCCCGTCACTCTGGTTAGGTTGGCATCGAAAAAAACGCTCTCGGGTGCTTTAGAGTGCCGAGTTTATCACTGCGCATGAAGAAATTACCACCTCCAACGTTTGGTTTATGTTTTATAAGCATTTTTAATTTAAATGCTTAAATCGCATTTTCTCGGCGAGCTGAGCACTTTTTCTGAATTGTGCCGCTCCCGTCACTCTGGTTAGGTTGGCATCGAAAAAAACGCTCTCGGGTGCTTTAGAGTGCCGAGTTTATCACTGCGCATGAAGAAATGACCACCTCCAACGTTTGGTTTATGTTTTATAAGCATTTTTAATTTTATTGCTTAAATCGCATTTTCTCGGCGAGCTGAGCACTTTTTCTGAATTGTGCCGCTCCCGTCACTCTGGTTAGGTTGGCATCGAAAAAAACGCTCTCGGGTGCTTTAGAGTGCCGAGTTTATCACTGCGCATGAAGAAATGACCACCTCCAACGTTTGGTTTATGTTTTATAAGCATTTTTAATTTTATTGCTTAAATCGCATTTTCTCGGCGAGCTGAGCACTTTTTCTGAATTGTGCCGCTCCCGTCACTCTGGTTAGGTTGGCATCGAAAAAAACGCTCTCGGGTGCTTTAGAGTGCCGAGTTTATCACTGCGCATGAAGAAATGACCACCTCCAACGTTTGGTTTATGTTTTATAAGCATTTTTAATTTTATTGCTTAAATCGCATTTTCTCGGCGAGCTGAGCACTTTTTCTGAATTGTGCCGCTCCCGTCACTTTGGTTAGGTTGGCATCGAAAAAAACGCTCTCGGGTGCTTTAGAGTGCCGAGTTTATCACTGCGCATGAAGAAATGACCACCTCCAACGTTTGGTTTATGTTTTATAAGCATTTTTAATTTTATTGCTTAAATCGCATTTTCTCGGCGAGCTGAGCACTTTTTCTGAATTGTGCCGCTCCCGTCACTCTGGTTAGGTTGGCATCGAAAAAAACGCTCTCGGGTGCTTTAGAGTGCCGAGTTTATCACTGCGCATGAAGAAATGACCTCCTCCAACGTTTGGTTTATGTTTTATAAGCATTTTTAAATTTATTGCTTAAATCGCATTTTCTCGGCGAGCTGAGCGCTTTTTCTGAATTGTGCCGCCCCCGTCACTCTGGTTAGGTTGGCATCGAAAAAAACGCTCTCGGGTGCTTTAAGTGCCGAGTTATTCACTGCGCATGAAGAAATGACCACCTCCAACGTTTGGTTTATGTTTTATAAGCATTTTTAGTTTTATTGCTTAAATCGCATTTTCTCGGCGAGCTGAGCACTTTTTCTGAATTGTGCCGCTCCCGTCACTCTGGTTAGGTTGGCATCGAAAAAAACGCTCTCGGGTGCTTTAGAGTGCCGAGTTTATCACTGTGCATGAAGAAATGACCACCTCCAACGTTTGGTTTATGTTTAATAAGCATTTTTAATTTTATTGCTTAAATCGCATTTTCTCGGCGAGCTGAGCACTTTTTCTGAATTGTGCCGCTCCCGTCACTCTGGTTAGGTTGGCATCGAAAAAAACGCTCTCGGGTGCTTTAGAGTGCCGAGTTTATCACTGCGCATGAAGAAATGACCACTTCCAACGTTTGGTTTATGTTTTATAAGCATTTTTAATTTTATTGCTTAAATCGCATTTTCTCGGCGAGCTGAGCACTTTTTCTGAATTTTGCCGCTCCCGTCACTCTGGTTAGGTTGGCTTCGAAAAAAACGCTCTCGGGTGCTTTAGAGTGCCGAGTTTATTACTGCGCATTAAGAAATGACCACCTCCAACGTTTGGTTTATGTTTTATAAGCATTTTTAATTTTATTGCTTAAATCGCATTTTCTCGGCGAGCTGAGCACTTTTTCTGAATTGTGCCGCTCCCGTCACTCTGGTTAGTTTGGCATCGAAAAAAACGCTCTCGGGTGCTTTAGAGTGCCGAGTTATTCACTGCGCATGAAGAAATGCCCACCTCCAACGTTTGGTTTATGTTTTATAAGCATTTTTAATTTTATTGCTTAAATCGCATTTTCTCGGCGAGCTGAGCACTTTTTCTGAATTGTGCCGCTCCCGTCACGCTGGTTAGGTTGGCATCGAAAAAAACGCTCTCGGGTGCTTTAGAGTGCCGAGTTTATTACTGCGCATTAAGAAATGACCACCTCCAACGTTTGGTTTATGTTTTATAAGCATTTTTAATTTTATTGCTTAAATCGCATTTTCTCGGCGAGCTGAGCACTTTTTCTGAATTGTGCCGCTCCCGTCACTCTGGTTAGGTTGGCATCGAAAAAAACATTCTCGGGTGCTTTAGAGTGCCGAGTTATTCACTGCGCATGAAGAAATGACCACCTCCAACGTTTGGTTTATGTTTAATAAGCATTTTTAATTTTATTGCTTGAATCGCATTTTCTCGGCGAGCTGAGCACTTTTTCTGAATTGTGCCGCTCCCGTCACTCTGGTTAGGTTGGCATCGAAAAAAACGCTCTCGGGTGCTTTAGAGTGCCGAGTTATTCACTGCGCATGAAGAAATGACCACCTCCAACGTTTGGTTTATGTTTAATAAGCATTTTTAATTTTATTGCTTAAATCGCATTTTCTCGGCGAGCTGAGCACTTTTTCTGAATTGTGCCGCTCCCGTCACTCTGGTTAGGTTGGCATCGAAAAAAACGCTCTCGGGTGCTTTAGAGTGCCGAGTTTATTACTGCGCATTAAGAAATGACCACCTCCAACGTTTGGTTTATGTTTTATAAGCATTTTTAATTTTATTGCTTAAATCGCATTTTCTCGGCGAGCTGAGCACTTTTTCTGAATTGTGCCGCTCCCGTCACTCTGGTTAGGTTGGCATCGAAAAAAACGCTCTCGGGTGCTTTAGAGTGCCGAGTTTATCACTGCGCATGAAGAAATGACCACCTCCAACGTTTGGTTTATGTTTTATAAGCATTTTTAATTTTATTGCTTAAATCGCATTTTCTCGGCGAGCTGAGCGCTTTTTCTGAATTGTGCCGCTCCCGTCACTCTGGTTAGGTTGGCATCGAAAAAAACGCTCTCGGGTGCTTTAGAGTGCCGAGTTTATCACTGCGCATGAAGAAATGACCACCTCCAAGGTTTGGTTTATGTTTTATAAGCATTTTTAATTTTATTGCTTAAATCGCATTTTCTCGGCGAGCTGAGCACTTTTTCTGAATTGTGCCGCTCCCGTCACTCTGGTTAGGTTGGCATCGAAAAAAACGCTCTCGGGTGCTTTAGAGTGCCGAGTTTATCACTGCGCATGAAGAAATGACCACCTCCAACGTTTGGTTTATGTTTTATAAGCATTTTTAATTTTATTGCTTAAATCACATTTTCTCGGCGAGCTGAGCACTTTTTCTGAATTGTGCCGCTCCCGTCACTCTGGTTAGGTTGGCATCGAAAAAAACGCTCTCGGGTGCTTTAGAGTACCGAGTTTATCACTGCGCATGAAGAAATGACCACCTCCAACGTTTGGTTTATGTTTTATAAGCATTTTTAATTTTATTGCTTAAATCGCATTTTCTCGGCGAGCTGAGCACTTTTTCTGAATTGTGCCACTCCCGTCACTCTGGTTAGGTTGGCATCGAAAAAAACGCTCTCGGGTGCTTTAGAGTGCCGAGTTTATCACTGCGCATGAAGAAATGACCACCTCCAACGTTTGGTTTATGTTTTATAAGCATTTTTAATTTTATTGCTTAAATCGCATTTTCTCGGCGAGCTGAGCGCTTTTTCTGAATTGTGCCGCTCCCGTCACTCTGGTTAGGTTGGCATCGAAAAAAACGCTCTCGGGTGCTTTAGAGTGCCGAGTTTATCACTGCGCATGAAGAAATGACCACCTCCAACGTTTGGTTTATGTTTTATAAGCATTTATAATTTTATTGCTTAAATCGCATTTTCTCGGCGAGCTGAGCGCTTTTTCTGAATTGTGCCGCTCCCGTCACTCTGGTTAGGTTGGCATCGAAACAAACGCTCTCGGGTGCTTTAGAGTGCCGAGTTTATCACTGCGCATGAAGAAATGACCACCTCCAACCTTTGGTTTATGTTTTATAAGCATTTTTAATTTTATTGCTTAAATCGCATTTTCTCGGCGAGCTGAGCACTTTTTCTGAATTGTGCCGCTCCCGTCACTCTGGTTAGGTTGGCATCGAAAAAAATGCTCTCGGGTGCTTTAGAGTGCCGAGTTTATCACTGCACATGAAGAAATGACCACCTCCAACGTTTGGTTTATGTTTTATAAGCATTTTTAATTTTATTGCTTAAATCGCATTTTCTCGGCGAGCTGAGCACTTTTTCTGAATTGTGCCGCTCCCGTCACTCTGGTTAGGTTGGCATCGAAAAAAACGCTCTCGGGTGCTTTAGAGTGCCGAGTTTATCACTGCGCATGAAGAAATGACCACCTCCTAACGTTTGGTTTATGTTTTATAAGCATTTTTAATTTTATTGCTTAAATCGCATTTTCTCGGCGAGCTGAGCACTTTTTCTGAATTGTGCCGCTCCCGTCACTCTGGTTAGGTTGGCATCGAAAAAAATGCTCTCGGGTGCTTTAGAGTGCCGAGTTTATCACTGCGCATGAAGAAATGACCACCTCCAACGTTTGGTTTATGTTTTATAAGCATTTTTAATTTTATTGCTTAAATCGCATTTTCTCGGCGAGCTGAGCACTTTTTCTGAATTGTGCCGCTCCCGTCACTCTGGTTAGGTTGGCATCGAAAAAAACGCTCTCGGGTGCTTTAGAGTGCCGAGTTTATCACTGCACATGAAGAAATGACCACCTCCAACGTTTGGTTTATGTTTTATAAGCATTTTTAATTTTATTGCTTAAATCGCATTTTCTCGGCGAGCTGAGCACTTTTTCTGAATTGTGCCGCTCCCGTCACTCTGGTTAGGTTGGCATCGAAAAAAACGCTCTCGGGTGCTTTAGAGTGCCGAGTTTATCACTGCGCATGAAGAAATGACCACCTCCTAACGTTTGGTTTATGTTTTATAAGCATTTTTAATTTTATTGCTTAAATCGCATTTTCTCGGCGAGCTGAGCACTTTTTCTGAATTGTGCCGCTCCCGTCACTCTGGTTAGGTTGGCATCGAAAAAAATGCTCTCGGGTGCTTTAGAGTGCCGAGTTTATCACTGCGCATGAAGAAATGACCACCTCCAACGTTTGGTTTATGTTTTATAAGCATTTTTAATTTTATTGCTTAAATCGCATTTTCTCGGCGAGCTGAGCACTTTTTCTGAATTGTGCCGCTCCCGTCACTCTCGTTAGGTTGGCATCGAAAAAAACGCTCTCGGGTGCTTTAGAGTGCCGAGTTTATCACTGCGCATGAAGAAATGACCACCTCCAACGTTTGGTTTATGTTTTATAAGCATTTTTAATTTTATTGCTTAAATCGCATTTTCTCGGCGAGCTGAGCACTTTTTCTGAATTGTGCCGCTCCCGTCACTCTGGTTAGGTTGGCATAGAAAAAAACGCTCTCGGGTGCTTTAGAGTGCCGAGTTTATCACTGCGCATGAAGAAATGACCACCTCCAACGTTTGGTTTATGTTTTATAAGCATTTTTAATTTTATTGCTTAAATCGCATTTTCTCGGCGGGCTGAGCACTCTTTCTGAATTGTGCCGCTCCCGTCACTCTGGTTAGGTTGGCATCGAAAAAAACGCTCTCGGGTGCTTTAGAGTGCCGAGTTTATCACTGCGCATGAAGAAATGACCACCTCCAACGTTTGGTTTATGTTTTATAAGCATTTTTAATTTTATTGCTTAAATCGCATTTTCTCGGCGAGCTGAGCACTTTTTCTGAATTGTGCCGCTCCCGTCACTCTGGTTAGGTTGGCATCGAAAAAAACGCTCTCGGGTGCTTTAGAGTGCCGAGTTTATCACTGCGCATGAAGAAATGACCACCTCCAACGTTTGGTTTATGTTTTATAAGCATTTTTAATTTTATTGCTTAAATCGCATTTCCTCGCCGAGCTGAGCACTTTTTCTGAATTGTGCCGCTCCCGTCACTCTGGTTAGGTTGGCATCGAAAAAAACGCTCTCGGGTGCTTTAGAGTGCCGAGTTTATCACTGCGCATGAAGAAATGACCACCTCCAACGTTTGGTTTATGTTTTATAAGCATTTTTAATTTTATTGCTTAAATCGCATTTTCTCGGGGAGCTGAGCACTTTTTCTGAATTGTGCCGCTCCCGTCACTCTGGTTAGGTTGGCATCGAAAAAAACGCTCTCGGGTGCTTTAGAGTGCCGAGTTTATCACTGCGCATGAAAAAATGACCACCTCCAACGTTTGGTTTATGTTTTATAAGCATTTTTAATTTTATTGCTTAAATCGCATTTTCTCGGCGAGCTGAGCACTTTTTCTGAATTGTGCCGCTCCCGTCACTCTGGTTAGGTTGGCATCGAAAAAACCGCTCTCGGGTGCTTTAGAGTGCCGAGTTTATCACTGCGCATGAAGAAATGACCACCTCCAACGTTTGGTTTATGTTTTATAAGCATTTTTAATTTTATTGCTTAAATCGCATTTTCTCGGCGAGCTGAGCACTTTTTCTGAATTGTGCCGCTCCCGTCACTCTGGTTAGGTTGGCATCGAAAAAAACGCTCTCGGGTGCTTAAGAGTGCCGAGTTTATCACTGCGCATGAAGAAATTACCACCTCCAACGTTTGGTTTATGTTTTATAAGCATTTTTAATTTAAATGCTTAAATCGCATTTTCTCGGCGAGCTGAGCACTTTTTCTGAATTGTGCCGCTCCCGTCACTCTGGTTAGGTTGGCATCGAAAAAAACGCTCTCGGGTGCTTTAGAGTGCCGAGTTTATCACTGCGCATGAAGAAATGACCACCTCCAACGTTTGGTTTATGTTTTATAAGCATTTTTAATTTTATTGCTTAAATCGCATTTTCTCGGCGAGCTGAGCACTTTTTCTGAATTGTGCCGCTCCCGTCACTCTGGTTAGGTTGGCATCGAAAAAAACGCTCTCGGGTGCTTTAGAGTGCCGAGTTTATCACTGCGCATGAAGAAATGACCACCTCCAACGTTTGGTTTATGTTTTATAAGCATTTTTAATTTTATTGCTTAAATCGCATTTTCTCGGCGAGCTGAGCACTTTTTCTGAATTGTGCCGCTCCCGTCACTCTGGTTAGGTTGGCATCGAAAAAAACGCTCTCGGGTGCTTTAGAGTGCCGAGTTTATCACTGCGCATGAAGAAATGACCACCTCCAACGTTTGGTTTATGTTTTATAAGCATTTTTAATTTTATTGCTTAAATCGCATTTTCTCGGCGAGCTGAGCACTTTTTCTGAATTGTGCCGCTCCCGTCAATCTGGTTAGGTTGGCATCGAAAAAAACGCTCTCGGGTGCTTTAGAGTGCCGAGTTTATTACTGCGCATTAAGAAATGGCCACCTCCAACGTTTGGTTTATGTTTTATAAGCATTTTTAATTTTATTGCTTAAATCGCATTTTCTCGGCGAGCTGAGCACTTTTTCTGAATTGTGCCGCCCCCGTCACTCTGGTTAGGTTGGCATCGAAAAAAACGCTCTCGGGTGCTTTAGAGTGCCGAGTTTATTACTGCGCATTAAGAAATGACCACCTCCAACGTTTGGTTTATGTTTTATAAGCATTTTTAATTTTATTGCTTAAATCGCATTTTCTCGGCGAGCTGAGCACTTTTTCTGAATTGTGCCGCTCCCGTCACTCTGGTTAGGTTGGCATCGAAAAAAACGCTCTCGGGTGCTTTAGAGTGCCGAGTTATTCACTGCGCATGAAGAAATGACCACCTCCAACGTTTGGTTTATGTTTAATAAGCATTTTTAATTTTATTGCTTGAATCGCATTTTCTCGGCGAGCTGAGCACTTTTTCTGAATTGTGCCGCTCCCGTCACTCTGGTTAGGTTGGCATCGAAAAAAACGCTCTCGGGTGCTTTAGAGTGCCGAGTTTATCACTGCGCATGAAGAAATGACCACCTCCAACGTTTGGTTTATGTTTTATAAGCATTTTTAATTTTATTGCTTAAATCGCATTTTCTCGGCGAGCTGAGCGCTTTTTCTGAATTGTGCCGCTCCCGTCACTCTGGTTAGGTTGGCATCGAAAAAAACGCTCTCGGGTGCTTTAGAGTGCCGAGTTTATCACTGCGCATGAAGAAATGACCACCTCCAACGTTTGGTTCATGTTTTATAAGCATTTTTAATTTTATTGCTTAAATCGCATTTTCTCGGCGAGCTGAGCACTTTTTCTGAATTGTGCCGCTCCCGTCACTCTGGTTAGGTTGGCATCGAAAAAAACGCTCTCGGGTGCTTTAGAGTGCCGAGTTTATCACTGCGCATGAAGAAATGACCACCTCCAACGTTTGGTTTATGTTTTATAAGCATTTTTAAATTTATTGCTTAAATCGCATTTTCTCGGCGAGCTGAGCGCTTTTTCTGAATTGTGCCGCCCCCGTCACTCTGGTTAGGTTGGCATCGAAAAAAACGCTCTCGGGTGCTTTAAGTGCCGAGTTATTCACTGCGCATGAAGAAATGACCACCTCCAACGTTTGGTTTATGTTTTATAAGCATTTTTAGTTTTATTGCTTAAATCGCATTTTCTCGGCGAGCTGAGCACTTTTTCTGAATTGTGCCGCTCCCGTCACTCTGGTTAGGTTGGCATCGAAAAAAACGCTCTCGGGTGCTTTAGAGTGCCGAGTTTATCACTGTGCATGAAGAAATGACCACCTCCAACGTTTGGTTTATGTTTAATAAGCATTTTTAATTTTATTGCTTAAATCGCATTTTCTCGGCGAGCTGAGCACTTTTTCTGAATTGTGCCGCTCCCGTCACTCTGGTTAGGTTGGCATCGAAAAAAACGCTCTCGGGTGCTTTAGAGTGCCGAGTTTATCACTGCGCATGAAGAAATGACCACCTCCAACGTTTGGTTTATGTTTTATAAGCATTTATAATTTTATTGCTTAAATCGCATTTTCTCGGCGAGCTGAGCGCTTTTTCTGAATTGTACCGCTCCCGTCACTCTGGTTAGGTTGGCATCGAAACAAACGCTCTCGGGTGCTTTAGAGTGCCGAGTTTATCACTGCGCATGAAGAAATGACCACCTCCAACGTTTGGTTTATGTTTTATAAGCATTTTTAATTTTATTGCTTAAATCGCATTTTCTCGGCGAGCTGAGCACTTTTTCTGAATTGTGCCGCTCCCGTCACTCTGGTTAGGTTGGCATCGAAAAAAATGCTCTCGGGTGCTTTAGAGTGCCGAGTTTATCACTGCGCATGAAGAAATGACCACCTCCAACGTTTGGTTTATGTTTTATAAGCATTTTTAATTTTATTGCTTAAATCGCATTTTCTCGGCGAGCTGAGCACTTTTTCTGAATTGTGCCGCTCCCGTCACTCTGGTTAGGTTGGCATCGAAAAAAACGCTCTCGGGTGCTTTAGAGTGCCGAGTTTATCACTGCGCATGAAGAAATGACCACCTCCAACGTTTGGTTTATGTTTTATAAGCATTTTTAATTTTATTGCTTAAATCGCATTTTCTCGGCGAGCTGAGCACTTTTTCTGAATTGTGCCGCTCCCGTCACTCTGGTTAGGTTGGCATCGAAAAAAACGCTCTCGGGTGCTTTAGAGTGCCGAGTTTATCACTGCGCATGAAGAAATGACCACCTCCAACGTTTGGTTTATGTTTTATAAGCATTTTTAAATTTATTGCTTAAATCGCATTTTCTCGGCGAGCTGAGCGCTTTTTCTGAATTGTGCCGCCCCCGTCACTCTGGTTAGGTTGGCATCGAAAAAAACGCTCTCGGGTGCTTTAGAGTGCCGAGTTTATCACTGCGCATGAAGAAATTACCACCTCCAACGTTTGGTTTATGTTTTATAAGCATTTTTAATTTAAATGCTTAAATCGCATTTTCTCGGCGAGCTGAGCACTTTTTCTGAATTGTGCCGCTCCCGTCACTCTGGTTACGTTGGCATCGAAAAAAACGCTCTCGGGTGCTTTAGAGTGCCGAGTTTATCACTGCGCATGAAGAAATGACCACCTCCAACGTTTGGTTTATGTTTTATAAGCATTTTTAATTTTATTGCTTAAATCGCATTTTCTCGGCGAGCTGAGCACTTTTTCTGAATTGTGCCGCTCCCGTCACTCTGGTTAGGTTGGCATCGAAAAAAACGCTCTCGGGTGCTTTAGAGTGCCGAGTTTATCACTGCGCATGAAGAAATGACCACCTCCAACGTTTGGTTTATGTTTTATAAGCATTTTTAATTTTATTGCTTAAATCGCATTTTCTCGGCGAGCTGAGCACTTTTTCTGAATTGTGCCGCTCCCGTCACTCTGGTTAGGTTGGCATCGAAAAAAACGCTCTCGGGTGCTTTAGAGTGCCGAGTTTATCACTGCGCATGAAGAAATGACCACCTCCAACGTTTGGTTTATGTTTTATAAGCATTTTTAATTTTATTGCTTAAATCGCATTTTCTCGGCGAGCTGAGTTGTGCCGCTCCCGTCACTCTGGTTAGGTTGGCATCCAAAAAAACGCTCTCGGGTGCTTTAGAGTGCCGAGTTTATCACTACGCATGAAGAAATGACCACCTCCAACGTTTGGTTTACGTTTTATAAGCATTTTTAATTTTATTGCTTAAATCGCATTTTCTCGGCGAGCTGAGTTGTGCCGCTCCCGTCACTCTGGTTAGGTTGGCATCCAAAAAAACGCTCTCGGGTGCTTTAGAGTGCCGAGTTTATCACTACGCATGAAGAAATGACCACCTCCAACGTTTGGTTTACGTTTTATAAGCATTTTTAATTTTATTGCTTAAATCGCATTTTCTCGGCGAGCTGAGCACTTTTTCTGAATTGTGCCGCTCCCGTCACTCTGGTTAGGTTGGCATCGAAAAAAACGCTCTCGGGTGCTTTAGAGTGCCGAGTTTATCACTGCGCATGAAGAAATGACCACCTCCAACGTTTGGTTTATGTTTTATAAGCATTTTTAATTTTATTGCTTAAATCGCATTTTCTCGGCGAGCTGAGCACTTTTTCTGAATTGTGCCGCTCCCGTCACTCTGGTTACGTTGGCATCGAAAAAAACGCTCTCGGGTGCTTTAGAGTGCCGAGTTTATCACTGCGCATGAAGAAATGACCACCTCCAACGTTTGGTTTATGTTTAATAAGCATTTTTAATTTTATTGCTTAAATCGCATTTTCTCGGCGAGCTGAGCACTTTTTCTGAATTGTGCCGCTCCCGTCACTCTGGTTAGGTTGGCATCGAAAAAAACGCTCTCGGGTGCTTTAGAGTGCCGAGTTTATTACTGCGCATTAAGAAATGACCACCTCCAACGTTTGGTTTATGTTTTATAAGCATTTTTAATTTTATTGCTTAAATCGCATTTTCTCGGCGAGCTGAGCACTTTTTCTGAATTGTGCCGCTCCCGTCACTCTGGTTAGGTTGGCATCGAAAAAAACGCTCTCGGGTGCTTTAGAGTGCCGAGTTTATCACTGCGCATGAAGAAATGACCACCTCCAACGTTTGGTTTATGTTTTATAAGCATTTATAATTTTATTGCTTAAATCGCATTTTCTCGGCGAGCTGAGCGCTTTTTCTGAATTGTGCCGCTCCCGTCACTCTGGTTAGGTTGGCATCGAAACAAACGCTCTCGGGTGCTTTAGAGTGCCGAGTTTATCACTGCGCATGAAGAAATGACCACCTCCAACGTTTGGTTTATGTTTTATAAGCATTTTTAATTTTATTGCTTAAATCGCATTTTCTCGGCGAGCTGAGCACTTTTTCTGAATTGTGCCGCTCCCGTCACTCTGGTTAGGTTGGCATCGAAAAAAATGCTCTCGGGTGCTTTAGAGTGCCGAGTTTATCACTGCGCATGAAGAAATGACCACCTCCAACGTTTGGTTTATGTTTTATAAGCATTTTTAATTTTATTGCTTAAATCGCATTTTCTCGGCGAGCTGAGCACTTTTTCTGAATTGTGCCGCTCCCGTCACTCTGGTTAGGTTGGCATCGAAAAAAACGCTCTCGGGTGCTTTAGAGTGCCGAGTTTATCACTGCGCATGAAGAAATGACCACCTCCAACGTTTGGTTTATGTTTTATAAGCATTTTTATTTTTATTGCTTAAATCGCATTTTCTCGGCGAGCTGAGCACTTTTTCTGAATTGTGCCGCTCCCGTCACTCTGGTTAGGTTGGCATAGAAAAAAACGCTCTCGGGTGCTTTAGAGTGCCGAGTTTATCACTGCGCATGAAGAAATGACCACCTCCAACGTTTGGTTTATGTTTTATAAGCATTTTTAATTTTATTGCTTAAATCGCATTTTCTCGGCGGGCTGAGCACTCTTTCTGAATTGTGCCGCTCCCGTCACTCTGGTTAGGTTGGCATCGAAAAAAACGCTCTCGGGTGCTTTAGAGTGCCGAGTTTATCACTGCGCATGAAGAAATGACCACCTCCAACGTTTGGTTTATGTTTTATAAGCATTTTTAATTTTATTGCTTAAATCGCATTTTCTCGGCGAGCTGAGCACTTTTTCTGAATTGTGCCGCTCCCGTCACTCTGGTTAGGTTAGCATCGAAAAAAACGCTCTCGGGTGCTTTAGAGTGCCGAGTTTATCACTGCGCATGAAGAAATGACCACCTCCAACGTTTGGTTTATGTTTTATAAGCATTTTTAATTTTATTGCTTAAATCGCATTTTCTCGGCGAGCTGAGCACTTTTTCTGAATTGTGCCGCTCCCGTCACTCTGGTTAGGTTGGCATCGAAAAAAACGCTTTCGGGTGCTTTAGAGTTCCGAGTTTATCACTGCGCATGAAGAAATGACCACCTCCAACGTTTGGTTTATGTTTTATAAGCATTTTTAATTTTATTGCTTAAATCGCATTTTCTCGGCGAGCTGAGCACTTTTTCTGAATTGTGCCGCTCCCGTCACTCTGGTTAGGTGGGCATCGAAAAAAACGCTCTCGGGTGCTTTAGAGTGCCGAGTTTATCACTGCGCATGAAGAAATGACCACCTCCAACGTTTGGTTTATGTTTTATAAGCATTTTTAATTTTATTGCTTAAATCGCATTTTCTCGGCAAGCTGAGCACTTTTTCTGAATTGTGCCGCTCCCGTCACTCTGGTTCGGTTGGCATCGAAAAAAACGCTCTCGGGTGCTTTAGAGTGCCGAGTTTATCACTGCGCATGAAGAAATGACCGCCTCCAACGTTTGGTTTATGTTTTATAAGCATTTTTAATTTTATTGCTTAAATCGCATTTTCTCGACGAGCTGAGCACTTTTTCTGAATTGTGCCGCTCCCGTCACTCTGGTTAGGTTGGCATCGAAAAAAACGCTCTCGGGTGCTTTAGAGTGCCGAGTTTATCACTGCGCATGAAGAAATGACCACCTCCAACGTTTGGTTTATGTTTTATAAGCATTTTTAATTTTATTGCTTAAATCGCATTTTCTCGGCGAGCTGAGTTGTGCCGCTCCCGTCACTCTGGTTAGGTTGGCATCCAAAAAAACGCTCTCGGGTGCTTTAGAGTGCCGAGTTTATCACTACGCATGAAGAAATGACCACCTCCAACGTTTGGTTTACGTTTTATAAGCATTTTTAATTTTATTGCTTAAATCGCATTTTCTCGGCGAGCTGAGTTGTGCCGCTCCCGTCACTCTGGTTAGGTTGGCATCCAAAAAAACGCTCTCGGGTGCTTTAGAGTGCCGAGTTTATCACTACGCATGAAGAAATGACCACCTCCAACGTTTGGTTTACGTTTTATAAGCATTTTTAATTTTATTGCTTAAATCGCATTTTCTCGGCGAGCTGAGCACTTTTTCTGAATTGTGCCGCTCCCGTCACTCTGGTTAGGTTGGCATCGAAAAAAACGCTCTCGGGTGCTTTAGAGTGCCGAGTTTATCACTGCGCATGAAGAAATGACCACCTCCAACGTTTGGTTTATGTTTTATAAGCATTTTTAATTTTATTGCTTAAATCGCATTTTCTCGGCGAGCTGAGCACTTTTTCTGAATTGTGCCGCTCCCGTCACTCTGGTTAGGTTGGCATCGAAAAAAACGCTCTCGGGTGCTTTAGAGTGCCGAGTTTATCACTGCGCATGAAGAAATGACCACCTCCAACGTTTGGTTTATGTTTTATAAGCATTTTTAATTTTATTGCTTAAATCGCATTTTCTCGGCGAGCTGAGCACTTTTTCTGAATTGTGCCGCTCCCGTCACTCTGGTTAGGTTGGCATCGAAAAAAACGCTCTCGGGTGCTTTAGAGTGCCGAGTTTATCACTGCGCATGAAGAAATGACCACCTCCAACGTTTGGTTTATGTTTTATAAGCATTTTTAATTTTATTGCTTAAATTGCATTTCCTCGCCGAGCTGAGCACTTTTTCTGAATTGTGCCGCTCCCGTCACTCTGGTTAGGTTGGCATCGAAAAAAACGCTCTCGGGTGCTTTAGAGTGCCGAGTTTATCACTGCGCATGAAGAAATGACCACCTCCAACGTTTGGTTTATGTTTTATAAGCATTTTTAATTTTATTGCTTAAATCGCATTTTCTCGGGGAGCTGAGCACTTTTTCTGAATTGTGCCGCTCCCGTCACTCTGGTTAGGTTGGCATCGAAAAAAACGCTCTCGGGTGCTTTAGAGTGCCGAGTTTATCACTGCGCATGAAAAAATGACCACCTCCAACGTTTGGTTTATGTTTTATAAGCATTTTTAATTTTATTGCTTAAATCGCATTTTCTCGGCGAGCTGAGCACTTTTTCTGAATTGTGCCGCTCCCGTCACTCTGGTTAGGTTGGCATCGAAAAAAACGCTCTCGGGTGCTTTAGAGTGCCGAGTTTATCACTGCGCATGAAGAAATGACCACCTCCAACGTTTGGTTTATGTTTTATAAGCATTTTTAATTTTATTGCTTAAATCGCATTTTCTCGGCGAGCTGAGCACTTTTTCTGAATTGTGCCGCTCCCGTCACTCTGGTTAGGTTGGCATCGAAAAAAACGCTCTCGGGTGCTTTAGAGTGCCGAGTTTATCACTGCGCATGAAGAAATTACCACCTCCAACGTTTGGTTTATGTTTTATAAGCATTTTTAATTTAAATGCTTAAATCGCATTTTCTCGGCGAGCTGAGCACTTTTTCTGAATTGTGCCGCTCCCGTCACTCTGGTTAGGTTGGCATCGAAAAAAACGCTCTCGGGTGCTTTAGAGTGCCGAGTTTATCACTGCGCATGAAGAAATGACCACCTCCAACGTTTGGTTTATGTTTTATAAGCATTTTTAATTTTATTGCTTAAATCGCATTTTCTCGGCGAGCTGAGCACTTTTTCTGAATTGTGCCGCTCCCGTCACTCTGGTTAGGTTGGCATCGAAAAAAACGCTCTCGGGTGCTTTAGAGTGCCGAGTTTATCACTGCGCATGAAGAAATGACCACCTCCAACGTTTGGTTTATGTTTTATAAGCATTTTTAATTTTATTGCTTAAATCGCATTTTCTCGGCGAGCTGAGCACTTTTTCTGAATTGTGCCGCTCCCGTCACTCTGGTTAGGTTGGCATCGAAAAAAACGCTCTCGGGTGCTTTAGAGTGCCGAGTTTATCACTGCGCATGAAGAAATGACCACCTCCAACGTTTGGTTTATGTTTTATAAGCATTTTTAATTTTATTGCTTAAATCGCATTTTCTCGGCGAGCTGAGTTGTGCCGCTCCCGTCACTCTGGTTAGGTTGGCATCCAAAAAAACGCTCTCGGGTGCTTTAGAGTGCCGAGTTTATCACTACGCATGAAGAAATGACCACCTCCAACGTTTGGTTTACGTTTTATAAGCATTTTTAATTTTATTGCTTAAATCGCATTTTCTCGGCGAGCTGAGTTGTGCCGCTCCCGTCACTCTGGTTAGGTTGGCATCCAAAAAAACGCTCTCGGGTGCTTTAGAGTGCCGAGTTTATCACTACGCATGAAGAAATGACCACCTCCAACGTTTGGTTTACGTTTTATAAGCATTTTTAATTTTATTGCTTAAATCGCATTTTCTCGGCGAGCTGAGCACTTTTTCTGAATTGTGCCGCTCCCGTCACTCTGGTTAGGTTGGCATCGAAAAAAACGCTCTCGGGTGCTTTAGAGTGCCGAGTTTATCACTGCGCATGAAGAAATGACCACCTCCAACGTTTGGTTTATGTTTTATAAGCATTTTTAATTTTATTGCTTAAATCGCATTTTCTCGGCGAGCTGAGCACTTTTTCTGAATTGTGCCGCTCCCGTCACTCTGGTTACGTTGGCATCGAAAAAAACGCTCTCGGGTGCTTTAGAGTGCCGAGTTTATCACTGCGCATGAAGAAATGACCACCTCCAACGTTTGGTTTATGTTTAATAAGCATTTTTAATTTTATTGCTTAAATCGCATTTTCTCGGCGAGCTGAGCACTTTTTCTGAATTGTGCCGCTCCCGTCACTCTGGTTAGGTTGGCATCGAAAAAAACGCTCTCGGGTGCTTTAGAGTGCCGAGTTTATTACTGCGCATTAAGAAATGACCACCTCCAACGTTTGGTTTATGTTTTATAAGCATTTTTAATTTTATTGCTTAAATCGCATTTTCTCGGCGAGCTGAGCACTTTTTCTGAATTGTGCCGCTCCCGTCACTCTGGTTAGGTTGGCATCGAAAAAAACGCTCTCGGGTGCTTTAGAGTGCCGAGTTTATCACTGCGCATGAAGAAATGACCACCTCCAACGTTTGGTTTATGTTTTATAAGCATTTATAATTTTATTGCTTAAATCGCATTTTCTCGGCGAGCTGAGCGCTTTTTCTGAATTGTGCCGCTCCCGTCACTCTGGTTAGGTTGGCATCGAAACAAACGCTCTCGGGTGCTTTAGAGTGCCGAGTTTATCACTGCGCATGAAGAAATGACCACCTCCAACGTTTGGTTTATGTTTTATAAGCATTTTTAATTTTATTGCTTAAATCGCATTTTCTCGGCGAGCTGAGCACTTTTTCTGAATTGTGCCGCTCCCGTCACTCTGGTTAGGTTGGCATCGAAAAAAATGCTCTCGGGTGCTTTAGAGTGCCGAGTTTATCACTGCGCATGAAGAAATGACCACCTCCAACGTTTGGTTTATGTTTTATAAGCATTTTTAATTTTATTGCTTAAATCGCATTTTCTCGGCGAGCTGAGCACTTTTTCTGAATTGTGCCGCTCCCGTCACTCTGGTTAGGTTGGCATCGAAAAAAACGCTCTCGGGTGCTTTAGAGTGCCGAGTTTATCACTGCGCATGAAGAAATGACCACCTCCAACGTTTGGTTTATGTTTTATAAGCATTTTTATTTTTATTGCTTAAATCGCATTTTCTCGGCGAGCTGAGCACTTTTTCTGAATTGTGCCGCTCCCGTCACTCTGGTTAGGTTGGCATAGAAAAAAACGCTCTCGGGTGCTTTAGAGTGCCGAGTTTATCACTGCGCATGAAGAAATGACCACCTCCAACGTTTGGTTTATGTTTTATAAGCATTTTTAATTTTATTGCTTAAATCGCATTTTCTCGGCGGGCTGAGCACTCTTTCTGAATTGTGCCGCTCCCGTCACTCTGGTTAGGTTGGCATCGAAAAAAACGCTCTCGGGTGCTTTAGAGTGCCGAGTTTATCACTGCGCATGAAGAAATGACCACCTCCAACGTTTGGTTTATGTTTTATAAGCATTTTTAATTTTATTGCTTAAATCGCATTTTCTCGGCGAGCTGAGCACTTTTTCTGAATTGTGCCGCTCCCGTCACTCTGGTTAGGTTAGCATCGAAAAAAACGCTCTCGGGTGCTTTAGAGTGCCGAGTTTATCACTGCGCATGAAGAAATGACCACCTCCAACGTTTGGTTTATGTTTTATAAGCATTTTTAATTTTATTGCTTAAATCGCATTTTCTCGGCGAGCTGAGCACTTTTTCTGAATTGTGCCGCTCCCGTCACTCTGGTTAGGTTGGCATCGAAAAAAACGCTTTCGGGTGCTTTAGAGTTCCGAGTTTATCACTGCGCATGAAGAAATGACCACCTCCAACGTTTGGTTTATGTTTTATAAGCATTTTTAATTTTATTGCTTAAATCGCATTTTCTCGGCGAGCTGAGCACTTTTTCTGAATTGTGCCGCTCCCGTCACTCTGGTTAGGTGGGCATCGAAAAAAACGCTCTCGGGTGCTTTAGAGTGCCGAGTTTATCACTGCGCATGAAGAAATGACCACCTCCAACGTTTGGTTTATGTTTTATAAGCATTTTTAATTTTATTGCTTAAATCGCATTTTCTCGGCAAGCTGAGCACTTTTTCTGAATTGTGCCGCTCCCGTCACTCTGGTTCGGTTGGCATCGAAAAAAACGCTCTCGGGTGCTTTAGAGTGCCGAGTTTATCACTGCGCATGAAGAAATGACCGCCTCCAACGTTTGGTTTATGTTTTATAAGCATTTTTAATTTTATTGCTTAAATCGCATTTTCTCGACGAGCTGAGCACTTTTTCTGAATTGTGCCGCTCCCGTCACTCTGGTTAGGTTGGCATCGAAAAAAACGCTCTCGGGTGCTTTAGAGTGCCGAGTTTATCACTGCGCATGAAGAAATGACCACCTCCAACGTTTGGTTTATGTTTTATAAGCATTTTTAATTTTATTGCTTAAATCGCATTTTCTCGGCGAGCTGAGTTGTGCCGCTCCCGTCACTCTGGTTAGGTTGGCATCCAAAAAAACGCTCTCGGGTGCTTTAGAGTGCCGAGTTTATCACTACGCATGAAGAAATGACCACCTCCAACGTTTGGTTTACGTTTTATAAGCATTTTTAATTTTATTGCTTAAATCGCATTTTCTCGGCGAGCTGAGTTGTGCCGCTCCCGTCACTCTGGTTAGGTTGGCATCCAAAAAAACGCTCTCGGGTGCTTTAGAGTGCCGAGTTTATCACTACGCATGAAGAAATGACCACCTCCAACGTTTGGTTTACGTTTTATAAGCATTTTTAATTTTATTGCTTAAATCGCATTTTCTCGGCGAGCTGAGCACTTTTTCTGAATTGTGCCGCTCCCGTCACTCTGGTTAGGTTGGCATCGAAAAAAACGCTCTCGGGTGCTTTAGAGTGCCGAGTTTATCACTGCGCATGAAGAAATGACCACCTCCAACGTTTGGTTTATGTTTTATAAGCATTTTTAATTTTATTGCTTAAATCGCATTTTCTCGGCGAGCTGAGCACTTTTTCTGAATTGTGCCGCTCCCGTCACTCTGGTTACGTTGGCATCGAAAAAAACGCTCTCGGGTGCTTTAGAGTGCCGAGTTTATCACTGCGCATGAAGAAATGACCACCTCCAACGTTTGGTTTATGTTTAATAAGCATTTTTAATTTTATTGCTTAAATCGCATTTTCTCGGCGAGCTGAGCACTTTTTCTGAATTGTGCCGCTCCCGTCACTCTGGTTAGGTTGGCATCGAAAAAAACGCTCTCGGGTGCTTTAGAGTGCCGAGTTTATTACTGCGCATTAAGAAATGACCACCTCCAACGTTTGGTTTATGTTTTATAAGCATTTTTAATTTTATTGCTTAAATCGCATTTTCTCGGCGAGCTGAGCACTTTTTCTGAATTGTGCCGCTCCCGTCACTCTGGTTAGGTTGGCATCGAAAAAAACGCTCTCGGGTGCTTTAGAGTGCCGAGTTTATCACTGCGCATGAAGAAATGACCACCTCCAACGTTTGGTTTATGTTTTATAAGCATTTATAATTTTATTGCTTAAATCGCATTTTCTCGGCGAGCTGAGCGCTTTTTCTGAATTGTGCCGCTCCCGTCACTCTGGTTAGGTTGGCATCGAAACAAACGCTCTCGGGTGCTTTAGAGTGCCGAGTTTATCACTGCGCATGAAGAAATGACCACCTCCAACGTTTGGTTTATGTTTTATAAGCATTTTTAATTTTATTGCTTAAATCGCATTTTCTCGGCGAGCTGAGCACTTTTTCTGAATTGTGCCGCTCCCGTCACTCTGGTTAGGTTGGCATCGAAAAAAATGCTCTCGGGTGCTTTAGAGTGCCGAGTTTATCACTGCGCATGAAGAAATGACCACCTCCAACGTTTGGTTTATGTTTTATAAGCATTTTTAATTTTATTGCTTAAATCGCATTTTCTCGGCGAGCTGAGCACTTTTTCTGAATTGTGCCGCTCCCGTCACTCTGGTTAGGTTGGCATCGAAAAAAACGCTCTCGGGTGCTTTAGAGTGCCGAGTTTATCACTGCGCATGAAGAAATGACCACCTCCAACGTTTGGTTTATGTTTTATAAGCATTTTTATTTTTATTGCTTAAATCGCATTTTCTCGGCGAGCTGAGCACTTTTTCTGAATTGTGCCGCTCCCGTCACTCTGGTTAGGTTGGCATAGAAAAAAACGCTCTCGGGTGCTTTAGAGTGCCGAGTTTATCACTGCGCATGAAGAAATGACCACCTCCAACGTTTGGTTTATGTTTTATAAGCATTTTTAATTTTATTGCTTAAATCGCATTTTCTCGGCGGGCTGAGCACTCTTTCTGAATTGTGCCGCTCCCGTCACTCTGGTTAGGTTGGCATCGAAAAAAACGCTCTCGGGTGCTTTAGAGTGCCGAGTTTATCACTGCGCATGAAGAAATGACCACCTCCAACGTTTGGTTTATGTTTTATAAGCATTTTTAATTTTATTGCTTAAATCGCATTTTCTCGGCGAGCTGAGCACTTTTTCTGAATTGTGCCGCTCCCGTCACTCTGGTTAGGTTAGCATCGAAAAAAACGCTCTCGGGTGCTTTAGAGTGCCGAGTTTATCACTGCGCATGAAGAAATGACCACCTCCAACGTTTGGTTTATGTTTTATAAGCATTTTTAATTTTATTGCTTAAATCGCATTTTCTCGGCGAGCTGAGCACTTTTTCTGAATTGTGCCGCTCCCGTCACTCTGGTTAGGTTGGCATCGAAAAAAACGCTTTCGGGTGCTTTAGAGTTCCGAGTTTATCACTGCGCATGAAGAAATGACCACCTCCAACGTTTGGTTTATGTTTTATAAGCATTTTTAATTTTATTGCTTAAATCGCATTTTCTCGGCGAGCTGAGCACTTTTTCTGAATTGTGCCGCTCCCGTCACTCTGGTTAGGTGGGCATCGAAAAAAACGCTCTCGGGTGCTTTAGAGTGCCGAGTTTATCACTGCGCATGAAGAAATGACCACCTCCAACGTTTGGTTTATGTTTTATAAGCATTTTTAATTTTATTGCTTAAATCGCATTTTCTCGGCAAGCTGAGCACTTTTTCTGAATTGTGCCGCTCCCGTCACTCTGGTTCGGTTGGCATCGAAAAAAACGCTCTCGGGTGCTTTAGAGTGCCGAGTTTATCACTGCGCATGAAGAAATGACCGCCTCCAACGTTTGGTTTATGTTTTATAAGCATTTTTAATTTTATTGCTTAAATCGCATTTTCTCGACGAGCTGAGCACTTTTTCTGAATTGTGCCGCTCCCGTCACTCTGGTTAGGTTGGCATCGAAAAAAACGCTCTCGGGTGCTTTAGAGTGCCGAGTTTATCACTGCGCATGAAGAAATGACCACCTCCAACGTTTGGTTTATGTTTTATAAGCATTTTTAATTTTATTGCTTAAATCGCATTTTCTCGGCGAGCTGAGTTGTGCCGCTCCCGTCACTCTGGTTAGGTTGGCATCCAAAAAAACGCTCTCGGGTGCTTTAGAGTGCCGAGTTTATCACTACGCATGAAGAAATGACCACCTCCAACGTTTGGTTTACGTTTTATAAGCATTTTTAATTTTATTGCTTAAATCGCATTTTCTCGGCGAGCTGAGTTGTGCCGCTCCCGTCACTCTGGTTAGGTTGGCATCCAAAAAAACGCTCTCGGGTGCTTTAGAGTGCCGAGTTTATCACTACGCATGAAGAAATGACCACCTCCAACGTTTGGTTTACGTTTTATAAGCATTTTTAATTTTATTGCTTAAATCGCATTTTCTCGGCGAGCTGAGCACTTTTTCTGAATTGTGCCGCTCCCGTCACTCTGGTTAGGTTGGCATCGAAAAAAACGCTCTCGGGTGCTTTAGAGTGCCGAGTTTATCACTGCGCATGAAGAAATGACCACCTCCAACGTTTGGTTTATGTTTTATAAGCATTTTTAATTTTATTGCTTAAATCGCATTTTCTCGGCGAGCTGAGCACTTTTTCTGAATTGTGCCGCTCCCGTCACTCTGGTTAGGTTGGCATAGAAAAAAACGCTCTCGGGTGCTTTAGAGTGCCGAGTTTATCACTGCGCATGAAGAAATGACCACCTCCAACGTTTGGTTTATGTTTTATAAGCATTTTTAATTTTATTGCTTAAATCGCATTTTCTCGGCGGGCTGAGCACTCTTTCTGAATTGTGCCGCTCCCGTCACTCTGGTTAGGTTGGCATCGAAAAAAACGCTCTCGGGTGCTTTAGAGTGCCGAGTTTATCACTGCGCATGAAGAAATGACCACCTCCAACGTTTGGTTTATGTTTTATAAGCATTTTTAATTTTATTGCTTAAATCGCATTTTCTCGGCGAGCTGAGCACTTTTTCTGAATTGTGCCGCTCCCGTCACTCTGGTTAGGTTAGCATCGAAAAAAACGCTCTCGGGTGCTTTAGAGTGCCGAGTTTATCACTGCGCATGAAGAAATGACCACCTCCAACGTTTGGTTTATGTTTTATAAGCATTTTTAATTTTATTGCTTAAATCGCATTTTCTCGGCGAGCTGAGCACTTTTTCTGAATTGTGCCGCTCCCGTCACTCTGGTTAGGTTGGCATCGAAAAAAACCCTTTCGGGTGCTTTAGAGTTCCGAGTTTATCACTGCGCATGAAGAAATGACCACCTCCAACGTTTGGTTTATGTTTTATAAGCATTTTTAATTTTATTGCTTAAATCGCATTTTCTCGGCGAGCTGAGCACTTTTTCTGAATTGTGCCGCTCCCGTCACTCTGGTTAGGTGGGCATCGAAAAAAACGCTCTCGGGTGCTTTAGAGTGCCGAGTTTATCACTGCGCATGAAGAAATGACCACCTCCAACGTTTGGTTTATGTTTTATAAGCATTTTTAATTTTATTGCTTAAATCGCATTTTCTCGGCAAGCTGAGCACTTTTTCTGAATTGTGCCGCTCCCGTCACTCTGGTTCGGTTGGCATCGAAAAAAACGCTCTCGGGTGCTTTAGAGTGCCGAGTTTATCACTGCGCATGAAGAAATGACCGCCTCCAACGTTTGGTTTATGTTTTATAAGCATTTTTAATTTTATTGCTTAAATCGCATTTTCTCGACGAGCTGAGCACTTTTTCTGAATTGTGCCGCTCCCGTCACTCTGGTTAGGTTGGCATCGAAAAAAACGCTCTCGGGTGCTTTAGAGTGCCGAGTATATCACTGCGCATGAAGAAATGACCACCTCCAACGTTTGGTTTATGTTTTATAAGCATTTTTAATTTTATTGCTTAAATCGCATTTTCTCGGCGAGCTGAGTTGTGCCGCTCCCGTCACTCTGGTTAGGTTGGCATCCAAAAAAACGCTCTCGGGTGCTTTAGAGTGCCGAGTTTATCACTACGCATGAAGAAATGACCACCTCCAACGTTTGGTTTACGTTTTATAAGCATTTTTAATTTTATTGCTTAAATCGCATTTTCTCGGCGAGCTGAGTTGTGCCGCTCCCGTCACTCTGGTTAGGTTGGCATCCAAAAAAACGCTCTCGGGTGCTTTAGAGTGCCGAGTTTATCACTACGCATGAAGAAATGACCACCTCCAACGTTTGGTTTACGTTTTATAAGCATTTTTAATTTTATTGCTTAAATCGCATTTTCTCGGCGAGCTGAGCACTTTTTCTGAATTGTGCCGCTCCCGTCACTCTGGTTAGGTTGGCATCGAAAAAAACGCTCTCGGGTGCTTTAGAGTGCCGAGTTTATCACTGCGCATGAAGAAATGACCACCTCCAACGTTTGGTTTATGTTTTATAAGCATTTTTAATTTTATTGCTTAAATCGCATTTTCTCGGCGAGCTGAGCACTTTTTCTGAATTGTGCCGCTCCCGTCACTCTGGTTAGGTTGGCATCGAAAAAAACGCTCTCGGGTGCTTTAGAGTGCCGAGTTTATCACTGCGCATGAAGAAATGACCACCTCCAACGTTTGGTTTATGTTTTATAAGCATTTTTAATTTTATTGCTTAAATCGCATTTTCTCGGCGAGCTGAGCACTTTTTCTGAATTGTGCCGCTCCCGTCACTCTGGTTAGGTTGGCATCGAAAAAAACGCTCTCGGGTGCTTTAGAGTGCCGAGTTTATCACTGCGCATGAAGAAATGACCACCTCCAACGTTTGGTTTATGTTTTATAAGCATTTTTAATTTTATTGCTTAAATCGCATTTCCTCGCCGAGCTGAGCACTTTTTCTGAATTGTGCCGCTCCCGTCACTCTGGTTAGGTTGGCATCGAAAAAAACGCTCTCGGGTGCTTTAGAGTGCCGAGTTTATCACTGCGCATGAAGAAATGACCACCTCCAACGTTTGGTTTATGTTTTATAAGCATTTTTAATTTTATTGCTTAAATCGCATTTTCTCGGGGAGCTGAGCACTTTTTCTGAATTGTGCCGCTCCCGTCACTCTGGTTAGGTTGGCATCGAAAAAAACGCTCTCGGGTGCTTTAGAGTGCCGAGTTTATCACTGCGCATGAAAAAATGACCACCTCCAACGTTTGGTTTATGTTTTATAAGCATTTTTAATTTTATTGCTTAAATCGCATTTTCTCGGCGAGCTGAGCACTTTTTCTGAATTGTGCCGCTCCCGTCACTCTGGTTAGGTTGGCATCGAAAAAAACGCTCTCGGGTGCTTTAGAGTGCCGAGTTTATCACTGCGCATGAAGAAATGACCACCTCCAACGTTTGGTTTATGTTTTATAAGCATTTTTAATTTTATTGCTTAAATCGCATTTTCTCGGCGAGCTGAGCACTTTTTCTGAATTGTGCCGCTCCCGTCACTCTGGTTAGGTTGGCATCGAAAAAAACGCTCTCGGGTGCTTTAGAGTGCCGAGTTTATCACTGCGCATGAAGAAATTACCACCTCCAACGTTTGGTTTATGTTTTATAAGCATTTTTAATTTAAATGCTTAAATCGCATTTTCTCGGCGAGCTGAGCACTTTTTCTGAATTGTGCCGCTCCCGTCACTCTGGTTAGGTTGGCATCGAAAAAAACGCTCTCGGGTGCTTTAGAGTGCCGAGTTTATCACTGCGCATGAAGAAATGACCACCTCCAACGTTTGGTTTATGTTTTATAAGCATTTTTAATTTTATTGCTTAAATCGCATTTTCTCGGCGAGCTGAGCACTTTTTCTGAATTGTGCCGCTCCCGTCACTCTGGTTAGGTTGGCATCGAAAAAAACGCTCTCGGGTGCTTTAGAGTGCCGAGTTTATCACTGCGCATGAAGAAATGACCACCTCCAACGTTTGGTTTATGTTTTATAAGCATTTTTAATTTTATTGCTTAAATCGCATTTTCTCGGCGAGCTGAGCACTTTTTCTGAATTGTGCCGCTCCCGTCACTCTGGTTAGGTTGGCATCGAAAAAAACGCTCTCGGGTGCTTTAGAGTGCCGAGTTTATCACTGCGCATGAAGAAATGACCTCCTCCAACGTTTGGTTTATGTTTTATAAGCATTTTTAATTTTATTGCTTAAATCGCATTTTCTCGGCGAGCTGAGCACTTTTTCTGAATTGTGCCGCTCCCGTCACTCTGGTTAGGTTGGCATCGAAAAAAACGCTCTCGGGTGCTTTAGAGTGCCGAGTTTATCACTGCGCATGAAGAAATGACCACCTGTGGTGAATTCTCTTCGATGGTCAGCTGGTCTTCCAAACAAGATGGTGAAAAAGTGGCTGGCTTGGGGAAGGAAAACTTCAGTCACACATGGCTGATTGGGGAAAGATTTTATTCAACCGATGTCAGAGAGAAGTGTCTCGCGCCCTAGCCAAGATGTCGAGATCCCTTTGTCTACCCTCGTCCTAAACCTTATACCCTTGCGCTTCCCTCCACGCGGGAGCGCGCAGATGGGGCTGTTGGCTGACCTATGACCCCGCCGTTGCTCCCCCATCTCTACATCGTGTGTATCTTAGCAGTTGTTAATGGAAGCCAGATGTGTCTGGCACCAACGAGTCTACCTTCCTGGACCAAGCCCCAAACAATCCCGCACGAACCTGACCCGAACATGACCTGGTCATACTTAGGCTTACTAGTGAGATGAACATTGCATGATATCGTAATAATAATACACTACATATTCCCCCCTGCCGGGGCAAGTGCCCCGGCAACAACTCAACACGAAAAGACATCGGTACATCCAAAAACCTTCCCCCAACCATTTTATGGTTTTCGTCTACAATTTGGACCTATTCGTCTCATCCTAAATCATGCTCAAGGCATGCTACTTAAGGTTACATTAACTAGGAAAGCTCAACCTAATTTAATAGCAAATTCCTCCCTGACAGCAATCTGAGGCCTTTCAGGAACCACATTTGACCAAGATCGAATCCCCCAACCCCATTAACTGATTGACGCCATCCGCACACCCCCCTTCGGTAATATATCACCAACGCCATCAATTTGGAGAGGAAAAGTTTGCTGTGGCCCGTTAGAAGCCCCAAAAAGTTGCCGGACCGCCGTCGAAAAAACCCCGCCAATCTAATGACGAGGAAAAAGAGGGAGGCCCATTCTACACCCCCGGAGGCGCCTCTCACCTGGCGAGAGTCAGGTGAAGGGAGCTCCGGCACACACCACATTTCATAAAGCGTAGCATGAGCCCTAAACACAGTAACAAGCAGAACCACGACCCTCAAATACAATCGGTCAAAATGCAATGTCGAATAGTAAACATGCCACGGGTTAAACAAATGAGGTAACATAACAAAGTAAATAAAATGGCAACAAACAACGAGGTAACACAGTGAGGTATATAAAAACGAATCGTCAAAGCATGCAAGAACATTAAACCCGTCGTTGCGCTGCCCCCCTTGCACGCACAAGTACGTGCAGATATGAAATCCAGTCCACTGAGCCGTCAGTGGGAAATAGCACTAGTAGTAGACGGCACTGTCCCGGGCCGGCTGTCCGCACAATGTCCTCCTGTTGCCTATGGCCGTTTAATCCCGTGCAAGGCCCGGTCAGCAGCCAGGCGACCTATGACAAATTAAAGCTACTGTCTGTATCAAGTGACTTTAACAGTGCGAACACGTGGAGTCATAATGTCAAAGGTAGCAGCCCAGGCCAGACGTCTCTCCGGCCCCGACGGCCACCGCTGGCGGGGCAACACAACCCAATTGCTCCTGTGTTACCGGCCCCCTCAAATAATTCTCTTGCGGTGATGGGGCAACGAGGAAAAAGCTGTGTCCATCGTCTCATCGAAATCTCATCAGAACGCCCGAGGGCTCCCGACACCTACCCCGCGTTTCCAGAGGCCCACGCGGTCCCTGAAACAAACAAACAAACAAACAAACAAACAAACAAACAAAAGCAAACACTCCAGGACTCATTCCCCTCATTTCTCGTCGTGCCGACAGCGTTGCTAGATCCCCCCAGTCACAATGTAAATTCTACCTGTTCCTGGTAGCCTTTCCTGACGCAGACGTCCATGTCTCAATCACACTGTCATCTTTCTGAAGTCCCGTCAGTCATGTCACTTCAACCGCTCTTTTTCCCGTCCAAATACTATTTGTCACCCCCAAAGTCCTTCTTCAGTTTAAAGATGCGTAGCATTCTCAAACCGGTATCCCTCACAATACTGTAGTTTCCTAGATCTGTACCTTTATGTATCCGTGCCTTATGTTCGAGTCACCTCACTGTTCAAACCAGTCATCATTCTGAAACAACGCTCACGTAATCTTTCCAAAACGGTACAGCCACTCAAATCCTTTCTGTATTCGTTATGCAAACTACTCGTCCTAAAATGTATAATTAAACATTTGCCCTGTAATAGCAGCTTTGATGCAGTCACGCGTTCAGAAATTTCCCCATTCCTTGTCTCTGGCCCCGTCTTCCTCCGACATTCAATAACCTTCCAAACTTTCGTTGTGTATTGTGCCACTGTCCATTCCCAAATCACTGTATGATTTGTCCTTCGCACTTTGTCATTGAAAAACCTTAAACCTTATTGTCACTAAATTGTTACCACGCTTCGCATCCATTCCAGGCTGTTGTCTCCCGTTGACTCCCTTTCTTTCAAGATGCTTCTTCTGCTCCTTCCATCACTGCTAGTTGAATTTTGGCGTGTCCTGTTAAAGCTTAAAAACAAGTGAATTTGGAAAAAAACTTTGTATATCACAATTACAAATTGAAACCTACTCACCCCTTTCTGTTTTACCACTCCCCCCTTTTGACACATTCACTTAATGTGTCATTACGTATCAAAAGGAACCTGCAAAGCGTCCCCTCTCATCACCACACTCATTGTAGCCAGGCCCGCGGAACCTCTAGCTCCAATCTGGGCCCCGGGACCATCACCCCAAGTCCCTGAAACTTGACTGTCCACCACACACTCGGCAACACAAACAAAAATCAGCGCACTCCTGTCAGTGAGCTTGTAGCCCTGCTGACAGCGGACATTTGTACACACAAAAACAGACCTCAAGTATCAAAACAAAAACAGTCATAAAATGAATCCTGGCGCTCGGGGATCCTGTCCTGAAAACCATGTAATCAACAAGTTCATTATAAAAACCAAAAGGGCAAGGGTTAACATATTCCTGTAAATTCAATACAAGTTTTCCACGAACGCAATTGACAACCTGCAAGAACGAAAACAAGTTTACGCAAACAACGCGCAATCCGCTCCTTGGCTGGTGGCCGTTGCTGCTGCTGCTGCAAAAAATCAAGTCACACAGAAAAACAAAGCAGAGCTCGCCATGTCGCAAGCAAGCTCAAGCGTCAAACATTTGGTCACTGTCCACCTTGTCCATCACTCCGTCGGGTGAGCTCAAAGTCGTTACACGTCAAATTGTCCAAAGTCTTGATGCTTGATATTAGTTCTGTCTTGTCTGACCATATCGCTGAAACGGGCCTTCTCCATCAAACGGTTTTGTTGTTGATGGTGCCCCTGATTGATCATTGAACCACGGTTCCGGTCAGAGCTCATCACTTACCAGTTCCAGTCCCTCCGATCTGTACCACCCCTTCAGGTGAGAGGAATTTTATCCTCAATGGCAAACACATCACCCCAACTTCAGACCTCTCTGGCCAATCATACTGCGCACACACAGCCGTAGATGATCACATGCGCACTCACCCATCCACACACTCACAGACACACTCATCCGTCTCTATCACTCAGCTCTCCCCCCAAACCAATCAAAGTTAGTATGTTAGTGTGTAGGCAAATATTGACTCCTAATAGTGACTCTTCACATTCGGACATACTCGTCAACATGACCTATTGTAAAATCTCCAATTCAATTTTCCATAAACTCGCCCATCAGATTCATCGCAAATTGTCATATATGTCTATCTGAGGGACTAACTGTGGGACCCGCGTTTTGAGGGAGCCTCCATAACCTCAGATTGGTCCTACAAACTCGATCTCTATTACTTATCTTAATTAAATTCAATAAAGATGGGTCAGACTATTCTCTTTGGCTTTTCACGTCATCATTTGTCTCTCCCCCTTTTTTTTTTCCCGTTGTCTTGCTCAAAACTGTCTGCTTCTCTTTATTGCCCCTCTTGGCGAGTCTCACTCCCCCCTTTTTCTTTTCTTCTTCTTCCTAAAACTCCTGCCTGTCACACCATCCAACACCTCTCCCTACTTCCTTGTGGTCGCCTATCACCACTCCTTTCATCCACTCACTCGCGCGGTCTGCCCCCCTTCTGCAAAGCTGCAGCTCCACACAGGGAGCGCCGAGCCTTCTCCCTCGAATGAGCAGTTTTTAATGTAATTTACGTCATTGCTGTCCAGATCTTCTATCCTCAATCTCTCTTGCTGTCAATCCCTGTTAAAATGGCAAATTCCTACTTGCTCCAATCCGACCTTTGACAATGGAGTTTTCCCTTATCAGACCTTCGAATATCTACGTCCTCCTATTATCTTCGCCTCCACCTCTTAGTAGTTCTTTTGACAGAATCTCCTATCGGTAACCCTACAGCGGACTGTTTAGCATATAATCCCTTACTCCGCTCTCCTGCTTCTACATTGCCATGTGGGTGCAGTTGAAATTGAGCCCTATCTCAGTCATTATCTTGTTACCTGTGGCCTTGTGCGACTCCTATGCATGAATGTGTGAAAGTAAAAAATTAAACGGATCCATTTTTCTGACTACCCAACCTCCACTATGGCGCAACAAATTTCTATCGTATTGAGTACGTACATCGAGCGTCCTAGCTTCCTCTTGACTGAATCCACTTTAGTCTAGATGTCCCATTCTAAAATGTATCTAACTCGATTTCTACTTCTTATGTCTGGTAAGCCAAAACATCAGATCTCGCTCTTGTTTCTCACCGTTTTAGCCTATTTGTTTTATTCAAATCTGTTCAATCTCTGACCATGATGCTTCTCTCTGTAGCTCTACGCATTATTCAATTTTTTATCAAATCTCCTCAGTTCTGTCAAACCCAGTGCACAATGAAGCACCCGTCCACTTTACCCAAGCCCCACGAAGTTTTAGCACCGCCACGGCAAGGAGTGCGATTTGGCCGTCGGACATTTCAAGTCCATATCTTTTGCCGCACCTCACCCTCTCAAGATGGTGTTCTTTTGTTGTTGCTTCAGAGCCAACACATCCATCACTCTCGAATGAGTCCATTGTTCAAATGTCCATTTTTTCTTCAACATTGTGAGTTCCTCCACTTCTCACTGTCTTTTCTCGTCCCCGAGGATGTCGTCTTTTCTCCTGAGTGTACTTGCCCCCTCCAAGCACAACAACAGTCTTTCTTTGTCCTTGCCAAAGGTAAAAGGTGCCTCCAAGCCAGGCACCGTTTTGTAGTCGTCCACGGCTGCAGGCGGAGTCCCGGGATCGAGTTTTCAGGGATCCTGGCACTGAGAGTGACAGACTGGGACATCAAACTTGTAAGACTATCTCCAAATGTAGCTGCTGCCATCCATTCACTAGTAACGTTTGTTTACCAAAAGTCAAATTCTCCTAGTAACAGCAATGTCGTCTTTATATTGTAAGTCCTGCAACTCATCCTATTGTCGAGCTACGTTTTGGTTATAGTTCCAATTTAATGGGACATTGTGTCAAAATTAACTCAGAGGTCTGCGTTCCACATCCAGCCCTAATCTACGTCTTGATCTCTCACGCGTTATTACCTGTGTCATGCTTGCTCAAAAATGCGACTTAGAATATGGTGCTGTGAATTTCCAATCTCCCCGATCAAAGTGGATCCCGCTTCTCAGCTCTCCTCTCTCATGCTCCTGTTAGCCTGCAGTTGTTCAAATCCAAAATGTTATTTTCTTTTAACTCTCTTTCTGTTGAACCTCTAAATCTCTCGTGTTGCTAACCCATCTACTCCAGGAAACGATTTAAAGAAAGGACAAACGAATTACTCCCAATATCTCCTCATTATTGACGAGTTAGCCCCCTTTTCTTCTCTCACTCCCTCTTTCTATCTGTCTCTGGGTTTTGACTACATCAGCACCTTATGGCACGTCTCGTGTAGGACCTCGACCACACAACCATCAGGAGAACACTTTATGGTGCAGTTCAATCTCCGCGGGGTATCTCTGCCTAGGAGGGCAGTGGGGGTACGGTCCGATACCAAAACTGGTATGTTTGTCATTAGATCTTTCCAGCAGAGCTGTACTGGTCTTGTGGAAGGGATCAGCTGTTTTATAATCTCGAACCCTATTGCCCGTACAAAATGACCGGACATGGGGGGATGAATAGCGTCTTCAGGCCGGACGCAAGTGACAGTCGGTCCGCTGTCAACCATTGCCGTCAACGGTTGATTGTTTACTTTCACTGTTATTGTTGGCTCTCGTTCCGGACCTGACACTACCAGCTGACATCCCCCCTTGGGCCCACCGGGCACCTCTAGAATCCAGGTTCCGGGCCCCCGAAAGGGTTCATCGGGCCCTGGGGTCTTGGGGGATGGCGGCTGAACTCCCCTCCTAAGCCTCCTCTGGTGGGCATGCTGCAGTTGCGGGCCCAGTGTCTTACTTGGCCACAGTTATAGCAAGCGTCAGACCTCCTTCCCGGGCCCCCTGTGGGTTTCGACTTTCCTGCCTTTCCCCTGGCTCCACGCACTCTGGTGCCCCAGAATAGCGTTTGGTTGCGCCCCCATTGGGGTGCTAGACTGACGGGCACTGCCATGGCCACCTGCGGTGGTTGGCCAGCGGTCAGCGGGGGTTGCAATAAAATTTGTTGGGGTGGGGTTCGTCCCACTACCATCACTGGCAGAATTGTGGTTGCTCGGGTTGATCCTTGCTCCCGGCCAAACGGTGTCCCTGGCATTTTGGACGGCACTTTTTCCAACTCAAGCTTGGCCACCTCTAACTTTTGCAACTGTTCCTCTAGATCCTCTTGCTCTCTTGGTTCCAAGCTCCATTCTAACTCCTCCAAGCATTGTTCTTTTCTGGCTTCGATGCTCCTTAAAGCGGTCCTTCTCCAGTCCTCCATGGCAACTAGGGTGGAGCGTGAAGTAGGCACAGGGCATTCGTCTCCCCAGCTGTCCTCGCCACTTCCGCCCTCCGTACCGCTTACATCTTTCCTTGCTCTTGTCTCTTTCCCTGGGGTGCGTCCTTTTTTCTCTGTTCTTCTCAAAATGCTTTTGATTACGGGGTTGTAGCCCCCCGCTGCCCCTTCTGTGTCGCTCTGGCTATCATCCTGTAGCTCCCTCTTGGTGTGCCCTTGTCTCCCCTCTGTCGCATGTCGAGTTTTATTCTTCTTATGGGTCAGGCTAGGACGCATAACAATGGTGGTTCTAGCTCTTCTGGTTTCGACAATGCCCTTTGTCTTCGGTCTCCGACTGATAGCTACCTTCTTGGTTAACTATCGGGAGTTGCGGATAGCCATTACGTTTCTCACTCACATTGTACGCCGGGGGACTCTTAACCGGGGCGACATGTGAGAAAGGTGTATTAACTTTGTCCATTAGCTTCCTAGCTTCTTCCACATTCTTCAGTACATCGGCTGTGATTTCCTCTTTTTTCTGCTTAAGCTCCTGATCCAATTTTTGTCCCTGTTCGTCAAATATTTTCAACAATCCCAATTCATATTCCCTTTTCTCCTTTCTCTTTTCCCCTTTTTTTTCCTGTTTTGACTCCTGCTTTGTATGTCGATACGAGTACACGTATAACCTCTATTACTTCTCGGTTAAAAGTCCCTTCTGCCGGCCAAGGCCTCTCAATGTCAGGCCATCTCTTATTCCATTTGTTCGAAATTTCTTTAACCCCTTTGATAAGCGGGTTATTTTTCGACACAACCTCTATGGGGGTCACTGTTGGACTGGTAAGGCTCCTGTCCCCCATGTTTTTTTTTTTTTTATCAGAAAATAATCAAGCACCACAGGTCACAAAACACATAAGACAATGCAATCAGATTTTGCCAACTTCAGATGTTATACACGCTCGTTATACAAGAATGTTGGTCCAATACGTGTTTGGTTCCATATAGTTATGACCCCCCAATCCCCTGTGCTAAGATTAAAATTCGAGATGTCACCTGTTTGAAAACAACCGTACATCAGTTTATGTCGATCAGTCTGTTGTCAAGCCCGCTTTGTAATCCCTTGTTCTCGAGTGAGAGTACCACACAAGAGTTTGTGGACAAAATCACACTGGCCTTAAGAATTTCGGTGCGGCGCTCCATGAAGCTTTTCCTCAGACGACCTGGGAGTTCTGTCCGTGTCTCTTTGTCCTCTGGGAGGAGACGTGCGCGTCCACCGTCTCGTATTTGTTATGCAAACAGGAGAAATAGCAATCTCGTTCAAGTTAACGTAATCACTCACTTTCTCATTAGTTGTCAGATGGACTAGGGGCGCTGGCCGCCCTCAACAGGCTCCCTCTTAATTTATGAGCGAACCCCCCTTTCCTCACTGTCTCCCCCCACCTATCGGTCCTGGGCCGAATGTGTGTGGCGTCCTGCCATAAATCACTGCTGCCACTGCCCAACTCTTTTCTTGAGACACACAGGAACACATACATTAGTATTTTAATGAGTATTGCAAGCATGTCTCTCTCTTGCCTATTTGCAAACTGTTCAACATCAGTGCCAGTGAAGTTTCAGTTTCAATCATGCACGTTCGTTGTTATTCATGCACCCTTTGCTCATCCACATTTGATCTCCCCTCGTCATGTCTCAGTTCTCATCGACATTGACCTCTACCGGGGGGACCCAGCCTCGCCTTTGCGGGCTCCTCGGCACAGCGCCCTCGGACAAGGGGGGGGTCAGCGTATCAATGTTGACGCCACGGGCTGGCCAGGCCCGCGCGTCTCGCCGGCCCCCACCTTTGCCGACACAGCACCATTCCGCGCCTTGGAGCACCCAGGGCCCCCTCCTTTCTTGAACATTTTCTGATGCATGCCGTCTCCCATGCGTGTGCACATAAACGCACACACACCGAGCGCGCACACAACCGCACATGCACACACCCATCCGCGCGCACGCACGCCCGCTCAATACACACCGCGCGCACGCAGAGCTCACACACTCACACGCATCCGCACGCACGCGCACCCCATACACCAAGCGCGCACACCGCTTAGACGAACGACGACAACTGACAGAAACTTTACAGACATTACGCACAAACATAGAACACAGACAAAGGGATTCGAATCCATCTCTCATGTAGCTTCTCACTAACCGCTTCCATGCGGTTTGGTCATTCTGTGTCTTCTTACCGTGCGCAGGTGCACTTACAAACAAGCCCTTTGCACTTCTTGTCTTTGTTTCCCCTAAGAGCGCTTTGCATTTCCCCTTATACTGCAGATTTTTAACTTCAGTGTGCACACAAATTACTTTTCTTACATGGTATACCAAAATTAAACCCCCTGAGGCCTCTTTTTCCACGTTTTCCAATTTCTATCGGCTGCGCACTCCTCCGCTCTGCCAATTGCGGTCTGCTTCAAGCCGTAAATTTTATCAGACTTTGACAGGAGTGTGTGCTATTACAGTGCGCCTCGCCAATCGGAATCGGACCGTGACGACTTGGGTACGACCGCAGCGCACCGGTTCGCCCCGGTAAGTTGCCCGAAGAGTATCTCTCTAAGCGGCTAACGCACCAGCTGTCAGCCGGGGGAACCTTGCAACCCGCACAAACTCCTAATCTGATCAGTGCTCAAATAACGTGGTCTGCGCGCATCATCCTTCTCGGCACCCTGGTCCCAGACCCAGCCGGTAATTTTCCCACATTCGTTCACACAGTTACGGATGCCAAGGCTGCGCACTCCTCCGCTTTGCCGATTGCGGTCTGCATCAAGCCTCCCTTTTTCGTGCGACCTATATACAGAGACAAATGCCCCCACCGGACATCTCAACCACATTGAGTGTGATCTCAACTACATTGAGTGTGATCTCAACGTCCCAGCACGACCCCGGGAATTGTGTCTCCGGTGGCTTGGTGGTGCCCGTCTCTTGTCGCACACAGTGTTCAATCGTACCTGTGTTTCCGCCTCAATCACACAGCTAAAATTTCCATCCTCCATCGGATCTGTAGCCAAAACAAAGTCCACGTTTTATGGGACTTTCTATTATTATTCTCTCGTGACAGCCGATCAGTAATGTCTAAGACATCCTCAAAGTCAAAGTTAAAGTCAGCTTTATTGTCAATCTCTCCACATGTCACAACACACAAATTACGTTTTTCTCTATCCCACGGTGACGAGACACATAACACGATAGACATACATGTACGCGACACAATATAAAAACAAGAAGGCAAAAATTCTAACAATCAATAGTAAGAGTGATGAATAAATAATAAATAAACAGATAACACAATAAATAACGGAGCCAGCAAGCATAGCGCAAAAGTAAAAAACATCATAAACAAAAAGGCACAAACAGTAAATAAGAGTAATAACAAATAATAAATAATAAGAGCCAGTGTGCATTCAGACAGTTCAGACAGTGAAAGTACAGGACGCTACGCAGAACGGGGGAGCGAGTTCAGGATCCTAACAGCCTGGAGTATGAAGCTGTTTGAGAGTCTGGAGGTGCGGGAGCGCAGGCTTCTGTACCTCTTCCCAGAGGGCAGAAGCTCGAACAAAGAGTGAGCGGGGTGACTCGCATCACTCACAATCGTGGTCGCCTTGCGGGTGAGATGGGAGGTGTAAATGTCCTTCAAGGAGGGGAGCGAAGCACCAGCAATCTTACCAGCCGTGTTCACTATGCGCTGCAGGGCCTTCAAGTTGTAGTCAGTGCAGCCGCCACCCCAAACAGCAATACAGCTGGAGAGGACGCTCTCAATGGTGCCGCGGTAAAATGCAGTCATGACGGCCGGAGGAGCGCTCGCTCGCCTAAGTTTCCGCAGGAAGTACAGGCGGCGCTGGGCTTTCTTTGCCAGTGATGCGGTGTTGGTGGACCAGGAGAGATCCTCACTGATGTGCACCCCCAGGAACTTGGCGCTGCTCACTCGCTCCACCACAGCACCGTCGATGGTCAGCGGCAGGTGTTGGGTGTGACCCTTCCGGAAGTCCACAACAATCTCCTCGGTCTTGTTGACGTTCAGCAGGAGGTTGTTGTCCCTGCACCACGTGGTCAGAAGGTCAACCTCCAGCCTGTATTGTGTCTCGTCTCCCTTGGTGATGAGACCCACCAGAGTCGTGTCGTCAGCAAACTTCACGATACGGTTGTCGCTGTAGGTTGCAGTGCAGTCATGCGTCAGGAGGGTGAAGAGCAGCGGACTGAGCACGCAGCCTTGGGGGGCCCCCGTGCTCAGCGTGATGCTGGCGGAGATTTTGTCGCCAACACGTACTACCTGTGGCCTCTGACAGAGGAAGTCCAGTAGCCAGTTGCAGAGGTAGGTACTGAGGCCCAGCGCGTCAAGTTTGCTGATGAGGCGTTGTGGCACAATGGTGTTGAAGGCAGAACTGAAGTCCACAAACAGCAATCTCACATACGAGTCCCTCCTCTCCAGGTGGGTGAGGGCCGAGTGGAGGGCAGAGCAGATGGCATCCTCCGAAGACCGCTTGGCTCGGTACGCAAACTGGAAGGGGTCAATGGTGGGCGGGAGAACGGATCGGATGTGCTCCATGACAAGCCGCTCAAAGCACTTCATGATGATGGGCGTAAGTGCCACGGGGCGGTAGTCATTGAAGCAGGACGGAGCGGGTTTCTTCGGCACTTCCTCATTCATCATTCACACCAGACATGTCACTCACACTGTTGTGCACATTCCCCATTAAGGTTTATGCTATTTTCCCATTTTTATTTGCCTTTTTTCCTTTTTTCTATTTTTATTGAACATTTTCATTTTTCTATTGGGGCTACTCCCCCCTTTCAAAATCCACATCTCGTCGACATCCAGCTAGGGGAGACCAATCCCCCCCCCCCTTCTTGCCAGCCACTGGCACACCAGGCCCGTTAACTGTCCCGCTTAGGAGCCACTCCATACCCCCCCACACCAGGCACGAGCACATTGCGATACTGTGAGTGGAAGCTTCTCACCTCAAACTCAGCCTGCCGGCCGGACGCTCAATGCTCGCACCCAGGCGGGCGAGGGCTCCCCGAAGGACAAGAGAACAGTTCGTGACGCCAAAATTGTGGTGAATTCTCTTCGATGGTCAGCTGGTCTTCCAAACAAGATGGTCAAAAAGTGGCTGGCTTGGGGAAGGAAAACTTCAGTCACACATGGCTGATTGGGGAAAGATTTTATTCAACCAATGTCAGAGAGAAGTGTCTCGCGCCCTAGCCAAGATGTCGAGTTCCCTTTGTCTACCCTCGTCCTAAACCTTATACCCTTGCGCTTCCCTCCACGCGGGAGCGCGCAGATGGGGCTGTTGGCTGACCTATGACCCCGCCGTTGCTCCCCCATCTCTACATCGTGTGTATCTTAGCAGTTGTTAATGGAAGCCAGATGTGTCTGCCGCCAACGAGTCTACCTTCCTGGACCAAGCCCCAAACAATCCCGCACGAACCTGACCCGAACATGACCTGGTCATACTTAGGCTTACTAGTGAGATGAACATTGCATGATATCGTAATAATAATACACTACATATTCCCCCCTGCCGGGGCAAGTGCCCCGGCAACAACTCAACACGAAAAGACATCGGTACATCCAAAAACCTTCCCCCAACCATTTTATGGTTTTCGTCTACAATTTGGACCTATTTGTCTCATCCTAAATCATGCTCAAGGCATGCTACTTAAGGTTACATTAACTAGGAAAGCTCAACCTAATTTAATAGCAAATTCCTCCCTGACAGCAATCTGAGGCCTCTCAGGAACCACATTTGACCAAGATCGAATCCCCCAACCCCATTAACTGATTGACGCCGTCCGCACACCCCCCTTCGGTAATATATCACCAACGCCATCAATTTGGAGAGGAAAAGTTTGCTGTGGCCCGTTAGAAGCCCCAAAAAGTTGCCGGACCGCCGTCGAAAAAACCCCGCCAATCTAATGACGAGGAAAAAGAGGGAGGCCCATTCTACACCCCCGGAGGCGCCTCTAACCTGGCGAGAGTCAGGTGAAGGGAGCTCCGGCACACACCACATTTCATAAAGCGTAGCATGAGCCCTAAACACAGCAACAAGCAGAACCACGACCCTCAAATACAATCGGTCAAAATGCAATGTCGAATAGTAAACATGCCACGGGGTAAACAAATGAGGTAACATAACAAAGTAAATAAAATGGCAACAAACAACGAGGTAACACAGTGAGGTATATAAAAACGAATCGTCAAAGCATGCAAGAACATTAAACCCGTCGTTGCGCTGCCCCCCTTGCACGCACAAGTACGTGCAGATATGAAATCCAGTCCACTGAGCCGTCAGTGGGAAATAGCACTAGTAGTAGACGGCACTGTCCCGGGCCGGCTGTCCGCACAATGTCCTCCTGTTGCCTATGGCCGTTGAATCCCGTGCAAGGCCCGGTCAGCAGCCAGGCGACCTATGACAAATTAAAGCTACTGTCTGTATCAAGTGACTTTAACAGTGCGAACACGTGGAGTCATAATGTCAAAGGTAGCAGCCCAGGCCAGACGTCTCTCCGGCCCCGACGGCCACCGCTGGCGGGGCAACACAACCCAATTGCTCCTGTGTTACCGGCCCCCTCAAATAATTCTCTTGCGGTGATGGGGCAACGAGGAAAAAGCTGTGTCCATCGTCTCATCGAAATCTCATCAGAACGCCCGAGGGCTCCCGACACCTACCCCGCGTTTCCAGAGGCCCACGCGGTCCCTGAAACAAACAAACAAACAAACAAACAAACAAACAAACAAACAAACAAACAAGCAAACACTCCAGGACTCATTCCCCTCATTTCTCGTCGTGCCGACAGCATTGCTAGATCCCCCCAGTCACAATGTAAATTCTACCTGTTCCTGGTAGCCTTTCCTGTCGCAGACGTCCCTGTCTCAATCACACTGTCATCTTTCTGAAGTCCCGTCAGTCATGTCACTTCAACCGCTCTTTTTCCCGTCCAAATACTATTTGTCACCCCCAAAGTCCTTCTTCAGTTTAAAGATGCGTAGCATTCTCAAACCGGTATCCCTCACAATACTGTAGTTTCCTAGATCTGTACCTTTATGTATCCGTGCCTTATGTTCGAGTCACCTCACTGTTCAAACCAGTCATCATTCTGAAACAACGCTCACGTAATCTTTCCAAAACGGTACAGCCACTCAAATCCTTTCTGTATTCGTTATGCAAACTACTCGTCCTAAAATGTATAATTAAACATTTGCCCTGTAATAGCAGCTTTGATGCAGTCACGCGTTCAGAAATTTCCCCATTCCTTGTCTCTGGCCCCGTCTTCCTCCGACATTCAATAACCTTCCAAACTTTCGTTGTGTATTGTGCCACTGTCCATTCCCAAATCACTGTATGATTTGTCCTTCGCACTTTGTCATTGAAAAACCTTAAACCTTATTGTCACTAAATTGTTACCACGCTTCGCATCCATTCCAGGCTGTTGTCTCCCGTTAACTCCCTTTCTTTCAAGACGCTTCTTCTGCTCCTTCCATCACTGCTAGTTGAATTCTGGCGTGTCCTGTTAAAGCTTAAAAACAAGTGAATTTGGAAAAAAACTTTGTATATCACAATTACAAATTGAAACCTACTCACCCCTTTCTGTTTTACCACTCCCCCCTTTTGACACATTCACTTAATGTGTCATTACGTATCAAAAGGAACCTGCAAAGCGTCCCCTCTCATCACCACACTCATTGTAGCCAGGCCCGCGGAACCTCTAGCTCCAATCTGGGCCCCGGGACCGTCACCCCAAGTCCCTGAAACTTGACTGTCCACCACACACTCGGCAACACAAACAAAAATCAGCGCACTCCTGTCAGTGAGCTTGTAGCCCTGCTGACAGCGGACATTTGTACACACAAAAACAGACCTCAAGTATCAAAACAAAAACAGTCATAAAATGAATCCTGGCGCTCGGGGATCCTGTCCTGAAAACCATGTAATCAACAAGTTCATTATAAAAACCAAAAGGGCAAGGGTTAACATATTCCTGTAAATTCAATACAAATTTTCCACGAACGCAATTGACAACCTGCAAGAACGAAAACAAGTTTACGCAAACAACGCGCAATCCGCTCCTTGGCTGGTGGCCGTTGCTGCTGCTGCTGCAAAAAATCATGTCACACAGAAAAACAAAGCAGAGCTCGCCATGTCGCAAGCAAGCTCAAGCGTCAAACATTTGGTCACTGTCCACCTTGTCCATCACTCCGTCGGGTGAGCTCAAAGTCGTCACACGTCAAATTGTCCAAAGTCTTGATGCTTGATATTAGTTCTGTCTTGTCTGACCATATCGCTGAAACGGGCCTTCTCCATCGAACGGTTTTGTTGTTGATGGTGCCCCTGATTGAACATTGAACCACGGTTCCGGTCAGAGCTCATCACTTACCAGTTCCAGTCCCTCCGATCTGTACCACCCCTTCAGGTGAGAGGAATTTTATCCTCAATGGCAAACACATCACCCCAACTTCAGACCTCTCTGGCCAATCATACTGCGCACACACAGCCGTAGATGATCACATGCGCACTCACCCATCCACACACTCACAGACACACTCATCCGTCTCTATCACTCAGCTCTCCCCCCAAACCAAGCAAAGTTAGTATGTTAGTGTGTAGGCAAATATTGACTCCTAATAGTGACTCTTCACATTCGGACATACTCGTCAACATGACCTATTGTAAAATCTCCAATTCAATTTTCCATAAACTCGCCCATCAGATTCATCGCAAATTGTCATATATGTCTATCTGAGGGACTAAATGTGGGACCCGCGTTTTGAGGGAGCCTCCATAACCTCAGATTGGTCCTACAAACTCGATCTCTATTACTTATCTTAATTAAATTCAATAAAGATGGGTCAGACTATTCTCTCTGGCTTTTCACGTCATCATTTGTCTCTCCCCCTTTTTTTTTTCCCGTTGTCTTGCTCAAAACTGTCTGCTTCTCTTTATTGCCCCTCTTGGCGAGTCTCACTCCCCCCTTTTTCTTTTCTTCTTCTTCCTAAAACTCCTGCCTGTCACACCATCCAACACCTCTCCCTACTTAGGCTTACTAGTGAGATGAACATTGCATGATATCGTAATAATAATACACTACACACCTCCAACGTTTGGTTTATGTTTTATAAGCATTTTTAATTTTATTGCTTAAATCGCATTTTCTCGGCGAGCTGAGCACTTTTTCTGAATTGTGCCGCTCCCGTCACGCTGGTTAGGTTGGCATCGAAAAAAACGCTCTCGGGTGCTTTAGAGTGCCGAGTTTATCACTGCGCATGAAGAAATGACCACCTCCAACGTTTGGTTTATGTTTTAAAAGAAATTTTTAATTTTATTGCTTAAATCGCATTTTCTCGGCGAGCTGAGCACTTTTTCTGAATTGTGCCGCTCCCGTCACTCTGGTTAGGTTGGCATCGAAAAAAACGCTCTCGGGTGCTTTAGAGTGCCGAGTTTATCACTGCGCATGAAGAAATGACCACCTCCAACGTGTGGTTTATGTTTTATAAGCATTTTTAATTTTATTGCCTAAATCGCATTTTCTCGGCGAGCTGAGCACTTTTTCTGAATTGTGCCGCTCCCGTCACTCTGGTTAGGTTGGCATCGAAAAAAACGCTCTCGGGTGCTTTAGAGTGCCGAGTTTATCACTGCGCATGAAGAAATGACCACCTCCAACGTTTGGTTTATGTTTTATAAGCATTTTTAATTTTATTGCTTAAATCGCATTTTATCGGCGAGCTGAGCACTTTTTCTGAATTGTGCCGCTCCCGTCACTCTGGTTAGGTTGGCATCGAAAAAAACGCTCTCGGGTGCTTTAGAGTGCCGAGTTTATCACTGCGCATGAAAAAATGACCACCTCCAACGTTTGGTTTATGTTTTATAAGCATTTTTAATTTTATTGCTTAAATCGCATTTTCTCGGCGAGCTGAGCACTTTTTCTGAATTGTGCCGCTCCCGTCACTCTGGTTAGCTTGGCATCGAAAAAAACGATCTCGGGTGCTTTAGAGTGCCGAGTTTATCACTGCGCATGAAGAAATGACCACCTCCAACGTTTGGTTTATGTTTTATAAGCATTTTTAATTTTATTGCTTAAATCGCATTTTCTCGGCGAGCTGAGCACTTTTTCTGAATTGTGCCGCTCCCGTCACTCTGGTTAGGTTGGCATCGAAGAAAACGCTCTCGGGTGCTTTAGAGTGCCGAGTTTATCACTGCGCATGAAGAAATGACCACCTCCAACGTTTGGTTTATGTTTTATAAGTATTTTTAATTTTATTGCTTAAATCGCATTTTCTCGGCGAGCTGAGCACTTTTTCTGAATTGTGCCGCTCCCGTCACTCTGGTTAGGTTGGCATCGAAAAAAACGCTCTCGGGTGCTTTAGAGTGCCGAGTTTATCACTGCGCATGAAGAAATGACCACCTCCAACGTTTGGTTTATGTTTTATAAGCATTTTTAATTTTATTGCTTAAATTGCATTTTCTCGGCGAGCTGAGCACTTTTTCTGAATTGTGCCGCTCCCGTCACTCTGGTTAGGTTGGCACCGAAAAAAACGCTCTCGGGTGTTTTAGAGTGCCGAGTTTATCACTGCGCATGAAGAAATGACCACCTCCAACGTTTGGTTTATATTTTATAAGCATTTTTAATTTTATTGCTTAAATCGCATTTTCTCGGCGAGCTGAGCACTTTTTCTGAATTGTGCCGCTCCCGTCACTCTGGTTAGGTTGGCATCGAAAAAAACGCTCTCGGGTGCTTTAGAGTGCCGAGTTTATCACTGCGCATGAAGAAATGACCACCTCCAACGTTTGGTTTATGTTTTATAAGCATTTTTAATTTTATTGCTTAAATCGCATTTTCTCGGCGAGCTGAGCACTTTTTCTGAATTGTGCCGCTCCCGTCACTCTGGTTAGGTTGGCATCGAAAGAAACGCTCTCGCGTTCTTTAGAGTGCCGAGTTTATCACTGCGCATGAAGAAATGACCAGCTCCAACGTTTGGTTTATGTTTTATAAGCATTTTTAATTTTATTGCTTAAATCGCATTTTCTCGGCGAGCTGAGCACTTTTTCTGAATTGTGCCGCTCCCGTCACTCTGGTTAGGTTGGCATCGAAAAAAACGCTCTCGGGTGCTTTAGAGTGCCGAGTTTATCACTGCGCATGAAGAAATGACCACCTCCAACGTTTGGTTTATGTTTTATAAACATTTTTAATTTTATTGCTTAAATCGCATTTTCTCGGCGAGCTGAGCACTTTTTCTGAATTGTGCCGCTCCCGTCACTCTGGTTAGGTTGGCATCGAAAAAAACGCTCTCGGGTGCTTTAGAGTGCCGAGTTTATCACTGCGCATGAAGAAATGACCACCTCACAACACAAATTAATAATGCACTTATCCATTGATGTTATTGTTATGCAAATGAAGTGCAGGTGTTTTGGGGGGAGGGGCTGTGCAGGTGTTTTAGGGGGGAGGGGGAGCAAGATTTGTGGGGGATGTGCTGCAGTGTCACTAAGATAACACTAGATGGCGACATTCGCACAGGAAAAAAATTGACAGGAAAAAAATTGAGATGGAGAGGTGCAGTGTCACTAAGATAACACTAGAGGGCGGCATTTGTAAGGGGGAGAAATGGGTGGGGGGCTTAGGTGGTTTTTTTTGTTTTTTTTTATTTTGGGAGACAGAATGTCTGAAGAAAGGAGATTTAAGTTGAAGTAAAGGGGAGACATTTAGATTTAAGTTGAACTATTTACAAAGGCAGCGAATCTGAACTTGCAGATTATAAGGTTTTTTTTCTGGAAACAAAATGTTTGAAGAAAGGTGTTATGTTGGGACATGTTTGAAATTAGTATCTTATTTATATAGAAGTATTACTTTTTATTTAGCTGAAATAACGTAATTTCGTTTTTGTGTACAGCGTGTGTTTACAAAATGACAATAAAGTCTGTCTAAGATTTAAGTTGAAGTAAAGGGGAGACATTTAGATTTAAGTTGAACTATTTACAAAAGCAGCGACTCTGAACTTGCAGATTATAAGGTTTTTTTTTGGAAACAAAATGTTTGAAGAAAGGTGTTATGTTGGGACATGTTTGAAATTAGTATCTTATTTAACTTTTTTATCTTATTTCACATTTATATAGAAATATCACTTTTTATTTAGTTGAAATAACGTAATTTCGTTTTTGTGTGCAGCGTGTGTTTACAAAATGACAATAAAGTTTGTCTAAGATTTAAGTTGAAGTAAAGGGGAGACATTTAGATTTAAGTTGAACTATTTACAAAGGCAGCGACTCTGAACTTGCAGATTATAGGTTTTTTTTTGGAAACAAAATGTCTGAAGAAAGGAGATTTAAGTTGAAGTAAAGGGGAGACATTTAGATTTAAGTTGAACTATTTACAAAAGCAGCGACTCTGAACTTGCAGATTATAAGGGTTTTTTTGGAAACAAAATGTTTGAAGAAAGGTGTTATGTTGCGACATGTTTGAAATTAGTATCTTATTTAACTTTTTTATCTTATTTCACATTTATATAGAAATATCACTTTTTATTTAGTTGAAATAACATAATTTCGTTTTTGTGTGCAGCGTGTGTTTACAAAATGACAATAAAGTTTGTCTAAGATTTAAGTTGAAGTAAAGGGGGGACATTTAGATTTAAGTTGAACTATTTACAAAGGCAGCGACTCTGAACTTGCAGATTATAGGGTTTTTTTTGGAAACAAAATGTCTGAAGAAAGGTGTTATGTTGGGACATGTTTGAAATTAGTATTTTAAGATTTGAAGCATTTACAAAAGGGGAGAAAAACTGTAAGAAATGTAGCTTTTTTAGAGAGAGATGTTATGACAAAGGAAGAAAACTTGGGTCAATGACTCTAAAGAATGTGGGCAGCTGTAAGTTTTTAGAGAGATGTTATGACAAAGGAAGAAAAAATAGGGCCAACGACTCTGAAACATTCCGACAGGTGTGGGTGTCAGGACAATGGAAGGAGAATTTGGGGTAACGACTCTGTACGATTCTGAACTATTCACAAAGGCAACGACTCTGCTGACTAGAAAATACTGGTTTTTACTGGACTTAACTGTGCTGTGCTGTGTCAGAGGTCATTTCTGAGAAAACAGTTGAAGGCTTTATATTTTAGTATATTTGGTGTACTTTTAACATATTACATTTTGCTTAGATAGTTCTAGGAGTAGTCTAACATCTTGAGTAAAACACGTGACAAAGGTGTGGTTTTAAGGAGACGGTGGGTGGACCTACGCAAGTATATTTAAGGTCAGGGTTGGTGAGCGCTGAGTATAAAGCGACGCTGCTAAACTTGAAGCTTAAATCATGATCGCTGAAACGCCTGTTACTATTCATTTATCTCATAAAGGTGACGACGGATTGTTAAATGCTCCTAGGAAAAAACATATGTACCTCAAGCGTATGCAGCAGCCTTCTACAGAGAAACTTGAACAGAGCTGGGACTTGACAACAGAGACTCGATGGGGGTTTAAATTTTTTTATGAAGTCGGGGAGCTATTTTTCTTCATGAAAAGCCGAGGAGATTCAGCCGGTAACAATACTTTTGGCTTATTTTCTTCGAACGACTGGGGTGTGCTAAATCAGCTCCTGCCCCGGGTTTTGACTGATTTTTTAAACGATTACGGTGTACAAGGTGTACTGAACATGACTTGGGTTTCAAGAATTACGGCGAGCGGAAAATGTTTTTTACGGGTTAAAGTTTATCCACAAACTATTGAGGGCGAAGAAGATGGCGAGGTAGTCGATTTGCTTTATTTAACATTAGAAGCGTTCAATAACGAATGTGGGGTTTTTCAAACATTACTTAATGTGCCTTTAACTGAATGGCAAGAAAAGATGCAAGCCTCTAGTGATAGTATTTCAAGGCTCTTTGTTGCAAGTCGTGTCTGGACAAATATCGTTGGAGCGAAACGTAAATTGACTTTAGATTAGCCTTACTAAAAAATAACTTTTAAACTCCTCAACTCCTTACACCACGCACACACACACACACACACACACACACACACACTTACACGCACGCGCACATGCATGCGCACACTTACACGCACGCGCACACTTACATGCACGCGCACACTTACATGCACGCGCACACGCACACCTACCTGCACGTACACATGTAAACATTAGCATAACTAACTCTAGGGGCGTAAACATTCCCCATGTCTAAAGTTATGCTAATGTTTACATGTGTACGTGCAGGTAGGTGTGCGTGTGCGCGTGCATGTAAGTGTGCGCGTGCATGTAAGTGTGCGCGTGCGTGTAAGTGTGCGCGTGCATGTGCGCGTGCGTGTAAGTGTGTGTGTGTGTGTGTGTGTGTGTGTGTGCGTGGTGTAAGGAGTTGAGGAGTTTAAAAGTTATTTTTTAGTAAGGCTAATCTAAAGTCAATTTACGTTTCGCTCCAACGATATTTGTCCAGACACGACTTGCAACAAAGAGCCTTGAAATACTATCACTAGAGGCTTGCATCTTTTCTTGCCATTCAGTTAAAGCAGTGCTTCTCAAATAGTGGGGCGCGCCCCCCTTGGGGGGCGCGGTGCTATTCCTGGGGGGGCGCGTGTGACCCTGGGGAACAGGCTTTTTTTTTTGGCAGTACTAGAATAAAGTGTAATTGCGCGTTTACTACAGCAGGGGGCAGTGGCGCTCTCATTGTTACTTCTGTCACGTTTGCGACAGTGCAACATTTTACGACTTACAAGACAAGTTAGGATAGTCACGGTGGGGAGGGGGGGCGCGAATAGTTTTCTTCTTGCTGGGGGGGGCGTAACAGAAAATAATTGAGAAGCACTGAGTTAAAGGCACATTAAGTAATGTTTGAAAAACCCCACATTCGTTATTGAACGCTTCTAATGTTAAATAAAGCAAATCGACTACCTCGCCATCTTCTTCGCCCTCAATAGTTTGTGGATAAACTTTAACCCGTAAAAAACATTTTCCGCTCGCCGTAATTCTTGAAACCCAAGTCATGTTCAATACACCTTGTACACCGTAATCGTTTAAAAAATCAGTCAAAACCCGGGGCAGGAGCTGATTTAGCACACCCCAGTCGTTCGAAGAAAATAAGCCAAAAGTATTGTTACCGGCTGAATCTCCTCGGCTTTTCATGAAGAAAAATAGCTCCCCGACTTCATAAAAAAATTTAAACCCCCATCGAGTCTCTGTTGTCAAGTCCCAGCTCTGTTCAAGTTTCTCTGTAGAAGGCTGCTGCATACGCTTGAGGTACATATGTTTTTTCCTAGGAGCATTTAACAATCCGTCGTCACCTTTATGAGATAAATGAATAGTAACAGGCGTTTCAGCGATCATGATTTAAGCTTCAAGTTTAGCAGCGTCGCTTTATACTCAGCGCTCACCAACCCTGACCTTAAATATACTTGCGTAGGTCCACCCACCGTCTCCTTAAAACCACACCTTTGTCACGTGTTTTACTCAAGATGTTAGACTACTCCTAGAACTATCTAAGCAAAATGTAATATGTTAAAAGTACACCAAATATACTAAAATATAAAGCCTTCAACTGTTTTCTCAGAAATGACCTCTGACACAGCACAGCACAGTTAAGTCCAGTAAAAACCAGTATTTTCTAGTCAGCAGAGTCGTTGCCTTTGTGAATAGTTCAGAATCGTACAGAGTCGTTACCCCAAATTCTCCTTCCATTGTCCTGACACCCACACCTGTCGGAATGTTTCAGAGTCGTTGGCCCTATTTTTTCTTCCTTTGTCATAACATCTCTCTAAAAACCTACAGCTGCCCACATTCTTTAGAGTCATTGACCCAAGTTTTCTTCCTTTGTCATAACATCTCTCTCTAAAAAAGCTACATTTCTTACAGTTTTTCTCCCCTTTTGTAAATGCTTCAAATCTTAAAATACTAATTTCAAACATGTCCCAACATAACACCTTTCTTCAGACATTTTGTTTCCAAAAAAAACCCTATAATCTGCAAGTTCAGAGTCGCTGCCTTTGTAAATAGTTCAACTTAAATCTAAATGTCCCCCCTTTACTTCAACTTAAATCTTAGACAAACTTTATTGTCATTTTGTAAACACACGCTGCACACAAAAACGAAATTATGTTATTTCAACTAAATAAAAAGTGATATTTCTATATAAATGTGAAATAAGATAAAAAAGTTAAATAAGATACTAATTTCAAACATGTCGCAACATAACACCTTTCTTCAAACATTTTGTTTCCAAAAAAACCCTTATAATCTGCAAGTTCAGAGTCGCTGCTTTTGTAAATAGTTCAACTTAAATCTAAATGTCTCCCCTTTACTTCAACTTAAATCTCCTTTCTTCAGACATTTTGTTTCCAAAAAAAAACCTATAATCTGCAAGTTCAGAGTCGCTGCCTTTGTAAATAGTTCAACTTAAATCTAAATGTCTCCCCTTTACTTCAACTTAAATCTTAGACAAACTTTATTGTCATTTTGTAAACACACGCTGCACACAAAAACGAAATTACGTTATTTCAACTAAATAAAAAGTGATATTTCTATATAAATGTGAAATAAGATAAAAAAGTTAAATAAGATACTAATTTCAAACATGTCCCAACATAACACCTTTCTTCAAACATTTTGTTTCCAAAAAAAAACCTTATAATCTGCAAGTTCAGAGTCGCTGCTTTTGTAAATAGTTCAACTTAAATCTAAATGTCTCCCCTTTACTTCAACTTAAATCTTAGACAGACTTTATTGTCATTTTGTAAACACACGCTGTACACAAAAACGAAATTACGTTATTTCAGCTAAATAAAAAGTAATACTTCTATATAAATAAGATACTAATTTCAAACATGTCCCAACATAACACCTTTCTTCAAACATTTTGTTTCCAGAAAAAAAACCTTATAATCTGCAAGTTCAGAGTCGCTGCCTTTGTAAATAGTTCAACTTAAATCTAAATGTCTCCCCTTTACTTCAACTTAAATCTCCTTTCTTCAGACATTCTGTCTCCCAAAATAAAAAAAACCAAAAAAAACCACCTAAGCCCCCCACCCATTTCTCCCCCTTACAAATGCCGCCCTCTAGTGTTATCTTAGTGACACTGCACCTCTCCATCTCAATTTTTTTCCTGTCAATTTTTTTCCTGTGCGAATGTCGCCATCTAGTGTTATCTTAGTGACACTGCAGCACATCCCCCACAAATCTTGCTCCCCCTCCCCCCTAAAACACCTGCACAGCCCCTCCCCCCAAAACACCTGCACTTCATTTGCATAACAATAACATCAATGGATAAGTGCATTATTAATTTGTGTGTTGTGTTGTTGTGAAACGTGTAAAGGTAAAAGTGCACAGGGAAAACGTAAGAAAATAGGGAAGACAGAAGTCTTGTGGAAGGAGTGGGTGTTGTAGAGTCCTCCTCCGGATGAAGTGGCTCTTTTGGAGCAGTGGTTTCAAACTGTTTTGTATATTTTTGTGAAATCTCACGTACCTCCGTGTACCCTCATTTGACAACCACTGTTAAGTTAAAGTGCCTAACTAACTAACTAGCTAGTTAGCTAGACAGTTAAGTCCTCTTTGGCAGGAGTTGATGCGTAACTAGCATAAAGTTAAAGTTAAGTTAAAGTCCCAATGATCATCACACACACATCTGGGTGTGGTGAAATTTGTCCTCTGCATTTAACCCATCCCCATGTGATTTTAATCCATCCCCTGGGGGAGAGGGGAGCAGTGAGCAGCAGCGGTGCCACGCTCGGGAACCGTTTGGTGATCTAACCACCAATTCCAACCCTTAATGCTGAGTGCCAAGCAGGGAGGCAATGGGTCCCATTTTTATAGTCTTCGGTATGACCTGGCCGGGGTTTGAACCCACAACCTTCCAGTCTCAGGGCGGACACTCTAACCACTAGGCCACTGAACTGGTTCTAAGGGGTACAACTTTGCGTTGGCAGGGTTAGGTGACAGGACTGTTGTCTAGTTCCCAGGGAAGGAAGGGGTGTAGAGTCCCCTCTCCGAATGAAGCAGCTCTTTTTTTTAAAAGAGGACTTCGCATAGGAATGGATAAGAAACTTGTGTGGTTGAGTGTGCGACTTGTAGGATAAATTGACTAAATAGCAGTTCTGCCATTGATCCACGGCAATAACACAGGCTAGTAATTTGTTGAAAGGTCAATTTAAACCTGCATTGAGGATCCTCAAAGAAAGAAAAAATGTAAAAATTGTATAAACCTAAAATACCAAATTAAGATGGGAAATAAAATCCCTAGCTCTTGTAGGAGATGAGAAGTACATGGCGAGTAAATTTCTTAATTGTATGCAATACATGCCAAAGTGGAAGAAAAAGTATGGAGTAGAAGGAAAGTTGAAAGTTGAAGTGTGTTAGATAGTGGTTGATGTTTTGGAGGAGAGTGTCGATAGGAAAACGAAGGGACTGGAAAAGAAAAGAGAAGAGTGAGAATTGAATTGTGCTATACTGTGGTTGAAAGCTTCACAAGAGAGAAGAGAACAAATCCAAAGGACAAAAGATAGAAAGTTGAAAAGTGATGAGGCTGCAACTATGTTTGTCAGACCGGAAGACAATGAGGCCACAGGCAGGCGCACTGTCCCGGCCACGGCTCCAGCGGCAGCTGGAAGTGCAGCTCAAGCGGAGCAAGAGGGATCTTCCGCTCGTATGCAAAACTTGTATCCAAGTTTAGCAGACTTGCACCCTCCCCCATATAACAGAAAAAAAGTCAGGGTCACATTACTAGAAGTCCTGTACAAACAAGAGGTTTGACCACTGCTGCCAGATTTTCCCAAAATATGGACAATGTTAATGTGTGCCCAATGATACAGGTGGTAAACCCTATTGTAGGGGAAGGCCAACCTCCACATACGTATGTTTTCCGGCCATGGACTTTGGAAGAGGCAAGAAAAGCAGTTGAAGGGGTTACCCCTGTTGCTGAAGACCCAGATAAATGGGCGGAGGACATGGCTGGAATCATACATTCCTATAGACCAGGGGTCCCCAAACTTTTTCCTGTGAGGGCCACATAACTTTTCCCTTCTCTGATAGGGGGCCGGTGTCAGTTTGGAACAGAAAAAATGTGACGATCGTAGGGGAGCTTAAAAAATGTATTGTTTTCCAGAAAGCCACACCTAACCAAATAACGGTTATTTAATAACCCTTTCCAGGTTCTTTACAGAAAAAAAGTCAGGAAACAAATAATAACACTATTAATGAAATAAATAATAACTAAATAACCCTCTCTGAGTTCTTCACAGAAAAAACAGGAAATAAATAATAACTAAATAACTCTCTCTGGGTTCTTCATAGAAAAGAAAGTCATGGAACATTAACTTTCTGTTGTGCCATGCACAATCTTAACAGATAAAAGTTCAGCTCAGTTGTCACATGCTGACACATATGAGCAGTCTCTTAAAGTTCTTGTGTTCCTTCCTTATAATCCTTTTGTAGGTTCCAGTAGGCTTGTAGACACCGCTGTCTTTTTTGTTAAAGTTTGCTAGTGCGTCATAGTCTGTAGTAAAATTTGTTGTGGCAATTCTTAGGCGAGATCCAAGGTGTTGGTCTGTTTACCTCGATCTGTGACGGGTTAATGTTGACGTTCATGTGGCTGAACGTCACGTCGCGTACGTGGAGCCAAATTGGCCACTTTCTTTTAAACTGTGTCCACCTTGCTTTTCCTTGGGCGACTCATTTTAATGGAAGGATTCCAGGGGAAGGTTTGTGGGTGGCTTTAGTGCAAAACTGCATCTGAAAGCTCAGCGCGCGAATTACAAGAATGCTGTGGTCACAGCCCACGCTCTAAATTCGAGACTGATACAAATAGAGCGCGAGTGCGCCATGTCCGTACTACTGAGTATGTACACGCACTTGTGAGTGTGCACCGAGCTTTCTGACACGGCTTCCGGTAGTAAATGCGCAGGCGAGCGCTTCCCCATCTACTGGGGAAACGCAGTCATTGCAGGCAAAATGACAAAAAAAAAAGTTTAATAATACAATTTGTTCAGGGTTGGCGGGCCGGATTAAACGGTCCCATGGGCCGTATCCGGCCCGCAGGCCGTAGTTTGGTGACCCCTGCTCTAAGGACTATTGTAGGTGACAAAAGAGCAGCCGGGCTCCCGTTAAATTTGTATCGCTCAGATAATCTGCAGGGAACAAACAAAAGAGAAAGATCAAGAAGGGGTGCAAATAGTTAGTGTATACACCACTTTTTTACAGCTGCTCTTGTGCTTTACAATGCACTATAACTTATGTTGCCACAAAATTGCTTAAGAGCAAACCTCAAGGTTAAGGGCCTCCAAGCATGGCCAACTGGATGGGTCTTGGAGAGGCCAAAGGGCTGCTCATCCTGTTGGGGTTGTCCATGGTTGTCCCCTAATGGAGGGAGTAAACTAGTGTTCTCCAGCACGCCATCTAAAATAACGTTATTTGTTCAGATAGTGTCCCAATAGTCAAACAGACGTCACTGACGCGTGATTGCTATTCATTATCATGATACATTACCACCACCTAGAGGTGAAACTAACGAACTACACCAAGGCAACTTCTGGTCTGCAGTCAACTCAAAAACGCAAAGTTGATGATAAATGGTCATGTCGGAAAACCACGGATAAAGGGATGATGAATTTTAGATGCGAAATAAATGGCTTAGCCAAAATGGACATCTCTGAATTCCTACGTTATGAATGAACCACTAGTTAGCTGTCGTTTAGCACAGAAGCTACGTTCGCGTGTGTATGGCAACGTCGTTCACTCACTATTCAAAGGTTGAGCCGATGAAAACGTCCAAATCGGTCGTGTGAAAGGTAGTCGTCTCAAAGTGGCTGTCATCATCAACCTGTCGAGCGCCTGAATTGGGCCCATGATGGTCGCAATTTGAGCGTCCCGTTTCAAGAAAGGTTTCTGAAGACGGCAGCGACGCTTCCAGATGCAACGTCATGTTGCACACTCAAGAGTAGTTAACTGTACACTATCCCTTCATGTTGTTGGAAAGTAACTCAAAGGTGTATACTAGGGGTGTAAATCGCGGGTTTTGACACGATACGATATATCGATATAAAGAACTACAATACGATATTTGCCGATATCTTAAAGCCTGCTGCGATTCATTCACGATATAGTACTCTACGATCGATATATATATTTTTTTAAATAAAAAATATAGAACAATATCCTGATTCATAACAATTCATATGCAAAATCAACAAGGTACTGCAAACTCTTTATTTAGGAAATCACAAGAGTATTGTAGTATACAAAGTGCTTACTTTAACACTGAACTTTGATGTCGTGTTTTATCTTTAAATGTGCGGCGAGATTTGTGGTCCCAGAATATTTGATCACCGCATGGCAGGATTTACAAACTGCACGTGTCTTGTCCGTTGAGCCATCTTTTCTTTGGAATCCAAAGTGCTTCCAAACGAATGACTTGAAGCCTAAAGGGGAGCAAATTTCCTCGTCTTTTTGGACACTAATCATAGCACCAGCCCAGGAGCTGCATACTAGTTGTCGACTTCCCTTTCACGTGCCTGCTCTGCTCACAACACAACGCCGCGCACTGCTCCCGGAAAGAGGAAGCAGGCAACAATGAACTGGATTTAAAACTAAAGTCGCGTCTAATGTCGAAAGTCAAACACGGCGATATAAATCGATGTTTACGTTTAGCATCGATGCCAATAAATCGTAGAGCATTATATCAATTAATCGATGTGTATCGATGAATCGTTACACCCCTAGTGTATACTAAGTCGCCCTCACTACACCAAACGTAATACGCGCCGTTACCAAGGCAACATTGTTCTTAAACGACCCACCGCTTGCAGCCTCCAGTTCGATGTGACTATCTGCATCAACAAATGGAATACCAAGGGCTCGCGGACGATTTTATTCCACATGCAAATTTTTTTTTTTTTTTACAAAGCTCTCTAAAAGACTGACTGGCTATTTGAAGTATTCAAAAACATTTCTGTTGATGTGGTGGGGAATAAGGTTAATTGCCCGTAGTGCTAATTCAAAACACAGTGGGAACAAAGTAGTCAAACTTTTTTGTTTTTATTGAACTTTGAGTCTTGTACAAATCTGAAAAGAAAAACAAAAATGGTTCAGTTTAAGTGGCATATATGTGGAAGTGCTTTGGCGTCTTCACAGGTAAATGTGGTTTCAGACAAAGTTGGCTTATCTTTAGCTGTTTTTCACCATAGTCGATAAGACGGGAAAAGAATATTGCATCATTAACCACACCCAATGAGACAACTTGAAAGCGGGCACTAATCTTTTGCAACAAAACTTACGATTTAATTCATCCTCCTGATCATTCGGTTTATCTGGTCCTCCCTGTTGCCAGCGTCACCTCCCTCCACAAAGTGGGTGGTCTTTTTATTCATGCCACCACGAGGCGATGACAGCTTGAATGGCCACAGAAAGTTGTTGGCCGACTTAAAGTTCTTGCCAACGGTGTATATTTCGTGGATGAGGTCCTCCACGCAGATTATTCCATATTTGCCTGCAAGTGAACATTTAAGCATGTTAAATTGCGCAAACAGCAAAAAGGTGCCATTTGAACAGTGATAAACATTCTGAAGGTGGTTTCAGACACAACTGGCTAAGTTTGAATTTTCTTTCACCATTGTCGATAAGCCGAGGAAAGAAGGGGTGTGCATCATCAACCATGACCGTTTAATCCACACACAGATTGAACTGCATGTGGGAATCCATTCAAACTGAGGCATACGTCAAAATGTGTGCATTACCAAGATTCCCCTTGACCAAAGCGTTGTCCGTGAGGGCGATGCGCTGTTTCCTGATCTTTCCGAAGCCACGTTTATAGATGAGCTCACGCACAGATTTCAGGTTGGGGTATCTGTGATGTTTCAAAATGCCAAGTTATTCACTCCTCAACTATTTAAACTTAAGACAGATTTTTTTAAACTTTTAATATGAATGTGGTTTCAGACAAAACTGGCTTTCATTTCAGCAACCAGTGGAAATAAACTCACCCCCAAGCAATGTAAGGTTCTGCTATCCTGAGCATGTTGATGGAAGCCTTGTTAAGTTTAACAAACACGCCGTTGAAGATCTGACGAAGACGCAGCAACTGCAGAACTTTGCGGACCTTTGGGCTCACGCCATTGATGCTACAAAAAATTATCCATTCAGTCAGCAGATGTACTGGTACGGAATCATTTGAATAATTAAAACATTTTGTGTGGTTTCAGAACAAATTTGGCTTAATGTAAGGACTGTATCATCATAGTCGATAAGTCGGGGAAAGACCCAGACATCATTAACCACACTTGTCATGCTAACCTTAAGAGACGAGTAAAGTTGCAAAAATAAAACAATTCTTCTGCTCAGACCTTCACTCACCCTCGAATCCTGATGACAAATGCCAATTTGGGCTCAGCCGGCACATAATAGTTTCCAACTTTACGAGCAGTTCGTGAAAGGCGGATCTCACGCCTGTACATCTGCCTGTACTCCTTGTGGTACTGCTCGGCCCTCTTAAAGATGACCTTTCTTTCAGCTTTGCGGGCCTATGACAACAATCAGGTTTACTACATGCTAAGTGGCACAAACAGCAAAATAGGTGCAGTTTGAACAGTGATTAACATTCACTGGTGGTTTCAGACACAACTGGCTAGTTTGAATTGTCTGTAACCATTGTCGATATGACGAGGAAAGAAGGCGTGTATATCATCAACCGTGACCGTTTAATCCACACGCAGATCGAACTGCGTGTGAATAAATTCCGTGTCAGAATTATCTGGCGTGATCAGAGCCATTTACAGGGATGAGAACGGCAAATAAAAAAAAACACTGAAAAGTAGCCGGAGTCTGGGGCCCGCATGCCCCACGGGGGGGCGAAGGACCCTCACGCCTTGTGCCCCCCTTATTTGCTGCAGGGGTCAAGGGCCGCAGCCCCCTTCCCCTCAAGGGGCCACAGGCCCCCATTGGGGGCTGCAGGGGCCACAGGTCTCTATTGGAGGCCATGGGCAACGCCCCGGAGGGGACTCAAGGGGAAAAGCTCCATGGAAACTTCTGGATTTTGGCAGTATAGCAACCCCCAAAACCATTAATTTCATCACTCAATTTCAACGGTTTTGTTAGAAAATATTCCTGCTTGGTGGGCTACCAAGGTGAATATAATACAGTCAAGACTCAATTTACGACCACAAACCGTTCCAGAAGGCGGTTTGAGAAGCGAGTCGGTTTAATTCCGAATCTATTTTTCCCATTACAAATAATGGATTTTTTTTAATCCGTTCTAAGACTTTTTAAAGCTTTTTTTCATTTGAGCATTTGTGTCCGATCGCACAACTGCAGCGCACCACCGAACGCGCAACCGTAGTGTGTCGCCAACCGCCCCGCGCTGGTTGCATTATTGTGACAGAATAGTCGCTGAAATTTAGAAATTATTTTTAGACTCCTTCCCAAAATTCAAATGGACCTAAGTGCGCAGGGAGCTTAATTTTGGCCGACCGCGCAAACAGAGCGCGTCGCCGACCGCGCAACTGCACCGCGCCGATCGCATGATTGTGACACAGCCGTTGCTGAAATTTAGATAATATTTTTAAGTTCTGACGTACTTTCTTTGTGTTCCGAGTTGTAAGATAACGCTGCTCCCGAGCCATGCCCATCTGAAGCAGTTCCTGGTCCCGTACTGCTTGTCCCCCCCCCCCAATATAAAAACAATTTTCTCAACGGATCTACACGATTCACGAAAATTATACTCCCGACAGAAAAAACACGGAAATCCGCGGAAGATTCTCATCCCGGCATTTACCTTTTTCTCTGTAAGCATTCGCTTGATGCGAGCGGCCTTGCTGGCGGCATAAGCCTGTCGTCTCTTCAAAAGGCTCTCAGGGACAGACGGGACTTTTTTTCTATGATAAACAAAAAAAAAATTACAATTTACAATGAGATTGGATAAGGAAAATGGAGGTGCTCAGGAAAGATGGCCATGTTATCATTATGCATTATCTAAAAGCTTAAACAAGTACGACACGTTGACTAAAATTATTATTCACCGAGTAAAGTACGTACAACGTTTTCAACAGTTAGCCAATTTAATTGTTTCTCACTAACACTTCTGCAACATATCGTGTGCGACTTCAAAGAGAGCCATATTGTAGTCTGGCCACGGTGTATAAAACGTCTCGCAAAAGGCGATATAATGCATCAAACTTCCACGATACAAACATGGAAACGCTGTAAACAATATCGACAGTGCCGCTAAAGATTAAAACCCGGTACGATATGTATTTTAAGGCAAGATTCCTTAAGATTGGATTTTAAGAGTGACACTCACTCCTTATCCGCCATGGCGTCCACCGAGAAAGAGAAATCACCTGATGCGCATGTGCAGTTTGAGAATTTCAGGACCCAGAAAAATGTTCTCTCAGCTGCCTGAGTAATAATAAGGTAGTACCCAATGCCGTACGGTCAATCTAAAAATTTAGATTCTAAATTGAACATCCACGCATAATTTGGACTAAATCGTTTTTTTTTTGTTTAACTATGCGGTGGTTTCATGCGTTCCGCTTATTCAACTCATTCAATTAACAAATGCTGTAACACCAAGTAAACTATTATAATTATATTAATTTGTCATAGTAAATTGTTACGTTAACGTAACATACTTTTTTTTACATAACATATATATATATATATAATGTATATATATGTATATATATGTATGTTATGTAAAAAAAATATATATATATATATTCAAGAAAGAAAGAAAGAAAGAAAGAAAGAAAGAAAGAAAGAAAGAAAGAAAGAAAGAAAGAAAGAAAGAAAGAAAGAAAGAAAGAAAGAAAGAAAGAAAGAAAGAAAGAAAGAAAGAAAGAAAGAAAGAAAGAAACGCAAACTACATCTGGCAGCTTTACAATCGTTATCCGCAACATGGCGCTCTTGTATTATTTTACGGGCATATACTGAGTGGAGAGCGTTTGGAGGTGTTTTCAACAATTTTAAGATTATGCAAATCCCAAGCCCTGATCGTCCAATTCTAAGAGAATTGTTTTCACTTTATACATCTATAGCTCTGCCAACATGCTAGAGATATTTTGTTCAAGATGCTACTTAGCTTACACAAACCCGTGCTCTTTAAAGAGAATATATGCAGGGCGACCGACATTGGGCTACATGCCTTCACTTAGAGTATTTGGTTTTCAAGTAACTGTGTGAATAAAATTAGGGTTTGGAGTCCTGACACACCCACCACACCCATAGGGCCAAGCGTGCATGCTGCAATCCGTTGCACAATTTAAAAAGTAGAAAGAGGAGGGAGGACTTTGAACGTGCTCCAGGTGCGTCACTTATCTGGTAGTGCGGGCGCGTTTGTCTCGTCCCGGCCACACCCTGCAGCTCTCGTTAAATAATAATGACAGTGGTGGACGCAGACAGTTGGAATAATGTGGCGTTTCCTCTTATGAGGTGATCGATCCACTTTCACGCTGCGCGATACGCAATGAACCAATTAGCGGATGTCTGTCAACCACCACCGGGATTCGATAATAGTACAAAGAGAGAAATGTTTACAAAAAGTCTGAACTAGATTTTCTTGTCTGAGACTTATGATAACAGAATAACCATGGTAGGTAGATAAATAAACAGATATATAATGACAGCATTACTTATCAATATATATTTTTTTCCAAAAGTCACGTGATTACTGCTGAGTCAAAGATTCACTGTAACTGGCGCTCAAAGGCTGAGTCCGATTGGGTCTGGTGTTGATGGGAGGACCGAATAAATAGCGAGCCCTGATGCGCTTCGGGATGAGACGAAAGCGAGCAAGAAGCCTCTAAGTGTGCTGCTTGTGCGCTCAAAGTGAACACCCATTGTAACTTTAAATCCAACTTGTAGGCTTCTCTTCGCTTCTTTGGCACTTTACCCTGCTAATACTTCGCGTTTCCTATTATCGCCAAGGTCCGTGAAGTAGTCGCCGTCTTGTCGTCTCCGGTTTACATAAAGAGTGGTCAACCTCACGCTCGCTCCCTCGTTTATTTTTGTTTTGTTTACTTTAACTGTCCAACATGATGATGATCATCGCGGAGTTCTTCGTGGTCATCCTGAAGGTGCTCTGGGCTTTCGTAACGGCCGGGGCGAAGTGGGTGGTGCGGCCCAAGGAGAAGAGAGTGGCCGGACAGGTGTGCGTTATCACCGGGGCTGGAAGTGGCCTCGGGCGGCTCTTCGCCAAGGAGTTCGCCCGGCGGAGAGCCATCCTGGTGCTGTGGGACATTAACAGCCAAAGCAACGAAGAGACGGCAGAGATTGTGCGGCAGATTTACCACGAAGTAGACACGCCGACCTCCAAAGATGGTGGGTAGCGTGGCGTTATTTTAATGCCGGTATTTATTTGATACATAATGTATTTGATTTATTCTTAGCAGAAATGAGAAATGGTGTTAAGTCACGTGACCTTCGCATTCTCTTCTGCATTTGCGCTGGAAAACGTGTATTCCATGCATTGCACGCTGAAATGCGTTGTGTAATCTTAACTCGCCTGACATTCCACTACTTTGATGATATATTCTGTGAATTGCGTACGACGCCTACAACTGTATGTTGCGACGTGCAGATTCAAGTTGAAGGCCAAACAATTCTAATTGTACACCTCCACACTAGATGGCATGCCCACACTATAATTAATTCAAGTAAAACAATTGTCCAATAAATTGCTATATTTTGAGCCACAAAAATACTATACTATATCCCGCAATTAAAATAGTACATTTTGCATTTACTTGCTATATAATGTTCATGCACTGGAAATTTAAGAAACGCTAAAAGGACTAATTTACCAATCCTGCCACAAAAACGTATGTGCAACTTTTCTACAGCGACTACTTTAGGCGGTGTTGAAGAAGTGCCCCCATTCCAGCCCCAGGTGTACACATACGCGTGTGACGTGGGCAAGCGCGAGAGTGTGTACTCCACAGCTGAGAAGGTGCGTCGAGAGGTGGGCGAGGTGGACATACTCATCAACAACGCCGGTGTAGTGTCGGGCCACCACCTCCTGGAATGCCCCGATGAACTGATCGAGCGCACCATGGTGGTCAACTGCCACGCACACTTTTGGGTGAGGTGATACACGCACGCAAAAATAATTATTGTAGCCATAAACTAACATTCCCACAAGGGTTTCCATTTTGACATGCATGCCAACAATTAATCTCATCCCTCACGCGGGCCGGGCTAGAGAATTAAATTTGTGTTGGTACTCTTATGATAACAAGGAATGGTTGTTTCTGCATTTTTAGAATGCCACCAGAGGGAAATTAAATCACTAACTTGTTCTTGTCTCAGGCGGCGTCAGTCGGAGATTATGACTTGCTATTCATTGCATGTGCTGTAAAATTTATTTTGTAAAAATAATTAATTAAATTTTTCAACTGTCAATGCCAGCGACTCACAAAAAAATGCTCTCACAGTAGATGGCACTTAGGACGTACCTGCTTGGTCAGTCGCGTAGATCACAGGGCTCAAATGCACATTTTTCCAAAGGCCATTAAATCTGTGAGCAAAACATGTCAATAGGATTTCAAGTACAAATACACAAAAGTGCCTGCGTGTGTGTGCGCTCCTGATGAAAGAAGGTCTTAATGAATGGAGACAACCCGAGTCGAGGATGTGGTTCATTAAAAACACAAGTGGCTTTAATGAAGCTCAGACGACAGCAGCATCCCTTCCTACGTCAACACATTATGGCCACGTGCTGCATGCAAATGCTATCAAATCCAACTTCTATAAATGGAAATATCCTGACTAGAAACTCATTCAATGTGCTTTCAAATTTGGAGGCTTCAAGGTTGACATATGTTACCCTATTTGTGTCCAAACGCATGGTGAGGGGTCCCACAAAATCATGACAGCGGGTTTACAAGTTGGTCATCACCTAAAGGCACCCCTGGGTGAAAGAGTAGCTAAGCCAACCTGATTTAGGATGCAGGAAATTTCCTTTTACGAGCAAAGTCGTCAAGCCAAGATGCTGATATATATATATATATATATATAATTTTTTTTGGTCTCTCAGGGTAGACCCAATATTTGTTTCGATACTTGTCACACCACGTTGCAAAAAGGATGGGATGTGTAGGTAGAGGGGCGGGGGAGTCAGGGGGGGGGGGCAGCTCAGACTCTTGCCGAATCCGTCTGAGGATGCTTTCAATTAGAATAGAATATAGAATAGATCTTTATTTGTCATTGTCACACATACAACGAAATTTAAAAAGTGCCAACCGATCAGTGCAAGAGATAAAAAAGATAAAAAAAATACAAACTAAAAACCCACAGAAGAACATACACAGACAATCATTTACGTTTAGCGGCATTCAATGTGACTACCGCTGTAGGGTAAAAACTGTTGGCGAATCTGCTAGTCCTTGACCTAATTGATCTGTAGCGTCTGCCTGATGGCAACAGTGCGAAAAGGGAGTGGCCAGGGTGGGAAGTGTCCTTCAGAATGTTCTGTGTTTTTTTTGAGACAGCGGGTTCTGTGTAGGTCTTCCAGTGTGGGGAGAGGGAAGCCAATGATCTTCTGTGCCGTGTTGATGACCCCTTGGAGCTTTTTCCTCTGAGCAGCAGTGCAGCTGGAGTACCAGACACATACAGTACGTTAAAGTGCTTTCTATGGAGCAGCGATAGAAGGACACCAGCAGTCTTTGTGTAATGTTGTGCCTCCTCAGCACCCTTAGTCTCTGCTGGGCCTTTTTAAGCAGCTCAGAGGTGTTCACGCCCCAGGTGAAGTCCTCCTCGATGTGGACTCCCAGGTAGCGGAAGGAGGACACCCTCTCCACACAGACCCCGTTGATGACAACTGTTGGAATGTCCGTTTTATTTTTCCCCCTAAAATCAATGACCAGTTCTTGGGTTTTGGCCGTGTTTAGGAGCAGATTGTTCTCTCTGCACCACTCCGATAGCTGGACCACTTCGTCCCTGTAGGCAGACTCATCCCCCTTTGAGATGAGCCCCACCACGGTTGTGTCATCTGCAAATTTCACGATAATGTTGCTGCGGTGGGCGGGGGTGCATGTATGTTTGTAGAGCGTGTAAAGCAGTGGGCTCAGTACGCAGCCCTGTGCGGAGTCGTTACCAAGACTGAGAGGTGTGGATGTATGACAGCCCACTCTCACCCTCTGGCTGCGACCCGTCAGGAAGCTTTTAATCCACCTGCAAGTATTATGTGAAAGTCCCAGGCCCTCCAGTATGTCCACCAGTCTGTGGGGGAGGATGGTGTTAAAAGCAGAGCTAAAGTCCACGAAGAGCATCCGCACATAGCTCCCCAGCTGCTCCAGGTGGGACAGTGCAGCGTGGAGGGCTGTAGCTACCGTTCTCTGTGGATCTATTTGCCCTGTAGGCAAACTGGTGGGGACCAAAACCTCTGAACAGGAGTGCTGTGATGTGACCCCGTACCAGCTTTTCAAAGCACTTCATGACCACCGGGGTGAGTGCGACTGGCCGGTAGTCATTAAGGCTGGTGATGTGGCGTTTTCTTGGGCAGGGGGACTATAGTGGAGGATTTTAAACCGGATGAGACGGTGGACTCGGTAAGGCACTGGTTGAAAATCTTGGTGAAGACTCCAGCCAGCTGATCTGCGCAGTCCTTCAGGACACGCCCAATGACGCCGTCAGGACCCGCAGCCTTCCTCGAGTCCAGATAGCGATCGGTAATGTCAGCTGTGTTGGCCGTTATTATTTGAGACGGTTCACACTTTGGACTAAGTGGAAGCCCTCCTCGCCATCTCGAGATGGTTATTTTTCCTAACCGTACGCCCCAAGTGGGGTGGCGGGAAAAGAGCAGGACCAAGGAGGCAGCACCGGGCCACGGGGTGGGCGAGATGAGAGGCTAATGGTAAGCTGCTATTGACCCACTTTATCTGACAATTGGTTTCTTGTCTGCGGATCCGCTTGACAAGATGCCAGGCGACAGGAGCCAAGTTCTGCGCACCGCATTCCTGCTGTAGCCAGAGAATAGAGGCAGCCAGGCAGAAGGGTCCTATTTGACTGGTTTTATATATCGAGCAGGGGGGTGTCCTCAGGCACCTGTGTAAAACCAGACGTGGCTACTCTACTTGATACCTGCTCATGAATTTGCCGATGCCAAACTCATTCACTCAAAACATTGAAGTGGTGAATGGGAGTTGAAACTGTCAGCTAGTTAATCAAATTCCGCTATCTGCCGTCGGTCGAATCTCCTGCTTTGTGCCGTTGTCCCTGGAGAAGTCAGCTTAATAAAGAGACCATCTGGCCCGATATTTTGTTCATATTCGTATCGGCGAGGCGCTAATGCGGCCTGACATCCGAGGTGCAGGAAGCTTTTGTGCAGGACCCCCAGTGCTTCCCCTCGCCGCAATTAGATGGAGCGGCAGGGCAGGGGCCACTCTACGTAGGCCTGTGTCAGCGGGTAATTTAGCGGAACGCCGAGGCCCAATTACGGCCTGCTCTGATGTAAGACACGAGCCCCCCGGTCGCCTTCACACATTTTGTGTCCGATAGGTCAGCAGGGGTCACGGCCGCATGCCGGGAGCTGCCATGGAGAGACGGGACGGACGTTTTTAGACAGGGGATGAGCCTACCGCTACAGGATACGGCTTTTGCGATTTCATACTTCAATATCGGCGGGTCTAGAACGTATCCTTCCTAATTAGCGGGGGTTCGCTGAATTTTACAGAAAGTGTTCGCAGTGTTGGCTCGCGTGGGGGAATCTCCTGCCAGAGCGATCCATCCCCTGCTTTCTGAACGTTTACAGTGGGAGTGAAAAAGTTTGGCTCAAGTCGCATCAGGACATAGTATCTTAAGTTAATGCTTCATTTGCACGCAACATCCTCCCTCATCTGCCGCCATTCTGGCTCGCTCACATCGCCCCCACCCTCCCTCGGTGATTAACAGCTTTAAATTTATATCTTGGAAAAGTGCAGATGTCAGGAGGCCAATCCAAAGCCCTTTTACCTGGCCAGAGCGCCATCCCAAACGGTTAAGTCCTCCTTTTTTATTGCTTCCAAGTTTCATTACCTGGCAAAAAAATGAACCAAGACGCCCGCAGATGTTCTGACGCAGCTTTAACAAGGCCTTCCCTCCCCCTCGCAAGTGCGCTGCTATCTGGTACCACGCTCCTTCAGGTTCTGTTTACAGAGAAGGTGCATTTTTCCCCAAAGACTCCCCCTACCATAAAACTAACTTTTTATAAGAAGCCAGACTTACTGGAGATGTAGTACAGTCAAACCTCGGTTTTTCGACCACAATCCATTCCAGAGGATCGAATCGGTCGAATTCCGAATTTCTTTTTTCCATTACAAATAATGGAAACAATTTTAATCCGTTCCGAGACAAACCCCCCCCCCCGCATTTTTTTCATTTGCGCATTTTTGTCCGATCTTGCAACTGCACCGGGCTGGTCGCATTATTGTGATAGAGTCGCAGCGGAAATTTAGAAAATATTTTTAAAGTCCTGATGTACTTTCCAAAATTTGAGACGACCTAAGTGGGCAGGGAGCTAAATTTTGTCCGATCGCGCAACCGCAGCGCACCGCCGAACGCGCAACCGTAGCGTGTCGCCGACCGCGCAACTGCACCACGCTGGTCGCATTATTGTGACTGAGCCGTCGCTGAAATTTAGAAAATATTTTTCAAGTCCTGATGTTCTTTCCTAAATTTAAGTGGACCTCAGTGCGCAGGGAGCTTAAGTCCGATCGCGCAGCGCAGCGTGCCGGACGCTCACTGTCGCATTGCTTTAAGAGCGTCTTTGTGTTTTAGGATGGCTTTACTGCTCCCACTTGCTTTCTTTGGAGGCATGATTAGGGGCTAAAACAATTCTCAAAGTAACAAAAATACAATAACAACGGAGTCAGTCGGCATCCGGGGCGCGCGGTTGGGTTTTCTCGGGTCCTTCCGGCTCATCTCGCGAGGTTCGACCTCCAAATTTTGTTCGTCAACCTAACAAAAATATTTTTTTGCTCGAATTCCGATTTGTTTGAGAACCGGGACGTTCAAAAATCGAGGCTTGACTGTAGTATGCATTTTTGTGGAGTGGATTGATCCTCTGCATGCAAAACTGGCAAACTAAGATAAATCTATTTCCATTCCATCCATCCATTTTCTGAACCGCTTAGTCCCCACGGGGGTCGTGGGAGTGCTGGAGCCTATCCCAACCGTCATCGGGCAGTAGACGGGGGACACCCTGAACCGGTTGCCAGCCAATCGCAGGGCACACAGAGACAAACAACCATTTGCACTCGCACTCACACCTAGGGACAATTTGGAGTCTTCAATCGGCCTACCAAGCATGTTTTTGGGATGTGGGAAGAAACCGGAGTGCCCGGAGAAAAGCTACGCGGGCCCGGGGAGAACATGCAAACTCCACACAGGGAGGGCCGGAGGTGGAACCGAACCCGCACCCTCCTAACTGAGGCGGCTGTGCTACCCAGCGCGCCACCGAGGCGCCGAATATTTCTATTCTAATGATCAGATTTTTACTTTGCAGCAAACCTCAAGTAGAAAGGCTGTTGCTGGCTACAATGATGCAGCATGGCGCCCAACAAAAGGCCCTCTGATTGTTTTTCGGACACCCTGCCGGGAGAATGATTGGTCAATTACCATGATGTGTCACACCTGCAGGATGGAAGTTAGGGTTGATCCATAACTTAATCATTTGCTTGCCCTCATGTGCACACAGCAAAAGTGCATTGCAGTTTGCGTGCCTGCATTTCTTCTCATGACCACTGGTGGGGCGAGAACATGAATTAAAAAAAAAGCCTTGTGATCTTTTTTAGGGGGTGAAATTAGCATAAGCCGTACCAATAATGTATCCATATTTAAATTTTAAAAATAGATTGTTTCATTGAATGATGGGCTTTAGGTTGGGTCGGCTGACTTTAATCATGAATCGTGTTGAGTTTTGTGACCGCCGCTGTCGCCAGCTCTTTAGTGGCCGTCTCAACAATGCACATGAGATTTGTGTGGGAAAAAATTACACACAGCACAGTACATACTTGCTTGTCCAGTGAATACCTGAAGGGAGGGGCGCAGGAGGTGGGCTGGCATCTCCCATCTTTTTTTTTTCACACCTGCCAAAAATAAACTTTCACATTCCACTCTTCATTTCAATTCTTTTCTATGCCTCTTATGAATTCAGATGCCTCTTTGTGCGTAACCATGGAGAAGTGTGAAGAAAAAAAAAGGGCGATCAAAGGGCTTTGGCAAAAGTGAACCTACTTTACTTTCCGCTATCCTCTGTGCCCCCTCCCCCGCCACCTCTCCTCACCCGCAGACCACCAAGGCGTTTCTCCCCAAGATGCTGGAGCTGAACCACGGCCACATTGTGACGGTTGCCAGCTCCTTGGGTTTGTTCAGCACAGCTGGAGTGGAGGTCAGTATCACAACACAGCACATGCACATTCATGGTTCCCACCATCCTCAAAAAAACCAAAACAAAACGCAATGCTTTTAACGCTAAATCTAAGATGACGCTGACCCCCCCTAACCCTAAGCCTCCCCCCCCCCCCCCGCGTTAAATTAAGGGACACAAATGAGCATTAGGGAGCCTCTTATAGATTGCTTCTGGAGCGAGGGGGGATGACTCCAGAATGAGCTGACAGCTTCCGAAGCGACAGAGACATCTTCATCGCGACTCACTGTTCATGCCACTGCCAATTTCCATGGAAAAACTCCAGCCTTTTTATTCCATAGTGAAAACATCCAACCACATAAAAACATGACATTAAGAAAGAGAAATACAACTTGGAGGCTGCTGTGTGTGGGCTCAGTGCTAACCTGATAGATTTGTTTTTACCTCTCCAGGATTACTGTGCCAGTAAATTTGGCGCCATCGGCTTCCACGAGTCGCTGAGCCACGAACTGAAGGCCTCGGAGAAGGACGGTATCAACATGACGCTGGTGTGTCCTTACCTGGTGGACACGGGCATGTTCAAAGGCTGCAGAATAAGGCAAGTCTTTTTGTGTTTGCAAGGCATTTTTTTATTTTTGGTGCACCTGGCAAGAGTTTGCGCTCACTGATTTTCACCCAATAAAAATAGCTGACGAATAGCATTTGATCTTCAAAGTCTTGGTCAGAGTCGCCTCTTTTGTGCCTCGTTGTTGCCGACAGAGAGAGCGTGATACTTTCCCAGGGGAGCCTTGCCAGTTGATGCACCTGGCTCAATAAGCTCCCCCCCCCACACTCAGCAGGGAATCAACTTACTAATGAAATAAAGAGCATACTGTACATGTTAAGCAATCTAGGTTTGGGGGTTAACCTTTGACCTTCTCCACTCAGGAAGGAGATCGAACCCTTTCTGCCTCCCTTGAAGCCTGAATTCTGCGTCAAGCAGGCCATGCGCGCCATTCTCACCGACCAGCCCATGATCTGCACGCCTCGCATCGTCTACATGGTCAACTTCATGAAAAGGTGAGCCCAGCCCCGCCCCCTTCGTCACCGCAACAAAAGTCAGTGCTAACCGCCTGTGCCACCTGTGCAGCATCCTGCCCTTCGAGGCCATTGTGTGCATGTACCGCTTCCTGGGTGCCGACAAGTGCATGTACCCTTTCCTGGCGCAGCGGAAGGAGGCCATGAACAACAACGAGGCCAAGAACGGGATCTAGGGGGCGCCGTCCGCAACACGAACAAGTGGCGGGGCGCATAAGCCTACGAGCACGAAGAGATGACCACTGGGGGGGGGGGATTGCGGCAAAGCAGAAAGACTGAATCTAGACTGGTGCACTTGCATTGAGCAAATGCCAAGGTTTACCATATTGTTTCTCTGGGACAAAGAAAGCTGTGTACTACACAATGGATTTATTTGTTTTAGTGCGTGTTTTTTTTTTTAAATACATATATACTATATCTATATACTGTCACTAGTTTTGAAGCAGTATCCAATAATTAACTATTTAGTCACCAGCCTTATCTAGTGTCATTGTGGAAATATACAATATGTTACTGTACAGACAGTAAAACCAACAAACTTTTCTTTCTTCACTTTTCTTTTTGTAGACCTGCACTGTAATTGTTTTAAGCTTTCTCTACACTGCCAACTCGTGTTTAAAAGGAGACCCCCTTCTTCAATCAGTCCAATCAGCTCTCAAATGGAGAATGTATATGTTCATGGTGTAGTTGTATCTGTTACTTGGTGACCGCTGGTGGGAAATGTATTAAGATTTTTTTATTTTCTTTCTTCGCCCCTTTAAAAAGAAAAAAAGGAAATACTGTGTTGTCAAACTGTCCCGTTGAAAATGTGTTGTAAATGTCTGTAGTAGCCAAGTAACACAAATGAACATCTCCGTATACTGTGTGTCATGTATGGAGATTTGCAATATGGGGAAGACACTGTTTTAAGACATTCCCGTAGGTGTCATTCCTTCAGTCATGGCGACGAGCCTTGATTCTCTACCTCTTTGTTATTTTTGCCTTTTTTTTTTTTTAATTTTGTTTGACAATATGACCTATTTTTTTTGTTGTACGTTTCTGAAGACTGCTCCATAGCAAATCAAAGTGTAGTTCCGATGTTTAATGTCTCTACCTAACTTAAATTAATAAAGTGATTTAGATGATTACGACGTGGTGTTTCGGGTCTTCCTTCTACATTACAAATTGTAGGACAGGCTGGTGTGCTTCCTCCGAGCGGTGTGACTCACCTGTCGTCAAGAAAACTTCCATCTTCTTGGTTTCCCTTTGTTGAAGTGTTCTCTCCCCACCCGTGTTGGACATCGACTGAGTCAACCTTGGGTGTCGGCCTCGCGGGGCATGAGTTGGCTTTTGTGAGGAAACACAATAGGAAATGATCAGGTTGACAAAATCACTGGCTCAGATGAGCTAAACAAAATTAAATAAAGTATCTGTGTACGATGAAGAACCTCTCACCTTGAGCTCCGATCAACATCACTGGACGAGGAGGATGCTTGAAATGAATTCTAATGAGAGAGAACCACTGGAGAACTGTTCAATATATTTTGTACAGGGTAAACCCTTAGGGGCAGGATTGCTTTTTTCTGTGGGCATCTATTGGATTCCTCTCATTCTTACATCCTGACATACTTACATACTAATTAAGAGGACTTAGAAAGGCTCGATGACATAAGTTCAGTTTGGGGGGAAAAAATAAATAAATCGATGTTTCCAACATTTGGTATTGCTCTGCTGCCACATTGATTTTCTTTCTATTCTAAGCATGGAGGTTCACTCCCTATCCTGGCTCCTCTGAGCCAGGCGATTTATCTGGGACCTCAACATGGCCTAAAGCAGTTCTGCCAGTGGATGCTCAAGCTTCTGGAACAGAGATGTGCCACTAATGCGTGTGAACAGCCTTGGCGCTACTCAATGGCTAGCAGATGTAGCTGCCAGCTGAGTCCATTAGTTAGCGTGGCTGAATTAAGAACCATCCCCCCCCTCTTTGCTTCCCCATCCGGCCGAGAAGGAGCGGCAGAGGGCGGCGCAGGTGCCACGCCAGCAAACAGGTGACGGAAATGCACAGGTTATGCATATATGCCATCGGAGATCAATAGAAGGAAGAATGGATGGTTAGCAGCATAGAAAAAAATATATCATCCAATCAAGCAATCTTATATCCTTCATGTAATATAGTTGTTTAGAAAAATAATTCAGCTTTTGGTCAAAGGTGATGAGACAAACAATTTGGGAATTTACTGACATTTGGGGTGTCCCACGGCCCACGATCCGATTGGAATAAATCCGCCCCTGCACTGAGCACAACTAGTGAGCTTCCCCTGAATTCTTAATTTTGAGGTATAAGAAGACACGGACATGTTTCTTCACATGAACTGAGGTGTTTTTACTGCATTCCAACAACAAAAACAAACACTGAAGTCACGTCGTTCTCAACCATCTCATACCGACACCGGCAATAAAAAGCACCCAGTCGATGTTGCGACGGGTCAACAAGACACACACAATGGGGCGTAGATGTGATCGCCGAAACGGTGGCGGGCGGGATGCTCCACTGGCACAGAATCACTGCAGCTACTTCTAGCGACTTAACAATTATACTGGCCACACATCATGGCCTGCTTATTATTGTCAGGCATGTGACGCTGCCGTGATGCCGCACCACGGGCGGGGACAAGTTCAGACGGACGAGGCCGGTCCGACCTTCGCGTCTCGCCACTTTTGTCCGCATGAAAAAAAAACGTTTATTGTGTTAATTTTCAGAATATGATACTCTTGCAATTCATACACGTTCATATAGATAGATGAACTCATTTTTTTACGTCAGCATACAAGGTAAGCTATGTGACTATATATGAAGACAACGACTAGAACTTTCACAGCACTGGCATTGGTTAATTTTAAATACAGTACTCAAGCATTGTTAGAGTAAGAACAGAATAAAAGAAACAGAAAGCCCCGAAACACAGAAGCTACAAGCTTTTTTCGCTCGTCTAAAATGTTTCTTTTTGTAGTTTAATGCCATGATGTACATATTTGTGTTAACCATACCGACAAATATGAATCTGGTGGGAACGTTGGACATCCCTTCAATTAAGACAGGACCATGCATATCGCTTGATTCTCATTATTTTGCGAAACCGAGAAACAACGGGTCAATAATGTGTGGAGATAGTGTTGTCTTCACATAGATTCGGGTAATGGGGGGGCGTTTAGTCGCTTGCTTCATGGTGCACATACACCCTATTGCATGTTGACAGGTTATGCAGGATACAGTGGCCATCGTGGGGGGGAAAGGAAAAGCTTGTGTGTGTGTGTGGGAGGGGCGGATTAGTTACATTGCGGGCTCGGGCGGGGGGCGGTTGGCAGGGGGGGCGGTTGGGCAGGGGGGGGCGGGGTCTGTGTTCCCAAAAGAGAAAAAAAAGAGGGGGGGGGGGGGGTTGGTCAGCTCCTGGACGACAGCCTTTGAATCCGTGCAGACCTGAGTGGTGGTGCCTGAGTTAGTCTGTTTAATGTCCGTCGTCCCTCCCGCAGGTTTCGGTGCTCTGCGGACACAAAAGCAAATTGCGTTGCTGTCTGGGCCACCTGGAGATTTTTTTCTGACCTGTTCTTGTGTTACCCTAGCGAGTCCTTCAGCTTCTAATGGATATGAAAAGCATGTCACAAGAGGGGGCGGGGGAGTGATACGTTAGGATATGGAATGAGGACATATAACTGGAGGAAATATCTGTATTTATTTCATAATTCATATTGAGTGACTTCAATTTGTTAGTACTTCCAAAATTTTATTGCTGATGATCATTTTGAATTATTATTAATTATCATTCTACAAAGTTGTCTTTCCTCACTTTCTTCTGCTTTTCAACATGAGCTGCAAGAAAATATATACGTACAGTGTATATACAATTTTTTTTCTCCCCAGTGGACACCTACTAGGAAAATATTCCAGAAATGATGGACAGGGATTTCCTCATCCTCTTTCCTTTCCTAACGAGCTCATGGTGGGCGGAGGGGTTTTGGGAACGAGGGAAGTTATGCGGAGAAAGCCTGTCCGCTTGGATGTGGCATTAGTGGGACACCTCACTCTAATGAGAGATGCTCGGTACCTTGTCCACCGGGTCCAGTCCCTGCTCCGACAGCTGTTTCAAGGCACTTAGAGCAGCCTGAGAAGAGAGGGAAGAACAGATGGTGGAGTGAATGCGCAGGGAGGAAGAGAGCGCCATTGAGTGGGAGGGAGGAGAGGAGAGGCGAGGAGAGTGAGTGTCACCCTTCAGCTGCTTTTCAAATAACACTTAACTCTGGGAAAGACAATGCCAGGCCAATTAGGACACTTTCCCTTCCCTCTGTGTTGTCTTTGGCTCCTCTGTCCTCTGTTTGTCTAGCGTTACCACCTTAACATTTCCACTTGCTGCCAAGTCAATATGAGCGAGTGACTGATCTTTATGCCCAAATGTCGCCGCTTAATAGGGCAGCCAATCAAGAGTCCTTAAGAGTTTTGGGATTAAGACTTGACTTTCTGACCAGCTATTGAGTTGGACCACAAATTGAAGGCCACTTGTAGAAACGGGCCCATCTGATGTTGTCCAGGCACAGCAGAGCATATTGAACATCTGTCCTCCCAGAACCCATTTCAAGGTTCTTTCAACACGTTTTCTGCCCATAACATTGGATCAGGCCTATCAGGTGGGATATTTGCGTCAATCAAAGTAGCAGTCATAATGACACAGCTTGGATTATTTATACTCGGTGGATCAGAAATGAGATAACAGATAAGGGAGGAGAACAGCGTCGGTAAAGCTTGAGTAAGAAAACCGCAAAATTTGTTTGACTTCAGATTATGAGAAAGCTCAGGCAGGAATTACAATTTATGAGTGAAGGAAGCAAAGGTCAGAATCTGGATTTTATCCATCAAACTGACAAAAGAAAATCTGCGATGTTTGCAACAACAGAACAAGACAGCTTTGAGAAATTGTACTGTTGGGATTTATTTTGGATTCTCGTGAAAAGCTAATAATTGTAAATCACTATTAGAGCATTTTGTCTTTTGAATCACTTTTTATTTTTAGATGCTTGGTTTTGAACAGGAAGATGTAGCAGTGAAGAAATAATTGTCATTAAAATTAACTCTTTGTTGTATTTATTCAATCAGGTTTGGGGCTTTTCCGCCCCCTCCTTCGGTAAATAGCTGCGGCCCATCTGTTTTGGGATGTGTGTGTGTAGGGTGTGTGGAGATAAACAACCATAAATCAGTGGCCTGACGGTGGCAGAGCTGCTGATATACGACAGGCATGCATAAGGGCCAAGGCAGGCAATCTCCAGGACAAATATTGGGCCTATCTGTGGCAATGGAAGACAATTTTTAAATTATTATCTGATTCTTTAGCACTTTAACATACTGTATATGTGTTTGGTACTCCAGCTGCACTGCTGTTCAGAGGAAAAAACTCCAAGGGGTCATCAACACAGCACAGAAGTTCATTGGCTGCCCTCTCCCCACACTGGAAGAGCTACACAGAACCCGCTGTCTAAAAAAAAACACAGAACATTCTGAAGGACACTTCCCACCCTGGCCACTCCCTTTTCGAACTGTTGCCATCAGGCAGACGCTACAGAGCAATTAGGTCAAGGACTAGCAGATTTGCCAACAGTTTTTACCCTACAGCGGTAGTCGCATTGAATGCAGCTAAACGTAAATGATTATGTCTGTGTGTGTTCTTCTGTGGGTTTTAGCTTGTATTTTTTAAATCTTTTATTCTATTTATTCTGTTTAGTTTTTATCATGCGCGGATCGGTTGGCACTTTTTAAATTTCGTTGTACATGTTACAATGACAAATAAAGATCTATCTATCTATCTATCTATCTATCTATCTATCTATCTATCTATCTATCTATCTATCTATCTATCTATCTATCTATCTATCTATCTATCTATCTATCTATCTATCTATCTATCTATCTATCTATCTATCTATCTATCTATCTATCTATCTATCTATCTATCTATCTATCTATCTATCTATCTATCTATCTATCTATTCTTCATCCAAATCAAAATGATATGTACATTTTATGATCACAAACCCAAAAAGTCCCATTAGTCCTTCTTTCACCTCGCCTCCTTCCGATAATACCCCCGTGCCCACCTCACACATTGGCTCATTCATCCATCTATTTAGCTTCTCGTAGTTCAAAGGCTTGGACGAGCAGCAGTCGAAACGGGCCGCCGCCGCCGCCGTCTGAGGACGATCTGCAACCGTAGCCGAGTTTCTGATGGCGAGTGACAAGAGCGGCTCATTTTTCTGGGCCTGCTGCTCTGTTAATGGCTTCCCCAACAGAGGCTTTGATTCCATCAACGGCTTAGCCAAACAAAAAGACCGTTCTCCCAGGAGTACCATGCATCGGCCTGATGCATCTAATGGATTGTTGGATCACATTGACCCAGACAAATCGGACTCCAGTGTCAGATCTCACTGCAGGACTGCTGGGTTCTAGTGAAGGATAGTTAGAGAGGAAAGGCCAAGTTAGGCTGGCTGCGGAGATGGCAAAACACAGGAGAAAAATACTAGCTGGAAATTTAGCTTAAGATATAAACCACAGGTGTGAAACCCATGGCACGGGGGCCGGATCCAGCCCACCACTTCATTTTATGTGGCCCACAGAGGCAAAGTTTCTTGTCAAAATATTTTTTTAAAACCCCACTTTGAAAATAAATTAGAAGATTATTTTAATGCTGGATTCTGTTGTGTGTGCGACAATATGATAGTCATTAATGGCCCCACAAGGGAAAAAAAACCTACGATGTGGCCCGCAACAAAAAATGAGTTTGACACCCCTGACGTCAAGAAGCTCCCATAATGCAATTCATAATCCACGTATTAATAAAACTAAGGGACATGGGGAAACAGCAAGATGCAGGTGCATTCAAGTATAAAGTCAATGGGGGGGGGGGGAAAGGAAGTAGGCTTCAGCTACCAATTGATGAATGATCATTGCTAGACAGTGAAGTGACTCAATTACATAAAAGAAACTTTTGTCAATCCATTTCAAAATCAATCTTGATACTCTTCTATTATTCCCAGCGATGTTACAGACAATGATTAGTGAGCCTTGCAAAAAAGTGGCGAGACTCTTAGACATGAAAAGCATTCTGATGAGAATGATCTAAGGGCTGTCGGCTAGACTAAACAATGAGCAGAGTGGATTTCAAACAGGGAGCTTAACAGGCAGAAGCTGGAGAAAATGAGTGTCGTCTTTGTCGGATATCTAAAGTGGGATATATTGTGCTGTTTCCAAAAAAAAAAAAAAAAAACGTGACAATGTTCTTCCCGCCCACAACCGCAAAGAAACTGATACCGGTGGTTGAGCCTTCATCTCACGTTATCACGTTGGTGATTCCTTTATCATTTTTTCTTTTGTCATAAAAGTCTTGAGCTTTGTTCCCCAAACCCTTGGCTTTCATTGAGTCCAAATTCCTTTGCTTTGCCTTGGCCCGTGTTTGCAGCCTGGACCGGGATCACAGAAAAGTTCCATGACAGCTCATGGGGAACACCTGTGTGTGCATACGTGCTGCCAGAGTCGGCATCTATTTGTTAATATATGTACATGGACTCTTGAGCAACTATAGAGAAGATGTAGTCAGAACTTCTCACCAAAAATGGCTTCCTCACTCTCTCTCCAGATTTCACATCCTCTCCCACATCAGAGCCATTGATAAAGGAAGCAGTGTGTGCCCTGGCCCGACATGACGTTAATTCCTCTGAAGCCGTTCACATGTGCCGCCTGGCTTTTTTTTCCCCCGCCGTGACTTTTGCTACAGCTGAACAAACTTCGCAATGAGAACATTTATTTGATTCCGGCATACATCGCAGTTATGTGCGGACACTGCCACATTACGGTTATGAGAAATCCCAAAGGGGGATGGCATGCGGATGGATTTCTCGCTTCGCCGGTGGGTCCTCGAGGCTCCCCAGGGGAGCGAGCCTTCGCTGACATGGCAAGCCATAAATAAGGGTCTGGGGCGAAACGCCGTGTCATGCGTCATTTGGGCCGGAGAGGCCTGCTTTATCCCCCCATCATCGAGCTGCTGAGCATGGCATCTCCTGGGGCGTAATTCAGAACATATGGGCAAAGGCCGAGGGCAGGCAGAAGCGCATACCACGCTTGAGCCTTGTCAGCGTAGCATCTGAGATGCTACACTGACGCATTCCAAGACGAACTAGGAACGGTATGCCTCTGCGATTGAGAAAGAAAGCGGCCTTTACGAGAGCGATTTATAAGAACAAAAGACAAACGGGATCCGACACCCACAGCGAGCAAGTCAGACTGGGGAGTCTCCGTCTACTTTCGATATTGCAAACTAATCCCCGTGTTAGCTGATGAACCAGTGGCTAAATAAAGCATGTGATGAAAGTGAAGAATGAATCTGAGAAGGGCTGTGGAAAGTACCTTAAGGCCTTGTGTGTCACAAATATGTTTCCTAAACCTCACAAACAGAAGAAATCCAGACCCACTTAAATTGAACGCAAATTAAATTGGTTATTTCCTACATTTTTGGGGGGTGGCCCGCCGTGACATTTTCCAAATATTGTTACGCTGATGTGATAACTGAAAAATATTTGGTCGGAGATTGTGGAGTCAGCTTTATGACTGTGACGGTTCTTTATTAGCTGTCCTCTGTGACTTCAAATTAGTACTCCATCACATCACATCACATCCACCTGCAGAGATCAATGTGTTATCTATGGCCCACAGGGAAACTCGTCTTTGTCTAATCCCGCGCTATTAAGACTCAAATTGCCCTTGGGGACAAACAGAAAGCTGTGGGAAGAAATGGCCGACTTTCAGACACATTCTTTTATGAGCAGAGCGATACTGGTCAGTCCCAAAGAGCGGCCAACTTCTCCATTGTCTAGCTCGTCTTTGGCCGGCGTTACCGTCGGAAATAGTCTTGTTTTGGCCCTTTGTTTACATGACAAGGTTTGACAGCAGGTTTCCAAGTGGAAGTTTTGAGACGGAGTGGATTAAATCAAATTAAATTGGAGCAATTGGTCAAAAATGCAACTTTTCAAACTGACAAAAACAGGTGAGAAGATTTGAAGGTGTGGAGAAGGAGCACCTTGGGAATGCCATCTACGGAAGGCCAAGGTGAGAGGAGTTAAGTGTTTTACTGCCATCTGCATGCAATAATCTCCATCCAAAAGGTTTCCCACGTCGGACAAGAGTGAAATTGGACGTTTGCTAGACAAGGACATCCGGTAACAAGAGAGGACCAGTTAGCGTTTTACATCGGCTTCCTCTCATCTCTTTGACGTTGAATCGCCCTTGTACACACGAGGGACACGCCTGTAAAACCCGTCGTGGTGTTTTATCATTTCCTACGGATTGCCACCTGACCCCAGGATTGTTTCTCATTACTCCGTGCGCTCGATAGACTAGGTAGGCCATCTTAGTTGAGAGCCACTGGGTTTAAGGGAGTGCTTGAAATGTTATGAAAACCGCGAGCGTTTCCACAGCAACTGGCACTGCGTGCTGTAGACACAGATTATATATCAAGCATGTTGACTGAAAACAATAAATTCCACCTTGCTGAAATGAAGTTACCAGGTAGACGTCGTCCGACCGACCAACCGACACATGCAGGGGCTTTGCTAACTTGACAAAGGACTGGAATAAATAAAACTGGAATGTAATTGATACTAAAATCACACATCCCTCTTTGAACAGTGCACTCTTTGGCAGTTGTGTTGAAGAAAGCAGGGGTTTCAAGAAAATCTAATAAACACGAGCGGAGAATCTCAGCAGGAGGCCAGCAATATTATGGATTAGGTTTAGAGACTGATGTGATGAGCGAGCTCACTGACACGACACTGATGCAGATGGTAATTAAAACTCAATCAAGCTAAGCTAGATCTCCATTCTAATTCATCCAAAATGAGTTCAAATTCACTATGCTCATTCTGCCCTACACTAAAATTCCAGAAAATGGGCGCAACAGATGCGATTACCACTTTTCTTTTTTAGCTACTGATGCTGCTAGTGGGAGGGAGTATTAAATCCTTTGCGGGCAGTTTTTTTTCCTTTTTTTTGAGACACCTCACAGCTTTTTACAGCATTGCAAACAGACAGTAAACACCAGGAAGGTGCTGCACTTTAACACGTGATTAAGAGCCAACTAATTGGATTGCAGATGGTAAAACTGTAAGGAGGACCGTAAAAGCCAACGGGAGACGGGCTGGGCCTGAGAGAGGGATCAGGACACCCCGGGCTGCTGACAAATGATCGAGCTTGGGTTTCTCATTTCTGCTGCCTGACTTGAAAATGCAAATAGCAGACTTTCTACGGCCCCCTCCTAAAAAAAAAAAAAAAGGTCTCCCCCCATGCCCACCATCCATCCCTCCATTCTTCTCCTCTCATGCGGTGGTTGCTCGCATGAAACAGAGGTCAGGGTACTAATGGAAGACCTAGCCTTGTGTGCTTCGAGAAACAAGACCCCCCACCCCACCCCAGTCCTGTCTCTCTTATAAATCAAGCTGGCTTCACTGAGAAGGGCAGAATCCTCTGATGTCTCATTTCAAAGTCCTCTTAAAGGCTCACACGGTTCCACATTTACTCTGTGGGCACAGCAGAGAAATGTGTGTGTGTTGGGTAGAGAGCGAGTGAATGGAAGAGATTTGATTTGAGGAAATTTTGGGATAGAAAAAATAGAACGAAATAGAATCACATAAAGCCTGGCATGTAATGGAAAATTAAAATATTTTTTCCCAAAAAAGACAGGAATACCAGGGGGCTTTGCATAGAACCTTGTGGAACCCCTTAATATCGGGCTGTTCAAAAATAATAAGTTTAATTTAAAACTGGTGTTTTTACTTCTTTTCCAGAATGCTGAATGAGATTCAACAGCAATATGAAAGAATTTGCTCAACGTTTACCAAAATAAGTTCGGCACACTATGTGTTCTCAACAAATCTCAGTTAATAATCACTGACAGCGTGTCTCCCAAAATCCCCCATTCTTGCATTTGCAGAGCTTCGCAAGACCATAACAGTACTGTTATGATGCAGGCAGGCAGACACGCACACGCACGCACGCACGCACGCACGCACACAGTGTTTACACAAACCGCAGGAGTGTGTGACACCTCAGTCGTAACTAGTGTTAACCCCCGACGTGTTGTTTTTGAGTGTTTCAAAATGTCTGCTGCTTGAGGCCTGAGAATGCGTTAACATCCAGATGAGAGGAAGGCGGTGGCAGCGGGGGAGCAGAGCGGGGAGGGGAGGGGTGGAGGTAGAGGGGTGTCTCAGACAGACAGAAAAAAACATTCCCCAGTCGTTACGCTCATGTCCATAACTCAGTACGCTGCCACAAAAGCAGTGATCCCGACGCGGGGCTTTAATGACTGGACTCCCACCACTATAAGCGCTGTTACCTGCTGCTCAACAGTGAGAGTCACTTCAGGCCTGATTCATGGCCACAGATAGCATCCTTTAACTTATATTGAGTGGAAAGAATAAGATTTACACCTTTCTAAGTGGGAGGCAACTTACAAGGCTGTAAAATCTGAGTGATAGCCTTCAAATTCAGACCTAAACCACAAAAAAGGACACTCAGAGGTTGGTGACCTCACTACAATCCACATTTGTCCATAAAAACACAACATATTGCCTACTTGGGTAATCTTGTTGATGGGCAGACAGACCACACTTGGCCAGGAAGAAGGGGGGGGGGGGGGGGAATCTGCCTGTATGTGACTTGCCCCTGATGGCCACAAAGGTCAAATTTGCATAGTGAGAGGGAGGAATTAGACGAGACACCATTCAGGTTACATAATGTCAAATCAAAGCAGAAATACATTCCCACTGGCAAAGTAAAAAAGCTAAATGCGTAGGTGGTAGAAAATGCGTTTTCTCCACAGGTGACATACATCACACGTTGTCACACCACCAGATCGCAAAGATTAGAAAGCCAGCCCTTATCTCGGGGACCTTTTCAGCGAGTCCCGCTATCACTCAGTGTCAAATGACATTAGTCTAATGAGGCAAAGATGCGACAAAGAGTGCCAGGGTAGGCTGACAGTTAAATGCCTCCCGTCGGGGTGATGATTAAAAGGAAGTGCGATGGGCTGAGGAATCGATGTCAAAAGTCTTACGCAAGGAATATCACACGTCGAGTAAAACACGGTTGCGAGGCTGCTGGCCAAACAACTCGGCGTTCTTGACACAGAGGTGATAATGAACCTAACACTTTTCTTACCTTTACGCCATCACAGAGGTGTGGCTGAGGAGTATGATTTATTTGTATACTCACAGATGCTAATCTGGGTAGCAACAGTTGCTAACCTCGGAAGAAACTTTTTTTTTTTGCACAAGTCACAACGTTTCTAATACACAAATAGGTTTTGGAAATATCCGTTAGTAGTTTGTCTTGAAGTGTGTTTATTGACTTCCCCCACGATGTCATCGTTTAACAGACAAGCTAATGCTTCCAAAGGGCCACTGAGAGCTATCAACAAGTCTCCTAATGAATGGGCAAGTTCATGTTTATTCTGGGGGGGGAAGACTCACTTGAATCCCCCATTTCATCATCTGCTGTCTCAATCAATCTCTCGTATCCCCCACTCAATCAATTTCTCTCCACCTTTTTTCTTCTCTCCCTTTTTGCTCCCCTTTCTGGATGAGTAAGCCATCTCCTTCCTCCTCCATCATTCTTTCACTGCTCCTATCCACTCCCTAATCTTGTGGTTTGAAGGGTGTTTCCTGAAGAGGGCATGCGTGCAGACGCATTTGAGTGATGTATGGTGGGGTGCAGTATGCTTGACGGTGGAGGTTCTGGCTTGCGAGGGAGGAAAGGTAACTAGCTTCTTGGAGGGAGTACACGGGAGGTGTAGCTCTCACTCAGGGCCTGCGTGATGCGAGCTAATTACGATGAAGGATGGGAGCTGCCACCTCCTACAGTCTATCAGCGCCTTCATTAAATTTCAATAGGCAGGAAATTTGGAAATAACAAAAAACAGATTTTGGCTAGAACATGAATGCTATTTTTCTTTGTTATTTAAATTAGGTCAGGTCGATGCCTACTTATTGGAGCTTTCGAATTTATATACTGGCCCTATTTTAAGGTATCAGGCAATTTTGGAGGGTTTCGATACCAGCCACCGATACTAAAACCTGCAGAAAAAAAAAAAAAGATTTTCTTTGCCATTTCTTTCTTTATCTTAAAATATTATACATCCAAAATACTGACCCAAAAATCCCTACCCAACACTATTTGACCAATTTAATTAACAGTATTTTACATTGACAAGTGACAAAATCTCAATCCCAAATTTGGAAAACAGTGCTCCTAATTTCCAGGAAGAGTCAACGCAGAATGTAGCCTGCTATTTAATCACACCCAGTGATTTAGGATCCATCCAGGTGCGGAGTTTGGGGATGTAAAGTGTAGATAGAGAAGCCGGGAGGACAGCTGCCTGCCTGCTTGGGTAACACTTCGGCGGGACCCCCTGAGAGGAGCCCAGCCTGGGGTAACGTCTGCACTCCAGTCGGGAAGGAGGACATCAAACGCAACCTCACCTGCTGTTCTCCCGCGCTAACTGCACGGGGGTTTTGAGAAGACCATCACACCAAGACACCGGTCCCATGGATCATCTGGCTGCCACTTCGTCACAAACATAGCAGACCCCCACAACAGAGTTTCTGCCTGGCTAGTTGAGGAATTCAAACATTTCAAGGGATGACAGCAAATAGTTTCACCCACGTCAAATAAAATCATCTAGAATTGCTCATTCATTCATACCACAGCTGACAATTTGGGAGCCGGGACACCGCGGATGGCGGTGGCTCAGCTGAGGACATTATTGCACGCAATGAGACACACAAATACATAGAGAGAGCCACTGCGGTGGGAGACAACAGTCACCCCTGTCATTTTCGATTGAAGGCCGCTCATGTTGCATCAGCGACACCTCACGTCCAACCCAGTGGGCCTTAGCCCCCCTGGTGTCTCACTGCCGCCACAGACTGACTGCCAGAGACTTACTTCAGCTCTGGAGAACAAACACACAAATGAGCCTTGTAATAAAAAAAAAAAAAAAAAAAAAAAAAAAAAAACATTCAAATACGACCGCTCACGATGAGCTCTAACCAACGTTATTCTTAACAAAACCGATCAAGAATTTCACGTTTCGCCACTTCTAAGTCAAAGAAGCAAAGTGATTAAAATGCTGAATTAAAAGTGTCAGCTTTGTTGACAGCTTTTGGTTTGATGCGAAGCGCCGCCAGTGTAGCGATTCCTTCCAGGCTTGCATGTGTTTGACAGATGCGACTAAACGGATGGCAACAAGGTCAGGAAGCCTCAGCTATGCAACTCTCTCAAATACACCCAAACAAATATTATCCCGTCAGGAATGTCTGCACAAAGCTAAAGAGTCGTGGCACTCGAGCACTGTGTTGTCTTTGGCTTGGATGCTTCTCTGTGCTCGATGAATAACAGCGCATTGTTAAAATGACAGATCTGACATTAATCAATAGCTATGGCCGCAGCTTTCACAATAGTGGACTTGCGTTTCTCGTAGAAGAGTTGTTTTTCTCTTCTTCTCGACAAAAATCACAGAACAACAACTGCTGTGCATCTTTGACATCTATGATGTGTATGGGAAAGAGCGCGAGCCAAGGCCTAGAAGTGCCACGCGAAACAATTGATTGGCAAGCCGGAAAAGAAAAATGAATGTGCATTCACAATGCACAGGCTAGATTGAGGTTCAGAAACCAACTCACATTTTTTAAATAATTTCTTTGATTGTATGTGACTCACACAAACTTAAGACATTCGACCAAGTTTAATAACTGGCTGCCAAGTGCGCATACAATTAGGTAAAAATGTCTAAATTAGCCATTAAATTAAAATTTATTCTAAAGACTTTGATGACTGACATTTATGGAAACGTTTTCTCAATCCATTGTTAAAAGTAGAAATTTGTGGTTTTGTCACGATCTGTTCGTTACTGCCGTGCAGCACAAAGCAATCCAACAACTTCCTGAAATAATTCTCTCTGAGGGAAAATAAGTGTAAATGCGAGAATAAGCGAGAAGCTGTTGCATTCTATTTACAGCTAGCTTAACGGCGCACGTGACCTTCTAGGTAAACTGCCCAAATCTATCGGGCCTTTCGGCCTACTGTGTTCAAGCGTCAGTGTTTGGGGGGCTGCTGATGCCGAGCGAGCCTCATTGTCGGGTCCTCCCTTTGTGGCCACGCTCGCACACTGTACAGAGGAAGAAAAGGCCTTTCCTAACAGTCGGTCATGCCCCAGTGCTCCTGGCAACAACAGGTTCAGAGGACGCAGACCTGCCTGGCCCATATTGGCTTGGCTCTGCGTTAGCGGCGGCAGCGCTAGCCCCCTGTCAGCCGGCCCATTCAAAACGAGGACGGCCCTTCATTAAAGCTTTGAAGAGTGCCGGACAAAAGGGTGTCCTATGTTTAGATGATAGAATGTAAGCAAGTGCTTTTCTGCTTGACCAGCACAAGACAAAGAGTCTCATTTTTGAATACAAGGCGTTGCAACGCCAGAGAGTTGCAGTGAGAAAACCCAAACATTTTTATATGGTTGATATTTTTACAAATTTATCTTAAACTCATATCGTACTGAACAGCTATAAAATTAGAACCACTTCTTCCTAAAAAATATTTTCAGTGAACATACCTGGTCATGGCTCGCTTGGAGGGTGCTCCCGGTGCCGTGAAAAGTCATTTGCACAGGAGAGAGGGTCAGATAGGTCACAAACTCCTTGCCACTCTGCGCATCGCTGTACTGCACCTGGAAGAGGTCAAAGACAAAGAGATGAAGTGTTGGCGCCGTTTGAGAAAATACTCGAGCTCATTAGAACATACTTGAAATGTGAGATGGAAAGCAATGTAATGCACAGAACGCGAGATGCTGAACTGAGGAGGAGACGGGCCAAGACGGAGTGAAAAAGCGGCTGCAGTAAAAAACTCTTCTGACAGGTTCATAAAATCAAAACCTAAGGGAGACTCAAATATATACATTCGATCTGGTATTGCGTGGTTAATGCCATGTAAAAAAAAAAAAAAAGGAGGCATGAATAAACAGGATGGAAAATGCTAAAAATGGACTGAGGTGAAGGTTCAATTCAAAAGCATAAGATTGTTTTTTTTTTTGCTTCTTTTTGCCCACCCTTCACAATTCCCGCCGCTTTTTTTGGGGGGGGGTCTGGGCCCTTTGGCTCATTATGAGAATTTAATCTGGGAACATTTGTGTTGTGGGTCCGTAGTGCCAACTGACACACTATGTGATGTTTGACTATATAAATAAAGCTCTCATGGCTTCCAGCTCCAAATTCTGGATTAGAAAACAGACAAATTTGGCAGGTCACCAATCATCACCTGGAGCTATTTCTTTCACGGCAGAATAGTTTGAAGTGGCCCGATTACTTCAAGGCCCACATGGGACGTCAGGATGAGGCACTGTGGCACTGCCACTGTCTTATTTGTGATGATTTGGCCCAACTAACGAGCGTCGACAACAAACTAGCCCCATTCTGTGTCGGAGTGCATGTTCGGAGGCATCTGTGAGCGCATGCATTTTAAACAGGCCTAACTAATCATCCCAAGTCCCAGCCTCTAATCCACTTCCTTTACAGACAAAAGGAGGAGGAGAGTTACGCAAGGCCTGCAATTGATCGGCAGCACTAATGTGGAACAACCTCTGACATTTGGCCTCAAAAGCTGGCTCCGCCTCAAACGCTCCTCTCTTCCAGCGAATAGCATGCGAGAAACCAACTGCGGTGGCATGCCGAAAACTGTACACAATATTAATTGCGCTGCACACGGAGACCCGAATCCATTCATCATCCGCGTACAAGACTAATGGACGCCGTCCAGAGAAAGCCCAGATAAAAAAGAAGTATCTTTTGACTATACTTCAATAAACGAGCCCTCTCGCTGGAGGAATGCTGTCATTGTTTGTGAGAAGCAATTAGAGGTCCTCGCCAAGCCACTTCAGAGGGGACCCCGGGGGTCAAGAGTGTTTTAAGCACATTGTTAATATACCTTTCACTACGGCTAATGGGAGCAGATTGAGGGTAAACACATCTGGTAGTTGAGAGCAAAAATTAAAACTTGTAAACAAAGTGGAGTCAATTATTAAAATCGAAAAAGAAAAAAAAAAAAAAAAAGAAAAAAAAGTACCTTCTGTTATATTTGCAAAGTGATGGAATCAGCAAAGATATTTGGCTGGCTGGCAGTTGGGTGGTTGTCGACGGCGCTGAATCAAGCCGCGCTGCGCCAATTTGTGATTCCATTAAGAGTTTAAACACGAATGATGGCGGAGGTGGCGCCGCTCCAAGATGGACGCCGAGCAGCCTGCCAATGAGCTGCGCTGACGTCTGGCGCCTGTGACGAGCGCTTGAGTCGGATTCACCCTCATGGCTCAAGTGACAGTTCTCATTTTGGGCCACCCCAGGCCAAATATGGAAAAATAATTTATTGATTATGGTTAATGTGTTTTATTTGTATACTGCCGTGTTGGATATATGTAGGAATTAAGGATAAAAAGGTTTAGAAAATATCTAACAAAAAAAAAAAAGTAAGCCTGCTTGTGCTTGGTGGTAGTTAACTAAAAAGCAATTCAATGTGTTTTTTAGGAGTGCGTCAGCACGCGTGTGAATCTCCCTAATTTACAATTGAGATGGTTTATCAGCTTGAGTTTCCGCTGGTTGCCCGGTAACGTCATGTTGGTTTTGGCGAGGAATTTTTGGAACGCGTAGTCATGCATGACGATGCACTAATCGGTTCTTAGTTGTTGTTTTTTGTTAGTAGGGAAAGGAAAGAAAAAAAATTCATTTATTCGTTCAATCATTTAATTCTCACGAAAGCGCTTGGGGAGGACAGGTTTGATTAAAAAACAACGTAGTGTTGAACACAGGTAAGATCATATGATGGCGCCGCGGATGGCAGCCACGGTGAGTCGCTCTCTGTCTCTGTCTTATTTTGTGTGTTTTCTGTGTCCTCTGCTGTCCATCCCGGATCACTTTGACCAGAGAAGCGCTGTTAAACATCGCACAGTCTTCTTCTGGTATTTTCTCTCCTGTTCTCTTTGATTCAGACTGTTTGTCGGAGATTCTAGCCGGAGCGGCGGTGCTATACAAGCTAGCGCGACGACGGCGGCGCGGAAAATGAGCCGGAGCACTTGTAAGGCTGAGGCAGAGAGGGTTCCGTTCTGCCCTACCGTCAATTCATCTGGAATGTCCGCTCCCTGGCGAACAAGATGGACGAACTGCTGCTCCTCACTTCAAGGAACACGGACTTAAGCAGATCTGCCGCGCTGTGCTTTGTTGAAACGTGGCTCAGCGAACGAACCCCCCACCACGGCGTGGAGCTAGGGGGGTTTCGGCTAACTCGTGCAAATCGCAGCGCGGAGCTCTCCGGAAAATCAAAGGGAGGTGGTCTCTGTTTCTACATTAATGAACGTTGGTGTACTGATGTCACGGTGTTGAAAGAGATTTGCAGCCCTCTCCTAGAAACACTTTTCAAAAACTGCCGGCCGTTCTATTCACCATGGGAGTTCTCCTCGATCGTCATGGTGGCTGTTTACATTCCACCACACCCACGTGCGAGTGAAGCCACACAGATGCTGGGTGACCAGGTAAGAGACATGGAGAAACTTCTACCAAATTCACTAATCATTGTTCTGGGTGATCTTAACAGGGCAAACCTCACACACGAACTCCCCAGATACAGACAGCACGTAACGTGTCCCACCAGAGGGGCACAGACTCTGGACCACTGCTACATCGTGATCAAGGATGCATACCACTCTGCGGCTCGTGCAACTTTAGGACTCTCGGACCACTGTCTAGTTCATCTGATCCCGGCCTACAAGCAGAAACTAAAAACTTCTAAGCCTGTGGTGAGGACTGTGAGGAAGTGGACAGCGGAGTCAAGGCAGGACCTCCAAGCCTGCTTTGACTCCACCGATTGGGGAGTTTTCGAAGCTGCAACTTCAGACTTGCATGAAATCACTGACACTGTCACATCATACATCAGTTTTTGTGAGGATCTGTGTGTGCAGACTAAGACCTTCTGCACGTACAACAAAGACAAACCTTGGTTTACGCCGAACCTCAGGAGGCTGCGCAAAGTCAAGGAGGAGGGATACAGGAGCGGCGACCGCGACCTGTTCAGGCAGACCAGAAACACACTGAACCGAGAGGTCAGGAAAGCCAGGAGGTGTTACGGGGAGAACCTGAAGAGACACCTCTCTGCCAATCCTGATCCCTCAACAGTGTGGAAAGGTCTGCAGAGCATCACGGGCTACAAGAAACAAACCCCCTGTCCTGTGGAGAGCCCAAGGCTTACTAACCAGCTAAATAGGTTCTACTGCAGGTTTGATTGGTCGTCCCACACAACGGGACTTCCTGCAGCACAATCTAAATACTCACTTCTTCCCACAACTGCTCTGTCCACACCTCTATCATTGCTGTCACCCACTCTCTCTCTTGCAGAGGCCGCGCCCGCACTCCAGATCCGCGAGGAGGAAGTGCGCCAGATGTTCCGGAGACAAAAGACCAGGAAGGCACCGGGCCCAGGCGCCGTGTCACCTGCTTGAAAGTCTGCGCTGAGCAGCTGGCGCCCACCTTTACACGGATCTTCAACCGTTCTCTGGAGCTGTGTGAGGTGCCCTTGTGCTTCAAGAGCTCCACCATCGTTCCAGTGGCCAAGAAGCCCGCCATCACAGGTTTGAATGACTATAGACCTGTCGCACTGACATCTGTGGTCATGAAATCTTTCGAGAGGTTAGTGCTGAACCACCTGAAGTATGTCACGGGGCCCCTGCTTGACCCCCTCGAGTTTGCCTACCGGGCAAACAGGTCAGTGGATGATGCCGTCAACATGGGACTGCACTACATCCTGCACCACCTGGACACCCCAGGAACGTACGCCAGGATCTTGTTCGTGGACTTCAGCTCGGCGTTCAACACCATCGCTCCTGACATCCTCCAACAGAAGCTCATTCAGCTTGCGGTGCCTGCCTCCACCTGTCAGTGGATCACCAGCTTCCTGACCAACAGGAGACAGCGTGTAAGGCTGGGGGCATCACATCTGACACCCGGACCACCAATACTGGAGCCCCTCAGGGGTGCGTCCTCTCCCCACTGCTCTTCTCTCTCTACACCAATGATTTCTCCTCAGGTAACTCTCCTGTGAAGCTCCTGAAGTATGCAGACGACACCACTCTCATCGGACTGATCCAGGACGGTGATGAGACTGCGTACAGACAGGTGGAGCGGCTGGTCCACTGGTGCAGCCAAAACCACCTGGAGCTGAACCCGCTCAAGACTGTGGAGATGACAGTGGACTTCAGGAGAGACCTTTAACCATTTTTACCCCTCACTATCCGCAGTAATACTATTCTCTCCACAGACACCTTCAAGTTCCTGGGAACCACAATCTCTCGGGAGCTGAAATGGATCGGCCACATAGACTCTGTCCGGAAGAAGGCCCAGCCGAGGTTGTACTTCCTGAGACAGCTCAAGAAGTTCAACCTGCCGCGAGAGCTTCTGAAAACCTTCTACACTGCCATCATCCAGTCTGTCCTCTGCACCTCCATCACTGTCTGGTTTGGATCGGCCTCCAAACAAGACAAGCACAGACTGCAACGGACAATCAGGACTGCAGAAAAGATCATTGAAATCAACCTCCCATCTATCCAAGACTTGTACCTGTCCAGGACCAGGAAACGTGCAAGGAACATCTCTACGGACCCTTCTCACCCAGGTTGCAGTCTGTTTGAACTACTCCCCTCCGGACGGCGTTATAGAGCTCGGTACGCCAAAACCAGCAGACACAGAGACAGCTTCTTCCCCCAGGCTGTTGCGCTGATGAACTCACACCACTCTTAGAGTCTCAGAGTCATTACTGTGCAATAATATTCTGATCTCCACATCTTTTTTTAATTTGTCTACACTGTTTGTACTATGTGTCCTCTCTGCATCCATTGCAGCCTGGTCATCCTGGACCTTCCCATCTGTAGTCTCTTCTCAAGGTTTCTCATTTCCCCTAGCTGGAGTTTTGAGTTTTTCCTTGCCCTTTTGGGAGTTTAAGATCGGGGGATGTTTGAGAATATTTGCCATTTTTCACATGTCCTGAGTGTTGTTAGTCACCTAAATGTTGAACAGAGGGTGTGATTTACCGAAGTCAAATTCCTTATTTGGCACGCTCAAACATGGCGAATAAAAAACTCTTGAATCTTGAATCAAAATGATGCTGAAAATACTGTTCTAGCATTTGCTAGGTTTAGATTTAAATGTTTGCAAATGGACTTGATTGTGGCATAAAAAAAAATTCATAATGGCTCAGTTTTTCCAAGGCCACCATTTCGGCAGCACGATGGCACACTCAGCCAACAGTGCATTAACTGTCTGATTTATATCACAGACAAAAGTTGTTTTCCAAGATTGCTCTTCACAGAAATATGCTACGCGGCGCAGCTGGAAGTCATCACCTACTAATGGGCTAGGATAAGCCTTCTTCCCAAAATGTATTTTCTCAAACAATTTCCAAAGTAAACAAAGAGACGAGGAGTGAGGTGACGACAAGAAGGGCGCTGCTCTTGAGTCTTTGGACAAGATGGCCCGTTTGATGTTGATACAAAGAAACGAGAGGCGGCCTTAGAGATGGGAAAGATGACAAAAAAAAAATAAAAAATAGAGGGGGGGAGATATTTGAGTGCCGAGCAGGCAGAAGAAGTGGTCGGTCGGAATCATTTGAAGTGGTTTCTCAATACGGCCAAAGGAGGAAGAGGAGGGACGAAAGAACTAACAAGGAAGAGTGTGAGAAAATCCTGGAATCAAACGAGCCACCCGCCAAGGATATGTTTTTATGAATATGTGCTTTTCCGTCAATGTCTGGCGAAGTCTTCCCTCCCACACTTTGATTCTATTTAACAAGCTGGAGAGCAGAAGTGACGGCTATCTGGTCTGTGTTGTTTCTGATGGATAGTGCAGGTTGGTAAGATGATGTGATCCTTTCAGCGTCACTTAACGATATGGCGCTGATGCAGCGTGGATAACAGGGAGGCTGTTATAGATCTGAAAAGTTAATGTCCAGTTCCTTCTACAGTATGTCTGACCCGAATTTGAGATTCTCTGGATTTTGGACGACTGCTGTCCATATGCAACCAAACCTCAAATACACTAAAACAGGGGTCCCCAAACTTTTTCCTGTGAGGGCCACATAACTTTTCCCTTCTCTGATGGGGGGCCGGTGTCAGTTTGTAACAGAAAAAGTGTGACGATCGTAGAGGAGCTTAAAAAATTTATTGTTTTCCAGAAAGCCACACATAACCAAATAACGGTTATTTAATAACCCTTTCCAGGTTCTTTACAGAAAAAAAGTCAGGAAACAAATAATAACACTATTAATGAAATAAATAATAACTAAATAACTCTCTGAGTTCTTCACAGAAAAACCAGGAAATAAATAATAACTAAATAACTCTCTCTGGGTTCTTCATAGTAAAAAAAGCCATGAAACATTAACTTTCTGTTGTGCCGTGCACAATCTTAACAGATAAAAGTTCAGCTCAGTTGTCAGAGCAGAATCTCTCTGACACATATGAGCAGTCTCTTAAAGTTCTTGTGTTCCTTCTTTATAATCCTTTTGTAGGTTCCAGTAGGCTTGTAGACACCGCTGTCTTTTTTGTTAAAGTTTGCTAGTGCTTCATAGTCTGGAGTAAAATTTGTTGTGGCAATTCTTAGGCGAGATCCGAGGTGTTGGTCCGTTTACCTCGATCTGTGACGGGTTGATGTTGACGTTCATGTGGCTGAACGTCACGTCGCGTACGTCGAGCCAAATTGGCCACTCTCTTTTAAACGCTCGGCACTGTGTCCACCTTGCTTTTCCTTGGGCGACTCATTTTAATGGAAGGATTCCAGGGGAAGGTTTGTGGATGGCTTTAGCGCAAAACTGCATCTGAAAGCTCAGCGCGCGAATTACAAGAATGCTGTCGTCACAGCCCACGCTCTAAATTCGGGACTGATACAAATAGAGCGGGAGTGCGCCATGTCTGTACTACTGAGTACGTACACACACTTGTGAGTGTGCACCGAGCTTTCTGACACGGCTTCCGGTAGTAAATGCGCAGGCGAGCGCTTCCCTATCTACTGGGGAAACGCAGTCATTGCAGGCAAAATGACCCAAAAAAACGTTTAATAATACAATTTGTTCAGGGTTGGCGGGCCGGATTAAACGGTCCCGTGGGGTGAAAGATGTTGTTTATGCGCTGGATAGATTTTCTTGTGCGCTGAGAATGTGCGGGCAGGGCGCGATTGCGCACGCGCGCAGCTTAGAGGGAACATTGGTCATGTCTAAACTAATTTCCATTTTTTTTGCTTTACTAAATTCAACAGCCAAGAGCGTTGTAATTCCTAATTGATGCTGAAAGATGGAAATTCTCTTGGCACCTGCCTGTTACATTTGTATTGTTTATTGAATGACAACGCTGCGCTTTTCTACTGGCAGGGCCCTGGCCTGCCATAAACAATTTTTTATTATCCAAGCTAATGAGAGCAACTTTTTTTTTCTCTATTACGCTGGCTTCTGGAGCTATGTCAGATGTCAACAAAATGAAAACAAAATGTAGGTCACTGTACCAGAGGTAGTTTGGATATTTTTTTTTTTAAACACAAAATATACAGTTTATATAGTAATGGTAAGGGGACATTAAAATTTATTTATTTATTATTATTATTATTTTTTCATATTTATTTTCTGGTGCGACAAAGTGATGTCTGTTTCATGGAAAAAAAAAAATTGGGCTACATTTAGACTCTGTGGTGAGTTTAGACCACAGACATGCTTAAATGCTTTACAAAAAGCCTCAAGGCAATGTGTTTGTGTTTCATTCAGATTCAGGTTCATTACACTCCCTGATACGAAACATCCTCTCGATGAAACGTATACAGCGTCGCCTGCATGTTTCAATTACAGCCTGGCTCATATTCCGACGTGTTTATTACCACACATTAATGCAAGGAGCGATTCACGGAGCAAGATTGAAGCCCGATGTCAAGAATGCAGATTAAGGCTCGTACATTCAGGAAACAAGACGGGCTCTAATTTAACACACGCGCACGCACGCGCAGGCTTATCCCGACTCTTCAATTCCACTAAACTGAACCTGCTGTGTGCATGCGTGTGTTAGCGCATACATGCTAGCGTGTGTTGCCAGGCTGAAAATCCACTTACTATTACAATGCAGTTTACGTCTTAGGTTAGCGTCTGGAGCGTGGTTAATTTATGAAGCTTACCTGGAAGCCCTGGATCCGAGCCAGGTACTCCAGCTGCTGCGCAGGTTGGACCGACACACCGCAGGCCAAAGGGGGACTTGTGCCCTTTCCTGGCAACATGGCGGCGGCGTCTGCCATGGGCGACTGGCCGTTTAGCAGCAGCTCCCGTGCCATGGTGGCTGTCGGGCTGGGAACGGGGGATGGACTGCAGAAGTAGGGCGTGTGTCCCGGAGGTAGCGGGCTGCCGCAGGGGGTCATGTCTTTGGAGGGCATGTAGTTCATGGAGCCGCCACTGCCGTTGGAACCTGGGGAACTGCTTCCCTGCTTTCTGCTGGCTTCCATCTCCTGGTAGACATCAGGACTGAGGTGGAGGAGACCTTTCTGGGCTGAAAAGGTTGAGAGGGATGTTGTTTAGTGAATACATTTTCAAAAGTGAATGATAAACACTTCTAAGTCTTTATTGCTGAGTCTTCACACATTAACAAAATGAAAGCGGATGGAAAAGTGAAGGACCACCCAGAGTTTAATCAGGAAGCGAAATTTTATACATGAACTGCCGAAATGACAGCCATACAACTTCATTCACATGTACATGTGTGTGTGTGTGTGCGTGCGTGTCTGTGTGTGTCTGTGTGTGCGTGTGGCTTGGCTTCCAAAGTATCATTCCATCACTTTGTGTGGTTTGGCAGCGGCGAGCTGGAGCGATGCGAGTGCAGCTTCTTTCTCACTCAGAAACGCAAACACAGACACATCAACCAACATCAACACGACAAGCGGGATTGCATCAGTGATGAGAAACAGCACAGTCGGCCGCCTGGAATCATGTCTCGCTTTGAACACAGCGGGGGGGGAAGAATCGGGAAGCGGTTTGCTTCATGAGCCCACGGCGGAATTGGAAGCACTTCAAGAGCCCGACGTTTTCAGGTTGTCCCGCGAGTTGTTTTCGGTGGCCTAAAGAAACGGCAAGTGGGAAGATCGCTCTGACATCATTGCCCTGAAATGGCTGCGACAGGTGGACTGAGGAAACGGGGCAGGCCGCTTTCGTCACTTTGCGACTCGGATTCAAGCGCAAGACTCAACTTGGTGCGACGATAAAAGCGAAGGAATCTGTTTTTTGACGGGAGACGAGCTGGGTGTGGAGGCGTGGATGTGAAAAGCATGCCGAGCCTCCTCAATTCATCCAAGGTCACCAAAGACAGGAGGACCAGATGTGTTCATGTGTGTGTTTGCGCTTGTTTGTGTGTGTACAGACCAACAGCTGGGAAGAAAGTGTAGGAGCAAGCGCATGACTGACAGCACACTTCCTGTTTGACTGACGGCAGCCATCACACATGCAGACGAGTGAGCGAGAGAGAGAGATTTGCACACTTGCGCTTCACTTGGAGCTTTCTGGGAATCCAGACGCCCGTGTTAACAAGCTAAGTGGGCATTGAAGGCTGCGATGAAACCCAGGGGCTATTACTCATACGAGAACAATCTCTAACACGTCAGTCGTGACACAACCTCCGCTGCTTTAGCCTTTTTTTTTTCCCCAGTGAGGAGGGCAATTGGAATTCACGCAAAAAATTCAGCTTTACAGCGTTGGTCATAAAATAAAAGAAAGATGCAGGCCAACATGACATCAGCAGTGGACAAAGAGTATTACGTGCATGGGGCTGGGGTTTTGCTGCAAGTTTCCAGGCAGTTTCGGAGAGGGTCCGCCCATTTTGGGCGTCCGGCGGGCCAGGGGGAGCGCTGGAGGGAAGCCAGAGCCAAGCATGAGACTGATCGAAAACAGATAGGGCCAGAGCCCGCCGCTATAAATCACCCCGGCTGAGCGAGACCTTCGCACAGTTCACATATGCACACAATGCGCCGACACACACATGCACAGCAGGAAATGAAATGTGGCAACTCCGCTGAAAAGCCCGGCTGCAGGACCCATGGGAATAGACGAGAGAAAAATCGCTTCTCGTACTAGTCTTTCTTTTAATGCTCCCTTCCAGTCCGTAAGGCGCTGTTAGTCGCGCCGCGGCGTCCCGCAGGCCGCAAACATAAACAATGAGCTGCGCGTTAAATTTGATAAATTATCATCGTGTCGGGAGGCGTGGATTTGAGAGGAGGCATCGTTGGGTCAACAGAGTTGGGTTAAATGTCTAAATCCTTGTGCACTGCCGATCGTGACCACAAACACATTTTGACTTTTTCATTGAGTGGTAAATGTTTGTTCAACAAATATTCCAAACGTCTCGGGTGGGTTGTGTGGTTTGGTCGACCATAATAGGCAAATTAGCAAGAGACTTAAGCCTGATAATGAGTAAGGGGCAAATTATGAATGGGAACGGCGAGCCAGATGAGGGGAATTTTTGCACGAGGCTTCACTCTGGATTTCTAATTGGGCCAAATCACAAACACGAATGTGATGAATGCGCAATGTAATGTTCTTGTGGATTTGTGTCAGGGCATAGCGGCACTCAATTGGATCTGGATGATGCATTGCAATTTAAAATACGGCTTTGTTTGTTGTCTATGCCGCATCATATGGGCTATTTTCTATGGGCTGACTTCAAAGTTCCAGACTTTGGTATCTTTGTTATTTTGTCTACAGTTGTTTTGAAACGTCGCCTTGAGTAGAAACTTGTCGATGGAATTTTCATCCACGGCCTGCATCATCTTGTGGTATGCGTGCCGAGTGCACGTACAGGATAACGTGAATGTGCGCTAATCCTGAGTGAAATGTGATGTTTTGTGCGCACGGGGAGGCGGCGGGGGTACTCCCCAGAGGGCCTCCGTGTACAGGCCCTGTAAGCCTGAGTGAATGGGCCCCAATTCGCAGGCTCCCCACGAGGGACGCACGGCCGATTAAACTGACAGTCAAGATGCCCATTGACCAGTCACAGAGATTAAACGCCGGGCCATCTCGCCGACTAAAACCACCTGGGGACGGGAGGAGGCAGAGAAGGAAATGGAAAGAGGGACGTGCCGATACTCACTGTTACTCGTCGTTTCGGTAAAAGGCGCCTTTTGTCCATTCCACCCTTTGTCGTCAAACTGCGGTGATGCGGCGGGAAAGGAAGGGGGTGCAAAGTAAGAGAGATGTATTCTTCAACAGACAGCCTTTTCCACGCATGTCAGACAAGTTCCTTCCTACTGTTTGGACCACAAAGACACGCTCACATGCGAGAACCCTTAAGGAGCCTAGTGTCTGTCTATTTAAGTGGGTGTGTGTGGGGGGGGGTTGTCAATGTTGAGCGCCCTCAAAGGCTCCTATTCAGCGCCGCCGCTGTGGATCTATGCAGATACAAACTCGCACCGTCACAAACACTCATGTATGCGGCAACCAGCCCGAGCGACGGTTGGAATGAGAATTAGATGAGTTTACATACAGTATGTGTCATATACTTGATGTTCCTAATACCGTTTTTTCATGTATAATGCGCAAAATTTAACTACCGTTTTTTTCCGTGTATAGTGCGCCTCCATGTATATAATACGCACCCTAAAAATGGCATGCTGATGCTGGAAAAAAGCCTGTACCCATGTATAATACGCACCCAATTTTTATGATTTTTTTATTTTTTTTATTTTTATTTTTTTAAGTCCCAATGATCGTCACACACGCAAGGAGGCAATGGGTCCCATTTTTATAGTCTTTGGTATGGTCTTAACTAGGCTGGATGTAATTTTTTTTGTTGCCGTTGATTTCTCCGACTGCCCATAAACGCACCACCGCGCTCCGTGTGCGCACGGGAAAGAGGCGTGCGGACGTGAAAAAGGCGAATCTGTATGGGAGAGACGTTGAAGAGGAATAAAAACACCCTTGGAAACCAAAACTTGGTGATTTCAAGTTTCATTTCGAGGGACATTTGTCACGTCTCGTCCCCAGTTTTGCTATGTGTCTAGGTTGCCATAGTTTCTGTTTGCGTCGCCCCTCTCTTCCTGTGTCACCTCAATCGATGTAACGTGTTTTGTATTTAAGTCCTGTCTGCCCCTCGCGCACCGCTGAAGGCCACTCCCCCTTCACGAGCTGCCCCTGTGCCTCTCCGCCGACAGCGTGAGGAGGGCGCTTGCCGCCATCAACATCCGTAAGGCGGCGGGCCCTGACGACATCCCGGGTCGGGCGCTGAAGGACTGCGCTGGTGAGCTGACGGATGTCTTCACGGACATCTTTAACACTTCCCTGCAGCAGGCCATCGTCCCGTCGTGTTTCAAAGCTGCCACCATCGTACCTGTGCCGAAGAAACCCGCTCCGTCCTGCTTCAATGACTACCGCCCCGTGGCACTTACGCCCATCATCATGAAGTGCTTTGAGCGGCTTGTCATGGAGCACACCCGATCCGTTCTCCCCCCCACCACTGACCCCTTCCAGTTTGCGTACCGAGCCAAGCGGTCTTCTGAGGATGCCATCTGCTCTGCCCTCCACTCGGCCCTCACCCACCTGGAGAGGAGGGACTCGTATGTGAGATTGCTGTTTGTGGACTTCAGTTCTGCCTTCAACACCATTGTGCCACAACGCCTCATCAGCAAACTTGATGCGCTGGGCCTCAGTACCTACCTCTGCAACTGGCTACTGGACTTCCTCTGTCAGAGGCCACAGGTAGTACGTGTTGGCGACAAAATCTCCGCCAGCATCACGCTGAGCACGGGGGCCCCCCAAGGCTGCGTGCTCAGTCCGCTGCTCTTCACCCTCCTGACGCATGACTGCACTGCAACCTACAGCGACAACCGTATCGTGAAGTTTGCTGACGACACGACTCTGGTGGGTCTCATCACCAAGGGAGACGAGACTCAATACAGGCTGGAGGTTGACCTTCTGACCACGTGGTGCAGGGACAACAACCTCCTGCTGAACGTCGACAAGACCAAGGAGATTGTTGTGGACTTCCGGAAGGGTCACACCCAACACCTGCCGCTGACCATCGACGGTGCTGTGGTGGAGCGAGTGAGCAGCGCCAAGTTCCTGGGGGTGCACATCAGTGAGGATCTCTCCTGGTCCACCAACACCGCGTCACTGGCAAAGAAAGCCCAGCGCCGCCTGTACTTCCTGCGGAAACTCAGGCGAGCGAGCGCTCCTCCGGCCGTCATGACTGCATTTTACCGCGGCACCATTGAGAGCGTCCTCTCCAGCTGTATTGCTGTTTGGGGTGGCGGCTGCACTGACTACAACTTGAAGGCCCTGCAGCGCATAGTGAACACTGCTGGTAAGATTGCTGGTGCTTCGCTCCCCTCCTTGAAGGACATTTACACCTCCCATCTCACCCGCAAGGCGACCACGATTGTGAGTGATGCGAGTCACCCCGCTCACTCTTTGTTCGAGCTTCTGCCCTCTGGGAAGAGGTACAGAAGCCTGCGCTCCCGCACCTCCAGACTCTCAAACAGCTTCATACTCCAGGCTGTTAGGATCCTGAACTCGCTCCCCCGTTCTGCGTAGCGTCCTGTACTTTTACTGTCTGAACTGTCTGAATGCACACTGGCTCTTATTATTTATTATTTGTTATTACTCTTATTTATTGTTTGTGCCTTTTTGTTTATGATGTTTTTTACTTTTGCGCTATGCTTGCTGGCTCCGTTATTTATTGTGTTATCTGTTTATTTATTATTTATTCATCACTCTTACTATTGATTGTTTGAATTTTTGCCTTCTTGTTTTTATATTGTGTCGCGTACATGTATGTCTATCGTGTTATGTGTCTCGTCACCGTGGGATCGAGAAAAACGTAATTTCGGTCTCTTTGTGTGTTGTGACATGTGGAGAGATTGACAATAAAGCTGACTTTGACTTTGACTTTGACTTTGCATGTGTTACTGTCATGATGTCTGTTTGCTTTCTGTTCCTGTCTTTGGTAATGTCACCCTGTCTTTTTGTTCCACGACTTTGTCGGTCAGTCCTGTTGTTGGTTTGTTGTTGGTTAAAAAAAAGAAAAATTAAAAAAATTTTGTACCCATGTATAATGCGCACCCCAGATTTTAGGACAATAAATTCGTTAAATTTTGCGCACTATACACGGAAAAAAACGGTAATTTATTGTCCTAAAATCTGGGGTGCGCATCATACATGGGTACAATTTATTTATTTATTTATTTATTTTTAATCCGGATATCATACCGGCCGCCATTACAGATGCGCTTTCTTTTCTGCTGTTCACTTCAAACACGCTCCAATACGAACACAATGCTCTCGTATCAGACGCTTGCTCGATCACCGGCTCGTTTGCTGTCACAATGTACCCTACATAAATCCGAAACATTTCTTCGCTATTGAGTTTGCTAGCGCATGCGCAGTGATACTGACCGGCAAAATAGCATCCCAAAGATGATCTTTTTTCTGAAATAATTTTACGTTTACCGACTTAAGTAGGAGTCAAAATTTGGGTGCGTATTATACATGGGTACAGGCTTTTTTCCAGCATCAACATGCCATTTTTAGAGTGCCTATTATACATGGGGGCGTTTTATACATGGAAAAAAACTTTAATTTGATTGTGTTTTGTTACGCAAGTATCAATTTATGATGAAAGGTACCTCTGTTGGATTTGGAGGGAGCATAGAAGCTTTGTATCCCAGCTGCAGCAGCATCGCCTCAGCAGCATTCCGTTTGGCCACCTTTTTGTTCGGCCCAGTTCCCGTGGAAACCTCGTTGTTTACCTTCACCTGAGTAACAAATGCGCGCAAACATTCACAATGGCTGGGAGGCGTCACTTTATCACAAGTCGGACCAAAATCTTTGCTTTTGACGTTCAGTTACTTTCAGTTTCCTTCTCCCGACTGAGCCAGCCACATAATTTACACTTTTCACAAAAAAAAAAAAAAAAAAAAAAAAAAAAAAAAAAGACACGTGAAGTGTTTGTTTTTCAGCGATCCCGAAACATTACATTTGTCGAGTAAAAATGTAAGCAGATATTTCCAAGAGAATATCAGATGTCATTATGTTATGCAAACAGACAATTACGCTATACAAATAACGTGAAAGCGGCCGGAGCCTGTTCAGGCTTCAGTGCGCTTACTCAAAGCATTCTGACATGCTCGTTAACGTCCTCGTTTAAACGCATCGTACGGGCCACGAGCGAGCCATAGTACTGTATTTTCCGCACTTTTAGGCACACTTAAAAACTTAAAATTTACTCAAAAAACCACAGTGCGCCTTATAATGCAGAGTGCCTTATATATGGATCAATTGATGAATTTGTTGATCTATACTGGTTGTACACAGCGCTGTGCCAAAATGTTTCAGTACGTTTTAGTACGACTAGCAAATTACAGGGTCACATCGCTTCCCAGCATTACGGCAACCGTAGTCAGGGGGCATCACTGAATAGCTGTTGTACCGCGAGGCTATATCATTTCAAAATGGGCTGTTCCGTTAATGTTTTCGAGTACGTTTACAGATCAATATCCAACAGAATCATAAATAAGCAGCACCAATGTGTTAAATCAGTCTTTAGTCGGTTCCGATCACTTTTATGGGAGAGTGTTTGAGAAACGTGACTGTTTACAGGGGGCTGCCACAACACTTTGCTGAGGCTCATGGGAGTCTGAGAGCTGAGGCTCATGGGAGTTTGCGGATGGCTAATGCTATAATGATGGCTGCTATACGCACAAGGCTATTTCATCTCAAAATAGGCTGCTCTGTTAATGTTTCGAGTAAATGTACGGATAGATATAGAAGGGAAACATAAGTAAGCAGTACCGATGTGTTAGATCGAACTTGATTCAGTTCCGATCATTTTATAGGAGATAGTTTGAGAAACGCGATTGTTTACAGAGGGCTCATTGGTTATTGGCTATTGGATGCATACCGCAACCCTAGTCAACCTCAGTTTGTTGCAGTATAGCTTCTATTTTATGCGCCTTTTAATCCGCTGCGCCTTATATATGAAATCATTTCTAAAATAAAGAATTCAATGAGGGTGCGCCTTTTTTTGCACCAAAAGGCGTACTGGATTATATGGAAAAATACGGTAAATGACTTGTAAACGCAATAATTCTTCAAAAAATAAACACAATCAGTCTATTAGAGGCACTTCAGACGAGGTGAAACATTTTCTTTTCCTTTCTGCGAGTCGCGGTTGAAACGCAACAAAAGAGACGTAAACAGACACTCTCTTCACTCCCTGTGACAGAGAACAATGAGGAAACTTAAGAAGAGAGTGAGCGGGCGACACAAAAGAACGCCACATACATTCACAGGGCCTCATGTGCGGAGAAAAGAGAACAGCTTGATGCTCTGTTGCACTTACGAGAGAAGGACCAGAAAAATAAATAACAATAATGATAATAATAATACCGTAATTTTTGGACTATAAGTCGCTCCGGAGTATAAATCGCATTTTGGGGGGCAATTTATTTATTATATTATTTATAATTTAACACCAAGAACAGTCATGAACGAGCAACAACAGGCTAACCGATAGGTATGCTAACGTGACGTAAACACAACCGAAGAGCCGAGAACGGCTCTGACGTAACATTCAGAGTTATTCAAAAAACTATTACATAAATAACACGTTAATAAAACCATCTATGTCACTCCAATTCATTAAATCCATCGATCGTCCTTTTTCAACAATGCCTGCGCGCCGGTGACGGCCCTTGCACTTCAAAATATTCCACAGGCCCATATAACGATATATAAATTAGATATCAAATAACTATTATATAAGCAATAGTATTATCAAACCATCTGTGCACTCGAAATCATTAAATCCATCGATCAAATTCCTCGTCCTTTGTCAACAACGCCGCGCGAGCGCCCTGACGTCAGCCTCGTCGTTATTCCACAGATGTAGTACCGTTTTTTTCCGTGTATAGTGCGCAAAATTTTACTAATTTATTGTCCTAAAATCCGGGGTGCGCATTATACATGGGTACAAAAAAAAAAAAAAAAAAATTTTTTTTTTTTTTAATTTTTTTTTTTTTTTTTTTTTTTAAGTCCCAATGATCGTCACACACGCAGGGAGGCAATGGGTCCCATTTTTATAGTCTTTGGTATGGTCTTAACTAGGCTGGATGTAATTTTTTTTGTTGGCGTTGATTTCTCCGACTGCCCGTAAACGCACCACCGCGCTTCGTGCGCGCACGGGACAGCAAACGAGCAGGTGATCGAGCAAGCGTCTGATACGAGAGCATTGCGGTCGCATGGAGCGTGTTTGAAGTGAACAGCAGAAAAGAAAGGCAAAGTGTTGTGAAATAAAATGCACAGAACGGATGCGCAAGACACGTCAGCTATATAAAGAGCGAGAGTTGTTTTCTTCCTATTAGTTTCAATTCACAGTTTAATTAGCAGTTTCAATCAGCAAATAACAAAATGCGTATTACAGGTAATATTTTATTTCACAACACTTTGCCTTGTTCCTTTCGTCTCTGCTGTTCATCCTAAAACACAAAGGCGCTCTTTAAGCAATGCGACAGTGAGCGCCCGGCGCGCTGCGGTTGCGCGACCGCACCAATTAAGCTCCCTGCGCAGTGCGCACTGAGGTCCACTTAAATTTTAGAAAGTACATCAGGACTTTAAAAATATCTTCTAAATTTCAGCGACGGCTCTGTCACAATAATCGGCCAGCCCGGTGCAGTTGGGCGGTCGGCGGCGCGCTACGGTTGAGCGTTCTCTCGCACGCTCTCTCTCTCGCTCTCTCTCGCTCTCGCACACACGCAAACCGGATATCATACGGAGGCCGCCATTACAGATGCGCAGAACGGATGAGCAAGACACGTCAGCTATATAAAGAGCGAGAGTTCAGTTCTCTACCTAAATCCGTATTACAGGTAATATTTTATTTCACAACACTTTGCCTTGTTCCTTTCTTCTCTGCTGTTCACTTCAAACACGCTCCATGCGCACGGAGCGCGGTGGTGCGTTTACGGGCAGTCGGAGAAATCAACGCCAACAAAAAAAATTACATCCAGCCTAGTTAAGACTATACCAAAGACTATAAAAATGGGACCCATTGCCTCCCTGCGTGTGTGACGATCATTGGGACTTAAAAAAAAAAAAAAAAAAAAAAAAAAAATTAAATTTTTTTTTAAAAAAAATTCATAAAAATTCGGTGCGTATTATACATGGGTACAAGCTTTTTTCCAGCATCAGCATGCCATTTTTAGGGGTGCGTACTATACATGGGGGCGCACTATACACGGAAAAAAACGGTATATAACTAGATTGTAGCCTTAACAAAGTACAAGGAAAGACGTGGGTTTGGTAAACGGCTCTTTATTTAACAAAACAAACTACCAGGCGTGTGACGGCGTGGACTTCCAGCCACAGAGGCGGAAGAAAGATCCATAGAACAGGACCGGGCGTGCGTAAAAGCCATGACCGAGCCCAATCCACCGTCCCCGCACAGCTACCCGGCCGAGCGCCGGCCCTCGACTTCCATCCACGGAGGTGAAAGAGAGCTTTGTAGAGTAGGACCGGGCGTGCGTAAGAGCCATGTCCGAGCCCCATCCACCGTGCCTGGACAGCCACCCGGCCGAGCGCCGGCCCCCCGACTTCAATCCACGGAGGTGAAAGAGAGCTCGGTAGAGTGGGACCGGGCGTGGGTAAAAGCCATAATAGTTTTTCAAACCTTCTGTGTCACTCCAAATCCTTAAATCCTTCAAACTCTTCGTCCGCCGTGTCACTTAGAAACAAAGCCGCTAATGATGCCGGTAGTACGTGGGGTCCTTCATCATCTTTGTCATCCCGTGATCAATCTTTGTCCTTTTGTAAACAACCGCCGCGTCGCGCTGCTGACGTCACTTGAAATTCAAATTACAGTAATCCCTTGCTTCATCGCGGTTTCACTTTTATTTTTGGAAAAGTTTTGAAAAAAAAACACATATAAGTCGCTCCTTATTATAAGGCACCCCCCCCCCCAAACTATGAAAAATCCCCGCTACTTATAGTCCGAAAATTACGGTAATAACATATGCGACTTGATGTGTGTTGTCATTATGTACCTGCATGATGAATTCCCTGCGTCGGGGCATCCCCCTCTCTGATAGAAGCAAATACTCAGGCTCTTTCTCCTTCTTGGCCTGCTGGATCTGGGCCAGGCGGCTGATGGGGTTCATGCCCTGGCCATAGTCGGGTCCCGTCTAGAGGACCAAATGACAGGAGCGTGGGATACGCAAGTCAAAATAAAATAATTGCCCATCCACTCAGGCTGGAGTACTACCTTGAGGATGGTCTTAGTGCGTTTCTTGTAATGTGTTTTGGGTTTTTCCACAACGGGGATGAAGGGAAGCTTCTTCAGGTCCTGCAGAACGGACAGCGCAGCCCGCTTCTTGGACAGCTTTTTGCTGTTGCCTTCGCCCTCAGCTGAGAATTCCCCAACGGTGACGCGGGTCAGGAAGCTTTTCATGTGCGGGGGTCCACTCTCCTTCAACACCTATGGCATATACACAAGTCCAAAGGGAGTTCCGCAAATGAAAATGTTGACTTGGTTCCAGATGTTTTTTCCCCCGGACTGATACACGAAACAGACTTGTGCGTCTTGCATATGTGTACAGAGGCTTCCGCGGATCCATGTGCATGCGTGTTTTGGTCATGGTGTGTGTGTGTGTTGGGAAGCGTGTGCAGCGCACTCTGCAAGCAGCTACACCAGGTGGTCTAAAACATCTGCTCTCAATGGTCACAGTGCTACCCGCCCATATACTCATGTTATTCATATACAAGACACACACGCACACACACACAGGCACTGACGTACAAGAACACATTAAGAGTAACATGCTCCTAGATGACGGTCTCTAGTGATGAGGACTCAGTTTCCTTCCTCTAGCCTCTGGTCACCTGGGAGACCTAAAACAAACACCGGCTGGCGTTAGGTCATGCTTCTGCAATCACATCTACTTCCTGTGAAGTACCAGAGCTGGGTTTGTGTGTGTGTGTGTGTGTGTGCGTGCGTGCGTGCGTGCGTGCGAGCGAGCGAGAGAGAGAGAGAGAGCGAGCGAGCAAGCGAGCGAGAGCGAGAGAAACAGGTGTGGCTCTGAAACATTGAAGGAAAACAAACAAAAAAGAAGTGAGAATTAAGTTGAACACTAGCACAGTTCACCTAATCAGTGTTGTTGTTGTTTTTTTTCGAGCAGTGTTCATTAACCAGGATGCCAACAGCTCCTTAATCAGAGCACAATTTGTGGGGCTCACAGTGCAAATTGTTGCAATCAAACAAAACTGCAAACGGCTCATTTCAACCCAGTGAACTGATTAAAAGCGATAAGTGGAACCATGAGCATTTTGTCGGATAGTTGACACAACAACACAGCACAACGCAGAACAGCACAGGCTAATTCTACGCCATTACAGGAATTGAGGCATAATGTCCCAATAATTGCCCATTCAATAAATAAGTGCATGCTGTTTGTTTTTGGTTAAGAAAATAAAATGACGCTAATGGAGGCCGTGGCACCAGTTCAACGTGAAAATGGAAGGAATGGGCAAGACTAAATTCTCCAAAAGTAAGATTTAAAAAAAAAAAATCTTCAATTCGGACTCAATGTGGTTATACTTAACAAAATACCTCTCATATCTATTCTAAACGGCGTGACTGCCAAGCACTCGAGAGCATGGCCAGTCTGTGCTTTCTATCAGGTTTTTTTTTTTTTCCTGTCAGCATTCTTGTACAATGAATACACTTTATATAAAGAAGCATGTTGCACAGAGAGGCCTTGGAGTACAAAACTAATAATTTAAGAAATACATGTAATTGTTTCTAGCACACGCTCTGGGGGAGCGAGAATTTCTTTTTCCGTGGAAAAATATTTTTTACAAACCCCTAAATGTCTTCAGAAAACACTGAAACATTTATTACATGTTCCCTTTGGAGGACTGGGGGAAAAACATGATCTGCCATGGCGCCTAGAGGGATCCGAGCATATTTCAGGGGTGGCCAGCCCCCCATCGAGCTCTGCCACGGATTACACTCATTTCTAAGTCACACTTGCAAATTTCTAACAGAACGTAGGCCAGCCAGAGCTCCTCAGGTACAATAGAAGAGAAATACGGCATGGATAGGAAGCTAAAATAAAAGTAGGGGTCCGGCAAAATGAAGAAAGACTCTTTTGTTTGATGACTGGTGGATGGACAAGCCTTAGGGGGCGAGGGGGTTGTAGCTTCTCGTAAGATGGGTGGTTCTTGGCTAAGTCTCTTGTGTCCCTCTTTGGAAAAAAACTGCCTCCGATCCAACAAACAAGCTGTGATTTATAGATCGGGTTCCTCTTTGATGCCGACATCTGCTTGATATTGCCTGACAGGAGGATTAAATGAGCCAACTGGCTCGGAGGGTGGCGGCGACCCACATCGTCGCGGAGGGATGGGAAATCAGGCGCTGGCTAGCGGTGACTCACGGCTAATTTTGCGAGGGAAGGAATGAGATGTGAAAACATGGCCACTGCTGTGAGAGGTCTGCACCTGAAAGATGACCAGGGACACTGAAGATGTGAAAAACGAATTGTGCCGCCTTTCCGTGTTCTTCAGGCAACTGAATGCGACTCAAGGCGTGAAAATGAAAATTCCACACAGTGACAGATAATGAATCACACCAACACGAATTTAGCCATCCTTGTGTATTAATAGCAATTCCGGGAAGAACGCCTATGTTTGATGAGCAAATGTGTTTCCAACAAAAAGAAAAACGGACAGGCGGCAGGAGGGCTGGCCAGGATAACTTTCCTAACTCATTAGCAGGAAACACCAAAGAATTAGGTGTTGCTTCCTTCCCTACTTATCACCTATATAACCATCGCTTTCCCAACTACCGTAATTTTCGGACTATAAGTCGCGTTATTTTTTTTCATAGTTTGGGGGGGGGTTGTCTTATAAGAAGCAGCGACTTATGTGTTTTTTTTCAAAAATTTTCCAAAGAAGAAAAAAAGTGAAACTGTGATAAACGAACTGCGATGTAGCAAGGGATTACTGTAATTTGAATTTCAAGTGACGTCAGCAGCGCGACGCGGCGTGCCGCGGCGGTTGTTTACAAAAAGGACAAAGATTGATCACGGGATGACGAAGATGACGAAGGACCCCACGTACTACCGGCATCATTAGCGGCTTTGTTTCTAAGTGACACGGCGGACGAAGAGTTTGAAGGATTTAAGGATTTGGAGTGACACAGAAGGTTTGAAAAACTATTATGGCTTTTACCCACGCCCGGTCCCACTCTACCGAGCTCTCTTTCACCTCTGTGGATTGAAGTCGGGGGCCGGCGCTCGGCTGGGTGGCTGACCACGCACGGTGGATGGGGCTCGGACATGGCTCTTACGCACGCCATGTCCTACTCTACAAAGCTCTCTTTCACCTCCGTGGATAGAAGTCGGGGACCGGCGGTCGGCCAGGTGGCTGTCCAGGGACGGTGGATGGGGCTCGGTCATGGCTTTTACCTTTTACGCACGCCCGGTCCTATTCTATGGATCTCTCTTCCACCTCCGTGGCTGGAAGTCCACGCCGCCACACACCTGGAAGTTTGTTTTGTTAAATAAAGAGCCGTTTACCAAACCCACGTCTTTCCTTGTACTTTGTTAATGCTACAATGTAGTTATATACTAAATCTGTGGAATAACGACGAGGCTGACGTCAGGGCGCACGCGCGGCGTTGTTGACAAAGGACGAGGAATTTGATCGATGGATTTAATGATTTATAGAGTGCACAGATGGTTTGATAATATTATTGCTTACATAATAGTTACCGTTTTTTTCCATGTATAATGCGCCCCCATGTATAATACGCACCCTAAAAATGGCATGTCGATGCTGGAAAAAAGCCTGTACCCATGTATAATACGCACCCAACTCAATAGCGAAGAAATGTTTCGGATTTGTGTAGGGTACATTGTGTCACATTGTGACAGCAAACGAGCAGGTGATCGAGCAAGCGTCTGATACAAAAAAACAAACAATATTTGACAATAACACACCATCAAGGATTGCACCATCGCATCAAACGATGTGTCGTCAATTATGAATTTTACTGACTGTGTTGGGCAGGATGGCTGAATGCGATGCGCGATCGACAACAAACAAGAAGAAAGGTGATTTCAAGTTTTATTTCGAGGGAGATTTGTCATGTCTCGTCCCCAGTTTTGCTATGTGTCTAGGTTGCCATAGTTTCTGTTCGCGCCGCCCCTCCCTTCCTGTGTCACCTCAATCAATGTAACCGCGCTAACCTGCCTCGTGTTTCGTGTTTTGTATTTAAGTCCTGTCTGCCCCTCGCTCTCGGTCGGATCATTGCATGTGTTACTGTCATGATGTCTGTTTGGTTTCTTTTCCTGTCTTTGGTAATGTCACCCTGTCTTTTTGTTCCATGTCTTTGTCAGTCAGTCCTGTTGTTGGTTTTGTTAGAGAGTTATGTTAGTTTACCAAGTCTGTGTTTTGAGTTCCTCCAATGAACCCTGGTCCAAGCTGCACTTGGTCGCCCTGTTCCTTTCCACACTCCATCCGTGACAAGATTTTCGTCAAAAATTTTGTACCATGATTTTCTTAAAAAAAAATAAAATAAAATTGTATCCATGTATAATGCGCACCCCAGATTTTAGGACAATAAATTAGTTAAATTTTGCGCATTGTACATGGAAAAAAACTGTATTTGATATCTAATTTATATATCGTTATATGGGCCTGTGGAATATTTTGAAGTGCAAGCGCCGTCAGGGGCGCGCACCCATTGTTGACAATGGACGATCGATGGATTTAATGAATTGGAGTGACACAAATGGTTTTATAAACGTGTTAATTATGTAATATATTTTTTTCTAATAACTCTGAATGTTACGTCAGGCCTGTTCCCAGCTCCTCGTTTGTGTTTATGTCACGTTAGCATACCTATCGTTTAGCCTGTTGTTGCTCGTTCATGTCTGTTCTTGGTGTTGGATTTTGTCGAATAAATTTCCTCCCAAAATGCGACTTATGCTTCGGAGCGACTTGTATATATTTTTTTCACGTTATTGTGCATTTTATGGCTAATGCGACCTATATTCCGGAGCGACTTTTAGTCCGGAAATTACGGTACTCCATCGAGGTCTGAGGAGGGGAAAGGAGAGATTCAATGGCAGCAGGAAGGGAGGAGGCATGCAAAATATACCGAGCCTCTCTTGTTTTTGGCACCTCGAAGTGGTGAGGAGAATGGGCGATGAGGGACAACTTATTGGATACGCAGGGCTCGAAACTAACGATTGCCCGATTGCCCGGGGCAAGTAGCGATGGCAGACGGGCAAGTAGAATTTTTCCTCACTTGCCCGAACTTGCCCTGCCATAATACCATGTTTTCAAGCTGTAAAAAGACGATTTTGTGCATAATTTCTCGCAACTTCTGCCGCTTATGGTCCGACATTTTGTTTTCTAGGGAGCGGTTAGTTTCTCGTGTAAGTCTGCAATACATTGATAACGGCAAAGCGCTTCGTAATTAAATGCATGCTCCCTCGTCCCTGGCTCTTCTGCGCCTGCGCACCAGCAGAGCTTGTTTCCGTGTCGGGCAAGTAAAAATCCACTCCAAAAAAATTCGGGCAAGTAAAATTTTGTTTCGGGCAAGTAAAATTTTCTCCAACTTGCCCGAGGGCAACTTGGGCAAAAAATAAGCTTCGAGCCCTGATACGTCAGCTGAAATATGGTGAAAAGCCAAAGAGAACAGTTAGATGTTAGAAAAATGTATATATATGTTATCATGCGTTCTCTAGTCGATGCTTTACCGCAATATTACCGCAATATTACTGCAATATATGCTTGCTGTTTGGCCTTGCTGTACCACAGAAGAAAGAGAGATTACAGCTGGGTCAGACAGGTTGAAGCTGACAACTCAGCAAAATGATGACATCTACCAAGACAGTTCCTTTTCAACAAAGAATGATCGCTGATCACTCATGTTTCCTGATTTCATCACAGGCACAAAGAATGATCGCTGATCACTCATGTTTCCTGAATTCATCACAGACACAAAGAATGGTTTCTCGTACTCTTTCTCACACTGTTCCATATCGATATGTAACACCTTGTGATTTTTCTTCTTACGAGACAAAGCCCACGTGCTTCCCTCCTCCCCTTTTAGAGGGCTTGTCTCATTCTGTGGGTAGGGCAAATCCAAATAAAAAGAGCAGCACTGCATACAGATAATTAGTGTAGTGAGATTGTTGTGAAGCTTTCTGTACTGCACTCCTCGCGAGAAAAGACTTAATATTCCGTCTCACTTGTGGTTTGTTTGCTGTTGCTCTTCTCTTAATAGTTATTCAGTCAGCGAATTAAACCTGACAGAAATTGGGGGCTCGTTCCGGGATCTCGACACACCTGGCGGGTCCAGCGGACTCTTCGACGCAGGTGAAAATCCTTGGCCAAGGTAAACAAAAGCCCTTTGACGGGACTATCTCGATCAGTCCGGCTGGACACCGGGAGGGTTGACGAGATCTTCCGAGGAGGAGAATCAGCAGACCGTGAGTAGGAATATTAATTCTACTAAAAAGGAATGAATGAGCTGTGACAAGAGGTCACTTAATACAAGCGGTGACAAGAGGTCACTTAAGAAATGAATGAGCGGTGACGAGGTCACTTAAAACGAGCAGTGACAAGAGATCACTTAAAGACCTTGAAAATTCTAGACCCTATCAAGTGCAATTAGAAACAGTTATATTCCGCAGGGGCGGTGTGGAGCCCCCTAGCTTTCAAGCTAGTTAAATTCCGCAGCAGGAGGGGCGGACTCCTCTGTTATTAAAAAATAAGTGTGGTATGCTTGTGTACGGTTTGACTGAGAGTGATCTCGTTTGAGCGCTCCTCTATATAAACACACAGGATTGTAAACAGTGGCTTTGTGTGGGTGCAGAGGCAAGAACTCTCCGCTCCCTTCGGGGAGGTGAAAGGAGACTTACCACACATCGAATTTTTTAAACCACTGTCCTGTGAATAAAGTTGGTTTTAGGACACTGTAGGTGCCATTCAAACTACCAACTCCAAAATTTAGAAGAATAAACCATGGGAAATTTAAATAGTAAGCGAAAGTCCCTACCCCAACATGAACTAAAATGCAAAGATTGGAAAATAATTGAAAGGCAGGATCCCGACCGACTTAAAAAAGGTTTCGATAAATGAGTTAAAAAATATAAATTTGAGGGAGAACTAGAAGCAGTACAAGAGCGGGAAGCGAAAACACATGCTACAAATTCAAAACTAAAGATCATAGCGAAGTTGTATTCGCAAATACATGACACACAGAAAATTGAGGAGTCACCTCCTTATGGGTTGACGGACAGAGCCACTAGACAGAAAAGCCCGCTTGAAATTGATTGGTCAAAGGAAATCAGAGCAAATTATACAAAAATAGGGAGAACGAAGCAAAATGATAATGAAACCTTTGATGAGTATCGAGTGCGCATGACAAAAGTGTTTAAAACACACAGTGGACTGGTGGAAGATAATGCGCCTCAAGGTGCTTATCAACAGCAATTAAAAAATGCCATCCACGCAGGGTCCAGACCAGCAATACAAGGCTGGGAGATCAAACATTATATAGGCATGAACACCGGAACTTTGGAGGAATACATAAATCATGCCCTTCATGCGGAAAAAGTAGTAATAGACAAACAAAAACGAAAACAAATGAAAGCTTCAAAAGACACTTTTTTGGTAGACCAGGATAGTGACACTTTTTACCAAAATACAGGCAGAGGGTGGAAAAGCAAAAGAGGACGAGGAGGATCAAATAGAGGAGGCTCCAAGGGCCACTGGAGAGGGTTTGTACCTTATAGTGAACGAGAATGTGGGAATTGCGGAGAAAACGGTCACATGGCACGTGACTGCACAAATGAACAAAGACAGTTATGACTAGGCCAAAATCAAATCAAATCAGGTTTCCATGTAATGAAGTGGGAACCTGGCTACCAAAATTAAAGAGAAATTAGCTTAAATATATAGGAGATATTTATGTTAAAAGGATAAAGTAGGATAAAGAAACACTGAAGTTAAAACTGGCTAAATAAATGGAAAAGAATTACAAATAGCTTCTAAAAGTAAAATAAAGAATAAATCTGACAAGTAAGACGAGCAAAAAGGTGTTCTTAGTGGGATCTATGTGGTCTTATTAGGGGTGTAAATCGCGGGTTTTGTCACGATACGATATATATCTTGTCCGTTGAGCCATATTTTCCTTGGAATCCAAAGTGCTTCCAAACGAATGACTTGAAGCCTAAAGGGGAGCAAATTTCTTCGTCTTTTTGGACACTAGCCATAGCACCAGCCCAGGAGCCGCGTACTTGTTGTCGACTCCCCTTTCACGTGCGTGCTCTGCTCACAACACAACACGCGCAGTGCGCTCCCGGAAAGAAGAAGCAAGCAACAATGAACTGGATTTCAAAATAAAGTCGCGTCTAATGTCCGAGGTCAAACACGGCGATATAAATCGATGTTTACGTTTAGCATCGATGCCAATAAATCGTAGAGCATTATATCGATTAATCGATGTGTATCGATATATCGTTACTAGGGGTGTAAATCGCGGTTTTTGTCACGATACGATATAATATCGATATAAAGAACTACGATACGATATTTGCCGATATCTTAAACCCTGCTGCGATTCATTCACGATATATCGCGATATAGTGCTCTACGATCGATTTTTTTTTTTTTAAATAAAAAATATAGAACAATATCCTGATTTATAACAATTCATACGCAAAATCAACAAGGTACTGCAAATTCTTTATTTAGGAAATTACAAGAGTATTGTAGTATACAAATTGCTTACTTTAACACTGAACTTTGATGTCGTGTTTTTTCTTTAAATGTGCGGCGAGATTTGTGCTCCCTGAATATTTGATCACCGCATGGCAGGATTTACAAACTGCACGTGTCTTGTCCGTTGAGCCATCTTTTCTTTGGAATCCAAAGTGCTTCCAAACGAATGACTTGAAGCCTAAAGGGGAGCAAATTTCCTCGTCTTTTTGGACACTAGCCATAGCACCAGCCCAGGAGCCGCGTACTAGTTGTCGCCTCCCCTTTCACGTGCGTGCTCTGCTCACAACACAACAACGCCGGGCGCACTGCTCCCGGAAAGAGGAAGCAAGCAACAATGAACTGGATTTCAAAATAAAGTCGCGTCTAATGTCCGAGGTCAAACACGGCGATATAAATCTATGTTTACTAGGGGTGTAAATCGCGGGTTTTGTCACGATACGATATAATATCGATATAAAGAACTACGATACGATATTTGCCGATATCTTAAAGCCTGCTGCGATTCATTCACGATATATCGCGATATAGTGCTCTACGATCGATTTAATTTTTTTTTTTTTTAATAAAAAATATAAAACGATCTCCTGATTTATAACAATTCATACGCAAAATCAACAAGGTACTGCAAACTCTTTATTTAGGAAATGACAAGAGTATTGTAGTATACAAAGTGCTTATTTTAACACTGAACTTTGATGTGGTGTTTTTTCTTTAAATGTGCGGCGAGATTTGTGCTCACTGAATATTTGATCACCGCATGGCAGGATTGACAAACTGCACGTGTCTTGTCCGTTGAGTCATCTTTTCTTTGGAATCCAAAGTACTTCCAAAGAATGACTTGAAGCCTAAAGTGGAGCCAATTTCCTCGTCTTTTTGGACACTAGCCATATAGCACCAGCCCAGGAGCCGCGTACTAGTTGTCGCCTCCCCTTTCACGTGCCTGCTCTGCTCACAACACAACAACGCCGGGCGCACTGCTCCCGGAAAGAGGAAGCAAGCAACAATGAACTGGATTTCAAAATAAAGTCGCGTCTAATGTCCGAGGTCAAACACGGCGATATAAATCGATGTTTACCTTTAGCATCGATGCCAATAAATCGTAGAGCATTATATCGATTAATCGATGTATCGTTACACCGCTAATGTTTACCTTTAGCATCGATGCCAATAAATCGTAGAGCATTATATCGATTAATCGATGTGTATCGATGTATCGTTACACCCCTAATCGTTACACCCCTAGGTCTTATACGTATGTTGTGCGTCATCCTTTTGTGCTGGTGTGTGTGTGCGCGCAGAGGATCCTCATGAATGGGTGTGTGTATGAGTGCGAGTGAGATGTGTGTCCTATGGAAGAAATCAGTAATGGAGAATGTTCAGGAGGCTGTTGAGGAATAATAGGGCAGTAGAGAAAATAAGACGTGTGTGGCAGAAAGTGACTAGAACGGTGGATTGATAGGACGAGAATAAGAGACAGCAAATGTTGTGTAGAGGACAGTGAAAGATGTTGATGTGAACATGATGGAGGGGGCAACAGCAAAGTTGGCCTGCCCTTTGAGAGGGCGAGACTGATAAGTGTGCCTGCGCTCGCGCGTAGTCGCGGGGCTGTGCGCTTGGGCCTTTGCTATGCTCGTGTGGGCGGTGGGCCGGCATCATGGTTGTTGCAGGAAATGGCCAGCCTGTGACCAATCAACATTGATGCTGCGCCCCCCCCTCGCACGAGCGATGCTGTGGCTGCGGGCGAAGCTGGGAAAGTGTGAGTTTCTCAGAGAATGTTTGAATATTTGAAGCAGGGTGATGCTTAAGGAAGATGTGACAATATTTGCATGAAGGATAAAAGGCACTGATGAGAAAACAAAAGTATAACCAAAACGTCAAAATAGAGGATGACGTTTGCGCAGCGTTGTTTGTTTGTATTGTTTGTGAGCTGTGTCTCTGCTGTAAGTTTTTGTGTTGTCTGTGTGCTGTCAGTGTTATGTGTTAAAATTGGCTAATGTAGGTGCACAAAAGAATTTGCTAGACTGTAGTCTATCTGATTTGCACCGCAAAACAAAAGCAATTTTGTGAAAATAAGAAGAAAAGGCAGGCAAGCAATTTTTTGTGGGCAGAAACTGGTCCACACTGCATTAATGCCTAGCCCTGATGAAATAAAATTTGAAAGATGGAAAGAACTTGCTTTCTGGAATTGGATGAAGCAAAATTATTAAATAATATTTCAAAGCTAAATTTAGAAGAAATAGTCAATTGGTTGTGTCAAGACTACACAAGTTTTTACATTTGAGAATAAGAGAGTAATTGAGTTAGTTAAAGTTAAGAGACAACAACAATTGACTATTACATTAATTTACTGGCGGTTATTTTGTTGTTTTTTATCTTTTATCTTGATTGGTTTGACACCTGGAAGGATGAAAGGTTAGGATGTGGAACACGGGTTGTGACAACCAGTTACACACGCAAAACATGTGTGCACTGGGACACTGAGTAGCATTTTGAAAGGTGTGTCAAAATTAAATGAAGATGAAATCATATGTAGTAATACAACACTTTACTACATATGGATTCTCTAAATTAGGGGTGTCCAAACTTTTTGCAAGGAGGGCCATATTTAGTAACGTGAAAGGGCCCAGGGGCCAATATTTGTTGTCGCTTCTCTGCCGGGGGGGGGGTGTCTAGTGGGACGTAAACATTGTGCGTTCCCTTCTCTTCCGGGAGGGGGGTAGGGGGGGGGGCTAATCGGACGTCAAGCGCAGCACGTTCGCTTCTCTCCCGGTGGGGTGCTAGTGTGACGTCAAAATGAACGCTGCGCGTTCGCTTCTCTTCTTGTGCTAATTGGATGTCAAGCGCAGCGCGTTCGCTTCTCTCCCTGCTAGTGTGACGTCAAATCAAACGCTGCGCGTTCGCTTCTCTTGGGGGGGGGGGGGGGTGCTTTGTGTGGCTGGCTCCATCTAGTGTGGAAACTGAGAAGTGCTCAAGCTGTTGTGCGGGCCACATTCAATTATGTTTTCAGAATTTGCTGCGGGCCAATAAAAACTGGACCGCGGGCCAACTGCGGCCCGCGGGCCGTAGTTTGGACACCGCTACTCTAAATCATACAATTGAGTAAAATATAACATACATTTTGATTTTTATTCAAATTGCTAAGGTTCTTGTGATAAATGATGAGAAAATTATTGAAAAGTAACTAAAGAAACTACAAGAAACTACAACTAAGCTAGTTGTGGAAGCAGTCTAATTGCCACGAAAAATAGCTATATGCACGTGTGCAGGGCACAAACACAAGAAGCTGATTAAATTCAAGAGGTAGCAAGCTTGTAGACGGAACCGCATAGCTGTAGTGCAAAAGACGCTTCACATTTTATACACAAGAAGCAGAATAAATTACTGAAGCGTTTTTAAAGATGTGCAGCGACAAAGTCCATAGACTGAAATTCGATTATGGATAAAAAGAGGGGCAAGAGTGGAGAATGGTATCTATAAATGACCAGAAGACAGACCTGTCCTACCAAGGAACCTATACAAATGGGCAGCAATATTGAGCCGTAGTGCCTGTCACATGGCTCAAGAGGAGGGCTAGTGGGGCTGGTCAGTCAGCTTTATACAACAAACGGATTTGATTCACATTCAAAACATTTTCAAAACAATTTTTTTTTGTAGAGCTCGTTTAACATTGTAAACACAATCCACAGGGTTATACTGCCTGGTCATAATAGATACATTCTCAAAATGGTTTGAATTGGCTTCAACAAAAACACTGAATGCCTTAACAGTGGCAAAAACGTTATGTAAAGAAATAATACCCAGATATGGGATTTCGGAAATTGATTCTCATGACAGGACTGGTATAAAGTGTGAAAATGTGCATGGAAAAAACTGGAAGATCATGGACAAAATGTTTAGACCTGGTCAAACTGTTCATAAATATTACAATTACTGTGGGTTTAACCCCGTATAAAATTGTTTGGGCGACAATATAGATTACCATGTTTTGAAACTAAGTGGGAAACTAAGGATGATTAAAATTTGGTAGAAATAAAAAAAAAAAGAAATAAAAAAAAAAGAAACAATGCTGTTTAAAAGATCAATTTGACCTTTGCAGGATGATCTGCTGTGTCGGATCTGGACCGCCATGAAAGTATGATGTTTTTTTGTGTACTTTGTCAACAACCGCTGTAGATGTTAAAGAATGGGATGATTATATCTAAAATTAATGTGGATGATTTGTTTCAGGTAACTATAAGAGTAACTGAAAAACAAAACAATTGATTGCTAATGGCAAAACAAGCTGCAAAGACAGAAACAAAAATGTCATATGTATGGATTTGCGACCGATTCTTTATGTTGTATCATTGCCATTGACAAAGATAGTGTGAAATCTGTCACATCTACTGACTGTGAAATGTGTGACAGAGCATTCTATACAGTAATATCCATTGAAAAAAAAAAAAAAAAAAGAAGCCATTGCTTTCAGAGAATGTAGTCAAGCTAAATTGTATATGTATCAACATGCCAAGATCTGGGAAAAAGCTGGAAAAACAAACAAAATGTCTTTAAATTTGAGAGGCGACAATGATCTGACTGAAATTGATGCAATCAGAGTTCCCAGAGGAGTTCCTGATTAATAAGAATTAATTGACCAAATTGTAGCAGGATGGGATTCTTCCATTTGCTGGTGGTGTACAATGAACAAGAACGTCAACATGTTAAATTACAACCATTGCAACATGCAGAAATTGGGCAAACTGACACAAGCGGGACTGAGGCAGTGCACGAACAGCTAGCCACGCCTCCCCTAATGTCAACCAGAACCGCAATGCTCTTGTTATGTTGTTGTCTGAGAAAGGAAGGGTCTGCGCAATGTTCAGGGAACAATGCTGCGCCTTCATCCAGAATGACACCGCCCCTGATGGGAGCCTGACGAAGGCGATTGCAGGCTTGCAATACCTAAAAACGAGGTTGAAAGAGTGGATGACTGCTTTTGGGAAGTATAAAGCCCTTGTGTCCTCAATTACTGCTATACTCACCTTGTGTGGTTGTTGTTGTATTCCATGTCTCCGTGCTCTGTTTAATCGTCTCATCACTACAGCAATATCGCCCATGGAAGACAAGATGGCCGGGGTATACCTAATGTCTGAACGCCAGCATGTTGATGATAACGATAATGATGATGGAATTTTTGCACTTGGGTTTACAGACTTCTTCCCAGATCTGGGTGTTCCCGAATGATAATATCGCAACGTTTATCCTTTCTTGGTGTAAACTTATTTGTGCTCCTACGGCTGAAAATCTTTTTGAAGTGGCCGCTTTTAGGTGATAAGATGGTCTCTGAGAACTTATGATAAACAGGAGGGAATTGTTAGAAAAATGTATATATATTAGGGGTGTAACGATTCATCGATACACATCGATTAATCGATATAATGCTCTACGATTTATTGGCATCGATGCTAAACGTAAACATTAGGGGTGTAAATCGCGGGTTTTGTCACGATACGATATAATATCGATATAAAGAACTACGATACGATATTTGCCGATATCTTAAAGCCTGCTGCGATTCATTCACGATATATCGCGATATAGTGCTCTACGATCGATTTTTTTTTTTTTTAATAAAAAATATAGAACAATATCCTGATTTATAACAATTCATACGCAAAATCAACAAGGTACTGCAAACTCTTTATTTAGGAAATTACAAGAGTATTGCAGTATACAAAGTGCTTATTTTAACACTGAACTTTGATGTCGTGTTTTTTCTTTAAATGTGCGGCGAGATTTGTGGTCCCTGAATATTTGATCACCGCATGGCAGGATTTACAAACTGCACGTGTCTTGTCCGTTGAGCCATCTTTTCTTTGGAATCCAAAGTGCTTCCAAAGGAATGACTTGAAGCCTAAAGGGGAGCAAATTTCCTCGCCTTTTTAGACACTAGCCATAGCACCAGCCCAGGAGCCGCGTACTAGTTGTCGACTCCCCTTTCACGTGCCTGCTCTGCTCACAACACAATGCCGCGCACTGCTCCCTGCTCCCGGAAAGAGGAAGCAAGCAACAATGAACTGGATTTCAAAATAAAGTCGCGTCTAATGTCCGAAGTCAAACACGGCGATATAAATCGATGTTTACGTTTAGCATCGATGCCAATAAATCGTAGATCATTATATCGATGAATCGATGTATATCGATGTATCGTTACACCCCTAATCAGTATGTAACACCTTGTGATTTTTCTTCTTACGAGACAAAGCCCCCGTGCTTCCCTCCTCCCCTTTTAGAGGGCTTGTCTCATTTTGTGGGTAGGGCAAATCCAAATAAAAAGAGCAGGAGTGCATACGGATAGTGTAGTGAGATTGTTGTGAAGCTATCTGTACTGCACTCCTCGCGAGAAAAGACTTAATATTCCGTCTCACTTATGGTTTGTTTGCTGTTGCTCTTCTCTTAATAGTTATTCAGTCAGCGAATTAAACCTTACAGAGGACATCATTGTTTTTTTTGTTTTTCATGGTCAGTCAAAGTCAAGAAGTCTTTCAAATCTCTACAAGACACAAAACCTTGAGCATATCTTCTTACCTCAAAGTTGACAGTCAAGTTCCTCTTCAGGGCAATTTCATAGACCAGGCTAATTTCTGACTTGCTGGCATCAACGCCCTCCTCACTCTCCACCTTTTCTTCTAGATCCTAACGAAAGAATCAAGAAAAACTTCAGAATCATCCATGACTGTTGGAGAAGTGTGTCCAGCCATGTTGTAAAATTACAAATCGAGGAGGTGCAACGTCAGCCAAGTTATGATTCTCATTTGACGACTGGCTCACCGTATTGGAAAAGCACAGCTGTATATCAACTCTTCATTCCCGTGAGACAAATTAATCACCGTGAATATCGTGAAACATTTTCTCCTACGAGCAGAAATTAGATAACTGAAGTTTGTCAAGTGTATGTACTAGGTTGGTACGTGGGAATCGAATATTTGAGGGTCACAGGCAAAACAACAAATGCGTGACATTTATTTTTATTGTAAATAAATTCTGAATAGCTCAAAGGCTAACTCTAAACAAAATCCTTAAGTGCTGAAATGTGACTGACTAATATTTCAAACTTGGCAGATCATGCTATGTTTATGAACTCGCCTTTGATTTACTATTTAGTGAAAAAGTGAGCGCGCAAGTACAGACTCTTTTGGTGTCACGTAACGGTTAATTTTGGCACACATGGGTCAAGCAAATAACGCAAGCAAAATGTAACAAAAGCCGAATTACTGGCAATTAGCAGGTTGTGAGCATCTGGGGTAAATTGATTTGCCGTACAAAACAATAACACTTGGCAAATTCGCCTGAGGGGGAAACGGAAAGGTGCAGACGCGCTGAGAGACAAAAAAAAAGGAGGTAAGATTTTTTTTAAAAGCAACCTGTGGTGGTCTTTCGGGGATGGGCTCATTGCGGAGGGCTTGGAGGGCCTTCATGGCAGCGCTGTGTCTGGCCGCTTGGCGAGTGCGCCCCTCCCCGATGAACTCGTGACTCCCCACGGAGAGCTGGACGTAGAAGATCTTGGGGATTGGGTAATGGTACCTGAGACACAAGTTCATCAAATTAGGAGTTGCTCATGTCCCCCACAAATGAGAAGATCTTTGTCAAATTGAAAAACAAAAAGGAGGCTTGAACATTAGGAGGCAATCTAACCTATTTTATGTACCTGTAAAAATAAAAGGTCGCGCAGCACATTGGGGTCAATTACGACACAATACCCCGTTGGCCAATCACTTAACTGATGTCTTACTTTTATTTCTCGGCTTGGGCTTGCCAAACAAAGCAAAGGGACACATATATCCTCTTCTATTTCTTCTGATCCTCAACATAGATTTTGTTCTCTTTCATTGGGTCCGGACAGAGTGGGACTAAGCTGTCAGGCGAGTGATAGAGTGGTCTACAAGTCCATGTGGTGACCGACCCCCCCCCCCCCCCACTGGGTCTGGGAAGGGGGGGGGGACGTCTGCAGAAGGGAGGGAGGGCAAAGAAAGAGAAATAGTGGGAAAGCTAACAAGAGGTGGGGGGAATCCAAAGTTTTTAATATCCGTTTTGCCTGTCCTCTGCTTTCATACATGGCTGCTGACGTCATGTCATTCTCAGCCAAGTAGGACAGTCTAATCAAAGTTCACCATAAAGACAAGAGAATCACACGCTTGTCCTCCTGACTATGCTAATATGTCTTTGTTTTGTTTTTTAAATATTCCGACTGTCTCCTTTGTATATTTCCTGCAAAAACATTTTATCCTGTAAATGGCAGGAGGTCTTTTCCTCAGCCCGCAGCCGTCAGTTTGTCCGTCCTTCCACATCCATCTGCTTTCAGCTCCTTCCCTGGGCGGAGACTTGCCTGGCCCTCGCACGTCAAGATCAGCCTCGGTCTCAGAGGATATGCCAAGTGCAACATGGGCTTGGGCCAACAGCGCTGAGCTGAGATGGAAGCAGCTGGGGCTAGAACATGGCGTACAGGTGCAAGGGAGGAAGAGACTGAGGGATTACGCGCAAAAATGAAAAACGGGACCGAAGGGGTAGAAGGCAAGGCGAAAACAGAAAACGCAAGAGGAAGGCCTGGGGTGGAGGGCGATGGAAGGGGAGGCCGGTGGGAGACCCTATTCTACAACGTGGGAAACCCAGCGAGCCAAAAACATGGGAGAGCACAAGTATGTGCAGCGGAATCACGTGCGCAAGCAAATCACATCGCTGCCTGCTGGCTTGCTCTGCATGTATGTTATCAATTATTATTCATATTATTATTACTACAAAGCGGGAGTCTGGCCAGGACACCTGTAGGGAGGGTGGAGGGGAAAAAAAAAAGAAAATAATAATTCGAAAAAATGACGTGGATGATGACGTGTGTGGGTATGACTCATGATTTTAGCATTTCGCACTAGCGCGCACATACGTGTTCAATCTTTGATCTCTCATAATTGAAAACCAGAGATATGGCCATTCAATTAATCCCGCAAATGACAAGGTGACTCTTAGTCCGGGAGCAGTTTTTAATGCGGCAAGCTAATTTTCTATCTTTGAACACCAGAGCGAATATTTAACAAGATCCAATTGCGAGGCCGAAGAGAGGAAATGCAACACGACATGCGGTGGCTTTCCACCATGAAGGCTCGTGGCCAACTTTCACTACAAACATGAAAATACAGCCAGAACTGCGGGGACGGTGCTGCTTTGTGAGCAATAGAGTGACAGAGCCTTTGTGGAGAGGAGGACAAAAAAAACAACCTTGGACAGGCCTTGTTGTTCCTCCAGCTGCACTTTCTTTCAATGTCTTGCCAGACATGTACTTGTTTTCCCTCCCTCCTTCCTTCCCTCATACTTCAGTCTCTGTGTCCATCATTAATTGATTTTCTTCCTTTTGGCTGCACGCAAGTGCTAATACACAAAAATTCTGCATTTTGTGTATTAGCACTTGCGTGATGATGTAAAAAAAATGTGTCAAGAAGAAAAAATTTGGATGAATAAATTCCGAGGACATGGTCTACTCTATTAGGACAAAGTGGATACTGTGACAAACCTTTGTATCGTGGCAAAAAAAACAAAAAGGCCAACACGCGCCGCATGAAAACAAAAAAAATTTCTACAATGACAGCACATCATTATTAACATACCGTATTTTTCTGACTAAAAGTCGCTCCGGAATATAGGTCGGATTAACCATAAAATGCACAATAACGTGAAAAAAAACATATACAAGTCGCTCTGGAGTATAAGTCGCATTTTGGGGGACATTTATTCGACAAAATCCAACACAGAGAACAGACATGAACGAGCAACAACAGGCTAAACGATAGGTAAGCTAACGTGACATAAACACAAACGAAGAGCTGAGAACGGGCCTGACGTAACATTCAGAGTTATTCAAATAACTATTACATAAATAACACGTTTATAAAACCATCTGTGTCACTCCAATTCATTAAATCCATCGATCGTCCTTTATGTCAACAATCGGTGCGCGCCGCTGATGGAGATTGCACTTCAAAATATTCCACAGGCCCATATAACGATATATAAATTATATATCAAATAACTATTATATAAGCAATAATATCACACCATTCGTCACTCCAAATCTTAAATCCATCGATCAAATTCCTCGTCCTTTGTCAACAACGCCGCGCGTGCGCCCCTCGTCGTTATTCCACAGATCTAGTATATAACTATATTGTAGCGTTAACAAAGTACAAAGTAGGACCCAAGCACTGCCGTTGACTTCCAGGCGTGTGGCGGCGTGGACTTCCATCCCCGGAGGTGGCACTTCCAGCTTCATAGAATAGGACCGGGCGTGCGTAAAAGCCATGTCCGAGCCCCATCCACCGTGCCCGGACAGCCACCCTGCCGAGCACCGGCCCCCGACTTCCATCCACGGACGTTAAAGAGAGCTCCGTAGAGCAGGACCGGGCGTGCGTAAAAGCCATAATAGTTTTTCAAACCTTCTGTGTCACTCCAAATCATTAAATCCTTCAAAATCTTCATCCTCCGTTTCACTTCCAAACAAAGCCGGTAATAATGCCGGTAGTACATGGGGCCCTTGTCATCCCGTGATCAATCTTTGTCCTTTTTGTAAACAACCGCCGCGCCACGCCGCGCTGCTGACGTCACTTGAAATTCAAATTACAGTAATCCCTTGCTACATCACGATTTCACTTTTTTTTTTTTTTTAAATGTTTTGAAAAAATTCACATATAAGTTGCTCCTCAGTATAAGCTGCCCCCACCCAAACTATGAAGAAAAACGCGACTTATAGTCCGAAAATTACGGTAAAAAAATAAAAAATAAAATTCAATTACTTTCTAATACAAGCGTTTTTACCGACAAACAGCGCACAAGCTGGCTTTTGTGGTTCCTTTCAATCAGAGTCAGAACCGAGAGCAGCCATTGTTTCCAGTCACTGGGATTGTTGTGGTTTCAATTTTGAGATTAAAGAACCCTTGTACAAGTACTGTAATCAGTCTCGGGGCGCTCCTTCCATGCTTGGCTCAGGAGAAATCAGAGCCCCCAATAAAATTACCCCTGGGCTCTCGTAATGGCTGACTAATGGTGACACATTGTGTATCACTTCCAAAAATTTACAATAGTATTACTCAGAGGGAAGGGGCTAAAACAAAAGAAAAAAAAAAAAAAAGGATTTGGTTACTAGGTAGAAAAATAACACATACGGAATAATTCACCATGGAATTAATAGCAGCTGCTTGAAAATCATATTTGATGAGCTCACTAAAAGCTGGTATTGCATAGAACGAAAATAGCCATGAGAAAATGATTTTTCCAATGCGTGTGAAAAAACAATTACCGTATTTTCCGGACTATAAGGCTCACCTAAAAACCTCAAATTTTCTCAAAAGCCGACAGTGCCTTATAGTCAGGTGCACCTTATGTATGTTGCAAATTGCGGCCCAAGGGCCGCATTTGGCCCGCGTCTAAATTTGAACTGGTCCGAAGCATTGTGTCATAAAACCAATCATATGTGGCGCGCTGAAGACTATGAATCATGAATCAAAAAGACTATGGATCATTATGTGATTGTAAAAGTAATTTGTTGCGTCTGAAGTTGAAATAAAAAAGATAAAATGGAGAATGATTTGATCTGGATTAAAAATCTGACACGATGCAACCTGGCCTGTTTACTGCAGTCACAAACACCAATATCACCCTTCTTATTCATACAACACTAACAACAATAAAACAAACTTAATACAATAAAAAATTCATTCAACTTTCATAAAGTTGTTAATTTGTTATTATTTTAATCTTTAACTTTAACTTTTAAAGTTTACTGATCTATCTGACTGTTTTGTTTTGTACTTATTAAACTAAGCTTTACATGTTTATTTTGTGTGTTGTGTGATATTAACATTATTGATCTATTCTTATTGTTTTCACTATTTCAAGTTATTACACTGTGATTGCATTAATGGTGCGCCTTATAGTCCGGTGCACCTTATATATGGACAAAATTTTAAAATTGGCCATTTATTGAAGGTACGCCTTATAGTCCGGTGGGCCTTATAGTTCGGAAAATGTGGTACAGCGTATGTATGTTCATGCCACATAGCATTAAAGAAGAAAAACTAATCGGAATCTTTGTGCCCTTTGAGTGCCAACTTGACCGGATGAGAGAATAGCTGGCTGGAGATCGCTGGGTGGAAAAAACAGATGCTGGTGTCGTCCCCATTAAAAGTATTACGTTGTGACCTGCTGTTTTATGTTCATTGTCATTAAGAGGGATAATGAGTTCCTTTGTTTATAAAAAAAAAAAAAAAAAAAGGACAGCAAACATTTTAGGACTTTTTTTCGCCTTTCAAACTGATTGTTTGGGGTTAGCTTTACGTCGTTAGCTAACGGCTAATGTCGGTCTCGTTGTGTACCTCGCGCTATCAGACGTACGGAGACTAGTTATTACGGAAAGGAACTCGGGCTGATGTAGAGTCGTCCTCATCTGATGAGTTTCAAAATGCGTTTCCAAATGCGGCGCTGTGGACATGACTTACACTAGGGGTGTACAAACTACGGCCCGCGGGCCAAATTCTGAAAACATAATTGAATATGGCCCGCACAAGAAGCTTGAGCACTTCTCAGTTTCCACACTAGATGGAGCCCGCCACACAAAGCGTTTGACGTCCCATTAGCACCCCCCCACACACACCCCGGAAGAGAAGCGAACGCACTTCACGTTACTAAATATTAGGGGTGTAAATCGCGGGTTTTGTCACGATACGATATTATTTCGATACAAAGAACTACGATACGATATTTGCCGATATCTTAAAGCTTGCTGCGATTCATTCACGATATATCACGATATAGTGCTCTACGATCGATATATATATATTTTTTAAATAAAAATTATAGAACAATATTCTGATTTATAACAATTCATACGCAAAATCAGCAAGGTACTGCAAACTCTTTATTTAGGAAATTACAAGAGTATTGTAGTATACAGAGTGCTTATTTTAACACTGAACTTTGATGTCGTGTTTTTTCTTTAAATGTGCGGCAAGATTTGTGATCCCTGAATATTTGATCACCGCATGGCAGGATTTACAAACTGCACGTGTCTTGTCCGTTGAGCCATCTTTTCTTTGGAATCCAAAGTGCTTCCAAAGGAATGACTTGAAGGCTAAAGGGGAGCAAATTTCCTCGTCCTTTTGGACACTAGCCATAGCACCAGCCCAGGAGCCGCGTACTAGTTGTCGACTCCCCTTTCACGTGCCTGCTCTGCTCACAACACAACAACGCTGCGCGCACTGCTCCCGGAAAGAGGAAGCAAGCAACAATGAACTGGATTTCAAAATAAAGTCGCGTCTAATGTCCGAGGTCAAACACGGCGATATAAATCGATGTTTACGTTTAGCATCGATGCCAATAAATCGTAGAGCATTATATCGATTAATCGATGTGTATCGATGAACTGTTACACCCCTACTAAATATGGCCCTCCTTGCAAAACGTTTGGACACCCCTGACTTACACAAACATGAAACTCGAGTCATCGCAACTCAATGGACATGAGACTGGAGAGCACAAATCTTTCCAAATTTATTTTGGACGCGTGTTCCAAATGCTCCAATCTCTTCAATAAAATATTTTTTAGGAGCTCACACCCATTTGTACAATTGTTTTTGAGATACTAAAATGCTGGACGCCCAGTTGAGAAAACAGTCTCCCTTCGTTTGTGACGTGAAAACAGTAACAGCTTGCTCAGTACGTCAGCGTGTTTGCATGAGGAAATGTCACAGGGCAGCGAACCCCCAGACGTTCCTTCCTCTAGCTGACAAAAATCTTAGTGCCATAACCAAATTAGGTGTGGGAGAGGGTGGGTGGTCAACATTTGCTCAGCCTTGCTCCTAAGGGGAGGCTGGGAAGGGTGCGTGGGGGGGGTCATGCTGTCCCAACACCAAATTCTGACGGAGCACCGACTGGGGCAAAGAGGGGAGTAGCGCAACTGAAGTAAAAGTTGAGCAACTCAAAAAGAAGCTCAGGACAATGCCAGGGGCCCCAAACACGCTTTCTGCTAGTTTGAAATATTCAATTACTTTTAGCCTTGACTGACTCATAGGAATTGGGTGTTCCAAAGATAACACGATTCTCCTAGATTATTCACAAGAACGTTTTGGCATCATTTTTTGTTGTTAATGATTTCGCCTGGATTTCAACACCGGTTGACTCACTTGAAAACTACTATAAGCGTCACGCAGAGGAGAACGTTCTCCGACGCCGTATTTGAGAATGGACAATGGGACGGTTAGTTCACCAAGAGCTGATTTTTAAAGTGGTCAGAAATTATTCACGGGCCCTCGGCCATAAATAATATTCATTAAGACGCTGATAAATGCTCATTACATATTATTGCCATATTTCCTCATCAATGCACTTTCTGAATGAATCAATACGGGCGCTGGTGGTGATTAGAGCGCTGATGGATCAGAGCCAGGCTGGCCTTTTAATGAGAAGATTTTCCATCAACATGATTCCGGATCACTCTTATTCATCATAATAGGTAAGGACATGGGCATATGGAAACCTTCGTTTGGCCGCGGCGTCATTATGATGAGCGATTGCGGCTATGGCCTGTCACTCCGCCACGTCGTCCGTCACCGAAGGAGGAGAATTCATATTCGCAAGGTCTCGTTTTCATTAATCCCGCTGAAAGAAAGAGACCTCGTGAAAACATAAATGACCTTGTGGTAATGTATGCTTTTTTTTTTTTTTTTTTTATATGACGTGCATCTCCTCAGGACCGCTTGAAAAGTGGAACAAAAGAGAATGAAGTGTGTCGCTTTCCGCATTTGAAATCGTCAGCGGGGGACAAAACGTTGGCAAACATATGTTTGCCACAACTTTGCAGACGTTTGTCTCTCGCCCTGTTTGTCACCGCATGGATCAAACGGAATAGGCTGTGAGCCAGATGTCAAACTGCCTGCTGACGAGACTCATTTAAACAACAATGCCACTGAATCACTCCTAATTCCTGGACCTGGGTTGACATTGCAAAACTTAACTAGGAGCCACAGAATTTTTGTTTTCCAAATTTTTCTTAATTAATCAATCACATAGTGTGTAAATATAAATTACATTTCTGTCTGGGGAACCCACAAAATGGATGTACAAGCCACTGAACAGAAACGATGCCAATTTATTTTAAAAATGAGTAACCACTGCTACCTAGTGGGCAAAAAAAATAAAACCGCTCTGGGAATTTAAACATACAGTCAAACCTCGGTTTTCGACCACAATCTGTTCCAGAAGGCGGTTTGAGAAGCGAATCGGTCGAATTCCCAACCTATTTTTCCCATTACATATAATGGAAAAAAAATGTTAATCCGTTCCAAGACCGAAAAAAACAGTTTAAGCATTTTTTCATTTGCGCATTTTTGTCCGATCGCGCAACTGCAGCGCACCGCAGAACGCGCAACAGTAGCACGTTGCCGACCGCGCAATTGTACCGCGCTGGTCGCAGTATTGTGACAGAGCCGTCGCTGAAATTCAGAAAATATTTATAAAGTCCTGATGTACTTTCCAAAATTTAAGTGGACCTACAGGACTGTCTCAGAAAATTAGAATATTGTGATAAAAGTTCTTTATTTTCTGTGATACAATTAAAAAACCAAAAATGTCATACATTCTGGATTCATTACAAATCAACTGAAATATTGCAAGCCTTTTATTATTTTAATAGTGCGGATTATGGCATACATCTTAAGAAAACTCTAATATCCTATCTCAAAATATTAGAATATCATGAAAAAGTATACTAGTAGGCAATGTTCCCTCTAAGCTGCGCGCGTGCGCAATCGCGCACTGCCCGCACATTCTCAGCGCACAAGAAAATCTATCCAGCGCATAAACAACATCAACATAACGTATTAATCCATATTAGATTATAATATATTATATCAATTATAATGTTATATTAATATTAGACCTAATCTAATTAATTCGCCCAATAATATTGTTTGTTTTTGTTTCTCACTCAGTGAATGACAGGTGTCCAGACAATGATACGATACGGTTCACTTACGGTATGAAGCCAATCATGGGATTGACGGTGCTTGCGTCTGGGCTCTGCCTATACGCGCCGTGCAGGTTAGCTAGCAGGTTAATTGATGCTAATACAAACCCCGCATCATGGTGAAACAAACAGGCAGCGATACATCCACTCACCAAGCCACAGTAAAAAAGAAATGCAGTTCTTTTAAGATGGAATGGCTGCCGGAGTATGTGCAAATTGAAAAATAAGCGGTGAAATTGGGCGAGATTTTTTCTTTTTCAAGTGAGAAAGGTCTACTCTGCAAAACATGCAGCGGTGCCAAAGTAGCAAGTGAGTTTTTAGTGATATTTGTGCTACATTTCAAGCTTCCAGTGCCGACTGTGAAAGAGGATTTAGTTTAATGAATCATATCAAAACAAAATCCAGAAATCGTTTTGAAGTGACACATTTGGACCAGCTGATGCGCATTAAGTCAAAGCAAGAAGCAGACGAAGCCATCAACCAGGACAAAGTGTACAACCATTGGAGAAGTGAGAAGGACAGACGTGAAAAATAAGGTACAATTTAAGTCAGATTTGTGCATATTCTAGTGACGGTTATTAAGATTTTGTCTTTATGGATATTAATCATTAAATGTTACCATTAGATCATTTATGGGTAGTAGAAATGCCAAGAAAAACTGTGTACCGTAAATTCCGGACTATAAGCCGCGGCTTTTTTCCAAAATTTTGAACCCTGCGTAGCGTCCTGTACTTTTACTGTCTGAACTGTCTGAATGCACACTGGCTCTTATTATTTATTATTTGTTATTACTCTTATTTATTGTTTGTGCCTTTTTGTTTATGATGTTTTTTACTTTTGCGCTATGCTTGCTGGCTCCGTTATTTATTGTGTTATCTGTTTATTTATTATTTATTCATCACTCTTCCTATTGATTGTTAGAATTTTTGCCTTCTTGTTTTTATATTGTGTCGCGTACATGTATGTCTATCGTGTTATGTGTCTCGTCACCGTGGGATAGAGAAAAATGTAATTTCGGTCTCTTTGTGTGTTGTGACATGTGGAGAGATTGACAATAAAGCTGACTTTGACTTTGACTTTATTTATTGTTTGTGCCTTTTTGTTTATGATGTTTTTTACTTTTGCGCTATGCTTGCTGGCTCCGTTATTTATTGTGTTATCTGTTTATTTATTATTTATTCATCACTCTTACTATTGATTGTTTGAATTTTTGCCTTCTTGTTTTTATATTGTGTCGCGTACATGTATGTCTATCGTGTTATGTGTCTCGTCACCGTGGGATAGAGAAAAACGTAATTTCGGTCTCTTTGTGTGTTGTGACATGTGGAGAGATTGACAATAAAGCTGACTTTGACTTTGACTTTATACTCAGGTGCGGCTTATATAAGGATTTTTTTCGTGATTTTTGTGATTACTTGATCACTTCAAGATTCAAGAGTTTTTTATTCGCCATGTTTGAGCTTGGCGGCTCGGTGGAGCACTGGGTAGCACGTCCGCCTCACAGTTAGGAGGGTGCGGGTTCGATTCCACCTCCGGCCCTCCCTGTGTGGAGTTTGCATGTTCTCCCCGGGCCCGCGTGGGTTTTCTCCGGGCACTCCGGTTTCCTCCCACATCCCAAAAACATGCTTGGTAGGCCGATTGAAGACTCCAAATTGTCCCTAGGTATGAGTGCGAGTGCAAATGGTTGTTTGTCTCTGTGGCTGGCAACCGGTTCAGGATGTCCCCCACCTACTGCCCGATGACGGCTGGGATAGGCTCCAGCACGCCCGCGACCCCCGTGGGGACTAAGCGGTTCAGAAAATGGATGGATGGATGTTTGAGCGTGCCAAACAAGGAATTTGACTTCGATAAAACACACCCTCTGTTCAACATTTAGGTGACTAACAACACTCAGGACTAGAGATGCACCGATCCGATATCTGGATCGGATATCGGTCCCGATATCAACAAAATAGATGGATCGGGTATCGGGAAATACAGCCGATCTGTGAGCCGATACTTTCCTTAATCTATTGGGACGCGGGCTACGTCATACGCCAGCAGCACGTGTGCCGCATGCCACGAGAGTTTTCTAAACAAACGCAAACATGGAGCGAACGTTCGCTTCTCTTCCCCGGGTTGCTAAGCGGACGTCAAACCATGCGCGTTCGCTTCTCTTCGGGTTGCTAATGGGACGTCAAAGGCTGCGCGTTCGCTTCTCTCCCGAATGGGGGGGGGCTAATCGGATGTGAAACGCTGCGTGTTCGCTTCTCTTCCGGGGGGGGTGTTAATGGGACGTCAAACGCTTTGTGTGGCGGGCTCCATCTAGTGTGGAAACTGAGAAGCTGAGCTCAAGCTTCTTGTGCGGGCCATATTCAATTATGTTTTCAGAATTTGCTGCGGGCCAATAAAAACTGGACCGTTAGTTTGGACACCCCTAATTTAGAGCAAAGAACTGTGTAGTCTGCCTGATGCCATTGCCTTTGGTCTTTTCTGTTCCACATGTAGAGTTATGTAGCTTGTTAAGTTTGAACTGGACTGCCCCTACACCTGTCTATGGACCCCGTGGAGGCTATTTTGTGTGTTTTGGGGTGTTCTCTTGTATTGAGGGGTGCTGGTTGGCCGCTGTTACTTTTTTTCCTTTGTCTTTTAGCTTTGTTTTGCTTTGATGGCTTTTATCTTGAGCACTTTCTGCCTTTCTTTGTGGCACCGTTGTGTGGCAGCCTTATGAGAGCCTATTGAGTTGCGCTCATGCCATCTGTGTGTCTTTTGTATACCCACTCTGTGGTATGAATACGGCTGGGGCCTGAATTTCCCAACCCCTGGGGATCAATAAATATACAATCAATCAATCAATCAAGTCAACCATAATATCGGATCGGTATCGGGTATCGACCGATACGCAAAGCCACGGCATCGGTATCGGTATCGGAACTGAAAAAGTCGGATCGGTGCATCTCTACTCAGGACATGTGAAAAATGGCAAAAAAACCAAAAAAAAACCTTTTCACTTTTACACACTGCGGTATCTTGAAGAAAAAAACAACAACAAAAATACTATTAAAAACACTACTATGGCTGCTGCTTATTCTGGCTGTGTTGCTTGTGACTATGATGAGCTTTAGTAGGAATGCACGCTAGGTGACCTGCGTGGGCTCTAAACCCTTTCTCTTACTCTGCCATGTGACTCAGAGATTACACAAAGCAGTGGCGCTGTTTGGACCATCTGCATAGTATTAAAACCCAATCAATCAGCATTTACCGTATTTTCCGCCCTAAAAGGCGCACCTAAAAACCTAAATTTTTATCAAAAGTCAACAGTGCGCCTTATAGTCCGGTCGGTGCGCCTTATATATGGATCAAGTGATGAATTTGTTGATCCATACTGGTTGTACACAGTGCTCTGCCAAAATGTTTTAGTACGTTTTAGTACGACTAGTAAATTACAAGGTCGCATCGCTTCCCAGCATTACGGTAACTGTAGTCAGGGGGCGTCACCGAATAGCTGTTGTACCCGCGAGGCTATTTCATTTCAAAATAGGCTGCTCCGTTAATGTTTCAAGTAAATCTACGGATCGATATGGAAGGGAAACATAGGTAAGTAGTACCAATGCGTTCGATCGAACTTTAGTCAGTTCTGATCATTTTATAGGAGCTCGTTTGAGAGACGCGATTGTTTACACTTTGCTGAGGCTCATGGGAGATTGCTAGCTGAGGGTCATGGGTTTTTGCGGATGGCTAATGCTATAACGATAGCTGCTATACGCGCGAGGCTATTTCATGTCAAAATAGGCTGCTCTGTTAATGTTTCGAGTAAATCTACGGATCGATATGGAAGGGAAACATAGGTAAGTAATACCAATGCGTTAGATCGAACTTTAGTCAGTTCTGATCATTTTATAGGAGCTCGTTTGAGAGACGCGATTGTTTACACTTTGCTGAGGCTCATGGGAGATTGCGAGCTGAGGGTCATGGGTTTTTGCGGATGGCTAATGCTATAACGATAGCTGCTATACGCGCGAGGCTATTTCATGTCAAAATAGGCCGCTCTGTTCTTGTTTCGAGTAACTCTACGGATCGATATGGAAGGGAAACATAGGTAAGTAGTACCAATGCGTTAGATCGAACTTTAGTCAGTTCTGATCATTTTATAGGAGCTCGTTTGAGAGACGCGATTGTTTACACTTTGCTGAGGCTCATGGGAGATTGCGAGCTGAGGGTCATGGGTTTTTGCGGATGGCTAATGCTATAACGATAGCTGCTATACGCGCGAGGCTATTTCATGTCAAAATAGGCTGCTCTGTTAATGTTTCGAGTAAATCTACGGATCGATATGGAAGGGAAACATAGGTAAGTAGTACCAATGCGTTAGAGCGAACTTTAGTCAGTTCTGATCATTTTATAGGAGCTCGTTTGAGAGACGCGGTTGTTTACACTTTGCTGAGGCTCATGGGAGATTGCGAGCTGAGGGTCATGGGTTTTTGCGGATGGCTAATGCTATAACGATAGCTGCTATACGCGCGAGGCTATTTCATGTCAAAATAGGCTGCTCTGTTAATGTTTCGAGTAAATCTACGGATCGATATGGAAGGGAAACATAGGTAAGTAGTACCAATGCGTTAGATCGAACTTTAGTCAGTTCTGATCATTTTATAGGAGCTCGTTTGAGAGACGCGATTGTTTACACTTTGCTGAGGCTCATGGGAGATTGCGAGCTGAGGGTCACGGGTTTTTGCGGATGGCTAATGCTATAACGATAGCTGCTATACGCGCGAGGCTATTTCATGTCAAAATAGGCTGCTCTGTTCATGTTTCGAGAAAATCTACGGATCGATATGGAAGGGAAACATAGGTAAGTAGTACCAATGCGTTAGATTGAACTTTAGTCAGTTCCAATCATTTTATAGGAGATCGTTTGAGAAACGCGATTGTTTACAGAGGGCTCGTTGGTTATTGGCTAGTGGGTGCATACCGCAACCCTAGTCAACCTCAGTTTGTTGCAGTAAAGCTTCTATTTTATGCGCCTTATAGGCCGGTGCGCCTTATATATGGACAAAGTTTTAAAATGGGCCGTTCATTGAAGGTGCGCCTTATATATGGAAAAAGTTTTAAAATGGGCCGTTCATTGAAGGTGCGCCTTATACCCCGGTGCGCCTAATAGGGCGGAAAATACGGTAAATTCAATTCTTCTGACATTTTGCTCACCAAAAACAAGTTGTAATGAACATGAACTTAATGCATTTTATTCAGAAGGTTACTTTGACCCCCGAGGCTTAAATGGCGGCGCGGCGTATTTGTGGATTTTTACGGCCTCCAGGGGTCGCTCTAGCAGGAAGCAAGTCGCTCTTGCTTCTTATTCTTATTCTTCTTATTTCTTCTTCGTCTGTCTCGCTGACAGACGAAGAAGAAATAATGCGCCGAAGACGACGTGCTAGTTTGTGTTTTGAACATTTCACGGATCACGCACACACCCTCATCATGGAAAACAGCCGAAGAAATGCGTTTGATGCAGCTTTTAAGTTAAAAGCAATTGATTTGGCTAAATGGCGGCGCGGCGTATTTATGGATTTTTACGCCCTCCGGGCCGCTCTAGCAGGAAGCAAGAGCGAGACAGACGAACAAGAGATAATGCGCCGAAGAAGACGTGCTTGATGAAGCACTTTTTTTACTTTTACTGGTATGTTTTTTAACGAGCCCTGTTGGTGTTGTACTACCGTGCTGCTGCTGTGTTATCGCCGCGTCTCAGTGACTTTTATGTATGTATAGTACAGTGCTTCTCAAATAGTGGGGCGCGCCCCCCTTGGGGGGGCGCCGTGCTATACCTGGGGGGGGCGCGTGTGACCCTGGGGAACAGGCTTTTTTTTTGCAGTACTAGAATAAAGTGTAATTGCGCATCTTCCCAGCAGGGGGCAGTGGCGCTCTCATTGTTACTTCTGTGACGTTTGCGACAGTGCAACATTTTACGACTTACAAGACAAGTTAGGATAGTCACGGTGGGGAGGGGGGGGGCGCGAATAGTTTTCTTCTTGCTAAGGGGGGGCGCGAATAGTTTTCTTCTTGCTAAGGGGGGGCGTAACAGAAAATAATTGAGAAGCACTGGTATAGTATGTTTTTTTAATCCAGCCCTTTTAGTCTTGTGTTACTTCCGTGTTGCTGCGGCATTACTGCCACATTGCTTCCACGTCACGGGCAGTGTTTGGAAAGAAATGTTAAGGTATGTTATTAAAACTTTAAAAAAGCTTTCTGTGTCCAGTCTTTCTTTGTTAATAACTCGGGTGCACACTTCCGTGTTGCTGCGGTACTACTGCTGCGTCACAGGTAATGTTTAGAAAGACATGTTAAAGTATGTTATTAAAACTTTAAGAAGGCTTTCTGTGAACGGTCTTTCTTTGTAAAAAAACGCGTGTGCACGTGCGGCTTATAGTCCGGTGCGGCTTATATAAGAAAAAAACTAAAATATCCTCCAATTTCAGCTGGTGCGGTTTATAGTCTGGTGCGGCTTATAGTCTGGTGCGGCTTATAGTCCGGAATTTACGGTAATTAGATATTTTACAGACAAAGTGTTACAGAAATTTGCACTGTATCACAAGCTACAGCACAAGTCATTGTGCAAAATGTGAATGTTTTAATGTGAGCAAAATGTTATGTCTGAAAGGTGTATATGTCTCATATCTTCCAGAACAGTACCCTCAGCCAGGCCAAAGCAGGACTCTTCCCATGGCCAAAGCAGGACTCTTCCCATGGCCAAAGCAGGGCTCTTCCCGTGCCCAAAGCAGGACTCTTCCTGTGGCCAAAGCAGGACTCTTCCCATGGCCAAAGCAGGACACTCACATACTGTATAACATCTATACATCCCATTTTTCAGATTTTTGTCTTTTTTTAAGTGGACCAAATTACTTATTTAAAAATAAAGCGTGCATGTCTGATGTTGCTCACAGTAGTCCTCAGTTTGCTCAGGGAGCTTGTGTGTATGCCCAGATACATGAAAAATTAGAGGGAACATTGCTAGTACGGTATTCAACTAATCACTTGAATGGTCTAATTAACTCGAAACACCTGCAAGGGTTTCCTGAGCCTTGAAAAACACTCAGCTTGGTTCAGTAAACTAAATCACAAGTATGGGGAAGACTGCTGATCTGACTGCTGTCGAGAGGACCATCATTGACACCCTCAATCAGGAGGGTAAGACACAAAAAGAAATTTCTCAAAGCTCAAGAGTGCAGTTTCAAAGCACATCCACAAAAAGTCTGTTGGAAGGGGGAAATGTGGCAGAAAACGCTGCACAACCAAGAGAGATGACCGCAGCCTTAACAGCATTGTGAAGAAGATTCGCTTCCAGAATTTGGGGGAACTTCAAAGACAGTGGACTGAAGCTGGAGTCCAGGTATCAAAAGCCACTGTTCACAGACGTGTCCAGTAAATGGGCTACAATAGCCGTAGTCCCATGGTCAAGCCACTTCTGAAATCAAGACAACGGAAGAAGCGTCTGACTTGGGCTATGGAAAAAAAGCACTAGACAGTTGCAGAGTGGTCCAAAGTCCTCTTTTCAGACGAAAGCAAGTTTTGTATTTCATTTGGAAGTCAAGGCGCCAGAGTCTGGAGAAAGGCTGGAGAGGAGCAAAATCCAAGTTGCTTGAAATCCAGTGTGAAGTTCCTACAGTCAGTGATGGTTTGGGGAGCCATGTCAGCTGCTGGTGTTGGTCCACTGTGTTTCATCAAGTCCAGAGTAATTGCAGCTGTGTACCAAGAGATTTTAGAGCACTACATGCTTCCATCTGCTGAAAAGCTCTATGGAGATGATGATTTCATTTTCCAGCATGATCTGGCACCTGCCCACAGTGCCAAAACCACCAGTAAATGGTGTACTGACCATGGCATTACTGTCCTCGATTGGCCTGCCAATTCCCCTGACCTGAACCCCATAGAAAATTCTTGGGGTATTGTGAAGAAGAAGCTGAAAGACACCAGACCCAACAATGCAAATGAGCTTAAGGCCGTTATTGAAGGATCCTGGACATCCATAACACCTTACTGACCACAGGCTGATTGCCTCCATGCCATGCCGCATTGACGCAGTAATCCGTGCAAAAGGATTCCCAAACAAGTACAGAGTGCATTAATGGACATTTTCAAATGTTTGATTTTGTTTTGCGGTTATAAATATATATTTTTTTACCTGGTCTGAGGAAATATTCTAATTTTTTTAGATAGGATTTTTGAGTTTTCTTAAGATGTAAGCCATAATCAGCAATATTAAAATAATAAAAGGCTTGCAATATTTAAGTTGATTTGTAATGAATCTAGAATGTGTGACATTCTTGTTTTTTTTATTGCATTACAGAAAATAAAGAACTTTATCACAATATTCTAATTTTTTGAGACAGTCCTGTAAGTACGTGGGGAGCTTAATTTTGTCCGATCGCGCAACTGCAGCGCACCGCCAAACACACAACACTAGCGGTAGCACGTTGCCGACCGCGCAACTGCACCGCACTGGTTGCATTATTGTGACAGAGCCGTCGCTGAAATTTAGAAAATATTTTTAAAGTCCTGGTGTACTTTCCAAAATTTAAGTGGACCTAAGTGCGCAGGGAGCTTAATTTTGTCCGATCGCACAACTGCAGCGGATCGCCGAACGCGCAACGGTAGCACGTTGCCGACCGTGCAACTGCACCACAATGGTCGCATTATTGTGACTGAGCCGTCGCTAAAATTTAGAAAATATTTTTAAAGTCCTGATGCACTTTCCAAAATTTAAGTGGACCTCAGTACGCAGGGAGCCTAATTTGGTCCGATCGCGCAACCGCAGCGCGCCGGGCGCTCACTGTCGCATTGCTTTAAGACCGTTTTTGTGTTTTAGGATGGCTTTACTGCTCCCACTTGCTTTCTTTGGAGGCATGATTAGGGGTTAATACAATCCTCAAAGTAACGAAAATACAATAACAACGGAGTCAGTCGGCATCCGGGCCACGCGGTCGGGTTTTCTCGGGTCCTCCCGGCTCATCTCGCGAGGTTCGACCACCGAATTTTGTTCGATAACCGAAGCAAAAAAATTTCAAATTTTTGGTTTGAATTGCGATTTGTTCGAGAACCGGGACGTTTGAAAACCGAGGTTGGACTGTATTAGATTTAGCCCACCACAGTATGTATTGTAGGGGTGCCCAATACGTCGATCGCGATCGACCGGTCGATCCCCAAGTCAATCCCCAAGTCGATCGCGTTTTTTTCGCACTTGACGCGTGTACAAACAACGGCGCTAACAACACAACACAAACACGCTAGCTCGCGAGTTCCCTCCAGTTGTCAGAACCCTGTTTTTTCTCTTAAACTTAAGAAAGGCTATAAAAATGAGTGGGGCAGCTGGCCATAGTAAGAAATATCACTTTCATAGGGAATGGGAGTAGGACCTTTTTTTAGGACTTTATTTTGAAATCCAGTTCATTGTTGCTTGCTTCATCTTTCCGGGAGCAGTGTGCGGCGTGTTGTGTTGTGAGCAGAGCAGGCACGTGAAAGGGAAGCCGACAACTACGCGGCTCTTGGGCTGGTGCTATGGCTAGTGTCCAAGAAGACGAGGAAATTTGTTCCCCTTTGGGCTTCAAGTCATTCGTTTGGAAGCACTTTGTAATTTCCTAAATAAAGAGTTTGCAGTACCTTGTTGATTTTGCGTATGAATTGTTATAAATCAGGATATTGTTCTTTTTTTTTTTTAATAAAAAATATAGAACAATATCCTGATTTATAACAATTCATACGCAAAATCAACAAGGTACTGCAAACTCTTTATTTAGGAAATTACAAGAGTATTGCAGTATACAAAGTGCTTATTTTAACACTGAACTTTGATGTCGTGTTTTTTCTTTAAATGTGCGGCGAGATTTGTGCTCCCTGAATATTTGATCACCGCATGGCAGGATTTACAAACTGCACGTGTCTTGTCGGTTGAGCCATCTTTTCTTTGGAATCCAAAGTGCTTCCAAACGAATGACTTGAAGCCTAAAGGGGAGCAAATTTCCTCGTCTTTTTGGACACTAGCCATAGCACCAGCCCAGGAGCCGCGTACTAGTTGTCGACTCCCCTTTCAGGTGCCTGCTCTGCTCACAACACAACAACGCCGGGCGCACTGCTCCCGGAAAGAGGAAGCAAGCAACAATGAACTGGATTTCAAAATAATGTCGCGTCTAATGTCCGAGGTCAAACACGGCGATATAAATCGATGTTTACGTTTAGCATCGATGCCAATAAATCGTAGAGCATTATATCGATTAATCGATGTGTATCGATGTATCGTTACACCCCTTATTTATATATATATATATATATATATATATATATATATATATATATATATATATATATATATATATATATATATATATAATATAATTTCCCCTCTCACCCTCCGCGGGTGGTCTCCCACTCCAAGCTCGGGTCCTCTACCAGAGGCCTGGGAGCTTGAGGGTTCTGCGCAGTATTTTGGCTGTTCCTAGCACTGCACTCTTCTGGACTGAGATGTCTGATGTTGTTCCTGGAATCTGCTGTAGCCCCAAGTGCCCCAATGACCACGGGCACCACCGAGGCCTTCACTTTCCAGGCCTTCTCAAGCTCTTCTTTGAGGCCCTGGTATTTCTCTAGCTTCTCAAGTTCTTTTTTCCTGATGTTGCCATCGCTTGGTATTGCTACATCCACTACAACGGCCTTCTTCTGTTGTTTATCCACCACCACAATGTCCGGTTGGTTCGCCATCACCTTCTTGTCAGTCTGGATCTGGAAGTCCCACAGGATCTTGGCTCGCCCATTCTCTGTCACCTTAGGGGGTGCTTCCCACTTTGAACTTGGGGCTTCCAGTCCATACTCTGCACAGATGTTCCTGTACACTATGCCAGCCACTTGGTTATGACGTTCCATGTATGCTTTCCCTGCTAGCATCTTACACCCTGCTGTTATGTGCTGGACTGTCTCAGGGGCCTCTTTGCACAGCCTGCACCTTGGGTCTTGTCTGGTGTGGTAGATCTTGACCTCTATTGCTCTGGTGTTCAGAGCCTGTTCCTGTGCAGCCATGATGAGTGCCTCTGTGCTGTCCTTCAGTCCAGCTTTTTCCAGCCATTGGTAGGATTTCTTGATGTCAGCCACTTCACTTATCTGTCGATGGTACATCCCATGTAGGGGTTTGTCCTCCCATGATGGTGTCTCTAGCCACTCCTCCTCTGTTTGCCATTGTCTGAGACATTCACTGAGCACGACATCCGTTCGGGCCTTTTCCTTGATGTACTCATGGATCTTGGCTGTTTCATCCCGAACAGTGGCTCTCACACTCAGTAGTCCTCGGCCTCCTTCTTTGCGGCTAGTGTACAGTCTCAGGGTGCTGGACTTAGGGTGGAACCCTCCGTGCATGGTTAGGAGCTTCCGTGTCTTGACATCTGTGGTCTGAGTCTCTTCCTTTGGCCATCTTATTATTCCTGCAGGGTATCTGATGACTGGCAGGGCGTAGCTGTTTATTGCCCGGATCTTGTTCTTGCCATTTAGCTGACTTCTGAGGACTTGCCTTACTCGTTGTAGGTATTTGGCTGTGGCTCCTCTCCTTGTGGCTTCATCGAGGTTGCCATTTGCTTGTTGGATACCAAGGTACTTGTAGCTGTCCTCAATGTCTGTTATTGTTCCTTCTGGGAGTGAGACCCCATCTGTATGGACTACCTTCCCTCTCTTTGTCACCATGCGACCGCACTTCTCTAGTCCGAATGACATTCCAATGTCTGTGCTGTAGATCCTGGTTGTGTGGATCAGTGAATCGATGTCTCGCTCGCTCTTGGCATACAACTTTATGTCATCCATGTATAGGAGGTGACTGATGGTGGCCCCATTTTTGAGTCGGTATCCGTAGCCAGTCTTGTTGATTATTTGGCTGAGGGGGTTCAGACCTATGCAGAACAGCAGTGGGGACAGAGCATCTCCTTGGTATATGCCACATTTGATGGAGACTTGTGCAATTGGCTTGTAATTGGCCTCAAGGGTTGTTTTCCACAGTCCCATCGAGTTTGCAATGAAGGCTCTCAGGTTCCTGTTGATGTTGTACAGTTCCAAGCATTCAGTGATCCATGAGTGTGGCATGGAGTCGTAGGCTTTCTTGTAATCAATCCAGGCAGTGCACAGGTTGGTGTGTCGAGTCTTGCAGTCTCGGGCGACTGTTCCGTCAACCAGCAGCTGGTGTTTGGCTCCTCTGGTATTGCTGCCTATGCCTTTCTGTGTTGTGCTCATGTATTGAGCCATGTGCACACTTATCTTAGCCGCTATGATGCCTGACATGATCTTCCATGTTGTAGGGAGACAGGTCATTGGCCTATAGTTGGATGGGACTGTACCCTTCGTGGGATTCTTCAGGATCAGGATTGTGCGTCCTTCAGTTAACCATTCGGGGTGAGTTCCAACTTTTAGTAGCTGGTTCATTTGTTCTGCTAGGCGCTCATGGAGTGCAGTGAGCTTCTTAATCCAGTAGGCATGGATCATATCTGGCCCGGGTGCTGTCCAGTTCTTCATACCTGAGACTCTCTCTTGGATGTCTGTCACAGTGATGGTAACTGGGTTCTGCTCAGGGTGGTTGCTGTGGTCTTCTCTTAGAGAGACTAGCCATTGTGCCTCCCTGTTGTGTGATGTGTTCTTCTCCCATATGCCCTTCCAGTATTGCACAGTCTCCAGTCTTGGTGGGTCTGCTCTGCTGTTGTTACCCTGCCATTGAGAGTACACTTTTCCTGGTTGGGTTGTGAAGAGCCTGTTTATTCGCCTGGCTTCACTTTCTCTTGTGTATCTCTTTAGGCGGCTGGACAGGGCTAGGAGCCTCTGTTTGGCAGTCTCCAGTGCTTCAGGTACGTTCATCTGGCTGTACTTCTTGGGTGCTGGTTTCTTTATTGCACCTTTCTGGATCTCCGATAGTTGGCTCACGTCTCTCCGCACTGTCTTGATCTTAGCCTCCAACCTTGTTTTCCATGGTGGGTCTTGTATCTCATGCTTGATATTGCTCTTGTAACCAAGCATCTCCAGGATCACTGTTGCTGAAGTGTATATCAACTTATTGGTTTCAGTGATGGTGGTTGTAGGGATTGTTCTCAGTGCTGCATTCAGATCTTCAACCAGGCTTTCTGGTGGTGCTTCTCTTAGCCTTTGTAGTTGGCGTCGGGGTTGGCTGCTGTTCATTCGAGTCATGATCTTATTTTTCAGGTCAGTTGCTGACTTGTTCAGGCTTGCATATTCTCTTGGAGCTATGTACCCAATTACTTGGGCAGTTGATGTTGACTCCTCTCTGACCTGGTATTCGGGTTCCTGTGTGACTTGGCATCTGTGTTGTACCTCGTCAATCTCAAGTTGTGATATCAATTGCCGTTTCTGGATATTGGAGCACTGAGTTACTAGTTGTTTAGCGGTTAGTGTTGAGTGTGGATATCGCCCTTGCCATTGCTCCCACATTCGCTTCATGTACCCTCTCTGTCTTGGTTCACTGGAGTAGTAGCACTCCAACAGTGTTAGGTTCTCACATCTCGCCCATTTCCGCCTTGTTCCAGTAGCCCACTTTACATGTAGGCGTTCTGGTTCCCCAACGCCTGACGCAGACCTTGTTTGTCCGGGCGACGTCTGAGCCGGCATCTCATTTGATTCTTTATCTCTCATCATGTTTATGAGGTAGGCGATATCGTCAAGGGTCTTGCCCACAGACCCACACTGGATGATGGTATGGCTCCGCCCCGACCTGGTCTCGAACCCGGGTCCCGCTGGTTGATAGTCTGGCGACTATCCTACTGAGCTATCCAGCCGATATATATATATATATATATAAAAAAAAAAAATTCCCCTCTCACCCTCCGCGGGTGGTTTTTCCACTCCAAGCTCGGGTCCTCTACCAGAGGCCTGGGAGCTTGAGGGTTCTGCGCAGTATTTTGGCTGTTCCTAGCACTGCACTCTTCTGGACTGAGATGTCTGATGTTGTTCCTGGAATCTGCTGTAGCCACTCCTCCAGTTTGGGGGTCACTGCCCCAAGTGCCCCAATGACCACGGGCACCACCGAGGCCTTCACTTTCCAGGCCTTCTCAAGCTCTTCTTTGAGGCCCTGGTATTTCTCTAGCTTCTCAAGTTCTTTTTTCCTGATGTTGCCATCGCTTGGTATTGCTACATCCACTACAACGGCCTTCTTCTGCTGTTTGTCCACCACCACAATGTCCGGTTGGTTCGCCATCACCATCTTGTCAGTCTGGATCTGGAAGTCCCACAGGATCTTGGCTCGCCCGTTCTCTGCCACCTTAGGGGGTGCTTCCCACTTTGACCTTGGGGCTTCCAGTCCATACTCTGCACAGATGTTCCTGTACACTATGCCAGCCACTTGGTTATGACGTTCCATGTATGCTTTCCCTGCTAGCATCTTACACCCTGCTGTTATGTGCTGGACTGTCTCAGGGGCCTCTTTGCACAGCCTACACCTTGGGTCTTGTCTGGTGTGGTAGATCTTGGCCTCTATTGCTCTGGTGTTCAGAGCCTGTTCCTGTGCAGCCATGATGAGTGCCTCTGTGCTGTCCTTCAGTCCAGCTTTTTCCAGCCATTGGTAGGATTTCTTGATGTCAGCCACTTCACTTATCTGCCGATGGTACATCCCATGTAGGGGTTTGTCCTCCCATGATGGTGTCTCTAGCCACTCTTCCTCTTTTTGCCATTGTCTGAGACATTCACTGAGCACGTCATCCGTTCGGGCCTTTTCCTTGATGTACTCATGGATCTTGGCTGTTTCATCCCGAACAGTGGCTCTCACACTCAGTAGTCCTCGGCCTCCTTCTTTACGGCTAGTGTACAGTCTCAGGGTGCTGGACTTAGGGTGGAACCCTCCGTGCATGGTTAGGAGCTTCCGTGTCTTGACATCTGTGGTCTGCGTCTCTTCCTTTGGCCAGCTTATTATTCCTGCAGGGTATCTGATGACTGGCAGGGCGTAGCTGTTTATTGCCCGGATCTTGTTCTTGCCATTTAGCTGACTTCTGAGGACTTGCCTTACTCGTTGTAGGTATTTGGCTGTGGCTCCTCTCCTTGTGGCTTCATCGAGGTTGCCATTTGCTTGTTGGATACCAAGGTACTTGTAGCTGTCCTCAATGTCTGTTATTGTTCCTTCTGGGAGTGAGACCCCTTCTGTATGGACTACCTTCCCTCTCTTTGTCACCATGCGACCGCACTTCTCTAGTCCGAATGACATACCAATGTCTGTGCTGTAGATCCTGGTTGTGTGGATCAGTGAATCGATGTCTCGTTCGCTCTTGGCATACAACTTTATGTCATCCATGTATAGGAGGTGACTGATGGTGGCCCCATTTTTGAGTCGGTATCCGTAGCCAGTCTTGTTGATTATTTGGCTGAGGGGGTTCAGACCTATGCAGAACAGCAGTGGGGACAGAGCATCTCCTTGGTATATGCCACATTTGATGGAGACTTGTGCAATTGGCTTGTAATTGGCCTCAAGGGTTGTTTTCCACAGTCCCATCGAGTTTGCAATGAAGGCTCTCAGGTTCCTGTTGATGTTGTATAGTTCCAAGCATTCAGTGATCCATGAGTGTGGCATGGAGTCGTAGGCTTTCTTGTGATCAATCCAGGCAGTGCACAGGTTGGTGTGTCGAGTCTTGCAGTCTCGGGCGACTGTTCCGTCAACCAGCAGCTGGTGTTTGGCTCCTCTGGTATTGCTGCCTATGCCTTTCTGTGTTGTGCTTATGTATTGAGCCATGTGCACACTTATCTTAGCCGCTATGATGCCTGACATGATCTTCCATGTTGTAGGGAGACAGGTTATTGGCCGATAGTTGGATGGGACTGTACCCTATATATATATATATATACACACACACACACATATATATATATATCTACATATACATATATACAGTGCCTTGCGAAAGTATTCGGCCGCCTTGAACCTTTCAACATTTCGCGACATTTCAGACTTCAAACAAAGATATCAAATTTAATTTTTTCGTCAAGAATCAACAAGTGGGACACAATCGTGAAGTGGGCCGAAATTTATTGGATCATTTTAACTTTTTTAACAAATAAAAAACTGAAAAGTGGGGCGTGCAATATTATTCGGCCCTCTTGCGCTAATACTTTGTAGCGCCACCTTTTGCTGCAATTACAGCTGCAAGTCACTTGGGGTATGTCTCTAGGAGTTTTGCACATCGAGAGACTGGAATTCTTGCCCATTCTTCCTTGCAAAACAGCTCGAGCTCAGTGAAGTTGGATGGAGAGCGTTTGTGAACAGCAGTCTTCAGCTCTTTCCACAGATTCTCGATTGGATTCAGGTCTGGACTTTGACTTGGCCATTCACCTGGATACGTCTATTTGTGAACCATTCCATTGTAGATTTGTTCTTTATGTTTTGGATCATTGTCCTGTTGGAAGATAAATCTCTGTCCCAGTCTCAGATCTTTAGCAGACTCCAACAGGTTTTCTTCCAGAATGGTCCTGTATTTGGCTCCATCTATCTTTCCATCAATTTTAGCCATCTTCCCCGTCCCTGCTGAAGAAAAGCAGGCCCAAACCATGATGCTGCCACCACCATGTTTGACAGTGGGGATGGTGTGTTCAGGGTGATGAGCTGTGTTGCTTTAACGCCAAACATATCGTTTTGCATTGTGGCCAAAAAGTTCGATTTTGGTTTCATCTTACCAGAGCACCTTCTTTCCAGGGCTGTGGACTCGGACTCGGGGACTCGAACGGACTCGGTCATTTTTGCCGGACTCGGACTCGGTGCTGATTTTTACCGAGTCCACCGAGTCAGACAATAAAAAAAATACGTTCCATTTTATTTTCATCATGCTGCTGAGAATGCGCGTAGGAATACTGTCCACAGCCCTGCTTGCTTGTTATGAAGACAAATTTAGTTGTTGCGTGCGCGCCCGCGCCTGCCTGCCTGCCTGCGTGCGTGCGTGCACGTACAAGACCCACAATGCCCCGCGCGCAGCCAAGCTGGAAGAACCAGCCGCGGTTCTCCCCTGCCACGGGAGCGCGCACGCCTTATTTGGAAAGCGAAAAAACAATGGCGTACGCCGTCAGCACTATGTTGTTTTCAATAAAAACATGAAGAACTCACGTTTGCGTCAGTCAATGTTAATTTTTATAAAGGATTATTCTCATTGGATGTCTTTAAATTCATCCGCGTTCTGCCATTGAAGCGGGGTGCATTCAAAGACCAGTCGTACAGACGGAACACTCATTCACTTCACCAAAACGCAACAATATAATTACGTGAGCTCTTTGCATAAACCTCGATGCAAAGAAACTCCTCTTTTTGGGTATAGGCTACAAGGAGTATATATTATAAAGGAGACTTTATACTTAATTGTGATCATCATTCATCCATCCATTTTATTTTATTACTCAGATATTTTCAAAGCAAATTAATATTGTTGCATTTATTAATTTGCGTTAACATGTCAAAGAAATTTCAGTTCTGAAGGCTCCTTTTGTCCCAAGCAAAGTGACAGATGGTGGGGAGGGGGGATAAAAATTGTAAAATCAATTCACTCAAATCATTCTTATGAAAGATTTGATCACAAAACGTGTGTGGCTTTTTCTTAAATGAACACGTTTGACTTATTTGTGATCATCATTCATCCATCCATCCATTTTATTTTATTACTCAGGTATTTTCAAAGCAAATTAATATTGTTGCATTTATTAATTTGCTTTAACATGACTTCACCAAAATGCAACAATATAATTACGTGAGCTCTTTGCATAAACCTCGATGCAAAGAAACTCCTCTTTTTGGGTATAGGCTACAAGGAGTATATATTACAAAGGAGACTTTATACTTAATTGTGATCATCATTCATCCATCCACCCATTTTATTTTATTACTCAGATATTTTCAAAGCAAATTAATATTGTTGCATTTATTAATTTGCTTTAACATGTCAGCTTTTAATTATATTGCGCTATATATATATATATATATATATATATATATATATATATATATATATATATATATATATATTAGGGATGTACCAAAATAAAAATTCTTGGCCGAAACCGAAAACCAAAAATGAGGAAGCCAAGGCCGAAAACCGAAACACCGAAAGAAAGGATTGTCAGTTATTAGAACCACAGCATTTATGGCTACATGTGTACTAACCTCACTAAAATCAAGGCATTGCAATAAACCAGTTACAAAAGTATGAAAATATTTATTTAGCACTGACATTACAACAATGCACAATATAAATAAAAAAATAAAATAAAAAAAATGTTTAACTTGACCCCACTCATGTGTACATTAAATAATAATTTACAGGCTTATAACTGGCTGGCCTGCTGAAAGACTGTAAAATTAAATATGTTCTCTTATAAAAACACAAAGTGCATAAGTGCCTTTTAAATTTTGTTCTGTGTGTACAACATAAAAGTGTATCAAAACAATGGTTACCATAGCCTTTATCAACAACAAATCCAACAACAATTTTTGCAGATGCACCCCCTCTTGAAATTTCAGCATTGCATGTTTTGCAAATCGCTATCCGTGGGTCTTTCTCTGAGATAGTGAAATCAGTCCACACCGCAGACATGCTGGCTCTTATCCCGTTTTCCCGCGTCCTGGCTGCGCTGTTTGCTCACATCATCACAAGTTTCGGCCGTGTTGTTTCCGAAAATGCACTTTTGGGTCATTTTCGGCCGATGTTATGATATTTATATATATAAAAAGTTTTTTTTTTTTTAGTGGGTAGATCTTTGTGACTTAGTTTGGGCACCCCTGATCTATTATATCAGCACACCTAGTGTTATTTTTCTGTATCTAGTTTTTATTAAATATTTTATGAATGGTACTTTGTTGTAATTAGCTGGCAACCAGTCCTGGTTGTACCCCACCTCTGGTCCAAGTCAGTCCAGATAACATAATATTACTTACCTTTGGTTAAACATGCCTCTGAAGTTGTAGCAAGCTCTGTAGTTGGGCATGGGCTTGAGATCAGGTCTGTAGTTGGGCACGGGCTTGAGATCAGTTCTGTAGTTGGGCATGGGTTTGAGATCTAGAGGCCTGTAGATAGCTGGCTCGCCTCTCTTCATAGCCAAACCATTCAGCTCCACTGTTGGTGTTATACTGCCTGTGTGAGGACGTACATGTACATGTTTACAAGATCAATTATGAATGATTCATCCTAAGAGGAAATTTTTATTGACTTTCCGAAATGCTTATGCTCACTGTCTTTGTTTACAGTGTCAGGGTTTTCCAAACTGTCTTGATCGTATGATTATGTTGGAATGTATGTAACCAGTAATAAATAACCGAGCTTGTCGCATCCTACACAATGTCGTAAAACATCTCCTGCTATGCTTTGACTAGAGGTCAAGGGGTTTCTCTTCTCTATCCAGTCCACTCTCACCCCCACCCTGTTTCTCTTAATATGCTCATGCAGGAGGCGAGAGTCAGACCTCCATTCGATCATTGCTGTACGCACAGTAACGCATGGACTCTCCACCTGCAGGTGTCTAAAATGACTTAATTGTCTCCCGTGTGGTTCTTGCAAAATAAGTTAGAGTGAGCACCACTCTAACATACAGTACCTGGATTGCTGTTGATGTCCACTTTAGGTGAGCGAGGCATTGGCTTGGGAAAGACACTTTCATCCAAAGCTTTGGAGGCTGTGGAATGTTGGGCCTTTTTAATGCTGGAGCCCTCCGCCTCCCAGACCTGCTCCCCAAGAGTCAACTGCACTGTGAAGATCTGCAACAGCAACACCCAGAGGCAACGCCACGTTATGGCAGGAAACCAGTCAATTGACATGTTTTGATACCTAGCAAAACATTCAGAATGATGAATTCCTTTCCTCACCTTAGCGTGTGCAGGGCCTCTCTCATTGAGGAGCTTGTACTGCGGCTGGATCCGATTGAAACGGGCTAACTCATTCACCAAACACATTGGAGTTTTCTCTTTAGGGTTTGCCATGTTCTCCTCGGGCAAACCTGAAAACAGTGGCTGATGAGTCAGGGTTCCAACACGTTTAAAAATTTGGGACTTGCCTATCTCTACCTGGCGGTGTGGCAGACACAGGAACGTCCCCAAATCCAGCTGCAGGAGCGGGGCAGGCGGGTGTGGGGGACGGGCCTGTGCCGTTGACAGAGGGCTGCAGACCCAGAGATCCTGGGCTGGTCTTGGCTGCCAGAGGACCTCCAGAGGAGAGGCCAGGACCAGCCTGGGCTGCTGAGGTCTGTGCTTGTACGTGAGCCATGCTCTATTCCTGAAAAAATAGCAAATGCAAATGATTTTTATATTTTGGAGGAAGGACAACGCAACATTTGAGGGCTACAGTGTTCAATATTTGCACATTTTCAACAATTATTGATTTATGTAGAAGCATCGTCTGGATTCAGTTCCCTGGGTCTAAGAATAAATTCTTGAAGCGAAGCACACATTCTGACGAAGCAGTAGCCCTTTCACGCAGACAATGAAGCTTTATTTGGAGGAGCTTTGCTCATGTTACTGCCGCAAAGCTCCACTGGCAAAAAGGGGAATCTTGAACGCTACAATGGACTTGCAGTCATCTTAAGTCAGATCTCGTGGAATAGAAATCGTTAGTCAACAAAAGCATAAGTTTACAATAACATTGTCTTCTATTTTTCAGTACTGATGCATAAACACAAAGTAGTTGTCAGGTTTATTTCGATGACTGAATAACTATTAAGAGAAGAGCAACAGCAAACAAACCACAAGTGAGACAGAATATTGAGTCTTTTCTCGCGAGGAGTGCAGTACAGATAGCTTAATACAATCTCTACACACACTAAATATCTGTAGGCACTCCCGCTCTTTTTATTTGGATTTGCCCTACCCACAGTGTGAGACAAGCCCCTAAAGAAAGGAGGGGTAAAGCATGTGGGCTTTGCCTCGTAAGGAAAAATCACTAGGTGTTTACATACTAATAAAGACATCTGGGAAGAGGAGTTTGAGTGGACTGGATACAGAAGAGAAAACCTTTGACCTCAAGTAAAAACATAGCAAGGGAAGTTTTACGACATTGTGTAGGATGCAACAAACTAAGTTATTTATTACTGGTTATATACATTCCAACCTAATCCTACGATCAAGATAGTTAGGAAACCCTGACTTTAATGGTCACTTGGAGGTTCATCTGGGGTGCAAGACAGCAATGAGGCATGTTGTCTAACAAAGTGGTCTTTGTTAGAAAGGAACTGTCCTTCCGTGGTACATCATAAAAACAGCAAGGCCAAACAGCAAGCATATATTGCAGTAATATTGCGGTAAGGCATTGATTAGAGAACGCATGATAACATATATATACATTTTTCTAACAATTCCCTCCTGTTTATCATAAGTTCTCAGAGACCATCTTATCACCTAAAAGCGGCCATTTCAAAAAAGATTTTCAGCCGTAAGAACACAATTCATAAGAACAAATTTACACCCGGGAGGAGATTGAGCCTTAATAATCAATGTCAGAGTCGGGAAACAAACCGGACAGGTTTACCAGAGGAGCCTCAAAGATGGAGCCATCGCTAGAGCGACAACCCTCGTCAGTCGCAAAGTCGTCCCCTTGGAGCAACGAAAAAGTCTCAGCTGCTGGAGAGATAGCAGTTGTAATTAACCTGTTAATTAGAGACCGGAGACACGGAATACAACATCATCCACACAAGGTCAAAACAGCAGAAAAAACGGCAAGGGAGACTAGGACCGAGGAAACCAGGGTACGGTACTGTCTGAACACGTTTAGCCAGTCGTTCCAAACCTCCGTGTTCACTCCACTGCGTTCCTTCATTTTTCCATTCAAGGTCCTCAGGCCCTCAAGGGCCTGGGACAGGCTTCCATCAGCGGCAGTATTATTTGGAATGAATGTGCAGCATTGCTCACCAAACATGGCGCAGACACCACCCTCTTTTGAGAGTAGCATATCAAGGGCCATTCGGTTCTGGAAAGCCATGAGGGAAGTCGCGGCCAGTTGGGAGTAGACCGCCCTGAAACCCGCCTCGGTCCAATTTCCAAGCCTCTGCACGTTGTAATGGATGTAGTTGATCCTGTCGACATTTTTGTTAAGAGTACACCACCAACACAGGGTGGATTCAAAACCAGCTGCTATCTGATTCACCAGCTTACACTTATCCGGTACTCCTCTGGGAACACCAATTGCATCAATTTCGGTCAGATCATCGTCGGCTGTCAAATTCAAAGATATTTTGGTTTTTACCAGCTTTTTCTTTTTTCAGATCTTGGGATGTTGATACATATACAATTTAGCTTGACTACATTCTCTGAAAGCAATGGCTTCTTTTTTCTTTCTTCAATGGATATTACTATAAAGAATGCTCTGTCACACATTTCATAATCCAATAGACGTGATAGATTTCACACAATCTTTGATCAATGGTGACGGTACAACATAAGGCAATGGTCACAAACCCATACATATGACATATTAAATTTTGTTTGTCTTTACAGCTTGTTTTGCCATTAGCAATCAATTGTTTCGTTTAGCAGTTTACTCTAATACTAGTTACCTGAAACAAATTATCCACATTCACTTTAGATATATTCATCCCATTCTTTAACATCTACAGCGGTTGTTGACAAAGTACACATATAAACATCATACTTTCATGGCAGTCCAGATCTGACACAGCAGATCATCCTGCAAAGGTCAAATTGATCTTTTAAATCGCTACAATGCAGCATAATTTTTTTGGAGTGATCAATATAAGTTGTTCACTCATCTCTCCCCTACTCATTATGACTTAGTTCCCACAAATACCATATTGCTGAAGTTAACAAAGTGGCAACAAAGATAGCCACCTTACATGCAATAACGTCATTGTTCCATTTTCTTGTTCCCGGCATTTCTCTAAGAGGTAAGGCTCCCTTTGGGTCACTTTTTCCGATTGAACGTTACCTCAAAAGAAATGACCCTTTTTTAATTTGCTAGGACCACCTCAACTGACCTTTGTGCTATTTTAATGGCAGGTGACGTAATTATCAATGTTCAATGTGGCCCTTCCCCCTTGGAAGAACACCAGTGTTTTGTTTTCAATGCTCTTAATGAGAACGTGCTTTGTTCTTTTTGCCTTTAAAATATTAATTATGTATATAAAATGTAAATGCCAAATTTAAATTATCCTTAGTTTCCCACTCGGTTTTAAAACATGGTAATCTATAATGTCGCCCAAACAATTTTTTATACGGGGTTAAACCCACAGTACTTGTAATATTTATGTACAGTTTGACCAGGTCTAAACATTTTGTCCATGATCTTCCATTTTTCCCATGCACATTTTCACACTTTATACCAGTTCTGTCACGAGAATTAATTTTCAAAATCCTATATCTCTGTATTATTATTGTTATTATTATTTTTACATAACGTTTTTGCCACTGTTAAGGCATTCAGTGTTTTTGTTTAAACCAAATCAAACCATTTTGAGAATGCATCTATTATAACCAGGCATTATAACCCTGTGGATTGTGTTTAGCACATGTTAAACAAGCTCTACAATTGTTTTATTTATTATTATTTTTTTTTTAAATGTTTTTAATATGAATCAAATCCGTATGTTGTATAAAGCTGACTGACCTGCCCCACTATCAAATCCGTATGTTGTATAAAGCTGACTGACCTGCCCCACTATCCCTCCTCTTGAGCCATGTGACACGCACTATGGCTCAATATTGCTGCCAATTGGTATAGGTTCTTTGGTAGGATAGGTCTGTCTTCTGGTCATTTATAGATGCCATTCTCTACTCTTGCCCCTCCTTTTGTCCATGATTGAATTTCAATCTATGGATTTTGTCGCTACACATCTTTAAAAATGTTTCAGTAATTCAATCCGCTTCTTGTGTGTATAAATTTTGAAGCGTCTTTTGCACTGCAGCTATGCGGTTCCGTCTGCAAGCGTGTTACCTCTTGACACCTTATCAGTCTCGTGCGTGCCCTGCACACGTGCACATAGCTATTTGTCGTGGCAATTGGACTGCTTCCACAACTAGCTTAGTTGTAGTTTCTTGTAGTTTCTTTTCAATCAGTTTCTCATCGTTTATCACAAGAATCTCAGTAATTTGAACAAAAGCCAAAAAATATGTTTTATATTACTCAATTGTACGATTTAGAGAATCCATATGTAGTAAAGCGTTGTATTACTACATATGATTTCATCTTCATTTAATTTTGACACACCTTTCAAAATGCTTCTCAGTGTCCCAGTGCAGACATGTTTTGCGTGTGTAACTGGTTGTCTCAACCCGTGTTCCACATCCTAATCTTTCCTCCCTCCAGGTGTCAAACCAATCAAGATAAAGATAAAAACTAACAAAATAACCGCCAGTAAATTAATATAATAGACAATTCTTATTGTTTCTTAACTTTAACTAACTCAATCACTCTCTTATCAAAGTCAAAAGTCAAAGTCAAAGTCAGCTTTATTGTCAATCTCTCCACATGTCACAACACACAAAGAGACCGAAATTACGTTTTACTCTATCCCACGGTGACGAGACACATAACACGATAGACATACATGTACGCGACACAATATAAAAACAAGAAGGCAAAAATTCAAACAATCAATAGTAAGAGTGATGAATAAATAATAAATAAACAGATAACACAATAAATAACGGAGCCAGCAAGCATAGCGCAAAAGTAAAAAACATCATAAACAAAAAGGCACAAACAATAAATACGAGTAATAACAAATAATAAATAATAAGAGCCAGTGTGCATTCAGGCAGTTCAGACAGTAAAAGTCTTATCCTCAAATGTAAAAACTTGTGTAGTCTTTACACAACCAATAGACTATTTCTTCTAAATTTAGCTTTGAAATGTTGTTATTTAATAATTTTGCTTCATCCAATTCCAGAAAGCAAGTTCTTTCCATCTCTCAAATTTTGTTTCATCAGGGATAGGCATTAATGCAGTGTGGACCAGTTCCTGCCCACAAAAAATTGCTCGCCTTTCTTCTCTTCTTATTCTTTTCAAAATTGCTTTTGTTTTGCGGTGCAAATCAATTCTTTTGTGCACCTACATTAGCCAATTTCATCCTTTTGACACATAACACTGACAGCACACAGACAACACAAAAACTTACAGCAGAGACACAGCTCACAAACAATACAAACAAACAAACAACGCTGCGCAAACGTCATCCTCTATTTTGACGTTTTGGTTATACTTTTTCATCAGTGCCTTTTATCCTCAATGCAAACATTGTCACATCTTCCTTAAACATCACCCTGCTCCAAATATTCAAACATTCTCTGAGAAACTCACATTTTCCCTGCTTCACCCGCAGCCATAGCACCCCTCGTGCGAGGGGGTGGGCGCAGCATCAATGTTGATTGGTCACAGGCTGGCCATTTCCTGCAACAACCATGATGCCGGCCCACCGCCCACACGATCATAGCAATGGCAGGCACGCTTATCAGTTTCACCTTCTCAAAGGGCAGGCCAACTTTGCCATTGCCCCCTTCATCATGTTCACCTTCAACATCTTTCAGTCTTCTACACAACATTTGCTGTCTCTTATTCTCGTCCTATCAAGCCACCATTTTAGTCACTTTCTGCCACACGCGTCTTATTTTCTCTACTGCCACACACTGCTCATCTCAGTTTCTCCAACCAACCTAAACACATCATCGTCCACTTCTCAATTTCCCTATTATTGCTCAACAGCCTCCAGAACATTCTTCATTACTGATTTCTTCCATAGGACACACATCTCACTCGGACTCATACACACACCCATTCATGAGGATCCTCTGCGCGCACACGCACACACACACACACCAGCACAAAAGAATGACGCGCAACAAATAGAACACACATCGATCCCACTAACACACCTTTTTGTTCGTCTTACTTTTCTGATTTATTCTCTATTTCACTTTTAGAAGCTATTTGTAATTATTTTCTATTTATTTAGCAAATTTTAACTTAAGTGTTTCTTTATCTTACTTAATCCGTTTAACACAAATATCTCCTGTATATTTAAGCTAATTTCTCCTTAATTTTGGCAGCCAGGTTCCCACTTCATTACATGGAAACCTGATTTGATTTGATTTTGGCCTAGTCATAGTGTTTAGTTTTGAATTTGTAGCATGTGTTTTCTCTTCTTGCTCTTGTACTGCTTCTAGTTCTCCCTCAAATTTATATTTTTTAACCCATTTATCGAAACCTTTTTTAAATCGGTTGGGATCCTGCCTTTCAATTATTTTCCAATCTTTGCATTTTAGTTCATGTCGGGGTAGGGACTTTCGCTTATTATTTAAGTTTCCCATGGTTTATTTTTCTAAATTTTGGAGTTGGTAGTTTGAATGGCACCTACAGTGTCCTAAAACCAACTTTATTCACAGGACAGTGGTTAAAAATTCAATGTGTGGTAAGTCTCCTTTCACCTCCCCCAAAAGGGAGCGGAGAGTTGTCGCCTCTGCACCCACAAAAAGCCACCGTTTACAATCCTGTGTGTTTATATAGAGGAGCGCTCAAATGAGATCACTCTCAGTCAAACCGTACAGAAGCATACCACGCGCGATTTTTTTTTTTTTTAATAACAGAGGAGTCCGCCCCTCCTGCTGCGGAATTTAACTAGCTTGAAAGCTAGGGGGCTCCACATCCGCCCCTCCAGAATTTAACTGTTTTTAATTGTACTTGATAGGGTCTAGAATTCTCAAGGTTTTAAGTGTCATTCATTCCTTTTTAGTAGAATTAATATTCCTACTCACGGTTTGCTGATTCTCTTCCTCGGAAGATCTCGTCAACCCTCCCGGTGTCCAGCCGGACTGATCGAGACAGTCCCGTCAAAGGGCTTTTGTTTTACCTCGGCCGAGGATTGTCACCTGCGTCGAAGAGCCCGCTGGAACCGTTCAAGGCGTGTCGAGATCCCGGAACGAGCCCCCAATTTCTGTCAGGTTTATTTCGATGACTGAATAACTATTAAGAGAAGAGCAACAGCAAACAAACCACAAGTGAGACAGAATATTAAGTCTTTTCTCGCGAGGAGTGCAGTACAGATAGCTTAATACAATCTCTACACACACTAAATATCTGTAGGCACTCCCGCTCTTTTTATTTGGATTTGCCCTACCCACAGTGTGAGACAAGCCCCTAAAGAAAGGAGGGGGAAAGCATGTGGGCTTTGCCTCGTAAGGAAAAATCACTAGGTGTTTACATACTAATAAAGACATCTGGGAAGAGGAGTTTGAGTGGACTGGATACAGAAGAGAAAACCTTTGACCTCAAGTAAAAACATAGCAAGGGAAGTTTTACAACATTGTGTAGGATGCAACAAACTAAGTTATTTATTACTGGTTATATACATTCCAACCTAATCCTACGATCAAGATAGTTAGGAAACCCTGACTTTAATGGTCACTTGGAGGTTCATCTGGGGTGCAAGACAGCAATGAGGCATGTTGTCTAACAAAGTGGTCTTTGTTAGAAAGGAACTGTCCTTCTGTGGTACATCATAAAAACAGCAAGGCCAAACAGCAAGCATATATTGCAGTAATATTGCGGTAAGGCATTGATTAGAGAACGCATGATAACATATATATACATTTTTCTAACAGTAGTGATGGTGTTCATCCAAAATTTTGCTCAGAAGCATCATGATGGAAATGATCACATAGCACAACCATCATATTTGACCAATAACTACCTGGTTCACAAATCTGGCCACTTGCCAGGTTAAGTAAATGAGCACATGTGCAAACCAAAACAACAGGTCAAATACTAAAAGAGAAGCCAGTGGGTGTGCAGAAAACTCCAAATATAAATGCATTAGTTCGTAAGCCAAGTGAATTGTAGATGTAGGTAGTCTAATGAGAGAAAAGCAAGCACCGAATTGACATTTGGAGTTTCGGCATGACTGTAGTTCATTGGCTTCTCCGGCGACATACTTTTCCGTACTTCCACCCGTAAACAGTAAGCACATCGTTTCTTGCCTCAAATATGGGGATGGGTGTTAGGTTGCAGGCTGTCTACAAACCTTCGAGCATTCATGAAGGCTGCGACTCTTTCCACTTTAGCAGGAAGCTAACGTTGCCATGCAGAAACACAACCTTCCCTCTGCGTGGCAGGTCCCCAAAACAAACGGACATCACGTTGATCATGCATTCCGGGACGATTATGGAGTCTTTTATGAGTAACGGCTTATTATTAGGCAACATGATGGTCATGGAATCGTTGCTTCAGCTGGCTTCAAGCTCATCATGGCTGGTCGGCCGAGCGCCCCTCTTGTTAGCATCATCTTAGCGCTCCATCTACCACGAAAGTCTCGGCTCTTTCTCTGCCCGTTGGCAACGGAAGCGGAGTGAAAGCAGCATAGCAACTAAACTAAAGACAACATGAAAACAAACTGACGAATATTATGTGCATTTATTTACCTTTGTTTAGGGCCAGACCCCAGTTACACCTCCAACATTGGCAAACACTAAAGAGAACTAGAGACAGTTGAAACATACCATTTGATAAGTGTGGGTAATTAAAATGAAAGTACATCAAACCGCGGGTGAATTCAGATTAGGAATTCATAAGGCGTGGGGAGATAGTGTTTTGTGTGTCTCGGTGATATTGGACGCTTTGTATTGTCTCTATAACGTCGTTAGAGATTTAAGGTAACGATAGAATGAATTGGACACACCCACGGTCATTGAATGGTTCAGTCCTAGAGTTTTCGTATTTTGCAGCGTCCATTCGGACTTTATTTCTTAACACCACTTACTTTATAAATTCGATTAAATAATGAAAAACAGATGTTTTTACAGGAACTTGAATTTTATATATAATTTAATATATAGCTATGTAGAGCTGCCTGCCGTGCACCGAATATTCTTTCAGATTTTAACTACCGTACTTTCCGGACTATAAGGCGCACCTAAAAACCTACAGATTTCTCAAAAGCCGACAGTGCGCCTTATAGTCCGGTGCGCCTTATATATGGATCAACTGATGAATTTGTTGATCCATACTGGTTGTACACAGTGCTCTGCCAAAATGTTTTAGTACGTTTTAGTACGACTAGTAAATTACAAGGTCGCATCGCTTCCCAACATTACGATAACTGTAGTCAGGGGGCGCCACCGAATAGCTGTTGTACCCGCGAGGCTATTTCATTTCAAAATAGGCTGCTCCGTTAATGTTTCGAGTAAATGTACGGATTGATATGGAAGGGAAACATAGGTAAGCAGTACCAATGTGTTAGATCGAACTTTAGTCAGTTCTGATCATTTTATAGGAGATCGTTTGAGAAACGCGATTGTTTACACTTTGCTGAGGCTCATGGGAGATAGCGAGCTGAGGCTCATGGGATTTTGCGGAAGCTAATGCTATAACGATAGCTGCTATACGCACCAAGCTATTTCATGTCAAAATAGGCTGCTCTGTTAATGTTTCGAGTAAACCTACGGATCGATATGGAAGGGAAACATAGGTAAGCAGTACCAATGCGTTTGATCAAACTTTAGTCAGTTCCGATCATTTTATAGGAGATCGTTTGAGAAACGCGATTGTTTACACTTTGCTGAGGCTCATGGGATATTGCGAGCTGAGGCTCATGGGATTTTGCGGATGGCTAATGCTCTAACCATGCTATATGCAGAAAACTATTTCATGTCAAAATAGGCGGCTAGGTTAATGTTTTGAGTAAATCTACGGATCAATATGGAAGGGAAACATGGTACCAATGCGTTAGATCGAACTTTAGTCAATTCCGATCATTTTATAGATCGTTTGAGAAACGCGATTGTTTACATTTTGCTGAGGCTCATGGGATATTGCGAGCTGAGGCTCATGGGATTTTGCGGATGGCTAATGCTATAACGATAGCTGCTATACGCAGCAAGCTATTTCATGTCAAAATAGGCTGCTCTGTTAATGTTTCGAGTAAATCTACGGATCGATATGGAAGGGAAACATAGGCAAGTAGTACCAATGCGTTAGATTGAACTTTAGTCAGTTCCGATCATTTTATAGGAGATCGTTTGAGAAACGCGATTGTTTACACTTTGCTGAGGCTCATGGGAGATTGCGAGCTGAGGCCCATGGGTTTTTGCGGATGGCTAATGCTATAACGATAGCTGCTATACGCAGCAAGCTATTTCATATCAAAATAGGCTGCTCTGTTAATGTTTCGAGTAAATCTACGGATCGATATGGAAAGGAAACATAGGTAAGTAGTACCAATGCGTTGGATCGAACTTTAGTCCGTTTCAATCATTTTATAGGAGATCGTTTGAGAAACGCGATTGTTTACAGAGGGCTCGTTGGTTATTGGCTAGTGGGTGCATACCGCAACCCTAGTCAACCTCAGTTTGTTGCAGTATAGCTTCTATTTTATGCGCCTTATAGTTCGGTGCGCCTTATATATGGACAAAGTTTTAAAATGGGCCGTTCATTGAAGTTGCGCCTTATAACCCGGTGCGCCTAATAGGGCGGAAAATACGGTACATTATACCTCAAGCACGTTTTACACTTAAATTAATATTCACATTATTAAGTGTTCATTTATATTTGCAAATATTGCTAGCATTCAATGCTGAAGTTTACATAAACGTTGCCATGACAACTATTACACGAATTGCAGTTGCAGGTAAAACTGGGTTTATATAATGGTGAGGTTTTTTTAAAGCACCGTTACTAGGTGTGTAACGATTCATCGATACACATCGATTAATCGATATAATGCTCTACGATTTATTGGCATCGATACTAAACGTAAACATCGATTTATATCGCCGTGTTTGACCTCGGACATTAGACGCGACTTTATTTTGAAATCCAGTTCATTGTTGCTTGCTTCCTCTTTCCGGGAGCAGTGCGCGCGGCGTTGTTGTGTTGTGAGCAGAGCAGGCACGTGAAAGGGGAGTCGACAACTAGTACGCGGCTCCTGGGCTGGTGCTATGGCTAGTGTCCAAAGTGACGAGGAAATTTGCTCCCCTTTAGGCTTCAAGTCATTCGTTTGGAAGCACTTTGGATTCCAAAGAAAAGATGGCTCAACGGACAAGACACGTGCAGTTTGTAAATCCTGCCATGCGGTGATCAAATATTCAGGGACCACAAATCTCGCCGCACATTTAAAGAAAAAACACGACAAAGTTCAGTGTTAAAATAAGCACTTTGCATACAACAATACCCTTGTAATTTCCTAAATAGTTTGCAGTACCTTGCTGATTTTGCGTATGAATTGTTATAAATCAGGATATTGTTCTATATTTTTTATTTAAAAAAAAAAAATAGATCGTAGAGCACTATATCGTGATGTATCGTGAATGAATCACAGCAGGCTTTAAGATATCGGCAAATATTGTATCGAGGTACTTTGTATCAATATGATATCGTATCGTGGCAAAACCCGCGATTTACACCCCTAACCATTACAGGTAAGGGAACTACCACACCAGTTAAACAAAAGTGAATCTTTGCTTTTATTATCGATTATGAAAATGAACAGGCACCTACTACACAGAGCTTGAACATCCCAGAACATTTTTAAAATAAATATGAAACCCTCATTAGTGTCACTAAAATAATATATAATAATCTGCAACTAGGGAGTTCAAAACACATTGAAAAATGAAAAACCAATGACTCACGTAACTTAGTCACCCGCAAGTTAATTTGAAATAGAAATCTCTTCCGTGAAGGCTTTTGTTATATCCCCTCACAAATCCTCTAATGTCTGCTCTAAAACCATTATTCCAGTACCATCATGTCTCTGACAGTGAATGAGACATTAAAAAAGGAAAACAAAAACCAAAAAACATGGTCAACTAGAAAGTTCAAGAAACTTATTGATAAACTTAGTGAGTGTGGTGTGATCTGTGCCATTTCATTCACACCACTCAAGACAAGCTAAACCTGGGAGGGGAAACAGCAAATGCAACGCTAAACAAACTGAGATGGAAAATTCAAGTATCTCATTGATTTCTTGAGGAATAATTACGCTTTGAATGACCGTGCCTCTCAGGAGGCAGATTTTGCAATATCGAGCTTGTCAAACACTGTCAGTTATGGGAGGGCATAAATCACAGCTGTCTCAATATTCAATTCTCTTCAGCAAATAAAGTAAAGAAATGCACACAATGCCACTGTAAAACTACTTAAATTTTTTATACTATCCTTTGAAGCTGGCTGTATACATCCTCATTAGTTTAAAGTTCTAGGCCAACCCATTATCACTAAGCTATGGAGTAAATCCACTTTGTCTAACAACCCCCCCCCCAAAAAAAAGCAAAGCCCTATATACAAAAGCTCCAGACATGTTATAATTTTCCAATTTCAGTCTCTTTTGGTGAAAATATAGTAAAACATCTGATAGGTATCTTTATTAGGGAGAAAAAAAAAGTACCTGAGCCATAACGCTGACCAGCCAGAATCACAACGCTTTTACGACATTACCCCCACAATTCTCTACCCTTGCGGAAATAAAAATGCCACAATCGAAAATGTTAACCAACAACCTCACCCGTAAAACAGTACAAAAACTAGACACGTAAAGGATTTAAAGGAAAAATGCAACAGACATTCGTTAAATAATTTTTTTTAAAAAAGCCCGTTTCGAGTTTGACCTAATGCCACATTTGTTTTGTTGCCATGTGTACCAGCATTGAACCAAAACCAGTGTGTGTGTGTGTGTGGGGGGGGGGGGGGGCTTCTTACAATGTTGGGAATGATGATGTACTGACAGTGCCTTTTAACTACATACTCTACAGTGCATATATAAAGGCATATATATAGGTTTATATAGTGTAAAAAAAAAAAAAAAGATGAAGCATCTTCTCGGGTTTATGATGGTCAGGTCCCTTCTAGAAATCCAATTGGATAACTTCTTGGTCAGCCCAAGCATGCGTCCATCGGTTGGTTATTATTGCACAACACAAGGACACCAACGTCCGCACACACACCAAAAAAAGAAATAAAATGTAACAGTAATTATTTTTAAAACAGAAAATAAACAAAAATCCACCTTGCACACTGCATGACTATCATTCCCCCCCTTCCCATCGGTTTTCCGTTCTTCGTTATTACCAACTAAAACATGCATGAAACTGCCCAACTGGTAAGGGGAGGGGGGCAAGGGGGGGGGGGGGGCAATGCAGTCAAGAGCCTCCAGCGCATTGGTGTCTGTCCATTGTTCCAGTCAAAGGTCAGAGTTCAGAGACTGAATGATTCAAAAGTGCTTTACGTAGGTCAGTGGGACTTTCTTTTCTTCTGGGGTTATTACAAACTTTTTTTTTTGTACATTAGCAAGTATCATCTGTGAAGACAGTGCCAGTTGATTAGAAAAGACAGGTGCTTGGTTTCACTTCATCGTGCCCGGAAGTACTCACCGTGATACCACCATTTTGTCTTCTTTGGATTTTTGTTACACGTTCTTACATAAAAGGAGTTGTCGGGTGGTCGTCTCTGCGGGAGAAGAAAAAAATGGTTGCGACTTGACTCCACAGTTTATCAATTTAACAATGGGCATAATAAATGAATCTTTGAATGAAGCCCATTCCGAAAAGGCGCCTTACTTTTTCTTTGCAACTGGATAACATGCTAATAATGCTAAGACAAACAGATTGCACCGAGAGGGCTGGTGACCAGTCTTCCGTCAGGATGGAGAGACAGATGTGACCGTTGCTATAAACGTGAGGGTGGACAGGTACGTTGTCCCCGGTGAACATTACCTGCAATGGAACGACAAGTCGGCGTCAAATAATGCAATGACAAAGTACTAGGTCACATTTGGAGGCACACTGACGATTATTTTAATGGGGCGGTTGTGCGGCGCTTACCTGAGGTGAATCGAAAGGATATCGACTACTAAATTTGAAGAGCAACTGAAATTTTTCCCCTTCGTACAGCGTGCCGGGGGCCCCCTCCATGTCTACGATCCACCTGAAGAAAAACATGGAGGCACAGAAGATCAGATGATCAAATGCCTTTCAATCAGTCCAGTAACACCGCACATGGCCTGCTCATCATATAAAGTGCCAAAGATGAGAAAAAGAGGTCATTGATAGCAGCATCGCAACCGCTGACCAAATTTCTGCCAGTGAGTGAAGCTGATGGAACAACAACTTGTGGCTTTGGTCTACAGCTTTGGGGAGCTTTCCGCTCACTGTTGTTGTGTGTGATCATTCAGGCCACACAACAATGAGGTCAGCACTTTACTCTGATCTAAGAAGACCCAATATTGACACTTCAGTGTTTGAAAAGAGCTCCAGGAAGTATCATGTAGCGCAGCCACAATGCGGTGCTCCCAGTTGTCGCAGCTCTCAAGATTTTCTATTCAGATCAATTATTTGTTCTAGGGCACAAATAGATTTTATGGACTGGACAAGGCCATGTTTTGAGCAATATTAACCGTCAAAGCAGGAATTCACAAATATTTCAACTGTATGTTTGACCCCCCAGCATTAGATATGAAAAGTCTCACCACCTGCGCTATCACACTGCTAACCGTAACCAGTGTTCTGTACAGACAAAAACAAACTGACACCTTATCTCAGTTACACACACGCAAACCCACAAAGTATGCATTTTTCCATGTTTGCTTTGAGAAACGAACCGTCCTGACTTTCAAGTCCATGAAAAAAAACATTTGCACGACTCCCTCAAGACCGCAAATGGAAATTCCTTCAATGTCAATGCGCAGCGCTGCGAAAGGGCTTATATTAAAAAAAAAAAAGTTAAAAAGACATTAAAAGACACACCCATCCAAACCATGTTAGGATGTGCGTTCAATACAGAAGCCAGCTGAACTGGTTGGAAGACTTTCCTGCCAGGCAAAAAAAAATAATTTCAGTCTTACCACGGAATAGATTAATCCTTTCCTTGTTTACTAAAATTCACTCCAGTAAAACAACTGCATGCGTTTACCGCTATGCAACATTTAAACGGCTAATGGCGTCACAAATAACTCCAGTCAGAATGGTCAACCAGACTCCTCCACTTTGAATGATTGCCATTTTATAAGGACGAAGGTAATACTGTGTTAGTGGTGCAAATGCCATTCGCTGAAATGACTCAAATTGCTCATGACTGGGAATACAGATTAATTCATCAGCAGATTTATATTTTAATAATTTCAATTTGGAGAGCATGCCTGTTATGGAAATTTGAAGTAAAAAATATAATACATACTGAGTTATGGTGTTCTGTACACTTTTTTCATTCAGCGTCATTCCTGGGGGTGGATCATTTTGCAGGGATAATAATTCCTTTTGTAGCCGTTTCTGTAGAATTAAAAAACACAAAAAAAACAGACAACCTTGGCTACAGTGAATCATTTTAAATAAAAGCATGGCCCAATTAAGGCAAATTTCAATCTTACAAGGAATGTGAGATTAATATACATTTGATAGCTCACTTTCGCAAGAATACTTAAATGTCTATTGGCTGGATTTCTATGACGAGGCTTAACTGGAAATATTATGTTTACAAGGGTTGGCATGTTCCAAGTTGGTGTTTACACACATACAAGCATCGTGATTCGTTGGATCCTGGTGTTTATTCGGCTGTTTCCTCTAACAGACCCGTCTTGTGTAGTTTTCCTAAGAAAGCGATGCACCTGTTCAGCTCAAGCGGAAACTAGAACAGGTAAACCTGCGCACCGCCTCACAAGCTAACTCAGCCGAACAGCAAACGCTCAGTCGTCGTTTAACTGCACGAACCTTAAATCGTAACTTGTTACATCATATTAGTTGTGTTATCAAGCGTGTCAGTCGGAGAACGACATTTCAGAACATGAATATTTTCGCCCTGGCTAACTGGTTTTCTGTTGATGATGGGCTAACGTTTGGAATGCTAGCACAAGCCAAGCGCCGGACAGTTTAAGTCTAAACGTGTCACCATATCCGCATTGACGTCATCTCCACTTAATTTAAAAGCCGTGTGTTGCTCATGACGCGGTGAACAAATTAAAGGTCCACAGAGTGTGGACAAAAGCAAGTACATGATCAACTTGGGGCCGCTGTCATTTGTGCTGTTACCTGCATCGACGCCATGATGTAACAACCCCCCCCCCCCCCCAAGTGCTGGGATGGTGACGTCAGTGGACATGTGACGGCACAAGTTATTTTGACAGGAGACAAACCCAGCGACGTAGAAATTTGCACTGTCCTCCACTTCCACAAAACGATTTATTCATCCACACAGGAAATTTTATTCATAACTTAACTAAAATTAAAAATTAAATCACAAGTAGATTGAAATAGCTCCACAAATCAGTGCTATTTACACTCCTTATGTACATTTAAAATCAAACTCAAGGCAAACTCAAATCAACATCATTTTATGTGGCACGCGAAGACAAATTGTGCATCAAATTCGTGTGTCTTTACTAGAATAGCAAATTGTCTTCACTTTTAATTTTAATTTTTTTTTGTTTTTAATTTAACCAGTTTTTACTAGTCTGATTTGAAAACGAGTTATTTGTCGGTTTGTATTGTAGCTTATACTGTATATACCTCATACATTTATTTGGGTGGAGTCATAATGGCCCTCCGAAAGAAACTATGACTACAATGCGGCCCGCAAAAAAAGAGTTTGACACCCCTGTTACATGATTGCACTCAATTGAAGATTTTAAAGGCAAAAATTATAAACCAGTATTTTGAAAATGCAAATGCCTATTAGAATTTCTCAGGTTGCAAAATAGTCACACTTGCAAGTTGCAAATAGAATTTAATTACTTGTCTCGTGGAATTGACTACAACTACTGCTCTGAAATGCACGGGAAAAGAATAACTATCAATTATTTCCAAAGAAATTTGCCATTATTGGTAATGCTCACTGGTTCATGTTCCTCCATGTCCTACTGTCTGTTTTTGTAAAGTACATTAAGCATTTGTACCCCACGACATCCCATTATTTTTTCTGGCTTTTTTTCACATGTTTTCTTAATTATTAAATATAAAATTATAAAATGAATGTTTGTCCATCTCTTAAGAATTTGAAAATAATACACCTGTAGAACACATACAAACTATAAATGACACGTTGCTGCCACCTTGAATCTTATAAACACTGCAAATGTCATAATTTAGTTGTAGCACATAAAACTGCCAAAAAAGTAGAGACAAATCTTTGTCACGGCTCAAACAACTGTTTACTAAGTGGGGTGGGGGAAATGGTGGAAAGAACAGACACGTTTCACAAGTGAACACAGTCTGCCGTATTCATACATTAAAATGAAATTCTTTAATACTTAAACAACGACTAATATTCTGATGCAAAATCATGTTTTACAAGGTTTTATGGCAAAACAAGTTAAATAGTCAAAAGCATCAAGTGATACAGGTTACTGCATCAACACTTTAGCAATCCAGGAAATTAGCTGCCATGAGCAGTTCCAATGCAATCTCGGGAGCGATGGGGAATTCAGGGATTTCCGTGGAGCTGTTGGTGTAGCGGACCTTGTAAGTGAAGTACATGCAGACCTTGGAGAGGACATGAGAGGGAATCTCCCTGAAGTTGACTTCGTTGGTTTCATTCTCGGCAAATTGACCTGCATGAAGGGGGGAGAGAAATCATCAATGATGAGCATCATATTGTACAAATAGGAAAAAAGATACTTTAATATTCATATTTTGATGTCAATCCCAAATCATAACATGTTGTATATTGTCTGGATCTTCACCTGGACCACTCAGCATAGCCTTGATCGTCCCCGACGTCAACGCATGTTCTCTTTTCACAATGAACTCATGGCCATCTGAAGATATCAATTTCACATACATGGCTTCTGGTCCTTCACAGCCGCCATAGGTCCTTTCTTCACCATCTTTAAAACAGGCAAAGTTTCTGACAACTGTAAACCAAACATGTAAATAATATTGTCGGCACGCCTTCTTAACAGCTGGGGTTGTATGCCGCAAAGAAAACATAACTCACCCATGCTGATGCAGGGAATTTGTTCCTATCAAGGAAAATAGAACGGCATTTAAAAAGCGTATAAATTTATATGCACATCTTGTGACGAGTAATGAAATATAATCGGCAAGTGGGAGTGGTGATGTGTGCCGAAACGGTGATTCCAATACGGGCCCTTTAAATAGATGTTGACTAAACATGGCATTCAAACCCACACAACGATATTTAGGCGAAAACTACGTTTGAAGTGTCTCTTTAGTTACGATCATCTGCCATCAGCCAAAATCTCCAATCGAGTTCGCCGCAGTTGGAGTTAGCTGGCTCATGCTAAACGGCTAACATGCTAATGCCGTGACTACTCACGTTTATGCTTTCTAAAACGACACGTTTACAATAAGGAATTTAAAGCTCTGGCTACAGTCGCCATTTTACCAAACACTAAACGTAAAATAAAGTAAATAATTTAATCGCATACATCTTACCACTTGTAGGTAGATTGCGGAGTGGCAATAATGCTTCAGCTAACTTTAACAGCCGGGATGTGACAACCGGAAACAGTTTCCACTTGTGCCTGACTTAAAATGACCCGTAGTGCTTCTGTGGCAATGTGTTCCGTCTCTGCAAATAAACAGTTTTACTGAAGCAGTGCACCTCATTTTGTTTATTTTATTGAAAATATTTTTTGTGGGTCAGCGTTTCACACCAGACATTCCACTTCTCTTACAGCAACATGTGTAACAATTGCCAATGACATACCTTCTAATTGCAAAACGAAGGTGCCCAAAGTGCAAGAACATGGAATAATTGTCTCCTTTAGTTCATTGAAGTGCCCGTGTGGTTTGCTTGGGGAATACAACCATAATTAGTCTAAACAGAAACCTTTCAAATCGTGACGTAGGCATTTAGCGTAATCTTTGAACGGCTCATCGACATCGTCAGTAGAGCATTTACATTGTCAACCCCAGAAAAGCAGATTTGGGACTTAGATAAAGTGTTGCTTCATATGTATGTGTTGTTCATTTATTTAAAATAGAAAACCCGAATTAATATTTATCGACGGATATAATCTATTATAGATTAATATTTCAAGGCTTCTGATGGTAATTAATATGCACTTTTCGTCCTGTAGGGGTCGTATGTGTTACAGAATAGCCCATCGGGTGACTGTTTCCTCTTGTTATGATGGACGAGAGCAGGTGAGCATGTGACAGTGACATTTCACAGGCCCATAAATCTACATAGAAGCTAGAATGTGTGAGTTAAGCATGCGTGCTGCACGGTCATACCCCCCCCCCCCCCCCCCCACACACACACACACCTCTCCCCCTCCATTTGCCTTCCAAAATAAAAAAACAGTTCAGGCACTGATGCCAAACTTTAAGATGTGACGTAGGAACACCCTTATGCTTGGCAGTGAAAAGTGGACCGATAGTCACGGTCAGGTACAGAATGTGACATTGATTAGTGTCGCTGCATGTCCAAAAAGCGATGACTGGTGAAATGTGAAACAACCCGGAGCTGTTACACTTAAAGTAGTCCACAGAGTCCTGTCTTTGTGGATAAAAAAATAAAGCAATGAAACACATGCTGCAGAAGTGACGCCGCTGACCTGGTATTTGTTTTATAGTAAGGCCTGGCTTTCACAGGGTGATCCAAAAAGTTCTGTTGGTGCCCACACACACAGTGGAAAGCAATCAGTGACCTTGCAGACACCATCACCACCCCCTCCCCTCCATTACACCATTAGTGCTTCTGATCAGAGCTGGCGGGTGGCGGCGGCCGCTTTCATGTCTCTCTGATATGACGCCGGCGGCCTACTGCAGCTGCTTGATGCTCTATTTTAGGGACACACACACAAACACAGACTAGCATGCACTTGTAATATCTTTTGTCATGCCAATTGGTCTTCTCTCTTGTCTGACAATGACAATAAAGATCTATTCTATTCTATTCTATTCTATTCTATTCTATTCTATTCTATTCTATTCTATTCTATTCTATTCTATTCTACACCATAACTAGCATACGAGAAAGTCCTAATATTACGTTGCTTACCTTCAGACGACACAAAAACAAAGCATTGCTAAACCAGGTCAGAATGTCTAGTGGCGATATAGGAAAGGATGGGGGGGGGGGGTGTCCGCGGGCAATACTTCAGTTAAAAGAAGCAAAGGCCTGTCACAATGAATTGTCCCATTACTTTCTTGCCTGCAGCCATTTGGAGTGGCCTGATATTTGAATGTTCAATATCTTTCCATCTATCCATCCATCCATCCATCCATCTGCGTTAGGCTTTAAATGGCATAAATGACACATGAGCAGATGTGACAATCACTTAGCATCAATAGCTTGTGGCCAACGTAGTATTTAAAGCCTAATTTGTGACAAGGAGTCATTCTACAGTATTGCTGTGGTAAACAGAATATTAACATCTAAATGGCATGTGATCAAATTTGTGTGTTTTTAAAATAATTTGGACAGCCCCCCCCAGACAAGATGCCTTTGGTGAGCTTAGGGTTTTATAACTCAGGCTTTGCCTATGTAAATTTAACAGCTAAGCTAAGCTAAGCTTGCTATGCAAGACACAGAAAGCAGATCATGTTGTGGACTTCCGGAAGTGTCACACCCAACACCTGCCGCTGACCATCGACGGTGCTGTGGTGGAGAGAGTGAGCAGCGCCAAGTTCCTGGGGGTGCACATCAGTGAGGATCTCTCCTGGTCCACCAACACCGCATCACTGACAAAGAAAGCCCAGCGCCGCCTGTACTTCCTGCGGAAACTCAGGCGAGCGAGCGCCCCTCCGGCCGTCATGACTACATTTTACCGCGGCACCATTGAGAGCGTCCTCTCCAGCTGTATTGCTGTTTGGGGTGGCGGCTGCACTGACTACAACTTGAAGGCCCTGCAGCGCATAGTGAACACGGCTGGTAAGATTATTGGTGCTTCGCTCCCCTCCTTGAAGGACATTTACACCTCCCATCTCACCCGCAAGGCGACCACGATTGTGAGTGATGTGAGTCACACCGCTCACTCTTTGTTCGAGCTTCTGCCCTCTGGGAAGAGGTACAGAAGCCTGCGCTCCCGCACCACCAGACTCTCAAACAGCTTCATACTCCAGGCTGTCAGGATCCTGAACTCGCTTCCCCGTTCTGCGTAGCGTCCTGTACTTTTACTGTCTGTATGCACACTGGCTTTTATTCGTTGTGTTATCTATTTATTTATTATTTATTGTTACTCTTATTATTTATTGTTTGTGCCTTCTTGTTTTTTATATTGCGTCGTTTACTTGTATGTCTATCGTGTAATATGTCTTGTCACCGTGGGATAGGGAAAACGTAATTTCGATCTCTTTGTGTGTCTCGGCATGTGAAGATGTTGACAATAAAGCAGACTTTGACTTTTTGACTTTGACTTTGTTTGTACTGATGGCTTAGCACAAGTTTGGAAAAGGAAAAAAAAAGCCAGGGCACTGAGGAGCTTCTGTCCAATTTTAGAAACAAGTTTCTTTGCATTAAATTCTCTGGTCTGATGTGACTAACTAACCGACGTGAATGCATGCCCTGGACTTCAGCCTGGGACGACGGTTCATCTCTTGAAGCAACTATTTATAGCAAATATATGTCAATTAAATTCATTACACTTTGGTATTATCTGTCTTAATTTAATCTTACAATAGTAACTACACTATCAAATATTATTTAAAAATAAGACATAATAGTGGCAAGTAATGCTGTCTTGGCCTAACATAAATAGATGATTGCCCTCTATGACATTAGCTGTCATTGGAATGCGTTAAATGGCCTCTTTGATGACACTAAAGAGCGCCAGGGTTTCAGTTTATATTTGTGCAGCGAGTGCACTTAAATCTTGGTGGACACCCTGCACATATGAGAATAGTAACACAGATATTGAATATCATTCCCGACAAGCTGGGGCATCACATTTGTGTTTTACACTAGCTCTCAGGAGAACGTACACATAAATTCCAGTTAGCCCGTCATACAGAAATGTATGATGCAATAAATTTATGCTAATGCTGACAGTAGGTAAAGACAAACTCCAAGAAAAAGAAAAATGTGGGAATACAAGTGAGTCACATGCAAATGACGGAGGCAGATGTAACACAGCACATCTCAATCATTCAGTGAAAAACAGGCACCTGCCTGTTCTCGCTCCATGAATGCGACAGTCTGACAAAGACACTTTGATGACAAGCTCCAGCTTCCCTTGAGACCTCATTATGAGAAGGTCAACAGGAGGGCTTTCATTGCTTGGAGGGTACGCACCATATTATAAATAATAAGTGAATACAACAGATTTGTTTGCAGTGTGACCCTAAATGGTCCTTTTTAATCAATATAATTTTATTTTCACATTAATAAAATACTAAATATATAAATTATCGGACAACGAAATCACATAACAAGGCATCAATTTTTTTATTGTTATACACATAAAGTCATTGACAAAGACTTTGCACAAATCATGAGCCTTGAGGTCTCAAAAGTTTCCAACATTTCCCCCAAATACTCATAAGGAAACATCTATCCGCCTTTCATGTCCTCAAACGATACATACGGTTAGAAATGTCGATTTTTTTCCCCCCATCTCACTGTCAAACATTAGAATAATGTGCATTACGTTCCCAATTACAAACATGTTATAGCCACTGTCAAAATACAGGTGTGCAAATTGTTAGAAAAATATCCATCGTCATTCATACCAGATTCTGTATTGTGCTCTGTAAAAATCCTTAGAAATATTATAGATTGTCTATATAGAAATGTCTCCAAGATGCAATGTTGCGTTTAAAAAATAGATAAATAAATAAGATCCCCAAAACAGTTCAATTCACACAAAACTCTTGTCTTCATGGAGCTAAAGACAAAATAACGGTGCTGTTTGAGAAGATGCTGGCTGACTCACCCTGTTTCTATCTTTTCGATTATTTCAATTCGAATACATCGCATTAGAATGCTTTTATATGGTTGTGCTGTCACAGTTTTACAAATGTAATGAACTGTATGGATTAATTAAGACTTTGTCAAAGGTTCGAAGCAATGAAAACGAATCAATATTAAAGCCCTTTTTAATGATGACCAGAATGGGCATATTATTTGATTAATATTTGATTCTTGTGCGGCGCTTAATACATGGACATGGAGTGCATTACTTTTGTAATTACTTACTGGCTGCAACAGAGCCACTTTTGATTCAATAACAATAATTTGCTGCCTCAAGACTACTCCGTAAAATTGAAAAATTTGTAAATAAAAAAAAAAAAAAGGTAAAATCTTTACACCTGACCTAGAGTCACCATTGTCAAGCAACGACCAGATTCCGGCAGCCGGACTTCACGGAAGCACTATCATGTCAAAGCCGAAAAAAACAAAAACGGTAAGCAGAGCTGCAGTGTTAGCACAGATGAGCGTAAGCTAACTATATGGAGAACATCTCTTGCAGCAGAGACTTCGGACGTCCCTAAAAACGCCACTAAAAAATTATAAGGAGGTTGTAAAGGTCACCAAGTTAGCAACAGAGTAATTGCTTGCTTTGCCGCTAGCTCGTAGCTCTGCCCCGGTTGTCATGGCGACAAATATTCGGTATTCTTTTGTGTATTGTGATGGAAGAATGTCAACCCTTTTGTAAAGACACCAAGAAACGATTTGAAACTGTGAAAAATTGCATAATACATATCATGTTCTGTTGTTTTATGCTAACTAATATAAAGTAACCATTAAAAAAAAAGTCAAAGATAGTCATGCCTTTGCTGCAACAGTTCTTGTGAGGAGAGTTTAAACATGACTCAGCGGATGACAACAGTCACGAGTATCCTGCGCAATATTAAGACAAGGATGGTGACTTTCAACATCCTTCTCTTTGAAAAAGGTAAACAGTAGTACTGTTAAAGACTTTAAAAGCTATCGTTCCTCTTCAGCACACCTGAATAATTCCAACTCCTCCCCAGTGGTATCGTGTTGCAATACATATTCAAACATCTGATTTGGATTTCAATAAATAACAATAAATTCTTAACGAAACTCTCGACAGGCAGCGTCAATAAACTTCCTTTGCTAGCTGTCAATCGACATCAGGAGCAGGTAACGTTATTGCTATATCGGCCCATTTCAGTCTTCTGAAGGCTAAATTACATTAATAATGTATAAATAATAATACATGTATATATATATATATATATATATATATATATATATATATATATATATATATATATATATATATATATATATATATATATATATATATATATATACACTGCTCAAAAAAATTAAAGGAACACTTTGAAAACATCAGATTTCAATGGTGAAATCTTTTGGGGGGATATCTATACTGATATGGACAGTTTGATGTCTCAGGAACGAAAGGATGCCCAATCTTTTCATGGAAATAAAAGTTTTCAGCCTACAGAGGGCTCAGTATATAGACAGCCCAAAAATCAAAGTGGAAAAATGCTGTGGCAGGCTCGTCTTTTTTGCCTAAATTCAATTTCTGCAACTCAAAACTCCTTTCAATATCTTGTGTGGCCCCCACGTGCTTGTATGCATGCTTGACAACGTCGCGGCATGCTCCAAATGAGACGACGGAGGGTGTCTTGTGGGATGTCGTCCCAGATCTGTCTAAGGGCATCAGTGAGCTCCTGTAAAGTCTGAGGAGCAACCTGGCGGCGTCTGATGGACCAAAACATTATGTCCCAGAGGTGGTCTGCCATCGAGTTTAGATCAGTTGATCGTGAGGGCCATTCAATTGTGTCAATTCCTTCATCCTCCAGATACTGTCTGCATACTCTTGCCACATGAGGCCGGGCATTGTCGTGGATTAGGAGGAACCCAGGACCTACTGCACCAGCGTAGGGTCTGACCATGGGTGCAAGGATTTCATCCCAATACCTAATGGCTGTCAGACTGCCGTTTTCTAGTCTGTAGAGGTCTCTTTGTCTCTCCATGGAAATGCCTCCCCAGACCCTCACTGACCCACCACCGAACCGGTCATGCTGAATGATGTTGCAGGCAGCATAGCGCCCTCCTTGGCTTCTCCAGACCCTTTCATGTCTATCACAGGTGCTCAAGGTAAACCTGGTCTCATCTGTGAAAAGCACAGGGCGCCAGTGGCGGACTTGCCAATTCTGGTGTTCTATGGCAAATGCCAATCGAGCTCCACCGTGCTGAGCAGTGAGCACAGGGCACACTACAGGACGTCGTGCCCTGAGGCCACCCTCAAGAAGTCTGTTTCTGACTGTTTGGGCAGAGACATTCACACCAGTAGCCTGCTGGAGATCATTCTGTAGGGCTCGGGCAGTGCTCAACCTGTTCCTCCTTGCACAAAGCAGCAGATATAGGGCCTCCTGATGGGATGAGGACCATCTACGGCCCTGTCCAGCTCTCCTAGAGAAACTGCCAGTCTCCTGGAATCTCCTCCACGCTCTGGAGATTGTACTGGGAGACACATCAAATCTTCTTGCAACAGCACGCATTGATGTGACATCCTGGAGGAGTTGGACAATCTGCGCAACTTCAGGCTGGTTAAGAAATCGGCTCATGCTCCCAGTCGTGATAATGACTCTTGCTAAAGCCAACACTTGTGGAAAAACAGTTAAAAAATATCAAGATGGGTTAAATAGTACCACTGCCCAGTGGGCTCCTCGGGAGAGGAATGGGCTAAGGGGGTCAACCCCTACAGAAAATCAATTTCCCCTTAGGTTGGTGTCAGGAAGGGCATCCGACTGTAAAAAGTTTTTGCTCCAAAAATATTCTCAGTATGGTGAAGACAAACTAAACAGAGCAGAAATGAGGATGATCAGATGGATGTGTCAATGAGGGAGGAAAAGACCAGTGCAGAGCTGAGAAAGATGATGGGAGTGCAGGCCATAGTGGATGTGGTGAGGAGAGGCAGACTGTGATGGTACGGACATGTAGTGAGGAAGGACGAGAACGACTGGGTGAAGAAAGTTACGTCGTATAACGTAGAGGGAACAAGACCCAGTGGCCGACCTAAAAAGACCTGGCAGACGACCGTGGCAGCCGACATGAAGGCACTCGGCATCAATCACGAGATGGCCATGGATCGTTCCCGGTGGAAGAAAGACATATTGAGAACCCAGTCCAACCGAGCGGCACCTGGAAAGCGGACTTAAAACCGATGATGATGATGATGAAGAGGGAGGAACTTGAAATGGCCGTTGTTGATCCATACTGGTTGTACACAGTGCTCTGCCAAAATGTTTCAGTACGTTTTAGTACGACTAGTAAATTTCAAGGTCGCATCGCTTCCCAACATTACGGCAACTGTAGTCAGGGGGCGTCACCGAATAGCTGTTGTACCCGCGAGGCTATTTCATTTCAAAATAGGCTGCTCCGTTAATGTTTCGAGTAAATTTACAGATTTATATGGAAGGGAAACATAGGTAAGTAGTACCAATGCGTTAGATCGAACTTTAGTTAGTTCCGATCATTTTATAGGAGATCGTTTGAGAAACGCGATTGTTTACATTTTGCTGAGGCTCATGGGAGATTGCGAGCTGAGGCTCATGGGAAATTGCGGATGGCTAATGCTATAACGATAGCTGCTATACGCGCCAGGGTATTTCATGTCAAAATGGGCCGCTCTGTTAATGTTTCGAGTAAATCTACGGATCGATATGGAAGGGAAACATGGGTAAGTAGTACCAATGCGTTAGATCGAACTTTAGTCAGTTGCGATCATTTTATAGGAGATCGTTTGAGAAACGCGATTGTTTACACTTTGCTGAGGCTCATGGGTGATTGCGAGCTGAGGCTCATGGGAAATTGCGGATGGCTAATGCTATAACGATAGCTGCTATACGCGCCAGGGTATTTCATGTCAAAATAGGCTGCTCTATTAATGTTTCGAGTGAATCTACGGATCGATATGGAAGGGAAACATAGGTAAGTACTAAGTAGTACCAATGCATTAGATCGAACTTTAGTCAGTTCCGATCATTATATAGGAGATTGTTTGAGAAACGCGATTGTTTACACTTTGCTGAGGCTCATGGGAGATTGCGAGCTGAGGCTCATGGGAAATTGCTGATGGCTAATGCTATAACGATAGCTGCTATACGCGCCAGGGTATTTCATGTCAAAATAGGCTGCTCTGTTAATGTTTCAAGTAAATCTACGGATCGATATGGAAGGGAAACATAGGTAAGTAGTACGAATGCAATAGATCTAACTTTAGTCAGTTCCGGTCATTTTATCGGAGATCGTTTGAGAAACGCGATTGTTTACAGCTCGTTGGTTATTGGCTAGTGGATGCATACCGCAACCCTAGTCAACCTCAGTTTGTTGCAGTATAGCTTCTATTTTATGCGCCTTATAATCCGGTGCGCATATGGACAAAGTTTTAAAATGGGCCGTTCATTGAAGGTGCGCTTTATAATCCGGTGCGCCTAATAGTGCGGAAAATACGGTAGTTAGATTTTGCGCATTATACATGGAAAAAAACGGTATCTCTTAAATGGAACTCCAGATTGAATCAAATGTTCTTTTGAATGAGATAAGATATGGATTCCCCAACTCTATGCTAAATTATACTCTAGGAATAATGATATAGTTTAATTTTTGGCAAATTATATTCCAAACCTTTTTGAAAAATAAAATACATATTGCACTTGCATTTACAATAAAATACAACTCAATCGGTGTGGGAATTGAAAAAAATTAAATTAAAGGGCTTCCACTATCCCAAGAAAGACAAGGAGTAAACACAATACAATGCAAAGAAAATGCCAAAAAAGTACCATGCAACTTGGGGAGGGGGGGCAGGGGGGTTATGAGTAGTGCTGGATGGAGCTGGACAAACATGAAGTGCTTTGAAAACGCTAAGACTGGCGAGTGACCGAGCTAGCACTGACATCTTAGGAACACAGCCCGACCAGCTTGCTGTTGTATAAAGCGGCGGGAACTCCCCAACCCCCCAAGTAAAAAAAAAAAAAACGCTCCTACTGCGACTGTTCCACACCTCACTCACACCCCGCCGCCATCGTCACCTCCTGGCGATGTCAAAATAGAAAGGCAGCTCTTTGCTTCCGTCATCTAAAAGTGCAGCTCTGCTTTCTCCCGGCAGCAAAGTCCGTCAGGCCGCCGCCTCCTCGGGGCCTCCGCTCGCCTCGCCTCGGCGCCGACAGCGGGTTGAAACGACTTCCACTACGTTTGATTGGTTTATTACAACTCACTAGACACAACATTTCACCTCAGATTTTCCAGAAGCCCAAAGGAGTGCTAATTGGCACTGGTGGTCCACGCGAGGCCCGTGACAGGTCGGTGGTAGTGACGCCCGATTCTCTGCGGTGTTACGCTGTTAACCAAACACCTCCGGCTGGCACCGCGACTCATCTGCGGCATTTTCTTTTTTCAAGCTGGGCGATGCAACTGCATAGCTTGCCGTCTTTTTCACTGCAAACAGAAACTTTTTTATTCGTTATCTTTGGAGGCTGCGATATGGCGTCAAAACAAACTTACGTAAGAATGAGCAGTATCATGTCAGAAAATGGACAAATATAATTGCAAGGCCGATATTCAACAGCATCACCATAGCGACCAGGATGGAGTTAGGACCCTGAAAAACAATATGGAATTCGATTATTCAGAGGATGTTTTGGTCATGTGACTGACTAGTGGGGTCACATAGAAAAGAGTGTAAAGAAAATTTGAAAATCTACACTGTGCAAGACTACAAGATTTTTTTTCTGTACTCACAGTTTCCTCTGCGCTTTCCGCAATCTCCGTGCTGGCTTTCTTTGTGTCTGCGAGGCTCTTTGGCTTCAGGGAATCTTGCTTCCTGAGTTTGGGGTCGCCCTTGCAGTCCCGTACGGAGGCCGGTTTTGGGGTCGGAGTACTAAGAGACCTGGGTTGCGGTGGCAGGCGTGCCAGGGCCTGAGCGCTCGGCTCTTCCTCGGGGTCCTCCTCTGGATCCGGGGGTGGAGGGCCCCTTACCGGGGGCTTGACGTAGTAACTGTGGTACTCTGTGTGGAGCTGGCCGTTGACGGGGACTGAAGGAGGATTGACGGTGGCGTCGGGCGGAGGGCTCCGCTGTTGAAGTTTTGCGGGTTGAGCGGGAGCCTCGATGAGCGCGGGAGCGACTTTGGGACCATCGGGGACGGACGCCCTCTCCTCTTTGTTGGGCTTCCTGCTAGAACGTTCATCTTTGTTGCTTTTATGAGCGTGCTTCTCCTCCTTGCTTATTTTGTGGGAAAGATGCTCCTCTTTGCTGCTTTTGTAGCTGTGGGCTAGATGGCCTTTCTTCTTGCTGGAGTGAGGCGAGTGGGGAGGCGAGCCCACGGGACGATTCAATGGCGAATGAGGAGGGGTGGTACCCTTGCGGTAAAAATGGGGGGAATCCCTCGGTGAGTTGTCTTTCTTCACAACGGGGACCTCCTTAATCTCCACGGGCTCTTTAAACTGCTGTTTTACGTAGTCCGGCCCTGCACAAAGGTGATTCAGATCATCTCAATAATCATCTAAAAGAAAATGGTCATCATTCATTGTCAGCGGTTTTTGCCCACACATTGGCAAGCTAAATGGAAAACAGCAAAAAACATCCAATCAGAACAGTTCACTGATAGCTTGGGAGATAACTGTACCTTGAACAGATGCCAGTTCTATTTTGAAAAAAAAAAAAAGAAAAAAAAAATTATCTAGTGTCCAAGATCTCACACTGAGAGAACAGCGGCCTCTTATCTAACTCCTCCTGCCTCAACTGTGAGTCACAAACAGTGGCTGAGCATTGTTACATTGAAATAAAAGTGTCCTAATATTAAGGATGTGGCTTTTTTTTTTCAGCCTGGTCCTTTCCTTCACATAAAGACCATGCTTTTTTCTTTCAATGTGTCCTTGCATAAACTCAGAAAGTGAATGTAAATGTCCACCGACCATGTATGAAAAATTGCACTTCCTCTACTCTGTTAATGTCCATTTGCTTCAATTAACTGCCGTTAAAGTGACTACAGGATATGGACAATGCGACTTTGCCTGACTAATATATGCACTGTCAAATAAAATAAAATAAAATAAAATAAAATAAAATAGACAATACGACTTTGCCTGACTAATATATGCACTGTCAAATAAAATAAAATAAAATAAAATAAAATAAAATAAAATAATAAACAGGTGCATAAGAAACTATTGTTCAGGGCAATAGATTGCTTATATCAGCTTTCAGCCTTTATGCTTGGGTCAAACATGGTGGAGCGAGACACGAACTCCCCCACCCCGACCAGCTGAAGGAAGGGACAGCTGCGCCGCGTCAGCTACAGCAAGGGGAGGAGGCTGGGAGGAGCTGCGTGTGCTTGAGCACACAAGGATGCCAGCTATCTCTCCATCAGACGGCGGGAAACACACGTTGGCAAAAAATATAACCAAATTAACGTCACCACGAGCACTCACGCCCACCCTCACCCTCAGTGCTCCCCACCCAGGTGCCAATCATAAAGGTCAGGGTTCTGTTCCCTGTGACCCTATTTTCCCTTTTGAAGTTAACACTGCCATTGTGGGCGATAATCTGCTATGAGTCTGAAATGTCAATTACAAACAACGAGGGGTTTAGAGCCCTGGTTGCTACCCAAGAGGATTGAGCATGAAAAAGCTGAGGGACATTTCCACTGCAAGCTAACTCAATAAAACATGAAAAGACTGATTCTCTTTAATGCTATCACAAAAACTTGTCCTGAGTTAAAATGAACTGACAATGACACCACGGCTGAAGAACGAGCAGTCAACATTCACCGGCTTTTATCTGCTTGCCCAGCGTACGCCTTCCTTCGCTTTGAAGTGGTTTTCATATAAGCAGAACAACTAGGGGAGTATGTTTGCACTCAAACAAGCAGTCAAAGTACAAAGTGAACCAACAGCAAACTCATTAACTCATTCACTGCCAATGACGGCTATAGATGTCATCTGAACTCTGAATGAGTTCAAAGACAAGGACACCTTCTACATAGACTTGTACAAACCGAGTTGGTAAATTGTGTAAAATGTAAATAAAAACAAAATACAATGATATCAAAATCCTTCTCAACATATATTCAATTGAATACACTACAAAGACAACATATTTAATGCTCAAACTCATCAACTTTATTTAATTTTTCAAATAATAATTAACTTAGAATTTCATGGCTGCAACCGGTGCAGTAGAAGTTGGGAAAGGGCATGTTTACCACTTCGTTACATCACCTTTCCTTTTGATAACACTCAATAAACGTTTTGGAAGAGAGGAGACTAATTCCCTTAGCTTCTCATGTGGAATTCTTTCCCATTCTTGCTTGATGAACCGCTTCAGTTGTTCAACAGTCCGAGGTCTTCCCCATCATATTTTACGCTTCATAATGCGCCACACATTTTCAATGGGAGACAGGTCTGGACTGCAAGCGGGCCAGGGGAGAACCTGGACTCTTGTACTTCGAAGCCACCCTGTTGTAACACGTGCAGAATGAAGCTTGGCATTATCTTGCTGAAACAAGCAGCGGCGTCCATGGAAAAGACGTCGCTTGGATGGCAGCATATGTTGCTCCAAAATCTGTATGTACTTTTCAGTTGCCTTCACAGAAATGTAAGTCACCCATGCCATGGGAACTAATGCACCTTCATACCATCACAGATGCTGGCTTTTGAACTTTGCGTTGATAACAATCTGGATGGTCCGCTTCCTCTTTGGTCCGGAGGACACAACGTCCAGTGTTTCCAAAAACAATTTGAAAAGTGGACTCATCAGACCACAAAACATTTTTCCATTGTGCATCAGTCCATTTTACATGAGCTCAGTGCCAGAGAACCGGGCGGCGTTTCTGGATGTTGTTCATAAACGGCTTTTGCTTTGCATGGTAGAGTTTTAACCCGCACTTACTGATGTAGTGACGAACTGTATCTACTGACAGTGGTTTTCTGAAGTTTTCCTGAGCTCATTTGGTAATGTCCTTTACACACTCATGTCGGTTTTTAATGCAGTGTCGTCACGAAGGTCACGGTCATTCAGTCTTGGTTTCCGGCCGTGGCGCTTACGTGCAGTGATTTCACCAGATTCTCTGAACCTTTTGATAATATTATGGACCGTAGATGTTGAAATCCCTAAATTCCTTGCAATTTTGCTTTGAGAAATGTTGCTCTTAAAGTGTTCAGCTATTTTCTCACGCAGTTGTGGACTAAGTGGAGAACCTCACCCCATCCTTGCTTGTGAATGACTGAGCATGTTTGGGGAGGCTCCTTTTATAACCAATCATGGTACCCACCTGTTCCTAATTAGCCTGATCACATGTGTTAGATCGAACTTTAGTCAGTTTCGATCATTTTATAGGAGATCGTTTGAGAAAAGCGATTGTTTACACTTTGCTGAGGCTCATGGGAGATTGCGAGCTGAGGCTCATGGGATTTTGCAGATGGCTAATGCTATAACGATAGCTGCTATACGCAGCAAGCTATTTCATGTCAAAATAGGCTGCTCTGTTAATGTTTCGAGTAAATCTACGCATCGATATGGAAGGGAAACATAGGTAAGTAGTACGAATGTGTTAGATCAGGGGTGGGCAAACTTTTTGACTCGCGGGCCGAACTGGGTTCTAAATTTGGACCGGAGGGCCGGACAAGGAGCAGATGGACGTAGGCGTTGTGTGAAGTCATATAAGCGACCTGTAAAGGTCATTGCATAAAAGATCTTGGCCTTTAGTAGGTAGTAAAGCATGGATATTCCAAACAATTTTTTTGAAAACAAATGCATTTATTAACAGCATTAAAAAAATAATAATTCACTAAAAAACTGCTATCAGTGATTCTCATAAAATACGACACTGTTATTATGAATAACAATCTCCATCACTTCAGTGCCTGCAGGTCAGATTAATGAAAGATGTTTATCTTATGAGATCACATCAAACGGCAAACATTCTGACCAAATATATCATCTTGAAGAATCGGTGAAAGCATACATCCAAATAAAGTAATCAAAACAGCAACACGGTGAGGGGTATCTGAAAATCAGAGCAGAGTTTTAACTCGCAAACACCTGGTAACAGAGGTGAGGAAACGGGAAACACCTCCTTAAAGTAAGCCTTAAGAACTTTACAGGTTAAGATTAGTCGCAAATAGGTGGTGCATCAATGTCCTTGAGCATCCTGCATTGTTTGAAAATGAGAATGGTCGCTAGTTTCAATCCCTGCTATGTGTACAAATCATATTGAAAATGCATTTTTTTACAATAAACTTGAGAGCCTCCCGTTCATTTTCAGTGAGAACAGTGTTGTTGGTCTCCCTTTTTTGCTAGTGCGTCATAGTCTGGAGTAAAATTTGTTGTGGCAATTCTTAGGCGAGATCCGAGGTGTTGGTCCGTTTACCTTGATCTGTGACGGGTTGATGTTGATGTGGCTGAACGTCACGTCGCGTACGTCGAGCCAAATTGTCCACTCTTTTTTAACATTCGGCACTCACTTCTTTTTTTCGGGCCACTCATTTTAATGGAAGGATTCCAGGGGAAGGTTTGTGGGTGGCTTTAGCGCAAAACTGCATCTGAAAGCTCAGCGCGCGAATTATAAGAATGTTGTCGTCAAAGCCCACGCTCTAAATTCGGGACTGATACGAATAGAGCGAGAGTGCGCCAAGTCCGTACTACTGAATACGTACACGCACTTGTGAGTGTGCACCGAGCTTTCTGACACGGCTTCCGGTAGTAAATGCGCAGGCGAGCGCTTCGCCATCTACTGGGAAAACGCAGTCATTGCAGGCAAAATGACCAAAAAAAAAAAGTTTAATAATACAATTTGTTCAGGGTTGGCGGGCCGGATTAAACGGTCCCGTGGGCCGGATGTGGCCCGCGGGCCGTAGTTTGCCCACCCCTGTGTTAGATCGAACTTTAATCAGTTCCGATCATTTTATAGGAGATCGTTTGAGAAACGCGATTGTTTACACTTTGCTGAGGCTCATGGGATATTGCGAGCTGAGGTTCATGGGATTTTGCGGATGGCTAAAGCTATAACGATAGCTGCTATACGCAGCAAGCTATTTCATGTCAAAATAGGCTGCTCTGTTAATGTTTTGAGTAAATCTACGGATCGATATGGAAGGGAAACATAGGTAAGTAGTACCAATGCGTTAGATCGAACTTTAGTCAGTTCCGATCATTTTATAGGAGATCGTTTGAGAAACGCGATTGTTTACAGAGGGCTCGTTGGTTATTGGCTAGTGGGTGCATACCGCAACCCTAGTCAACCTCAGTTTGTTGCAGTATAGCTTCTATTTTATGCGCCTTATAGTCCGGTGCGCCTTATATATGGACAAAGTTTTCAAATGGGCCGTTCATTGAAGGTGCGTCTTATAACCCGGTGCGCCTAATAGGGCGCAAAATACGGTAGTTACATTTTGCGCATTATACATGGGAAAAAACGGTAATCATTATTTGGCAAAAAACTATTGAGTTTATCAGTTTGAACATTAAATATGTTGTCTTTGTAGTGTATTCAGTTGAATATGGGTTGAGAAGGATTTTCAAATTGTTGTATTTTGGTTTTATTTACATTTTACACAATTTCCCAACTTCAACTGTATCCGCTTTGTAGATACGTCGGTGACAGTTTCCACAACACAACAAATGGCTGGGCGGTGTTTTTGCGGCGAGAGCGGAGCATCTCTGAGGCTTAGCGGGGGGCACACGCTCAGATGAGTACCATAGTCAATGCGTTGGTCACTCACTATTTTGTGGTGCCTTCTGGCAAGGGCCCAAGGTCATTCAAGCTCATGGGTCTACATCAGGGGTGTCCAAACTTTTTGCAAGGAGGGCCAGATTTAGTAACGTGAAGGGGCCCGGGGGCCAATTTTTTTTTTTGCTTCTCTTCCAGGGTGGGGCAATCGGACGTCAAACGCTGCGCGTTCGCTTCTCTTCTTTGGGGGGGGGGGCTTGCGCGCTATTGAGACGTCAAACGCTTTGTGTGGCGGGCTCCATCTAGTGTGGAAACTGAGAAGTGCAATTTGAGCTCAAGCTTCTTGTGTTCATATTCAATTATGTTTTCAGAATTTGCTGCGGGCCAATACAAACTGGACCGCGGGCCGTAGTTTGGACACCCCTAGTCTATATATACCTCGCAGTGGGAGTGAGGGAGACACGCCTCGCTGGTACACATCAGACAACACACAGCTATGAAGGAAGGCGCTGTGTAATGAATGGCTTTGTTTTCTTACAGCCGGGCATACGCGCAGTGACTCAATATAGACTCAATGGTCACTTCTGGTAAACAACATGTTATTAGTTTAATGAGCGATATCAAACATAAATGGATAAAACGATAATACAAAGGGTCATTGAGTGGGCAGATGTATAGAAAAAAATATTTAACATTTCACATCCAAACTTAAAGCTAGTTCTCCCCTAGATGTTGAGAAGGAGCCTTTTAGAGCACAGATAAGCCCCACCCCCTCCATGCAGAATTCAGCTTTGTCTTCGGCGGGAACACAACCCTACATTGTGGCACGTTCATTGCTTCTTGTTTGCCAGTTCAGTGTTGGAACACACAATTTGACACTTATGTGCTCCCCGAATGAAGAAAAAAGACATTTTGAAGCGTACATAGTATTTTTTCAACCGTTACCTGGTTGGTAGAAGTTTGGTGCGAGCTCCCTAGCAACCGCCCTGGAGATTTCGGCATCTTGTACTGCAGAGATGGCGGCGTGATCGGCCGCCTCGCTCTTAGTCCTGGCATGGGCTGTCCTAGAAGGAAACACAACATTGTCATCAATACAGGTTGTTTAAAAAGTATCATTTTTTCAAGTACCGTATTTTCCGGACTATAAGGCTCACCTGAAAACCTCAAATTTTCTGAAAAGCCGACAGTGTGCCTTATAGTCTGGTGCACCTTATATATTTTATTATATATATATTTTATTTATTTTTTTATTTAAAAAAATATATATTTATCGATCGTAGAGCACTATATCGTGATATATCGTGAATGAATCGCAGCAGGCTTTAAGATATCGGCAAATATCGTATGGTAGTTCTTTGTATCGATATGATATCGTATCGTGACAAAACCCGCGGTTTACACCCCTAATATATATATATATATATATATATATATATATATATATATATATATATATATATATATATATATATATATATATATATATATATATATATATATATATATATATATATATCTTTTATATATATATATATATTCCAGCGTCTAAATTTAAACTGGCCCGAAGGATTGTGTCATAAAATCAATCATAAGTGGCCCGCTGAAGACTATGAATCATGAATCGAAAAGACTATGGATCATTATTTTGTGATTATAAAGTAATTTGTTGCGTCTGAAGTTGAAATAAAAAAGATAAAATGGAGAATGATCTGATTTGGATTAAAAATCTGACATGATGCAACCTGCCCTGTTTACTGCAGTCACAAACACCAAAATCACCCTTCTTATTCATACAACAATAACAACAATAAAACAAACTGAATATATCTAATATAAAATTCATTAAACTTTCGTAAAATTGTTAATTTGTTATTATTTTAATCTTTAACTTTTCTGCTAGTGCAATTGACAACAGATTCTCGTTTGCAATATCAACCTATCTGCAAAGGATTATAGTAAAGGATATAGTTACACATTTACAAGTCCATTCACAATGGTAATGGTTCGTGGAATGTCGGGGCGAATGATCGGCCCCTATACAGAACTGTCTCAGAAAATTAATGCATTAATGGTGCGCCATATAGTCTGGTGCGCCTTATATACGGACAAAGTTTTAAAATGGGCCATTTATTGAAGGTGCACCTTATAGTCCGGAATATATGGTACAATTTTTCCAAATGGAATGGATGCTCCAAATGTAATCCAGCATACGGCAACGTGTACCACGCATGTGACGAATTCCTAAATGTCCCACAGTGGGCATTGATGCAAGGAGGGAAAAAAAAGAATAGTACAGTATCCTAATGCCAAGAGTAAAAGCGAGTTTGCAAATCCTGAGGCTAAAACCATCACGTCATCCTGGCTCGTGTCTACGGCGTTATCGCCAAACTCGAAACTGCCCAAATAGCGGAAGACTATTATCTCTTGGGATCGATTCAAGTTTAGTGCTTGTGCCTGCTAGCTTATATGCTAAAAGAAAACACAAACGCAAAACTTTCCAAAGGTGTATGCATGGCCGAATAATTCACCAACATTTTATTATAACTATAAACAACAACACAGATATGCCATTTAATTTCCACACACAGCTCCCTCCTTCTTTCCATCTTTCGGTCAGAGTGACCTTAATGGACGGACGGGTGACTCTATTTCAGACTGAGGGATGTCCTGTTAGCGAGCAGCGCTTGATTAAAATGCATGAGGAGCCATATGCCAACGGCTCGGTTTCCACCCCAGAAATAAGTCGCTGCGTGACCCACACACAAAGGACACACTGAGGCCGTATTTGAAGACAGAAGCTTGCCGCTGACCAGCTGCAGATAAAAACGTAAAAATACATTCACAAAGAATTTAGCGCTGTCTGAGTGTGCAGTGTGTCTATTTGTGAAATGTGAGCCTGTATAAGAGCAGGCGGCAATGTGCTGTGATAGAGCCATAAAGGACTGTAACAGTTCCCTTTAGGTAAGAGCGCTTAGCAAGTCCCGGAAGCGGCACAGACGGGATGTCTGTGGGTGGGAGGTGACGGGCAGAGAGAGATGGGAGTCACAGTGGAGTGAATCGGAAGGTGAGAAAACATGAACGCTTAGGAGAGGAGACATAGTGACGTTGCATTCCTGGCAATGCTTAGTAGCCCATTATGGATGTGTTTAAAAAAAAAAAAAACACGTTCATCCATTTGGACACCATGGAAAATTAAGAATTCTACTCTATATGTCGTGTTGATTTTTTTTAAACATTTGGAATTCAAAAGTAATTAAAAATAATAAACATTTTGTATATTATGTATTATTTATATTTTATATTGTATTATTATAGGTAGTAGGTTTACTAACTGTATTTTTTTAAACAGGTGTCTATAGAAACACTGAAAAACAGCAAGCCCAGATTAGAAACTAAAGAAATAATTTTTTTAAAAATATATTTTGAATTCAGTAGACATAAAGCAGCTCAAATTAATGCGCAGGATTGCACACACACGCCCGGTCCACCCGCTCCCACCCGTTCCCACTGAGCATTTCTAAATTTACTCCACGCTTACATTTCAGTCCTTGCTCAGAGCATTCCTCCATAAATATTTAAGTGGCCCCAATGAGTGTGCATGTCATTAAGCTTCAGTCCATCACTCATCGGCGGGACCGTGGTCTATGTGAAGATGCTCCTTCTCACACACATGCTGACACAGTTGTACACCCCCTAAGACCCTCCCCCTCCCATCTCATTTTCTTTGCCACATATTGCCCTTCTGCTGACTGGTTATGTCCTGTATTTTAATATTCAAAATATGTATTAATTTGTGTTTGAAATGTATTATTGGCTGGTTTGTGAAATGCACTATATAAATAAAGTCGTTTTGTATTGTATGGCAGATTTATGATTGTTGATGTGCACTGAGTAAAGACGTCTGTCAAGTGTGACACGCGTGTATTTGCGTGGGCACATGTTGCAGGCTCGCAAACAAGCACCTGATCCCGGCGGGGGTTGTTGAGAAGGCGACACCGCATCTCCCGGCTGAGATGATTTTCGTGAGGGGGGGGGCTAGCTGTGCAGATTCTCATTGCTTTTTGTGTCAACGCGGTTGGTGAAAAATGAGCACAGCTGATGCTGCTAATGACACCACACAAATGGTGGTGGTGGTGGTGGTGGGTTCTAGCGTCACTGAATTTATTTGAGTATTTTTAACTTTAAGTAACCTGAGCTCAACACTTCAAACTGGATTCCTCCTCCAGGTTACTTACAACAAACCAAATCACCAAATGGCCATTGGCCAACAACAATGACAACAGTGATGGGGTATCCATGGCAACCACTCGAGCAAGCGGGCCAACCAGGCATCTGGTGTGTATTAATGAATTTACAAATGAACAAAACCCACGCAACAGCCTACTCTATGTCTAGGCTTGTGCACTACCTTCGCACACAAGCGTTGATTTTCGATATTTGAACAAGTGCCACTCCACTGAGTGTATATTGCTCGGAGGAGTAAAGGTCACATTGCCAGGCAACGGCTTCACTTTAAAGAACATTTTAATCATGGTCAGTGCGTGCACACGCACGCACACACGGACTTGAGCGCAAGCTGTGTGTGTGTGATCACAAAAGGGGCCGCACGAAGCCATGTGAAAAAGCAATACTGTGAAACAGCAAGAGGAGCGATAACTCCATAATCCAATCCAACAACATCTGGGGCTACGGCGTACGAGCCGGCCAATCGTAATCGGCAGGCCGCGTTGAAATCCGGAGCTTGCAGAAACATTTGAGCGAGGTGCAAAAAAGCAAAACAATCAAGGTAACAGATGCTTGAGGCTGAGAAAAGAATTGAGAAATATAATTTCTTGATTTTCCTCAAGCTAAATGTTATGTCAACCAGTAGACTGATAACAAAACATAACATGTCCTCAGTGGAAAACAAAAACAGAAAGGAGAGAAGCATTCAATCAAAGCTGGTGAGAAATTTAGAGGAAAGAGCCACGTGGGGAATTTCAAGGGAATATTATACAACGCTTTATAAAGCTCTTGAACCCCTTTAATTATCCCCCTGTGAGGCTGGTTGAGTATTCCCTCAGAACCATCTGATGACCATTCAGCAGCTACAGTAACTCAGTGTGATGTTGCATGTTGGTGAAAGCCAATTCAATCACTGTCACTTTCCACCCAGCCCAACAGTCTTCCTGGAATCAAGCTTTGACAGAAAATATTGGATAGCTTGGCCACATCTTTTAGATAGGGCTAGAAAAAAAAGGGAGGGGCGAAACCATTGTCAATTTTATTGCATTGTTTATGACAAATTTGATTTTAAATGACATTTTGGTGGGCCGGGCTAAACTAGGTTAAATTACCGTTTTTTTCCGTGCATAATGCGCCCCCGTGCATAATACTAAATAATAATAATAATAAAAATGTTGATGCTGGAAAAAAGCCTGTACCTATGTATAACACGCACCCAAATTTTGACTCTTACTTAAGTCCGTAAACGTAAAATTATTTCAGAAAAAAGATCATCTTTGGGAACAACCGGATGTTATTCTGCCGGTCAGTATCACTGCGCATGCGGTAGCAAACTCGATAGCGAAGAAATGTTTCGGATTTGTGTCGAGTACATTGTGACAGCAAATGAGCAGGTGATCGAGCAAGCATTTGATACGAGAGCATTGTGTTCGTATGGAGCGTGTTTGAAGTGAACAGCAGAGAAGAAAGGAACAAGGCAAAGTGTTGTGAAATAAAATATTACCTGTAATACGCATTTTGTTATTTGCTGATTGAAACTGCTAATTAAACTGTTTATTGAAACTAATAGGTAGAAAACTGAACTCTCGCTCTTTGTATAGCTGACGTGTCTTGTGCATCCGTTCTGCGCATACTGTAATGGCGGCCTCCGTCTGATATCCGGTCTGCGATGGAGATTAGAAATCAAAGAATATTTGACAATAACACACCATCAAGGATTGCACCATTGCATCAAACGATGTGTCGTCAATTATGAATTTTACTGACTAAGTGTGTTGGGCAGGATGGCTGAATGTGATGCGCGATTGACAACAAACAAGAAGAAAGGTGTGATTTCAAGTTTTATTTTGAGGGAGATTTTCTTCAAAAATTGTTGTACCCATGCATAATGCGCACCCCAGATTTTAGGACAATAAATTAATTAAATTTTGCGCATTATGCACGGAAAAACACGGTATGTTATGAAATGCGGGAAAGCCCATTTTAACAATTTTATTTCAGTTTGAAATTAAAACAAACTTTGAGTTCATTCAATACAATATGTACAGTGAATACATTCATTACTTAATTAGATGAAGAAATACAAAAGTCTTGACAATCACATTTTAACCAAACAAATTTAGGGAAGAAAATGCACTCCATGATGGCATCACTTTTATTTGAAGCGGGGGAAGTTAGCGCTGCTTAAACGGAATCAGAAGGTAACCCCTTAGTTTGCATGGTTAAGTATAGAGGCGGCGACAAAGGAGAGCTTCATTGTTTCATATATTCAGCTCCGAAGTATTTGTACATAGTACTTAGTGTACATCCCATCTGGGAGAGATGACAGCGAGAGAGAGCGAGAGAGCGAGAGAGCGAGAGAGCGAGAGAGAGAGAGAGAGAGAGAGAGAGAGAGAGAGAGAGAGAGAGAGAGAGAGAGAGAGAGGCCTGCTATATCAGTGGTGTATATATTCCTGGCTGCTGCTGATAAGTCAACTGATGCCTTTGCCTTATTTAGTCAGTACACACTGTGCTGACACATGCTGCAAGGTTGTGTGTGTGTTGCGTGTGTGTGCGTGGGTGTGTGCGTGTGTATGTGTGTGCATGTGTAAGATTGGAAACAGACTTGACACAGTACGTTAAAACGGTTATTTGACCAGCACAGTCATCCCCCATCGTTGACGCGTTCCAGTGCAAAGCTTTTTACTTGTAAAATAACATTTCAATTTTCTTTTATTTACCTGTTGTACAAACAAATTTCATTAATTGTTTAATAAAAAGATTCTTCTGCACTCACTAAATGTGTATGGCTGGAATTAAACAGTTTTCAATATTTTAATATTTAGTTTTATTTTAGTTTTTGTATTTTTATTTAATTGCCATTTAAAAATCATTCCTGTTAGTGTGCAATCACAATAAATTAATGCTACACATGAAGCATAAAATATATGTTTTTTGTGTCATACAGTTGTGCTAATTTATGCAACCTATTGAAAAAAAAAATGTGTAGACTCACATTCACAACCTCCTTGGTAGTAGTAAAATTTATATCGCGCAAAATTCTTTTCAGCAATTTAACCTTTGCTCGACCGCTTGGTGTTGAAAATAAACCTTATATAAATATCGGCCGTGCGCTGGAGAACCGAGCTGCTGGTTAACCTTTTACCAAGCTGCCGTCAAATGGATGCACATCCTGTTTCAGAAAGGAGAGAGTGATGGACCACATGTAACCTGAGCTTTTTAACTTACCGTTTTTTTCCATGTATAATGCGCCCCCATGTATAATACCACCCTAAAAATGGCATGTCGATGCTGGAAAAAAGCCTGTACCCATGTATAATACGCACCCAATTTTTTAAATTTTTTTTTTAAGTCCCAATAATCGTCACACACGCATCTGGGTGTGGTGAAATTTGTCCTCTGCATTTGACCCATCCCCGTGTGATTTTGATCCATATCTGGGGGAGAGAGGAGCAGTGAGCAGCAGCGGCGCCGCGCTCGGGAATCATTTGGTGATCTAACCCCCCCAATTACAACCCTTAATGCTGAGTGCCAAGCAGGGAGGCAATGGGTCCCATTTTTATAGTCTTTGGTATGGTCTTAACTAGGCTGGATGTATTTTTCTTGTTGGCATTGATTTCTCCGACTGCCCGTAAAGGCACCACCGCGATCAGTTCGTTTAAAATGAAAAGAGGAAAGTGACGTACGGACATGTGAAAAAGGCGGCTATGTATGGGAGAGAAGTTGAAGAGGAATAGAAACACCCATGGAAACCAAAACTTGCCCCTTGTCGTGACTCGGAGCCGCAACAAATGTTTCAGATTTGTGTAGGGTACATTGTGACAGCAAACGAGCAGGTGATCGAGCAAGCGTCTGATACGAGCATTGCGTTCGTATGGAGCGTGTTTGAAGTGAACAGCAGAGACAAAAGGAATAAGGCAAAGTGTTGTGCAATAAAATATTACCCGTAATACGCATTTTGTTATTTGCCGATTGTATTAAACTATCACATTCATTGTCAGTCAAGAAGAGGACTATTCGCATCGGATCTATAGTGCGCATGCGCAGTGATAATGCCTCCGTATGACGTCCAGTCCGCGATGGAGATTAAAAAACAAACAATATTTGACAATAACACAGGTTTCTGTTCCTGTCTTTGGTAATGTCACCTTGTCTTTTTGTTCCACGTCTTTGTCGGTCAGTCCTGTTGTTGGTTTTGTTAGAGAGTTATGTTAGTTTACCAAGACTGTGTTTTGAGTTCCTCCAATAAACCCTGGTCCAAGCTGCACTTGGTCGCCCTGCTCCTTTCCACACTCCATCCGTGACAAGATTTTCTTCAAAGATTGTTGTACCATGAGTTTTCTTACAAAAAAAAAAAATTTTAAAAAATTGTACCCATGTATAATGCGCACCCCAGATTTTAAGACAATAAATTTGTTAAATTTTGCGCATTATACATGGGAAAAAACGGTATTTATATTTTTTCTCATCTCCTTGGATATACTTGACAAGAAGAGCTTGGCCTCACACCCGTAACATTTTTCTGAGAAGAGAACCCCCCCATCCACAAAGTTACTGTGACGCTCACAGGGTCACATGACCAAAACCAGATCAATACGAGTGCATCGTTTGCCATGCTGTGTATAATGAGTCTTACATAACCTGCTTACAGCATTGCAGTCTGTCACTAGTTGTCTTTTTTTTATTTTACTCCTCAGACCTGCAAGCTCCTTATCAAACGACGGTAACTAAAACAACAAGGTCGTAAAACAAAACAACAACAAAAGCTTGTATTGAGCTTTGCAGCTGCCGCACATGCTCGGTAATTGGATCACTCGCTCAACTACAAAGGGAGCTCGCTTGCTAGCCGCCATAAACACTTAGCATCAGATCCAAGCCTTGCTACTGTTGCCATGTTGGCGCCATGCATCAAGTCGTGCGTCTGTTTCTGCTTGACATTGTTATTCAAATGCACAACTTTTTTTTTTTTTTTGGTCTATTCTGATGGTCGTACTCGACACATCATCCCAAAACTCCTCGCTGGTGGAAGGTTTGGGAATATTAAGCATGTGAAATCTGAGTTATGTAACCCGCATCTTATATCCCTGAAATCTGTAGAATAATGTCTCCCTGAACTCACCAAAGTGGAATTACACTCGCAAAGAATGACTGAGGCGGCTACTTGAGGATTTTGTTTTTAAACACCGTTGTTTGTTCTATATCTTGAAAAGACTCAAATAATGGAACAGTAAGCAATTTTGGAGTTACATTTTTTTTTACCGTTTTTTTCCGTGTATAGTGCACCCCCATGTATAATACGCACCCTAAAAATGGCATGCTGATGCTGGAAAAAAGCCTGTACCCATGTATAAGACGCACCCAATTTTTATGAATTTTTTGTGATTTCAAGTTTCATTTCGAGGGACATTTGTCACGTCTCGTCCCCAGTTTTGCTATGTGTCTAGGTTGCCATAGTTTCTGTTCGCGTCGCCCCTCTCTTCCTGTGTCACCTCAATCGATGTAACGTGTTTTGTATTTAAGTCCTGTCTGCCCCTCGCTCACTGTCGGATCATTGCATGTGTTACTGTCATGATGTCTGTTTGCTTTCTGTTCCTGTCTTTGGTAATGTCACCCTGTCTTTTTGTTCCACGACTTTGTCGGTCAGTCCTGTTGTTGGTTTTGTTTTCTAAAAAAAATAAAAAATAAAAAAATAAAAAAATAAAAAAATAAAAAAAAATTTGTACCCATGTATAATGCGCACCCCAGATTTTAGGACAATAAATTTGTTAAATTTTGCGCACTATATACGGAAAAAAACGGTAATTCTTAACTGTATATGAGTGTGAATTGATTACTTTTGGATAATAAAAATAAAATTAAATAAATACATAAATAAATTAGCTTTTCCGGTTTTCAGTATATCAAAGTAAATATTAGGGGTGATGATTCGAAGTGGTTTTCAATCTGTGTCTTTGGTTGTTTTTTTTACAGGCTAATCAAAATCTGTCCAATGAAAGACGATTCAGGTTGGACTGATTGAGTTAACAGTGCAATGCGGTGCCGGAAACAGATGTCAATGTAATGCTATTTGTGTACATCGAGCCGTGTCCCAGTGGGGGTGAAGCGGCCTTTTTTATTTTATTTTAAATGAAAATATCATGTCTCATCCACCTGTTAAAGCACATATGCCACATCGGAGCAACACTGAGGGTGGGGGGGGGACACACGAGATGCCATTGGCACAGTTGTGGACACGACTGGACCGTACGCACACTGGGTATGAAAGATATGGGTAGAGAATAGAAAGGGATGAAAAGTGTGGCTACACAAAAGGGCCGACATAACACACACGGACGAGAAAAAGAATAATACTCTACCTGGAAGCTGCTATTTCCACTTTACTCCTGGCGATGCCTGCTGCCCTCTGGGCCCCCTCCACCGCCCGATCCACCTTCTCTTTGGTTTTGGGGTTCTTGAGAGGAATCAGCTGCTTTCGTATTCCACGCACCAGCACGTTGTTTTTGTACTTCCCTTCTTCTTTGGTGCCATCTGGGAAAACCGTGATGCCATAGCCGTGGCGTTTGTTGTTTAGCCACTCGCCCTCGTACTTCATCCCGTTGGATCTCTCGGAAACGCCAAATCCATTGCGCTTGTCGTTCTTCCATTCGCCCATGTAGGTCTCGGTGGTGGTGGCGTCCACGTGGTCCTCCAAGAGAAGGTCCTCGTCTGGCAGCTCGCTGTCGCCGATGGAAATGGTGGAGTTGGCGTCGCTGGAGCTGATGCGGCTCATGGTGGCGTCACTGCGTGCCGAGCTGCGCTTGCTGGAAATGGAGGTCCGCGAGTCGGACTTGCGCAACTGCCGGAGGCTCCCGAAGAGGGAACCCCGGCGGAAGAGGCCCTTCTTCTTGCCCGTCACTACCTCGCTGTCCGAGTGGAAGTTGAGCACGAAGCCGCCGCGATTGCTCGTGGGGATGTCGGCCGGGGAGGAGAGGTCCTGAAGCACAGTGCCGTTGCTTTGCTCCGAGCGCAGGGAAGCCATGGAGGTACGTAAAGGCGAGCGGATGACAGTCGCCATCCCATAAGGAACGCTTTGGCGCACGCCATAGCCGTGGCGCATGCCAGCCATCCACTGGCCTTGATAGGTACCTGAGGAGAAGATTCTGTAAGGAGCCATACACTTGCATAATCAAACATGACACCAGCTCCTATTATTATGAATTTTTGAAGGGAGGCCTTCATTTGTACAAATGTTTCATTTTTGAAATCCCAAATCTCTTCCTGTTGGGTAAGTGGTGGCGATCACATTATTAGTCACACCTACCGTATTTTCCGGCCTATAAGGCGCACCGGACTATAAGGCGCACCTTCAATGAATGGCCCATTTTAAAACTTTATCCTTATATAAGGCGCACCGGACTATAAGGCGCACCATTAATGCATCATGTCAGATTTTTAATCCAAATCAAATCATTCTCCATTTTATCTTTTTTATTTCAACTTCAGACAGAACAAATTACTTTATAATCATAAAATAATGATCCATAGTCTTTTTGAGTCATGATTCATAGTCTTCAGCGGGCCACTTATGATTGATTTCATGACACAATACTTCGGGCCAGTTTGAATTTAGGAATTTGGTCCATATATAAGGCGCACCGGACTATGAGGCGCACTGTTGGTTTTTGAGAAAATTTTAGATTTTTAGGTGCGCCTTATAGGGCGGAAAATACGGTATATTGATTAACTGTAATATTTTCTTCCTCAAACAAAGTTGTCTGATGAAGATAGTGAGGATCACTCGGAGATGTGAATGACTGAGCTCCGCACTTATTTTCAGGCGCCCGTAACTCCCCCACTGACAGTTGGCACAGTTTGCATCTCCGACCACAAGGTGAAGCTATGAGTCACAATGAGGGGGATGTTTCATTATGCCCGTTTGGTGTTGCTCAGCCCGATGGGCGACTAGTGGCTCCTCCCCAGCGTCATATTGAAAACCCGATCCCTAATAATAATAAAAAAGCTTGCCGATCTAGAGCTCCCTGACAAATACAACGCAATAATCCATAATGTTCCCTTTTGGAGGAGAAAACGATCTACTGGTCGGGACTGGAATTTAGATGGATCAACAATGTGAGATTAAGAGGCTGACGCTGCGCTGAGGTTCATTTGGGTGACCCGGCAGATCAAGCGATCAGGATGCTGCAGGGTCAGACGGCCAGATGTTCTCTAGATTCTCTTGGATCAGCTGACTTCCCTAAGCTCCGCCCCTCACAGAACTATCACTGTCTCAAGGGTGCTATCATTCTGCAACATATGGCTTCCCATTGTGGGTGCTCGCAAGGGCAAATTCTGGATCAGTCAAAAAAACTCGGGAAAAGTTTGCCCTTCCTCAGTTAAAAAAAAAAATTGAAGGTAGCAAACGATTGTTGACCACTCTCACGGAGGAGGGTGTTACCGTAATTTTCGGACTATAAGTCGCACCGGAGTATAAGTCGCACCAGCCATAAAATGCCCAAAAAAGTGAAAAAAAACCATATATATGTATATAAGTCGCTCCTGAGTATAAGTCGCCCCCCCACCCAAACTATGAAAAAAAACCGCGATTTATAGTCCGAAAATTACGGTAATAATAAACTACCATGCTGGACACTAGTCGTGTTTAATTGTCCAAAATGTCTTGCCTAAAGTAGGCTGGGATTGGCTCCTGCCCACTCATGACCCGAATGAGCTCAACCCAAGCACTAAACCGGATTGATGGATGTATTGCATCATATTTTTTTCAGATAGTAAAATCTAATAAAAACGGAATCAGTCCCTGAACAATATTCCCAACTGCAGAATGTTTCCAAAGCCTTTCAGTCACCCCCCCCCCCCACACACACACACACACACGCGCGCGCGCGTGCACACACGCACGCTTGCACACACACGCACACGCTTCAAGCTGTCAATTGATGCGCTGTCAATTGGTGTGTTCAAGTGCAATGCACAATCATCTCCACATTAGGGCTCGTTCACCCAACATGTTGCCTCACCCCCATCGCCGTAGGTTTCAATGCCATATCCATCTTGGAGCCCGTTGCTCCAGGTGCCGTCGTATCTCGCAGGCGTGTTGTGGCTCTGACGGACGCCGTAGCGCCCCTTGAAGCCGTGGCTCCACTCCCCGCGGTAGATCCACTTGCCTTTATTCTCCACGCCGAGCCCATGCCTCTTGCCTTGCGACCAGTAGCCCTTGTAGGTGTTCCCACTGGGCCAGGTGTACACGCCGACTATCTCGAAGCCGTGCGACCAAGAGCCCGCGTACTCGCCCTGGCCCTTGGGTCCGGTGCAGATGCCGTGTCCGTGGGCTTTGCCATCCTCCCAACCCCCGCAGTAAGTGCCGCCGTCGTCGAAGTCGAACCTTCCGCCCGTCATTCAGATGCAAAGCTGGGGGGGAAACGGCACGACCGAGGCAGGGGCGTCCAGGACCAATGGGAGAGGTTGACTGGTGGAGGAGAAAATGGTAGAGAGAGTAGTGGTGATTATGCGATAGATGAGAATGATGATGACGACGTGATGAGCCTCCCTCTTGCGTGCGCTCATCATAGATATATTTAGAGAGAGAGATTTTTGTTTTAAATAGGCATCGGAAGTGTAAAGGTATGGATGGTGGGCGTCATTTACCGGATCCGCGCACCGGCTTGTTCGTTGAGTGTGGCTGGTCTCCCCCCCTCTCGCCCACTGGCCACCGAGGGAACGGGAGAGGAGAGAGAGTTATCCCTGCTGGAGAGAGTCACCAGGGCCAATCACACGCCACGTCACCGCCAAGATCCCGCCCACTCCTCCTCTCAGGCTCATCACGGATGCATCACTCCCTCCTCCACTAAGATTGACTTAAATGTTATACAATAATATATCAAAACCATATCCAGGCCAAGTGCACAGTTCTTGGAATTTGCTTTTCCAATTAATTTCCTTAAAAACTAAATCCAATTGACTGCGTTCAAATGTGATGGCTATATATGATGGGTGATGGCATAATGTATTATATATACAGCTAAAGTTTTTTTGTTTTGTTTAATAAATGTGAACGAGTTCTTTAAAAATAAGAATTCATTGCAGCTTCCAGTACGTCATCTGAGTACAGTTCTGCACGCTTTGTCCTCACTAGTGGGACAATTCAGGGTACCAGTAGATTGATTTGCATGTGACTAACGTTTTTTCAATTGTGCTGTCCATATACTACTCATGTTATATTATTGACACGAATAGGCACTAAAACCCAATTTATCATACAAGTTTTTCTGTACTGCACAAGTACAAATTGAATTTAGCCGTGTAATCACTGAATATCACTATAGTATTCTAGCATGTATTTATATAATGTAACCATTCAAGTAAAATCAAAATAATTGTTGCCGTAAAAAAACCCTTCAGATTGGTGTAGTAACACTCCCTACCAGCAGAAGGTGTCTTGAGTCAAGCTGCGCATTGTCGCCTGCTTCTCCTCACTCGTCCCCCGTGCCCCCCAAAGCGTAAAAATGGAGGATGAAAACAGCTCGCGACGCCAAGATGACAACGCGGCTCTTGTGGAGAGAAATTCAGGCGACGCTGTCGCCAAAGCAAACAAGTTAACCCTTTACCACTGGACGCAGTCATTCAATTCACAGAAGGTAAGCCGTCCCTTTTCAGCACCAGGCGCCCGCGGACAGATCCCGATTGGGGTACACACCCCTGTGGGGTTTTACTCACTGACACCGGGCTTGCGCTCGTGTTTTGCTACTGAATGTGTTTGATCGTAACGTTGCAGCAGCGTTGTTGGTAGCATTATTGCCTTTTGTGTTATTAATAGGGAAAAACAAATTAATAATTGTAAACGACAATGTTTACAATTTTGAGCGGTGCAGTAACGATACACAGTACTTTGTTATTGTACTTTTTTCAGGTATGTGTACGACCCTAAGGTAGTTTTCTGATGACCTTTTATTTTTCTCTCCATGTTTAAAGGTCTGAGGACTTTTTATTTTGTGTTTGAACGACGCGTTAATTTCTCAAAATAGGCTTTTCATTTTTTTCAAAGCCCTGTTCGAGTCCATAACATATTTGTGTGCAAGAAACTTTGGGCACTGCAGATTTCATTAGATGTCTTAAAGAGATGAAAATGTCTCCCCCCCCCCCCCCCCCCCCCCCCCAGTTGCGTCTGGCCATCGCAGAGAAAGGTTTGCGTTGTGAAGAGTATGACATTAGCTTACCACTCAGCGAGCACAATGAGCCTTGGTTCATGCGTCTCAATCCGACTGGCGAGGTGCCTGTTCTGGTTCACGGGGACAACGTCATCTGCGACCCCACACAAATCATGGACTACCTCGAGCACAATTTTACTGATGGTAAGATCACAGGCAGATTCTTAAAATTAACTGCAGGGTTACACTTTTTCCTTTTTCATCATTTCTGTTGATTTCATGTTTGTTAAAGGAGACATATTATGCATCTTTGCAAAATACCTCAATTGATCAATTTATTATAGTAAGGTTTGCCTCGCTGAAAGCAACAAAACAATAATAATACTTAAAAAAAAATCCAAAATATGTCCCCTTTCATTTCATTGTTAATTTCCCAAACATTTCCTTTTGACATGATAGCCTCATCCTGAAGACTTAAGTGAAGGAAAAAAATGTGGTAAGCATGGAACCATCCAACATACTGCTTTGCTTATGTTATCTGTCATGTACACTCCTTGCCACTCAATTAAATTAATTTTAAAGCATGTACTTGAACATGGACCTTGGGCCGGATATAAAGAACATCAAATAAATCCTCGAGTGGCTTTAAATAGCATTTTCAACTCTTCACCTGCAGAGGTCACTCCCAGGCTGATACCAGAAGAGGGAAGCACATACTACCACAGAGTGCAGCACTACAGAGAGCTGCTGGACTCGCTCCAGATGGACGCCTACACGCACGGCTGCATCCTCCACCCTGAGATCACCGTCGACTCCCACATACCGGCTTATGCTGCAACAAGCATCCGAAGTAAGATGCCTGATATGCTTTTAAAAAGGATTCAATACAAAGTTGGTACTACTTTTTTTTTTTTTTACAGCGCAAATCCTGAACACAGAGTCCGAGCTGAAGAAACTGGCAGAGGAGAACCCGGAGCTGAAAGTTGCTTACATAGCAAAACAGAGGCGCTTGAAGGTGAGTCAAAAAAGTCATAAGATCTTTTCAATATGACTGACTTGGTGTGTGCAGTCCAAGTTGTTTGACCACGACAACATGAAGTACCTAAAGAAGCTTCTAGATGAACTGGAGAACGTGATGGATCAAGTTGAGACGGAGCTGCAGAGGAGGCAGGAAGAAACACCAGGTAGAACATAAGTGGGATACAACCTTCAAGGGAGTTATTGTAAAGGTGAATTTTGGTTCGCAGAGGAAAACAGTCAACCGTCGTGGCTGTGCGGCCAGTTCTTCAGCATGGCCGACGTCTCGCTGGCCGTCACCCTGCACCGCCTCAGGTTTCTGGGCCTGTCCCGCCGCTACTGGGGCAACGGCAGTCGCGCCAACTTAGAGGCCTACTACGAGCGGGTGCTGGAGCGGCCGGCCTTCAGGAGAGTCCTGGGCCACGTCAACAACATCCTGATCTCGGCCGTGCTTCCGGTGGCCTTACGCGTGGCCCGCAGGAACGCGCCGGTTATTGCTGGCACCACACTGTTGATCGGCCTTTTGGGCGGCGCCACATACCTGGCCTTTCTTTACATGAGGAGGCGGTTGACTCTGCCCAGTTGGGGAAGCTGGAGCTGAATTTAAGGGATGTCACAAATCTTGCATAGTTCAAAGTCAAATTGTATTTATCTGTGAAATAATATTTAAAACTGTTCCGTTAACAAGTTGTACTCTAAATGAATTTTAACCATGTCGTAAATTTAATCCCAGGACAATTTATATAATCACTTATTATTATTATTTTCTCTCTGACTGTCAATCAGAATCAGCGAAAATATCTATGGAGGAAGACGCACAGGCTACCTTTGCAAGAGCAACAAATGATATGCATGTATATGTGAATCCACAAGGGAGCAGTGTTTTCTCATTTAGCTTTGACGAAGTTTTAGAAGAAACAAAATGTTGACGACCTAAATAATTTGCGCATGGAAAATATCATTTTAAAATAAATACATCAGAGATGACGACTTACAGATTTTTTTTTGCAATACATAGGAAATAAAAACCTGAGTAGGTTTGTGAATGTTAATGTCATAAATAATGGAGTACTGTACATAAAAAACAGCCTCAAGCAAAGTGCCATTTGAATGTTTATACATGCTCACACAAATTTATGAAGAGCTGGAAAACTTGGCCTGGGGTAAATCTGTGGGTAAAGAATGAGACAACAGCTTGAGTAAATACCAATGTTGAGTAAATAAACAGAAAATAGAAGCTTATTTGACAGACATAGACAGACTTTGTCATTTTGTAAGCACTCGGTGCACACAAAACGAAATTTCGTCGCATACGGCTCTCAACAAAGGAAAGGAACGTCGAGAGCCGTAGCAGCCGCAGCCGACTGGGGCGCCGCCATCTTAATCTTAATAATACAAAAGACACACGGATGGCATGAGCGCAACTCAATAACTCTCATAAGGCTGCCACATAACGGCGCCACAAAGAAAGTCAGAAAGTGCTCAAGATAAAAGCCATCAAAGCTAAAAGACAAAGGAAAAAAAGTAACAGCGGCCAACCAGCACCCCCAATACAAGAGAACACCCCAAAACACACAAAATAGCCTCCACGGGGTCCATCGACAGGTGTAAGGGCAGTCCAGTTCAACGGCGCCCAATGGACCGTGGTCGTGAATCGTTGAAAACATCACAAAGCAGGCAAATGTGTGAGCAGCGTCCTGGGCACCCAGCCGGGGCACGTGCAGATGGTCACCATGGGGCTAGCATGGCGAAAGCCATTGGGCCCGACAAGCACGAGGAAGCGGACTCCCCACAGGGGTTGCGGCTGCAAGGCGAGGGACCCGGTCGTCACTGGCCGGATAAGCAGGAAGCCGTCGTAGAGTTACGCCGGCCCAACCGATGATCCCGGTCCCAGGAAGAAAAATAATAATAATAAAATATCCGATCCGAAGAGATACCGAGGTGCGGTAGAAGGCACCAGCATCGCCGAACAGACAAAAAAGACGTGCAAGGGGAGCTGTAGCAGGTGTGGGTACAGTTTGTCTTAAAACCTGCCTGCTCTTAGTTTCTTGCAGGAAACACAGCTCTTAAACCATCAATCTTTGTCAAAGAAAATTGGAAATTGTCATGGAACGGATGGAGCAGGGCGACCAAATGCAGCTTGGACCAGGGTTTATTCAGCAAAACAACCTAGTAGACTCTGCAAACTGTCATGACTTAACAAAACAACAAACCGACAGGGACGCGAAACAAAGGACGTGAAGACATTAAGACAACAGGAACCAAAAAGACATTAAGACAACAACAATGATCCGACGGTGCGTGAGGGGCAGACAAGACATATACACGACAGGTAACAAGAGGCAGGTGAGAACAAACAAACTAACCACGGGCACACAGGAGGGGAGAAGCGAGCACACAGACAGAAACCATGACAACAGACACGTAGTGGAACGGCTGGGGACGAGACGTGACAGTACCCCCCCACAAGGGACGTCTCCCGACGTCCGTCCGTCCATCCATCCATCCATCCATCCATCCATCCATCCATCCATCCATTAGGGGTGTAAATCGCGGGTTTTGTCACGATACGATATCATATCGATACAAAGAACTACGATACGATATTTGCCGATATCTTAAAGCCTGCTTATATATATCATTCACGATATATCGCGATATAGTGCTCTACGATCGATATTTTTTTTTTTTAATAAAAAATATAGAACAATATCCTGATTTATAACAATTCATACGCAAAATCAACAAGGTACTGCAAACTCTTTATTTAGGAAATTACAAGAGTATTGTAGTATACAAAGTGCTTATTTTAACACTGAACTTTGATGTCGTGTTTTTTCTTTAAATGTGCGGCGAGATTTGTGCTTCCTGAATATTTGATCACCGCATGGCAGGATTTACAAACTGCACGTGTCTTGTCCGTTGAGCCATCTTTTCTTTGCAATCCAAAGTGCTTCCAAACGAATGACTTGAAGCCTAAAGGGGAGCAAATTTCCTCGTCTTTTTGGACACTAGCCATAGCACCAGCCCAGGAGCCGCATACTAGTTGTCGACTCCCCTTTCACGTCCCTGCTCTGCTCACAACACAACAACGCCGCGCGCACTGCTCCCGGAAAGAGGAAGCGAGCAACAATGAACTGGATTTCAAAATAAAGTCGCGTCTAATGTCCGAGGTCAAACACGGCGATATAAATCGATGTTTACGTTTAGCATCGATGCCAATAAATCGTAGAGCATTATATCGATTAATCGGTGTGTAACTCCTCCAGGTACCAACAGACACAAGTGGCTTTCTCAACTGATGAATTTATTGAATCCAGCTTGTTCAGACTCATAAACACACCGTGAAAACTAAAGGCACAAAACAAACAACAATTAGCTCAAAAGAAAGACATTTAACACATAAAACGATTCTGACAAATACAACATACAAACAATACCTCGTTGGCTGAGTACCGAGAGAGGAATTAGTTTCAGTCGTCTTCTTCTTCTTATTGTTTCTTATCTTTCTTTACAAGTTAGCTTTGTGACCACGCTTCAGTCACGCATCTTTCGATCTCTCGAGAGATCGCTTCTTCTGAGGAAATTAACCTCTACTTCTTCTTACAAAGCTCACTTACACTATAGCGCCCCCTGGTGGCACTCAACGGTAATAATAATGAAAATACACAGAAAATGAAACGAAACGAAATATAGCAGTAACACTCCCACCAATCTCACAACTCTTGCTGTGGGATTCCTATGAATTACATTTAGGCTGACAAACTGAACATGAAAATACACACAAGCCCTTAGTCAGCTTCTAGCAAAACAATAACTTTATGAATAGGTCGTTCTAATGAGACTGTTTTAGTCACAAGTTTACTGTGTTTGTCATATGTCCTTTCACTAACCAAAAGTCGAACCTTTCTCACTTTGTCGTCGGTTCCTGGATAGATATCAGTGACTTTGGCTAGCTTCCATTCATTACGTGGTGCCATGTCCTCTCCTAGAAGCACTACATCATTCACCTTCAGATTCCTCCTGTGTGCAGTCCACTTCTGTCTTGGTTGCAAGTTGAGCAAATATTCTTTCCTCCAACGGATCCAAAACTCATTGGCCAAATATTGCACTCTTCTCCATCTTTTTTGAAGATACAAATCTTCTTTCATAAACTCTCCTGGAGGAGGTTGAACAATGGTTGACTTCATAGTGAGAATGTGGTTGGGCGTTAATGGCTCAGGCCCTGTTGGATCACTTAAATGCTCGACGGAAAGCGGCCTACTGTTGACAATTGCCATGACCTCGTACAACAAGGTTCTCAAGGATGTATACTGTCGAGTCTCTTTGCTGATTGGGCAAGGATGGCTGAAAGAACACTACGGATGGTCCTGATCTGTCTTTCCCATATTCCACCCATATGGCTTGCTGAAGGGGGATTCATGAGAAATTCACATCCAAGTGCCTTCACTTTCTCCTGATTCATTTCTTTCATGAGATCTGCGAGTTCTCTCTGGGCACCAATGAAATTGGTTCCTCTGTCACATCTCAGCTGACGTACATTTCCTCTTATTGCAATAAATGCTCGCAGAGCATTTAGGAATGCGTCTGTACTCAGGTCGTCTACTACTTCAATATGTATGGCTCGTGAACATAAACAGGTTAGTACGAGCCCATATCTCTTGAGCTCCTTTCGTCCATCCTTTATGTATATTGGCCCAAAGCAATCCATTCCGACATAGGTGAAAGGCGGATTAGGCTCTGTTCGGTCTACTGGCAAATCTCCCATACTTTGATTCTCTGTTTTCCTTCTGTATTTGCGACATTTAACACATTTGAAGATGTATGATGAGACTGCACGGCTGCTCCCAAGAATCCACCAACCGTTTGCACGCAACTCATTCATCGTCATTCCACGACCTTGATGTTGAACCTTCGAGTGAAAATGTCTGATTAACAAAGTTGAAATGTGACTGTCCTTGGGAAGTATGGCAGGATGTTTTACATGTGGGTGAAGCACAGCTTGACTCAAACGTCCCCCAACTCTGAGGATTCCCTTTTCGTCCAGAAACGGACTTAGTTTGTACAGTTTATGATCTGTGGTCTTGGAAACTGTTTTCTTTGATTTTAGACTCTTTATCTCTTCTGCGAAAGCTTTCTCTTGAACAAGTTTAATGACAAACAGTTCTGTTTGTTTTCTCTCTTCCAAAGTTGTACTTTCTTTGGTCCTTTGTATGTCACCCTTGTATTCTCTGGCCTTTCTTCTCAAGATTGCAAGTGCTCTTATCAAACTGGACCATCCTGAGAACTTCTCAAATCTGCTGAGAATAGTTTGCTCTTCCTTTGACTTGATGGTATGCACAGAAGCTTTGCGAAGTTCTGGATCATTTTCCCTGATCTCTCCCACCTTGATATCTCTATCAGCCATGTTCTTCTCCCAGAGAAATGCTGGCCCCTGAAACCATTCTGAAGACTTCAGTTGCTCTGCAGTTAAGCCTCGAGAAACGTAGTCTGCTGGGTTCTGCTCTGATGCGACATACGCCCATTGTTCTGGCCTTGTGCTTGACCTGATCCTTTGTATCCGATTCGCTACAAACACTTGAAACCTTTTGGCATCATTATTTATGTAGCCGAGAACAACGGTGGAGTCCGTCCAGAAAAACTCTGCAATGTCTGGGATTTCAAGCTCTGCCCTGAGTAGATCACTGACTCTAACTGCAACAACTGCTGCTGAGAGTTCGAGTCGAGGGATAGTTGTGACACTAGTAGGCGTGACTCTTGACTTGGCCATTACCAAGCAACAATGGACTTGATCAGAATGGTTAATGATTCGCAGGTAAGTACAAGCACCATATCCATTGACACTGGCGTCTGCGAAGTGATGAAGCTCGTAGCTTTTAACCTGACCGAAATCTGTAGGAATGAAACATCTTTGAATCTGCATGTTGGCTAAACTGGGAAGGTCTTTAATCCAAGATTCCCACTGGGGTTTTAAGTGCTCTGGAAGCTCGTGGTCCCACTCAACCTTATCCTTGCACATTTGCTGGAGAATCTGCTTTCCCAGGAGGACGAATGGTGCTATAAACCCAAGGGGATCGTAAATAGAGGCGACCGTAGAAAGCACACCTCTTCTTGTAAGGGGGTTCAACTTAACTTGAACTCTGAATTTGAATGTGTCTGAAGTGACACACCACTCCACTCCGAGAGCTCTTTCAATGCGTGGTAAACTTAGAGACATGTCAAGGTCTTTCACTGTGGCACACTCTTCTTCTGGAATAGTGGACATAACTCTCTCACTATTTGACACAAATTTGTGGAGTCTTAACTTTCCTTTGAAACAGAGCTCTCTTGAGTCTTTGATGAGCTGAATGGCTTCACTTTCAGTTGGAACGCTTGCCAAGCCGTCATCAACATAAAAGTTTCTCTGTATGAAATGTATGGTGTCTTCTTGGAATTGACCTTGTCCTTGGGCCGCAAGGTGTTTTAGGCCAAAGTTGGCACAGCCTGGAGAAGAAGCTGCTCCAAAAAGATGGACCTTCATACGGTAAACTGATGGTGATGCTTCCAAATCTCCCTTCTCCCACCAAAGAAACCTTAAATAATCCTGGTCCTCTTTTGCGACATGGAACTGGTGGAATATCCGCTCTATATCACACATGAATGCGACAGAACTTCTGCGGAAACGACAAAGAACACCAACCAATGCGTTTGTCAAGTCAGGACCGGATAAAAGATGGTCGTTGAGAGAAGTGTCTTGGTATTTGGCCGAGGCATCAAATACTACTCTGATCCTGCCGGGTTTGTGTGGGTGATAGACCCCATGATGTGGGATAAACCATGCAGGAGTGTTATTCAACTCTTCGTCAGGGACTTTTTCAGCATTTCAGTATGACTTGTCTTTCTTTAATCTTCTTTCCAGACACTTTAGGCCAGGGGTCACCAAACTACGGCCCGCGGGCCGGATACGGCCCGCGGGACCGTTTAATCCGGCCCGCCAACCCTGAATAAATTGTATTATTAAACTTTTTTTTTTTTTTTTTTTGCTCATTTTGCCTGCAATGACTGCGTTTCCCCAGTAGATGGGGAAGCGCTCGCCTGCGCATTTACTACCGGAAGCCGTGTCAGAAAGCTCGGTGCACACTCACAAGTGCGTGTACGGACATGGCGCACTCGCGCTCTATTTGTATCAGTCCCGAATTTAGAGCGTGGGCTGTGACGACAGCATTCTTGTAATTTGCGCGCTGAGCTTTCAGATGCAGTTTTGCGCTAAAGCCACCCACAAACCTTCCCCTGGAATCCTTCCGTTAAAATGTCGCCCAAGTAAAGCAGGGTGAACAGTGCCGAGCGTTTAAAAGAGTTGCCAATTTGGCTCGACGTACGCGACGTGACGTTCAGCCACATGAACGTCAACATCTACCCGTCACAGATCGAGGTAAACGGACCAACACCTCGGATCTCGCCTAAGAATTGCCACAACAAATTTTACTCCAGACTATGACGCACTATCAAACTTTAACAAAAAAGACAGCAGTATCTACAAGCCTACTGGAACCTACAAAAGGATTATAAGGAAGGAACACAAGAACTTTAAGAGACTGCTCATATGTGTCAGAGAGGTTCTGCTCTGACAACTGAGCTGAACTTTTATCTGTTAAGATTGTGCATGGCACAACAGAAAGTTAATGTTCCATGGTTTTTTTTCTATGAAGAACCCAGAGAGAGTTATTTAGTTATTTATTTCCTGTTTTTTCTGTGAAGAACTCAGAGAGGGTTTAGTTATTATTTATTTCATTAATAGTGTTATTATTTGTTTCCTGACTTTTTTTCTGTAAAGAACCTGGAAAGGGTTATTAAATAACCGTTATTTGGTTATGTGTGGCTTTCTGGAAAACAATAATTTTTTTAAGCTCCCCTACGATCGTCACACTTTTTCTGTTACAAACTGCCACCGGCCCGCCATCAGAGAAGGGAAAGGTTATGTGGCCCTCACAGGAAAAAGTTTGGGGACCCCTGCTTTAGGCGATGCATTGCACATATTCTGTTGTCTGGTAATGTGGGTCTTTCGTCACGAAATGGTAGTGGCATCTCATAGTGGCCGCTCTCATTCTGTGTGATGTTTTCTTTGAGTTTTGTGAGAAACTTTAAATCTTCTTGTGACACAGGGTTGCCATCAAGGGCTCTTTCAGAGAAGTCTCCTTCAAGTGCTTTGATAACGTCCGAAGGGGTGACGTCCTTTACTGTTGTCCTATTGACATAGTGGACCTTGTTCTGAAGCTTTAGAGAGGGCTTAAGCTCTGGGATGACCTTCTTGACAATAATACGATGACTAATACCAATCGCATCTCCATAGTTCAAGCAGGGATTGGTTTGTCCAACTATACTCCAACCAAGATCAGTGCGCTGAGCGTATGGCTCACCTTCCTTGCCTGACACAATCTCTCTTGGAAGAAGAGCTTGTGAGCAGTTGTATCCGATCAACAATCCTACCTCGCAATCTTGCAAAGGTGCGATTTCTGGTTGAAGGTGTTCTAAATGTGGCCAAGCTTTAGCTGTCTCATTAGTTGGAATGTGAGCTTTGTTGGCTGGAATGAATTCTCGTGTGTATGTAGGAGGTAAAGTGATTCCTTTGCTTGAGTTAAGACCACGAACTTTAAGATCTTGCAGTCTGTTAGACTGAACAACTGTAGTCTGGGAAGACATGGTAGACAGTTCTAGTTTAACCGGTTCTTGGTTTGTATCTAGCAACTTTGCAACTTCACTGAGAACAAAGGTTGTATCGCTTTGCGAATCCAGTAAGGCATATACAAGAACTTCTTTGTGTTTTGTAGAAGATGAAAGCCACACAGGAATGATTGCAGCAGTCAGTGTGTTATTTTCTTGACTCGCTACTCGGTTAGTTGTAGCCATGTCTGTAACTTGTTCTTGAGCTCGGTCGCTTTGACTTGATCTTTCGTTACTTGGATTTGGCTTAGCTAGTGGTTGCTTTTGTTCTTCTTTGTCCTTAACTCTATCTTCATGAAGACAGGTAGGATGCCCTTTACTGCATCTTTCACAAATATTGCGGTTGGTACAGCTCTTTGAAAGATGGCCTGGTTTGAGACAACCAAAACATAGCCTTTCCGACTTAATGTAGCTGATTCTGTCTGACACAGCCTTTTCAAGAAAACGTCTGCATTTGTGTAAACTGTGCTTGGGTTTCTTGCAGAATACACATACCAGTTGTGTTTTTTCTTGTGAAGTCGTCATCAGTGTTTTAACTCCAATTTCTTTCTGTTTGGTAAATTTCAGTTTGTCTGATTTGTTAAACTCACATTGTTTTAGTGACTGTAAAGATGTAACAGGATTACAAGCAATCTTGGCTTCTCTCGTTAAAAACTCAACAAACTGGCTGAAAGTGGGAAACTGATTTGTTTGTTCTTCAATTTCAACAACCTTGCGGTTCCAACTAGCAGCAAGCCAGTCTGGAAGTTTGGAAAGAATCTTTCGGTTCTCATTGCAGTCATTCAAGATCTCTAATGACTTAATGTGAGCTGTTGCAGCTTCACAACTGCGCAAGAAATCTGCAAAGTCCCTTAGTTCGAAACTGTCCCTTGAGGTCATTTTGGGCCATGCATGCAGTTTGTCTCTAAAGGCTTTTGCTATTGTGAATGGATTTCCATATCTTTCATCCAGAATCTTCCATGCAGCAGCATGTGCGGATTCAGTTCCAAGCAGGAAGTATCCTTCAACCGCTCTCTTAGCCGGTCCACTCACATATCTTCGAAGGTAGAATATTTTCTCCTTGTTAGGGATATTCTTTTGGTCTATCAGTGTTTGAAATGACAGTTTCCAGTCACTGTAACTCAGTGCTTCTCAAATAGTGGGGCGCGCCCCCCTTGGGGGGCGCGGTGCTATTCCTGGGGGGGCGCGTGTGACCCTGGGGAACAGGCTTTTTTTTTGGCAGTACTAGAATAAAGTGTAATTGCGGGTTTACTACAGCAGGGGGCAGTGGCGCTCTCATTGTTACTTCTGTCACGTTTGCGACAGTGCAACATTTTACGACTTACAAGACAAGTTAGGATAGTCACGGTGGGGAGGGGGGGCGCGAATAGATTTCTTCTTGCTAGGGGGGGGCGTAACAGAAAATAATTGAGAAGCACTGCTGTAACTTTAGGGATCCCCAGAAAACACAGTAGGTTCCGGAACAGGGATACGACTAGCACTTAGTGCACTTGCTAGCACTTTAACTATATCTGATGTACCATCACCTTTAGGAGTGCCTGCAGCTTGGGGTGAGACTTGTTCAAGCAGAGATGGAAAGCTTACATGTTCAACGTCTCTAATTTCTGTATTAATCTTTGTTACATCGACCCTTTGCACTTCTGCTACACTCATTTGGTCATAAACCTGCATCCTTGCTTGTGCTGCCTTGAGATCTTTGACCTTTTCCAGGTGCTGTACCTTTCTTTTCTTTTCATCAAGTGTTCTCTGCAGAGCTGCATACTCTTCTTCTTGTTGAGCCTTAAACTTTGCTTCATCTGCTTCTCTCTGCATTCTTAGTCTAATTTCTTCAGCCTCTCTTTCTAAGCGCTTTTGTCTAATTAGTGTTTCTTGTTCCACTGCTCTTTTCCTGACTTCAACTTCTAGTCTTTCTATCTCTTGCTGTTCCATTTGTTGTTCTTCTAATATTTTTAGAACAGCTTGACTCGCTGCTGCTTCTGCTGCAGCTTCTTGATGTTTTACAGAGGATCTATGTGAATGCTCAGACGAGTTCTTAGTTATGTTGAAGGAGCTTGACTTACTGCTCGTAGTTTGAAAGAGGGAGCCTGCTTCCGGCCAATCTTGTTCCTCTCTTCCTTCCAATCGGCAAGTTGCTTTATTCACAAGGAAACCTGAGATCTCCACACAAAGATCTGCTCTGCGACGTGTCTCTTGATCCGGTGGGGTGAGCTTGCGTAACTCATCATAAACTTTTGTGACATCTGCACAAAGACCTCTAACATCACCAGTTATATCTTCAAGAATGTCATTATTTGAGGGTCCTGGTTGAGAGAGGGGTACTTTGGATGCCTTTGCATGTGTTCTCCACTTTTCGTAGTTGTAGTTAAATCTTTGCTGGAGTCCTTTAATCTTCTCATCCTGCATTTCTCTTCCCTTTTCTGTGAGTGTTTTCACTCTCTGACTTCTTCTAAGTTGTACTGAGTCTTGCTGCTCACTAGGATCAGTACCTTGGGTTTCTTCAGACTGACTTTGGGGTTCTGTACTAATTAATGGTGTATTTGGATCAGTCATTTTAACGTCTGTCTCTTGTCACTAAACAGCAAAAATGTTTATGTAAACTAAAAGTCACCCCTAGACAGTCGGCATTTGAAATATAAAGGCAGAATAAAATAAAAATGTAATACTGAATCTTTATACAGTAATGTGAAAGTAACTTAACTCTTTCAACTTAAATGTACCAAAACGTATTCAAATAAGAGTTATTCACATTTAAACTGTTCACATGAAACACATTTCTCATTCTTGGCACAAATAGGCCAGTGTAAACAAATGTAGCCTACTGATGCTTAAACTTAAGTGCTTTAGACCTTACAATGTGGCTTAATAAACAAAAATTAGGAATAGCAAAACGTTACTTTAAATCACAGTTTGATTAATCAACCTTAAACTTGCGTTTTGTTTTCCTTTTTTCAGACAAACTCTTAACTTATGAATGTCCGCATTTCTTATGGCCTTATCTTAAAGTGTTGGTCTTCAAATCCCGCTTTGGTCTCGTGCGCGCGCCCGCTCCGTGCACGTGCCGATCACGCTGTGGCAAGACTGCTGCTCATCCGATCATGCCGCCTCGCCTCCACTCGCGCAGATCAGTCGAGTTTTCACTGTAACTCCTCCAGGTACCAACAGACACAAGTGGCTTTCTCAACTGATGAATTTATTGAATCCAGCTTGTTCAGACTCATAAACACACCGTGAAAACTAAAGGCACAAAACAAACAACAATTAGCTCAAAAGAAAGACATTTAACACATAAAACGATTCTGACAAATACAACATACAAACAATACCTCGTTGGCTGAGTACCGAGAGAGGAATTAGTTTCAGTCGTCTTCTTCTTCTTATTGTTTCTTATCTTTCTTTACAAGTTAGCTTTGTGACCACGCTTCAGTCACACATCTTTCGATCTCTCGAGAGATCGCTTCTTCTGAGGAAATTAACCTCTACTTCTTCTTACAAAGCTCACTTACACTATAGCGCCCCCTGGTGGCACTCAACGGTAATAATAATGAAAATACACAGAAAATGAAACGAAACGAAATATAGCAGTAACACGGTGTGTATCGATGAATCGTTACACCCCTACCATCCATCCATCCATCTTCTTCCGCTTATCCGGGGTCGGGTCGCGGGGGCAGCAGCTTTAGGAGGGACTCCCAGACTTCCCTCTCCACAGCCACTTCATCCAGCTCATCCCAGGGGATCCCAAGGCGTTCCCAGGCCAGCTGAGAGACATAGTCTCTCCAGCACGTCCTGGGTCGTCCCCGGGGTCTCCTACCGGTGAGATGCCCGAGCCACCTCATCTGGCTCCTTTCAACGTGGAGGAGTAGCGACTCTACTCCGAGTCTCTCCCGGATGACCGAGCTTCTCACCCTATCTCTAAGGGAGAGCCCGGACATCCTGCGGAGAAAACTCATTGCCGCTTGTATCCGGGATCTCGTTCTTTCGGTCACGACCCATAGCTCGTGACCGTAGGAGCGTAAATCGACCGGTAAACGTCATATGATGGCGCCGCAAATGGGAGCCACGGTGAGTCGCTCTCTGTTTCTTTGTCTTATTTTGTGTGTTTTCTGTGTCCTCTGCTGTCCATCTTGGATCACTTTTACCAGAGAAGCGCTGTCAAACATCGAACAGTCTTCTTCTGGTATTTTCTCTCCTGTTCTCTCCGATTCAGCCTGTTTGTCGGCGATGCTAGCCGGAGCGGCGGTGCTGTACAAGCTAGCGCGATGACGGCGGCGCGGAAAACGAGCCGGAGCACTCGTAAGACTGAGGCAGAGAGGGTTCCGTTCTGCCCTACCGTCAATTCATCTGGCGAATGTCCGCTCCCTGGCGAACAAGATGGACGAACTGCTGCTCCTCACTTCAAGGAACACGGACTTCAGCAGATCCGCCGCGCTGTGCTTTGTGGAAACGTGGCTCAGCGAACGAACCCCCCACCACGCCGTGGAGCTAGCGGGGTTTCGGCTAACTCGTGCAGATTGCAGCGCGGAGCTGTCTGGAAAATCAAAGGGAGGTAGTCTCTGTTTCTACATTAATGAACGTTGGTGTACTGATGTCACGGTGTTGACAGAGTTTTGCAGCCCTCTCCTAGAAACACTTTTCATAAACTGCCGGCCGTTCTATTCACCGCGGGAGTTCTCCTCGATCGTCATGGCGTTACATTCCACATTTACATTCCACCATACGCACGTGCGAGTGAAGCCACGCAGATGCTGGCTGACCAGGTAACAGACATGGAGAAACTTCTACCAAATTCACTAATCATTGTTCTGGGTGATCTCAACAGGGCGAACGTCGCACACGAACTCCCCAGATACAGACAGCACGTAACGTGTCCCACCAGAGGGGCACAGACTCTGGACCACTGCTACACCGTGATCAAGGATGCATACCACTCTGCGGCTCGTGCAGCTTTAGGACTCTCGGGCCACTGTCTAGTTCATCTGATCCCGGCCTACAGGCAGAAGCTAAAAACTTCTAACCCTGTGGTGAGGACTGTGAGGAAGTGGACAGTGGAGTCAAGGCAGGACCTACAAGCCTGCTTTGACTACACCAATTGGGGAGTTTTCGAAGCTGCAACTTCAGACTTGCATGAACACTGACACTGTCACATTATACATCAGTTTTTGTGAGGATCTGTGTGTGCAGACTAAGACCTTCTGCACGTACAACAATGACAAACCTTGGTTTACACCAAACCTCAGGAGGCTGCGCAAAGTCAAGGAGGAGGCCTACAGGAGACGCGACCGCGACCTGTTCAGGCAGACCAGAAACACACTGAACTGAGAGGTCAGGAAAGCCAGGAGGTGTTACTGGGATTTTACTCCAGACTATGACGCACTATCAAACTTTAACAAAAAAGACAGCAGTGTCTACAAGCCTACTGGAACCTACAAAAGGATAAACAACATCTTTCACCCCACGGGACCGTTTAATCCGGCCCGCCAACCCTGAACAAATTGTATTATTAAACTTTTTTTTGGGTCATTTTGCCTGCAATGACTGCGTTTCCCCAGTAGATAGGGAAGCGCTCGCCTGCGCATTTACTACCGGAAGCCGTGTCAGAAAGCTCGGTGCACACTCACAAGTGTGTGTACGTACTCAGTAGTACAGACATGGCGCACTACCGCTCTATTTGTATCAGTCCCGAATTTAGAGCGTGGGCTGTGACGACAGCATTCTTGTAATTCGCGCGCTGAGCTTTCAGATGCAGTTTTGCGCTAAAGCCATCCACAAACCTTCCCCTGGAATCCTTCCATTAAAATGAGTCGCCCAAGGAAAAGCAAGGTGGACACAGTGCCGAGCGTTTAAAAGAGAGTGGCCAATTTGGCTCGACGTACGCGACGTGACGTTCAGCCACATGAACGTCAACATCAACCCGTCACAGATCGAGGTAAACGGACCAACACCTCGGATCTCGCCTAAGAATTGCCACAACAGATTTTACTCCAGACTATGAAGCACTAGCAAACTTTAACAAAAAAGACAGCGGTGTCTACAAGCCTACTGGAACCTACAAAAGGATTATAAAGAAGGAACACAAGAACTTTAAGAGACTGCTCATATGTGTCAGAGAGGTTCTGCTCTGACAACTGAGCTGAACTTTTATCTGTTAAGATTGTGCATGGCACAACAGAAAGTTAATGTTCCATGGTTTTTATTCTATGAAGAACCCACCCCCCATCAGAGAAGGGAAAGGTTATGTGGCCCTCACAGGAAAAGGTTTGGGGAACCCTGCTCTACACCAATGATTTCTCCTCAGGTGACTCTCCTGTGAAGCTCCTAAAGTATGCAGACGACACCACTCTCATCGGACTGATCCAAGATGGTGATGAGACTGCGTACAGACAGGAGGTGGAGCGGCTGGTCCACTGGTGCAGCCAAAACCACCTGGAGCTGAACCCGCTGAAGACCGTGGAGATGACAGTGGACTTCAGGCGAGACCCTTCACCACTTTTACTCCTCACTATCCGCAGTAATACTATTCTTTCCACAGACACCTTCAAGTTCCTGGGAACCACAATCTCTCGGGACCTGAAATGGACCAGCCACATAGACTCTGTCCGGAAGAAGGCCCAGCAGAGGCTGTACTTCCTGAGACAGCTCAAGAAGTTCAACCTGCCGCGAGAGCTTCTGAAGACCTTCTACACTGCCATCATCTAGTCTGTCCTCTGCACCTCCATCACTGTCTGGTTTGGATCGGCCTCCAAACAAGACAAGCACAGACTGCAACGGACAATCAGGACTGCAGAAAAGATCATTGGAATCAACCTCCCATCTATCCAAGACTTGTACCTGTCCAGGACCAGGAAACGTGCAAGGAACATCTCTACAGACCCTTCTCACCCAGGTTGCAGTCTGTTTGAACTACTCCCCTCCGGACGGCGTTATAGAGCTCGGTACGCCAAAACCAGCAGACACAGAGACAGCTTCTTCCCCCAGCCTGTTGCACTGATGAACTCACACCACTCTTAGAGTCTCAGAGTAATTACTGTAACATCCTGCTCTCCACACCTTTTTTTGAATTTGTCTACACTGTTTGTACTATGTGTCCTCTCTGCATACATTGCAGCCTGGTCATCTCAAGATTTCTCATTTCCCCTAGCTGGAGTTTTGAGTTTTTCCTTGCCCTTTTGGGAGTTTAAGATCAGGGGATGTTTGAGAATATTTGCCATTTTTCTAAATGTTGAACAGAGAGTGCGATTTACCAAAGTCACATTCCTTGTTTGGCACGCTCAAACATGGCGAATAAAAACTCTTGAATCTTGAATCTTGAAATTGAGAGCTATGCCTTTTGGCTCAGCTCTCTCTTTACCACGACGGAATGGTACAGAGTCCGCATTACTGCCAACGCTGCACTGATCCGCCTGTCGATTTCGCCACTCGGCTGCACTTAGAAATTCTCTCCATAAAAACTATGAACAGAATCGGTGACAAAGGGCAGCCTTGGCGAACTCCAACCCTCACTTGGAACGAATCCGACTTACTGCCGGAAATGCGGACCAAACTCTTGCATCGGTGATACAGGGACCGAACCGCCCTTATCAGTTGGCTCGGCACCCCGTACTCCCGAAGCACCCGCCACAGAACCTCCCGAGGGACACAGTCAAACGCCTTCTCCAAGTCCACAAAACACATGTGGACTGGTTGGGTGAACTCCCATGCACCCTCGAGGATCCTGCGGAGGGTGTAGAGCTGGTCCACTGTTCCACGGCAAGGACGAAAGCCACACTGCTCCTCCTGAATCCGAGGTTCGACCTCCCGACGGACCCTCCTCTCCAGCACCTTACCAGGGAGGCTGAGGAATGTGATTCCCCTGTAATTGGAACACACCCTCCGGTCCCCCTTATTAAAGAAGGAAACCACCACCCGAGTCTGCCAATCCAGAGGCACTGTCTCCGATGTCCACGCAATGTTGTAGAGGCGTGTCAGCCATAACAGCCCCACAACATCCAGAGCCCTAAAGAACTTCGGGCGGATCTTATCCACCCCCGGGGCCTTGCCACCGAGGAGGTTTTTAACTACCTCAGTGACTTCGACCCCAGAGATTGGAGAGTCCGACTCAGAGTTTCCAGGCCCTGCTTTCACAATGGAAGGCGTGTAGGTTGAATTGAGGAGGTCTTCGAAGTATTCTCCCCACCGACTCACGACGTCCCGAGTCGAGGTCAGCAGCACGCCATCTCCACTGTAAACAGTGTTGACGTTGCACTGCTTCCCCCTCCTGAGACACCGGATGGTGGACCAGAATTTCCTCGAAGCCGTCCGGAAGTCATTCTCCATGGCCTCGCCAAACTCCTCCCATGCTCGGGTTTTTGCCTCAGCAACCGCCAAAGCCGCGTTCCGCTTGGCCATCCAGTACCTGTCACCTGCCTCCGCAGTCCCGCAGAACAAAACGGCCCGATAGGACTCCTTCTTCAGCTTGACGGCATCCCTTACCGTCGGTGTCCACCAGCGAGTTCCGGGATTGCCGCCACAACAGGCACCAACGACCTTACGGCCACAGCTCCGGTCAGCCGCCTCAACATGGTCAACATGGTCTACATGGTCCACTCGGACTCAATGTCCCCCGCCTCCCCCGGCACGTGGGAAAAGCTCTGCCGGAGGTGGGAGTTGAAGCTCTTCCTGACAGGGGATTCTGCCAGACGTTCCCAGCAGACCCTCACAGAGCGTTTGGGTTTGCCAGGTCGGACCGGCATCTTCCCCCACCATCGGAGCCAACCCACCACCAGGTGGTGATCAGTTGACAGCTCCGCCCCTCTCTTTGCCCGAGTGTTCAAAACATGCGGCTGCAAATCCGATGACACGACTACAAAGTCGATCATCAAACTGCGGCCTAGGGTGTCCTGGTGCCAAGTGCACACATGGACACCCTTATGTTTGAACATGGTGTTCATTATAGAAAATCCGTGTCGAGCACAGAAGTCCAATAATAGAACACCGCTCGGGTTCAGATCTGGGGGGCCGTTCCTCCCAATCACGCCCTTCTAGGTCTCACTGTCATTGCCCACGTGAGCATTGAAGTCACCCAGGAGAACGATGGAGTCCCCAGAAGGAGCGCTCTCCAGCACTTCCCCCAGGGACTCCAAGTATGGTGGGTACTCTGAGCTGCCGTTTGGTGCATAGACACAAACAACAGTCAGGACCCGTCCCGCCACCCGAAGGCGGAGGGAGGCTATCCTCTCGTTCACCGGGATGAACCCCAATGTGCAGGCCCCCAGCCGGGGGGCAATAAGTACCCATACCTGCTCGACGCCTCTCACCGTGGGCAACTCAAGAGTGGAAGAGAATCTAGCCCCTCTCGAGAGGGCTTGTACCGGAACCAAAACTGTGTGTGACGACTAGTCTAGTCGGAACTTTTCTGCCTCGCACACCAGCTCGGGCTCCTTTCCAGCCAGAGAGATGATATTCCATGTCCCAAGAGCCAGCTTTTGCAGCCGGGGATCAGACTGCCAAGGTCCCTGCCTTTGGCCGCCGCCCAGCTTACACTGCACCCGACCCCTTTGGCCCCTCCCACAGGTGGTGAGCCCATGGAAAGGGGGACCCACGTTTCCTTTTTGGGCTGTGCCCGGCCGGGCCGGCTCCCGGCGTCCCAAAAACCGGAACCCCCACGTGGCGAACGGGGGGGCAGGGGGGTAAGCGCACCAGTCCAAATGGCCTCACCGGCCATGGCAAAGTCCTACCTGCGCCCAGCGGCAACTCTGGGGACATGAACCCCAATCGGCGGTGACTCTGGGGACATGAACCGCAATCGGCGGCAACTCTGGGGACACGAACTGCAATCGACGGCAACTCTAGGGACACGAACCGCAGTCAGCGGCAACTCTAGGGACACAAACCGCAATCGGCGGCAACTTGGAACACGAACCGCAATCAGCGGCAACTCTGGAACATGAACCGCAATCGGTGGTAACTCTTGAACACGAACCGCAATCGGTGGCAACTCTGGAACACGAACCGCAATCGGCGGCAACTCTGGAACACGAACCGCAATCGGCAGCAACTCTGGAACACAAACCGCGATCGGCGGCAACTCTAGGGACACGAACCGCAATCGGCGGGATACGAAAACTCAGAGCCGCAATCGGCAACGTTTGGAAGTCCGGACCGCGATCAGCGGCATTCGGAAGGCGGGGGTGTGCGCAGCTGGCTCGAAGTCTGGCGACGGTCGCGGGTCCGGCGCAGCTGGCTTGAAGTCTGGCAACGCCCGTGAGTCTGATGGCGCCAGGAGGCACTCCGATGGCGGCGGAGGGTCCGGCGTCGCGGGAGCGAAGTCTGATGACTGCCGCGAAGCCCATGGCGCTGGAACATGCTCGGACGACGGACGTGGATCGGGTGTCGCAACGGCAGCTGATAGTGGAGGGGGGTCCAAGCGCTGGTCGCTGTAGTGGTCGGATCATTATGTCACGGATCGGATGGAGCAGGGTGACCAAATGCAGCATGGACCAGGGTTTATTCAGCAAAACAAACTAACAGACCCTGCAAACTGACATGACTTAACAAAACAACAAGAGGACTAACCGACAGGGACGCAAAACAAAGGACGTGAAGACATTAAGACAACAGGAACCAAAAAGACTTCAAGACAACAACAATGATCCGACGAGGCGTGAGGGGCAGACAGGACTTATATACACGACAGGTAACAAGTGTGGTTCAAATTGAGCGGCTAAAAAGAGAATCTCGATGCAATAAAACACGTTCACGTGTCAAGGAACAGCAGAAGAATAATAAAAAAAATATCTTACTGAATAGCAAGTGTTTGTTTGTGGTCAACGAGGCGAATGGTTAGAGGAGTGGTGTGAGCTTTGTTGGATGTCCACAGACGGGCAGGCTGAGCAAACACAAACCCACACAGCAGTAGCTGACAGCCAAACCCACTTGATGTTACACGTTGGACTCAACCCCACAAGCTCAGAAGTGAGTGGGCCCAAGTGACGGCTTGGATACTTCAGCTCAGGGTTAAAATGTCTTGGCAACAAAGAAACGGTACGTGTCTACAGCTTCATTACGTACTCGCACTGTAGATACGAGGCCTCGTCTATAACCTGTTTTGGCAGCGTCAAAAGGTCTTCTGAGAAAAACCCATCGGGCCCTTGCAGAACGTCTGCCATGTGCTGTTTGCGGAGTCGACGGAGGTGGGAGCTCACTGTGTTGACACTACTGTTAAAATGACCCCCCGCCAGCTCGCCCCTCACAGCTTTGTGATGAAATCCTGTGCCACCATTCATCCCCACATGTGCTCCTCAAATATTTAACCTGACCCTAACATAAACAGCGCGCCGACTCAACCTGTTGCGTTACAAATCACGTTGCGGCCAAGTCACACAAGGTCCGATTAATTCATTGTGCTAATCAATTTCCCCCATCTTCTCATGGCTGTGATTGGTTCTTATCGATATACTTTATTTGGCTCCCAGGGTACAACGCAACTCAAAAACAGAGACTGTGACTGGATTATGTGAGCAGGCTAAGAGGTGAAACTATATATGGTAGTCCAAGCAGGCACTGGGAAGCAGATTTTAACATAGGCAAGATTGTGCCGCCTCATTGCCAAGTATAATAGTCAGCATAACAAGAAAAACTTGTTCCTCAGAGTGAACCATCCGGTCATCCGTACGGCCCTCGAGCAAGGGGGGACGTATTGTATTGTGCAGTCGAAAACAAAACAAAAGCGTGACTTTTTTTTTTTTTGAGAGAGGCGGGAAATGAATTGAGGCCAAACATCTACACATTGCTGTTAGTTGCACACAATTGGCATCCATGTACTGTCACGGAACAGAGAAGGGCGACCAAGTGCACCACGATCCTTTATTGAAAAAGGGGGAAAGGGGAAGTGGAACGCTGGACTTGCGGTCTGGCTGGTGTGGCTGAGCAGCAGAGCACAGCGCGTAGTCGTAGTCGGAGGCAGGCAGGTGGTCGAGGCAGGCAGTGATCAGAAGCGTGGTCAAAGGATGAGCAAGTAGTCGGGGCAGGCTGCAATCAAGGCGTGGTCGGTCAGTTTACGGAAGCAGTTGGCAATAGAGATCGTTCAGGGGACAAAAAGGCAGTGGTGTCATGGGCAGGTTAAGTAGACGAACTGACAACCACTGGTAGAATACACAGAGGTTAAGTAGGGGACCTAACAAACTGTAGCAGGTGCTGGCAATTCCTTGATTGGGGCTTGGCTGGAAGTCAGGTGACGCAGGAACGTGACATGTACAGTATTTGACAGTTCATACTTCACTTTAACAGAAAAGCAACATAGCAAAGTGGCGGAGAGAAGATGAATTTGCTCTCATTCATTCGTCATCATTGATTTATCACTAAGTGACAACTTGGCAGTATTATCGGTGAGTCGATAAGGAATCAAAGTGTTTTTTTTTCAGGCTATAGCGGCAGTCAGTCAAATGAACTCGGCGTGTTTTCCCACCTTGCATTACCATGGTATTGAAGGTGAGAAGGCCACGTTGGGAGCTTTATGCTTTTGGAGGTTTGGTGTGAGGGCTCCATTTTTGGATGGCAGCACTGTACTAACAAACACTTGCACCGATATGGAACAACTCCCAAAACCCAAAACTGTACCCGTTGTGTTTGGGTCCCTCGTGAGTCAGACTTCTCCGAACATGTTGCACGGCAGCAAAGCAAAATATTTTCTCCGTGGATACGAACGCCTTAGGAGAAGTCTCGTGAGATCTTTACGCTTAATAACGTGAATGGAGCTGTGTGAGAAAAGTGTGTCATCCTTGAGGGGCTGAACTTGCCCAGTCCTTAAAAGAAACAGGATTAAGGTCAGATGTGAACAAAGACAAATAGTCGAGCCATCCATAATTTCTCTTTATGCCCCTTCATTTACGCCGCCCAGTTCCAGGTAGCAACTCACCAAAGCCAACTAAAAGCAAAATAAAAGTCCGAAAGCACTGGAAAAGTATATTATTTTTGTCTCCTCTTATTGAGAGAAGCAAAAGTGAATAACCAACAGGTCAAATGAGGTAAGAGGAAAGATTGTGTGTCAAGCAATTAAATTTGTTTGGCTTTATTTGGCCTCACTTGTGGGTGAGCAGTATTTGGATTTTGGGGCGGTTGATGTATTATGATGGATAATTTTATTCCCATTGCACATAATCAAAATGGAGCATTACTGTGCAAATACAAGCGCAGTTCGAATTTCTGTCAAGCTCAACCTGCGTATGATGCCTCAAATGTCACTATAAGGAAAATGTAAGAGCAAGAACTCATTTTGGCTGGTCTGGAATATTTTACAATCTTTATCTACGTACAAAAAAGAATAAAAAATCATCAGCTTCTGATGCATCTGTTCCGCATCAAACAACTCTCTGGGGGAAAAAGTGTCCCAAAGCTGTCCCGATGATGCAAAACTAGAACAGTAATGTGACACAGGAAAATGAAAAAGAACACCAAAGCGAGACGCGCTTCCACGCTGTTCCACGCTGTTCCACGCTGTTCCACGCTGTTCCACGCTGTTCCACGCTGTTCCACGCTGTTCCACGCTGTTCCACGCTGTTCCACGCGCTTCCACGCTGTTCCACGCTGTTCCACGCGCTTCCACGCGCTTCCACGCGCTTCCACGCGCTTCCACGCGCTTCCACGCGCTTCCACGCGCTTCCACGCGGATGACGTAGAAGCGGTTTCTTCGAAGCAAACGTAATGCGCTAGTACATCTTGTGCTGATCAAACAAAAACAAATGAAAAGCTTTTAAATCATCACGGCTTCGAATGACTAAAGGCTGATATTGTACGACGCCCGTAAGGAGAGCGAAGGCAGAAAAGAAGGGAATGTTGTTCCGAGGGCCTTGCTCGTCTGTTCTTTTATGTCACTTTTACGCCACCCACTGCTTTTCCCTCTACGTATGGTTTCCTCGCAAGAATGTGTTTCCTTAGCCTGTTCTTGATGACACGGGTCATCATATTGCCACCGCAGATGCTAGGAAGAACTGGAGCGACAACCCTGAGCTGGATTGGCTTTAAGTGCTGTTAAGTGTGAATTTAGGATTTCTGCTCAAATTCATGCTTATGTTTTTGATTTATGAACCATAAATTCACAGGTTAGCGAATACTGAATATATGGTGTGAAACCATGACAATATTTCAAGTTGCCTGTTTGAGATAATCACATCCAGATTCACCTGTACACATATGAATTCTTTGGAGAATCTACTCATCGTGAACAGTTGGAATGGAAGTGAAGTGAATCGGCGGCTAAAGCAGAACATGCTAGCTCTTGGATTGTCACATAGTTGCAACTTGGATGCGTCTGAATGCCAAGTTGAGATATTTACGTCCACTGGAGTTGTGTCTATCCAAACTTTGCAGCGTGTTTGAGAGATCAACGTTAATGCGTGTAGCACAGTGGTGGGCAAACCTTTTGACTTGCGGGCCGAATTGGGTTCTAAATTTAGACCGGGGACCGAACCAGGAGCAGATGGATGTAGTGTTTGTGTGAAGTAATATAAATGACATGTAAAGGTCATTGCATAAAAGGTTTCTACTTTTAGTAGATACTAAAGCATGGATATTTAAAAAAAGCTTTTTGAAAACAAATGCATTTATTAACAGCATTAAAAAAAAATCACCCAAAAACTACTATCAGTGATTCTTATTAAATACGACGCTGTTATAATGAATAACATTTTCCATTACTTCAGCGGCTGCAGGTCAGATTTATTATCTAATAAGGCGAAATCACATCCAACGGCAAACATTCTGACCAAATACATCATCTTGAAGAATCAATGAAAGAATACATCTAAATAAAGTAATAAAGAAATCAATAGTATTGTTGGTTTCCCTTTTTTGCTAGTGCATCATAGTCTGGAGTAAAATTTGTCGTGGTAATTCTTAGGATAGAGCCAAGGTGTCGGTCCGTTAACCTAGATCTGTGACGGGCTTTGTTGACGTTCATGTGGCTGAACATCTTCTCACACACGTAGGTCGAGCCAAATTGTCCACTCTTTTTTTAAAATTCGGCACTCAGTGTCCACCTTTCTTTTCTTCGGGCCACTCATTTTAATGGAAGGATTCCAGGGGAAGGTTTGTGGGTGGCATTAGCGTAACACTGTATCTGAAAACTCAGCGCGCGAATTACGAGAATATTGACGTCACAGCCTACACTCGAAATTCGGCACTGATAGATGAAATTACTACGTACTACTGAGTACGCACACGCACTTGTGAGTGTGCACCGAGCTTTCTGACACGGCTCCCGGAATTAATGTGCCGGCGGGCGCTTCCCCATCTACTGGGGAAACATACCGTTTTTTTCCGTGTATAGTGCGCCCCCATGTATAGTACGCACCCTAAGAATGGCATGCTGATGCTGGAAAAAAGCTTGTACCCATGTATAATACGCACCCAATTTTTATGAATTTTTTAAAAATGTTTTTTTAATTTTTTTAAAAAAAAAATTTAAGTCCCAATGATCGTCACACACGCAGGGAGGCAATGGGTCCCATTTTTATAGTCTTTGGTATGGTCTTAACTAGGCTGGATGTAATTGTTTTTGTTGGCGTTGATTTCTCCGACTGCCCGTAAACGCACCACCGCGCTCCGTGCGCGCACGGGAAAGAGGCGGCTCTGTATGGGAGAGACGTTGAAGAGGAATAGAAACACCCTTGGAAACCAAAACTTGCCCCTCGTCGTGACTCGGAGCCGCAACAAATGTTTCGGATTTGTGTAGGGTACATTGTGACAGACAGCAAACTAGCAGGTGATCGAGCGAGCGTCTGATACAAGAGCATTGCGGTCGTATGGAGCGTGTTTGAAATGAACAGCAGAGACGAAAGGAACAAGGCAAAGTGTTGTGAAATAAAATATTACCTGTAATACGCATTTTGTTATTTGCTGATTGAAACTGCTAATTAAACTGTGAATTGAAACTAATAGGAAGAAAACATATCTCGCTCTTAATATAGCTGACGTGTCTTGTGCATACGTTCTGCGCATCTGTAATGGCGGCCTCCGTATGACGTCCGGTCCGCGATGGAGATTAAAAACAAACAATATTTGACAATAACACACCATCAAGGATTGCACCATCGCATCAAACGATGTGTCGTAAATTATGGATTTTTTTGACTAAGTGTGTTGGGCACGATGGCTGAATGCGATGCGCGATTGACAACAAACAGGAAGAAAGGTGAGTTTTATTTCGGGGGAGATTTGTCATGTCTCGTCCCCAGTTTTGCTATGTGTCTAGGTTGCCATAGTTTCTGTTCGCGTCGCCCCTCTCTTCCTGTGTCACCTCAATCGATGTAACGTGTTTTGTATTCAAGTCCTGTCTGCCCCTCGCTCACCGTTGGATCATTGCATGTGTTACTGTCATTCTGTTCCTGTCTTTGGTACTGTCACCCTGTTTTTTTGTTCCACGACTTTGTCGGTCAGTCCTGTTGTTGGTTTTGTTGTACCATGATTTTCTTTAAAAAAAAAAAAAAATTAAAAAAAAATTAAAAAAAATTTTTTTGTACCCATGTATAATACGCACCCCAGGTTTTAGGACAATAAATTAGTTAAATTTTGCGCACTATACACGGAAAAAAACGGTAGTAATTGCAGGAAAAATGACCCCCAAAAAATTAATAATACAATTTATTCAGGTTTGGCGGGCCGAATTAAACGGCCCCGTGGGCCGGATGTGGCCCGCAGGCCGTAGTTTGCCCATGTCTGGTGTAGCACTTGGCCCTGGGAAATAAGTGCTCAATTATTTAGTTATAAGCACGCACACACGCACACACACACACACAACTGCTGCCGTGAAATGCTAGCTAACCATCAGCTATCTATCGTGCTAACTGCAAACACAAGGAGCACCTATCTGATAGTCTCATCATCACGCTTGACATCAAATCCACATAGACCACACAAGTCAATGTAAAAATAAATAATAAAAAATTTTTTTTAAGAGAACAGAGCCTCTTGTAGTGAGACTGACTCGCAGAAATTGATGATGCTGCATCAGCACAGACTGACCCCATCTGGAATCGCTCTTTTGACTCTGTGGGTCAGAGGTGAAAGAGAGGAGGCTGAACCGTGGTCCATCCCATAATAAGAACAGACAGATAGCATGAGGGCATTTGAGTTGACTGGTTTCGAAATCTGCGCTGCGAATGGAAGGCAGTGTGTACGCAATAGTGAGCAATGTCCTAAAAGAAAGAAATACCAGTGTAAGGGATTGGAGAGTACAGCCAAGTGCGTGACGATAAAGAGGTTTATTGCGGGTGGGGGGTAAGGTTGCCGAAGCTGGAGCCGGAGCTGGATCGGCGATCTGCTTCGACGAACAAGCGGTTCTTCTGTTTCCTCGAATTCTCCACTGACATCAGATCGTCGTGGACCGGAGAGCGACACAACATCTCGGGACAGACGGACAATCGGGTCTGCGCTGGCGGCGTTTATATAGCGCTGTCCATGTGGCTGTGGCAGGTGGCGGCGATTCCGCTGATGGGGGGGCGTGGTCCTGTCGCAGGTGGCGCCAGTACGCGACAACCAGAGATGGGGACTCGAGTCACTGTGACTTGGACTTGAGTCGACTCGAGTCGCTGTTTTGATGACTTGTGACTTGACTTGACAAAAATAAAAAAACTTGAGACTCGACTTGGACTTGGAAGTTAAAGACTCGGGACTTGACTTGATTTGAGACACGATGACTTGAACGACTTCCGTGTTATTTAGTTTATGTTTTCAGTTTGAATATAAAATTAATAATACATTTAAAAAAGTAATATCGATAACCTGGTAGGAGCGCAGGCTGAGAATGGCGTTGTCATGATTGGATCGCTACCCTGTCAATCAATCGTGCCCTCTCTACCTACCTAACGTGTTTATTGGAGAATCACGCTCCTTTATATCAGACATTTACAAACATGTCAGCGGGAGCGGTACCTTACCTTATGACGGCAAAAGACGGACACCACAGTGCAAGATATGCGACAGAAACATTTCAGACAGCCAGACGACTTTGCCCGTTTGAAGTTTATAGAGCTCTGGTGTGTCCAGATGTTACAGATGAAACATAAAATGTTTCTAACGCTCTTTAATGTGTTTCTTCTTTCAGATATTTTTCAGATTATTTTTTCATATTTGTAACTCAAATGCGTCAGACACTGTCGGCAGACGTTAAGTCAAGTCAAGTCAAGTTCATTTGTATAGCCCTAAATCACAAGCAGTCTCAAAAGGCTTCACATAGACAAAAATTGACAATTATTCTCAAAGCATCCCCGGATCTTAAACTCCCAGACGTTCATTTGTTTAGATTGAGTTGTCAATCATTGTATGAGGTAATTTATTTTTTGATTCCATGGTGTATTTTACTGAATATCAGTAATTACAGTGCAAATCCAAATTATTGTCATATTTTTTAAACAGGTTAGACACATTGATGGTGACTTACTTATATCTTGTCTTTTCACGTTACTAAAATCAGATTATGTGGATATAATTGCAATACCGTTTTTTTCCGTGTATAGTGCGCCCCCATGTATAATACGCACCCTAAAAATGGCATGCTGATGCTGGAAAAAAGCCTGTACCCATGTATAATACGCACCCAATTTTTATGAATTTTTTTTTATGAATTTTTTTATTTTTATTTTTTTTTAAGTCCCAATGATCGTCACACACGCAGGGAGGCAATGGGTCCCATTTTTATAGTCTTTGGTATGGTCTTAACTAGGCTGGATGTAATTTTTTTTGTTGCCGTTGATTTCTCCGACTGCCCATAAACGCACCACCGCGCTCCGTGCGCGCACGGGAAAGAGGCGTGCGGACGTGAAAAAGGCGGCTCTGTATGGGAGAGACGTTGAAGAGGAATAAAAACACCCTTGGAAACCAAAACTTGGTGATTTCGAGTTTCATTTCGAGGGACATTTGTCACGTCTCGTCCCCAGTTTTGCTATGTGTCTAGGTTGCCATAGTTTCTGTTCGCGTCGCCCCTCTCTTCCTGTGTCACCTCAATCGATGTAACGTGTTTTGTATTTAAGTCCTGTCTGCCCCTCGCTCACTGTCGGATCATTGCATGTGTTACTGTCATGATGTCTGTTTGCTTTCTGTTCCTGTCTTTGGTAATGTCACCCTGTCTTTTTGTTCCACGACTTTGTCGGTCAGTCCTGTTGTTGGTTTTGTTTTCTAAAAAAAAAAAAAATTAAAAAAAAAAAAAAATTAAAAAAAATAAATTTTTTTTGTACCCATGTATAATGCGCACCCCAGATTTTAGGACAATAAATTCGTTAAATTTTGCGCACTATATACGGAAAAAAACGGTAATAAGGTGACTTGACCTGGACTTGACCTATTTAAGGACTTGACTTGCCCAAGACAAAAATGACTTGGGACTTACTTGAGACTTGAAGGTTAAGACTTGAGACTCACTTGAGACTTGCACATGTGTGACTTGGTCCCATCTCTGAGAAATACACATGCACCTGTCATTAAACATGCTTGTGTTTGCCTTGTTGCTTCTGGAATCAGTAAGAAAAGGGATTGCGTCATCTTGGCTTGCTGGAGGGGTTACAAGGGGAAAGTCACGTAGAACAAAAGACCAAAGCAACAGAGCAGGCCAACTGAAACACCACATTGAAGAACGCTACATTTTGTGATGCCACAGATGCCCCATGCACACACAATCACTTTTTAAAACAGCTCAAATATGAGGATATAAAGTGGAGGGATCACAATCGGGAAACGCTCACCGATAGACCATTATGGCACTCCGGCACCAGTCCTTTAAGCATCAAATGAGAAAAGTACCAATTTGTTGACAAAATATCAATAAAAATAAAATAAAAATTAACTCACCCCAGAATGTCTGCGCATGTGCCTGATCACAATTTGCTGATGGTTAGATCTATCCAGGTTTTGGGGCAATTAACTTCCACAGTATTTTCATTACTTATGAAAAGCTAAACACATCGAATCATATGGTGACGGAGGTCAAAATTGTTGCATGCCAGATTTTTGCTGTTTTTTCAGATGATCCGAGATAGTAAAAGATGCTTCCTTTTGTGGCCCCAGTTTAACATTTCCCTGGCTCATTTGCTTCAAGGTAACAAAAACAGACAGTAAGACGAGAAAATGCCCGGTGCTAATTCCAACCATGTGCCACCATCTTTCTGCAGCACTTTTTCATATGCGCTTACAAGGACGGGAAATGCGCGTGGGCTTAAAGAATGATGCGATACGTGTGCGCTGAGCAGCTGCTACCATTTGTTTTGCCCCCCCCAGTCTAGTAAGACAGACAAATTTCCTGGTTGATAACAAGCGAGTTCTGTCAGTTTTGGGAAAAGAGATCAGAACAACTTTTTGTAGCTACAATTTGGCTTTTAGGAGCTTTAAAACAGCTGTCGTTTTGCAGATGCAGGCTATGACAGATACTACTTTCAACGCACTATTTTTTTTTCTCTCTCAATTTTTGGGTTTTAAATTTCACAATCATCTGTCTGTCCATTATACAAAGTTCATTTGTTTGCGGACGAGGGTCACATACGTGAATAGTGTCTACAGCTGAAATCTCCATTCTCAGGGAAACATGGGCAATAAGATCAAATACAGAAGCATGTCACATCAAAAGTAGCGCACGGCAGTGACATACTGAGGAAATAGACATTAATAACGCGCCGTAAATGTCATTGCCATGGAATTTTTACCGGTGCAGGCTGCTCCATGTCATTTTATTTATTAAATTAGATGGCAACGACTTTGTCTTCCAAATTGGTGACGCAGCATGTGGCTCATTGCCCAAGGTTATTTTATATGCTCTTTTTCAACTCTAAACAATTGTGTATGTTAACGATTAAGAGACATTTTATGTTTAGTGGACGTGAGATTAAAATACATGTATATAGTCAGTCAAATCTCGGGTTTTGACCACAATCCGTTCCAGAAGGCGGTTCGAGAAGTGAATCAATTGAATTCCAAATCTATTTTTCCCATTACAAATAATGGAATTTTTTTTAATCCAAAGTCAAGGTCTGCTTTATTGTCAATTTCTTCACGTACCAAGACACACAAAGAAATCAAGGGAACGTTCCCACTATCCCACGGTGACAAGACATAGTAGTACACAATATACATACAAGTAAACAACACAAAAAAAATAAAAACAAGAAGGCACAAACAATGAATAAATAAGCGTGGTGAATAAATAATAAATAAACAAATAACACAATAAATAAGAGGAGCAAAACGGAGCAAGTGTGCATACAGCAGACAGTCAGAATATAGCGCAAAAGTACAGGACGCTACGCAGAAGGGGGGAGAGAGTTCAGGATTCTAACAGCTTGGAGTATGAAGCTGTTGGTGAGTCTGGTGGTGCGGGAGCGCAGGCTCCTGTACCTCTTCCCAGAGGGCAGAAGATCGAACAAAGAGTGAGCGGGGTGACTCACATCACTCACAATCGTGGTCGCCTTGCGGGTGAGATGGGAGGTGTAAATGTCTTTCAAGGAGGGGAGTGAAGCACCAATAATCTTACCAGCCGTGTTCACTATGCGCTGGAGGGCCTTCATGTTGTAGTCAGTGCAGCTCCCACCCCAAACAATGATACAACTGGAGAGGACGCTCTCAATGGTGCCACGGTAAAATGTAGTCATGATGGCCGGAGGAGCACACGCTCGCCTGAGTTTCCGCAGGAAGTACAGGCGGCGCTGGGCCTTCTTGGCCAGTGATGCGGTGTTGGTGGACCAGGAGAGATCCTCACTGATGTGCACCCCTAGGAACCTGGTGCTGCTCACTCTCTCCACCACAGCACCGTCGATGGACAGCGGCAGGTGTTGGGTGTGACCTTTCCGGAAGTCAACAACAATTTCCTTGGTCTTGTTGACGTTCAGCAGGAGGTTGTTGTCCTTGCACCACGTGGTCAGAAGGTCAACCTCCTACCTGTATTGAGTCTCGTCGATCTTTGTGATGAGACCCACCAGAGTCGTCTCGTCAGCAAATTTCACCATGCGGTTGGTGCTGTAGGTCACAGCGCAGTCATGCGTCAGCAGGGTGAAGAGCAGCGGACTGAGCACGCAGCCTTGGGGGCCCCCCGTGCTCAGCGTGATGCTGGCGGAGATATTGTCGCCAACACGTACCACCTGAGGTCTCTGACTGAGGAAGTCTAGTAGCCAGTTGCAGAGGTAGGTACTGAGGCCCAGCTTGGCGACTTTGCAGATGAGTCGTTGTGGCACAATGGTGTTGAAGGCCCTACTCGTCCCTACTCTCCAGGTGGGTGAGAGCCGAGTGGAGGGCAGAGCAGATGGCATCCTCAGAGGACCGTTTGGCTCGGTACGCAAACTGGAAGGGTCTATGGTGGGGGGGTAGAATGGATCTGATGTGCTCCATGACAAGCCGCTCAAAGCACTTCATGATGTGATCCCCGGCTGCAGAAGCTGGCTCTTGGCACATGGAATGTCACCTCTCTGGCTGGAAAGGAGCCCGAGCTGGTGTGCGAGGCAGAAAAGTTCCGACTAGATATAGTCGGACTTGCCTCCACGCACAGTTTGGGTTCCGGTTCAAGCCCTCTCGAGAGGGGCTGGACTCTCTTCCACTCTGGAGTTGCCCACGGTGAGAGGCGCCGAGCAGGTGTGGGTATACTTATTGCCCCCCGGCTGGGCGCCTGCACATTGGGGTTCACCCCGGTGAACGAGAGGGTAGCCTCCCTCCGCCTTCGGGTGGGGGGACGGGTCCTGACTGTTGTTTGTGTCTATGCACCAAACGGCAGCTCAGAGTACCCACCCTTCTTGGAGTCCCTGGAGGAAGTGCTGGAGAGCGCTCCTTCTGGGGACTCCATCGTTCTACTGGGTGACTTCAATGCTCACGTGGGCAATGACAGTGAGACCTGGAAGGGCGTGATTGGGAGGAACGGCCACCCCGATCTGAACCCGAGCGGTGTTCTATTATTGGACTTCTGTGCTCGACACGGATTTTCTATAATGAACACCATGTTCAAACATAAGGGTGTCCATGTGTGCACTTGGCACCAGGACACCCTAGGCCGCAGTTCGATGATCGACTTTGTAGTCGTGTCATCGGATTTGCGGCCGCATGTTTTGGACACTCGGGCGAAGAGAGGGGCGGAGCTGTCAACTGATCACCACCTGGTGGTGGGTTGGCTCCGATGGTGGGGGAAGATGCCGGTCCGACCTGGCAGACCCAAACGCTCTGTGAGGGTCTGCTGGGAACGTCTGGTGGAATCCCCTGTCAGGAAGAGCTTCAACTCCCACCTCCGGCAGAGCTATTCACACGTCCCGGGGGAGGCAGGGGGCATTGAGTCCGAGTGGACCTTGTTCCGCGCCTCCATTGTTGAGGCGGCCGACCGGAGCTGTGGCCGTAAGGTCATTGGTGCCTGTCGTGGCGGCAATCCCCGAACCTGCTGGTGGACACCGGCGGTAAGGGATGCCGTCAAGCTGAAGAAGGAGTCCTATCGAGCCGTTTAGCGTGCGGGACTCCGGAGGCAGCTGACAGGTACTGGATGGCCAAGCGGAACGCGGCTTCGGCGGTTGCTGAGGCGAAAACCCGGACGTGGGAGGAGTTTGGCGAGGCCATGGGGAATGACTTCCGGACGGCTTCGAGGAAATTCTGGTCCACCATCCGGCGTCTCAGGAGGGGGAAGCAGTGCAACGTCAACACTGTTTAGCAGGCGTGCTGCTGACCTCGACTCGGGACGTCGTGTGTCGGTGGGGAGAATACGCCTTCCATTGTGGAAGCGGGGCCTGGGGACTCTGAGGCGGACTCTCCAATCTCTGGGGTCGAAGTCACAGAGGTAGTTAAAAAACTCCTCGGTGGGCAGGGCCCCGGGGGTGGATGAGATCCGCCCGGATTTCTTAAGGGCTCTGGATGTTGTGGGGCTGTCATGGCTGACACGTCTCTACAACATCGCGTGGACATCGGGGACAGTGCCTCTGGATTGGGAGACTGGGGTGGTGTTTCCCCTCTTTAAGAAGGGGGACCGGAGGGTGTGTTCCAATTACAGTGGACCAGCTCTACACCCTCCGCAGGATCCTCGAGGGTGCATGGGAGTTCACCCAACCAGTCCACATGTGTTTTGTGGACTTGGAGAAGGCGTTCGACCGTGTCCCTCGGGAGGTTCTGTGGGGGGTGCTTCCGGAGTACGGGGTACCGAGCCAACTGATAAGAGCGGTTCGGTCCCTGTATCACCGATGCCAGAGTTTGGTCCGCATTTCCGGCAGTAAGTCGGATTCGTTCTCAGTGAGGGTTGGACTCCGCCAAGGCTGTTCATAGTTTTTATGGACAGAATTTCTAGGCGCAGCCGAGGCGTTGAGGGTGTCCGGTTTGGGGACCTCAGCATTACGTCTCTGCTTTTTGCAGACGACGTGGTGCTGTTGGCTTCTTCAGGCCGTGATCTCCAGCTCTCACTGGAGCGGTTCGCAACCGAGTGTGAAGCGGTCGGGATGAGGGTCAGCACCTCCAAATCCGAGTCCATGGTCCTCGATCGGAAAAGGGTGGTGTTAGAGTGGTGCTCACTCTAACTTATTTTGCAAGAACCACTCGGAGACAAGTTAGTCGTTTTGGGCACCTGCAGGCGGAGAGTCCATTCGTCACTGTGCGTACAGCAATGATCGAATGACGTCTGACTCTCGCTTCCCACAAGACCATCTTTATTAAGAGAAAAAGGGTGGGGGTGACAGTAGACTGAATAAACAAGTTAAAGCTCTTGCTTGACCTCTAGGTAAACAGAGCAGGGGATGTTTTACGACATTGTTTAGGATGGGACAGAGTTAGGTGGTTTATTACCGGTTACATACCAACGTAAGCATAAAACTAATCCACCTAAGTTATTTATTACCGGTTATATACATTCCAAGATAATCATAGATCAAGATAGTTTGGAAAACCCTGACATATCCCTCCTGTTTTATCATATGATTATGTGAACCCGATCAATCAAACATAAGTAAGTAAGTAAATATAAAGAAGAATAGCAAAAAACTATAATAAAAAAGATCAATAAAAAACGGAGACGACAGCGGACGGGTTGGGGAGCGTGCAGGGTGAAACACGACAAAAACAACAAACAATGATAGCAACAACTTCCAGTGAAGATGAGGTTTTTCCTCAATACTCCAGTCCAAACTTATTGTGTGGTCTAAAAACCTGCTGGCCGATGTTAAATCGCAGGAAAAGTCTCACACGGTCCCTCTGCCTTAGGCGACCATAATGCTATCAATAAGAAAATATAAATAAAGCCACGATCCGTTCCGAATGAAGTAGGACCCGTCCAATGGTACAGCCATGTTGGCAGGAGAGCCCTTACACCTTGAAATGGCTCTCCCATCCTGGCACACAGCGGTGATGTCCAAAGCTCCCATCCAGTTCCCTCCTGGAGAGCAGTTGTCGTGAATGCATCCGTGGGTCTTGTTTTCTTGGATGAAACACGTGTAGTCCATTCCAGGTAGCGTCCTGGTTTAGGCCACTTGTGGCATCTGTCGTCCTCCAACAGTCACATTGGGATTAATCCAAAATAGTTTGATCACAGATTCATTCCTGCGAGTCCAGGGCGGTAGGGGTAGCGTCACTGACTGACAGTACGGTGTTGATATCAAACTCCTCCCATGAATGCCATACATTTCGCTTCAGTGACATTCATTGCTCTGGCCTCCAAGTGAACTTGTGTGGAGCAAGGGGAGTTTTTGGAAACACAGATAACATCCCCCCTGTGTGCGCGCTCCCACAGTGACCTTCACATACCGGTACCAAGCGTTGGTTTTGTATGGGTTTCTGGGGTCTCATGACCAGTCCTCAAAGTTCTCATCGTGTGACCATCGTTTCCCACGGTCAACATTATCACTTGGTCTGTTCAGATGTGTCCATAGACTATAGCATGCTCCAACCAGAACGCAGCAGAGGATCCACCTGGCATGTGGAGCCCCGTTGCTACTAAGATGACAAGAACACCGAGACATACCCCCGCCTAGCGGAGTTGGGATCGTTGTTCGCAGACTTTGTCACCGTCCCGAAATGAGGGGTCCAGCACTCCTCGTAGCTTGCAGTGGCTAAGGTGAATCCAGTTGGGTCTTTCAGCGATCTTCACTGCGGAGGGGGGTAGTCAGCAAGACTTGGAATGGTCCCTCCCACCATGGCTGGCCCAGTTCCTTCTTTTGATGACCTTGATGTAGACCCAGTCTCCTGGATTGATGGGGTTGTCGACCTGTGAGGAGGAAAGATCAGGCGGCAGTAAATTTGCATTGGACATATCTTTCGGTTTGAGGGACCTGATCATGCTACCTATGTTCTTCATCTGCTTTTTGCAACTCTTGTAGTCAATTGTAATGCCCTTTTTAACGAGGCAGATAGGAGTGTTTGAAAGAAGAGTTTGAGCACTTCCTAATGATTCCTCCTAACCAAAGACCGTTTATGACAGGGGCTTTCCCATTTATTGCCTCCTGTCTTAAAGGAGATTCCCTTATCCATGCCGTCTTCTTCCTAACACAGGTTGTGCACATAAACGCACACACACCGAGCGCGCACCCAAGGCTCAGACAAACGACAACAGCCTGACACAACTTTACAGAGATTACGCACGAACACAGAACACAGACAAAGGGATTCTATACATCTCTCATGTAGCTCCTTTTGATAGAACCTCCTATTGGTAACTGTATAGCGGACTGTTCCGCATATAATCCCTTACTCAACTCCCTTGCTTCTACTTTTCCATGTCGGTGCAGTCGTAAGTGATCCCTACTGCAGTCATTGTCTTGTTAACTGTCGCCTTGTGCGACTCCTATGCATGATTGTGTGAAAGTCAAAAATTTAACGTATCCAACATTCTGACCACCCAAACTCCACCGTGGTGCAACGAATTTACTATTTTATTGAGTAGGTACATTGAGCAACCTAGCTTCCTCTTGACTGAATCCACTTTAGTCCAAATGTCCTATTCTAAAATGTATCTAACTCAATTTCTACTTCTTATGCCTGATGAGCCAAAACATCAGATCTCGCTCTTGTTTCTCTCCGTTTTAGCCTATTTGTTTTGTCCAATCTGTTCAATCTCTGACCATGATGCTTCTCTCTGTAGCTCTACGCATTATTAAATTTTTATCAAATCTCCTCAGTTCTGTCAAACCCAGTGCACAATGAAGCTCCTTTCCACTTTACCCCAAGCCCCACGAAGTTTCAGCACGGAGTGCGATTTGGCCGTTGGACATTTCAAGTCCATATCTTTTGCCGCACCTCACCCTCTCAAGATGGTGTTCTTTTGTTGTTGCTTCAGAGCCAACACATCCATCACTCTCGAATGAGTCCATTGTTCAAATGTCCATTTTGTCTTCAACATTGTGAGTTCCTCCACTTCTCACTGTCTTTTCTCGTCCCCGAGGATGTCGTCTTTTCTCCGGAGTGTACTTGCCCCTTCCAAGCACAACAACAGTCTTTCTTTGTCCTTGCCAAAGGTCAAAGGTGCCTCAAAGCCAGGCACCGTTTTGTAGACGTCCATGGCTGCAGGCAGAGTCTCGGGATTGAGTTTTCAGGGATCCTGGCACTGAGAGTGACAGACTGGGACATCAAACTTGTAACCAAATGTAGCTGCTGCCATCAATTCGCTAGTAACGTTTGTTTACCAAACTTCAAATTCTCCTAGTAACAGCGATCTCGTCTTTATATTGTAAGTCCTGTAAGTCATCCTATTTTCGAGCTACGTTCTGTCCATAGTTCCTATTTAATGAGACAGTACATTGTCTTCAGTATCATTATTTAAAATTAACTCAACGAGGTCTGCGTTCCACATCTAGCCCTGATCTATGTCTTGACCTCTCAAACGTTATTACCTGTGTCATGCTTGCTCAAAAATGTGACTTAGAATATGGTGTTGTGAATTTCCAATCTCCCTGATCAAATTGGATCCCGCTTCTTAGCTCTTCTTTCTCATGCTCCTGTTAGCCCGCAACTATCCAAATTAATAATGTTGTTTTCTTTTAACTGTCTTTCTGTTGAACCTCTAAATCTCTCTTGTTGCTAACCTATCTGCACCAGGAAGGGTCTTAAAGAAAGGACCAACAGATTACTCCCAATATCTCCTCATTATTTATGAGTTAGCCTCCCTTTCCTCACTCGGGTGCATATCTTGTCAGTTGTTAATGGAAACCAGATGTCTCGTGCCAATGAGATCATGGACCAAGGCCCAAACAATCCCGCACGAACCTGACCCGAAACATGACCCGGTCACACTTAGGCTTACTAGTGAGATATACATTGCATGATACCAGAATAGAATTTTACCACAGTATGACACTAAATGTATTAGAAAATCCATATGTCGTAAAGGTTTGTATTATTACTATCTTCCACTATCTGTCCTATTCACTCCCTCCTTCTGAGGCTTGACAACGCCCATGCCTCACACCTTGACAAACGTTTTGGGAGAACGTGTTCTTCACTACATATGATTCCATCATTTAATTTGACTTTCTTTTCAAAACGCTTCTAAATTTCCCAGTTCACACATCTTCTGCATGTGTTACTGGTTCTCCAGTTTTTTTCTCTAGTTAATCATTAATCCAAAAGCTATGTTTTTCATTTTAGCATTCAACTTACTCAAAACCACTCTTTCAGCAAAGTTGCTCTACTAATTTTCCATAGTAGTCGCCAACAGCTTCAACCATTCAACCTGTATTTTCCTATCATTCAAGGCAATCATTCATCAATGCTCATTTGCATCTCACACACAGTCTCCAAAAAGGAGTCTTACCATCACATTGGTCTCAATTCATCCAAGCTCACCACACAACATCCATATACCATTTTCAACTCAAGGTTCCTGATAGAACAATCCACCAAAAAAAAACTCAACTCATAAAAACTGCTGGCAAATTAATCTGAATTTTTCCTTTGTTTTTAAATTTAAAGAACTCAATTTCTCAGATTTAGCTCGCATATAGCAGTTTGTATAATTTTATAACACCATCAATCAATTATTCCTATTAAATGTAGCATTGCAATGTCTTAAATTCACAATTTTGCTTCTTCCAATTCCTGAAAGCATGTTCTGTCGTTTCTTTTTCAAATTTCTCATGAGGGCTCAACACTTAACATGCACTAGTGTGGATCAATTTCTGCTCGCAAACACATTTTTCTCTTTTCCTCTCATTTTTATCTTTCCAAATCGTTTCTGTTCTGCGGTGCAAATTGGATAGACCACAGTCTAACAAATTTCTTTACACTGAAAGTTTAGCCAATCTTCATCATTTTAACACACATGCACAGCTCTCGCGCGCGTAGGGCAGGTCCCAGCACCAATGATTCGTCACAGGCTGGCCATTTCCTGTGGTCGATCATGAGCTAGTCCCTCCCACGCACACAAGGACAGTACATTCTAATTTTTTTTATTTATCTTCAAGTTGCATTCATTTACCACTTGATTTGCAAATTCTAACTTTAGTGTACACACACAATTTGATCTCTGGTCATTTGTCATTGGGCATACAAACAGCATTGTCATACTTCTTGCATGGACAAGAGCTCTAATAATCCAAAAAATGTTCCAATAATCTGACAATGACATGTTTTGCTGTCATATGGGCATCTATTCTTTCTTTCTCTGTATTAGCATGAGGGGTCAAAGGAGAGGAAGCTTGTCATGCTGTAAATGTGACTTTTCCTCTGCCTCTTCCTCTGCCCCTTGACTGGCACCGTTTTTCTTTTTCTAAAACACTCTCTTGACCAGTGTCCACGTTTCCCACAGTTCCAACAGTTGTCAGAATCTGATGGGGGTTTTGAATTATATGGTGGCCTTCGGCCTTGTTGGTCTCTCTCTCTTCCTCTCCCCTTTGGGAACTTTGGGAGAAGATCGTTGTATCTTCATTTAGATCATTATCATCATCTAGATGAAATACATCAGAACATTTGCCTTTTTGGATCACTTTTTCAGCATGCCTGTCCCACTGCATAGTTGTTGTATACAAGTTTTGCACACGAGCGGAATGCCTCTCTTGCTCTTCTGCTTGAGCTGCGGCTGGAGCCGTGGCCGGGACAGTGCGCCTGCGCACTGTGGCCTCATTGTCTTCCGGCCTGACAAACATAGTCGCAGTACTTTTCAACTTTGTCTTTTGGATTTATTCTCTTCTCTCTTGTGAAGCTTTCAACCACAGTCTAGCACAATTCAACTCTCTCTCTTTTCTTTTTCCACTTCAGCATGTATTACATACAATCAAGAAATCTACTCGCCATGAACTCATCTCCTTCAAGAGCTAGAGATTTATCGTTCCTTTTTCTCATCTTAATTTTAATTTTTCCAGTGTTTTTTTTTTTCCAATCTCTTTTTATTTTCTTTGAGGATCCTCAATGCAGGTTTAAATTGACCTTCTAACAAATTACTAGCCTGTGTTATTGCCGTCGATCAATGCTAGAACTGCTTTTTAGTCAATTTATCCTACCAGTCACACATTCAACCACACAAATTTCTTATCCCTGCCTACGCGAAGTCCTCTTTTAAAAATAAAAGAGCTGCTTCATCCGGAGAGGGGACTCTACAACACCCCTTCCTTCCCTGGGAACTAAAGACAACAGTCCTGTTACCCAGCCCTGCCAACGCGAAGTTGTACCCCTTAGAACAGTGGTTGTCAAATGAGGGTACACGGAGGTACATGAGATTTTACAAAAATATATAAAACAGTTTGAAAACCACTGCTCCAGAAGAGCCACTTCATCCGGAGGGGGACTCTACAACACCCCCTCCTTCCACAAGACTTCTTATCTTCTGTCTTGCCTATTTTTATTCCTGTGCACTTTTACTTTTACGCGTTTCACAACCACACAATCCCACAACTTTAGGGCTTTAACTTACTTGTCCCCTGGTTCGTTGCATTTCCGGGTCCCGTCAACCACCTCTGTCAGACGAAGGCAGACATAAGATGCTGGCCCAGCGAAGAAGTTCTCTTCCCAGGACTTTCTTTTCCAGGTCCTCCTAATGGACGCTGGCTTGTCGACAATGCAGCACGTCTTCCTCCGTCAGTCAGATGGCGGGTATGAGGGTCCCGGGTTTCGGCACCAAAATGTTAGAGTGGTGCTCACTCTAACTTATTTTGCAAGAACCACTCGGAGACAAGTTAGTCGTTTTGGGCACCTGCAGGCGGAGAGTCCATTCGTCACTGTGCGTACAGCAATGATCGAATGACGTCTGACTCTCGCTTCCCACAAGACCATCTTTATTAAGAGAAAAAGGGTGGGGGTGACAGTAGACTGAATAAACAAGTTAAAGCTCTTGCTTGACCTCTAGGTAAACAGAGCAGGGGATGTTTTACGACATTGTTTAGGATGGGACAGAGTTAGGTGGTTTATTACCGGTTACATACCAACGTAAGCATAAAACTAATCCACCTAAGTTATTTATTACCGGTTATATACATTCCAAGATAATCATAGATCAAGATAGTTTGGAAAACCCTGACAGGTGGAATGCCCTCTCCGGATCGGGGATGAGATCCTGCCCCAAGTGGAGGAGTTTAAGTATCTTGGGGTCTTGTTCACGAGTGAGGGGAGGATGGAGCGCGAGATCGACAGGCGGATCGGTGCAGCGTCGGCAGTAATGCGGACTTTGTACCGGTCCGTCGTGGTAAAGAGAGAGCTGAGCCAAAAGGCAAAGCTCTCAATTTACCGGTCGATTTACGCTCCTACCCTCACCTATGGTCACGAGCTATGGGTCTTGCCCGAAAGAACGAGATTCCGGATACAAGCGGACGAAATGAGTTTTCTCCGCAGGATGTCCGGGCTCTCCCTTAGAGATAGGGTGAGAAGTTCGGTCATCCGGGAGAGACTCGGAGTAGAGTCGCTGCTCCTCCACGTTGAGAGGAGCCAGATGAGGTGGCTCGGGCATCTCATCAGGATGCCTCCTGGACGCCTCCCTGGGGAGGTGTTCCGGGCATGTCCCACCGGTAGGAGACCCCGGGGACGACCCAGGATGCGCTGGAGAGACTATGTCTCTCAGCTGGCCTGGGAACGCCTTGGGATCCCCCGGGATGAGCTAGATGAAGTGGCTGGGGAGAGGGAAGTCTGGGAGTCCCTCCTGAAGCTGCTGCCCCCGCGACCTGACCCCGGATAAGCGGAAGAAGATGGATGGATGGATGGATGGATGGATGGATGGTAAGAAAGAAAAGAGAAGAAAATAAGAGAAGAGATAACAGAAAATGGAGAAACGTAGTGACAATCTGGAGAAAAGTGGGTCAAAGATCGGGCAGGTTAACCGGGAGCTGAGGAGAAGTTATGATGCAAACTTTAAGATAATGGTGAAATATGAGGCAGAGTCTTCAAACAATTGCAAAGCGTCTGTGAAATATGGTGTCACAGAGTGTAATGTACGGAGATAGAGAGCTCAAAAGGATCGCCTAAAAAATGCTCACAATCAGAGAAAAGCTTCCCGTGGTCCTCAGAGCGGCTGCTTTCAAGAGTTCGACAGGAGGGTGTGTGCGTACGTGGACAGTGACACTGAGCACAGCGAGCCAGAGGATGTTTGTGAGGAGTAATGTTCTGACAAGACAGATCTCAGTTACTCTCAAGTTTAAACCAGTTTGCATTATTTTATTGCAATGTTTTTCTTTATTCAGATTTGTTTCAAGACTACAGTTAGACTTCACTTTGATGGTTAATGCAATTATTGCAATTTTGTTGTTTTTGTTCACAGTAGATTGGTTTATTTACATTTCAAAAACCAGAAGCCATTCATTTACAAATGTGATTGCACTTTAGTTTACATATTTAAATGTTCAGATATTAATGTGTGATAGAGAGTTTTTGCATGATTTGAATGAGGCAAAATAACATGCTTTTTCTCTGTAATTATAATAATTTGTTTCAGATGTACTGTAATTATTTTCTGTTTAAAAATTAAAATTGGTGTTCAAAAAGTATTTTTTCAAACTTGAGTCTTGAAAAAGAGGGGGTCGACTTATAATCAGGGTCGTCTTATATTCGGGCCAATACGGTATATGTACATTCATATTTATCCATATATACATATATGTATATATATGTAAGTACTATTAATTTATTAATTTATTAATTTATTCATTTATTCATTTATTCATTTATTCATTTATTCATTTATTCATTTATTCATTTATTCATTTATTCATTTATTCATTTATTCATTTATTCATATTTTTTATATATATACATATATATATTTTTAAAAAAACTGTTGAAACCCGTGGCCAAGAAAAAGTAAGAAATAGACAAAACAAAAAAATGTCCGGTTAGGACTCGCTGCGCCCCGGTTGAAAAAAATTGAGCTTTTTCGAATCTTCATTCTCATGCCGTTTTTATCTTTCAGTCTTGCGCGAATATGCTTGCGCTATTCTATGTGCGCGATGTTATCCATTCACCGTTTGCTTCCCGGACCCGGATGTTGTTTTAGCAATCAGCGAACGGCGTGGGTGATGTTTGATTTTATTTCCTGTGGGCGCGCGCCGCTACTGGAAAGATTCCTGGCTACGCCACTGGCCACGGGGTAAACGTTTTACTGACACAAGTAGAAGGTTTACTATGGGAAAAGATTTGGCAGGATGGGATTACAAAACATTCCCGGAGTGATGTCTTGTTTTGAATGGTGCTCATTATTGGCCTGGTTAAACTTGATATTTTGCTTCCAGTCCTTTACATTTAAGAAAGATAAACACAATCGCATGAATATGAGGAATAAATTGCATTGGAGTAAATCAGTAACAAAAATATATATTTCTTCTTGTATAAATATCCTCTTGCAATAATTTCATTAAAAAACGACTACCGTTTTTTTCCATGTATAATGCGCAAAATTTAAATTGTCAATTTAAAAGTCATAAAATCTGGGGTGCGCATTATACATGGGTACAATTTAAAAAAATATAATAATAATAACTTTTGAAGAAAATCACAGTACAACAATTTTTGAAGAAAATCTTGTCACGGATGGAATGTGGAAAGGTGCAGGGCGACCAAGTGCAGCTTGGACCAGGGTTCATTGGAGGAACTCAAAACACAGACTTGGTAAACTAACATAACTCTCTAACAAAACCAACAACAGGACTGACCGACAAAGACGTGGAACAAAAAGACAGGGTGATATTACCAAAGAACAGGAACAGAAACCTGTGTTATTGTCAAATATTGATTGTTTTTTAATCTCCATCGCGGACTGGACGACATACGGAGGCAGTATCACTGCGCATGCGCACTATGGGAATAGTCCTCTTCTCTTCTTGACTGACAATGAATGTGATAGTTTAATGCAATCAGCAAATAACAAAATGCGTATTACAGGTAATATTTTATTTCACAACACTTTGCCTTGTTCCTTTCGTCTCTGCTGTTCACTTCAAACACGCTCCATACGAACGCAATGCTCTCGTATCAGACGCTTGCTCGATCACCTGCTCGTTTGCTGTCACAATGTACCCTACACAAATCCGAAACATTTGTTGCGGCCCCAAGTCACGACAAGGGGCAAGTTTTGGTTTCCAAGGGTGTTTTTATTCCTCTTCAACTTCTCTCCCATACAGAGCCGCCTTTTTCACTAGTCCGCACTTTTCATTGGAACCTAACTGATCGCGGTGGTGCCTTTATGGGCAGTCGGAAAAATCAACGCCAACAAAAAAAATACATCCAGCCGTGTTAAGACCATACCAAAGACTTATTAAAGAATTTAATTTGTTTACGCTAGTCAGGGGCATCCTTCTTTAAAAGCAGCGCGAGTGCAAAAAAAGGTGCACCCAACATTGGCCGCTCTGCTCGGAGAGATTTACAGTCGCAAAAGGGCTTTAACCAGCTCAGTGGCCTAGTGGTAGAGTGTCCGAGACTGGAAGGTTGTGGGTTCAAACCCCGGCTGGGTCATACCAAAGAGTATAAAAATGGGACCCATTGCCTTCCTGATTGGCACTCAGCATTAAGGGTTGGAATTGGGGGATTAGATCACCAAATGATTCCCGAGCGCGGCGCCGCTGCTGCTCACTGCTCCCCTCTCCCCCAGGGGATGGATCAAAATCACACGGGGATGGGTCAAATGCAGAGGGCACATTTCACCACATCCAGATGCGTGTGTGACGATCATTGGGACTTAAAAAAATAATAAAAAAATTGGGGTGCGTATTATACATGGGTACAGGCTTTTTTCCAGCATTGACATGCCATTTTTAGGGTGCATATTATACATGGGGGCGCATTATACATGGAAAAAAACGGTATTTCCTCCCTTGCGTGATCGGTGAATTAAACCTCAGGATGGAACATGGCCTCTTTCTTATTTGCGCCATAATACTTGGTATGTTTGCATTGAACCAGAAGAGCCTTGCTTGTAAATTCTTACAGGCGATGCCACCTACTGCAGCGGATTCCAGACCCATGAAGAAAAAGGGGGCGCATGGCTAAACACGCCAGCTCCCCTCCTTTCCAGAGCATAAACAAGCGAGCTTTACTCATAAAAGCCACATTTGTTGATGGTAACAATGTGCTTCGAGTCGTCCATGTAAAAACCAAGTCGGTTGAGGCCCACTAATTGATTGTTATTGAACAAAATATGAATCTTTGGCCGGTCATGTGTGACACACTTTGGAGGAGCTGGGAAACGTAAAATCCACTGGCGGGAATGCCGAAGACATGCGGCCAAATTGTAATTTCCAGCAATCCGCGGGGACTTGTGCTTCATTGTAACTTTAAATCCATCACTTGCAGACAACATAGAGCCCAATAAGGCTTAAATGGTTCTGATAAGACGTTGCCAAGAAAAATAGGCCCGGTGATGTCATAGCAAAGACAAAGGGAAATGCGAGGATTGCTCTTTCATACGCATTAACTCTAAACCGTGAAAAAAAAAAGTGATCTCCCTAGCCAACTTTATATTATCGACCCATTGAGCTCTGCTTGCAAAACTTTTCGTGCCTGAACCTGCCACAGTACTCATGCCAATCATGTCAAGGACTTTTAGTGTAGCTTTCGCCGTAATTGGTGGTGAAACAAATCGGCTGTGCTCACACCCACAACGGCGCAAAGTGCCCTGAATGTTCAGGTCTGCAAATATACCAGAACTTAGTCTAGCTTGCCCCTGCGCAGATTTATACTACGCCTCATGTCAAATTTGCGAGCAAGGGAGGTGTGGGTATGTGTATGCTTGGTTGGGGACGGAGGATGGGGGAGGGCGGCGTCTCCTCAGAAAAATGTCGCTTAGTTTGGGTTTCTATTTTTGACATGTTACATTCCATTGCTCACCCCCTCCACACATTCACCCATCTATAAGACATTTTGATGCTCCGGCCTTGTAAGCTGGTACTGAGGCGGGCTTGTGGTCAAACACAGGCATTTCTCAGAGTTCAGATGTCAGTTGCGAGTGAGACAGACAAACATTACGAAAAAAAAAGGTGTGAAGCTAAAGTTAGAGCCGAGATGTTTTATGGCATACCTCTATGACAGCAGGTACCAAAAACTATCACCTGAGACTGAGGAGCAGGCTGCCAAAACTTAAACAACCATTATGGAGGTTTCCAAATGCATTTACAGGTTTTTATATACAGGACTGTCTCAGAAAATTAGAATATTGTGGTAAAGTTCTTTATTTTCTGTAATGCAATTAAAAAAACAAAAATGTCATACATTTTGGATTCATTACAAATCAACTGAAATATTGCAAGCCTTTTATTATTTTAATATTGCTGATTATGGTTTACAGTTTAAGAAAACTCAAAGATCCTATCTCAAAGAATTAGAATATTTCCTCAGACCAGGTAAAAAAAAAAGATTTAAAACAGCAAAACAAAATCAAACGTTTGAAAATGTCCATTAATGCACTCAGCCCTTTGTTGGGAATCCTTTTGCACGGATTACTGCATCAATGCGGCGTGGCATGGAGGCAATCAGCCTGTGGGATTGCTGAGTTGTTATGGATGCCCAGGATGCTTCAATAGCAGCTTGCATAGTTGGGTCTGGTGTCTTTCAGCTTCTTCTTCACAATACCCCACAAATTCTCTATGGGGTTCGGTCAGGGGAATTTGCAGGCCAATCGAGGACAGTAATGCCATGGTCAGTACACCATTTACTGGTGGTTTTGGCACTGTGGGCGGGTGCCTGATTATTTTGGAAAATGAAATCATAGAGCTTTTCAGCAGACGGAAGCATGTAGTGCTCTAAAATCTCTTGGTACACAGATGCATTTACTCTGGACTTGATGAAGCACCGTGGACCAACACCAGCAGCTAACATGGCTCCCTAAACCATCGCTGACTGTGGAAACTTCACACTGGATTTCAAGCAACTTGGATTTTCGTCTGAAAACAGGACTTTGGACCACTCTGGGGCTATCCAGTGCTTCTTTTCCATAGCCCAAGTCAGACACTTCTTCCGTTGTCTTGATTTCAGAATTGGCATGACCATGGGAATACGGCTATTGCAGCCCATTTCCCGGACACGTCTGTGAACAGTGGCTTTTGGACTCCAGCTTCAGTCCACTGTTTTCGAAGCTCCCCCAAATTCTAGAAGCGACTCTTCTTCACAAGGCGGCGGTCATCTCTCTTCGTTTTGCAGCGTTTCCTGCCACATTTCCCCCTTCCAACAGACTTTTTGTGGATGTGCTTTGAAACTGCACTCTGTGAACAGCTTGCTCTTTGAGAAATTTCTTTTTGTGTCTTACCCTCCTGATGGAGGGTGTCAATAATGGTCCTCTGGACAGCAGTCAGATCAACAGTCTTCCCCATACTTGTCATTTAGTTTACTGAACCAAGCTAAATGTTTTTGAAGGCTCAGGAAACCCTTGCAGGTGTTTCGAGTTAATTAGACCATTCAAGTGATTAGTTGAATACCCTACTAGTATACTTTTTCATGATATTCTAATATTTTGAGATAGGATATTTGAGTTTTCTTAAGATGTAAACCATAATCAGCAGTATTAAAATAATAAAAGGCTTGCAATATTTCAGTTGATTTGTTATGAATCCAGATTGTATGACATTTTTGTTTTTTTAATTGTGTTACAGAAAATAAAGAACTTTCTCACAATATTCTAATTTTCTGAGACAGTCCTGTATGTCTGTATTGCAAAAACACTAAAAAAAAATAATTAAAATAATAATATATAATAATAATAATAATAAAATAATTTAGATAATCTGGACAAGCAATCGCTCCACAGTTGTGACTACTGAAGACTTTTTCCAATTATGCCTTAACGTGTGGACATTATCACAAAGTGAAAGAAAAACTCCAGTCATTGTTGCCTAAGTGGACGTAAGAAGATTTGATCCTTGCTTAGTTGGCACTTAGAAAGAGCTTTCGCGAGGTGCAGGAATCACGGAGGAATGCTCCTATTCACAGAAAATGCGTTCAGAGTGCAGCGGTGACATCTGGAGAAGTGTACCATTCACTGTTAGCAAATTATTATGTGGGATTATTTTATGTCCGCTGAGAGCCTATTAGGGCCATATCAAGGAGCTACCTGCCAGAAAACCACGTACAATAACACAACTGATACTATTGTTACTCCCTTTCAACACATTTGGAGCAGTAGCCTTTAGCCTGCCTAATAAAATAAATGTTAAAAAAATGTTTACAAACCCAAATAAACTATTAATGCCGATGAAGACTTATCATATATTCCCTACAAGGGATGTGTAGAAATATTGAAAAAAAATTGCGACACCTGGGAGCTTCGAGCATTTTTTTTTTTAGGGGGAGGCAGTGCCCTTGTGGCCCCCCCAACTAGCGGCGCCAGAGGGGGGTTATACACGGTGATGATTCTGTACTGTTCAGCGTATCATCGATATTGTATAATCACTGCCGTGTATGCAGTCAAAACAGAGCAGAAATTTAATTTTGAATCCAAGCGAAATCCAACGAGGGCACACTTTGATCCGATTTATTGAATTAATCGACTCTGCTTATTTTTCTTTGGACAAGGGTGGAGCAAAAGCTCTCACCTAAACTTATTGGATGAAGTTGAAACTTTGTAGTCAACAAAGTCTCGAGAGAGCCAATAAAGCATTTTCTATAAGTATTGTGATGTTCTACTGACTCATTATTCAGCAGCTTTAGATGGAAGGCGGCTTCAAGTTAAGTGACCTGTCGCCAATGTAAACTACTCATGTTTTTCCCCCATAGCCAAGAAAAATCAACTCATGAAGACATCCAACCCAACCACGTCTCCAAAATGAACCATATTCCATTAAAAGAAGAAAAAAAGCACACTAAAATACTATTGAGTCACATTTGTTGTATTTTGTATCCACATGCAGAGCCCTTGTGGCTTTACCATGTGCTGCTGTTGATGCCAGCAAAGTAGCAATAACTGTGGGTGGAGGGCAGGTTTTTTTGCCAAATATGCGCGCTTTGATTGCCGCTGGAATAGACAACTGACGAGATTTACAGTAGTTACTTGAATTCAACGGTCAAACGAGTCACATTTTCCCTTCCGTGGGTATTAGTGGGATTTACATCACTTTAGCGTTTTGACTTGCACATTGCCATAAAAACTGGACGTTGAGAGGCCTTCATAACGGGGAGAGCAGATGCATGGGGAAAAAAAAGTTTCTCAAAACAAAGCGGTATATGCCCTAATTATTCTGCTGACAAAGAGCCAAAATCATCGGGTTCACTTGATGCGTGGGCCAGCAATTGGATAGGGAGGAACATCATCTGGGGCTTTGAAGAGGTGTGTGTGCGTGCGTGTGTGCGCGTGTAGGTGTGTGTGTGTGTGTGTGTGTATGCGTGTGTGTGTGGGGTGGGGGGGGGGGATGAGAGAAAGTGTACCTTGAATTTCCATTCATTTCTTTTGTCCCCAGCCTGTGTCTAAAATACACATTACATTAATCTAGTAACACGAGTTATACCGTTTTTTTCCGTGTATAGTGCGCCCCCATGTATAGTACGCACCCCTAACAATGGCATGCTGATGCTGGAAAAAAGCTTGTACCCATGTATAATACGCACCCAATTTTTATGAATTTTTTTAATTTTTTTTTTTTTTTTTTTTTTAAGTCCCAAAGATCGTCACACACGCAGGGAGGCAATGGGTCCCATTTTTAAAGTCTTTGGTATGGTCTTAACTAGGCTGGATGTCATTTTTTTTGTTGGCGTTGATTTCTCCGACTGCCCCTAAACGCACCACCGCGCTCCGTGCGCAGGGGAATGAGGCGGCTCTGTATGGGAGATACGTTGAAGAGGAATAAAAACAACCTTGGAAACCAAAACTTGCCCCTCGTCGTGACTCGGAGCCGCAACAAATGTTTCGGATTTGTGTAGGGTACATTGTGACAGACGGCAAACTAGCAGGTGATCGAGCGAGCGTCTGATACAAGAGCATTGCGGTCGTATGGAGCGTGTTTGAAATGAACAGCAGAGACGAAAGGAACAAGGCAAAGTGTTGTGAAATAAAATATTACCTGTAATACGCATTTTGTTATTTGCTGATTGAAACTGCTAATTAAACTGTGAATTGAAACTAATAGGTGGAGAACTGAACTCTCGCTCTTTATATAGCTGACGTGTCTTGCGCAACCGTTCTGCGCATCTGTAATGGCGGCCTCCGTATGACGTCCGGTCCGCGATGGAGATTAAAAAACAAACAATATTTGACAATAACACACCATCGAGGATTGCACCATCGCATCAAACGATGTGTCGTCAATTATGAATTTTACTAAGTGTGTTGGGCAGGATGGCTGAATGCGATGCGCGATTGACAACAAACAAGAAGAAAGGTGAGTTTTATTTCGGGGGAGATTTGTCATGTCTCGTCCCCAGTTTTGCTATGTGTCTAGGTTGCCATAGTTTCTGTTCGTGTCACCCCGCTCTTCCTGTGTCACCTCAATTGATGTAACGTGTTTTGTATTTAAGTCCTGTCTGCCCCTCGCTCACCGTTGGATCATTGCATGTGTTACTGTCATTCTGTTCCTGTCTTTGGTAATGTCACCCTGTCTTTTTGTTCCACGACTTTGTCGGTCAGTCCTGTTGTTGGTTTTGTTGTACCATGACTTTATTTAAAAAAAAAAAAAATAAATAAATAAATTAAAAAAAAAAAAAAAAAATTTTTTTTTTTCTTTGTACCCATGTATAATACGCACCCCAGATTTTAGGACAATAAATTAGTAAAATATTGCGCACTATACACGGAAAAAAACGGTAATAGAGATCAGATTACGGTCAGTGGATGAAAATATTGATAACGTGTGAGTATTACTCCAAATACTTTACAGATGCAATAATGCAGTGTAACCAAAATACAGACGGAGATTCCTCTATAAAAAGGATGTTAAGTATTGATGACGCATAAATTTAACAGTACTGCATGCGTCGTACTGTGAGGTGTCTCTAATATTTTGTACCCACAAAGACGCTAGTGACCTTTGAACCCAGTTATATCTTGGCTCGGCTGTCATTCCGAAACAACTTGTACAGACGCAATGTCTGACCGCTGTCGTATTATGTCACTAGTTGTAAAGAATTAACAATAAGATTAATTTAAAATTCCACCAGAGCAAGGTTATTATCATTTTTGGATTGGTTGTGAATTACGGTCAGTGGAGTGCACAAAGTTATAATCTCAGAGATACAAATCTGCTATGAGCATTGAAGACAGAAGCTCAAATGTAATAAATGCTCTGACCTAAGGAAGTCCAACAGTGTGGCAGGCGGGTGTCACGTCTCGTCCCTAGCCGTTCCACTATGTGTCTGTTGTCACGGTTTCTGTCTGTGTGCTCGCCCCTCCCCTCCTGTGTGCCCATGATTAGTTTGATTATTCTCACCTGCCTCTTGTTACCTGTTGTGTATATATGTCCTGTCTGCCCCTCACGACCCGTCGGATCATTGCATGTCTTGTTGTTGTCTTGATGGCGTTTGGTTCCTGTTGTTTTAATGTCTTCACGTCCTTTGTTTCGCGTCACTGTCGGTTAGTCTTTGTTATTTCATTAAGTCATGTCAGTTTGCCAAGTCTACTAGTTTGTTTTGCTGAATAAACCCTGGTCCAAACTGCATTTGCTCGCCCTGCTCCATCCGATCCATGACAGTGGGAGCTGAGACACAACTGTATGGAGTAATATTTCTGCACCTGAAAAGTTCATCACTCTTATCCGAACAGAATTATGGAGGGAAAGAGAGCAGAGGAGGAGAAAAAAAGGAGCTGGAGGGGTGGGGGTCGAGGAGGAAATTTCTTCCTGCGTCACGTTGCTTTAATGCGTTTAGCAGCTGCCAATGAAAATGATGACCGACACAAGTGTTATTCCTTGTTCTCGGCATCTTGCCCTGGAAAACCCACCCAACTTCAGCTGCACTACGAACAAGTGTCAGCTACTAAACACTAGTCAAAAAGTACAATGCAAGTTGCTCCATCCATTTTGGGAAAATGACATCTGCACAATCCATATGGGATCCAACATTAAAAAGTAATACACCGAGCTTTTTATTGACACCTATGGGAATAAAGTAGAAATGAGGAAAATTAACAGCATTAGTTTTGTACCTATACATACATATTCTATTTCTATGCATTTATTAAAAGATTGATTCTAAAGGAGAAAAAAAGCTGAACTTTGCATTGAAGAGCTACCTCTGACCTTCTGGTGCAATGCAAATAAATAAATAAATAAATAAATAAATAAATAAATAAATAAATACATAATTCTTACGTATTAAGATCTGATGATTAAAGTCTACGGATGATGCTGCATTTCAGGTGACCGTGAGGAGGAGGGGGGGGGGGGGGTCCTCTTCCTCCTCGTGCACTTCCTGCATCGTCCACTGGCTAGACTATATATAAACCCGTCGAGATCATCTCCTCCCGAAGACTTCTTATAGTTTGCAAAACTTCACAAACTACGCGCAAACACAACTTTAGCTCTTCCTTTCCGCTCATTTGGTAGGGCTGCACGAGAAAGGTAAGCCAATCATTTATTGCGCTATTACAATGTAATGAACAGCTATATAAACATTGCGCTGAGCTAATTTTTTTTACACTCTCATTGCAGATCCAATTGCGACGCGAAGGATATCTATAGCAAGAGCAAACATGCAGCTTGCACACTTTCTTGCGTTCATCTTGCTGTTCGTGCATTATGGAGCAAATGCACTGACAGCCACCGTCACCGCTGCGCCCTCCTCCGCTTTGCGCGCGGCCAATTTCAGCAACATACACGCCGGGACGGACGGCGGCTCTTCTAAAAGCAGGAGGAAGCGTTACATTAGTCAGACCGATATGGTGGCTATTCTTGATTACCATAACAAAGTGAGGGGCAATGTGTTCCCCCCGGCGTCGAACATGGAATACATGGTGAGTCGGAGATGATGGAGTTGACTTGCAGGGGGGAAAGATAAATGCCATTTTTTAGTATGAGTGACTTGTCACGAACGGACATTTAAAGCAAAAAGTAAAATGGGTTGTTGTAATGTAAAATAGCAATTAATATTTGATGCTATGATGACAGTAAATAAGTTTAGATTCAAATTATTTATTCCATGCCATTTTATTTGACCCTAAATTAAAAAAAATCTAAGAATCTTTTTTCTATATTTTATAGTTATCAGTATCTTACTAACAACATTTTTTAACAATTGAAAATGGATCTTTTTTTTCTTCAAACATGGTTTCTTACTCTAAAAAGTGCTGCTACTCTCTTGTTGTCATATTCATCTTAAAGTCATCATTGGATGAGAGGCTCAATATTGGCAATTTCCCTTCAGCACTGGGAAAGAGAAAAAGGTCTCTCGCAGTTGCACAACGGCTGCCAGTCGGATCACTTCTCTTATGCAACCGTTTTGATGGATGCCTTATCTCACATCCGAGTGCTGAACGGCGCGGATCTTGTGTTTTTATTTGACCTGACTTGTGTGTAATGCTTTCCATGCGTGTGTGTCCAGGTGTGGGATGATACTTTGGCCAAGTCAGCTGAGAGCTGGGCCCACGCCTGCATGTGGGAGCACGGCCCGTCTCATCTCCTTAGGTTTCTGGGTCAGAACCTCTCCGTCAGGACGGGACGGTAGGTGAACTCTGAACCCTTTCATCCTCCCCGAGCGACATCTGCTGCAGCGCTCTCAGCAGGGACGATGCTGCCATGCGGTCACGGTCGTTGCTTTGCACGCCCCCCCCTTTCCTTTTTCTTGCCCTTGAACGGTGACCCGGAGGCTGCCGAGGGAATGCTCGTGTGACCCCCTCAAATAAACACAAGCCATGTTTTCAAGCTTGACCCATGTGGCCAGTCTCTCTTGACTTTCCTCGTGCAAGGTCACTCACCAAGGCCAATGTTTGATACCCAAGCGTGAGGTTGTGACGGTCTTCTACTCACAGGTATCGCTCCATTCTTCAGCTGGTGAAGCCGTGGTACGACGAGGTCAAAGATTATTCCTTTCCTTACCCCCGCGACTGCACCCCCCGCTGCCCCCTCAGATGCTACGGCCCCATGTGCACCCATTATACCCAGGTAGGAGAAGAAAAAGAAGAACATAAAGAACCTTAAATGACCATTACTCTGTCTGTTTTGTAGATGGTTTGGGCCACATCCAACAAAGTGGGCTGTGCCGTTCACACGTGCCACAATATGAACGTTTGGGGTTCCGTGTGGAAACGGGCGACGTATTTAGTCTGCAACTACTCACCAAAGTAAGTCATGTTGCTACATACCGATGAACTTGTTAACCTGACGGGATTGGAGTCGGGCCGCTCAGTGCCGACCTGTGAAATGCCACTCGTGTCGCTGTGTGGGGGGACTCGGAGTCTGTGAACAGCTACAAGTAAGAGTTCGTGAGAAGAAGAAAAAAAATTAAAAGGGGGGTGGGGGAATTCCAAGAATTAAAGCCAATTTGGATTTATAGGTAAGGTTTTAATCTAATCTAATCGCATTGGTTTGAGATATATGTAAGGCATGCTGCCCAATGATGATCTATCTGTTTGACATGCGAGAGTCGACATGACCTATCTTTTATCACGGATTAACTCTATTCATCACTTAAGTCTGCCTTAGCCTCAGCTGCAATTTGCCTGTTTTACATTGGACGCGCTACAACGGTATCCAACTGCGATAATGTGGATTTAGAGCCGGGAGATTACGCATTTTGAAAACAAAGGACAGTTTTATTTTTTTAATTTATTGTGTTCACAACAGTACTTAAGATCTCAATTTGCCCTAAAATGGTAAGAATAAATAGAGCAAAAAACACTTTGATAGATACTGTAAATAATCTAGCTAACCAATCCAAACGAACTGAACCTAACAAAAAACAAAAAGTTCCCAATTTCTGCATCTGTATCTATGTTGAGGCCCACTTTTTTTTCAGGCTCTTTTCACAATGTTGTGTCTTGTAGGGGCAACTGGATTGGAGAGGCTCCCTACAAAGTCGGGGTCCCCTGCTCCGCCTGCCCCCCCAGCTACGGCGGTTCGTGCAGCAACAACATGTGTTTCCCTGCTCTGAAGACAAACTACCTGCACTGGTTCAAATAAACAAGGCCAGCCACACTACCACAGAGACACCATTCTCATCGAAAGGTGGAAAGATTTGCACATGGACCAGTCTATTTTGTATATATGGCGTATTTAAAGACACAGACGCAATTGAAGGCAGCAGACAATTTTAACGATGTGTACATGAACTGTAAATTAATTTCGCTTTACAAGACTTTTTTTTTTTGGTACCTGCCTGGATTTATTTTTTGTCATTTATATGGAGATGGGTCCTTAAAACACACATTCACATGCGGTGCTATGTACTTTTGAACAATGTAGCATTCAAGGCCCCTACATGACGATAACTGCTCATGTGCGCTCGCTATGTTGCTGCTATAAGGGCATCACACCTTCGTGTTGTGTGCTCTTGTTTTTGTCGGAATGTTGGGATGTAACTTCAAAGGCCAGCGTGGCAACACCACCCGTGTCCTCGTCGGGCGTCTATTTTGGGCCGGTGAGGAATTGGTAAAAGTGCACTTACAAGTTCAAATGTATCTCCCAGTTAAGGAATTTCCAGATTACTTTTCACTCTAATGTTTAGAAACGATGTTTCTAAAGCACAACATATCAGACCCTTTATCGGTTTGATAATGTGTTGTATTGTATATTGGAATATTTAATATCCATTTTGTTTCGATATTGGAAAGATCCACTGTTGTCTTTGTGAAGCAGTTTTGGAGCAAAACACTAAAGTGCACCTTCATTGTTTGTAAATGTCCAAAATATCCAATTTTTTTTTTTTAGTTTGTGTACATAATCATGTTATCTTGATTATCTTTAAAATACAATTAATGTGTAAGTTATTCATTTTTATATTTACTTTTAAATGGTATTCATTTTTTTGTATTGTTTTATGAAAGGATTGTACTTATAGCGAGAGAAGTAACAGTATGCAGTTCGTTAGCTATGAAGCACTAGTACAATATTTCTTTTCAAATGTAAAGAACACATTTAACTGATCAAGTCAAAAACAAGGGGGTATTGCTGTAACTATAACAAAACAGGAAACATTCCGCACTGACTCCAGGCTCTTTATGTAATGAACTGCTCTCTTGCTTTGAAATTGTTAATAAAATGGTTTAAAAATTGGTTTAAATGTGTGTTAATAACAGTAAAAAGGGATTTAAAATGAAAGGCTAGAGGCTTGGTACGCAACAATTCACACTGGACAACTCAATGCTAACATGTTGGAAAAAATGTGCTTAAAAAAAACAAAATTTTAAGTTTCAAGATTACAGTTGAATTATCTATCTACATGTGCTGCTCCACTGTTTGTGTTCAAATGTGTCCCCGTTATATTGATGCCATTCATTAGCACTCTATAGCATTTACCATCATTAGCATTAAGCTAGCTGATTTACCGGCTACGACGTGGTTATTTTAAAAAACACACAACTCCTTAGCTTTGGTTGTTTAGTTTAACAATAAACTTCAACGGGGAGTAGGAATAAACAACTTTTTAAAAAATTGCTCATTCACAACTTGAGTCTGGAGCGGATAAATTCATTTTCCACTCTTTCCTACAGGGGATTTTAAATTGCGCCCTGAACGAATAGTCCAACATTCTGCATGTGAGGTGTGTGTGTGTGGGGGGGGTCAAAGGGGAAACCCGATCAGGTTTCAACTAAGCCTCTTGTCTGAGTTTGTCCAGTGTAAGCTTTGTGCTCGAAGCAGAGTAAGGAAAGGGAGCAGACTGAAGCCGCAAAAAACCTCATAGGCACACAAAGCAAGAAAAAAAAAAATCTTGAATGCGTCATCATTTTAAGTAGACTTGAAGACAATGACAAGGAAAATAATAACTGCCTTGTTTCAATGTGTAAAGATGATTTAATATTTTTTGCAGATGTTTCTGCTTCCCCCCCTTCTTCATCTGCCCCGTTTGGGACCGCAAGGTATGTCTGGGTCCGTCTAAAACTTGGCCCTGATGTCTGCAGACTATCAAACAAACAAACAAACTGGGCCAAATGTTTTATTCATTAGATAAACACTAGGGGTGTAACGATTCATCGATACACATCGATATAATGCTCTACGATTTGTTGGCATCGATGCTAAACGTAAACATCAATCTATATCGCCCGTTTTTGACCTCGGACATTAGATGCGACTTTATTTTGAAATCCAGTTCATTGTTGCTTGCTTCCTCTTTCCGGGAGCAGTGCGCGGCATGTTGTGTTGTGAGCAGAGCAGGCACGCGAAAGGGGAGCCGACAACTACGCGGCTCCTGGGCTGGTGCTATGGCTAGTGTCCGAGAAGTTAGTGTATAGTTCTCTGGTATTGCTAGAGAATGTTTTTTTTTTTGCATTTGGATTAGAACATATCAAGTCAAAAGTCAAAGTCAGCTTTATTGTCAATCCCTTCATATGTCAAGACACACAAAGAAACCGGAATCCCGTTTCCTCTATCCCACGGTGACGAGACATAGTACACGATAGACATACAAGTAGACGACACGAAATAAAAACAAGAAGGCACAAACAATAAATAATAAATAATAATTAAATAATATGAGTGATGAATAAATAATAAACAAATAACCCAATAAATAAGAGGAGCAAAACTGAGCCAGTGTGCATACAGCAGACAGTAAGCATAGCGCAAAGTACAGGACGCTACGCAGAAAGGGGGAGCGAGTTCAGGATCCTAACAGCCTGGAGTATGAAGCTGTTGGAGAGTCTGGTGGTGCGGGAGCGCAGGCTCCTGTACCTCTTCCCAGAGGGCAGAAGATCAAACAAAGAGTGAGCGGGGTGACTCACATCACTCACAATCGTGGTCGCCTTGCGGGTGAGATGGGAGGTGTAAATGTCTTTCAAGGAGGGGAGTGAAACACCAATAATCTTACCAGCCGTGTTCACTATGCGCTGCAGGGCCTTCAAGTCGTACTCAGTGCAGCCGCCACCCCAAACAGCAATACAGCTGGAGAGGACGTGGTCAGAAGGTCAACCTCCAGCCTGTATTGAGTCTCGTCTCCCTTGGTGATGAGACCCACCAGAGTCGTGTCATCAGCAAACTTCACTATGCGGTTGTCGCTGTAGGTTGCAGTGCAGTCATGCGTCAGGAGGGTGAAGAGCAGCGGACTGAGCACGCAGCCTTGGGGGGCCCCTGTGCTCAGCGTGATGCTGGCGGAGATTTTGTCGCCAACACGTACCACCTGTGGCTTCAGACAGAGGAAGTCCAGTAGCTAGTTGCAGAGGAAGGTACTGAGGCCCAGCTTGTAAAGTTTGCTGATGAGACGTTGTGGCACAATGGTGTTGAAGGCAGAACTGAAGTCCACAAACAGCAATCTCACATACGAGTCCCTTCTCTCCAGGTGGGTGAGGGCCGAGTGGAGGGCAGAGCAGATGGCATCCTCAGAGGACCGTTTGGCTCAGTACGCAAACTGGAAGGGGTCAATGGTGGGGGGGAGAACGGATCGGATGTGCTCCATGACAAGCCGCTCAAAGCACTTCATGATGATGGGCGTAAGTGCCACGGGGCGGGAGTCATTGAAGCAGGATGGAGCAGGTTTCTTCGGCACAGGTACGATGGTGGCAGCTTTGAAACACGACGGGACGATGGCCTGCTGCAGGGAAGTGTTAAAGATGTCCGTGAAGACACCCGTCAGCTCACCAGCGCAGTCCTTCAGCGCTCGACCCGGAATGTTGTCAGGGCCCACCGCCTTACGGATGTTGATAGCGGCAAGCACTCTCCTCACGCTGTCGGCGGAGAGGCACAGGGGCAGCTCGTGTGAAGGGGGAGTGGCCTTCAGCGGACAAGTGCTGTTCTGAGCATCGAAGCGAGCAAAGAAGCGGTTAAGGTCATTGAGCAGACGGACGTCGCCTTCACAGCTCTGCGGCGCATGCTTGTAGTCCGTGATGGTCTGAATGCCCTGCCAAAGGCTTCTTGCGTCCCTGCTGTCCTTGGTCAAGGTCAAGATTCAAGATTCAAAAGTTTTTTATTCGCCATGTTTGAGCGTGCCAAACAAGGAATTTGACTTCGGTAAAAACACACCCTCTGTTCAACATTTAGGTGACTAACAACACTCAGGACGTGTGAATAATGGCAAAAAGTGTAGACAAATTCAAAAAGGTGTGAAGAGCAGGATGTTATTGCACAGTAATGACTCTGAGACTCTATGAGTGGTGTGAGTTCATCAGAGCAACAGCCTGGGGGAAGAAGCTGTCTCTGTGTCTGCTGGTTTTGGCGTACTGAGCTCTATAACGCCGTCCGGAGTGGAGTAGTTCAAACGGACTGCAACCTGGGTGAGAAGGGTCTGTGGCCGGTCCATTTCAGGTCCCGAGAGATTGTGGTTCCCAGGAACCTGAAGGTGTCTGTAGAGAGAATAGTATTACTGCAGATAGTGAGGGGTAAAAGTGGTGAAGGGTCTCTCCTGAAATCCACTGTCATCTCCACGGTCTTGAGCGGGTTCAGCTCCAGATTTGTTTTGGCTAACGTGTAATGTTTACTACATTCATTATAAAGAACTTATTTTTGTTTTGTAATTAAATAGTTCAGTAATCCACTTTAAAGTTAATGGTATTACAAAAAAAAGAAAGAATATTCATCTTTCTTTACTTATATGAGAAGAAATATAGGAATTTGATAAAGTTCAGTGTTAAAATAAGCACTTTGTATACTACAATACTAAATTAAATTAAGTATTTAGTAATTTCCTAAATAAAGAGTTTGCAGTACCTTGTTGATTTTGCGTATGCATTGTTATAAATCAGGATATGGTTCTATATCGATTGTAGAGCACTATATCGTGATGTATCGTGAATGAATCACAGCAGGCTTTAAGATATCGGCAAATATCGTGACAAAACCCGCAATTTACACCCCTAATAAACACGTGTGAGCCCAGGTGGACAAACAACAGATGGGAATGTAATACACAGCCGTGCGGGTTGATGCAGCAAACCTTTGCATCATATGAAGGCTTGAATCCATTTCCTGCATTTGAACAATGCCTGGAATCGAGCAAACAGGAGATTATGAGGAATCGCCTCGATTGCGTTGGAAAGGTCCTGTGTGTTTGGAGCCAAACAAAAGATGGATGGCTTGGTCATGTAGGCATAATCAGGATTCAATGGGCACACTTACAACAGTCTTTTTTTTAAAAAAAAATACAGCTGTACAAGCACAATCTAGAGACCACTCAATTTCCACGGAGTAATAACGTTGACCTTTTCTACTCGACGTGCTACACAGAGAGCCATCGCATGTTCCGTACTTTATGTCCCAATGTGCGTGCATTCGCATGATGGTGTTGACATGTGTACTTCCCAGAGCTTGATGTCAGCCACTTGGAGCATGTTTTGGTAACCTCCTCCAACGTTGGCACAACCACCTTAAAGTTAAAAAACGTAAAAGTTAAAGTCCCAATGATCGTCACACACACATCTGGGTGTGGTGAAATTTGTCCCCTGCATTTAACCCATCCCCGTGTGATTTTGATGCATCCCCTGGGGGAGAGGGGAGCAATGAGCAGCAGCGGTGCCACGCTCGGGAATCATTTGGCGATCTAACCCCCCAATTCAACCCTTAATGCTGAGTGCCAAGCAGGGAGGCAATGGGTCTCATTTTTATAGTCTTTGGTATGACCCGGCCGGGGTTTGAACCCACAACCTTCCAGTCTCGGACACTCTACCACTAGGCCACTGAGCTGGTTAAAGCCCTTTTGCGACTGTAAATCTCTCCGAGCAGAGCGGCCAATGTTGGGTGCACCTTATTTTGCACTCGCGCTGCTTTTAAAGAAGGATGCCCCTGACTAGCGTAAACAAATTAAATTCTTCACGTACACAAATCACTTGCAGGGTCTCAGGTGTCTATTTTTGTCCGTCAACCTTGTTTGGTTATGACATACCGCCCTAACTTTCAGGAAAGTGTGGGCAAGTGACGCACACATACAAGTAAATGTTTCTAAATCAAAACTCCAGGCCTTAGTCTGCCAAGCTTCCGTTCTGCAGTTTTTTTTCTTCAATTTGGTCAACAAGTTAATTGAAACTTTGATGGAAAAAAAACCTTAACGCCTCAGTCTCGCTTTTGCAATTTAAAGTACCGTTTTTTCCGTGTATAATGCGCCCCCATGTATAATACGCACCCTAAAAATGGCATGGTGATGCTGGAAAAAAGCCTGTACCCACGCACCCACCTTTTTTTTTTTTTGTGTTTGTTTTTTTAAGTCCCAATGATCGTCACACACGCAGGGAGGCAATGGGTCCCATTTTTATAGTCTTTGGTATGGTCTTAACTAGGCTGGATGTATCTTTTTTCTGTTGGCGTTAATTTCTCCGACTGCCCGTAAAGGCACCACCGCGATCAGTGCGGACATGTGAAAAAGGCGTGCGGACATGTGAAAAAGGCGGCTCTGTATGGGAGAGAAGTTGAAGAGGAATAAAAACACCCTTGGAAACCAAAACTTGCCCCTTGTCGTGACTCGGAGCCGTAACAAATGTTTCGGATTTGTGTAGGGTACATTGTGACAGCAAACGAGCAGGTGATCGAGCAAGCGTCTGATACGAGAGCATTGCGTTCGTATGGAGCGTGTTTTAAGTGAACAGCAGAGACGAAAGGAACAAGGCAAAGTGTTGTGAAATAAAATATTACCTGTAATACGCATTTTGTTATTTGCTGATTGAAACTGCTAATTAAACTGTGAATTGAAACTAATAGGAAGAAAACAACTCTCGCTCTTTATATAGCTGACGTGTCTTGCGCATCCGTGATACTGCCTCCGTATGACGTCCGGTCCATGATGGAGATTAAAAAACAAACAATATTTGCCAATAACACACCATCAAGGATTGCACCATCGCATCAAACGATGTGTCGTCAATTATGAATTTTACTGACTGTGTTGGGCAGGATGGCTTAATGCGATGCGCGATCGACAACAAACAAGAAGAAAGGTGATTTCAAGTTTTATTTCGAGGGAGATTTGTCATGTCTCGTCCCCAGTTTTGCTATGTGTCTAGGTTGCCATAGTTTCTGTTCGCTTCGCCCCTCCCTTCCTGTGTCACCTCAATCAATGTAACGTGTTTTGTATTTAAGTCGCTCACCGTCGGATCATTGCATGTGTTAGTGTCATGATGTCTGTTTGGTTTCTGTTCCTGTCTTTGGTAATGTCACCCTGTCTTTTTGTTCCACGACTTTGTCGGTCAGTCCTGTTGTTGGTTTTGTTGTACCATGATTTTCTTAAAAAAAAAATAAAAAATTAAATAAATAAAAAAAATTAAAAAAATTGTACCCATGTATAATGCGCACCCCAGATTTTAGGACGATAAATTAGATAAATTTTGCGCATTATACACGGAAAAAAACGGTACGTATATTTCTCACAGCCTCATGTTCTGAAAAACAGTGACACCCAGCGGTGCTCTGAGGTCTACGCAGTTTGACATACTGAATGGCCAACATCGCTCTCTACTGGTATAATGTAACTACCAGGGCTGTGGACTCGGACTCGGGGACTCGGACTCGGTCGGACTCGGTCATTTTTGCCGGACTCGGTGCTGATTTTGACCGAGTCCACCGAGTCCGACAATAAAAAAATACGTTCAATTTTATTTTCATCATGCTGCTGAAAATGCGCGTAGGAATGCCTGTCCACAGCCCTGCTACGGTTATTTAATGTTTTGGTTGCCCTGGTTACAGAGGCATTGCTACACTAAAGGGAGGGGAAATTGTGTCTGTAGCAACGCTGATTAGCTAAAGAATGTAGTGTGTTGTAAATTAGCACTCAACTAGCTGTTCGTCTCCCATTGTTGGCTGACTCGTCCGCGAGTGAGATCAGATAACTTGAATTGCCGCTTTCCTGTGGAACAATGCAACTAAACCTTTGCTAGACTTTATCTACTTAGTAAATTAACACACAATAACAATAAGTAACTTGTCCTAAACACTTAAACAAACATTGAGTAAATATGGGATAACTTGTACGCAACTACCTCAAACTGTATATAACGCTTGACAAAGAAAAACAGTTCTGACCAACAACAATCTATGAACCAAATCAGCACTTCACCTATGCAAATATGCTCTGCTCATTGTTGGTGAAGGCCTCTTACAGGAACAAAAACACACACACATAACAAAAGGACAGTAAAGACTTGGAGACATATGGCTGACAGGTAACAAAAGACACCTCAGTCACTAAAGAGGAAGAATTTAAATAACAGGAAAGTCATAACATGTAAATGACAAGGCTTTACTTAAATTATTCCAACAGGCAGGGAAAATGTTAGCGATCCGACATCCAATTGGAACGTCGCCTCACTTTTACGTCCGCGCTCTCAGCAAGGGATCCTATATCCTATATAAGCCGAACCAGCCAGTGTGAAAGCAGTTGCGTTCGTTCTACATACATAATTAGCTATTTTGTCCCTCGGATAATCATGGCATCCAGAAAGAGTCATGTGTGGACGTATTTTGATGTGCAAGAAGAGAAGGCCGTGTGCATCGTAAACGATACATGTAATGCTTGGTTATCTATGGGTTCTGCTGGCGCAAATCAGCAGGCCAACCTGAAGCGCCATCTCAAGAGGAAGCACCCAGAGGCATTCGCAAAGGTAAGCTTTTGATAAGTGGATTAAAATTGATTTCCGGTATAATACTGTGTTGAGATTACTATAGTCGAACATAACAAAAATTCATAAATTCAAACTCAAATCTGTCCAAAGGTGGAAGAGGAGAACAAAAAGCCGAAAACGACAGCGACGCCTGGTCCATCGCAGATGGCTCAGACATCGATGATGAAGTAAGTATAGTCTGAAATGTTTTTTTACATTTTTACAAATGATGAAAAATGTATCGATCAAAACTCAAAACGAAAATTGCAGATACATTATTATTACTTTTCTCAGGTTTGTGACAGCGAAAGTGACGTGCAAGACGATCCAATACAAGATGGACCGTGAGGAGTTTCAAAAGGCGGACATTTCTCTGATTGTTCATGATGGCCTCTCGCTAGTCACATTCCAGCAGTCGGCTATGCGGACACTGCTAGGGCCTGCTGCTAATCAGCTCTCTGTCAGCCTAGACAGAGATCAGATCCGCCACCACATGGTGGTGGCTGAGGCCGACAAGTTGAAGGAGGAAATCAAGTCGGAGCTGAGCCAGGAATGCGTATTCATCAAGGCAGGCGCCGCCACCAGGCTCATGCGGAACTACATGGGCATCAACGTCCAGTACTTCCGCGACGGGGAGATTAAAATCAAGACTCTTGCCATCAAGGACACCGACGGGGGGCATGACAGTGAGGCGGTCAAGAATGTCATCAACGGTGTCATCAAGGATTTCGACCTGCATGTCCTCTCCATTGTCGTCGATAACACAGCGACCATGAGCAAAGCTCATCAATGAGGACGACGAAGATGCTGATGATACTGAAAATGAAATGGATGAGGACGAGGGGGGCGTCAATCTGGACGACGAGGTCCAGCTTGAGAAGTTCGCTGGGATTCAGGATGCCGATTTTCGATTGATTCATCACATGCGCTGTGCTATTCACACGCTGCAACTGGCAATTCGTGACGGATTGAAGGCGGAGCATGTCATGAAACTACTGGATAAAGTCCGACTCGTGGTGAAGAGACTGCGGACCCCCAGGTCTTCTCCCTGTCGTCGATGTGCCCACCCGTTGGGGAAGCACCTCATGACAAAACGGCTCCTTCATCTACGAGAGCATGTCCATGACTTGGCGGCTGCTTCTCCGGAACTTCTCCTTAACGAGTCAGAATGGAAGAAGCTTGAGACCTTGGCCACGATCCTCAAGATGCCATACGATGTTACGGTCAAGCTCCAGTCGGCCTCAAACCCCCGGCAGCTTTCTCAAGGAGTGGTCGGCCTTGAAGGCAGCGTTGCGCAAGCAGCCCCCTCTGGCTTCACCAATCGCCAATTCAATGGAGCAACGAGAGGACAAGCTCTTCGACAATGATTTTTTTCTGGCAGCCGTCTTCGTCGATGCGCGTTACCGCATTCTCCTCAGCGAAGAGCAGATGGAGCGCCCCAAGAATGGCCTCCGTGCTGTTGTGAGGCGAATCCGGTCTCGTACCCACCAGCACCTGGAGGGGCCGTCGATGGAGGCCGAGGTTGATGGCTCCACATCGACGGAGGAGGATGAGTTTGAAAAAGAACTTGACAGCATTGAGCGCCGCCAGCGTTTGTCGGCCGCCACCTCGCCAACTGACATAGATGAAGAAATTGGGGCAATGTTGGCTCTTGGTCGAATGAAATAGAGCCCATTTGTTACAGCTGATCCTTATCCGTCCGGCCTCAAGGCAGCGACTCGGACACTAACAGCAATGCCAATCAGCCAAGTCAGCGTAGAGCGCCTGTTTTCCGGGCTCAATTTATCATGTCTGATCAGCGCGGCGCGATGAAGGCTGACTTGGTTGAGGCGATTTTGTTCCTAAGAACAAATTCAAGTCGTTGAATTGAAACTTGAAAGTATCTGTTTATTGTATTTTGTTTATATGTTTAATAAAGACAAAGCCATCACAAAACTGTTGTAATTATTTAGATTTTGATCTAAATTAGCCTTGAATAAAGACTAAGCAGTCACATGAATTAACAGAAAAAATGGACAGCCGGACTCGGACTCGTGGTCAAGAGGCCGGGCTCGGACTCGGTACAAAAATCCGACCGAGTCCACAGCCCTGGTAACTACTACAGAATTTTCTATCAAAACCCGTAATGGGCTACACGGTTTACCAGCTTGGTGATTTGTGAGGACAAAGAATGCCCATCCATCCATCTATTTTCTGAACCGCTTAGTCCCCACGAGGATCGCGGGTGTGCTGGAGCCTATCCCATCAGGCAGTAGGCGGGGGACACCCTGAACTGGTTGCCAGTCAATTGCAGGGCACACAGGGACGAACAACCACTCGCACTCACACCTATGGGCAATTTTGAGTGCTTCCCAGTGCCCCACCGAGCCGCCTAGAAAGAGTGCCCAAATAGGATAATGAATAAAAATACTCCTGCGATTATCACTAGTCTCTCTGCGTTGGACTATGCAATTACATATTTTCACCACAAGGGGGCAGAGGCAACTAAGCCATTCTCAGTATGGCATACTGTGTGCATCTGCGATAACTACCCCTGCTGATACTGACTCATCAGGAAGATGACCTTGATGTCCTTTTTCTCTCACACTCACCCCGATGCTGTTCTAAGGAGCTCTGACCTCAGTCCAACCCAAAGCATAATAATGCTGTAAATATACAGAGCAGATGCTGGAGCAGATAAGGCATGCCAAACAAAAGTGCTGTTGAAGTTGTTGTGTCTGGCACGAACGATTCTTTCTGAAGGGTTCGTGAGGTTCAAAAGAGGAGGGAGGAAATGTGGGGGATTTATCAAAGGCTGCATGCATGAGATTAAAGATGATCTGTTCATTTGAGCTAATGATGCACCTCGGTGGAATTGACAAAAGGTTCCACGTGACAAAAGACAAAACGTGCCTGTTTCCATTATGTTACTGGAATTCGCTCTTGAAGGGGGGGGGGGGGCGCTGACGACAGGTTGGGCCTTTGGAATTAACAGAGATCTGGTTTGTGTTTTAATCCCCCCCTCGAGAGAGGTCACCTGTGAACATTTAGGACAGTGGTTCTTATGTGGCGACAGTGGCGAGAATGCTTCCTAGGGGGTGCAAAGATACCCTGGGGGAAATTTACAATTTTTCGAGAATAATGGTCGGGTAACCGAAAAAAGTGAAAAATTCTGGAAATCAAGAAGTCATTGTGTTAATTGGGATTAGGGATAATGCTAATTAAGCCTTATAGCTGTAAAGTAAACCAATTATTATTATAATAACTATTTAGGGTTAGGGGTGCGAGAACTGGTTGGTGAATTGAATGGGGTGCGAACAAGGAAAAAGGTTAAGAACCACTGATTTAGGAGAAAATGGACCACTCTCAGTGCCCTGCCCCACCAAGACGGCAAAGCTCTGGTTAGTATTAACATTTCTTGACAAACTCAGCAATGGGAGGAATTGAAACTAAAAATGCTCTTTCAACCTGAATGCATCCTAGTTAGGAAAGTGAACCACCACACACAAAATAAATTAATAAAATAAGAAAGGGTAAAAAATACATTAAAAATCAATGAAGATATCTTTTTTTTTAAATATAATAAAAATTCAACTACAAAATGTTGCACTTTTCTGTCAGAAATAAATGCTAATATAGGACAAACTGAAGGGAAAGCAAATAGTGCTCTAGTCATTTTGGCAGTGGGCTGGAGGGGGCGGGGCCAGAGGCAGCAGCATGCCGGAGAGCTGCTGAGCGGAGGATAAAATGTTGGTAAGCGATGCTTGTAGAGGCTTTGGTGCAAAAAACCTCGAAGAGTCAAAGGTGCAAACTCCAGAAAAGGACAAGCAAATTTAGAGTCACTGAGCTCTCCACATCATTCCACCTTTGAAGGTGGATTTAGAACTAACTGCTTCAAACTCTCATTTGTTGCCAGGCTTTCATTCAGTGGACTTCAATTGGATCCATTTGAAGGTAAATTGGAATGAAAAACTCCTTTTGTACAAAGCAGCCGCTTTGCTCCTTGTGCATGCTAGTGATTGCTGATGTTTGCTTTGACTCATGACAATCTCTGAAAAAAGCATGCAACCTTGAAGGACTTGGCTCAACTTCTCTCACAGTATAGTACACATTTAAAAAAACAAACATTGTTAGCATGTATTCCAATTATATTAATTAGAGCAGTGGACAGATGGTCCCATTTAAAATACTTTTATATTGAGCTGGAAGTAAAATGTCTGACACATTCAGAGGACACATTATTGCATTAATGGCTATTAATGCAAATTGTTCTTTTTTTTCTTGCTAGGTCACCGAATCCAATGCTGATGAGTGTATCTCCATCCTAACACCACATCCATCCCACCTTGGCATTTTCTGGGGGTACGCGTAAACACTGAGATTAAAAAAAAAAAAAAATGAGACACGTGTCATCAAACCGGCCAAGGGGTGTGTCCCGGCTGCCGCCACTGCTCCTCTTGCTGCTTTCGCTTGCCCAGAGGGCCGCTTCCATGGCGATGCCACACAACTCCACGGGCTGGCAGCAGATTCTGGACAAGTACTTGGACGAGGATGGCGAGTGGTGGGAGGCCAAGCAGAGGGGGAGGAGGGCCATCGCTGACAGTGACGCCCAGCTCATACTGGACCTGCACAACAAGCTCCGAGGTCAGGTGTACCCGCAAGCCTCCAACATAGAGTACATGGTGAGTGCAAATTAAGCATGTCTAATTCCGCAAAAAGTAGCTTCGTAACTGTTTAGTGGTGAGGCCAAGGCAATAAAAGTAGTGCTTTGCCACCATCTTGCTGCTAGGGAACACTGTGGAAGTGATTTGAGAGGCTTAATTTAGACACAAGTAGTGCTTTGATGCCTCATTGAAGCATCTATAAGCAATGATAAACCTTTTTTGAGGGATCCTTTTGCTCACGGAATTTTTTTCCCCTCCAAGACTCACTCCTGACACACGTCTACTACCACATGCTACTAACTATTATTCTCCACAGTCACCACTTTCTTACCATTCCTCTCCATTGCCGTAAGAATGCAATGTAATGTTCTATTCTGAAGTGGAAAATCAAAGACTCCCCATTGAACCGACCCCTAGCAGTGGAAAAGCGCCATAAGTGACCCCAGTCTGAACTTGAGAAGTGTACTTGTCGGGCGTACAATGTTGGGACTGCCACCAGAGCGGCGGGCACTAGTCAACACCGTCATACCCATAAATACCTAAACATGTGACTTTTGTTTTATCAGAGGGAAAAAAAATCCACCATCATGTCATCAAATGGATAATTTTACTATCACATGTTTGACTATAGCCTCTTCGTCCCCATGTAAACAGGTATACCTGCGTGTGCGTGTACTCATGCACAACCTGCAAGATCACTTTTCACCTCAGCTTGTTTTAGCAGCTGTCTCTCCCCCACCTTACGCACATGCACGCACACACGCACGCACGCACGTCCCCCCCCCCCCCCCCCCACACACACACACGGCCATCTGGAACGTTTGCAAACATGCTACACGTGTAGCTGCCGCCCGACCGCCACCAACGGAATCAGGGCCCGTTAAAAATCAATACAGCGTCCAGAAAGTAATGACTTTTTTTGAACGTCTCACTTAAACATCTACGGAACAAAAGGCAGTATTATTCCACGGTGAAGAAAAATAAACAGTTCCTGCTGGGGGCAATTGCTGGACTATGTAATTGTATAATTGAGAGTTTGGATTTGAGGACTGTGTGTGTGTTCATGTGTGTATGTGTGTGTGTGAATGAATTGGGGCTTGGCAGGCCTCTTGTTGAAGCACACTCATGTGGAGAAATGCTGAGCCAGCAACCAGCAGTGAATGGCTCTTTTCTACTATCTCCTGTTACAGTTAGCTGTTTTTTTCTTGCTTTTCTTTTCTATTTTTTTCTTCTTCTCAACATTCAAGGGGGCACCCAGGGGTGAATTATGGGGAGGAGCGCAACAAGAGGACGTGAGGTTGGAGGGAGAGTTAGCAAAGAATAGGTAAACAGAAACAGGTCGAAAGATGATACACAGAGATTTGAGGAATTAGAAGGAGAGAGGCTTTCAAAGATTTCAACGGCAGATGAGAAAGGCTGAAAAATCAAGTGAGGTGAGGAAAATGTTAAAATACAAAAACAATAAGATTGAGGGAAGGAACAAAATCAAACGACTTGCTGCAATGTTTTGTCAGTAGAGCTCAGGAATCCCCTCCGTGAGTCGTCACCTTACCGTGGTGGAGGGGTTTGTGTGTCCCAATGATCCTAGGAGCCATGTTGTCTGGGGATTCATGCCCCTGGTAGGGTCACCCATGGCAAAAGGGTCCTAGGTGAGGGGCCAGGCAAAGCACGGCTCAAAAAGCCCCTTATGAACAGGAAGCCCGAAGAGGAAACGTAGGTCCCCGTTTCCATGGGCTCACCACCTGTGGGAAGCGCCAAAGGGGTCGGGTGCATTGTGAGCTGGGCGGCGGCCAAAGGCAGGGACCTTGGCGGTCCGATCCCCGGCTACAGAAGCTGGCTCTTGGGACATGGAATGTCACCTCTCTGGCTGGAAAGGAGCCCGAACTGGTGTGCGAGGCAGAAAAGTTCTGACTAGATATAGCCGGACTTGCCTCCAAACACAGTTTGGGAACCGGTACTGGCCCTCTCGAGAGGGGCTGGACTCTCTTCCACTCTCGACTTGCCCACGGTGAGAGGCGTCGAGCAGGTGTGGGTGTACTTATTGCCCCCCAGCAGGGCGCCTGCACATTGGGGTTCACCCCAGTGAACGAGAGAGTAGCCTCCTTCCGCATTCGGGTGGGGGGACGGGTCCTGAGTGTTGTTTGTGTCTATGCACCAAACGGCAGCTCAGAGTACCCACCCTTCTTGGGGTCCCTAGAGGAAGTGATAGAGAGCGCTCCTTCTGGGGACTCCATTGTTCTACTGGGTGACTTCAATGTTCACGTGGGCAATGACAGTGAGACCTGGAAGGGCGTGATTGGGAGGAACAGCCCCCGAGATCTGAACCCGAGCAGTGTTCTATTATAGGACGGATTTTCTATAATGAACACCATGTTCAAACATAAGTGCACTTGGAACCGGGACACCGTAGGCCGCAGTTCGATGATTGACTTTGTATTCGTATCATCGGATTTGCGGCCGCATGTTTTGGACACTCGGGCGAAGAGAGGGGCGGAGCTGTCAACTAATCACCACCTGGTGGTGGGTTGGCTCCGATGGTGGGGGAAGATGCCGGTCGGAAATAGCAGTCCCAAATGCTCTGTGAGGGTATCCTGGGAACGTTTGGCAGAATCCCCTGTCAGGAAGAGCTCCAACTCCCACCTGCGGCAGAGCTATCCCCACGTCCCGGGGGAGGCGGGGGACATTGAGTCCGAGTGGACCATGTTCCGCGCCTCCATTGTTGAGGCAACCGACCGGAGCTGTGGCCGTAAGGTCGTTGGTGCTTGTCGTGGCGGCAATCCCCACACCCGCTGGTGGACACCGGCGGTAAGGGAAGCCGTCAAGCTGAAGAAGAAGTCGCATCGGGCTGTTTTGGCCTGCGGGACTCCGGAGGCAGGTACTGAATGGCAGAGCGGAACGCGACTTCCACGGTTGCTGAGGCAAAAACCCGGGTGTGGGAGGAGTTTGGCGAGGCCATGGAGAATGACTTCCGGACAGCTTCGAGGAAATTCTGCTCCACCATCCGGCGTCTCAGGAGGGGGAAGCAGTGCAACGTCAACACTGTTTAAAGTGGGGATGGCGTGCTGCTGACCTCGACTCGGGATGTCGTGAGTCGGTGGGGAGAATACTTCGAAGACCTCCTCAATTCCACCTACACGCCTTCCATTGAGGAAGCAGGGCCTGGAGACTCTGAGGCGGACTCTCCAATCTCTGGGGTCGAAGTCACTGAGGTAGGTAAAAAACTCCTCGGTGGCAAGGGCCCAGGGGTGGATGAGATCCGCCCAGAGTTCTTAAAGGCTCTGGATGTTGTGGGGCTGTCATGGCTGACACGCCTCTACAACATTGCGTGGACATCGGGGACAGTGCCTCTGGATTGGCAGACTGGGGTGGTGGTTCCCCTCTTTAAGAAGGGGGACCGGAGGGTGTGTTCCAATTACAGGGGAATCACACTCCTCAGCCTCCCTGGTAAGGTCTATTCAGGGGTGTGGAGAGGAGGGTCCGTTGGGAGGTTGAACCTCGGATTCAGGAGGAGCAGTGTGGCTTTCGTCCTTGCCGTGGAACAGTGGACCAGCTCTACACCCTCGGCAGGATCCTCGAGGGTGCATGGGAGTTCGCCCAACTAGTCCACATGTGTTTTGTGGACTTGGAGAAGGCGTTTGACCGTGTCCCTCGGGAGGTTAGGTGGAGGGTGCTTTGGGAGTAAGGGGTGCCGAGCCAACTGATAAGGGCTGATAAGGACATCACTTGATGTTGATTCCAAAATGTCTACTCACAAACACAGCAGACTAGCTCATACACACACTCTGTATCACCGATGCCAGAGTTTGGTCCGCATTTCCGGCAGTAAGTCGGATTCGTTCCCAGTGAGGGTTGGACTTCGCCAAGCCTGCCCTTTGTCACCGATTCTGTTCAGAATTTTTTATGGACAGAATTTCTAGGTGTAGCCGAGGCGTTGAGGGGGTCCAGTTTGGGGACCTCAGCATCGCGTCTGCTTTCTGCTTCTTCAGGTTGTGATCTCCAGCTCTCACTGGAGCGGTTCGCAGCCGAGTGTGAAGCGGTCGGGATGAGGGTTAGCACCTCCAAATCCGATTCCATGGTCCTCGGTCGGAAAAGGGTGGAAGGCCCTCTCCGGATCAGGGATGAGATCCTGCCCCAAATGGAGGAGTTCAAGTATCTTGGGGTCTTGTTCACGAGTGAGGGGAGGATGGAGCGCGAGATCGGCAGGCGGATCGGTGCAGCGTCGGCAGTAATGCGGACTCTGTAGTTACTGGTTTGTCGTGGTAATGAGAGAGCTGAGCCAAAAGGCAAACCGCTCAATTTACCGGTCGATTTACGCTCCTACCCTCACCTATGGTCACGAGCTATGGGTCGTGACCGAAAGAACGAGTTCCCGGATACAAGCGGCCGAAATGAGTTTTCTCCGCAGGATGTCCGGGCTCTCCCTTAGAGATAGGGTGAGAAGCTCGGTCATCCGGGAGAGACTCGGAGTAGAGTCGCTACTCCTCCACGTTGAGAGGAGCCAGATGAGGTGGCACGGGGTTCTCATCAGGATGCCTCCTGGACGCCTCCTTACAGGGGAGGTGTTCCGGGCATGTCCCACCGGTAGGAGACCCCGGGGACCACCCAGGACGCGCTGGAGAGACTATGTCTCTCAGCTGGCCTGGGAACGCCTTGGGATCCCCCAGGATGAGCTGGATGAAGTGGCTGGGGAGAGGGAAGTCTGGTAGTCTCTCCTAAAGCTGCTGCCCCCGCGATCCGACCCCAGATAAGCGGAAGAGGATGGATGGATGGATGGATGGATGGATGGATGGATGGATGGATGGAGCTCATTTCCTTTTTTGGCCTGTGTTGTTGGAATGCTGTCACCTCTCAGAAAAGCTCACAGCGCCACTCTTCTGGAAGACTTCATGTGGCTCCACTTTACTCTGCCAGCTAGCACGCCCATGCATGCGGATGCAAAGACAAACATCTCTCACACACAAACAGACACACATCCGTCTGTCAGTCCATCCATCAGTTCTGGTTTCAAACCCGGCTGACCATTTGTGGGGATCATCTCCGAGTCTCTACGATAACATCAATTCACCCCCCCACACAATTCACCCCCCCCCCACACACACACATATCCTCTCCCCTCCCCTTCTCGCTCTCTACTTTGCCATCTCGCTCACCCTTGCCCCCGTGGCTTCATTCCCATTCTGTCATTATTCAACACGGGAGGGGAAAAGATGATTCCACTTGATAACTTGATTGATTTGGGAGCTTAAGATCAGGGGATGCTTTGAGAATAATTGTCAATTTCTATCTATGTGAAGCCCTTTGAGACTGCTTGTGATTTAGGGCTATACAAATAAACTTGACTTGACTTGACTATAACCAAAATGATCATGAGTGTTTGTTTTTATTGAGCTCCATGGCTTGCAGACTTCCTGTTTGGAGGTGCAGTGAAAGTTTCTGGAGAGCACCCCAAGTGGGTGACCCTGAGTGGGTGACAGATGGAGGCAGAGGAGCAGTTGTAGAGAGTCTTGGATGAGATTAGTTTTAACATTCCATGGCCCCATGTGTGAAATGTGGGGACATGGCCGCTTGGATTCCCAATTTCAACTCTCACGCACACACAGACGTAAAAAGTAATTGACTCTTCCAGAAACCGGTTAAGAGACTGAAGGTGAGAGTGAAGGTGTGTCATTAAAATTCGGCATATGGTGTCCTTCAGAGAAAATGTTCAACATCTGGCGTGAGTGTAACATTTTGCATGTCGGGTATATAGGTCAGCGTGCGTGCGTGTGCGTGTGTGTGTGCGTGTGCGTGTGCGTGTGCGTGTGCGTGTGTGTGTGTGTGTGTGTGCGTGTGCGTGTGTGTGTGTGGGCGAAGTCCAACCCTCACTGGGGCCTACCTCGTTCAGGAATGGGACACCGCGCTGGAGCGTACGGCGGAGGAGTGGGCCGAGACGTGTCTGTGGGAGCATGGTCCCGCAGGCTTGCTGCCACAGATTGGACAGAATCTGGGCGCCCACTGGGGGAGGTAAATACAAAACATTTCATTTCAATCAAAGCAGTCAAGAAATAAATTAATAACCAAATAAAGATGAATGCATGTGATGGTTTCTAATAGAAAAACAGGCAGCCGGGTTTTAATTGGATTGGGAGGATGTTTCCGGCAATGCGTACTCAAGGATGGCAAAGCAAAAAAAAAAAAATTCCATGACAGCGAATGAACCGTTTTGTGTCAAAAGGCACTACAAGGAAAATCAGCATTAAATATAAATAGCCACCATTGAATATGACAATTGGAATATTAAATCTTATCCCCACAGGTATCGCCCCCCCACCTTCCACGTTCAAGCCTGGTATGATGAAGTGAAAGACTTCTCTTTTCCTTACCCCCAGGAGTGTAACCCTTACTGCCCATTCCGATGCTCTGGTCCCGTTTGCACGCATTATACACAGGTATAGCTAAAAACATATTCTCAGGATATTGACTTTTTCTTTTTTCCCAAGATTAAATCCACATTTTATTTACAGTTGGTGTGGGCCACCAGCAGTCGCATTGGCTGCGCGGTCAACTTGTGCCACAACATGAGTGTGTGGGGACAGATTTGGGCCAAGGCTGTGTACCTTGTGTGCAACTATTCGCCAAAGTAAGTTGTTTTTTTTTAATTCTGGCAAGCAGTTTCAAATGGTTCTGTGATCCAAATAGGGGGAACTGGTGGGGCCATGCACCTTACAAACACGGGGCGCCTTGTTCCGCTTGTCCTCCTAGCTATGGAGGCGGCTGCAAGGACAACCTTTGTTATAAAGGTGTGTGTGTGTCGCAATATCAGTCAGTCCTAAGGAGAATTGTTTGCTGTATTGATGATTTCTCATTTTCTTCAAAGGTCATGATAGCCACTTCCCTCCGGAAGAAACCGAGGAAAACAATTTTATCGAGCCAGAGGCTACAGAGAGTATCCGGTCCCGGGTTTCGAAACCCGAGACTGCCGGTGTTCCCGCTCCCGCCACCAAGCCCCCCACTGTTAACCCGCTAAAGAATGAAGTGGCCAACACGCAGCAGATGTGTAAGATGACATTTGACTGTTGATTCTGGATTTTGTTTCATTGAAAAAAAAGAAAAATGCTTGGGAGGTGGCTCAGTATTGTTATGAAATGAGGTCAAAACCAAACGGCTGCTTGATTAGTACTGAGCCAGCAATAATGATTTGCAAGCACAAATTAAGCTTAGAGCAGAACTGTTATGCTTGTAATTAATCCTAAAGAGCCTTGGTGTTCTTGAGCCTTTTATCTGTCATCTTCCTGACTCATCCCGACAGTCGTAACATTACAGGTGGTGAGTAACTATTTTAGCTCGATTCTTCCAAGTGCCTGTGTTCGCTTTAGGCCAGTGTTTCCCAACCAGTGTGCTGGTTGTTCCAGTGATGTTCAGCTGTGCCGTGGGAAATTGTCCAACATTAATTACGGAGTGCATTGTAAACAGGATCGCCAAACCACTGGTCAGTTAGCACAAGGCCTGGTCAGCCATCTAATCGTGCGTGCGTGGCAAATTGGAGAATCTTGAGATTTCATGTTGTGCTCAGTTTATGTGTGTGGTGCTGTGTGCTTTTACTAACAGTGATACTATGACGACTGTGGTGCATTTTCGGTCCAATGGAAATCAGAGCATGTAGTTCAATGGGAGAACCTCGATTGTTCATTTTTCACCAACATAAAATACACAGTCAAGTCGAGACACCTCGACTGTGATACCCACTCAGCCGCTGTCAGAACAGCAGAGCGTCTTTAAAAGTGACTTTGTTCTTAATGTCGCAATATTTATAGAGCTAGTCTAAAACAGTAAACAAAGTCATATTGATTCTTTTGGATTTTGATCACAATCACTTTCAATAGTTTATTCCTTACACTGTCTAAAACCTTTTTTCAAAAACTGTCACTTTCATTTACAAAAGAAATACAATTTAAAGAATATTTAGTGTTTATTTTTATTCAATTATTCGACTCTCCATACATACCGTAATTTTCGGACTAAAAGTCACTCCGGAATATAGGTCACATTAGCCATAAAATGCACAATAACGTGAAAAAAATATAAGTCGCTCCGGAGTATAAGTTGCATTTTGGGGGGAAATTTGTCAGGATCGGGAGTGAAAGATGGAGCAGGGCGACCAAGTGCAGCTTGGACCAGGGTTTATTGCAGGAACTTACAGACAGACTCGGTTAACAGACATAACTTGCAACCAAACCAACAGCAGATACTGAACGAGATGTGAGACAAAGGGACCGGGTGACATTCGCAATGAACCGACAGGGGAGTGACACGGAGACAGGACTTAAATACAAGACTGGAAATGAGAGGCAGGTGAGAATGATCACACTGATCATTGGAACACAGGAGGGGAGGGGCGAGCACACAGACACACGGACAGACACTATCACAATATGGACATGATTGGGGCGAGTCGTGACAGAACCCCCCCCACAAGGGACGGCCCCTGACGTCCCAAAAAAGAAAAAAAAAAAAAAAAACTGTCCAAGAAGGGGCGGGAGGGAACGGGGAGGCAGCCGCACTGCACACGCCTCCGAAGACCGACTGGGTGACGGCCGCTGGATCCACGCCGCCTGGACTGGTGGCGGCCGCAGCATCCGCGCCGTCGGGACTGGGTCGGGGGTCGGCCGCTGGATCCACGCCGCCTGGACTGGTGGCGGCCGTAGCATCCGCGCCGTCGGGACAGGGTCGGGGGTCGGCCGCTGGATCCACGCCACCTGGATTGGTGGCGGCCGCAGCATCCGCGCCGTCGGGACTGGGTCGGGAGTCGGCCGCTGGATCCACGCCGCCTGGATTGGTGGCGGCCGCAGCATCCGCGCCGTCAGGACTGGGTCGGGGGTCGGCCGCTTGATCCACGCCGCCTGGATTGGTGGCGGCCGCAGCATCCGCGCCGTCACGACTGGGTCGGGGGTCGGCCGCTGGATCCACGCCGCCTGGATTGGTGGCGGCCGTAGCATCCGCGCTGTCGGGACAAGGTCGGGGGTCGGCCGCTGGTCATGCGTCTCTTGGCCTGGCTTGGTCTCTTGGCCTGGCTTGGTCTCTTGGCCTGGCTTGGTCTCTTGGCCTGGCTTGGTCTCTTGGCCTGGCTTGGTCTCTTGGCCTGGTCTCTTGGCCTGGTCTCTTGGCTTGGTTTCTTGGCGTGGCTTGGTTGCTTGCCGTGGCTTGGTTGCTCTCCGTGGCTTGGTTGATGGCCGTGGCTTGGTTGATGGCCGTGGCTTGGTTGATGGCCGTGGCTTGGTTTCGCTTGGCTTGATTTCTTGGCGTGGCTTTGGTTTCGCTTGGCTTGGTTTCTTGGCGTGGCTTTGGTTTCGCTTGGCTTGGTTTCTTGCCGTGGCTTTGGTTTCGCCTGGCTTGGTTTCTTGGCGTGGCTTTGGTTTCGCTTGGCTTGGTTTCTTGCCGTGGCTTTGGTTTCGCTTGGCTTGGTTTCTTGGCGTGGCTTTGGTTTCGCTTGGCTTGGTTTCTTGGCGTGGCTTTGGTTTCGCTTGGCTTGGTTTCTTGGCGTGGCTTTGGTTTCGCTGGGCTTGGTTTCTTGGCGTGGCTTTGGTTTCGCTGGGCTTGGTTTCTTGGCGTGGCTTTGGTTTCGCTGGCCTTGGTTTCTTGGCGTGGCTTGGGCTTGGGCTTGGGCTTGGGCTTGGCTTGGCTTGGGCTTGGACAACGGAAGCTGGTGGCGGAGGGGGGTCCAAGCGCTGGTCGCTGTGTAGGTCGGTTCATTCTGTCAGGATCGGGAGTGAAAGATGGAGCAGGGCGACTAAGTGCAGCTTGGACCAGGGTTTATTGCAGGAACTTACAGACAGACTCGGTTAACAGACATACCGTTTTTTTCCGTGTATAGTGCACCCCATGTATAGTACGCACCCCTAAAAATGGCATGCTGATGCTGGAAAAAAGCTTGTACCCATGTATAATACGCACCCAATTTTTATGAATTTCTTTAAAAAAAAAATTATTATTATTATTTTTTTTTTTTTTTTTAAGTCCCAATGATCGTCACACACGCAGGGAGGCAATGGGTCCCATTTTTATAGTCTTTGGTATGGTCTTAACTAGGCTGGATGTAATTTTTTTTTGTTGGCGTTGATTTCTCCGACTGCCCGTAAACGCACCACCGCGCTCCGTGCGCATGGAGCGTGTTTGAAGTGAACAGCAGAGAAGAAAGGAACAAGGCAAAGTGTTGTGAAATAAAATATTACCTGTAATACGGATTTAGGTAGAGAACTGAACTCTCGCTCTTTATATAGCTGACGTGTCTTGCTCATCCGTTCTGCGCATCTGTAATGGCGGCCTCCGTATGATATCCGGTTTGCGTGTGTGCGAGAGCGAGAGAGAGCGAGAGCGCGCGAGAGAACGCTCAACCGTAGCGCGCCGCCGACCGCCCAACTGCACCGCGCTGGTCGCATTATTGTGACAGAGCCGTCGCTGAAATTTAGAAGATATTTTTAAAGTCCTGATGTACTTTCTAAAATTTAAGTCGACCTCAGTGCGCACTGCACAGGAAGCTTAATTTGGTGCGGTCGCGCAACCGCAGCGCGCCGGGCGCTCACTGTCGCATTGCTTAAAGAGCGCCTTTGTGTTTCAGGATGAACAGCAGAGACCAAAGGAACAAGGCAAAGTGTGAAATAAAATATTACCTGTAATACGCATTTTGTTATTTGCTGATTGAAACTGCTAATTAAACTGTGAATTGAAACTAATAGGAAGAAAACAACTCTCGCTCTTAATATAGCTGACGTGTCTTGCGCATCCGTTCTGCGCATCTGTAACGGCGGCCTCTGTTAGGGTGGTGCTCACTCTAACTTATTTTGCAAGAACCACACTGGAGTCAAGTTAGTCATTTTAGACACCTGCAGGCGGAGAGTTCACTCGTCGCTGTGCTTACAGCGATGGTTGAATGAAGTCTGACTCAGGCCTCGTCAGGTGCTTATTTATTGAGAGAAACAGAGTGGGGTTGAAAGTGGGGGTTGAAAGTGGGGGTGTGGGAACACACAGGATAAGGTGAAGACGGTCCCCTTCTGATCAAAGCATAGCAGGGGACCTTTTACGACGTTCTGTAAACAAAGCAACTTTGATTGCTTCCTCTACAGCTAGTCAATAAGTTGAAAAGATCTTAGCACTTTGGTAAACTAATTTTGTCTAGACAGGACAAACTAGTTAAATTATTACAGGTTACATTCCAACATAATCATACGATGAAGATATTCTGCAAACCCTAACATATCCCTCCTGTTTTATCATATGATTATGTCAACCTCGATCAATCAAACATAAGTAAGAAAATACAATGAAAGCAATAACTTCCAGTGAAGATGAGGTTTTTCCTCAATTGTCCAGTTCAAATTGTGTGTGTAATTTAAAAAACCTGCGGCCAGATTAAATGCAGGAAAAGAGTTACACGGTCCCTCTGCCTTAGGCGACCAGAATGTTATCAATCAAGATATAAATTGCTCGTGATTGTTCAGTCGTTGGGGGCTTGGCACGCCCACTGGTGGAGGGTGAGCACGATTCTCACCCCCTTCGCAGATCTTCTCCGTCCGGGGAGAACTTGGGAATGTCTGCTGCGTGGTCGTTGTCTTCAGTGGCTCAGGGTGGACTACCTGGCCACCAAGGGGGAAGAGGATTATTCTGCCTCTGTATGAACTGGGGCGGGGACTGTCGATGGCTGGTCTGGTTCCTTGCAGGAACCCTTCACTGGGGCGCACTGGGACAGATGATACCACGATCCTCCTTTGCCGGCAAGCTGTTTGACGGCATGTGAGATGCGCTCCACCAATTTATAGGGTCCAGTCGACGCAGGCTCCGTCCCCCTCCTTCTTGGGACCATCAGCCAGAATGCTGGGGTGATCTGGACCTCGGTCTTTGCTTCCGTAACCGCAGTAGTTTGCTGACCAAATCCCGATCTGGAGCCGCCACCGAAAGAACAGCAGCACGTCCGGAAAACAGCAAAAAACAGCACCTTTTCTGCAACCTTTGCATTAGTCATTTGAGATGTTTCTTCTGCTCCTCTCATTACTGTTTTGGTTGCCCTGGTTACAGAGGCGTTGCTACACCAAAGGGAGGGAAGATTGTGTCTGTAGCAACGTTGATTAGCTAAGGAATGTAGTGTGGTGTGAACTAGCACTTCATTGTCGGCCCGTGAACCCCGCAGAGTTTGTCCATCTGTTCTTCTCCAGTTGTTGGCTGAGTTGTCCGCGAGTGAGATCAGATAACTTCAATTGCCGCTTTCCTGTGGAACAATGCAACTAGACCTTTGCTAGACTTTATCTACTTAGTAAATTAACACTCAATAACAATAAGTAACTTGTCCTAAACTCTAAAACAAATGTTAAGTAAATGTAAGGTAACTGGTATGCAGCTCCTTAAACAAACATTGAGTAAATATAGGATAACTTGTACGCAACTACTTCAAGCTGTGTTTAACACTTAAAGAAAGAAAAACAGTTCTGATCAACAACAATCTATGAACCAAACCTACAGTTAACTAAAAGGAATGAAGTTTCTTTCAACCAAATAAGAACATTTTGCCTATGCAAATAAGCTCTGCTCATTGTCTCCTGTTTATCACACATTTGCTACATTTTTACATTACCAAAAACAACCACTTCTCTTGATTTTCAGTTGTCGGATCACAAGTATGCGCACAAATATTTCCACCAAAGAGGATAAATGTTGCGACATCATTATTCGGAAACACACAGATCTGGGAAAAAGTCTGTAAACTCAAGTGCAAAAATTGCATTATCATCACCGTTATCATCAACATGCTGCCGTTCAGACATTAGGCATACCCGGGCCATCTCGTCGTCCATGGGCGAGATTGCTGTAGTGATAAGACGATTAAACAGAGCACGGAGACATGGAATACAACAACATCCACACAAGGTGAGTATAGCAGTAATTGAGGACACAAGGGCTTTATACTTCCCAAAAGCAGTCATCCACTTGTTGTGCTCTTTCATCCTCGTGTTGAGGGATTGCAAGCTTGCAATCACCTTCGTCAGGCTCCCATCAGGGGCGGTGTCATTCCGGATGAAGGTGCAGCATTGTTCCCTGAACATTGCGCAGACCCTTCCTTTCCCAGACAACAACATAACAAGAGCATTGCGGTTCTGGATTGACATTAGGGAAGGCGTGGCTAGCTGTTCGTGCACTGCCTCAAGTCCCGCTTGTGTCCGTTTGCCCAATTTCTGCATGTTGCAATGGATGTAATTTTTCCTGTCAACGTTCTTGTTCATCGTCCACCAGCAGCAAATGGAGGACTCCCATCCCGCTTCAATTTGGTCGATTAATTCTTATTAATCAGGAATTCCTCTGGGGACTCTAATTGCATCAATTTCAGTCAGATCATCGTCGCCTCTCAAATTTAAAGATATTATGTTTTTGTTTTTTCCAGCTTTTTCCCAGATCTTGGCATGTCGGTACATATACAATTTTGGTTAACTACAGTCTCTAAAAGCAATGGTTTCTTTTCTTTTTCTTCCATTCAACGGATATTATATAGAACACTTTGTCGCACATTTCACAATCAGTAAACAAACTGTCCACATTCATTTTCGAGATATTGATTCCATTCTTTAACATCTACAGCAAACTATTATTTCTTTACATAACCCTTCTGCCACTGTCAAGGCATTCAATGTTTATTTTGAAGCCAATTCAATCCATTTTTAGAATGCAGGCATTATAACCCTGTGGATCGTGTTAAGCACATGTTAAACATGCTCTACAAAAAATTTTTTATAAACGTTTTGAATATGAATCAAATTCATATGTTGTATAAAGCTGACTGAACTGCCCTTCTATCCCCCCTGTTGAGCCAAGTGTCAACGGCACGTGACAACACCATGGCTCAATACAGCTGCCCATTTGTATCGTTTCCTTTCCTTTCTAAACGTAACAACCCAATCCACCAATCGAATAAAAATAAATAAAAATAAATAAACAAAACAACTGCTGGCAAAATAATACAATAGTTAACTGTTGTAGTTTCATAACTTTAACTAACTCAATCTCTCTCTTATTCTCAAATTTTAAATTTAGCTTTGAAATGTCGGTATTTCATAATTGTACATCATCTAATTCCAGAAAGCAAGTTCTTTCCATCTCTCAAATTTTGTCTAACCAAGGCTAGGCATTAAAGGAGCGTGGACCAGTTTCTGCCCATAAACAAATTGCTCGCTCTTTTTATTTTTCCTTCCTATCTTAACAAAATCGGTTTTGTTTTGCGGTGCAAATCAGATAGACTAGAGATAAATAAATTCTTTAGTGCACCTATATTAGCGAATTTCATCCTTTTAACACATAACACAACACACAGACAACACAAAAACAGCAGAGACACAGCTCACAAACAACACCAACAAACAACGCCGCGCAGACGTCATCCTCTATTTTGACGTGTCGGTTATACTTTTTCTTTTTTCTTTCCTCAGTGCCTTTTATCCTTCGTGCAACTATTGTCACACCTTCCCTAGGCATCACCCTGCTTCAATATCACTTGCCACCACGCCCCCAGCACACCCCTGGAGTGGGCACGACCCTACTCCGCGCGCAGCCACAGCAAGGGAAGCAAGAGGGGGTGGGCCCGGCATTTTCATACTGATTTATTCCAGCCTGGCCAGTACTGGGACAAACCAATGCCGTCGTCCCCCATCCCCCGCCAACCCAGCAAACAGCTACCCGCAGAGTCCAGAGCCCCAGACCTACATCAGTCCCCCCCACAATCAAATTACAATATCAATCACCACAGGAGCCGGCTCCTACACCCTTTTCACACCACAATACCTCACTCCCCCCTCCACAGTCCAGCCTAAGTGGAGACAATGGAAGGCAGGAAGGCACAGGTGAGACACCTTAGGAGCAAGCTCCAGCAGTCCTCCCAGTAACCAATTACAACAGACAACAAAAGCACAAATCACTTATGTCTGTTTGGGCGGATCACAACAGCCAAACGTTACAAATGACAAACCACAAGACGCAGGTCTCGGAACCACATTGACGACCGCCAAACGCAAATGCCGGGTCAAGGACTGTTCTTCGTCTGTTCTTTGCAACTCTTGTCAAAAGCAACCTTTATTTTTCTTTTGTTTGTATTTGGTTTTGGGGTTTTTTTTTGTTTTCTTTCCTTTCTAGCATCTAACTTACTCAAAATCATTCTTCCTTCAAAGTCGCTCAACTACTTGTCCATAGTATTCTCCAACAACTTCAACCATTCAACCTGTATTTTCCCTTCAGTCGGGCATTCAGTCATCAATGCTCATTTGCATCTCAGACACAGTCTCCAAAAAGGAGTCTTTCTATCACATTGGTCCCAATTCATCCAAGCACTCCACACAACATTCACATTCCATTTTCAACTCAAGGGTCCTGATCCACCAATCCAAAAAAAATCAACACAAAAAAAAACTGCTTGCAAATTAATCAGGATTTTCTCTTTGTTTTCATATTCAAAGAACCCAATCTCTCAGATTCAGTTTACAATGTCCCTGTATTAGCATGAGCGGTCAAAAAGGGGGGGGGGGGGGGGAAGCTTGACATGTTGAAAATTTGGCTTTTCCTCTGCCTCTTCCTCCACCCTTTGATTGGTATTGTTTTGCACGACGACACGCTCTCGCCAAGTGGCCCCGTTTCCCACAGTTCCAACAGTCCAAATTTGAGCTGGAGTTTGAATTGAATGGTGGCCTGCGGCCTTGTTGGTCTCTAACTCTTCCTCTGCCCTTTTGGGAGCTTCGGAAGAAGATCGTTGCATCTTCATTTAGATCATTATCATCATCTAGATGAAATACATCAGAACATTTGCCTTTCTCAATTGTCACAACGCAAGCAGTGTCTGCTTCCACCAAGTGTTTCCTCACCCAGTTGCCTATGTCGGGGGGTGAAACAGTGAGGAGCACATTTCTAAGATGTTGCTGATAAGCACTCTCAGCTGCATCATCGAATGGGATGCCACTGTGCACCCAGAATTCTTTACCAAATCTTAATTGAATGGTGGTCTCATCACTTTTTATCTTTCCATTTTTTGTCTCTTTAATTTGTTCTCTTCTCTCTTGCGAAGCTTTTAACCACATTCTAGCACAATTCAACTCTCTCTCTTTCCTTTTCTTTTTCTGTCCCTTCGTCATCCTATCTACACTCTCCTCCAAAACATCAACCACTATCTTCCACACTTCAACTTTCAACTTCCCTTCTACACCATACTTTTTCTTCCACTTCGGCATGTATTGCATACAATTACGACATTTACTCGCCATGAACTTCTCATCTTCTTCAAGAGCTAGAGATCTACCGTTCTTATTTCCCATCTTAATTTGGTATTTTTGGTTTATACAATTTTTTTTATTTCTTTTTTTCTTTTCTTTGAGGATCCTCAATGCAGGTTTAAATTGACCTCTCACCAAATTCTCTCTGCAGTCAATTCATCCTACCAGTCGCACTCTCAACACACAAACACCAACGCTTTTTATTTTTAGGCCTATCCAAGATGGGTCTAAAACCCTCCAACACAGCTTGGAAGAACGGACAAAAAAAAGAATCTACGCCCTCCTTCAATTAAGAAAAAGAAGCTCTGTTTTTTTCTTAGCCCGTTCCTTCCACTGGGACTTGAACCCAAGCTGTTCTTTGGCTGGAAAAACGTACAAAGAAAAATCTACACTCTTCTTTGACTAACAAAAAAGAAGCTCCGTGTTTCTTAGCACGTTCCTTCCACTGGGACTCTAACCCAAGCCAGATCCCTCAGCTTGGAAAAACAGACAAAGAAGAATCTACGCACTTCTTCGATGAACGAAAAAGAAGCTCTGCTTTTCTTAGCCTGTTTCTTCCTCTGGGACTTGAACCCAAGCTGTCTCCCGTATGGGTGTAAAACCCTCTAACACAGCTTGGAAGAACGGACAAAAAAAAGAATCTACGCCCTCCTTCAATTAAGAAAAAGAAGCTCTGTTTTTTCTTAGCCCGTTCCTTCCACTGGGACTTGAACCCAAGCTGTCTCCTGTGCACCCTTTACGCGTTTCACAACCACACAATTTTTTAACTTACCTGACCCCTGGTCCGTTGCATTGCGGGAACCCGTCAATCCACCTCTGGCAGACGAAGGCAGACCTAAGATGCTGGCCCAGCGAAGAAATTCTCTTCCCAGGACTTTCTTTTCCAGGTCCCCATAAAGGACGCTGGCTTGTCGACAATGCAGCACGTCCTCCTCCGTCAGCCAGATGGCGGGTATGAGGGTCCCGGGTTTCGGCACCAAAATGTTAGGGTGGTGCTCACTCTAACTTATTTTGCAAGAACCACACTGGAGTCAAGTCAGTCATTTTAGACACCTGCAGGCGGAGAGTTCACTCGTCGCTGTGCTTACAGCGATGGTCGAATGAAGTTTGACTCAGGCCTCGTCAGGTGCTTATTTATTGAGAGAAACAGAGTGGGGTTGAAAGTGGGGGTGTGGGAACACACAGGATAAGGTGAAGACGGTCCCCTTCTGATCAAAGCATAGCAGGGGACCTTTTACGACGTTCTGTAAACAAAGCAACTTTGATTGCTTCCTCTGCAGCTAGTCAATAAGTTGAAAAGATCTTAGCACTTTGGTAAACAAATTTTGTCTAGACAGGACAAACTAGTTAAATTATTACAGGTTACATTCCAACATAATTATACGATGAAGATATTCTGCAAACCCTAACAGCCTCCGTATGACGTCCGGTCCGCGATGGAGATTAAAAACAAACAATATTTGACAATAACACACCATCAAGGATTGCACCATCGCATCAAACGATGTGTCGTCAATTATGGATTTTTTGACTAAGTGTGTTGGGACAGGATGGCTGAATGCGATGCGCGATTGACAACAAACAAGAAGAAAGGTGATTTCAAGTTTTATTTCGAGGGAGATTTGTCATGTCTCGTCCCCAGTTTTGCTATGTGTCTAGGTTGCCATAGTTTCTGTTCGCGTCGCCCCTCTCTTCCTGTGTCACCTCAATCGATGTAACGTGTTTTGTATTTAAGTCCTGTCTGCCCCTCGCTAACCGTCGGATCATTGCATGTGTTACTGTCATGATGTCTGTTTGCTTTCTGTTCCTGTCTTTTTGTTCCACGACTTTGTCGGTCAGTCCTGTTGTTGGTTTTGTTTTCTAAAAAAATAAAAAAATAAAAATTAAAAAAAAATTAAAATTAAAAATTTTTTGTACCCATGTATAATGCGCACCCCAGATTTTAGGACAATAAATTCGTTAAATTTTGCGCACTATACACGGAAAAAAACGGTAATTATATTATCAAACCATCTGTGCACTCTAAATCATTAAATCCATGGATCAAATTCCTCGTCCTTTGTCAACAACGCCGCGCGTGCGCCCTGATGTCAGCCTCGTCGTTATTCCACAGATCTAGTATATAACTATATTGTAGCGTTAACAAAGTACAAGGAAAGACGTGGGTTTGGTAAATGGCTCTTTATTTAACAAAACAAACTTCCAGGCGTGTGGCGGCGTGGACTTCCAGCCACGTAGGTGGAAGAGAGATCCATAGAATAGGACCTGGGCGTGCGTAAAAGCCATGACCGAGCCCCATCCACCGTCCCCGGACAGCCACCCGGCCGAGCGCCGGCCCCCGAATTCTATCCACGGAGGTGAAAGAGAGCTCTGTAGAGTAGGACCGGGCGTGCGTAAAAGCCATAATTGTTAGGGTTTACAGACTATCTTCATCGTATGATTATGTTGGTATGTAACCTGTAATAAGTTACCTAGCTTGTCCTGTCTTAACAAAAGTAGTAGAACAAAGTGCTAAGATCTCTTGAACTGATGGACTAGTAAAACTGGTGTGTTTTACCAAAGTCAAATTCCTTGTTTGGCACGCTCAAACATGGCGAATTAAAACACTTGAATCTTGAATCTAGCTGCAGAGGAAGCAACCAGTGTTGCTTTGTCTACACAACGTCGTAAAAGACCCCCTGCTATGCTTTGATCAGCAGGGAAGGGGCTTCAACCCCATCCTGTTGTATCTTTCACCCCCACTCTCAGCCCCACTCTGTTTCTCTCAATAAAATGCTCCTGCACGAGGCCTGACAGATCTCATTCGACCATCGCTGAACGCACAGCAACGAATGGACTCTCCACCCGCAGGTGTCTAAAAGGACTTACTTGTCTCCCGTTTGGTTCTTGCAAAATAAGTTAGCGTAATAGTTTGTCAAACCTTCTGTGTCAGTCCAAATCCTTAAATCCTTCAAACTCTTTGTCCTCTGTGTCACTTAGAAACAAAACCGCTAATGATGCCGATAGTACGTGGGGCCCTTCGTCATCTTCGTCATCCCGTGATCAATCTTTGTCCTTTTTGTAAACAACCGCCGCGCCACACCGCGCCGCACCGCGCCGCTGACGTCACTTGAAATCCAAATTACAGTAATCCCTTGCTACATCGCGGTTCGTTTATCGTCGTTTCACTTTTTTTTTTGTATTTCTCGAAGAATTTTGAAAAAATTCACATATAAGTCACCCCTCCACCCAAACTATGAAAGAAAACGCGATTTATAGTCCAAAATTTACGGTATACAGGAATAGAACTTTACGTCGTTTGTTGTAATTGAACTGATTTTAATATAGAAGCTATCACAAGAAGAGAAGAGGAAGAAAAAAGAGAAAGAGAATAGAAAGAGAAAGAAGAGAAGAGTCCTGTCATCCAGCCACCCACGCTCAGCAAATACAGCCTCGCCTGTCCACCGCTCCAAGACTCCATCGATCCCCTTCCCTTTCACAATAAAGTCTGGTCGCTCTGCACATGACTGTACTGTCCGATCCTTACAGAAGCTGGTATAACACTTAACAGATTTTTGTTAGTGGTGTGCCTCGAGATTTTTTCTAATGAAAAAGTGTGCCGTGAATGAAAAAAGTTTGGGAAACACTGCTTTAGGCGGGCCCAAAAGGGTAAAGAGAGAATTGCTGTGGCTTCCTCTCGACAACCCAAAAGGAGGCCAAGCAGGCTCACATACAAAACACTGTCAGGACTAAGTCCAGTGTACATGTTTCTTCTTATTAGCATGCTGAAAATACTTCTTTTTTTTTTTGCAGCCCAGTTCGTGACTTGTGACACCAAGCTTCGAGATCAGTGTAAAGGAACTACGTGTAATAGGTAAGGATAAAACTATTTCTGCCCAAGTACATGCCGAGACATCTTCGTTTTTACCGCCATTACCCCCCCCCCCCCCCCCCCCGCAAATAGATATGAATGCCCCGCAGGATGTTTAGATTCTACAGGGAAAGTTGTTGGGACAGTTTACTATGAAATGGTGAGTCCCCCATCCAGTTGTCCCATGATTTCAAGCTACTGGCTAACATTCGCGTCTTGTCATCTCATTTCTGCAGCAATCTAGCGTGTGCCGGGCCGGTCTACACGCTGGTGTCATCGATAATGACGGAGGATGGATGGATGTAACGAGACAGGGAAGAAAGGACTTTTTCATTAAGTCCAACAAGAATGGAGTCCAGTCACTCGGGTAAGACCTTCAATTCAAATTGTTAAAAAAGTCTTGGTAACAAAAACAATAAAAAAATACAGAAAGTTAATGTAATGTTATGTTTCATTTTCTGGACAGGAAATACCAGAGTGCTAATTCTTTCATGGTATCCAGAGTAGCAGGTATGCTACTAGCTTACATGTTGCTAGCTAGCTATGCTCTCTACTACACTATTAGCTTACATGTTGCTAGCTTTGCTTTCTTATTGCTCAATTTTTGCCACGTTGCTTTGCAGTTAAAGCGATCACATGTGAAACCACAGTGGCACAACTGTGTCCTTACCAAAGGCCTTCAAAACATTGCCCACGGTATGATCCGCCATATCTTTTTGCCATTAATAAGCATGTCACAGGTTTTATATGTTCCCTTGCTAGGTTATACTGCCCAAGGAACTGTTTAGAGGTGAACCCGCAGATATCCAGAGTAATCGGTACCAGGATATACTCTGATGTGAGTTAAATTATCATGCACACCGGAGTATAAGAGAACCAAATCATTTGGGTGTCTTGTTCCCGTAGAAATCCAGTATTTGTCGTGCCGCTGTCCATGCCGGGGTGATCAGGAACAACGCGGGCGGATACATCGACGTCATGCTGGCGGACAAACGGAAACTCTATATCGCCTCTAACCAAAATGGCGTTGACTCGGAAAGGTATTTAAAGTTTATGTTGATTATGGCGGCGCCATATGGACAAAAGCGGTAGTGTTTAATTTATTCTAGGTTGTGTTTTAGCGCAGGGGTCTCAAACTCCAGTCCTCGGGGGCCGCATTCCTACATGTTTTCCAAGTTTCCCTCGTTAAACACACCTGATTCAAATGATCAGTTCATCCTCACGTTCTGTAGGAGCCTGATAATTGAATCAGGTGTGTTTGACGAGGGAAACTTGGAAAACATGAAGGAATGCGGCCCCCGAGGACTGGAGTTTAAGACCCCTGTTTTAGCATAACAAAAAAATTGTAGTGCTAGCAAAGTCGTTAATGTAGTGATTTGAATTTAATTAAAAAGGCTTGCTCGGAGATTGAAAGGTCGTTTGCATATCGGGGTGGAAACTAAACGCTCTCAGGTAAAGTGAGCACTTTCTTTCGCCCCGCTTCTCGCCTTTGTGAATTTAATCTTTTCAAGATACAGGCAGCTCATAACCTCTCGTATTGTTCCTATGGGAGAGCGATAAGCATGCCTTCTTGCTTAGGATAATTCATTTCTTGGCAATTACAGGAGAGGTGAGGAAAAAAAAAGTGAAGAGAAGCACCTAGTTTATCAAAGGAGGGAAATGCGCTGCTTCCTACTATATGTCATCAGTGTCGTTATGTGGCGACGTAAAATGCCGGAAGCTGACTCTTCCCTTTGTCTCTTTTTCATCCAGTCTTCAGAATCCTCCCGGAGGGAAGGCGTTCCGGGTATTCGCCGTCATTTGAGCGACTGACTCCGCCCGCCATCAATAACATGCGACATGCCCAAATGGAGCTCACTCTAGCTTGTGAATAAGGTGCTAATCAAAGCCTGAAATGTTTTCTTGCCTTTGCTATACTGGCAGGGTATTAGAGGTTGTTGCCATGACAAACACTTGACACATACGTATATGAGGAGAATCTGTGTGCACACAGCAGCCACAGGATTTGGTCAGCTTTTGAGGGAAATTATTTTAAAGTGTAAAGATATGAATGGATGAATGGTTTGCTCAATTTGTTTCATGTTTGTTTTATTTTTTGTGCCTTTTTAACAACTATCTGTAGGTTGAGTTTATTTTTTATGAAACAATTCACCAAATATATAATTAAATAAAAATGTATGATATATAATTTTAGTGGCACATATCATTTTACTTGTCCGGCACATTTTTACTCGTGATTTTTAAAAAAAGTTTGTGCCAGATGTGTTAGTTTGTTAAAAATGTATGAGGGGAAAAAATGTAATCATTTTATTTTTATATGGTCATGCTATTGATTTCTTCAGTATGGTGTATAAAGAATGCTGCTTTATGTTATATATATATCTTAAAAAGCACTTGTCCTGCTGGCATAGGACAACCTTCAGACTGTTTTATTCAAAACCTAAACATATTTGACATTATTTTTGTCTGAATATTTTATCCCCGCCCATCCAAAAAGCTATTTTGCCGTCAAATCTGTAACACTGATTATGTAACACTTTGTCCTATGCAGTATATTGCCTACCTCAGGTTATTGCAATTTTACAATAAAATATTACAACTCTTCATTTTGTTGTTATTTATTGAGCTTGATTATGAATATATTTTATGATTTTAGATTGTTTGTATATTGTTTGTATATTCTCCATTACAATTTGGAATGTAGATAAGTGGAATGTGACAAGTGGCTTGCAAATAAAGCCAAAAAATGTTAAGGCACATGACCTGGAAAAGCTTGGCGAGAACCTGACCCTAAGAACTCATTAGTGTGAAGGCAAAGACCTTCACACTATTGTTATTCCTGTCCTTTATTAGTGTGAAGGTGAAGACCTTCACACTATTGTTATTCCTGTCCTTTATTATTGTGTGAAGGTGAAGGCTTTCACACTATTGTTATTTGAAAATTTTATTCCCTCCACCTTTTTGACGCTTAAAGGGCATGTAAAGACACTATGGGGTCCCAAAATGTATTTAATAAAGATGGACTTGTATTTTGGGAAACTGTTGTTAATTTTTGAATAAAATTGCGACTTGAGGAGTAATCAATGATCGATTGTATGTGATTGTTGAAGTTCATCCCGGAAATTGCCGAAGTGACTGTGACGTAGATTATAGGAGGCAGAGCGTTGCCAAGTTATTTAGCCCATATAAGCATAATGGCGGATACAGAAGTGAAAGCGATGTCGTTTTTGTTTTGTGTTGGAATAATTTAAGTAAAGCCTTGTCCTGCCAGACCTGGAGGCCTTGTCTTTACATTTTATGAAGAACTTCATTCCTTTTATCTTACTGTAGGTTTGGTTCATAGATTGTTGTTGGTCAGAACTGTTTTTCTTTGTTAAGTGTTATATACAGTTTGAAGTACCGTAATTTTCGGACTATAAATCGCACCGGAGTATAAGTCGCACCAGCCATAAAATGCCCAAAAAAGTGAAAAAAAACATATATATGTATATAAGTTGCTCCTGAGTATAAGTCACCCCCCCACCCAAACTATGAAAAAACCCGCGACTTATAGTCCGAAAATTACGGTAGTTGCATACAAGTCATCCCGTATTTACTCAATGTTTGTTTGAGGAACTGCATACCAGTTACCTCACATTTACTTAATGTGTGTTGAAGTGTTTAGGACAAGTTACTCATTATTATTGTGTGTTAATTTACCAAGTAGATAAAGTAAGCAAAGGTTTAGCTGCATTGTTCCACAGGAAAGCGGCAATTCAAGTTATCTGATCACACTCTAGGACGAGTGAGCCAACCATGGGAGGAAGACAGCTGGTTGAGGAAAGAGGACAAATTCTGCGGGGGTCACGGGCCGACAATGAAGTGCTAATTCACACCACACTACATTCCTTAGCTAATCAGCGTTGCTACAGACACAAGCTGCCCTCCCTTTAGTGTAGCAACGCCTCTGTAACCAGGGCAACCAAAACATTAAAAAGAGGAGCACGTGGAAGTAAGAACTCAGAATTGATGGAGATTGTAACTGAGTTTCCTCTCTCTATTGTTCTCCTCGCGAGTAAACCTGTTCTGGTTCTTTTCTCCTCTTCCTTCCAGCGTGCGGTTTAATGTCTGATGGTATTTAGACCTGACATTTTGTTTTATTTACAAAGAGCAAAGCGATGTCGTCTGACGAATCTCCCTCAGATGATTCTTCACCTTCTGACGAAAATGAAGAAGAGTATGATTTCTTTCTTGGGGTACAAGGCTACCCATTTGAACCAGTGAGAAGTATCCCAGCGACTGAAGCATCGCAAAACGAAGGAGCGGAAGGTACAGCCGGATCGGGAGAAAATCAATGGCTATATACTGATACTGTTTTGGGTGTCCAATTGAATAAATTTGCAAAGAAAAAAAAGAAAGTTGCAAAGAAAATGTCTTTTAATAATATATTCGGCAACATATTTCTTTTATAGGATAGAAAACAGTAGGAAAATTAATTTTTAGGACTCGGAAAACCCATGAGCGATTATTACTTTGGTGTACACACGCCTCATTTTTGGAATCTCTTCAGCAGCAGAGGTCTTCCAACACACGATCCAAAATGTGCTCCACGGAATACAGGGAGTCAGAAATTTCAGCGATGACATCATCATTTTTGGAACCACCCCTGCAGAGCATGACCGCTCCCTGGAAGAAGTCTTCAAAAGACTCCATGAAAACAATCTCACTATTAATAGAAATAAGTGTGAGTTCCACAAGACGTCTCTGGAATTCTTTGGCTACGTTTTCTCAAAAGACGGTATCTCACCTGACCCGAAGAAAATACAAGCCATCACACACATGCCACTCCCACAGGATCCGAGTGAGGTCCGCAGCCTACTGGGGATGGCTAACTACAGCGCTCGTTTCATCCCGGACTTCTCCTCGATTACCCAACCGCTGCACAAGCTCACAAAGAAGTACACAGAATGGTCATGGAAAACGGAACACACAGAGGCCCTTAATCGACTAAAAGACAGGCGATCAGCAATCCGGTCATGAGCTACTTTCACCCCGAGAGAAGAACAAAGGTCATTGTGGACGCAAGTCCAGTTGGTCTCGGTGCAATCCTGGCACAGACTGACAGGGTGGAAAACAAAACATACATCGTAGCCTATGCAAGTAGGGCTCTGACCCCAGTGGAACAGCGATATTCCCAAACCGAACGAGAGGCGCTGGCTCTTGTTTGGAGTTGTGAGCATTTTCATTTGTACCTATATGGAGCTGAATTTGTCATGATCACGGACCACAAACCGCTGGAGCTCATCTTCAACAACCCAAAGTCCAAGCCTCCCGCTCGGATAGAAAGGTGGGCCCTCAGACTGCAACCTTACAAGTTCAAAGTTGTTTACAAACCTGAAAAATCAAACCCGGCAGACTACATGTCACGCCGTCCACAAACACTTCACACGCCCAGTATCACAGATGACGTGGACACTGAAATGCATGTCTCCTTCATTGCTACACATGCAGTACCCAAGGCGATGACACTCGAAGAAGTGAAACGAGAGACTCGAGGTGATCCATTGTTACAACATGTTGTCAAGTCTCAAGTCTAAGTACCATCAGACATTAAACCACACGCTGGAAGGAAGAGGAGAAAAGAACCAGAACAGGTTTACAGTTTTTTTCCATGTATAATGCGCCCCCATGTATAATACGCACCCTAAAAATGGCATGTTGATGCTGTGAGGATCTGTGTGTGCAGACTAAGACCTTCTGCACGTACAACAACGACAAACCTTGGTTTACACCGAACCTCAGGAGGCTGCGCAAAGTCAAGGAGGAGGCCTACAGGAGCGGCGACCGCGAGCTGTTCAGGCAGACCAGAAACACGCTGAACCGAGAGGTCAGGAAAGCCAGGAGGTGTTACGGGGAGAACCTGAAGAGACACCTCTCTGCCAATCCTGATCCCTCAACGGTGTGGAAAGGTCTGCAGAGCATCATGGGCTACAAGAAACGAACCACCCGTCCTGTAGAGAGCCCAAGACTTGCTAACCAGCTAAACAAGTTCTACTGCAGGTTTGATCGGTCCTCCCACACAACGGGACCTCCTGCAACACAATCTACATACTCACCTCTCCCCACAACTGCTCTGTCCACACCTCTATCATCGTTGTCACCCACTCACTCTCTTGCAGAGGCCGCGCCCGCACTCCAGGTCCGCGAGGAGGAAGTGCGCCAGATGTTCCGGAGACAAAAGACCAAGAAGGCACCGGGCCCAGACGGCGTGTCACCTTCCTGCTTGAAAGTCTGCGCTGAGCAGCTGGCGCCCACCTTTGCACGGATCTTCAACCGTTCTCTGGAGCTGTGTGAGGTGCCCTCGTGCTTCAAGAGCTCCACCATCGTTCCAGTAGCCAAGAAGCCCGCCATCACAGGTCTGAATGACTATAGACCTGTCGCACTGACATCTGTGGTCATGAAATCGTTCGAGAGGTTAGTGCTGAACCACCTGAAGGAGGTCACGGGCCCCCTGCTTGACCCCCTCCAGTTTGCCTACCGGGCAAACAGGTCAGTGGATGATGCGGTCAACATGGGACTGCACTACATCCTGCACCACCTGGACACCCCAGGAACGTACGCCAGGATCCTGTTCGTGGACTTCAGCTCGGCGTTCAACACCATAGCCCCTGACATCCTCCAACAGAAGCTCATCCAGCTTGCGGTGCCTGCCTCCACCTGTCAGTGGATCACCAGCTTCCTGACCAACAGGAGACAGCGTGTGAGGCTGGGGGGCATCACATCTGACACCCGGACCACCAACACTGGAGCCCCTCAGGGGTGCGTCCTCTCCCCACTGCTCTTCTCCCTCTACACCAATGATTTCTCCTCAGGTGACTCTCCTGTGAAGCTCCTGAAGTATGCAGACGACACCACTCTCATCGGACTGATCCAGGACGGTGATGAGACTGCGTACAGACAGGAGGTGGAGCGGCTGGTCCACTGGTGCAGTCAAAACCATCTGGAGCTGAACCCGCTCAAGACCGTGGAGATGATAGTGGATTTCAGGCGAGACCCTTCACCACTTTTACCCCTCACTATCCGCAGTAATACTATTCTTTCCACAGACACCTTCAAGTTCCTGGGAACCACAATCTCTCGGGACCTGAAATGGACCGGCCACATAGACTCTGTCCGGAAGAAGGCCCAGCAGAGGCTGTACTTCCTGAGACAGCTCAAGAAGTTCAACCTGCCGCGAGAGCTTCTGAAGACCTTCTACACTGCCATCATCCAGTCTGTCCTCTGCACCTCCATCACTGTCTGGTTTGGATCGGCCTCCAAACAAGACAAGCACAGACTACAACGGACAATCAGAACTGCAGAAAAGATCATTGGAATCAACCTCCCATCTATCCAAGACTTGTACCTGTCCAGGACCAGGAATCGGGCAAGGAACATCTCTACAGACCCTTCTCACCCGGGTTGCAGTCTGTTTGAACTACTACCCTCCGGACGGCGTTATAGAGCTCGGTACGCCAAAACCAGCAGCCACAGAGACAGCTTCTTCCCCCAGGCTGTTGCTCTGATGAACTCACACCACTCATAGAGTCTCAGAGACATTACTGTGCAATAACATCCTGCTCCTCACACCTTTTTGAATTTGTCTACACTGTTTTTGCCATTATTCACATGTCCTGAATGTTGTTAGTCACCTAAATGTTGAACAGAGGGTGTGTCTCTACCGAAGTCAAATTGCTTGTTTGGCACGCTCAAACATGGCGAATAAAAAACTCTTGAATCTTGAATCTTGAAAAAAGCCTGTACCCATGTATAATACGCACCTAAATTTTGACTCCTACTTAAGTCCGTAAACGTAAAATTATTTCAGAAAAAAGATCATCTTTGGGAACAACCGGATGTTATTCTGCCGGTCAGTATCACTGCGTATGCGCTAGCAAACTCAATAGCGAAGAAATGTTTCGGATTTGTGTAGGGTACATTGTGACAGCAAACGAGCAGGTGATCGAGCAAGCGAGGAAGAGTTAGAGACCAACAAGGCCGCAGGCCGCCATTCAATTCAAACTCCAGCTCAAATTTGGACTGTTGGAACTGTGGGAAACGGGGCCACTTGGCGAGAGCGTGTCGTCGTGCAAAACAATACCAATCAAAGGGTGGAGGAAGAGGCAGAGGAAAAGCCAAATTTTCAACATGTCAAGCTTCCCCCCCCCCTTTTTTGACCGCTCATGCTAGTACAGAGACATTGTATGCTACATTTAATGGAAATTATTGATTGGTTGTGTTGTAAGATTATACAAACTTCTATATGTAAGCTAAATCTGAGAGATTGAGTTCTTTGAATATGAAAACAAAGAGAAAATCCTGATTAATTTGCAAGCAGTTTTTTTTGTGTTGATTTTTTTTTGGATTGGTGGATTGTTGTATCAGGAACCTTGAGTTGAAAATGGTATGTGAATGTTGTGTGGAGTGCTTGGATGAATTGGGACCAATGTGGTAGAAAGACTCCTTTTTGGAGACTGTGTGTGAGATGCAAATGAGCATTGATGACTGAATGCCCGACTGAAGGGAAAATACAGGTTGAATGGTTGAAGTTGTTGGAGAATACTATGGAAAATGAGTTGAGCGACTTTGAGTAAGTTAGATGCTAGAAAGGAAGGAAAAAAAAAAAAAACAACCCCCAAATACAAACAAAAGAAAAATAAAGGTTGCTTTTGACAAGAGTTGCAAAGAACAGACGAAGAACAGTCCTTGACCCGGCATTTGCGTTTGGCGGTCGTCAATGTGGTTCCAAGACCTGCGTCTTGTGGTTTGTCATTTGTGACGTTTGGCTGTTGTGATCCTCCCAAACAGACATAAGTGATTTGTGCTTTTGTTGTTTGTTGAAATTGGTTAGTGGGAGGACTGCTGGAGCTTGCTCCTACGGTGTCTCACCTGTGCCTTCCTGCCTTCCATTGTCTCCACTTAGGCTGGACTGTGGAGGGGGGAGTGTGGTATTGTGGTGTGAAAAGGGTGTAGGAGCCGGCTCCTGTGGTGATTGATATTGTAATTTGATTGTGGGGGGGACTGATGTAGGTCTGGGGCTCTGGACTCTGCGGGTAGCTGTTTGCTGGGTTGGCGGGGGATGGGGGACGACGGCATTGGTTTGTCCCAGTACTGGCCAGGCTGGAATAAATCAGTATGAAAATGCCGGCCCCCCCCCCCCTGTTGCTTCCTTTGCTGTGGCTGCGCGCGGAGTGGGGTCGTACCCACTCCAGGGGTGTGCTGAGTGCGTGGTGGCAAGTGATATTGAAGCAAGGTGATGCCTAGGGTAGGTGTGACAATGGTTGCACGAAGGATAAAAGGCACTGAGGCAAGAAAAAAAAAAAAAGAAAGTACAACCAAGACGTCAAAAAAAAAAGATGGCGTTTGCGCAGCGTTGTTTGTTGGTATTGTTTGTGAGCTGTGTCTCTGCTGTTTTTGTGTTGTCTGTGTGTTGTGTTATGTGTTAAAAGGATGAAATTCGCTAATATAGGTGCACTAAAGAATTTATTTATCTGTAGTCTATCTGATTTGCACCGCAAAACAAATCCGATTTTGTTAAGATAGGAAGGAAAAATGAAAAAGCGAGCAATTTGTTTATGGGCAGAAACTGGTCCACGCTCCTTTAATGCCTAGCCTTGGTTAGACAAAATTTGAGAGATGGAAAGAACTTGCTTTCTGGAATTAGATGATGTACAATTATGAAATACCAACTGCACCGGGCTGGTCGATTATTGTGACAGAGCCGTCGCTGAAATTTAGAAGATATTTTTAAAGTCCTGATGTACTTTCTAAAATTTAAGTGGACCTCAGTGCGCACTGCGCAGGGAGCTTAATTTGGTGCAGCGCGCCGGGCGCTCACTGTCGCATTGCTTAAAGAGCGCCTTTGTGTTTTAGGATGAACAGCAGAGACCAAAGGAACAAGGCAAAGTGTTGTGAAATAAAATATTACCTGTAATACGCATTTTGTTATTTGCTGATTGAAACTGCTAATTAAACTGTGAATTGAAACTAATAGGAAGAAAACAACTCTCGCTCTTTATATAGCTGACGTGTCTTGCGCATCCGTTCTGTGCATTTTATTTCACAACACTTTGCCTTTCTTCTCTGCTGTTCACTTCAAACACGCTCCATGCGACCGCAATGCTCTCGTATCAGACGCTTGCTCGATCACCTCCTCGTTTGCTGTCCCGTGCGCGCACGAAGCGCGGTGGTGCGTTTACGGGCAGTCGGAGAAATCAACGCCAACAAAAAAATTACATCCAGCCTAGTTAAGACCATACCAAAGACTATAAAAATGGGACCCATTGCCTCCCTGCGTGTGTGACGATCATTGGGACTTAAAAAAAAAAAAAAAAAAAAACTTAAAAAAAAAAAATTTTTTTTTTTTTTTTTGTACCCATGTATAATGCGCACCCCGGATTTTAGGACAATAAATTAGTAACATTTTGCGCACTATACACGGAAAAAAACGGTAGTTAAAGTTATGAAACTACAACAGTTAACTATTGTATTATTTTGCCAGCAGTTATTTTGTTTATTTTTTTTTATTTTTTTTATTCGATTGGTGGATTGGGTTGTTACGTTGAGAAAGGAAAGGAAACGATACAAATGGGCAGCTGTATTGAGTCATGGGGTTGTCACGTGCCGTTGACACCTGGCTCAACAGGGGGGATGGAAGGGCAGTTCAGTCAGCTTTATACAACATATGAATTTGATTCATATTCAAAACGTTTATAAAAGAAATTTTGTAGAGCTTGTTTAACATGTGCTTAACACGATCCACAGGGTTATAATGCCTGGTCATAATAGATGCATTCTAAAAATGGATTGAATTGGCTTCAAAATAAACACTGAATGCCTTAACAGTGGCAAAAACTTTATGTAAAGAAATAATAGTTTGTCAACAACTGCTGTAGATGTTAAAGAATGGAATCAATCATTTTAGTTAACTGTAGGTTTGGTTCATAGACTGTTGTTGATCAGAACTGTTTTTCTTTGTTAAGTGTTAAACACAGTTTGAAGTAGTTGCGTACAAGTTATCCTATATTTACTCAATGTTTGTTTAAGGAACTGCATACCAGTTACCTTACATTTACTTAACATTTGTTTTAGTGTTTAGGACAAGTTACTTATTGTTATTGAGTGCTAATTTACTAAGTAGATAAAGTCTAGCAAAGGTCTAGTTGCATTGTTCCACAGGAAAGCGGCAATTGAAGTTATCTGATCTCACTCGCGGACGACTCGGCCAACAACCGGAGAAGAACAAACTCTGCGGGGGTCACGGGCCGACAATGAAATGCTAGTTCACACCACACTACATTCCTTAGCTAATCAACGTTGCTACAGACACAATCTTCCCTCCCTTTGGTGTAGCAACGCCTCTGTAACCAGGGCAACCAAAACAGTGATGAGAGGAGCAGAAGAAACATCTCAAATGACTAATGCAAAGGTTGCAGAAAAGGTGCTGTTTTTTGCTGTTTTCCGGACGTGCTGCTGTCCTTTCGGTGGCGGATCCAGGTCCAGATCACCCCAACGTTCTGGCTGAAGGTCCCAAGAAGGAGGGGGACGGAGCCTGCGTCGACTGGACCCTATAAATTGGTGGAGCGCATCTCACATGCCGTCCGGCTGGCCGGCAAAGGAGGATCGTGGTATCATCTGTCCCAGTGCGCCCCAGTGAAGGGTTCCTGCAAGGAACCAGATCAGCCATCGACAGTCCCCGCCCCAGTTCATACAGAGGCAGAATAATCCTCTTCCCCCTTGGTGGCCAGGTAGTCCACCCTGAGCCACTGAAGACATCGACCACGCAGCAGACATTCCCAAGTTCTCCCCGGACGGAGCAGAGCTGCGAAGGGGGTGAGAATCGTGCTCACCCTCCACCAGTGGGCGTGCCAAGCCCCCAACGACTGAACAATCGCGAGCAATTTTTATCTTGATTGATAACATTCTGGTCGCCTAAGGCAGAGGGACCGTGTAACTCTTTTCCTGCATTTAATCTGGCCGCAGGTTTTTTAAATTTCACACACAATTTGGACCGGAGTATTGAGGAAAAACCTCATCTTCACTGGACGTTATTGCTTTCATTGTATTTTCTTACTTATGTTTGATTGATCGAGGTTGACATAATCATATGATAAAACAGGAGGGATATGTTAGGGTTTGCAGAATATCTTCATCGTATGATTATGTTGGAATGTAACCTGTAATAATTTAATAAGTTTGTCCTGTCTAGACAAAATTAGTTTACCACTGATTGACTAAACGCAGAGGAAGCAATCAAAGTTGCTTTGTTTACAGAAAGTCGTAAAAGGCCCCCTGCTATGCTTTGATCAGCAGGGGACCGTCTTTACCTTATCCTGTGTGTTCCCACACCCCCACTTTCAACCCCACTCTGTTTCTCTCAATAAATAAGCACCTGACGAGGCCTGAGTCAGACTTCATTCGACCATCGCTGTAAGCACAGCGACGAGTGAACTCTCCGCCTGCAGGTGTCTAAAATGACAAACTTGACTCCAGTGTGGTTCTTGCAAAATAAGTTAGAGTGAGCACCACCCTAACATGCAGTGCTTGATATAACACAGAACACTGTCTGTGAACACGTTCAAGTCCCGGTGTTCGAAGATGTCCCAGTTAGTCCTGTCGAAGCAGTCCTGCAACTGCTGAGAGGCGTCATCAGGCCAGGTTTTAACAGTTTTAGTGATGACAGGAGCTGATCTCCTGATGGTGGTATATCCCGGGATTAATAGCAGTGACATATGGTCAGACTGGCCCAGGTGAGGTAGCTGTTTTGCCCTGTAGCCTAGCTTAATGTTAGAGTAGACCTTGTCCAGAGTGTTAACTCCTCTAGTGGCACATTTAACATGCTGGTGGAAACTAGGGAGTGCTGCTTTCAAATCTACATGATTAAAGTCCCCTGCCATGATGTGGACTGCGTCAGGATAACTGCTCAGCTGGCTGCTAATACTGCCATGTAATAGTCCAATGGCTAGCTTAGCATTAGCATCCGGAGGTATGTAAACAACAGTCGTCATGACTACGGTAAATTCACGAGGGAGGTAAAAGGGCCTGCATTTAATAGTCACATACTCCAGGTCCGGGCAGCAGTGACTGTCTACAGTCACCATATTAGTACACCAGTTGTTATTGACGTACATACACAGCCCCCACCCCTTGCTCTTGCCGGAGTTCTCAGTCCTGTCATGACGCTGTGTGGTGTAGCCTGCTAGCTCGATAGCAGAGTCCGGTATGAGTGGATGAAGCCAGGTTTCGGTGATCAGTACCATGCAGCAGTCCTTCACGGTCTGGTTCGCAGACATCTGTAGCCTTAGGTCATCCATCTTGTTAGCAAGAGACCTGGCGTTGGTAAGAAACAGGCTAGGGAGCGGTGGTTTGAACGGCCGCTTCCGTAGCCTGGTTAGCGCGCCGGCCCTGCAGCCTCGTTTCTGCCTCCTCTCTCTGCGCTGCCTTCGCTTCCTCCCAGCGGGGATGGTGATCCAAGGGAAGCCGGGGCGTCTGATGATATCCTCCGGTATGTTTTTCGAGCGGTGAAACTCCGCTGCGACACTCAACTCGCAGCAAACACCTATCCTGATCCTAATTTACGCCAAATTCTCCAAAATTTCGTTTTTCACTCATTTCTACATTTTTTAACCGATTCAACCCATTCCAACTTTTAACTGTTCATCATTTGCCTACCTATTCAATAAATTCACACTTACCAAAAATTCCACATTTTCAATTTTGACATTTACACCAAATTTTCCAAAATCTCGGTTTTCCCTTCTACTTTCTACATTTTTCAACCAATTCAACCCGTTCCAACTTTAAACATCATTCTGCAGCATTCCCCAAGTACTTCTTCAACGTCTTTGCCTTCACACGCAATTTCTACAGGAATTGCATTGTCTAGTTCAGGGGTGGCCAACCCGCGGCTCACGAGCCGCATGCGGCTCTTTGGCTGGTTTCATGCGGCTCTTTTACGTTCATATCAACATTTGTGTTTATTTTTCGTGCGTATTTGCTTCGCTTGAGTTCAATATAGTATTTTGGTCAAACACGTGAGGTGAAATCCCAGAAAGGAGGAGGGACAAACCCATTTGAGGACTGTCAATTTCGCTCTCAAAATGGCAAGGAAAAAATGCACAGCTAAACGAATATATGACGATGAACACAGGGCTGAGCGATTGGTTTTGCTGGCTTTTTAACGAATGGCGACTGTGACTATAGTGGGGCCCATTAGGTCCAGAAAAGCTGACAAGACGCTAAGGCAGGGGTGGCCAACCCGGCCAAAATGGCAAGGAAAAAATGCACAGCTAAACGAATATATGACGATGAACACAGGACGTTTTTAACAGAGTTAAAGTTGTTTTTTGTTGAATGTAATGGCAAGCCATTCTGCCTGATATGTCGGACGTCATTAGCGCATTTAAAAGCTTCAAATGTTCAGCGCCACTTCAGCTCACTTCATGCCAATATCGATAAGGACTTTGCAAAAGGGACTGAATTTCGCAAGCACAAGTTTGGACACTTTGAAAAGTCAGGCAGAAAAATAGGTACAGTTTTTCAAAAAAATTACGAAGCACTCAGACTGTCACACTTGCATTGTTTCAACTGGCTTGGAACATTGTATCAGGGTTTTCCAAAACTATCTTGATCATATGATTATGTTGGAATGCGGTATAACCAGTAATAAATAACCTAGCTTGTTCCATCCTACACAATGTTGTAAAACATCCCCTGCTCTGCTAATCTAGAAGTCAAGGGCTTTAACTTGTCTATTCAGTCCACTGTCACCCCCACCCTTTTTCTCTTAATAAACATGCTCTTGTGGGAAGCAAGAGTCAGACTTCATTCGACCATCGCTGTAAGCACAGCGACGAGTGAACTCTCCGCCTGCAGGTGCCCAAAACGACGAACTTGTCTTCGTGTGGTTCTTGCAAAATAAGTTAGAGTGAGCACCACTCTAACATTTTGGTGCCGAAACCCGGGACCTCTCATATTCGCCATCTGGCTGACGGAGGACGACACGCTGTACACCGTCGACGGGCCAGCGTCCATTTAGCCGGACCTGGTAAAGAAAGACCTGGGAAGGAAATTCTTCACTGGGCCAGCATCTTAGGTCTGCCTTCGTCTGACAGAGGTGGATTGACGGGACCCGGCAGTGCAGCGAATCAAGGGGACAAGTAAGTTAAAGCCCTAAAGTTGTGGGATTGTGTTGTTGTGAAACGCGTAAAAGGTAGAGGCGCACGGAATATAGTTTGGGTTCGAGTCCCAGGGGAAGAAACAGGCTAAGAAAAGAAGAGCTTCTTTTTCGTTCATCGAAGAAGTGCGTAGATTCTTCTTTGTCTGTTTTTCCAAGCTGAGGGATCTGGCTTGGGTTAGAGTCCTAGTGGAAGGAACGTGCTAAAAAACACGGATCTTCTTTTTTGTTAATCAAAGAAGAGTATACCGTTTCTCTCCATATATAATGCGCAAAATTTAACTAATTCATTGTCCTAAAATCTGGGGTGCGCATTATACATGGGTACAAAAAAAATAATAATAATAATTTATCTTTTTTTTTTTAATCCGGATATCATACGGAGGCCGCCATTACAGATGCGCTTTCTTTTCTGCTGTTCACTTCAAACACGCTCCATACGAACACAATGCTCTCGTATCAGACGCTTGCTAGATCACCTGCTCGTTTGCTGTCACAATGTACCCTACACAAATCCGAAACATTTCTTTGCTATTGAGTATGCTAGCGCATGCGCAGTGATACTGACCGGCAGAATAACATCCGGTTGTTCCCAAAGATGATCTTTTTTCTGAAATAATTTTACGTTCACGACTCTGGTGGGTCTCATCACCAAGGGAGACGAGACTCAATACAGGCTTGAGGTTGACCTTCTGACCACGTGGTGCAGGGACAACAACCTCCTGCTGAACGTCGACAAGACCAAGGAGATTGTTGTGGACTTCCGGAAGGGTCACACCCAACACCTGCCGCTGACCATCGACGGTGCTGTGGTGGAGCGAGTGAGCAGCGCCAAGTTCCTGGGGGTGCACATCAGTGAGGATCTCTCCTGGTCCACCAACACCGCATCACTGGCAAAGAAAGCCCAGCGCCGCCTGTACTTCCTGCGGAAACTTAGGCGAGCGAGCGCTCCTCCGGCCGTCATGACTGCATTTTACCGCGGCACCATTGAGAGCGTCCTCTCCAGCTGTATTGCTGTTTGGGGTGGCGGCTGCACTGACTACAACTTGAAGGCCCTGCAGCGCATAGTGAACACGGCTGGTAAGATTGCTGGTGCTTCGCTCCCCTCCTTGAAGGACATTTACACCTCCCATCTCACCCGCAAGGCGACCACGATTGTGAGTGATGCGAGTCACCCCGCTCACTCTTTGTTCGAGCTTCTGCCCTCTGGGAAGAGGTACAGAAGCCTGCGCTCCCGCACCTCCAGACTCTCAAACAGCTTCATACTCCAGGCTGTTAGGATCCTGAACTCGCTCCCCCGTTCTGCGTAGCGTCCTGTACTTTCACTGTCTGAACTGTCTGAATGCACACTGGCTCTTATTATTTATTATTTGTTATTACTCTTATTTATTGTTTGTGCCTTTTTGTTTATGATGTTTTTTACTTTTGCGCTATGCTTGCTGGCTCCGTTATTTATTGTGTTATCTGTTTATTTATTATTTATTCATCACTCTTACTATTGATTGTTAGAATTTTTGCCTTCTTGTTTTTATATTGTGTCGCGTACATGTATGTCTATCGTGTTATGTGTCTCGTCACCGTGGGATAGAGAAAAACGTAATTTCGGTCTCTTTGTGTGTTGTGACATGTGGAGAGATTGACAATAAAGCTGACTTTGACTTTGACTTTAAGTAGGATTCAAAATTTGGGTGCGTATTATACATGGGTACAGGCTTTTTTCCAGCATCGACATGCCATTTTTAGGGTGCATATTATACATGGGGGCGCATTATACATGGAAAAAAACGGTAGATTTTTCTTTGTACGTTTTTCCGGCCAAAGAACAGCTCGGGTTCAAGTCCCAGTGGAAAGAACGGGCTAAGAAAAAAACTGAGGTTTTTTTTCTTAATTGAAGAAGGGCGTAGTTTCTTTTTTTGTCCGTTTTTCCAAGCTGTTTGGAAGGGTTTTACACCCATCCTGGATAGGCCTAAAAATAAAAAGCGCTGGAGTTTGTGTGATTGAGAGTGACTGGTAGGATAAATTGACTAAATAGCAGTTCTAGCATTGATCCACGGCAACAATACAGGCCAGTAAGTGTTGAAAAGTCAATTTAAACCTGCATTGAGGATCCTCGAAGAAAAATAATACATTTTGAAAAAGAAAATTGTATAAACCTAAAATACCAAATTAAGATGGGAAATAAAAACGGTAAATCCCTAGCTCTTGACGGAGATGAGAAGTACATAGCGAGTAAATTTGTTAATTGTATGCAATACATGCCGAAGTGGAAGAAAAGGTATGGAGTAGAAGGGAAGTTGAAAGTTGAAGTGTGGAAGATAGTGGTTGATGTTTTGGAGGAGAGTGTAGATAGGATGACGAAGGGACAGAAAAAGAAAAGGAAAGAGAGAGAGTTGAATTGTGCTAGAATGTGGTTAAAAGCTTCGCAAGAGAGAAGAGAACAAATCCAAAAGACAAAAGATAGAAAGATGAAAAGTGATGAGGCTGCGACCATGTTTGTCAGGCCGGAAGACAATGAGGCCACAGTGCGCAGGCGCACTGTCCCGGATGCAGCGCAGGCAGAGGAGCAAGAGAGGCTGTCCGCTTGTGCGCAAAACTTGTATCCAAGCTTAACAGACCTGCGCCCTCCCCCATATAACAGCAAAAAAAGTCAGGGTCAAATGATTAGAAGCCCTGTACAAACAAGAGGTTTGACCACTGCTGCTAGATTTTCCCAAAATTTAGACAATGTTGATGTCTGCCCAATGATCCAAGTGCCAAACCCTATTGTAGGGGAAGGCCAACCTCCACATACATATGTTTTTCGGCCATGGACTTTGGAAGAGGCAAAGAAAGCAGTTGAAGGGGTTACCCCTGTTGCTGAAGACCCAGAAAAATGGACAGAAAACATGGCTGGAATCATACATTCCTATAGACTAAATGGGCATGAGGCAGGAGAAGCTGCAATGTCTTCCTTGGGAAAAGACTGGGCAAAGGTTAGAGGAAATTACACAGGTAGAAATAATCAAGGGCCTTTTCCCTATCCCGTTGAGGGAAATCAATTGGGAGGGGAGTATGCAGCACAATGGAATGATCTTGTGCAAAGAGTGCAAACAATATTTCAAAGACGAGCGAATTATGGTCATTTGGCAGGAATAAAACAGAAGCCTGGGGAAGATACTGATGGTTTTCGCTTGAGATTTGAAAAAGAATTCAGGGTGCATAGTGGCATTCCATTCAATGATGCAGCTGAGAGTGCTTATCAGCAACACCTTAAAAATGCGTTCCTTACTAATTTCCGCCCTGAAATAGGCAACTGGGTGAGGAAACATTTGGTGGAAGTAGATATTGCAAGTGTGACAACAACTATGCAATGGGCCAGACATGCTGAAAAAGCGATAAAAAAAGGCAAAAGTTCTGATGTATTTCATCTAGACGTTAATGACCTAGATGAAGATACACCAGTCTTCTTCCAAGGGTCCCAGAGGGGCAGAGGAGGTAGAGGCCAACAAGGTCAAAGGCCACCATACAATTCAAAACCCCCACCAGATTCTGACAACTGTTGGAACTGTGGGAAACGTGGACACTGGTCAAGAGAGTGTCGTTTTGCAAAACAAAACCAATCAAGGGGTGGAGGAAGGGGGAGAGGATAAGCCAAATTCTCAGCATGACTAGATTGCCCCCCTATGACCTCTTGTGCTCCTACAGATGAAGAAATAGTAGATGTCCATACAGCATGGGACGTTCTGAGTGCATTAAAAGAAAAAACATATGTTACCTTAAACATTGGAGGAAGTGAAGTAGAGTTTTTGTGTGATACCGAAGCTTGTAAAACCGTAATAAAAACTAAAGTCCCTAATCCGAAGGCCTCCCAAAATACAATTTGGGTGAAATCTGCTGATGGGCAGGTACACAAGGAGAGTATCTCCAATCCAGTTGTAGTGAGAGATGATGAAACAGAAGTCATAGCTTCAGTCTCGATTGTTCTATCCCCAAAATGTCCCATAAACCTGCTGGGACGAGATCTGATGACTCGGTTGGGAATTACAATAATTCCAGTAAAGGATGGCATGCGAGCATGTAGAGTGAGAGATGTAGACTCATATGCTGCACAAGCAGGTGAACAGATTTCCTGCTCTTATGACATCACTTCCGAAGGGAATCCCAAGCTACCAAGCAGATTGCTGAGTGAAGCTCGAAAACAATTGTCCCGACCTGAATCAGAAATGACTTGTAATCAATTACATGTCACCATGAATATCCTCACTGATCCACATGATGACTATATTGAAAGTTTTCTCAGTGACACAGAAGTAACTTTAACAATCACTGCTCTGTACACAGATCGCGGGTCATTTGCAGCTGCTGCTGTGCTCCTGCCCGCTCCTCAGAAAGACAAATACAAGTTGTCGGCAGTACCCCACATTTCATTGTTCAAACCTCACAGTATAACATGGGCAGATGTGGGTTGCCAAATTAAACTTGCTAGATCTGTCACTGATTATGAGGACAAAGGTGATGGGTGGAGCTACAGTACCAGTTGTGACATATGGAAGCAAACAGTGTGTGAAGTAGCTGTTGGTAGGGCATGCGCTTGTGCGCTAACCTGACTAGTTGACATTTGTTTGAATGAAAAGGAGGAGGAGGACTTGGCTGGGCTTCCTGAAAAACTGTGGACAAAGGGCCCATCTGATGTAGGACTTTTAACGTTCATTCCACCAGTACAGATCAAACCAAGATCTGAGTGGCGTCCAAGAGTTAAGCAATATCCTTTAAAACACGAGGCAATAAATGGGATTACCCCTGTTATAAATGATCTTTTGACAGGAGGAATCATTAGGAAGTGCTTGGATTCTCCTTGCAACACTCCTATTTTTCCAGTCCAAAAGGCCAATGAAATTGATTGGCGAATGATACAAGATTTACGAGCAGTGAATGATGCAGTGCAGACAAGAGCACCTAATGTGCCTGACCCACACACACTTCTGAACACTTTGAAACCTAACCAGAGGTTTTTCACAGTAATTGATCTTGGCAATGCATTCTTCTCAGTGCCAATTCACCCAGACTCACAGTTTTGGTTTGCGTTTACCTTTAAAGGACAAAGCTATACGTACACCAGATTGCTGATAGTCCAACTATTTTCATTCAAGCTATCATGGCCTGTTTGTCTGATTTTCAGATGTCAAACAAAAGCCAACTTCTAGTTTATGTAGATGATCTCCCGATAGCCTCTGAAACTGAAGCTGCTTGCAAGGAAGACTCCTTAGCATTGTTACACTTTCTCTGCAAAACAGGGAATAAAGTGAGCAAGAACAAGCTACAATGGGTCAGACAGGAAGTGAACTATTTAGGTCACACTTTGTCAGCTTCTGGAAGACAGATACTGAGAACCAGAAAGCAGATCATTGCAGATGCACCGAAACCTGAAACAAAAAAAACAAATGATGTCATTTTTGGGACTCTGCAATTACTGCAGAGCATGGATTCCACATTATGCGGAAAAGACACAACCGCTGCTGAACATTGTGCATGGAGTCCCCATGGCAATATATAGATAATGTGGACACCAGTAACAGATGATGCTTTTGTGGTGCTGAAACAGGCTCTGATGAAAACTACAACTCTTATCTTGCCAGACTACAATAAAACCTTTGTGCAAACTGCAGGAATGGTTTTATGACCTCAGTGTTGCTGCAGAGTCATGGCAGCAAACTAAGACCAATTGCATTTTATTCCAAAAAATTGGATCCAGTGGCTCAATCTTTGCCAGACTGTGTCCAAGCAGTGTGCGCGGCAGCGCTTGCAGTGAGACAAGCTGCAGATGTGGTGCTCTTTCACAAAATGGAGCTGCTGGTTCCACATGCTGTAGACGTGTTGCTACTGCAAAGTAAAATGAACTTTTGTTGACCAGCCAGACACCTGTCTTACACTGCTACACTTCTGTCACAACCACACATTGTGATAAAGAGGTGCACAGTCCTTAACCCAGCAACGCTGATCCCGTTGCCAGGAGATGGTACCCCACATAACTGTTTGGATGCCACAGAACATCTACAGCTGCCCAGAGAAGATTTACGTGACACGCCACTTGACAAAGGGGAAAAGTGGTTTGTGGATGGATCATGTTCAAAGGATCCTAAAGGAAACAATAAAAGTGGTTATGCAATTGTGAAATTGCCAAACCAGATTGTTGAAGCAGAGAAGCTTCCATACAACAGGTCAGCGCAGGCTGCTGAGCTGATTGCGCTAACAGGAGCTTGTCAATTAGCGGAAGATAATGAAGTCACTGTATACACAGACAGTCAGTATGCGTTTTCTACTCTGTTCTATTTTGCGAAACAATGGGATCGCAAAGGGATGACAACATCGACCGGTAAGCCGGTTACCCATGCCTCCTTGTTAAAAGACTTGTTGCAGGCCATTCATTTACCTGCTAAACTAGCTGTGTGTAAATGTGCTGCTCACACCACTGGCACAGATGAAGTCTCAAATGGAAACAGATTAGCAGACAAAATTGCTAAAGAAGCAGCAGAAGGGAAACATGGCCATGAATTCTTTTTAATAGATTCATAGTTAAGACTATACTGACAGATATGCAGGGCAATGCTCCAATGATGGAAAAACGAATGTGGACGGCAAAAGGTGCAATGATGGATAGAGATAATATCCACCGCATCAATGACAAACCTGTTTTACCAAAATCACTTTTTAAGGCAGCAGCGATTGCGACACATGGGCCTTGCCATGTGTCGACAGGAGGGATGAAGTCTATCATACATCAACAATTCACTACCTTTGGTTTAGATGCTTACTTGAAAATATTTTGTAAAGCATGTCCTGTTTTTGTGAAACATAATCCACAAGGAAATATGAGACTTAAGAGAGGCTCATTTCCAAAACCGTCTTACCCATTTCAAATCATGCACATGGATTTTATTGAGCTCACACAAAGTGGACCTCACAAATACTGCTTAGTGATGATTGATGCATTTTCCAAATGAGTAAACGAGCAGATGCCTTAACAGTGGCAAAAGCCATCTGCAAAGCCATCATACCGACTCATGGCATCCCCCAAACCATTTACAGTGACAATGGTCCACACTTTGTGAACCAAGTTGTACAGAACATGGCTGCACACCTTGGGATAACATTAAAAAACCACTGCGCTTGGCATCCTGCGAGCGGTGGCCTGGTTGAACGAGCAAACTCCACTATCAAAAGCAGGTTGAAAAAATGCATGGAAACAACAGGCAGATCTTGGCCAGAGTGCCTAGACTTAGTGAAGCTCTATATGAGAATTACTCCCACTTCAGAAGGGCTAACACCTTTTGAAATCATCCATGGGAGACCATATAGACTACCTGTGTTCCCTGCAGATTTGCAAAAAGCAGATGAAGAACAGTCCTTGGCAGACTATATGATAATGACGCTCAAACTGAAAGATGTGTCAAATGCAAATTTACTGCCGCCTGATCTTTCCTCCTCACAGGTCGACAAACCCATCGATCCAGGAGACTGGGTCTACATCAAGGTCGTAAAAAGAAAGAACTGGCTCAGCCCACGGTGGGAGGGACCATTCCAAGTCTTGCTGACTACCCCCTCCGCAGTGAAGATTGCTGAACGGCCCAGCTGGATTCACCTCAGCCACTGCAAGTTGCAGAGAGTGCTGGACCCCTAATTTGGAGTGGTGGGGAAGGCTGACTTCAAAGGGGTCCTATCGTTTAGGGTGGAACGTCTCAATGTTGGTGAAGAAAACAACGATCCCCACTCCGCTAGGCGAGGGGATGTCCCGGTGTCTCTGCCATCCTAGTAGCAACGGGGCTCCATATGCCAGATGGATCCTCTGCTGCGTTGTGGTTGGAGCGTGCTATGGTCTATGGACTCATTTGAACAGACCAAGTGACAATGTTGACCGTGGAAAACGATGGTCACACGATGAGAACTTTGAGGACTGGTCATGGGACCCCGAAAACCCATACGAAACCAACACGTGGTACCGGTACGTCAAGTTCACTGTGAGAGCCCACAAACAGGAGGGATGTTATGTGTGTTCAAAACTCCCCCCTTCCTCCACGCAAGTTCACTTGGAGACCAGAGCAATGAATGTCACTGAAGCAAAATGTATGGCATCCATGGGAGGAGTCGGATATCAACACCCTGCTGTCAAAGTGAGTGATGACGACCCTTTCCGCCCTGGACTTGCGGAAGGCACCTGTGATTAGCTTTTCTGGACAAATCTCAATGTGACTGTTAAAGGACGAACATTACCGCGGGTGGCCTACACAGAGCGGCGACCTGGAGTGAACTATACGTGTTACATCCAAGGAAGTAAAACCCACAAATGCATTGACAGTGACTGCTCTCTAGGAGGAAACTGGATGGGAGCTTTGGACATCGCCGCTGAGTGTCATGATAGGAGAGCCATTTCAGTTGGGGAGGGCTCTCCGACTAACATGTCTGCACCATCGAACGGAACATACTTCATACACAATGGCTGGTGGCTTTGTAGTCACAAGGTTTGTCCGATGCTGCCCGCCAACTGGACAGGAGTGTGTGCACCAGTGTGGGTGACAGACCACACCTACAGGATACGACATCGACAGCTGACGACAGCACACGACTCTTCTGGACGTCAACGCAGAGCGGTTGCAACCTTTGACCCTCATGACCCTATCTGGGGTGCGAATGTTCCAGACGACCAAAAAGTATGGTCCGTTGGGGACAAAGTTGTTCATGCGCTTTTTCCCTGGGTCGGAGTTGGAAAACATTCACTCTTCATCGAGACACTGAACTATCGTTTTCAATCCTTTGCGAATCTCTCACTACAAGTCAACGATGGACAAAATAGAGAGATTCAGGCTATTAGGCTGATGGTCTTGCAGGATGGTTCTGGACTTGTTGACGGCAGCACAAGGTGGTGTGTGCCACATCATTGGGACTTGCTGTTGCACATAAATTCCTGGAGAAAATGACACACACATCTACGACGCCATGGCCTCACTGAAGAACTTACAGCAGGCCATGTCAAATGACAAAGTTCCACAACAGTGGGGTTTCTTTTCATGGCTATTCTCTGGCAACTGGTGGCAACTGCTGTTGAAACTGGTGTCTGCTGTGCTTGTTGTTGTGCTTGTTTACGACCTGTGTTATCCCATGTTTGAAGTCTGCTGTGACGAGGGTTGTCTCTTCTACCGTAGCACACGTACATATACAACTTCTTAGTCGTAACGGATGTGATGACCTTGATGTAACGCGGATTGCGTAGGTGCTGTTATACTGTGCATGTTTTACAGAAACTTGATGATTTGACTGTTAGGGTGGTGCTCACTCTAACTTATTTTGCAAGGACCACACTGGAGACAAGTTAGTCGTTTTAGACACCTGCGGGTGGAGAGTTCACTCGTCGCTGTGCTCTCAGCGATAGTCGAATGAAATCTGACTCAGGCCTCGTCAGGCGCTTATTTATTGAGAGAAACAAAGTGGGGTTGCAAGTGGGGGTTTGGGAATACACAGGTTGGGCTGGAGACGCCCCCCTGCTGATCAAGGCATAGCAGGGGGCCTTTTACGACTTTCTGTAAACAAAGCACCTTTGATTGTTTCCTCTGAGTTTAGTCAATCAGTGGTAAACTAATTTTGTCTAGACAGGACAAACTAATTAAATTATTACAGGTTACATTCCAACATAATCATACGATGAAGATATTCTGCAAACCCTAACATATCCTCCTGTTTTATCATATGATTATGTCAAACCTGAACAATCAAACATAAGTAAGAAAATGAAATCAATGAAATGAAAACAATAACTTCCAGTGAGGTTTTTCCCTCAATACTCCAGTCCAAAGTATGTGCAACTCAAAAAACCTGCGGCCAGATTAAGTGCAGGAAAAGAGTTACACGGTCCCTCTGCCTTAGGTGACCAGACTGTTATCAATAAAAAAGGAAAAAGAAAAACACAGAAACGGTACATCATTGAATCCATCACTTGCAAGGCATTTTCGATGGTCAAATCATCAAGTTTCCGTAAAGCAATGCCGAGTCAAACAGCATCTACGCAATCCACGTTTTGAATTAGGGGTCCAGCACTCCTTGTAGCTTGCAGTGGCTGAGGTGAATCCAGCTGGGCCGTTCAGCGATCTTTACTGCAGTGGGGGTAGTCAGCAAGGCTTGAAATGGTCCCTCCCACCGTGGGCTGGCCCAGTTCTTTCTTTTGATGACTTTGATGTAGACCCAGTCTCCTGGCTTGATGGTGTTGTCGACCTGTGAGGATGACAGAGCAGGCGGCAGTAAATTTGCATTTGACACCTCTGTCAGTCTGAGCGTTCTGACCATGAAATCTGCCAAAGACTGTTCTTCATCTGCCTTTTGTAAATCTGCATGGAACACAGGTAGTCTATATGGCCTCCCGTGGATGATTTCAAAAGGTGTTAGCCCTTCTGAAGTGGGAGTAATTCTCATATAGAGCTTTACTAAGTCTAGGCACTCCGGCCAAGGTCTGCCTGTTGTTTCCATGCATTTCTTCAACCTGCTTTTGATAGTATAGTTTGCTCGTTCAACCAGGCCAGCGCTGACTGGGTGATAAGCGCAGTGGTTTTTTAACGTCATCCCAAGGTGTACAGCCATGTTCTGTACCACTTGGTTCACAAAATGTGGACCATTATCACTGTAAATGGTTTGGGGAATGCCATGAGTCGGTATGATGGCTTTGCAAATGGCTTTTGCCACTGTTAAGGCATCTGCATGTTTAGATGGAACTATTTCCACCCATTTGGAAAATGCATCAATCATCACTAGGCAGTATTTGTGAGGTCCACTTTGTGTGAGCTCAATAAAATCCATGTGCATGATTTGAAATGGGTACGACGGTTTTGGAAATGAGCCTCTCTTAGGTCTCATGTTTCCTTGTGGATTATGTTTCACACAAACGGGACATGCTTTACAAAAATTTTTTAAGTAAACATCCAAACCAAAGGTAGTGAATTGTTGATGTATGATGGACCTCATCCCCCTGTCGACACATGGCAAGGCCCATGCGTCGCTATTGCTGCTGCCTTAAAAAGTGATTTAGGTAAAACAGGTTTGTCATTAATGCGGAGGATACTATCTGTATCCGCTATTGCACCTTTTGTTGTCCACATTCGTTTTTCCACCATTGGAGCATTGCCCTGCATATCTGTCAGTATAGTCTTATCTATGAGTTGCGTGTCCTCTGAATCTATTAAAAAAAATTCATGGCCATGTTTCCCTGCCGCTGCTTCTTTAGCAATTCTATCTGCTAATCTGTTTCCATTCGAGGCTTCATCTGTGCCTGTGGTGTGAGCAGCACATTTACACACAGCTAGTTTAGCAGGTAAATGAATGGCCTGTAACAAGTCTTTTAACAAGGAGGCATGGGTAACCGGCTTACCAGTTGATGTTGTCATCCCCCTGCGCTCCCATTGTTTTGCAAAATAGAACAGAGTAGAAAACGCATACTGACTGTCTGTGTATACAGTAACTTCCTTATCTTCCGCCAATTCACAAGCTCTTGTTAGTGCAATCAGCTCAGCCGCCTGCGCTGACCTGTTGTATGGAAGCTTCTCTGCTTCAACAATTTGGTCTGGCAATCTCACAATTGCATACCCACTTTGATTGTTCCCTCTAGGATCCTTTGAACATGACCCATCCACAAACCACTTTTCCCCTTTGTCAAGTGGTGTGTCAATCAAATCTTGTCTAGGCAGCTGTAGGTGTTCTGTAGCATCCAAACAGTTATGTGGTGTACCATCCCCCGGCAACGGAATCAACGTTGCTGGGTTAAGGACTGTGCACCTCTTTATCACAATGTGTGGTTGTGACAGAAGCGTAGCAGTGTAGGATAGGTGTCTGGCAGGTGACAAAAAGTTCATCTTGCTTTGCAGTAGCAACACATCTACAGCATGTGGAACTAGCAGCTCCATTTTGTGAAAGAGCACCACATCTGCAGATTGTCTCACTGCAAGCGCTGCCGCGCATACTGCTTGGACACAGTCTGGCAAGGATTGAGCCACTGGATCCAATTTTTTCGAATAAAATGCAATTGGTCGTAGTTTGCTGCCATGTCTCTGCAGCAACACTGAGGTCATAAAACCATTCCTGCAGTCCGCCGTTTGTACAAAGGTTTTATTGTAGTCCGGCAAGATAAGAGATGTGGTTTCCATCAGAGCCTGTTTCAGCACTACAAAAGCATCGTCTGCTTCCGGAGTCCACATTAATTTTTCCGTCATTGCCATGGGGACTCCATGCGCAATATCTAACAGCGGTTGCGTCTTTTCCGCATAATGTGGGATCCATGGTCTGCAGTAATTGCAGAGCCCCAAAAATGACATAATTTGTTTTTTCGTCTCCGGTTTTGGTGCATCTGCAATGATTTGCTTTCTGGTTTTCTGTATCTGTCTTCCAGAAGCTGTCAACGTGTGACCTAAATAGTTCACTTCCTGTCTGACCCATTGGAGTTTGTTCTTGTTTACCTTGTTTCCTGTTTTGCAGAGATAGCGTAACAATGCTAAGGAGTCTTCCCTGCAAGCAGCTTCAGTTTCAGAGGCCACCAGGAGATCATCTACATAAACTAGAAGTTGGCTTTTGTTTGACATCTGAAAATCAGCCAAACAGGCCATGATAGCTTGCATGAAAATAGTTGGACTATCAGCAAATCCCTGTGGCAATCTGGTGTACGTATAACGTTGCCCTTTAAAGGTGAACGCAAACCAGAACTGTGAGTCTGGGTGAATTGGCACCGAGAAAAACGCATTGCTAAGATCAATTACCGTGAAAAACTTCTGGGTAGGTTTCAAAGTGTTCAGAAGTGTGTGTGGGTCAGGCACATTAGGTGCTCTTGTCTGTACTGCATCATTCACTGCTCGTAAATCTTGTATCATTCGCCAATCAATTTTATTGGCCTTTCGAACTGGAAAAATAGGGGTGTTGCAAGGAGAATCCGAGCACTTCCTAATGATTCCTCCTGACAAAAGATCATTTATAACAGGGGCAATCCCGTTTATTGCCTCCTGTTTTAAAGGATATTGCTTAACTCTTGGACGCCACTCTGATCTTGGTTTGATCTGAACTGGCGGAATGGATGTTAACTGTCCTACATCAGATGGCCCTTTTGTCCACAGCTTGTCAGGAAGCCCAGCCAATTCCCCCTCCTCCTTTTCATTCAAACAAATGTTAACTAGACAGGGACGCGCACACGCCCCTGCCCTACCAACACCTACTTCACACACAGTTCGCTTCCACATGTCACAACTGGTATTGTAGCTCCACCCATCACCTTTATCCTCATAATCAGTGACAGAATCAGCAAGTTTAATCCGGCAACCCACATCTGCCCATGTTATACTGTGAGGTTTAAACAATGGAATGTGGGGTACAGCCGACAACTTGTATTTGTCATCCTGAGGAGCGGGCAGAAGCACAGCAGCAGCTACAAATGACCTGCGATCAGTCTACAGAGCAGTGATTGTTAAAGTTACTTCTGTGTCACTGAGAAAACTTTCAATATAGTCATCATGTGGGTCAGTGAGGATGTTCATGGTGACATGTAAGTCATCACAAGTCATTTCCGATTCAGGTCGTGTCAATTGTTTTCGGGCTCCACTCAGCAAATCGCCTGGTAGCTTGGGATTCTGTTCAGCCGAGACGTCATAGGAACAGAAAATCCGCTCACCTGCTTGTGCAGCATATGAGTCCACATCTCTCACTCTACATGCTCGCATGCCATCCTTTACTGGAATTATTGCAATTCCCAATCTGGTCATCAGATCTCGTCCCAGAAGGTTTATGGGACATTTTGGGGATAGCACAATGGAGACTGAAGCTATGACTCCCGTTTCATCATCTCTCACTACAACTGGATTGGAGATACTCTCCTTGTGTACCTGCCCATCAGCAGATTTTACCCAAATAGTATTTTGGGAGGCCTTTAGATTTGGGACTTTAGTTTTTATTACGGTCTTACACGCTCCGGTATCACACAAAAACTCTACTTCACTTCCTCCAATGTTTAAGGTAACATATGGTTTTTCTTTCAATGCATTCAAAATGTCCCATGCTGCATGGACATCTACTATCTCTTCCTCTGTAGGAGGACAAGAGATCACAGGGGGGCAATCTAGTCATGCTGAGAATTTGGCTTTTCCTCTGCCATTTCCTCTGCCATTTCCTCCACCCTTTGATTGGTATTGTTTTGCAAAACGACACGATCTTGCCAAGTGTCCTCGTCTACCACAGTTCCAACAGGTCTCTGAATCTGGTGGGGGTCTTGAATTATATGGAGGCCTGCGACCTTGTTGGCCTCTACCTCTTCCTCTTGCCTGCTGGGACCCATGAAAGAAGACTGTTGTATCTTCATCTAGGTCAACATCATCATCATCGCCTAGATGAAATACATCAGAACTTTTGCCTCTTTTGATCACTTTTTCAGCATGTCTGGCCCATTGCATAGTTGTTGTCACACTTGCAACATCTACTTCCACCAAATGTTTCCTCACCCAGTTGCCGATTTCAGGGCGGAAATTAGTAAGGAGCGCATTTTTAAGCTGTTGCTGATAAGCACTCTCAGCTGCATCATTGAATGGGATGCCACTATGCACCCTGAACTCTTTTTCAAATCTTAAGCGAAAATCATCAGTATCTTCCCCAGGCTTCTGTTTAATTCCTGCCAAATGACCATAATTCGCTCGTCTTCGAAATATAGTTCTCACTCTTTGCACAAGATCATTCCATTGTGCTGCATACTCCCCTACCAATTGATTTCCCCCACCAGGATAGGGAAAAGGCTCTTGATTATTTCTACCCGTATAATGACCTCTAACCTTTGCCCAGTCTTTTCCCAAAGAAGACATTGCAGCTTCTCCTGCCTCATGTCCATTCAGTCTATAAGAATGTATGATCCCAGCCATGTCTTCTGCCCATTTATCTGGGTCTTCAGCAACAGGGGTAACCCCTTCAACTGCTTTTCTTGCCTCTTCCAAAGTCCATGGCCAAAAAACATACGTATGTGGAGGTTGGCCTTCCCCTACAATAGGGTTTGGCACCTGTATCATTGGGCACACATCAACATTGTCCAAATTTTGGGAAAACCTAGCAGCAGTGGTCAAACTTCTTGTTTGTACAGGACTTCTAGCAATGTGACACTGACTTTTCTTTCTGTTATATGGGGGAGGGTGCAGGTCTGCTAAACCTGGATACAAGTTTTGCATACGAGCGGAAGATCTCTCTTCCTCCGCTTGAGCTGCATTTCCAGCTGCGGCCGGAGCCGTGGCCGGGACAGTGCGCCTGCGCACTGTGGCCTCGTTGTCTTCCGGCCTGACAAACATAGATGCAGCCTCATCACTTCTCAACTTTCTATCTTTCGTCTTTTGGATTTGTTCTCTTCTCTCTTGTGAAGCACTCAACCACATTCTAGCACAAATCAATTCCTTCTCTTTACTACTCTTTTTCAGTCCCTTTGACTTCCTCTTCACACTTCCACTTTCAACTTTGCTTCTACTCCAAACTTTTTCTTCCACTTTGGCATGTATTGCATACAATTAAGAAATCTACTCGCCATGTACTTCTCATCTCCTTCAAGAGCTAGGGATCTGCCGTTCTTATTTCCCATCTTACTTCGGTTTTCTAGGTTTATACAATTTTTTATTTCTTTTTCTTCTTTTCTTTACTTTGAGGATCCTCAATGCAGGTTTAAATTGACCTCTGACCAACTTCTCTCTGCAGTCAATTTATCCTACCAGTCGCACACTCAACCACACAACTTTCATGCAAACAGGTTGGAAAAACAGACAAAAAAAATGAGAATCTACGCCCTTCTTCAATTAGGAAAAAGAAACTCCTTTCTCTTAGCCCGTTCCTTCCACTGGGACTAGAATCCCAGCTGTTTCATAGCTTGGAAACACCAAAGCCGTATCTCATAACTCGGACAAACCGAAGATGTATCTCATAGCTAGGGCAAACCAAAGCCGTATATCATAACTCGGACAAACCAAAGATGTATCTCATAGCTCGGACAAACCAAAGCCGTATCTGCGCTTTTTTCTATGACTTACTTGTCTCCCTTGGTCCGCTGCGCTGCCGGGTTCCCGTCAATCCACTTCTGACAGACGAAGGCAGACCTAAGATGCTGGCCCAGCGAAGAACTTCCTTCCCAGGTCTTTCGTTACCAGGTCCTCCAATGGACGCTGGCTTGTCGACAATGCAGCACGTCCTCCTCCGTCAGCCAGATGGCGGGTATGAGGGTCCCGGGTTTCGGCACCAAAAATGTTAGGGTGGTGCTCACTCTAACTTATTTTGTAAGGACCACACTGGAGACAAGTTAGTCGTTTTAGACACCTGCGGGTGGAGAGTTCACTCGTCGCTGTGCTCTCAGCGATAGTCGAATGAAATCTGACTCAGGCCTCGTCAGGCGCTTATTTATTGAGAGAAACAAAGTGGGGTTGCAAGTGGGGGTTTGGGAATACACAGGTTGGGCTGGAGACGCCCCCCTGCTGATCAAGGCATAGCAGGGGGCCTTTTACGACTTTCTGTAAACAAAGCACCTTTGATTGTTTCCTCTGAGTTTAGTCAATCAGTGGTAAACTAATTTTGTCTAGACAGGACAAACTAATTAAATTATTACAGGTTACATTCCAACATAATCATACGATGAAGATATTCTGCAAACCCTAACATTGACCATCGAAAATGCTTCGCAAGTGATGGATACAATGATGTACTGTTTCTGTGTCTTTCTTTTTATTTTTTGTTGATAGCGTTCTGGTCGCCTAAGGCAGAGGGACCGTGTGAGACTTTTCCTGCATATTAACATCGGCCAGCAGGTTTTTAGATCACACAATAAGTTTGAACTGGAGTATTGAGGGAAAACCTCATCTTCACTGGAAGTTATTGCTATCATTGGTTGTTGTTTTTGTCGTGTTTCACCCTACACGTTCTCAACCCGTCCGCTGTCATCTCAGTTTTTTATTGATCTTTTTTATTATTGTTTTTCTTATTTTTACTATTCTTCTTTATATTTTCTTACTTATGTTTGATTGATCGGGTTCACATAGTCATATGATAAAACAGGAGGGATATGTCAGGGTTTTCCAGAACTATCTTGATCATATGATTATGTTGGAAGTCAAAGTCTGCTTTATTGTCAACGTCTTCACATGCCAAGACACACAAAGAGATCGAAATTACGTTTTCTCTATCCCACGGTGACAGGACATATTACACGATAGACATACAAGTAAACAATGCAATATAAAAAACAAGAAGGCACAAACAATAAATAAGAGTAATAATAAATAATAAACAGATAACACAACAAATAATACAGAAGCCTGCGCTCCCGCACCTCCAGACTCTCAAACAGCTTCATACTCCAGGCTGTTAGGATTCTGAACTCGCTCCCCCGTTCTGCGTAGCGTCCTGTACTTTTACTGTCTGAACTGTCTGTATGCACACTGGCTCTTATTGTTTATTATTTGTTATTACTCTTATTTATTGTTTGTGCCTTTTTGTTTATGATGTTTTTTACTTTTGCGCTATGCTTGCTGGCTCCGTTATTTATTGTGTTATCTGTTTATTTATTATTTATTGATCACTCTTACTATTGATTGTTTGAATTTTTGCCTTCTTGTTTTTATATTGTGTCGCGTACATGTATGTCTATCGTGTTATGTGTCTCGTCACCGTGGGATAGAGAAAGACGTAATTTCGGTCTCTTTGTGTGTTGTGACATGTGGAGAGATTGACAATAAAGCTGACTTTGACTTTGACTTTTGATAAGAGCCAGTGTGCATACAGACAGTAAAAGTACAGGATGCTACGCAGAACGGGGAAGCGAGTGCAGGATCCTAACAGCCTGGAGTATGAAGCTGTTTGAGAGTCTGGTGGTGCGGGAGCGCAGGCTTCTGTACCTCTTCCCAGAGGGCAGAAGCTCGAACAAAGAGTGAGCGGGGTGACTCACATCACTCACAATCGTGGTCGCCTTGCGGGTGAGATGGGAGGTGTAAATGTCCTTCAAGGAGGGGAGCGAAGCACCGATAATCTTACCAGCCGTGTTCACTATGCACTGCAGGGCCTTCAAGTTGTAGTCAGTGCAGCCGCCACCCCAAACAGCAATACAGCTGGAGAGGACGCTCTCAATGGTGCCGCGGTAAAATGTAGTCATGACGGCCGGAGGAGCACTCGCTCGCCTGAGTTTCCGCAGGAAGTACAGGCGGCGCTGGGCTTTCTTTGCCAGTGATGCGGTGTTGGTGGACCAGGAGAGACCCTCACTGATGTGCACCCCCAGGAACTTGGCGCTGCTCACTCTCTCCACCACAGCACCGTCGATGGTCAGCGGCAGGTGTTGGGTGTGACCCTTCCGGAAGTCCACAACAATCTCCTTGGTCTTGTCGACGTTCAGCTTGGAGGTTGTTGTCCCTGCACCACGTGGTCAGAAGGTCAACCTCCAGCCTGTATTGAGTCTCGTCTCCCTTGGTGATGAGACCCACCAGAGTCGTGTCGTCAGCAAACTCCACTATACGGTTGTCGCTGTAGGTTGCAGTGCAGTCATGCGTCAGGAGGGTGAAGAGCAGCGGACTGAGCACGCAGCCTTGGGGGGCCCCCGTGGTCAGCGTGATGCTGGCGGAGATTTTGTCGCCAACACGTACTACTTGTGGCCTCTGACAGAGGAAGTCCAGTAGCCAGTTGCAGAGGTAGGTACTGAGGCCCAGGGTGTCAAGTTTGCTGATGAGGCGTTGTGGCACAATGGTGTTGAAGGCAGAACTGAAGTCCACAAACAGCAATCTCACATACGAGTCCCTTCTCTCCAGGTGGGTGAGGGCCGAGTGGAAGGCGGTGTAACCAGTAATAAATAACCTAGCTTGTTCCATCCTACACAATGTCGTAAAACTACCCCTGCTCTGCTAATCTAGAGGTCAAGGGCTTTAACTTGTCTATTCAGTCCACTGCCACCCCCACCCTTTTTCTCTTAATAAAGATGCTCTTGTGGGAACCGAGAGTCAGACTTCATTCGACCATCGCTGTAAGCACAGCGACGAGTGAACTCTCCGCCTGCAGGTGCCCAAAACGACTAATTTGTCTCCGTGTGGTTCTTGCAAAATAAGTTAGAGTGAGCACCACTCTAACACATTGCACGGGCTAAAAAGCCATACAATGAAGTGGAGTTCGTTAAAAAATGCCTCAGTGACGTTATTGAAATCTTGTCTCCTGAAAACGACTAAAACGAATGATCTGTCCCGCCACACATAGTAAGGGAAAACCTATTATGTTTTTGTTTGTGGAATACCTTGAACTGAGAGTTTGTCTGTGTGAGACAATGCACACAATGTTCATTGTTGAAGATGTGGTTTTTGGTCTGTGGTTTTAGTACTGTAGGAGTCAATTTGTCATTATCATGTTGGTGCGTGACATAATAATGTCACACAATAAACTTGGCTGAGCAGAGGTGTGTGCGTGTGCGTGTTTGTGTGTGTGTGTGTGGGGGGGGTGTTCATGTGTGCTCATGTGTATGATGTGGCTCTTTGTGATGACACAGTAAAAAATGCGGCTCTTACTCTCTGACTGGTTGGCCACCCCTGGTCTAGTTCTATTTCAGGGGTCACCAACATGGTGTCCGCGGCCACCAGGTCGCCCGTGAGGACCGCACGAGTCGCCCGCAGGACTGTTCTAAAATGAGCTCAAATAGCGGCACTTGTCAGTGAGCTGCATCTATTTATTTTACAGTCAAACCTCGGTTTCCGAACGTCCGATTCTCGAACAAATCAAAATTCGAACAGAAAATTCGAGATTTGTTTGCGTCGGTTGTTGAACAAAATTCGGAGGTTGAATCTCGCGAGATGAGCCGAGAGGACCTGAGAAAACCCGACCGCGCGGCCCGGATGCCGAGTGACTCCGTAGTTATTGTATTTTCGTTACTTTGAGGATTGTATTAACCCAGGGGTGGGCAAACCTTTTGACTTGCGGGCCGAATTGGGTTCTAAATTTTGACCGGGGGGCCAAACCAGGAGCAGATGGATGTAGTGTTTGTGTGAAGTAATATAAATGAAATGTAAAGGTCATTGCATAAAAGGTTTTTACTTTTAGTAGATACTAAAGCATGGATATTTAAAAAAAGCTTTTTGAAACCAAATGCATTTATTAACAGCATTAAAAAAAATGTCACCAAAAAACTACTTACTATTAGTGATTCTTATTAAATACGACACTTGTTATGATGAATAACATTTTCCATTACTTCAGCGCCTGCAGGTCAGATTTATGAAATATGTTTATCTAATGAGGCAAAATCATATCCAACGGCAAACATTCTGACCAAATACATCATCTTGAAGAATCAGTGAAAGAATACATCTAAATAAAGTACCGTAAATTCCGGACTATAAGCCGCGACTTTTTTCCAAAGTTTGAACCCTGCGGCTTATAGTCAGGTGCGGCTTATATAAGGATTTTTTTTCCCGGGATTTTGATGACTTGATCACTTTTATACACTGCAGTATCTTGAAGAAAAAAAACAACAACAAAAATACTATTTTGAAACACTACTATGGCTGCTGCTTATTCTGGATGTGTTGCTTGTGACTATTATGAGTTTTAGTAGGAATGCACGCTAGGTGACCTGCGTCAAAGGGCTCTAAACCCTTCGTCACAGGCAATGTTTAGAAAGACATGTTAAAGTATGTTATTAAAACTTTAAAAAGGCTTTCTGTGAACGATCTTTCTTTGTAAAAAAAATGCGTGTGCACGTGGGGCTTATAGTCCGGTGCGGCTTATATAAGAAAAAAACTAAAATATCCCCCAATTTCAGCTGGTGCGGTTTATAGTCCGGTGCGTTTTATAGTCCGGAATTTACGGTAATAAAGAAATCAATAATATTGTTGCTTTCCCTTTTTGGCTAGTGCATCATAGTCTGGAGTAAAATTTGTTGTGGTAATTTTTAGGATAGAGCCGAGGTGTCGGTCTGTTAACCTATCTCTGCGACGGGCTTTGTTGACGTTCATGTGGCTGAATGTCTTCTCACACACGTAGGTCGAGCCAAATTGTCCACTCTTTTTAACATTCGGCACTCACTGTCCACCTTTCTTTTTTTCGGGCCACTCATTTTAATGGAAGGATTCCAGGGGAAGGTTTGTGGGTGGCATTAGCGTAAAACTGTATCTGAAAACTCAGCGCGCAAATTACGAGAATATTGACGTCACAGCCTACACTCGGTTTGGCACTGATAGATGAAATTACTACGTACTACTGAGTACGCACGCACACGCACTTGTGAGTGTGCACCGAGCTTTCTGACACGGCTCCCGGGAATAAATACGCGGGCGGGCGCTTCCCTATCTACTGGGGAAACATAGTAATTGCAGGGAAAAGGACCCAAAAAAGAATTAATACAATTTATTCAGGTTTGGCGGGCCGGATTAAACGGCCCCGTGGGCCGGATGTGGCCCGCGGGCCGTAGTTTGCCCATGCCATGATTAGGGGTTAATAATTAACCCCTAATCATGCCTCCAAAGAAAGCAAGTGGGAGCAGTAAAGCCATCCTAAAACACAAAGACGCTCTTAAAGCAATGGGACAGTGCGCGCCCGGCGCGCTGCGGTTGCGCGATCGGGCCAAATTAAGCTCCCTGCCCACTGAGGTCCACTTTCGAAAGTACATCAGGACTTTAAAAATATTTTTTAAATTTCAGCGACGGCTCAGTCACAATAATGCGACCAGCGCGGTGCAGTTGCGCGGTCGGTGACACGCTACGGTTGCGCGGTCGGCGGTGCGCGATCGGACAAAATTAAGCTCCCTGCGCACTTAGGTCCACTTAAATTCTGTTGCGCGATCAGACAAAAATGCGTAAATGAAAAAAATGCTTTAAAAAATGGCGGGTTTTTTTTGTCTTGGAACGCACTAAAATGTTTTCTATTATTTGTAATGGGAAGAATAGTTTCGGAATTCGACCGATTTGCTTCTCGAACCGCCTTCTGGAACGGATTGTGGTCGAAAACCGAGGTTTAACTGTATTTTTGCTATTCTTGTTAAAATCACACTTACATGTGATTTGGAAATGAAAATAATAACACATAGTGAAAGCTAAATTGAGGAAATTGGCTATTTCAGAAGTGTGTGTCAAACTGGTAGCCCTTTGCCTCAATCAGTACCCAGGAAATAGCTCTTGGTTTAAGAAAGGTTGGTGACCCCTGGTATAGAACATTTCTATTCGGCCTTCAGAGCTTTGGAATGCCCTACCAATGGATATTAAAACTGCTAACCCGGTAGAAACATTTAAGACACGTTTAAGACACGTTTAAAGGCATTTCTATGATATGGCCTTTAATTAACCTCTAGTGGCCGATTCGGCTGGAGTTTGCTTTCGCAGCCGAGGAGAAAGACTTTGTATGTGCTTTGGAATTTGTGCACACTGAGGCTTATATATTTGCCTTTAATTGGCTTGAAAGGGTCTCGTTTCGCACATGCGCGTGTTTGTTTACGTGCTATGTCTGCGCCACGGCGGTTGGATGGGAATAAGTAGCGATGCGTTCAGGGAACACCTCTGTGAGAAGTTAAGCTTGCCAGTGGTAATGACTGTTTTCATTCTTGTTAAACCTTTACTTTGGCATGTGAACAAAACATAAACTTTGACAGGGATGGAATTGCCCCCCCCCCCCATTTTGCACCTCATAATCCAGAAATATGACATGCACATAGCCACACTGTGACTGTGTTTACCCAAAGATGAAGTGGGTACTTTTGGAAGGGGGTGGGAGAATTTTCCCTGAGTCATAATTATGAACTTATTGCAGCAAACCTCAGACAAATTTTAACCATTTGATTCATATTAGCCATCTTTGCTCAATGCATCAACCCCCACCCAAAATGTTCAGCACGTAATTACAATTCGAGTCTGTTCATTGAAATTTAAGATCAACTCCTTGAAGTGCGTCCGTCACTTCAATGACGTTTTGGACATTTCATATTACTACAAAGCTATATAACTTATATGAATCGGTCACTTGATGACTGGTGACTGAACAACATTTGGGGAATATCACCGGAATTCTTTGCAGGTGAATTTAAATCCATTATTATGCCTGCTTAAATGTGACATTTTAAATGTCACGTTGTGGAGCAATTCCAGTTCTGCCGCAGACTGAAGTTGGTGCACATCAACATTTTGCACACGACATAACGTACTCGCTTTCGGCAGTCTCTGGCTGCATCCCCCTCAGCCGTTAAATGACACTTCATAACTAATTCATGCTCCATATGTGCGTGTACTGTAAACGTTATACTGTAAACTAATGGTTTGGATCAGTATTACAAAGTGGGCGGTGTAACAAATATTTACTATCAGATTCCCACGGTCGTATCATCCCACCGCGCGAACAAACATTTGAGAGGTGATGTCAGGCCTAGAGAACACAATCTTACTCGCATCTCGTATAAATATCCTTCGATAGATACGCACCTGGATCGACCAATTACACTTAAACTTTGTTTTATGAATATTAGATTGCTTCATACGAAAGCCATTCTCGTTAATGATCTCATCACAGAACATAATCTAAACGTTTTTGGTCTCTGCGAGACCTGGTTAAAACCTAATAATAATAATAATAATTCATTAAATTTGTATAGCGCTTTTCAAGAACCCAAAGACGCTTACAGGGAACAAGGCAAAGACATACATGAGGGGGGGGAGGTACGGGGAGGAAACAATCGGATAAACTTAAGAAGAGGAAACCAGTTATGGGTATGGGAGGTCATAAGCTTGGGAGAAGAGGTAAGTTTTTAGACAGGACTTAAATATGGGGAGTGTGGGTGAGTCACAGACAGACTGGGGGAGAGAGTTCCAGAGTCGGGGTGATGTGCAGGAGAAGGCTCTGTCACCAAAGGATTTGAGTTTGGATTTTGGGACTGTCAGACGTGAAGTATTGGAGGATCGGAGGGGACGGTTGGGGCAGTAGGGGACAAGGAGGTCGGATAGGTAAGTGGGAGCCAGGTGGTGAAGGGCTTTGAAGGTGAGGAGGAGTATCTTGAAGATGATACGCTCCTTCATGGGAGCCAGTGAAGAGAGTGGAGAACAGGAGTGATGTGTTCACGCGACCGGGTGTGGGTAAGGAGGCGGGCAGCAGAGTTTTGGACTAGTTGAAGTCTATGGAGTGAGTGAGCAGTGATTCCAGTGAGAAGGGAGTTGCAGTAGTCAAGCCGGGATGAGATGAAGGCGTGGATGAGAGATTCAGCGGCAGGGAGAGAAAGGATTTTAGCGATGCGTCGGAGGTGGAAGTAGGAGGTCTTGACAACTGAGCTAACATGAGGTTGAAAGGACAGTGTGGGGTCAAAAATAACGCCAAGATTGCGTGCCAGAGGGGAAGGAGTGATGTTCGAGGAGTCAATGGTGAGTGTGATGGATCCAGTTTTATTAAGGGAGGATTTAGTGCCTATGAGGAGGAGCTCTGTTTTGTCACTGTTGAGTTTGAGAAAGTTGTGGGTCAGCAATGCTTTTATTGTAGAGATGCAGGTTTCAAGATGGGTGAAGGGAGGGTTACGGGTTGGTGTCGTACGTATATAGATCTGGGTGTCATCAGCGTAGCAGTGGAAGTCCAGATTGAGTTTGCGGATGACAGTACCAAGGGGAAAGAGGTAACAGATGAATAGGAGGGGGCCAAGAACTGAGCCTTGGGGGACCCCTTGTGTAACTGGGGAGAGGATGGATGTGTGACCGGAGAGAGAGATGAACTGGTTTCTGTTGGTGAGGTAGGAGGTGAGCCAGTCGAGTGCAGTGCCCTCAACACCTAGTTGGCGCAGCCTTTGGAGGAGGATGGAATGGTTCACAGTGTCAAAGGTTGCGCTAAGGTCAAGTAGTAGTAGGATGTTGAGGGCACCAGAGTCTGCAGAAATTAGGAGATTGTTGGTGACTTTAACTAGAGCTGTTTCAGTGCTGTGAAGTGGGCGGAATCCGGACTGGAAGGGTTCATAGAGGTTGTTGGACTGGAGATGGGTGTGGAGTTGGGCGGAGACAATGTGTTCAAGGGTTTTGGAAAGGAATGAAAGGTTGGAGATGGGACGGTAGTTGGAGAGGTTGAGTGGGTGCAAGGTGGCTTTTTGAGGATGGGGTGATGGCTGCAAGTTTATAGACAGTGGGAAAGTGGCCAAGGGATAAAGACTGATTAAAAAGGGTGGTGAGGTAGGGGAGGAGGACAGGGAGGCAGGCCTTAGTTAAGGTCGTTGGAAGAGGGTCAAGAGAGCAGGTGGTTGTCTTGGATGAGGTAATGATGTCTAGGATAGTGGAGGAGTCAACAAGGGAGAAGGCAGTGAGAGAGGGAAAGGGCGGGCGGTCAGGAAGGGGGGGCAGGAGGGCAGGGGAGGAGGAGTTATTGATGGTGTCGGTCAGAGAACTGTTGATTTGGGCGATTTTGTTGTTAAAGTTGACAAGGAAGGAGTTACAGACTAATGAACTGATGCCGCTTAATGAGGCCTCGCCTCCAAATTTTGTGAGCTCGTATGTGGCGCGTCCTCGAAAAAAGGGTGGGGGTGTCGCCCTCATCTCGAATTCCGAGCTTAGTTTTAGGCCTCGTTCGATCAACGTATTTAAATCATTTGAGGTTCTCACTGTCCGATCCACCGCTTTACCGTCATTTTATCTTGCTGTTATTTACCGTCCACCCGGGGCTTACTCTGGCTTCCTGGATGAATTTTCAGAATTTGTGGCTGATCTAGTAACCAATGCGGATAATATAATTATCATGGCCAATTTCAACATCCACATGAATTTACCGTCAGAGCCACTTACTTCGGCGTTTCAGACTTTAACTGATACGTTTGGTTTTACGCAAGCCGTACAGGCAGCAACGCATAAGAATGGAAATACCATAGATCTAGTATTATCCCGAGGACTTGCAACCTCAAATATAGCAGTACTGCCATACAGTACTGTTTTGTCTGATCATTACTTAATAAAGTTTGAAATTCTAGTTCCTTGTCAAAGACAAGAGAGCAATCAGCATTATAGGAGCCGTCATTTCAACTCCATGTGTCACGGCGCGGAGTAGAGAAATGGAGCAGGGCGACCAAGTGCAGCTTGGACCAGGGTTTATTGCAGCAAACTCAAAAGACTCGGCAAACTGACGTGACTAAACAACAAACTAACAAGACTAACAGACCAAAGCGTGAAACAAAAGACAGGAACCAAACAAACCGTGACCGTGAGACATGCATTGTCCACATCTTACGCACAATGCTCCGACGGGGAGTGACCCGCAAACAGAACTTAAATACATCACAGGTAACGAGAGGCAGGTGCGTGTGGTTACATTAATCAAGGGCACACAGGAAGGGAGGGGCGAGCACACAGACACATAACCAAAACTGGAGACGAGGCATGACACCATGACTGCAACTGCGCTATCTGAGATACTGTCGCCGGCAACCGCTATATTTCTCACATACGCCGGCTCTATTGATAATCTTACAAATGAATTCAATGCGACATTGTTAAATGCCATTGACTCTGTGGCGCCGTTACGTCTGAAAACTCGCCGTAGAGTGCCTACTCCGTGGTTCACAGATGAAACGCGTACGCTTAAGCAATTATGTAGAAAGCATGAGCGCAGATGGCGTCTAACCAAACTTGAGGTTTTCCATCAGGCATGGCAGGATAGCCTCTTGAAATATAAAGATGCGCTTATCTTAGCAAAAACTCAGTATTTTTCGCAAGTTATTAATCTCAATAAAAACAATCCGAAACACCTATTTGATACAGTGGCAAAGCTGACTCTGCGCCAGCCGACCCCCGATAGTTCCTTCCACTCAGCTGACGAGTTCATAAAACGTTTTGCTCAAAAGATTGAATCCATTAGGGATGAGATCAAGAATACCATTCCAATCGCTCGGTCGAGCCCGCCGTTTACCAACGCTGATGATCATGCAACAACCCTCTCAATTTTTAAAAGCGTGTCTCTTGAAAGGCTTACACAATTGGTTAGTGCGGCTAAACAAACAACATGTTTACTCGACCCTCTTCCAGCCAAACTACTTAAAGAATTATTTCAAATTTTAGGACCGTCCGTCTTAAATATAATCAATCTGTCTGTCTCCTCTGGGATAGTGCCAACAGCCTTTAAAACCGCTATCATTAAACCGTTACTTAAGCGACCAAATCTTGACCCGGACTGTCTCAGTAATTATAGGCCAGTTTCAAACCTCCCATTCATAGCAAAACTTCTTGAAAAAGTAGTAGCGCAGCAGCTTATTGATTACATGGTCGCCAATAATCGATATGACACTTTTCAGTCTGGTTTTAGAGCTAATCATTCCACTGAGACAGCACTTGCTAAAGTGACTAACAATCTCCTCATAGCTATGGATTCAAACACTTCGTCTGTACTGTTACTACTCGATCTTAGTGCTGCCTTCGACACTGTAGACTTCGATATTTTATTAGGGCGTCTTAAAAGTTGTGTTGGTATTTCAGGGTCAGCACTAGGCTGGTTCCATTCCTATCTATCAAACAGGACGCACCGAGTGGTCCATGGCAATGCGTCCTTGGAGCTCTATAATGTTACGTGTGGTGTCGCAGTTAGTACAAAAGGCTGCTCTCTCGGTCAAGAAAATTTGATCACATTACCCCAATACTAGCCAACTTACATTGGCTCCCGGTCCATTTAAGATGTGACTTCAAGGTTCTTCTATTAACCTATAAATCACTGCATGGCTTAGCGCCTTCATATCTCGTCGACCTAGTTGTTCCTTATGTTCCGTCTCGTAACCTTCGTTCGCAAAACGCTACCCTTTTAGCGACACCAAGGGCCAAGAAAATGTCTGCAGGCTCTAGAGCATTTTCTATTCGGGCTCCAGAGCTTTGGAATGCCCTACCAATGGATATTAGGACTGCTACCTCAGTAGAAACATTTAAGACACGTTTAAAGACACATTTCTATGACATGGCCTTTAACTAACCTGTAGTGGCCGATTCGGCTGGAGTTTGTTTTCTCTCCCTCTCCACCCCCTCCCTCCCCCCTCCCCGGCCGGGAGGTGGTTAGGTGGCACCCATGCTGACAGCGGCTACCTGGATTCTCGTGGGCCAATTCAGGATGGGGGAACTGCAGCTCAACCTCCTCGAAGACACTGCCAGTACAATTGAGGGCTCCTTCGGCAGTCCTCTGCTCTGACATGGACATCCACTTTTTATTTCATTGATTTTCATATTGTATCATTTGTGCCCTCTCTGCATCCATTTCAACCTGGTGATCTTGAAAGGGGGATCCTTCCATCTGTGGTCCCTTCTCAAGGTTTCTCATTTTCCCCTGGTAGGGGTTTTTAAGTTTTTCCTTGCCCTTTTGGGAGCTTAAGATCAGGGGATGCTTTGAGAATAATTGTCAATTTCTGTCTATGTGAAGCCCTTTGAGACTGCTTGTGATTTAGGGCTATACAAATAAACTTGACTTGACTTGACTTTCTCCGAGTCAGCAGTGCAAATGAGCCGGGTCCTTCCTGTGTATCTTTCCAGATGTGGGTCAGCTGTGATTGTGCTGACGATAAAATAACAACTACGGCCCAGGAATGTGGCAGCGCCGAGCCGGAGATAACAGAAGGAAAGGGGCCCGGGTTCAAAGAGGTCCTGGCCATCTAGGGTGCGTTCACATGAACTGCGTCTTGAACATGCTCTTGCCTGTAGACTCTACAGTGTAGAGGGTATGAAAATAAATGTCAAACGAAAATTGGAGCGGCGTGCGAGATGCTCTGCATGACAGAAAAAGGCACAGTTTGAAGATGCAGTGTTGATAAACATTAGGCCGTGCATTGACAATGGTTCGGCACACCCCCTCCTTTGCAGTCAGACAGATAAAGAATGCGGCACAGCGAGATAACCACCACACATCAGTTTGGATATATGAGAGGACTGTGTCATATGGCATTTTATGTATAGGTTTTGCTGAAACTAAAAATAGATCTAATTATTTGCATTGTCCTGTCTGTAGTCATAGCAGAAAATAACACCACTGGCAGAGCTAGAGGGGTGGCCACGGGGGCACAGTCACCCCCTGAAATATGATTGGGCCATCCAGGGGCCAAATGACTTTTACGGGTTTTGGGGGGGGGGGGATTTTCTTCTTCAGATTTCCCTCGTTTTCTGAAGACTTATTTGGAGTTTGGTTTATTTTGAATTTTTTTGTTAATTTGCGGACCCATTGAGATATCCTAGTTCTGCTAGTACTTGATGCTGACTGAGCTGAAGTTTTGTAAATTTTGCTGAAGTTTTGCACAATGTCACAATCAATGATGTTTGAGATTTGCTGCTCATTTTTCCCAGAAATTTGTGTTTCCATACCTTTCTGTGATACAATTCATGCACATAGCTCAAAATATAAAGACAAATTAAGTGCTGGCAATGTACCGTAAAAAAATAAAATAAAAATCACGGCGGGTGCTTGCTCGTGGAGTCTGATGTCACACAGAGGACGTTTGAGTTCCACTCTTTTTTTTTTTCCACGCTCACACACACGAGCCGTTGTGAGGCCAGCCCAGGAGGTAAAAGAGTCGCTTTGTCCCAAACCTGGAGAGTGAGCTCCCGACTGGTGCGCTTCTGCCAATCCCTAGAAGAGCGCACATGAGAGAAAAGCATCACCTGTTTTATATTAAACCTGTCATATGAAATCAAAAGCCAACGGCATCACGAGGGCGTGTTTGCCTAAATCTCAGGAGGGCGTCCAACACGGCAGCAAGGCACCACCAAGTGCTGTTCAAAACCAATTACAAATCAATTTCATGACCACTTAGAGGGCCTCCTTAAAGTTTTTGGTTGCCTTGGAAGCTACTTCCCATAGATACGCTTTGAGGTTAAGGCAAGACTGGACTAATAATGCATTGAATAAATTAAAGAGATATAAATCCAATAAATATAAATAAAACATATATATATAAATAAATAAATAAATAAATATAAAATTAAAATACATAAATAAATAATGCATTGATGACCTGACACTTTATAAACCAGAATAATTTTTTGCCTTCTATGCTAGATGATGCAATTAGTGTCATCATATTATTAATAATAATAATGTGTGCAGTCAAAGAACCACGTTGGCATCCTGGTCACATGACCACATTGGAGCTTTATAAAGTTTTTAAACAGACTCCATCTATCACTGAAGACAATGTTGCCCTCTACAGGGCGCACATGTTAGTCATGCTCGGCTTCTCCTGTTTTTGTTTTTGTTTTTCCCTCAAAGGTGAGAATAGGCTCAAGCGCAGTCAGACTCTCATTTGGCAGCAAATGATCTTTAACATTGAGGGGAAGCACAAAATGGTGGTTAAAAAAAACACCCCGTGCCTCTCTCTGGGGAGCGGGGAAGCTATTCACGCTCCGTCCAAATGGGGAGACGAGTGTGATGAGCTCTGCTCTTTCGGCGAGAAATGCGAAAGCAGGAGAACAAATCTCAAGAAAAACAGCCCAGAGGTCACAGCCACTGTGACATTGAGCAGACCTCAATTTAGGACACAAAAGACCACCAGGAAGTGGATCCTCTCACTGATAACGATACTTTTTTTTGGGAAGGTTTCACTGCAGTGCCCTCCTCAACTTGAAGGACAGAGACCCTTTTTTTTAAATTTTCTGTATGAAGTAAATCACAAACATGTCACGAGTGGATCAATCAACCATAGCTGTTCCACATGGTGTGACTAGCCGACGTCCTTCGAGCATGCGTGACCAAGGACCCGCTTTTCTACAAAATGGGCAAAATCCGGCTATTTTCTTTTCCTTTACCCCTCTAGGCTGACATCTTATCAAAGCAAATTCCCAATGTGCCTATTAGCATATCTGGCCGGTGGTGGTTGCTCTAAAAAAAAAAAAAAAAAAAAAAAAAAAAAAAAAAATTACCATCACTAGCCATGTCTCTTTCGCCCCTCCTGCCAACATAAAAAAAATAAAAATAACATGCTGACCCGGCATCGAGATGCCCTCTCCCACTCAGTCACAGCCCGCTTTGTTCATTATTTAGTGGCTTGTGCTTGAATATTTGCCAAATAGAGAGCTTATCATTCTGCCTATCTTAAGTTTGTTCTCACTTTCAATATATATTTAATTATTTTTAGATTACATAGCGTAAAAACAACGTAAAATCACAGCAGTTAATCGCACGACGTGTAAAAAACGGACAAGGGTTCCATTATGTTGCAGTTTACACTCTCCTGAGAGTTTTTTTGCAAGATGATGCACATTAGCCTGCTCCGTGCATGACCTTGAATGTCTCTCTTCTTTTGTGGGAGTCTCACACATCCGACCGACCTTGTTGGCAGTCATTCATGTATGTCAGGGCCATATGCCGGGGCGGTCCGCGTGTGCATGTTCTTCACCTGACAAAGCAGACAAAATTGCATCCTCAGAACAAGAGTGGAATTTTGTTAAGTTTTGGGGGAAATCGATTTTGAATTATAATAGAGGTCATATTTTGGCGGCCATATTGGAAAAGCAACACTGAGTGTCGATGTTTTTCTTTTTTTTGAGAGAGAGAGAGAGAGAGAGAGAGAGACAATGAGATGCTCAGCGGAAGACGGCTGCGTGGCACAAAGAAGGTTGCCGAGTCAAAACAGCCTTGACAAATCTGAAGTTTGAGGACACTTCCAGAGAGATTGGCCGACTATTGGTGATGAGCGGTTTAGCGGCTGGCAGATTACTCCGTCCTTGTGAAAATGATACAAAGATGCCGAGTTCCACCTTGGGATACTTGATGGAATTGTGGGTCCGTGTGAGGATAACACATTTTTCGTTGAAAAATGGGCATCCCAATCGTCAATAAATGAAAGCGTGCACGCTCCAGGATAGCCGACGCTCTTTCATGAGAAGCAAAACTGTGGCGAGCTTTCCTTGCAATATGTGAGCGCATAAATAAAGGATGTTTGATCCTAGCTGGCGGCTTCTTATCTCACTCCATTCTATGAGCCATTTATCTTTTTTGGGGTTTTAATCTATATAAGTAATGGCAACCTGTCATATCAATACACAGTCGCCCAGCCATCTGCTCTCTAATGCCAAGAAAATTCCCAAACCATAATTCAACAAACTGAGGCTCTCACTCTACTGACATCAAATTTGTCTTCCGCGCATTTATTTGAGGTGCTTTTTGATTGCTTGTCCGCAGAATTGTGTCTGTAGAAGCCGCATGGGCAAGCGCTTTGCCGTCTTGCTTTGTGGACAATTCATGTGATCATTTAATAGGGCGCTGGACTATCTGCTTCTATTATTGGGGAAATCAAACAACATCAGTTCAAGGCAACCTAATAATGAAACGAAAAACAGTCCTCGTGCGCACACACACACAGGCAGTCGAAAATTGCATTTGCCTATTAGCAACCTGTCTGGCAAAAAATATGGAAATGATATTCAGATGCATACAGGCAAGAACAGCACAAAGCAGCGTGTTACAAATTAGCTGCAACTCAAAGCTCTTTTATACATTTGCATATTTCCTTTCATTATGGATTTGACTGAAGTCTAAAAATGTATATTCTATATTTATATATATATATATGAAATGAAATATATATATATATATAATAAATGGAATACAAAATATAATATGCAATATATGCAACATACTATTAATATATAACAATATATAGTAATGTATTTTCGGATACATCGTAAATATTAGAATGATTAGATAGAATAGAAATAAATTAATTACACAATTAAACTGTTGCCCCCCTCCCCCCATCCACTTCTGTGTCCCAGATGGTGCAGTCCAGTATTCACACGGGCGCCCCTGCTCCAATTGAATCGGCTGACAAATGGTATCTCCCTGCCTCCCTCACTCCCTCCCTCCTTCTCAACCTCTTCCCATCTCTCTCTCCTCCCTCCCCTCGCCAAATGGACAGCACCGCTGAAGCCGGGCAGCGTGAAAGCGCTGACACGGGCGCAGGTTGCACGCTGCTCGCTTCTCCTCCTACCGGATGTTTCACAGACAGAACCTCGAGTGAGACGTTTGGCATCACGCAGGCAAGCGACAAAAAGACAAAGGTTTCTTTCTTTCATTTTTTTTCACACCCTTCCTACTCGCATCCGCTGGGAATCCCTCCACCATGGCTTCCAACTTCAACGACATAGTCAAACAGGGATACGTGAGGATACGGAGTAAGAAACTGGGGGTGAGTACTGTAGCACTTGCTGACGAGGAGGAGGAGGAGGATGAAGATGTGCTCAAGCATCAGGGGCATCTGGGTTGGAAATTGGGCTTTAATTGCTCCTCCGTAGGGCTTCCTGCTGTGAGGTCTTCTAGAGGAGATTGGAGCAAATATCCCTCATATCGATGTTGTATTTAGGATGATTAACTGTAGAATGTCGACAGCGGAAATTTTACAATTCAGTAAGTTTACCGACTGCATGTGTCAGGTATGAGGATATTTTAGAAGATCTTATAAAGTATACATCAGTTTTCCCTGTCAGGGGGCATTTCAGTTTGAGTCCTCGACGGGCCATACTGCATTAAAAGATGATCTCGCCAACAATTAAGAGCATGTTGATGTTTTTAGGATTCTTTTTTTTCTCCACACTTCCTCTGAGGTTTTATTTGTTTGTAGACATAAATAGCGAGCCTGATTAATTTTTCAGCCATAAAATATGATATTGTCGCTGTTGCGTTTTAAGGTGGAAGTTTTGTATATTCAGCTCGTACAAGTGAAGGGCAATTAAAATCAAGTGCAGAAGTCTCAATGTGTTTGAATGGCAGCACGGTGGTCTCATGTTTATTACATCCGTCCCAACGTTCTCATGTATAAGGTTCAAATCTGTTGTTTTTCACAAAAACTCCAGCTCCATCCTTTTTTTTTTAATTTATCCATATTAAATAAATTGCTTCTAGGTGTGAATGGGAGAATTAACACTACAGTATAAAATATTACAAATTCTGCATCTTGTTTATTAATCACTCAATATTGTCTTTGTGAAGGCAGCTACAGTATTTCCCTGAATGGCCAGACAACCTCCTGCGCTTGCTAATAAGCGTAACATTTAAAGTCTGCTCATGTTCCATTTTGCACCACGGGCTACAGGTCTCATTAGCGAGGTCTAAGGTCATAATTACCGACCCGTCTTCATTGTCACGATAAAGCTCCATCCCTCGATGTATTAGCAAAGTAGATATGATGGACTCCAATGGTTTGATTACATCAATGAAAATGAATAACAAGCTATTGGATTAGAGCGGCCATATTGTGGGCCTTGCGTGGAGCCATCTGCTTTTGCTCATTATGATAACAAAGAGGTGCACCTTCCCTCTGTTGAGGTGTGATGATGGAAGCACACAGCTTCATACCTCCTTCTTAGGCTTTGATAGTTTGAACCTTTTTCTGCATGGAGTGAACGCAGAGCTATTTAGGAGCAGACAGCGTTGGCTGTTAACATGCAAATTGATGCGTATAAAGTTTTAGGGGATTTGATTTGAGATTGCCACCATGCTTCCCACTCTCTTGGCTGCTTAGCGTGTAGCACGATGGAGATGAAGTTTTGTTGAGATGGCCTCGGAGGACCCCTGGCATATTTACATGGGAATGCTTAGGAGAGCTATTTTACACAGAGATCCTGCAAAATTATTTTGTTGACGGAGATCCTGCAAAATCATTTTGTTGAGGGGTTAACAGAGGGTTTGGACAATTTCAAGCTTAAAAAATTGGCTCTAAAAAATTAAAAATCTATTAATTTACTTAGCAAATATTAATCGATTAATTTTGATCGTTTTCGATTAACCGATTATTTTCTGACTATGTCTGTGACAATAATACACATGTGGATTGAAAGCAGACAGCTGAATTAATAAGCAAAATAAAAATGAATATTTCTTCCTAGATTGTTGATCAGGAACAATAATGATTCATGTATTTGTATATTATTTACGTATTTATACATTTATTATTGAAACATTGCAAAAAATGTTGATTTACTATTTTGGGCAAATAATTGTAAATATTCCTAGCCACGTTTGGAGAAAATGAGAATAAAATCCCAGAAAGGTCCCGGGTGTTTTTGTTTTAAATATCACATTTCAAGGCAGTTGACCATCTAATCCTCCCACCGTGCTCTCTAATGTAATGCTGTGCCATTCAGAATGTGTTCAAATTTTATTTAGTTATTTATTCTCTCATCAGAAACAACCCATGAGGTGTCACGACGATGAATGAAAATACATGGAATCATCAGCATATCGCCTTTTAAATTTGTGACATTGCATTCACGTCAGCTATTTGCAGAGCAAAGTCGTGCACGGCCACGTGAAATGAAAATGTGTCAGGCATGCCGACGTCTCCATCACCGTTGCCATGATGCCTTAATTAATCTTGATAAATGTTTAATTAGCATGCGCATAAAAATGCACTTGATTCTTAATCAGTCCCCACCGCTGCTGCTGAGATTGCAACGCTCGACTTTCTGCTACTTTTTCCGCCAACTTGGGAATTCTTTCCTGATGACGGGTCGTTTTTCCCGCCCTGTGTTTATTCTTTCATTTATCCGGGCAGCTGTTTTGTTGCATGATGCACTTGCATCCATCCATCTACGGCAGGGGGGGCCAATTCCGGTCTTGCATATTTTCTATGTCACCCTGTTGCAGCACACCTGATTCAAATGGTCAGATAATTAGCAAGGTCTGGATAACAATCTTGATCATTTGAATCAGGTGTGTTGCAGCAGGGAGACCTATAAAACATGCAGGACACCAGCCTTCGAGGACCGGAATTGCCCACCCCTGATCTACGGCCTACGAGCGGTGATTAAGGCTCTGCGGCGGCGCTAGCTTGTTAAGGCTGTAATTTGGAACGCAGATGAGATTTGCAGCTTTAGAAAAAAGACGATTTTCATGCTTTGCATTTTTAAGGAAAATTATAACCTGTTTTTTTAACAAAATTTTCGTGAATGAGAAAAACTTGAGCATTTGGACAGACTGAAATGATGAAAATAATAAATTAATGTCCAGTTTTGAATAAAAGGATGAGAATGAATTTTTTACAAGTTCCCCTTGAATTCCATGACTTTGCTCACGCTACAAATTGGCGCAGGCAGGGAAGTTGCCATAGCAGCAGTTTTGGCTGAGCTTATTGATTGGCTCATGTGTGAAGGTGGAGGTCACGAAGTCAATGCCGTATTCCGCCCGCCATTTCTTTTCACCAACTCGATTGGCGACATTAGCCGACTTTCTTTGTCTCTTAGTGAGCGGAGGAGACAATAGTGCAGTATTCTCCAACGCACCGTCGGTCTCACACATGCTGGTTCTTCCCCTCCCCCTCCCTCCCCCATCTCACCCGCCGTACACCCCACGTTTCACAGCCTCTGATCTCTGCTATTTTATCTGTCCTGCTCTTTTCACCTTTATCCCCCTCCTCACCTTTCTGTCCTTCACTGCTTTACAGACAGCCCAAAAGCATCCTATTCATCACCTCACACTGCACCTTCCATAACCTCAACGGGCTCCCCCCCTCCCCTGATACACTGCACACCCACACACACACACAGAGGCAATTTGGCACGGCTCAACAGTGAAGAATTGGCACACGCATGCATCCAGCAAACAAGAAAACAACCTACTGCTAGAGGACAGTGTATAGATTCTCAATCTTAATCGCCTGGCTCCGTAGTGTGTACTTTTTCCTTTGCTACATATCTTGGCCACCAGATACAAAAACAAGTAAATGGGAACCCCCCAAACAACCACCCACCCCACTGAACATTTAATTTGGCAATGACACAGCAGAACTCGCAAACAAGTGATGCTATCAGCGTTGCAAACGCGCCGATGACCTTTGCGTCGTTTGACTTGCAGTCCAGGTACTCGTTTGCTGGGTTTAGCTCAGGGGTGGGCAAACTACGGCCCGCGGGCCACATCCGGCCCACGGGACCGTTTAATCCTGCCCGCCAACCCTGAACAAATTGTATTATTAAACTTTTTTTTTTGGTCATTTTGCCTGCAATGACTGCGTCTTCCCAGTAGATGGCGAAGCGCTCGCCTGCGCATTTACTACCGGAAGCCGTGTCAGAAAGCTCGGTGCATACTCACAAGTGCGTGTACGTACTCAGTAGTACGGACTTGGCGCACTCTCGCTCTATTCGTATCAGTCCCGAATTTAGAACGTGGGCTTTGACGACAGCATTCTTATAATTCGTGCGCTGAGCTTTCAGATGCAGTTTTGCGCTAAAGCCACCCACAAACTTTCCCCTGGAATCCTTCCATTAAAATGAGTGGCCCGAAAAAAAGAAGTGAGTGCCGAATGTTAAAAAAGAATGGCCAATTTGGCTCGACGTACGCGACGTGACGTTCAGCCACATCAACATCAACCCGTCATAGATCAAGGTAAACGGACCAACACCTCGGATCTCGCCTAAGAATTGCCACAACAAATTTTACTCCAGACTATGACGCACTAGCAAAAAAGGGAGACCAAAAACACTGTTCCCACTGAAAATGAACGGGAGGCTCTCAAGTTTATTGTAAAAAAATGCATTTTGAATATGATTTGTACACATAGCAGGGATTGAAACTAGCGACCATTCTCATTTTCAAACAATGCAGGATGCTCAAGGACATTGATGCACCACCTATTTGCGACTAATCTTAACCTGTAAAGTTCTTAAGGCTTACTTTAAGGAAGTGTTTTGCGTTTCCTCACCTCTGTTACCAGGTGTTTGCGAGTTAAAACTCTGCTCTGATTTTCAGATACCCCTCACCGTGTTGCTGTTTTGATTACTTTATTTGGATGTATGCTTTCACCGATTCTTCAAGATGATATATTTGGTCAGAATGTTTGCCGTTTGATGTGATCTCATAAGATAAACATCTTTCATTAATCTGACCTGCAGGCACTGAAGTGATGGAGATTGTTATTCATAATAACAGTGTCGTATTTTACGAGAATCACTGATAGCAGTTTTTTAGTGAATTATTATTTTTTTAATGCTGTTAATAAATGCATTTGTTTTCAAAAAACTTGTTTGGAATATCCATGCTTTACTACCTACTAAAGGCCAAGATCTTTTATGCAATGACCTTTACAGGTCGCTTATATGACGTCACACAACGCCTACGTCCATCTGCTCCTGGTCCGGCCCTCCGGTCCAAATTTAGAACCCAGTTCGGCCCGCGAGTCAAAAAGTTTGCCCACCCCTGTTGTAGAACAATAAGAATATAATGCCGATCACAGCGTATTCCGTGTCTGAAACATAATATTCTGACATACTGAGTGAAAGCATTAAAGAAGAAGAAAAAAAAAGGTTTAAAGTCAACTGTTTTGGCCTGAGTAGGGCTTGCTTGCAAAAGAAGTTAAAACATTTTTGTAAATGTGTTCACTCCATGCAGTTTGTGTCAAACAAACAAGAAATGTATCAATTGTATTGTCCATGTTTTGCATATTGTGAGGAGTTTTGGAAAGCTGTCAGAGGTATAAGAATTGGTATTATGACATCAAATAAATAAATATCTGGCTTTTAAAACGTTTTGCGCATCATATGGTGCAGATTATTTATTTATACACACACACACATACACACACACATGCACACGCACACGCATTTATATATATATATATATATATATATATATATATATATATATATATATATATACACACACACACACACACACACGCACACACACACACACACACACACACACGCACACACCGTATTTTCCGCCCTATAAGGCGCACCTAAAAACCTACATTTTTATCAAAAGTCGACAGTGCGCCTTATATATGGATCAAGTGATGAATTTGTTGATCCATACTGGTTGTACACAGTGCTCTGCCAAAATGTTTTAGTACGTTTTAGTACGACTAGTAAATTACAAGGTCGCATCGCTTCCCAACATTACGGTAACTGCGAGGCTATTTCATTTCAAAATAGGCTGCTCTGTTAATGTTTCGAGTAAATCTCGGATCGATATGGAAGGGAAACATAGGTAAGTAGTACCAATGCGTTAGATCGGACTTTAGTCAGTTCTGATCATTTTATAGGAGATCGTTTGAGAAACACGATTGTTTACACTTTGCTGAGGCTCATGGGAGATTGCGAGCTGGGGCTCATAGGAAATTGCGGATGGCTAATGCTATAACGATAGCTGCTATACGCGCAAGGCTATTTCATGTCAAAATAGGCTGCTCCGTTCATGTTTCGAGTAAATCTACGGATCGATATGGAAGGGAAACATAGGTAAGTACCGTAATTTCCGCCCTATTAGGCGCACCGGGGTATAAGGCGCACCTTCAATGAACGGCCCATTTTAAAACTTTGTCCATATATAAGGCGCACCGGCCTATAAGGCGCATAAAATAGAAGCTTTACTGCAACAAACTGAGGTTGACTAGGATTGCGGTATGCACCCACTAGCCAATAACCAACAATGTTTGTTTGTCTCTGTGTGCCCTGCGATTGGCTGGCAACCGCTTCAGGGTGTCCCCCGCCTACTGCCCGATGACGGCTGGGATAGGCTCCAGCACGCCCGCGACCCCCGTGGGGACTAAGCGGTACAGAAAATGGATGGATGGATATATATATATATATATAAAAAAAATAATAATAATAAATTCCCCTCTCACCCTCCGCGGGTGGTCTCCCACTTCAAGCTCGGGTCCTCTACCAGAGGCCTGGGAGCTTGAGGGTTCTGCGCAGTATTTTGGCTGTTCCTAGCACTGCACTCTTCTGGACTGAGATGTCTGATGTTGTTCCTGGAATCTGCTGTAGCCACTCCTCCAGTTTGGGGGTCACTGCCCCAAGTGCCCCAGTGACCACGGGCACCACCGAGGCCTTCACTTTCCAGGCCTTCTCAAGCTCTTCTTTGAGGCCCTGGTATTTCTCTAGCTTCTCAAGTTCTTTTTTCCTGATGTTGCCATCGCTTGGTATTGCTATATCCACTACAACGGCCTTCTTCTGCTGTTTGTCCACCACCACAATGTCCGGTTGGTTCGCCATCACCATCTTGTCAGTCTGGATCTGGAAGTCCCACAGGATCTTGGCTCGCCCGTTCTCTGCCACCTTAGGGGGTGCTTCCCACTTTGAACTTGGGGCTTCCAGTCCATACTCTGCACAGATGTTCCTGTACACTATGCCAGCCACTTGGTTATGACGTTCCATGTATGCTTTCCCTGCTAGCATCTTACACCCTGCTGTTATGTGCTGGACTGTCTCAGGGGCCTCTTTGCACAGCCTACACCTTGGGTCTTGTCTGGTGTGGTAGATCTTGGCCTCTGTTGCTCTGGTGTTCAGAGCCTGTTCCTGTGCAGCCATGATGAGTGCCTCTGTGCTATCCTTCAGTCCAGCTTTTTCCAGCCATTGGTAGGATTTCTTGATGTCAGCCACTTCACTTATCTGCCGATGGTACATCCCATGTAGGGGTTTGTCCTCCCATGATGGTGTCTCTAGCCACTCTTCCTCTGTTTGTGTATATATATATATATATATATATATATATATATATATATATATATATATATATATATATATATATATATAAATAATGCATGCGTGTCGACATGCGTGTCTACATATGTTTATAAATGTGTTTATAAATGTGTGTGTGTGTGTGTGTGCGTGCGTGTGCGTGCGTGCGTGTGCGCGTGTGTGCGCGTGTGTGTGCGTGTGCAGAACTTGGTGTTGAATGGTCTGAGGAGTTGGGGTGGTGGTGAACGTTAGGGTGACACAAATGGCTGGAAGGTGAAGAGGTCGGTAACATATTTCTGAAATGCACAGATTTGTCAGAAGTGTCTATACCAGGGGTGGGCAAACTACGGCCCGCGGGCCACATCCGGCCCACGGGACCGTTTAATCCGGCCCGCCAACCCTGAATAAATTGTATTATTAAACATTTTCTTTGGTCGTATTGCCTGCAATGACTGCGTTTCCCCAGTAGATGGGGAACCGCTCGCCTGCGCATTTACTACCGGAAGCTGTGTCAGAAAGCTCGGTGCACACTCACAAGTGCGTGTACTCAGTAGTACGGACATGGCGTACTTGCGCTCTATTTGTATCAGTCCCGAATTTAGAGCGTGGGCTGTGACGACAGCATTCTTGTAATTCGCGCGCTGAGCTTTCAGATGCAGTTTTGCGCTAAAGCCACCCACAAACCTTCCCCTGGAATCCTTCCATTAAAATGAGTCGCCCAAGGAAAAGCAAGGTGGACACAGTGCCGAGTGTTTAAAAGAGAGTGGCCAATTTGGCTCGACGTACGCGACGTGACGTTCAGCCACATGAACGTCAACATCAACCCGTGACAGATCGAGGTAAACGGACCACCACCTCGGTCCTCTCCTAAGAATTGCCACAACAAATTTTACTCCAGACTATGACGCACCAGCAGAAAAGGGAGACCAACAACACTGTTACCACTGAAAATGAAGAGGAGGCATTTTGAATATGATTTGTACACATAGCAGGGATTGAAACTAGCAACCATTCTCATTTCCAAACAATGCAGGATGCTCAAGGATGTACGCGACGTGACGTTCAGCCACATCAACATCAACCCGTCACAGATCGAGGTAAACGGACCAACACCTCGGATCTCTCCTAAGAATTGCCACAACAAATTTTACTCCAGACTATGACGCACTAGCAAAAAAACGAGACCAACAACACTATTCCCACTGAAAATGAAGGGGAGGCTCTCAAGTTTGTTGTAAAAAAAAATGCATTTTGAATATGATTTGTACACATAGCAGGGATTGAAACTAGCGACGATTCTCATTTTCAAACAATGCAGGATGCACCACCTGTTTGCGACTAATCTTAACCTGTAAAGTTCTTAAGGCTTACTTTAAGGAAGTGTTTCCCGTTTCCTCACCTCTGTTACCAGGTGTTTGCGAGTTAAAACTCTGCTCTGATTTTCAGATACCCCTCACCGTGTTGCCGTTTTGATTATTTTATTTGGGTGTATGCTTTCACCGATTCTTCAAGATGATATATTTGCTCAGAATGTTTGCCGTTTGATGTGATCTCATAAGATAAACATCTTTCATTAATCTGACCTGCAGGCACTGAAGTGATGGAGACTGTTATTCATAATAACAGTGTCGTATATTATGAGAATCACTGATAGCAGTTTTTTTAGTGAATTATTATTATTTTTTTAATGCTGTTAATAAATGCATTTGTTTTCAAAAAACTTGTTTGGAATATCCATGCTTTACTACCTACTAAAGGCCAAAATCTTTTATGCAATGACCTTTACAGGTCGCTTATATTACTTCACACAAACACTACGTCCATCTGCTCCTGGTTCGGCCCTCCGGTCAAAATTTATAACTCAGTTCGGCCCGCGAGTCAAAAAGTTTGCCCACCCCTGGTTTAGCTTCATCGGGCTGGATTGCAAAAAGGTCATGTGTTGAATATCTCCTCACAATTTGGTCCAATCTGGTTTACAGTCGCAACAGTTTTTTGTTTTTTTTTAAATCACGTTTCAACATTACAGATGATTAGCCCATAAGCCAGTTTTCATATTTCACAAAGACAACCAAAGGAAGATAGGTTTGAAAATTAAAATTGAATTGATTATTAATGGATTTATCATCGTTTACATCTGCATCACATTGCACTTATTTCTCCCACACAATTCCTCACTCCCACTAAGCATACCAAGAAATGCAAATTCATGACAACTCATCATTAATAATCACAAATAAGACAAATTTTGTCCCTTTTGGGCCACTGTACATTTTATATTATACCTAGTCACCAGGGCCGGATGGGAGATTTCTTTCAGGTCAGGAGTCAGTTATGTAACCAGGCCACCCTGCCCTTCGTGCATGTTCACACCCACACTTAATTCATGGGCACAAGCAAAACGCATTTGTGCGCACACAATCATTCTTTGGGTTTGGTTGTGGGTGGTACCGGAAAAACAAATCAAAATCTCTAGAATGAGGCCGAGGAAAATAATCAAAAGGTCTCTCTGAGTCTGACTGTCTGTCTCTGTCCTGAGTTGGCCTTTCCCTTGCACTGCTCCCTGGACTTGCCAGTATACTCTGCATCTGCTGGGAGTGTCAGAACAACCAGCATAATAATTATATTATCGACAAGAACACATTTAATCAATATCAAAAGAATGATATGGGTAAATATATGCTTTTTCCCCCCAAATGTTTCATGCATAGTCATAGTCTATTCCAGTGGTGGCCAACCCGGCCAAAATGGCAAGGAAATAATGCACAGCTAAACGAATATATGACGATGAACACAGGACGTTTTTCACAGAGTTAAAGTTGTTTTTTGTTGAACGCAATGGCAAGTCATTCTGCCTGATATGTCGGACGTCATTAGCGCATTTAAAAGCTTCAAATGTTCAGCGCCACTTCAGCTCACTTCGTGCCAATATCGATAAGGACTTTGCAAAAGGGGCGGAGTTTTGGAAGTTTGGACACTTTGAAAGGTCAGGCAGAAAAATAGGTACAGTTTTTCAAAAAAATTACGAAGCACTCAGAGACTGTCACAGTTGCATTGTTTCAACTGGCTTGGAACATTGCACGGGCTAAAAAGCCATACAATGAAGTGGAGTTTGTTAAAAGATGCCTCAGTGACGTTATTGAAATCTTGTCTCCTGAAAACGACAAGCTAAAACGAATGGTCTGTCCCGCCACACATAGTAAGTGAAAAAACTTATTATTTTTTTGTTTGTGGAATTTGTTGAACTGAGAGTTTGTCTGTGTGAGACAATGCACACAATGTTCATTGTTGAAAATGTGGTCTGTGGTTTTAGTACTGTAGGAGTCAATTTGTCATTATCATGTTGGTGCGTGACATAATAATGTCACACACTAAATTTGGCTGAGCAGAGGTGTGTGTGTGTGTGTGTGTGTGTGTGTGTGTGTGTGTGTGTGTGTGCGTGCGTGTGTGTGCGTGTGTGTGTGCGAGTGTGTGTGTGTGGGGGGGTGTTTATGTGTGCTCATGTGTATGATGTGGCTCTTTGCGATGACACAGTAAAAAATGTTGCTCTTAGTCTCTGACTGGTTGGCCACCCCTGGTCTATTCAATCCCATGCATTGATAGATGACTGTCTGTTCTTTACCTGTCAGCTGCTCTGATCTAGTTCTGGGCCTACTGTCTGAAGCACCAAAACTGGCAATATTTCCACCTTTGCATAGGAAACATATACATATATTTTGATATTACCGTTTTTTTCCATGTATAATGCGCCCCCATGTATAATACGCACCCTAAAAATTGCATGTTGATGCTGGAAAAAAGCCTGTACCCATGTATAATACGCACCCAAATTTTGACTCCTACTTAAGTCCATAAACGTAAAATTATTTCAGAAAAAAGATCATCTTTGGGAACAACCGGATGTTATTCTGCCGGTCAGTATCACTGTGCATGCGCTAGCAAACTCAATAGCGAAGAAATGTTTCGGATTTGTGTAGGGTACATTGTGACAGCAAACGAGCAGGTGATCGAGCAAGCGTCTGATACGAGAGCATTGTGTTTGTATGGAGCGTGTTTGAAGGGAACAGCAGAGAAGAAAGCGCACCTGTAATGGCGGCCTCCATATCATATCCGGATAAAAATAATAATAATAATAAAAAAAAAAAAAAACTTATTTTTTGTACCTATGTATAATGGGCACCCGAGATTTTAGAGCAATAAATTAGTTAAATTTTGCGCATTATACATGGAAAAAAAAACGGTAATTTAGCCAGGGCCAGTTACAAAGTTTAGAGGAATGTGCCAGAAAGAAAGAATAACAAATGACTCTTCAACTTACAAAATCATACGGAAGAGGATTAGGGCCAGTGAAGAAAAAAAAAAAAAAAACGAAGGGTGACAGGATTCTGACTTTTTTTCTCAGAATTCTGACTTTATTCTCAGAATTCTGACTTTAGTCAGAATTCCCAATTTCTGACTTTAAACTCAGAATTCTGACTTTATTTTTCAGAATTCTGACTTTAAAGTCGGAATTCTGACTTTATTCTCAGAATTCTGCTTGATTAAGTCATCCAAATCCGGCTTTTCAGGCACTGGTTGAGTTGCACCCTCCATCAGTCACATTATCTGCACAACAAAGTAAAAACAATTACATTTTGTCAAACACAACAGTGGGAATTTTGAAAACATGACTTTATGACAGTATGCCACGCCATAAATAAAGAAATAATAAAGATAGATAAATAAAGAGTTCTGAGAATAAAGTCAGAATTCTGAGAATAAAGTCAGAATTCCGACTAAAGTCAGAATTCTGAGAATAAAGTCAGAATTTTGAGTTTAAAGTCAGAAATTGGGAATTCTGACTTTAAAGTCAGAAATTATTCTGACTTTAAAGTGGGAATTCTGACTTTAAAGTCAGAAATCTGAGAATAAAGTCAGAATTCTCACTTTAAAGTCAGAATTCTGAGAAAAAAGTCAGTTTGTAAACCCTTCGTTTTTTTCTTCTTCACTGGCCCTAATCCTCTTCCGTAGTAGCAAGTGACAAGCACGCCCGGACTGATTTTTTTTTTCTCTTTAAGTCTGCCGGTGCGGCGGCGCGCCTATCAGAGAGATAGGCCAGGCCACTCGGGCCAGGAGCATGTGAGGAGGGAGAGACGATTGGTTTATATCAATTAACACCCGCCCCCACAGTCCGTATCAACCACACAGAGCGCGTGAGAAGGAAGGGGTGTGTTACTATGTCAGGTGCCGTCTGCTGTAGCTAGCGAGCGGTAGAGATGGGCGATACCAATGATTTTGGATTCGATCAGATACCAAGTATTTCCTGCCCCAAAATACCCGATATTGATCCGATATGATACCGGAAGTGTACATGAATTATTAACCTTTTTAGAAAAACATTAATGGAAGATGCATATTAATAGTACAACTTTGATTAAAAGGAGCTGTTCTTTACTTTTTTTTCTCTCTCTCTCTGTTGTTGTGAAAAAGTTTTGTCTTTTAGTATATTGTAAAAAGAGACATGGTACCAACAGAGATGCAGGGCTTAATCGTCATGAGCAGCAAAACTATCAATTTGTAAAGCCACTGGATACTTACATTTAATATTGTAATACTTTAGTGTTGTTTATAGGAAGTGGAGTTACAAATAAAATGTATGGCGTTCGACCACAAATTGAAAAGGGGAAAACTTTATTTTCAAATGACTGACTAAAGCGCAGTAATTATTGCTTCAAATAGCACATCAACCACAAATGCTTACGATTTTTGGTTAGCACATGATACCTGGATATGTCTTGCCTTTCTGAAACGCTGCTTCTAAGGTACTTTGGTACCTTAGCCTCGGTGTGGCTGCAGGGTTTTCCGTCGCTGCCTTAGTGTCTGCGGCACGTTTCAACTGCAGCTCTTCATGAACCGTGGGGTGAATTTTACTTAAATGTTTTGTTAGGTTTGTGGTGTTGCCACAATATTTAATCGTTTTGTGACATATTTCACATCTTGCCTCGTTGTTATTAACTAAAATATAATACCTCCAAACCAGACTTCTCTTACGTTCGGACTGGGCCGTCGCCGTGGCCATGCTTGTTTGTGTTTGGATTGGAACGGGAGCCGGAGGAGGAGGGCTTGGCTTGTGAGAAAAGGGGGCGGGAGCAGAGCAGGACATGCCGGTGCAGCAGGCGGAAGGAAAAGTAGTGCTAGCATGAGTGCAAGTCGTCAAATTGGAGCAGAAAAAAATGAGGAAAAATATAATTAAATAATTGTAAGTATCGGTATTTTAGCTAGGGAGATCGATACTAAAAATGAGCAGTCTGGATCGATATATCGATATTTTGGTATTGATCCGCCCATCCCTAGCGAGCGGTGCAAGTGACGATAATGGACTTCGAACGTGGTAAAATGAAGAGGAAAGGCGGGGGGACGCGGCCAAATGCAGAAAAGTTAGGATTTGTTCAGCCCCCCCCCACACACACTCACGGTGCCATTAAAAACTGTTTTTTTTTCTTCACTGGCCCTAATCCTCTTCCGTAACTTGCAGATATTTATTTTTTGTGTGCAAACAAAACCACATTATTATTTTTTATGACTCACATCAGAGCTCATACGACTGTGTGGCTGATAAAAACATGGCTGTTATTGTGTGAAGGCGAAGGCCTTCACACATATGTTATTCTACTTTTTTCACTTTATTATTGTGTGAAGGCGAAGGCCTTCACACATATGTTATTCTACTCCATTCACTTTATTATTATTGTGTGAAGGCGATGGCCTTCACACATATGTTATTCTACTCCATTTACTTTATTATTATTATTATTGTGTGAAGGCGAAGGCCTTCACACATATGTTATTCTACTCCATTTACTTTATTATTATTGTGTGAAGGCGAAGGCCTTCACACATATGTTATTCTACTCCATTTACTTTATTATTATTATTATTATTATTATTATTATTCTATTTTATTCTCCTCACTTTTTTGTCCCGTTTCATCTTTCACATAATTCATCCGATTCACTCCATTCCACTTTTCACATATTCCAAATATTCAGGAAAGGGTGGCTTGTATTTTTCTCATTCCGAAAATTTTCCGATTCCGCAAAATTCCCAAAATTCCGACAAATTTTTCCCCATCCATTCTTAATGGCACATTCGACATTTCACAAAATTTCGTTTTTCACCTCTAACTTCTACATTTTTCGACCGATTCAACCCATTCCACATTTATTCCCCTTATTCACCTTATGCTTCCCACATTCACTCCCATTCACCCCCACTTCCACTATGCTTCCCACATTCACTCCCATTCACCCCCACTTCCACTATGCTTACACAATTCAACCCTTGACCCCCAATTCCAGTGTGGCGGCCATCTTGGATGACCCTGAAGTGCCCCCAATGAACCCAGAATGAACCGGAAGTGCCCCAAATCAAACCGAAAGTGACCCCAAATAGACCGGAAGTGACCTCAGGTAAACCGGAAGTGACCCCAAATCAAACCGGAAGTGACCCCAAATGTACCGGAAGTGACCTTTTTAGACCGGAAATGACCCCTAATAAACCGGAAGTGACCTCAGACGAACCGGAAGTGACCCAAATAAACCGGAAGTGACCCCAAATAAACCGGAAGTGACCCCAAATAGACCGGAAGTGAGCTCAGGTAAACCGGAAGTGACCCCAAATCAAACCGGAAGTGACCCCAAATGTTCCGGAAGTGACCTTTTTAGACCGGAAATGACCCCTAATAAACCGGAAGTGACCTCAGACGAACCGGAAGTGACCCAAATTAAACCGGAAGTGACCCAAATAAACCGGAAGTGACCCCAAATAGACCGGAAGTGACCTCTGGTAAACCGGAAGTGACCCCAAATCAAACCGGAAGTGACCCCAAATGAACCGGAAGTGACCTTTTTAGACCGGAAGTGACCCCAAATAAACCGGAAGTGACCTCAGCTAAACCGGAAGTGACCTGTATTAAACCGGAAGTGTCCCAAATAAACCAGAAGTGACCCAAATTAGACCGGAAATGACCCGAATCAAGCCGGAAGTGACCTTATTTCAACACTAAGTGCCCCAAATAGCTACATTTGCGCTAACGTCTTCGTTTTTTGTCCGATTTAACCCGTTTCAACATTTTTACCCCAAAAGTGAACCTCCTGAGGCCGTTTTTTTTGGTTTTGTTCCAAATTTAGAAAGATTTTGGCGCAATTGCTTTTTTTTATTTTCCCATTCATTCTCTATGGGGATTCAACATTTGCTCTAACTTCTACATTTTTTAAGTGATTCAACCCGTTCCAACTTTCAACTGTTCATCTTTTGCCTACCTATTCCACAACTTCCCACTTACCAACAATTCCAAATTTAAAATTCAACCAAATTCTCCAAAATTTCTTTTTTCTACTCTAACTTCTACATTTTTCTACCGACTCAACCCATTCCAACTTTCAACTGTTCATCTTTTGCCTACCTATTCCACAACTTCCCACTTACCAAATATTCCAAACTTTCAATTTTGAAATTCACCACAAATTCTCCAAATATTCTACATTTCTCAAGTAATTCAACACGTTTCAACATCGTTCGGCAGCATTCCCCGAAAAAGTTATTCATACATTTCGCCTTCACACGCAATTTCTCCAGAAATTGCAAAATTCTAGTTATTATTATTCTTCTATTTTATTCTCCTCACTTTTTTGTCCCGTTTCATCTTTCACATAATTCATCCGATTCACTCCATTCCACTTTTCACGTATTCCAAATATTCAGGAAAGGGGTGCTTGTATTTTTCTCATTCCGAAAATTTTCCGATTCCGCAAAATTCCCAAAATTCCGACAAATTTTTCCCCATCCATTCTTAATGGCACATTCGACATTTCACAAAATTTCGTTTTTCACCTCTAACTTCTACATTTTTCAACCGATTCAACCCATTCCAACTTTCAACTGTTCATCTTTTGCCTACCTATTCCACAACTTCCCACTTACCAAAAATTCCAAATTTTCAAATTTGAAATTCAACCGAAATTCTCTCAAATTCCGTTATTCCACTCTAATTTCTACATTTTTCAACCGATTCAACCCGTTCCAACTTTCAACTGTTCATCTTTTGCCTACCTATTCCACAACTTCCCACTTACCAAAAGTTCCAAATTTTCAAATTTGAAATTCAACCAAAATTCTCTCAAATTCCGTTGTTCCACTCTAATTTCTACATTTTTCAACCGATTCAACCCGTTCCAACTTTCAACTGTTCATCTTTTGCCTACCTATTCCACAACTTCCCACTTACCAAAAATTCCAAATTCTCAAATTTGAAATTCAACCAAAATTCTCTAAAATTTCGTTTTTCTACTCTAATTTCTACATTTTTCGACCGATTCAACCCGTTCCACATTTATTCCCCTTATTCACCTTATGCTTACCACATTCACTCCCATTCACCCCCACTTCCACTATGCTTCCCACATTCACTCCCATTCACCCCCACTTCCACTATGCTTACACAATTCAACCCTTGACCCCCAATTCCAGTGTGGCGGCCATCTTGGATGACCCTGAAGTGCCACCAATGAACCCAGAATGAACCGGAAGTGCCCCAAATCAAACCGAAAGTGACCCCAAATAGACCGGAGGTGACCTCAGGTAAACCGGAAGTGACCCCAAATCAAACCGGAAGTGACCCCAAATGTACCGGAAGTGACCATTTTAGACCGGAAATGACCCCTAATAAACCGGAAGTGACCTCAGACGAACCGGAAGTGACCCAAATTAAACCGGAAGTGACCCAAATTAAACCGGAAGTGACCCAAATAAACCGGAAGTGACCCCAAATAGACCGGAAGTGACCTCTGGTAAACCGGAAGTGACCCCAAATCAAACCGGAAGTGACCCCAAATGAACCGGAAGTGACCTATTTAGACCGGAAATGACCCCAAATAAACCGGAAGTGACCTCAGCTAAACCGGAAGTGACCTGTTTTAAACCGGAAGTGACCCAAATAAACCGGAAGTGACCCAAACTAGACCGGAAGTGACCCGAATCAAACCGGAAGTGACCTTATTTCAACACTGAGTGGCCCAAATAGCTACATTTGCGCTAACTTTTTCGTTTTTTGTCTGATTTAACCCGTTTCGACATTTTTACCCCAAAAGTGAACCTCCTGAGGCCGTTTTTTTTTTTTGTTCCAAATTTAGAAAGATTTTGGCGCAATTGCTTTTTTTTATTTTCCCATTCATTCTCTATGGGGATTCAACATTTGCTCTAACTTCTACATTTTTTAACTGATTCAACTCGTTCCAACTTTCAACTGTACATCTTTTGCCTACCTATTCCACAACTTCCCACTTACCAAAAATTCCAAATTCGAAATTCAACCAAATTCTCCAAAATTTCGTTTTTCTACTCTAATTTCTACATTTTTCAACCGATTCAACCCATTCCAACTTTCAACTGTTCATCTTTTGCCTACCTATTCCACAACTTCCCACTTACCAAAAATTCCAAACTTTCAAATTTGAAATTCACCACAAATTCTCCAAATATTCTACATTTCTCAAGTAATTCAACACGTTTCAACATCGTTCGGCAGCATTCCCCGAAAAAGTTATTCATACATTTCGCCTTCACACGCAATTTCTCCAGAAATTGCAAAATTCTAGTTGTGTGAAGGCGAAGGCCTTCACACATATGTTATTCTACTTTTTTCACTTTATTATTATTATTATTATATTTTATTCTCCTCACTTTTTTGTCCCGCTTCTTCTTTCACAAAATTCATCCGATTCACTCCATTCCACTTTTCACGTATTCCAAATATTCAGGAAAGGGTGGCTTGTATTTTTCTCATTCCGAAAATTTTCCGATTCCGCAAAATTCCCAAAATTCCGACAAATTTTTCCCCATCCATTCTTAATGGCACATTCGACATTTCACAAAATTTGGTTTTTCACCTCTAACTTCTACATTTTTCAACCGATTCAACCCATTCCAACTTTCAACTGTTCATCTTTTGCCTACCTATTCCACAACTTCCCACTTACCAAAAATTCCAAATTTTCAAATTTGAAATTCAACCAAAATTCTCTCAAATTCCGTTATTCCACTCTAATTTCTACATTTTTCAACCGATTCAACCCGTTCCAACTTTCAACTGTTCATCTTTTGCCTACACAACTTCCCACTTACCAAAAATTCCAAATTCTCAAATTTGAAATTCAACCAAAATTCTCTAAAATTTCGTTTTTCTACTGTAATTTCTACATTTTTCGACCGATTCAACCCATTCCAAATGCATTCACCTTATGCTTCCCACATTCACTCCCATTCACCCCCACTTCCACTACGCTTACACATTCAACCCTTGACCCCCAATTCCAGTGTGGCGGCCATCTTGGATTGACCCTCTAGTGCCCCCAATGAACCCAAAATGAACCGGAAGTGGCCCAAATCAAACCGAAAGTGACCCCAAATAGACCGGAAGTGACCTCAGGTAAACCGGAAGTGACCCCAAATCAAACCGGAAGTGACCCCAAATGAACCGGAAGTGACCATTTTAGACCGGAAATGACCCCAAATAAACCGGAAGTGACCTCAGCTAAACCGGAAGTGACCTGTTTTAAACCGGAAGTGACCCAAATAAACCGGAAGTGACCCACATTAGACCGGAAATGACCCGAATCAACCCAGAAGTGACCTTATTTCAACACTAAGTGCCCCAAATAGCTACAATTGCGCTAACTTTTTCGTTTTTTGTCCGATTTAACCCGTTTCAACATTTTTACCCCAAAAGTGAACCTCTTGAGGCCGTTTTTTGTTTTTTTTTCCAAATTTAGAAAGATTTTGGCGCAATTGCTTTTTTTATTTTCCCATTCATTCTCTATGGGGATTCAACATTTGCTCTAACTTCTACATTTTTTAACTGATTCAACCCGTTCCAACTTTCAACTGTACATCTTTTGCCTACCTATTCCACAACTTCCCACTTACCAAAAATTCCAAATTCGAAATTCAACCAAATTCTCCAAAATTTCGTTTTTCTACTCGAATTTCTACATTTTTCAACCGATTCAACCCATTCCAACTTTCAACTGTTCATCTTTTGCCTACCTATTCCACAACTTCCCACTTACCAAATATTCCAAACTTTCAATTTTGAAATTCACCACAAATTCTCCAAATATTCTACATTTCTCAAGTAATTCAACACGTTTCAACATCGTTCGGCAGCATTCCCCGAAAAAGTTATTCATACATTTCGCCTTCACACGCAATTTCTCCAGAAATTGCAAAATTCTAGTTATTATTATTATTCTTCTATTTTATTCTCCTCACTTTTTTGTCCCGTTTCATCTTTCACATAATTCATCCGATTCACTCCATTCCACTTTTCACGTATTCCAAATATTCAGGAAAGGGTGGCTTGTATTTTTCTCATTCCGAAAATTTTCCGATTCCGCAAAATTCCCAAAATTCCGACAAATTTTTCCCCATCCATTCTTAATGGCACATTCGACATTTCACAAAATTTCGTTTTTCACCTCTAACTTCTACATTTTTCAACCGATTCAACCCATTCCAACTTTCAACTGTTCATCTTTTGCCTACCTATTCCACAACTTCCCACTTACCAAAAATTCCAAATTTTCAAATTTGAAATTCAACCAAAATTCTCTCAAATTCTGTTATTCCACTCTAATTTCTACATTTTTCAACCGATTCAACCCGTTCCAACTTTCAACTGTTCATCTTTTGCCTACCTATTCCACAACTTCCCACTTACCAAAAATTCCAAATTCTCAAATTTGAAATTCAACCAAAATTCTCTACAATTTTGTTTTTCTACTCTAATTTCTACATTTTTCGACCGATTCAACCCATTCCAAATGCATTCACCTTATGCTTCCCACATTCACTCCCATTCACCCCCACTTCCACTACGCTTACACATTCAACCCTTGACCCCCAATTCCAGTGTGGCGGCCATCTTGGATTGACCCTCAAGTGCCCCCAATGAACCCAAAATGAACCGGAAGTGCCCCAAATCAAACCGAAAGTGACCCCAAATAGACCGGAAGTGACCTCAGGTAAACCGGAAGTGACCCCAAATCAAACCGGAAGTGACCCCAAATGTACCGGAAGTGACCTTTCTAGACCGGAAATGACCCCGAATAAACCGGAAGTGACCTCAGACGAACCGGAAGTGACCCAAATTAAACCGGAAGTGACCCAAATAAACCGGAAGTGACCCCAAATAGACCGGAAGTGACCCCAAAAAGACCGGAAGTGACCTCAGGTAAACCGGAAGTGACCCCAAATCAAACCGGAAGTGACCCAAAATGAACCGGAAGTGACCTTTTTAGCCCGGAAATGACCCCAAATAAACCGGAAGTGACCTCAGCTAAACCGGAAGTGACCTGTTTTAAACCGGAAGTGACCCAAATAAACCGGAAGTGACCCCAAATAGACCGGAAGTGACCCCAAAAAGACCGGAAGTGACCTCAGGTAAACCGGAAGTGACCCCAAATCAAACCGGAAGTGACCCCAAATGTACCGGAAGTGACCTTTTTAGACCGGAAATGACCCCTAATAAACCGGAAGTGACCTCAGCTAAACCGGAAGTGACCTTTTTTAAACCGGAAGTGACCCAAATAAACCGGAAGTGACCCTAATAAGACCGGAAATGACCCGAATCAAGCCGGAAGTGACCTTATTTCAACACTAAGTGCCCCAAATAGCTACATTTGCGCTAACGTCTTCGTTTTCTGTCCGATTTAACCCGTTTCAACAGTTTTACCCCAAAAGTGAACCTCCTGAGGCCGTTTTTTTTGGTTTTGTTCCAAATTTAGAAAGATTTTGGCGCAATTGCTTTTTTTTATTTTCCCATTCATTCTCTATGGGGGTTCAACATTTGCTCTAACTTCTACATTTTTTAACTGACTCAACTCGTTCCAACTTTCAACTGTACATCTTTTGCCTACCTATTCCACAACTTCCCACTTACCAAAAATTCCAAATTCGAAATTCAACCAAATTCTCCAAAATTTCGTTTTTCTACTCTAATTTCTACATTTTTCAACCGATTCAACCCATTCCAACTTTCAACTGTTCATCTTTTGCCTACCTATTCCACAACTTCCCACTTACCAAAAATTCCAAACTTTCAAATTTGAAATTCACCACAAATTCTCCAAATATTCTACATTTCTCAAGTAATTCAACACGTTTCAACATCGTTCGGCAGCATTCCCCGAAAAAGTTATTCATACATTTCGCCTTCACACGCAATTTCTCCAGAAATTGCAAAATTCTAGTTATTATTATTATTATTATTCTTCTATTTTATTCTCCTCACTTTTCTGTCCCGCTTCTTCTTTCACAAAATTCATCCGATTCACTCCATTCCACTTTTCACGTATTCCAAATATTCAGGAAAGGGTGGCTTGTATTTTTCTCATTCCGAAAATTTTCCGATTCCGCAAAATTCCCAAAATTCCGACAAATTTTTCCCCATCCATTCTTAATGGCACATTCGACATTTCACAAAATTTCGTTTTTCACCTCTAACTTCTACATTTTTCAACCGATTCAACCCATTCCAACTTTCAACTGTTCATTTTTTGCCTACCTATTCCACAACTTCCCACTTACCAAAAATTCCAAATTTTCAAATTTGAAATTCAACCAAAATTCTCTAAAATTCCGTTATTCCACTCTACTTTCTACATTTTTCAACCGATTCAACCCATTCCAACTTTCAACTGTTCATCTTTTGCCTACCTATTCCACAACTTCCCACTTACCAAAAATTCCAAATTCTCAAATTTGAAATTCAACCAAAATTCTCTAAAATTTCGTTTTTCTACTCTAATTTCTACATTTTTCGACCGATTCAACCCATTCCACATTTATTCCCCTTATTCACCTTATGCTTCCCACATTCACTCCCATTCACCCCCACTTCCACTATGCTTCCCACATTCACTCCCATTCACCCCCACTTCCACTATGCTTACACAATTCAACCCTTGACCCCCAATTCCAGTGTGGCGGCCATCTTGGATGACCCTGAAGTGCCACCAATGAACCCAGAATGAAACGGAAGTGCCCCAAATCAAACCGAAAGTGACCCCAAATAGACCGGAAGTGACCTCAGGTAAACCGGAAGTGACCCCAAATCAAACCGGAAGTGACCCCAAATGTACCGGAAGTGACCTTTTTAGACCGGAAATGACCCCTAATAAACCGGAAGTGACCTCAGACGAACCGGAAGTGACCCAAATTAAACCGGAAGTGACCCAAATAAACCGGAAGTGACCCCAAATAGACCGGAAGTGACCCCAAATAGACCGGAAGTGACCTCTGGTAAACCGGAAGTGACCCCAAATCAAACCGGAAGTGACCCCAAATGAACCGGAAGTGACCTTTTTTAGACCGGAAGTGACCCCAAATAAACCGGAAGTGACCTCAGCTAAACCAGAAGTGACCTATATTAAATCGGAAGTGTCCCAAATAAACCGGAAGTGACCCAAATTAGACCGGAAATGACCCGAATCAAGCCGGAAGTGACCTTATTTCAACACTAAGTGCCCCAAATAGCTACATTTGCGCTAACGTCTTCGTTTTTTGTCCGATTTAACCCGTTTCAACATTTTTACCCCAAAAGTGAACCTCCTGAGGCCGTTTTTTTTGTTTTGTTCCAAATTTAGAAAGATTTTGGCGCAATTGCTTTTTTTATTTTCCCATTCATTCTCTATGGGGATTCAACATTTGCTCTAACTTCTACATTTTTTAACTGATTCAACCCGTTCCAACTTTCAACTGTACATCTTTTGCCTACCTATTCCACAACTTCCCACTTACCAAAAATTCGAAATTTGAAATTCAACCAAATTCTCCAAAATTTCGTTTTTTTACTCTAATTTCTACATTTTTCAACCCATTCCAACTTTCAACTGTTCATCTTTTGCCTACCTATTCCACAACTTCCCACTTACCAAATATTCCAAACTTTCAATTTTGAAATTCACCACAAATTCTCCAAATATTCTACATTTCTCAAGTAATTCAACACGTTTCAACATCGTTCGGCAGCATTCCCCGAAAAAGTTATTCATACATTTCGCCTTCACACGCAATTTCTCCAGAAATTGCAAAATTCTAGTTGTGTGAAGGCGAAGGCCTTCACACATTGATATTGTACTTTATTATTAAACAACTTATTCCTCCCACTTTTTTGACATCTAACTACTCCCACATGCTTCAACCGATTCACCTCGTTCAACCTTTCACACGTTCCAAAAATTCATGGCACGCTTGCCAGTATTTTTCGCGTTCATAACATTTACCGTTTTTAAGTAATTAGCAAATTTGTGCCTTTTATTTCCCCATTCATTCTTAATGGCAATGTCAACCCGAGCCAGTTTCCTGTAGTGGGTTCGATTCCCACATTGGGCGTCATTAATTATTTTACTCTTTATTCTTCCCGCTTATCATTTTCAACGCTTATCATTTGTAACTAACATTCGCATTCAACATTCATTACATTAAGCAATTTCCACCACTTTGATTACGTATTCGCATTCAACAAACACATTCATTACATTAACCAATTGCAACCACGACATAGTAAGGGACTCAATTAGCTCGTGGGAAACACAAGTGATTCCAGTACACGAGCATCATTCCCGAGTGGTATCAAAACCCGCGTCAGTTCGATTCCCACATTGGGCGTCATTATTTATTTTACTCTTTATCCTTCCCGGTTATCATTTTCAACGGTTATCATTTGTAACTTTTGTCATTCGCATTCAACATTCATTACATTAAGCAATTTCCACCACTTTGATTACGCATTCGCATTCAACAAACACATTCATTACATTAACCAAATTCAACAGGTTCTGAGGTAGGAACCTGATTAGCTCAGTTGGAAACACAATGGCAATGTCAACCTGCGCCAGTTTCCTGTAGTGGGTTCGATTCCCACTTTGGGCGTCATAAATTATTTTACTCTTTATTCTTCCCCCTTATCATTTGTACCTTTTTTGTAACATTTGTAACGTTTCATTTTTAACGCTTATCATTTGTACCTTTTTGTAACATGTATTTGTAACATTTTCCCATTTATTTCACAATTATCTATTTTCCCTTTGTATTCTTCCCGCTCATCATTTTTAACGCTTAACGTTTGTAACTTAACATCTGCCTTCGCCTTCACACGCAATTTCTTCCGAAATTGCAATTCTAGTTGTGTGAAGGCGAAGGCCTTCACACATATGTTATTCTACTCCATTTACTTTATTATTATTATTGTGTGAAGGCGAAGGCCTTCACACATATGTTATTCTACTCCATTTACTTTATTATTATTATTGTGTGAAGGCGAAGGCCTTCACACATTGATATTGTACTTTATTATTAAACAACTTATTCCTCCCACTTTTTTGACATCTAACTACTCCCACATGCTTCAACCGATTCACCTCGTTCAACCTTTCACACGTTCCAAAAATTCATGGCACGCTTGCCAGTATTTGTCGCGTTCATAACATTTACCGTTTTTAAGTAATTAGCAAATTTGTGCCTTTTATTTCCCCATTCATTGTTAATGGCAATGTCAACCCGAGCCAGTTTCCTGTAGTGGGTTCGATTCCCACATTGGGCGTCATTAATTATTTTACTCTTTATTCTTCCCGCTTATCATTTTCAACGCTTATCATTTGTAACTAACATTCGCATTCAACATTCATTACATTAAGCAATTTCCACCACTTTGATTACGTATTCGCATTCAACAAACACATTCATTACATTAACCAATTGCAACCACGACATAGTAAGGGACTCAATTAGCTCGTGGGGAACACAAGTGATTCCAGTACACGAGCATCATTCCCGAGTGGTATCAAAACCCGCGTCAGTTCGATTCCCACATTGGGCGTCATTATTTATTTTACTCTTTATCCTTCCCGGTTATCATTTTCAACGGTTATCATTTGTAACTTTTGTCATTCGCATCCAACATTCATTACATTAAGCAATTTCCACCACTTTGATTACGCATTCGCATTCAACAAACACATTCATTACATTAACCAAATTCAACCAGCAAGAAGGAAGGATCCTCATTAGCTCAGTCGGAAACACAATGGAAATGTCAACCCGAGCCAGTTTCCTGTAGTGGGTTCGATTCCCACATTGGGAGTCATAAATTATTTTACTCTTTATTCTTCCCCCTTATCATTTTCAACGCTTATCATTTGTACCTTTTTTGTAACATTTGTAACGTTTCATTTTTAACGCTTATCATTTGTACCTTTTTGTAACATGTATTTGTAACATTTTCCCATTTATTTCACAATTATCTATTTTCCCTTTGTATTCTTCCCGCTCATCATTTTTAACGCTTAACGTTTGTAACTTAACATCTGCCTTCGCCTTCACACGCAATTTCTTCCGAAATTGCAATTCTAGTTGTGTGAAGGCGATGGCCTTCACACATATGTTATTCTACTCCATTTACTTTATTATTATTATTATTGTGTGAAGGCGAAGGCCTTCACACATATGTTATTCTACACCATTCTCTATTATTATTATTATTATTATTATTATTCTTCTATTTTATTCTCCACACTTTTTTGACACGTTTCATCTTCCACATAATTCATCCGATTCACTCCATTCCACTTTTCACGTATTCCAAATATTCACGACATGAGCGCTTATATTTTTCTCGTTCCGAAAATTTTCCGATTCCGCAAAATTCCCAAAATTCCGACAAATTTTTCCCCATTCATTCTTAATGGCACATTCGACATTTCACATTTACGTCGTTCCAATTTGAAATTCACATCATTCAGCACATTCTAATCACATTCGGAAGGATTCTCAACATTCCCAAAATTCCCAAATTCGAAAATTTCTCGTTTTCACGTTCAAAATTCCGACAAATTTTCACAAAATTTCGTTTTTCACCTCTAACTTCTACATTTTTCAACCGATTCAACTCGTTCCAACTTTCAACTGTTCATCTTTTGCCTACCTATTCCACAACGTCCCACTTACCAAAAACTTCACATCTTTTATTTTGAAATTCAACCAAAATTCTCTAAAATTTCATTTTTCTACTCTAATTTCTACATTTTTCAACCGATTCAACCCATTCCAACTTTCAACTGTTCATCATTTTTCTACCTATTCCACAACTTCCCACTTACCAAAAGCTTCACATCTTTTATTTTGAAATTCACACCCAATTCCTTTTCCCTTCTCATTTCTACATTTTTCAACCGATTCAACCCATTCCAACTTTCAACTGTTCATCATTTTTCTACCTATTCCACAACTTTCCACTTACCAAAAACTTCACATCTTTTATTTTGAAATTCACACCCAATTTCCTTTTCCCTTCTCATTTCTACATTTTTCAACCGATTCAACCCATTCCAACTTTCAACTGTTCATCATTTTTCTACCGATTCCACAACTTCCCACTTACCAAAAGCTTCACATCTTTTATTTTGAAATTCACACCCAATTCCTTTTCCCTTCTCATTTCTACATTTTTCAACCGATTCAACCCATTCCAACTTTCAACTGTTCATCATTTTTCTACCTATTCCACAACTTCCCACTTACCAAAAACTTCACATCTTTTATTTTGAAATTCACACCCAATTCTCCAATATTTCCTTTTCTCCTTCTCATTTCTACATTTTTCAACCGATTCAACCCATTCCAACTTTCAACTGTTCATCATTTTTCTACCTATTCCACAACTTCCCACGTCCCAAAAACTTAACATCTTTTATTTTGAAATTCCCACCCAATTCCTTTTTCCCTTCTCATTTCTACATTTTTCAACCGATTCAACCCATTCCAACTTTCAACTGTTCATCATTTTTCTACCTATTCCACAACTTCCCACTTACCAAAAACTTCACATCTTTTATTTTGAAATTCACACCCAATTCCTTTTTCCCTTCTCATTTCTACATTTTTCAACCGATTCTTCTCATTTCTACATTTTTCAACCGATTCAACCCATTCCAACTTTCAACTGTTCATCATTTTTCTACCTATTCCACAACTTCCCACGTCCCAAAAACTTCACATCTTTTATTTTGAAATTCCCACCCAATTCCTTTTTCCCTTCTCATTTCTACATTTTTCAACCGATTCAACCCATTCCAACTTTCAACTGTTCATCATTTTTCTACCTATTCCACAACTTCCCACTTACCAAAAACTTCACATCTTTTATTTTGAAATTCACACCCAATTCCTTTTTCCCTTCTCATTTCTACATTTTTCAACCGATTCAACCCATTCCAAATTTATTCACTTAATTCACCTTATTCTTCCCACATTCACTCCCATTCACCCCCACTTCCACTATGCTTACACAATTCAACCCTTGACCCCCAATTCCAGTGTGGCGGCCATCTTGGATGACCCTGAAGTGCCACCAATGAACCCAGAATGAACCGGAAGTGCCCAAAATCAAACCGAAAGTGACCCCAAATAGACCGGAAGTGACCTCAGGTAAACCGGAAGTGACCCCAAATCAAACCGGAAGTGACCCCAAATGTACCGGAAGTGACCTTTTTAGACCGGAAATGACCCCTAATAAACCGGAAGTGACCTCAGACGAACCGGAAGTGACCCAAATTAAACCGGAAGTGACCCAAATAAACCGGAAGTGACCCCAAATAGACCGGAAGTGACCCCAAATAGACCGGAAGTGACCTCTGGTAAACCGGAAGTGACCCCAAATCAAACCGGAAGTGACCCCAAATGAACCGGAAGTGACCTTTTTAGACCAGAAATGACCCCAAATAAACCGGAAGTGACCTCAGCTAAACCGGAAGTGACCTGTTTTAAACCGGAAGTGACCCAAATAAACCGGAAGTGACCCAAATTAGACCGGAAATGACCCGAATCAAGCCGGAAGTGACCTTATTTCAACACTAAGTTCCCCAAATAGCTACATTTGCGCTAACGTCTTCGTTTTTTGTCCGATTTAACCCGTTTCAACATTTTTACCCCAAAAGTGAACCTCCTGAGGCCGTTTTTTTTGTTTTGTTCCAAATTTAGAAAGATTTTGGCGCAATTGCTTTTTTTTATTTTCCCATTCATTCTCTCTATGGTGATTCAACATTTGCTCTAACTTCTACATTTTTTAACTGATTCAACCCGTTCCAACTTTCAACTGTACATCTTTTGCCTACCTATTCCACAACTTCCCACTTACCAAAAATTCCAAATTCGAAATTCAACCAAATTCTCCAAAATTTCGTTTTTCTACTCTAATTTCTGCATTTTTCAACAGATTCAACCCATTTCAACTTTCAACTGTTCATATTTTGCCTACCTATTCCACAACTTCCCACTTACCAAATATTCCAAACTTCCAATTTTGAAATTCACCACAAATTCTCCAAATATTCTACATTTCTCAAGTAATTCAACACGTTTCAACATCGTTCGGCAGCATTCCCCGAAAAAGTTATTCATACATTTCGCCTTCACACGCAATTTCTCCAGAAATTGCAAAATTCTAGTTATTATTATTATTCTCTACGTTTCTCCACACTTTTTTGACACGTTTCATCTTCCACATAATTCATCCGATTCACTCCATTCCACTTTTCACGTATTCCAAATATTCACGCGACGAGCGCTTGTATTTTGCTCGTTCCGAAAATTTTCCGATTCCGCAAAATTCCCAAAATTCCGACAAATTTTTCCCCATTCATTCTTAATGGCACATTCGACATTTCACATTTACGTCGTTCCAATTTGAAATTCACATCATTCAGCACATTCTAATCACATTCGGAAGGATTCTCGACATTCCCAAAATTCCCAAATTCGAAAATTTCACGTTTTCACGTTAAAAATTCCGACAAATTTTCACAAAATTTCGTTTTTCACCTCTAACTTCTACATTTTTCAACCGATTCAACTCGTTCCAACTTTCAACTGTTCATCTTTTGCCTACCTATTCCACAACGTCCCACTTACCAAAAACTTCACATCTTTTATTTTGAAATTCAACCAAAATTCTCTAAAATTTCGTTTTTCTACTCTAATTTCTACATTTTTCAACCGATTCAACCCATTCCAACTTTCAACTGTTCATTATTTTTCTACTGATTCCACAACTTCCCACTTACCAAAAGCTTCACATCTTTTATTTTGAAATTCACACCCAATTCCTTTTCCCTTCTCATTTCTACATTTTTCAACCGATTCAACCCATTCCAACTTTCAACTGTTCATCATTTTTCTACCTATTCCACAACTTCCCACTTACCAAAAACTTCACATCTTTTATTTTGAAATTCACACCCAATTCTCCAATATTTCCGTTTCTCCTTCTCATTTCTACATTTTTCAACCGATTCAACCCATTCCAACTTTCAACTGTTCATCATTTTTCTACCTATTCCACAACTTCCCACTTACCAAAAACTTCACATCTTTTATTTTGAAATTCACACCCAATTCCTTTTTCCCTTCTCATTTCTACATTTTTCAACAGATTCAACCCATTCCAAATTTATTCACTTAATTCACCTTATTCTTCCCACATTCACTCCCATTCACCCCCACTTCCACTATGCTTACACAATTCAACCCTTGACCCCCAATTCCAGTGTGGCGGCCATCTTGGATGACCCTGAAGTGCCACCAATGAACCCAGAATGAACCGGAAGTGGCCCAAATCAAACCGAAAGTGACCCCAAATAGACCGGAAGTGACCTCAGGTAAACCGGAAGTGACCCCAAATCAAACCGGAAGTGACCCCAAATGTACCGGAAGTGACCTTTTTAGACCGGAAATGACCCCTAATAAACCGGAAGTGACCTCAGACGAACCGGAAGTGACCCAAATTAAACCGGAAGTGACCCCAAATAGACCGGAAGTGACCTCAGGTAAACCGGAAGTGACCCCAAATCAAACCGGAAGTGACCCCAAATGTACCGGAAGTGACCTTTTTAGACCGGAAATGACCCCTTATAAACCGGAAGTGACCTCAGACGAACCGGAAGTGACCCAAATAAACAGGAAGTGACCCCAAATAGACCGGAAGTGACCCCAAATAGACCGGAAGTGACCTCTGGTAAACCGGAAGTGACCCCAAATCAAACCGGAAGTGACCACAAATGAACCGGAAGTGACCTTTTTAGACCGGAAGTGACCCCAAATAAACCGGAAGTGACCTCAGCTAAACCGGAAGTGGCCTGTTTTAAACCGGAAGTGACCCAAATAAACCGGAAGTGACCCAAATTAGACCGGAAATGACCCGAATCAAGCCGGAAGTGACCTTATTTCAACACTAAGTGCCCCAAATAGCTACATTTGCGCTAACGTCTTCGTTTATTGTCCGATTTAACCCGTTTCAACATTTTTATCCCAAAAGTGAACCTCCTGAGGCCGTTTTTTTTGTTTTGTTCCAAATTTAGAAAGATTTTGGCGCAATTGCTTTTTCTTATTTTCCCATTCATTCTCTATGGGGATTCAACATTTGCTCTAACTTCTACATTTTTTAACTGATTCAACCCGTTCCAACTTTCAACTGTACATCTTTTGCCTACCTATTCCACAATTTCCCACTTACCAAAAATTCGAAATTTGAAATTCAACCAAATTCTCCCAAATTTCGTTTTTTACTCTAATTTCTACATTTTTCAACCCATTCCAACTTTCAGCTGTTCATCTTTTGCCTACCTATTCCACAACTTCCCACTTACCAAATATTCCAAACTTTCAATTTTGAAATTCACCACAAATTCTCCAAATATTCTACATTTCTCAAGTAATTCAACACGTTTCAACATCGTTCGGCAGCATTCCCCGAAAAAGTTATTCATACATTTCGCCTTCACACGCAATTTCTCCAGAAATTGCAAAATTCTAGTTATTATTATTCTCTTTTATTCTCCACACTTTTTTGACACGTTTCATCTTCCACATAATTCATCCGATTCACTCCATTCCACTTTTCACGTATTCCAAATATTCACGCGACGAGCGCTTGTATTTTTCTCGTTCCGAAAATTTTCCGATTCCGCAAAATTCCCAAAATTCCGACAAATTTTTCCCCATTCATTCTTAATGGCACATTCGACATTTCACATTTACGTCGTTCCAATTTGAAATTCACATCATTCAGCACATTCTAATCACATTCGGAAGGATTCTCGACATTCCCAAAATTCCCAAATTCGAAAATTTCACGTTTTCACGTTAAAAATTCCGACAAATTTTCAAAAAATTTCGTTTTTCACCTCTAACTTCTACATTTTTCAACCGATTCAACTCGTTCCAACTTTCAACTGTTCATCTTTTGCCTACCTATTCCACAACGTCCCACTTACCAAAAACTTCACATCTTTTATTTTGAAATTCAACCAAAATTCTCTAAAATTTCGTTTTTCTACTCTAATTTCTACATTTTTCAACCGATTCAACCCATTCCAACTTTCAACTGTTCATTATTTTTCTACTGATTCCACAACTTCCCACTTACCAAAAGCTTCACATCTTTTATTTTGAAATTCACACCCAATTCCTTTTCCCTTCTCATTTCTACATTTTTCAACCGATTCAACCCATTCCAACTTTCAACTGTTCATCATTTTTCTACCTATTCCACAACTTCCCACTTACCAAAAACTTCACATCTTTTATTTTGAAATTCACACCCAATTTCCTTTTCCCTTCTCATTTCTACATTTTTCAACCGATTCAACCCATTCCAACTTTCAACTGTTCACTATTTTTCTACCGATTCCACAACTTCCCACTTACCAAAAGCTTCACGTCTTTTATTTTGAAATTCACACCCAATTCCTTTTCCCTTCTCATTTCTACATTTTTCAACCGATTCAACCCATTCCAACTTTCAACTGTTCATCATTTTTCTAACTATTCCACAACTTCCCACTTACCAAAAACTTCACATCTTTTATTTTGAAATTCACACCCAATTTCCTTTCCCCTTCTCATTTCTACATTTTTCAACCGATTCAACCCATTCCAACTTTCAACTGTTCATTATTTTTCTACCGATTCCACAACTTCCCACTTACCAAAAGCTTCACGTCTTTTATTTTGAAATTCACACCCAATTCCTTTTCCCTTCTCATTTCTACATTTTTCAACCGATTCAACCCATTCCAACTTTCAACTGTTCATCATTTTTCTACCTATTCCACAACTTCCCACTTACCAAAAACTTCACATCTTTTATTTTGAAATTCACACCCAATTTCCTTTTCCCTTCTCATTTCTACATTTTTCAACCGATTCAACCCATTCCAACTTTCAACTGTTCATCATTTTTCTACCTATTCCACAACTTCCCACTTACCAAAAACTTCACATCTTTTATTTTGAAATTCAACCAAAATTCTCTCAAATTCCGTTTTTGTACTCTAATTTCTACATTTTTCAACCGATTCAACCCATTCCAACTTTCAACTGTTCATCATTTTTCTACCTATTCCACAACTTCCCAAATACTTCACATCTTTTATTTTGAAATTCACACCCAATTCCTTTTTCCCTTCTCATTTCTACATTTTTCAACCGATTCAACCCATTCCAACTTTCAACTGTTCATCATTTTTCTACCTATTCCACAACTTCCCACTTACCAAAAACTTCACATCTTTTATTTTGAAATTCACACCCAATTCCCTTTTCCCTTCTCATTTCTACATTTTTCAACCGATTCAACCCATTCCAACTTTCAACTGTTCATCATTTTTCTACCTATTCCACAACTTCCCACTTACCAAAAACTTCACATCTTTTATTTTGAAATTCACACTCAATTCCCTTTTCCCTTCTCCTTTCTACATTTTTCAACCGATTCAACCCATTCCAACTTTCAACTGTTCATCATTTTTCTACCGATTCCACAACTTCCCACTTACCAAAAACTTCACATCTTTTATTTTGAAATTCACACCCAATTCCCTTTTCCCTTCTCATTTCTACATTTTTCAACCGATTCAACCCATTCCAACTTTCAACTGTTCATCATTTTTCTACCTATTCCACAACTTCCCACTTACCAAAAACTTCACATCTTTTATTTTGAAATTCACACCCAATTCCCTTTTCCCTTCTCATTTCTACATTTTTCAACCGATTCAACCCATTCCAACTTTCAACTGTTCATCATTTTTCGACCTATTCCACAACTTCCCAAAACCTTCACATCTTTTATTTTGAAATTCACACCCAATTCCTTTTTCCCTTCTCATTTCTACATTTTTCAACCGATTCAACCCATTCCAACTTTCAACTGTTCATCATTTTTCTACCTATTCCACAACTTCCCACTTACCAAAAACTTCACATCTTTTATTTTGAAATTCACCACAAATTCTCCAAATATTCTACATTTCTCAAGTAATTCAACACGTTTCAACATCGTTCGGCAGCATTCCCCGAAGAAGTTATTCATACATTTCGCCTTCACACGCAATTTCTCCAGAAATTGCAAAATTCTAGTTATTATTATTCTTCTATTTTATTCTCCTCACTTTTTTGTCCCGTTTCATCTTTCACATAATTCATCCGATTCACTCCATTCCACTTTTCACGTATTCCAAATATTCAGGAAAGGGTGGCTTGTATTTTTCTCATTCCGAAAATTTTCCGATTCCGCAAAATTCCCAAAATTCCGACAAATTTTTCCCCATCCATTCTTAATGGCACATTCGACATTTCACAAAATTTCGTTTTTCACCTCTAACTTCTACATTTTTCAACCGATTCAACCCATTCCAACTTTCAACTGTTCATCTTTTGCCTACCTATTCCACAACTTCCCACTTACCAAAAATTCCAAATTTTCAAATTTGAAATTCAACCAAAATTCTCTCAAATTCTGTTATTCCACTCTAATTTCTACATTTTTCAACCGATTCAACCCGTTCCAACTTTCAACTGTTCATCTTTTGCCTACCTATTCCACAACTTCCCACTTACCAAAAATTCCAAATTCTCAAATTTGAAATTCAACCAAAATTCTCTACAATTTTGTTTTTCTACTCTAATTTCTACATTTTTCGACCGATTCAACCCATTCCAAATGCATTCACCTTATGCTTCCCACATTCACTCCCATTCACCCCCACTTCCACTACGCTTACACATTCAACCCTTGACCCCCAATTCCAGTGTGGCGGCCATCTTGGATTGACCCTCAAGTGCCCCCAATGAACCCAAAATGAACCGGAAGTGCCCCAAATCAAACCGAAAGTGACCCCAAATAGACCGGAAGTGACCTCAGGTAAACCGGAAGTGACCCCAAATCAAACCGGAAGTGACCCCAAATGTACCGGAAGTGACCTTTCTAGACCGGAAATGACCCCGAATAAACCGGAAGTGACCTCAGACGAACCGGAAGTGACCCAAATTAAACCGGAAGTGACCCAAATAAACCGGAAGTGACCCCAAATAGACCGGAAGTGACCCCCAAAAGACCGGAAGTGACCTCAGGTAAACCGGAAGTGACCCCAAATCAAACCGGAAGTGACCCAAAATGAACCGGAAGTGACCTTTTTAGCCCGGAAATGACCCCAAATAAACCGGAAGTGACCTCAGCTAAACCGGAAGTGACCTGTTTTAAACCGGAAGTGACCCAAATAAACCGGAAGTGACCCCAAATAGACCGGAAGTGACCCCAAAAAGACCGGAAGTGACCTCAGGTAAACCGGAAGTGACCCCAAATCAAACCGGAAGTGACCCCAAATGTACCGGAAGTGACCTTTTTAGACCGGAAATGACCCCTAATAAACCGGAAGTGACCTCAGCTAAACCGGAAGTGACCTTTTTTAAACCGGAAGTGACCCAAATAAACCGGAAGTGACCCTAATAAGACCGGAAATGACCCGAATCAAGCCGGAAGTGACCTTATTTCAACACTAAGTGCCCCAAATAGCTACATTTGCGCTAACGTCTTCGTTTTCTGTCCGATTTAACCCGTTTCAACAGTTTTACCCCAAAAGTGAACCTCCTGAGGCCGTTTTTTTTGGTTTTGTTCCAAATTTAGAAAGATTTTGGCGCAATTGCTTTTTTTTATTTTCCCATTCATTCTCTATGGGGGTTCAACATTTGCTCTAACTTCTACATTTTTTAACTGACTCAACTCGTTCCAACTTTCAACTGTACATCTTTTGCCTACCTATTCCACAACTTCCCACTTACCAAAAATTCCAAATTCGAAATTCAACCAAATTCTCCAAAATTTCGTTTTTCTACTCTAATTTCTACATTTTTCAACCGATTCAACCCATTCCAACTTTCAACTGTTCATCTTTTGCCTACCTATTCCACAACTTCCCACTTACCAAAAATTCCAAACTTTCAAATTTGAAATTCACCACAAATTCTCCAAATATTCTACATTTCTCAAGTAATTCAACACGTTTCAACATCGTTCGGCAGCATTCCCCGAAAAAGTTATTCATACATTTCGCCTTCACACGCAATTTCTCCAGAAATTGCAAAATTCTAGTTATTATTATTATTCTATTTTATTCCCGCCACTTTTTTGTCCCGTTTCATCTTTCACATAATTCATCCGATTCACTCCATTCCACTTTTCACGTATTCCAAATATTCACGACATGAGCGCTTGTATTTTTCTCATTCCGAAAATTTTCCGATTCCGCAAAATTCCCAAAATTCCGACAAATTTTTCCCCATCCATTCTTAATGGCACATTCGACATTTCACAAAATTTCGTTTTTCACCTCTAACTTCTACATTTTTCAACCGATTCAACCCATTCCAACTGTTCATCTTTTGCCTACCTATTCCACAACTTCCCATTTACTAAAAATTCCAAATTTTCAAATTTGAAATTCAACCAAAATTCTCTCTAATTCCGTTATTCCACTCTAATTTCTACATTTTTCAACCGATTCAACCCATTCCAACTTTCAACTGTTCATCTTTTGCCTACCTATTCCACAACTTCCCACTTACCAAAAATTCCAAATTCTCAAATTTGAAATTCAACCAAAATTCTCTAAAATTTCGTTTTTCTACTCTAATTTCTACATTTTTCGACCGATTCAACCCATTCCAAATGCATTCACCTTATGCTTCCCACATTCACTCCCATTCACCCCCACTTCCACTACGCTTACACATTCAACCCTTGACCCCCAATTCCAGTGTGGCGGCCATCTTGGATTGACCCTCAAGTGCCCCCAATGAACCCAAAATGAACCGGAAGTGCCCCAAATCAAACCGAAAGTGACCCCAAATAGACCGGAAGTGACCTCAGGTAAACCGGAAGTGACCCCAAATCAAACCGGAAGTGACCCCAAACGTACCGGAAGTGACCTTTTTAGACCGGAAATGACCCCTAATAAACAGGAAGTGACCTCAGACGAACCGGAAGTGACCCAAATTAAACCGGAAGTGACCCAAATAAACCGGAAGTGACCCCAAATAGACCGGAAGTGACCTCTGGTAAACCGGAAGTGACCCTAAATCAAACCGGAAGTGACCCCAAATGAACCGGAAGTGACCTTTTTAGACCGGAAGTGACCCCTAATAAACCGGAAGTGACCTCAGACGAACCGGAAGTGACCCAAATTAAACCGGAAGTGACCCAAATAAACCGGAAGTGACCCCAAATAGACCGGAAGTGACCCGAATCAAACCGGAAGTGACCTTATTTCAACACTGAGTGGCCCAAATAGCTACATTTGCGCTAACTTTTTCGTTTTTTGTCTGATTTAACCCGTTTCAACATTTTTACCCCAAAAGTGAATCTCCTGAGGCCGTTTTTTTTGTTTTGTTCCAAATTTAGAAAGATTTTGGCGCAATTGCTTTTTTTTATTTTCCCATTCATTCTCTATGGGGATTCAACATTTGCTCTAACTTCTACATTTTTTAACTGATTCAACCCGTTCCAACTTTCAACTGTACATCTTTTGCCTACCTATTCCACAACTTCCCACTTACCAAAAATTCCAAATTCGAAATTCAACCAAATTCTCCAAAATTTCGTTTTTCTACTCTAATTTCTACATTTTTCAACCGATTCAACCCATTCCAACTTTCAACTGTTCATCTTTTGCCTACCTATTCCACAACTTCCCACTTACCAAATATTCCAAACTTTCAATTTTGAAATTCACCACAAATTCTCCAAATATTCTACATTTCTCAAGTAATTCAACACGTTTCAACATCATTCGGCAGCATTCCCCGAAAAAGTTATTCATACATTTCGCCTTCACACGCAATTTCTCCAGAAATTGCAAAATTCTAGTTATTATTATATTTTATTCTCCTCACTTTTTTGACACGTTTCATCTTCCACATAATTCATCCGATTCACTCCATTCCATTTTTCACGTATTCCAAATATTCACGCGACGAGCGCTTCCATTTTTCTCGTTCCGAAAATTTACCGATTCCGCAAAATTCCCAAAATTCCGACAAATTTTTCCCCATTCATTCTTAATGGCACATTCGACATTTCACATTTACGTCGTTCCAATTTGAAATTCACATCATTCAACACATTCTAATCACATTTGGAAGGATTCTCGACATTCCCAAAATTCCCAAATTCGAAAATTTCACGTTTTCACGTTAAAAATTCCGACAAATTTTCACAAAATTTCGTTTTTCACCTCTAACTTCTACATTTTTCAACCGATTCAACTCGTTCCAACTTTCAACTGTTCATCTTTTGCCTACCTATTCCACAACGTCCCACTTACCAAAAACTTCACATCTTTTATTTTGAAATTCAACAAAAATTCTCTAAAATTTCGTTTTTCTACTCTAATTTCTACATTTTTCAACCGATTCAACCCATTCCAACTTTCAACTGTTCATCATTTTTCTACCGATTCCACAACTTCCCACTTACCAAAAGCTTCACATCTTTTATTTTGAAATTCAACCAAATTCTCCAAAATTTTGTTTTTCCACTCTAATTTCTACATTTTTCGACCGATTCAACCCATTCCACATTTATTCCCTTTATTCATCTTATGCTTACCACATTCACTCCCATTCACCCCCACTTCCACGATGCTTACACAATTCAACCCTTGACCCCCAATTCCAGTGTGGCGGCCATCTTGGATGACCCTGAAGTGCCACCAATGAACCCAGAATGAACCGGAAGTGCCCCAAATCAAACCGAAAGTGACCTCAGGTAAACCGGAAGTGACCCCAGATCAAACCGGAAGTGACCCCAAATGTACCGGAAGTGACATTTTTAGACCGGAAATGACCCCTAATAAACCGGAAGTGACCTCAGACGAACCGGAAGTGACCCAAATTAAACCGGAAGTGACCCAAATAAACCGGAAGTGACCCCAAATAGACCGGAAGTGACCCCAGGTAACCCGGAAGTGACCCCAAATCAAACCGGAAGTGACCCCAAATGAACCGGAAGTGACCTTTTTAGACCGGAAATGACCCCAAATAAACCGGAAGTGACCTCAGCTAAACCGGAAGTGACCTGTTTTAAACCGGAAGTGACCCAAATAAACCGGAAGTGACCCAAATTAGACCGGAAATGACCCGAATCAAGCCGGAAGTGACCTTATTTCAACACTAAGTGCCCCAAATAGCTACATTTGCGCTAACGTCTTCGTTTTTTGTCCGATTTAACCCGTTTCAACATTTTTACCCCAAAAGTGAACCTCCTGAGGCCGTTTTTTTTGGTTTTGTCCCAAATCTAGAAAGATTTTGGCGCAATTGCTTTTTTTTATTTTCCCATTCATTCTCTATGGGGATTCAACATTTGCTCTAACTTCTACATTTTTTAACTGATTCAACCCGTTCCAACTTTCAACTGTTCATCTTTTGCCTACCTATTCCACAACTTCCCACTTACCAACAATTCCAAATTTAAAATTCAACCAAATTCTCCAAAATTTCGTTTTTCTACTCTAACTTCTACATTTTTCTACCGATTCAACCCATTCCAACTTTCAACTGTTCATCTTTTGCCTACCTATTCCGCAACTTCCCACTTACCAAATATTCCAAACTTTCAATTTTGAAATTCACCACAAATTCTCCAAATATTCTACATTTCTCAAGTAATTCAACACGTTTCAACATCGTTCGGCAGCATTCCCCGAAAAAGTTATTCATACATTTCGCCTTCACACGCAATTTCTCCAGAAATTGCAAAATTCTAGTTATTTTTGAAGTGCTTTTTTTTTTGCTGTGCGTCCGTCCCCCTGTTACTTCATTACTATCGCGCTCTCTGTATTAGTAGCTATCAGCTCTTTTATCACTCTTTTGTTGCACTCAGCTGTTTTGGCCTAACAACCATTCTTGCTCAACGAACTGTGGCCTGGACACAGACAGTGCATATTGTGACCACCGTGTGTGTATGCTCCCCCTTTGTTGGCACGCCAAATACAAAGGGCAAAGAAATAGAGGATAATGCGTCTATCGTGGGACATGGCAGAGATGTTTCTTGACACCACAGAGCACTCCACCATTAACAAGGAATTTTTGTTATCATTCACAGAGAATAAATCTATCCAGCTGCGGTGTTGCTTTTGTAATTGAAAACCTCGGTTGATTTGAACAAATGGTGTTTGTTTGTCAGCATATGTCATGTTCTGGAAATAACTGGACTGGATTTAGCTTTCTATCATGCTTTTTCCATTGTTCGAATTCCAAATCATATTTTCCCATTACAAATAATGGGAAAAAAATAATCCGTTTTTTAAGACCCCCAAAAAACAACGCCTTTTCTAAAAAAAAATTCATTTGTGCATTTTTGTCCAATTGCGCAACTGTAGCGCACCGCCGAAGGTGCAACCGTAGCGCGTCGCCGACCGCGCAACTGCACCGCGCATGTTGCATTATTGTGACAGAGCCATCGCGGAAATTTAGAAAATATGTTTAAAGTCCTGCTGTACTTTCCAAAATTTAAGTGAACATCAGTGCGCAGGGAGCTTAATTTTGTCCGATCGGGCAACTACAGCGCACTGCCGAACGCGCAACCGTTGCGCGCCGCCGACCGCGCAACTGCATTATTGTGACAGAGCGGTCCCTAAAATTTAGAAAATATTTTTAAAGTCCTAATGTACTTTCCAAAATTTAAATGGACCTCAGTGGACAGGGAGCTTAATTTGATAAAATAAATAAACTTGACTTGGTCCGATCGCGCAACCGCAGCGCGCCGGGCGCTCAATGTCGCATTGCTTTAGGAGCGTCTTTGTGTTTTAGGATGGCTTCCTTTGGATGCATGATTAGAGTTGATGCAATCCTCAGAGTAACGAGAACGTAATAACGGAGTCAGTTGGCATGCGGGTCCTCTCGGCTCATCTCACGAAGTTTGACAATCGAATTTCGTCCGACATCCGAAGCAAAAAAATCTCGAATTTTTTGTTCGAATACCGATTTGTTCGAGAACTGGGACGTTCAAAAACCAAGGCTCCACAGTATTTTAAAACTTAACACGCCCTACCTCGATCTAAGTATTTCTTGGCTGCAGATTGCAGTGGAAAAAATTGTGATATTAAATGATAATACAGCCATTGTGTGTCTAGCATTGTTTTCACGCTGTTGGCAGGGCGTAGGCTGACAAATCTAATCGTATCCCCGAGCCCTAAAGTGTTCATTTGAAAGTAGGTTTGGACAAATTTAGTGGAAGAAATGAAATAACAGTGGACCTAGAACAGAGCCCTGGGAGACCATCTGATTAAAGATGGGTCCTTCAAATGGCTTGCCATAAAATATCCAAGGAGCATTTCATCTTTGAACACACTTGATGAGCATGTCATCAGAAAGGAGAGTGCATTTCTTTTTTATTACATTTCCTCCCTCTACGTCTTCTTAATAGTTCTTGGCTCAGTAACAGTCACTCGGGAGTTTAATGAATGATAAATCATATAAGCTGAGTGATTACGACTTTTACATATTTTCACCGTTCTCTTTCGAGCATCGAGCAGCTAAACTATAAACGACCAGGGCAGAGAGGAATCTAACACGCTTCCATTAACACTTCCTCCTTTGCTGGCCATCCGCCACTCATTAATCAACACGCCAGTCCCCCGAGATTTTCTTTGCGGTTTAGCTCATGTTGGCGTTTGTGTGTCAGTGCATGTTTGCATGTTTGCTTTCTTTTCCTCGTGTACACTATTGGAGTCCATCATCTAATGAACTGCATGACATTTGTAGATGGTGTATAAGAACCAAAATACCCGCCCGCCCCTTATTTTTAAATCACCTTTGGACTATATATTGAGATCCACTCCTGCTGTTACCTTTCATCAACCTGCTTGCCAAGCATATCCATACGTAGCCAAATATAACTTCACTTTGCCTCTGTCTCCCTGCCTTCAATCCACGAAACAAGTCGCAGGCAAATACTTTAAATATAAAGCTAAGCTGCTTTACATGAAAGTAAATATTCTTGTTGTGTCAGATAAATTTATACAAAGTGTTTATTTTTATGTTAGGCTGTGCTGGCAATACCCGCAGCTTGAGTTTGTGTTGGTGAAAGTCATCTGTCCACGTGGGAGCTTTGTTTTGTTTTGTTTAGTTTTGTTTTGTTGAGATCTTTTAATAGTAAGGAGGTGACAGTTTCTCTGTCTGCTCGGGCGTCGGGTATTAACTTTGCAGCTGACCGCCTTCGCGGTTTGTTCCTACGGCGTCGTCTTAATGAGCAGAAATTACCTCGAGTGTAGTGTCAGCCGAGGCGACAGCTTTTTGATATTTCTGCAAAGGGATGGTGGTTCGGGGAGGGAAATTTTGAGCAAGGTCTTGCCAGGGGAAATGGAGCGCACAATTGTGGCGTTGGCTGTGGCGCTGCCAGCGGATAATTCAAAGGTCATGAAGGAGGGGGGGAAAAATGACTCGTGAGAGTCGTAAACAATTGAAAACAGAAGGTCCGTGGAAAAAGTTGGTGGGCGATGTGAAAAGGTCATAATATGCTTATTTGTAAATTGGGAGTTTGTGCTAATCTGAAGCTTTCTGATCATCTCTCACAGACTTTTTTCGTACCCTTCACAGCGAAAGAGATTGCGCTGCAAATGTTCAGTACTGAACGGCTCGGTAAAAATGAAGCCTGTTTGGACTTTCATAAGAAATTAACGCATTGATTTGCTTTGTGTTGCTAATGGCCAAGCGTTTGAACTACAAGCTTGCCCCCCTTTGCGATGAATAGATGAATCACCAATCCATAAACCATTAAAAATACCTGTGGAAAAAAGTGAAGGCCGTTTATTAAGGCCAACTTTTCACCCCTGACAGATGCGGTGGGGCTCGGACACAGAGGAAATAAAAAGGAATGGCGGCCTGCAAAAGGCAGTGTGAGGACGAGAGCCAAAACCAACATGACAAATTCCATTGGACGCTTTTTGGGACACGCCACACCTTGGCACTTCATCGGCGGCATCTCGGATTTGCACACAGAGTCAAGTTAGTCGGGCTATGTATATCAGGGGAGCAGCCCAAACATTCGTAGCTCTTCAGAATTAAGTCTGATTGAATTTAAATAACTGCACAAAGCATCCTGGAAAACACTGGCGGGGGGGGGATGTCTTTGTCATGTCCTGCTACATATTTTGTGGAGCGTCAAAAACTTGATTTATATGATAATCAAGTGGTCGGCTAATGCTAATCTCGCTACACGTCACCTCATGGTTAGCAAGAAAGGCTACGACGTGATATGCTAAAATACCCACTAATGTGATTTGCACCATGTTTTGTGATGGCTGCACTGGATTTGCTAGCTTGTTGCTTGAAGTATAAATTTGGCCTGCCGATGCGAGTAACACCCTAATGAATAAGCCTTTGCCCTTGCTGCTTCCAAACGTAAAAACATGTTTTGCGCTTTTTAGCAACGCTCCATCTTTTATGCATTGGGTTCAGTTAAATGTTTCGTCGGACTGCTCATCCCAGTCCCTTTTAAGAAAATAACACCGAATTGTTGCTCTCTCAAATCCGTCTTTGTCTGCGTGTTATTGTCAGACTTGTGCGTGGATTAAATGGAAATTGCTGAATGTTTGCTTGTTTGTGTGTGGGGAGGATTGCAGCGAAAGCAGTACTACATAAAAAGGTTTGGATGAGGGATGGCGAAAGAGCAGCCGGTTGTCATGGCGATGATTTAAAGGGAAATTATTCCTCTAATAATGTTTTATACATGCATGCGAGCACACAGTGGCCTCTTGTAAACCCATCCATCCACTTTCCGTACCGCTTAGTCCCCACGGGGGTCGCGGGCGTGCTGGAGCCTATTCCAGCCATCATCGGGCAGTGGGCGGGGGACACCCTGAACCGGTTGCCAGCCAAAAGAAACGCTCCGGCTATTCATTCATCCATTATAAATTCACATATGGAGATACGGTCAATTGGAATTCCGACACTAAAAAGCTGCACTCTGCACTTGTGCACCGTTTTCTTTTAAATGAATAATTCCGCTTCATTTGAACCTGGCCCATTTTTCAATAATATCCTCATTGTGGCTCTCTGGGTCACATTAACGTTGGACAACAATTTGGAGATTCACTGGTGGCAATTATCTTTCAAGCAATCTTTGTTTCCTCTTGGTCATATTTCTTTCATGTCCTCTTTTTAGACAGTTTTGTTTTGTTGTTGTTGCTGAATTGATGACCTGTCTCGTGGTTGAAAAAAAAAAAAATAAAGAAGTCTGCCCTTGTAGTCCTTGTCATACTGGACCTTTTTCCTTCATTATTCCGTCACCATATTATGACAGGGAACCTTAGTTTGCCTTTGACTTGTGTCCCATAATCAGACCAAGGCCTTAACAAATGAAATAAGGATTTTGAAATTATATTTGGCTGGAAAGAGGGGTGGGGTTGTATGTGTCTTCAGGAAGGAATGGGGGGGGGGGGCAATGATTACTTGCTGCTGAGGTAGCACCGCATTACAAAAACACACACACACAGACACACACACGCACACACACACGAGGATTTGGAATGGCCCAGATACACTAATCTATGATTGACTGAAGCACGGCTGCCTCGCCATGCTGCCAACAGCTGTAGTCGAGGACGAATTACAAAATTACGGGATGTCCAAACATTTGACATGCAGTGTTCATTATATCGAGGGGTACAAACCTTCACTTATTTTTGATTTTCCGATTCTATCGGAACGACTGAAGTTAAAAAAACATGCTAATGAGACGGTCCCCATCATGCCTAAGAGTTACAGACTATGATTAAAGTGCTCTTGTGTGAGGTATTTTCACTGAGTGCGGCGGCAATCGTCTTGACATTATACTTTGCGGGGCGCAGGAAAATCATTAGGAGGGTAAAAGCCCTTCCCACATTTGTCCCATTTTCTTTGAACGATCCAAAGAAGAGGCGGCAGGCCCATTTGCGTTTCAATATTCACTCGTACACTGGAGAGTCCGATAGAGCACTATATTTATTCGCCGGTGTGATTAGTCATTCACTTGAAGAGGGCTGTCATTGGAAATCATTTTCATCTCTTTCGACAGCTCCTCACATGGTCCAAATAATGAGGGATTTGTCTGTTTGGGATGAATACCGACCATAAATTATTGAGAGGGGGTTAGAGACGGTTTCTCAATAATTGCACAAGTGAATGAGACTTTGCGCTTTTGAGACTACTTAAAAGATGATTAAAGGCACCAAACGGCTTTTAAATTAGACAAGCCACGCCCTCTTCCATGTGCTAGATTCCGATAATACGACTTAGTCTATAGGGGCGGCTAAATTAAGATTTCCATGCTCTATCGTTGCAATTACCATCAGCAATAGGCAACGTTGTTCCAAACGTAGGAGAAGCAAGAATCGTATGGATCCCGCGAAATTGATTGTTGAAAGAACTGAAGCACAATGGTCGACCTGGTTTTTGTGAACCCGTCGTACTTTTCCAAGATGTCCCCTTCAAGATGTCCCCTTCAAGATGGAGCTGCCCTGAAAGTGAAAAGATTGCCCTTGAAAGGTTCTGTGCAGCTGGCTACTTTCACTGATGCCCATTTTACACGCTGGCAAGCTCAGCATGCTGATGTTGTTGTTTTTCCAACAGTGAAAAATCGTCCGCAGATGCGGCTCGGAGCTGCAAAACGACTCTCTTACTATTTATACAACATGCGCTTTTCATCATAATGTATCCAATCTTTCAATGTGTTTAAATGTTGTTTTTTTGTTAAGTCACCTGACGTGGATTTATATTTTTCTGCCTGATATGAATAAAAAAAAAGTTGTTTTTTTTTAACCCCCCCACAAAAAAAATTGGGTTTTTAATCTGGCTTCTTCCATACAATGAAAGTCATTAAACTAGAATGTTATTTCTTTAATAAATCATTCCAAGATTGTGATAATGAAGTGTTAAATTCTAATGACTCAATTTGTATTCCACTGTTGTGTGGGTACATCCCATTGCTCAGAATGTAAATCTGCTCATTATTGTTGATGGTTTTGACTCTCTGATGATGATCCTCCTGATTTTTGCCGTTCGCTGAAATTATCATCTCTATTTTTGCGCCTATTTGTCAAGACGAATTTTTGTGAGTCGGGAGCTGAGGAGCGTTTGATTTTGAGCATTCCTGTTCTTCCATCATAACTTAGTTTTTTTTGTGTGTGAATTGTTTTTTCTCTATGCCCAACAATGTTCTGGCATTAAATGAGTCATATGAAAGTGGCAGAGCCTCATTCACATCTCTAATTACAATCAGTGTCTGAATTGGCGGCGGCGGCAGTCGGAGAGTAGCTCTGCCTTGACAAAGCATTGACAACTGTAGAACAGAAAAAATTCAAGACTCTCCATTCATACCCCACGGTTCCTATTATGCACAGGCTATTTTATTGAGCTTCCTTTTGTGCCGGCATAATTACTTAATCTTGGCGCTCCTAGGGCGAATTACTTTGCGAGGCACACTAAGCTCCTCTGATTCCAGCTCCTAGGAGCCGCGTGGAATTGCGTTTACTGCTTAAAAAAAGCACACACGTGTTATTGTTCATTGTCAGTGCCGATATTCTTCTCGGATTTCCCTAAAAAGTTGATTTTTTTTGGTGGTAGGAGTCAGGGATGAAGATTTGAAATGTTTTTTTGTTTCCTCGCCGATTGAAGGAGTTTTATAGGCTACGCGGGGACTGAGTGCATTACAGAGTGTTTTTCTGTTGTCCGCTGTTGATAATGGGCTTGGGCAACACTTAACTGGAATGGAGGCCCATCAAGACAGACCAATAAGGACCCAGGGATCCACTCCAGTCAATTTAAAGTGCCGAGTTGAACTCACCAGGCCTTTTATGAAGTACTGCGGCAGAGTAAACAAATTAATTGTGCGTCGACGCTTTCCCAACTCAACTGCATGGCCCGAGGCAATCATACATTTCATAGAGTGATAGCAGCTGTCTCCAGCAGGATATACAAGGATCATGTTCTTCAACGTTGAAAACTACCATGGACTCCATTTTCCATCGCTCACTCTACTGCATTGTTGGATCTCTATCTGCGTTCGCTACCAGCCCGGTTAAAAAAATGCAATTTTGGCATCATTAGCCGTCAATGGTAGCGAACGAGTTAAAAAAAATTCAAGTGGAAGATGGAGAGAAACATATCCGCTCGTGCTTAGCTGTATGTTCGACCTTGAAGCCCAAGAAATCATGTGCTCTGTATTTGTCTCATCTTCGCCGAGTAGGCAGACTGATCCGGTAATCGATACGCTGTACGATAATCTGCAGGCCTACTGTGGCTGTGCGCGCGTAATGTGCTTGGCACGATACTTAGACCACTGCGTTATGAAATGAAGCATAACTTCCATAACTCTCTAGTTAAGAAGATCTTGATGCAGCGAAACACATTAGATCCATTCATGAATTCCTTATTAAAAGTGGAATTTAAGCGAGTAAACTCAATGAGTCGTATTATTTTCAAATGAATGAATCAATCTTGTGGCCAATTTTATTCATAAATATAGATTTAAAAAAATAATTTACCGTTTTTTTCCGTGTATAGTGCGCCCCCATGTATAGTACGCACCCCTAAAAATGGCATGCTGATGCTGGAAAAAAGCTTGTACCCATGTATAATACGCACCCAATTTTTATGAATTTTTTAAAAAAAAGAATTTTTTTTTTTTTTTTTTTTTTTTTTTTTAAGTCCCAATGATCGTCACACACGCAGGGAGGCAATGGGTCCCATTTTTATAGTCTTTGGTATGGTCTTAACTAGGCTGGATGTAATTTATTTTGTTGGCGTTGATTTCTCCGACTGCCCGTAAACGCACCACCGCGCTCCGTGCGCGCACGGGACAGCAAACGAGCAGGTGAAAATATTACCTGTAATACGGATTTAGGTAGAGAACTGAACTCTCGCTCTTTATATAGCTGACGTGTCTTGCGCATCCGTTCTGCGCATCTGTAATGGCGGCCTCCGTATGATATCCGGTTTGCGTGTGTGCGAGAGCGAGAGAGAGCGAGAGAGAGAGAGCGCGCGAGAGAACGCTCAACCGTAGCGCGCCGCCGACCGCCCAACTGCACCGCGCTGGTTGATTATTGTGACAGAGCCGTCGCTGAAATTTAGAAGATATTTTTAAAGTCCTGATGTACTTTCTAAAATTTAAGTGGACCTCAGTGCGCACTGCGCAGGGAGCTTAATTTGGTGCGGTCGCGCAACCGCAGCGCGCCGGGCGCTCACTGTCGCATTGCTTAAAGAGCGCCTTTGTGTTTTAGGATGAACAGCAGAGACCAAAGGAACAAGGCAAAGTGTTGTGAAATAAAATATTACCTGTAATACGCATTTTGTTATTTGCTGATTGAAACTGCTAATTAAACTGTGAATTGAAACTAATAGGAAGAAAACAACTCTCGCTCTTTATATAGCTGACGTGTCTTGCGCATCCGTTCTGTGCATTTTATTTCACGACACTTTGCCTTTTTTCTCTGCTGTTCACTTCAAACACGCTCCATGCGACCGCAATGCTCTCGTATCAGACGCTTGCTTGATCACCTGCTCGTTTGCTGTCCCGTGCGCGCACGGAGCGCGGTGGTGCGTTTACGGGCAGTCGGAGAAATCAACGCCAACAAAAAAAATTACATCCAGCCTAGTTAAGACCATACCAAAGACTATAAAAATGGGACCCATTGCCTCCCTACGTGTGTGACGATCATTGGGACTTAAAAAAAAATAGAAAAAAAAAAATTAAAAATTAAAAAAATTTTTGTACCCATGTATAATGCGCACCCCAGATTTTAGGACAATAAATTAGTTAAATTTTGCGCACTATACACGGAAAAAAACGGTAAACAAAACAAACAAAGTAAACTTGTCACGGGCGGGGTGGAATATGGACCAGGGCGACCAAATGACGCTTGGACCAGGGTTTATTGAAGGAACTCATAAAGACAGACTCGGCAAACTGACGTGATTTAACAACAAACTAACAGGACTGACCAACAAAAACGTGAAACAAAATACAGGAACCAACCAAACCTCGTGACAGTGAGCTTTAACATCAACTATGCTCCAACAGCGAGTGGCACACAAACAGAACTTAAATACAACAAAGGTAACAAGAGGCAGGTGAGTATGATTACACTAATCATGGGCACACAGGAAGGGAGGGGCGAGCACACAGACACACAGAGACGATGACAACCTACACACACAGCAAAACTGGGGACGAGACATGACAAAACTGAGGTAACAGATTTTTTCTAAAGTATACATCACCAAGTTCCATTCCTTGTATTAGACCACTTGAGCCAAATAACCTTTCCCCAATGAATCCACTCACCAAAAGGTTTTGCACACAATTTCATCCAAGTATCCATATGATAAAAGCATTTGGCTTGATTTCAGGAAGTTAACTTCAACCTCTCTCTGTTGGCAGATCTTCCGAAGATGTTGGCTGGTATTGAAAAAGGCGTCTAGTAAAGGACCACGACGCTTGGAGAAGTATCCAGATGAGAAGGCCGCTTATTTTAGGAGTTTCAACAAGGTAAAAAGAAAAACGAGTCCGCCATATTGGACCGGGATCCCCAATCCAATATATATATCAAAATAATCATCAGTTAAATTTGATTTATAAGAACCGTAATCAGTATGACATCTCGAACTGACTGCTGGTGTCTCTGGTCCCCACAAAGCATGATTTAGTAGCGATGACGATGTGCATTCGCCGTCCACTGCATCATATTGTCACATGGGCCGTCTCGTGCGCTTACACACAAATCAGCCGCCGCCGCCGCTCCATGGGGCTTCTCATATAAGCGATGCTGAAGTGAACGATGGGCACACACATGCACCAGTGCACTTGGTAATGCGTCGCCGCAAAGATCAAGAAAGGTCCCGTCTGAGGGCTTCATTGGACGCCGCTGTGATTTGGGAGAGAATAGGCTGCACCCGCCCGTTGCCCATTTACACATTCAACACAAAGAGGATTGGCCGCCTTTTTTTTTTTTTTTTGCCTGAGTCGCTACACACAAAAAACAGAAATCCAGGATATATTTAGCCAAAAGGACATTTGGGAGTTTTTGTGCCTCTCTAGTCTTTCTGACAATTATGTGTTGAAATCGAAGCGGCGGAAGGAAAACATATTGGTACTAATATGAGATTAAAGTCAATATTTTTTGGTGTAAATAAAAGAAAAAGGTGGCTGGGATGTGAAATAGGACTGATGCCTTTTTTTTACCCGAGGCTGGGAAGGCAACCAAATATTTTCCTTTCATATATGGCGACACACAACACAAGAGTGGATGCATGCCGGAATTCATTTCACAGCTCCGAAATTCCCACAGTTGACACGACTTTGTGCTTGCTTATCTGAGGACACAGCACATAAAATATTTTGATACCATCTTGTAGGGAGATAAAAACACCCAAATTGCATCTTTTCACATTTTTATTATTCCCTCGTAATCGCCAACAAATTACAATCGCGGCGTATCTTTTCAGATTTTATGGGATCAGGAGGAATGTGTGGTCTGCATATCTTGTCTGAAGTCCAGGTTTTTAATCTCGCCGCTTTTCACATTGGAGCCCGGCTAATTCATTCCCAGCCTTCTTGGCAAAAGGCCTGCAGTTAAAACACCCTAGATAGTTAACACTCATGTAGGGTAGTCTGAGTCAAGTCCAACAAAATAGCCTGATATTCAATTCAATAAAATGTTGCCATTCTGCATTGATTTCTGATTTAAGGGATTGGGCTGTATTTTATTACTCTTTGCTATTTGAAATGGATGCAGGTAGTCAAATGGGGCCTTTCACCGCTATGCAACGAGCTTGTCTTGAATTGGAAAGAGAGACTTTGTTTGTGTGCAAAAAGCCTAGAAACCACAATTGCACTTTCAAGTCAAGTCGAGTTTATTTGTATAGCCCTAAATAGCAAGCAGTCTCAAAGGGCTTCACATAGACAGAAATTGACAATTATTCTCAAAGCATCCCCTGATCTTAAACTCCCAAAAGGGCAAGGAAAAACTCAAAAAAACCCTACCGGGGGAAAATGAGAAACCTTGAGAAGGGACCACAGATGGAAGGATCCCCCTTTCAGGATCACCAGGTTGAAATGGATGCAGAGACGGCACAAATGATACAACATGAAAATCAATGAAATAAAAAGTGGATGTCCATGTCAGAGCAGAGGGCTGCCGAAGGAGCCCTCAATTGTCCTGGCAGTGTCTTCGAGGAGGTTGAGCTGCAGTTCCCCCATCCTGAATTGGCCCACGAGAATCCAGATAGTCGCTGTCAGCATGGGTGCCACCTAACCACCTCCCCGGCCGGGGAGGGGGGAGGGAAGGGGTGGAGAGGGAGAGAAAACAAATTCCAGCCGAATCGGCCACTACAGGTTAGTTAAAGGCCATGTCATAGAAATGTGTCTTTAAACGTGTCTTAAATGTTTCTACTGAGGTAGCAGTCCTAATATCCATTGGTAGGGCATTCCAAAGCTCTGGAGCCCGAATAGAAAATGCTCTAGACCCTGCAGACATTTTCTTGGCTCTCTGTGTCGCTAAAAGGGTAGCGTTTTGCGAACGAAGGTTATGAGACGGAACATAAGGAACAACTACATCGACGAGATATGAAGGCGCTAAGCCATGCAGTGATTTATAGGTTAATAGAAGAACCTTGAAGTCACATCTTAAATGGACCGGGAGCCAATGTAAGTTGGCTAGTATTGGGGTAATGTGATCAAATTTTCTTGTCCGAGAGAGCAGCCTTGCAGCGGCATTTTGTACTAACTGTAGACTTTTTATGCGGGACTTAGGAAGACCCGAAAATAGTACATTACAGTAGTCCAGGCGCGACGTGACGAACGCATGTATAATAGTTTCCGCATCACCGGTCGAGAGGATCGGACGAATCTTTGCAATATTACGAAGGTGAAAAAACGCAATTCTGGTTATATTCTTAATGTGCTTTTGAAAGGAGAGAGTTTGGTCAAATATTACCCCGAGATTAGTTACAGTATTGCTCTGAGTGATAGTACGGTTATCTATAGTTATAGCGGTTTCCTTGAATAAGTGTTGATAACGAGTTGGACCAATTATCAACATCTCAGTTTTATCTGGGTTAAGACGAAGGAAGTTGAGAGACATCCATTGCTTGATCTCCGCAAGGCACGCCTCAAGATTACAACAATCCCGCGGATATATAATTGGGTGTCATCCGCATAGCATTGAAAACTAATATTATATTTACGTATTATGTCCCGAAGCGGAATCATATAAATATTAAAAAGAATTGGTCCGAGAACCGATCCCTGTGGAACACCACACGTAACATTATAGAGCTCCGAGGACACATTGTCATGGACCACTCGGTGCGTCCTGTTTGATAGATAGGAATGGAACCAGCCTAGTGCTGACCCTGAAATACCAACACAACTTTTAAGACGCCCTAATAAAATATCTAAGTCTACAGTGTCGAAGGCAGCACTAAGATCGAGTAGTAACAGTACAGACGAAGTGTTTGAATCCATAGCTATGAGGAGATCATTAGTCACTTTAGCAAGTGCTGTCTCAGTGGAATGATTAGCTCTAAAACCAGACTGAAAAGTGTCATATCGATTATTGGCGACCATGTAATCAATAAGCTGCTGCGCTACTACTTTTTCAAGAAGTTTTGCTATGAATGGGAGGTTTGAAACTGGCCTATAATTACTGAGACAGTCCGGGTCAAGATTTGGTCGCTTAAGTAACGGTTTAATGATAGCGGTTTTAAAGGCTGTTGGCACTATCCCAGAGGAGACAGACAGATTGATTATATTTAAGACGGACGGTCCTAAAATTTGAAATAATTCTTTAAGTAGTTTGGCTGGAAGAGGGTCGAGTAAACATGTTGTTTGTTTAGCCGCACTAACCAATTGTGTAAGCCTTTCAAGAGACACGCTTTTAAAAGTTGAGACGGTTGTTGCATGATCATCAGCGTTGGTAAACGGCGGGCTCGACCGAGCGATTGGAATGGTATTCTTGATCTCATCACTAATGGATTCAATCTTTTGAGCAAAACGTTTTATGAACTCGTCAGCTGAGTGGAAGGAACTATCGGGGGTCGGCTGGCGCAGAGTCAGCTTTGCCACTGTATCAAATAGGTGTTTCGGATTGGTTTTATTGAGATTAATAACTTGCGAAAAATACCGAGTTTTTGCTAAGATAAGCGCATCTTTATATTTCAGGAGGCTATCCTGCCATGCCTGATGGGAAACCTCAAGTTTGGTTAGACGCAATCTGTGCTCATGCTTTCTACATAATTGCTTAAGCGTACGCGTTTCATCTGTGAACCACGGAGTAGGCACTCTACGGCGAGTTTTCAGACGTAACGGCACCACAGAGTCAATGGCATTTAACAATGTCGCATTGGATTCATTTGTAAGATTATCAATAGAGCCGGCTTATGTGGGAAATATAGCGGTTGCCGGCGACAGTATCTCAGATAGCGCAGTTGCAGTCATGGAGTCGAAATGACGGCTCCTATAATGCTGATTGCTCTTTTGTCTTTGACAAGGAACTAGAATTTCAAACTTTATTAAGTAATGATCAGACAAAACAGTAGTGTATGGCAGTACTGCTATATTTGAGGTTGCAAGTCCTCGGGATAATACCAGATCTATGGTATTTCCAGTCTTATGCGTTGTTGCCTGTACGGCTTGCGTAAAACCAAACGTATCAGTTAAAGTCTGAAACGCCGAAGTAAGTGGCTCTGACGGTAAATTCATGTGGATGTTGAAATCGCCCATGATAATTCTATTATCCGCATTGGTTACTAGATCAGCCACAAATTCTGAAAATTCATCCAGGAAGCCAGAGTAAGCCCCGGGTGGACGGTAAATAACAGCAAGATAAAATAACGGTAAAGCGGTGGATCGGACAGTGAGAACCTCAAGTTTTAAATACGTTGATCGAACGAGGCCTAAAACTAAGCTCGGAATTCGAGATGAGGGCGACACCCCCACCCTTTTTTCGAGGATGCACCACATGCGAGCTCACAAAATTTGGAGGCAAGGCCTCATTAAGCGGCATCAGTTTATTAGGTTTTAACCAGGTCTCGCAGAGACCAAAAACGTTTAGATTATGTTCTGTGATGAGATCATTAACGAGAACGGCTTTCGTATGAAGCGACCCAATATTCATAAAAGTTTAAGTGTAATTGGTCGATCCGGGTGCGTATCTATCGAAGGATATTTATATGTTCTCTAGGCCTGACATCACCTCTCAAATGTTTGTTAGCGCGGTGGGATGATACGACCGTGGGAATCTGATAGTAAATATTTGTTACACGTGTAGAATTATCTGAAACACGCACCGTTTCATCAGCAAAACCGGTCGGGGTGGAGTGATTGGATTTGTCTACTACCCCAGTAGAAAGTGCGTTTATGTGTACTGTAGCACTATTCAAACTATCACGCTCTAGTCTACACAAGGAGCTATGTGCATGCTGGGAGTCTAGCCTAGCGCTAGTTAACTCTATCTTAACAGACTCCAAACCCATCTTGACAGGTGGTCTAATCACCTGTGACCCGGCCTGCTCTAAAGTGACCTGTCATGTGTGGCTCAAACAGTAATCTATATTCCTAGAAAGAGTTAAGGCGCCTTCACGGTTAGGGTGAAGGCCGTCCTTCCTCAGCAGGTTGGGGCGGCCCCAGAAGGAAGGCCAGTTATCTATAAAATACAGTCCCTGCTTCTTACAGAACCCAGCCATCCATCGATTAAGGGAGACTAATCTACTAAACCTCTCATCAGTGCCTCTCCCAGGCAGGGGGCCAGAGACAAATACTCGATGCCGACTCATCTTTCTGGCGAGATCACAAGTCCTCGCTATGTTTCTCTTTGTGATCTCCGATTGCCTCATCCTAACATCATTGGAGCCGACGTGTATCACTATGTCCGAGTAGCTAGTGTTGGTGGAACTACGCTGTTGACTAGACCTATTGCGAGTCAGCTCCCTAAGATTAGCTTCTATGTCGGGTACTCTGCCCCCAGGAATACACATTACCGTGGCTGGATTTTTAAGTGTAATATTTCGGGTAATGGAGTCACCTATGACCAAAGTGCGAGGGCCAGTAGACCGAGATGACTTTGGACGGATATGCGTCTTACCTGGCTCAACGCGATTAGCAAGCCGCTTGGGGCTAATGCTAACTGAGCTAGCGGGCTGACTACAGCCCGCGACTGTATCCGCCACATCTACAGTTATCGTGCAATTCTGCTCTAACTGGCGGACACGTCCCTCTAGCAGGGACAACCTCTCTAAGAGAAGGGTGCAGTTGGTGCACAAAGCCGCACAAACATCTTGATCCGCAGCCATACTTTGTGTCCGATGATCGACGGCAGACAAACGGCCACGAAGCCTCCGCTCTCCCAGGCACTCCGGCTCCCACGCTGTTGTGTCTTTCTGGCAGAAAAGGAGGCAGAGATGGAGATAAATTTATATTTTCGTCTGGCTGCAGAATGTTTCCGGCCTCCCCTCTGCACAATCCCCAAAAGATTTAATACAAGTACCTGAACACAATTTTACTTTTCTCACTCTAAGTAGACTGCAAATTTTGGCCAAAGGCAAAATCTTTCAACAGAGCGGCACAAGAGGTTCAATGAAGCGTCACCGCCGCCGCCGTCGACGGCGTTCAACCGAGTTAATGTGCCGCTGCCAATTTTGTCCTCTTCAGATCACTGAGCTCCATAATATCAAGAACATTAGCAGGATGCCCAGAGAGACCAAGAGACACGCTGTGGCCATTATCTTCTGTGACGACACTTCCAGAACGTTTGCCTGCGAATCAGGTCAGGAGTATTTTTTTGTTACAAGAATACTGAAACAATTGTGATTATTTATTTCTCTAACTTGTATATGTAAACAGAGTCCATTTCTACGACTTATATCCCAAAGCCCCAAAATGTATCTACCCTGTGATTATTTAAATTCTCAAGCGAGTAAGTGATGCTACAACATGGACACCAGCTGACAGGGTGGCCCCAGAAGCCAGTTAGCTTGCTGGCTAGCTGGCGGCTAGCGTTTCTCCATGGGGCCTGGAATTCCCTCGTTGGGTATATGCAAGCTATTGGAGGCTTTAAGGCTTAAACTAAACTTTATCGTCTTGTCAGCTTTTCTGGACCTAATGGACCCCCGTAGTCACAGTCACCATTCATTAAAAAGCCAGCAAAACCAATCGCTCTGCCCTGTGTTCATTGTCATATATTTGTTTAGCTGTGCATTTTTTTCCTTGCCATTTTAAGAGCGAAATTGACACTCCTCAAATGGGTTTGTCCCTCCTCCTTTGCGGGATTTCACCTCACGCGCTTGCGCGTTTGACCAAAATACCATATTGAACTCAAGCGAAGCAAATACGCACGAAAAATAAACACAAATGTTGATATGAACGTAAAAGAGCCGCATGAAACCAGCCAAAGAGCCACATGCGGCTCGCGAGCCGCGGGTTGGCCACCCCTGCTTTAAGCGGATATATTTTGGAGGCAAAGAAGCTAGACGAGGTAGCATTGATTTTCAGACTTGGTGTTACACACTTAGCAAACACTGACAGACATTTGTTTGTTAAAAGGGCCCATGAGGGGGCAGGGCCTCGGATATGTTCCCTATTGTGAAAATGTGGGAAATAATTTCCAGAACAATAGGATAATACCCTATAGTCAATTATCTGCCGAGGCACCTAGTGGTGCTGTCCAAGCATATTTCAGATGAGGGGGGGCAGTGCCCCTGCGGCGCTCTCTCTAACAGCTAGTAGCTCCGACGGTGCCAGCATTTGAGAGGGTTTTGATTTTTCACAATTTCCAAATCTGCGTTATGAGCTTGGCCACACCAAACGTACTTTTCTCATGCATAAGCCTGAGCACCGCTTCTGTTTGTTTAGCTCCTTTCCACTCGGGCCTTAAAAGTGTAGGAGGCATTTACAGGCCACAGTATCTGGTTAAGAGAGAGTATGAATCAGGGGAGGCATTAAGTAGCAGCCTCCTGTGTGTAGTAAATGTAGTTTTGCTCTCTGATGTCTGTGAACGAAGCGCTTCAGGCACCAACAGACCATTGGCTCACCGCGCTAAGCTAAGGCGGAACGCAAGAGACTGCGGGATGAATGAAACAAAAGATATTGCCACTAATACGCACAAATAAAGAGACACGGAAACATGACGCCACTGCGCTTTCGTGTGTCACCGACGACAATTACGCATCCCAGAAAGGAACTGGCAAAGAGAAACAACTGCTTTTCTTCCCCGAGGAGAACATGATCTGTTAAAGTTAAAGTCCCAATGACCGTCACACACACATCTGGGTGTGGTGAAATTTATCCTCTGCATTTAACCCATCACCATGTGATTTTAATCCATCCCCTGGGGAAGAGGGGAGCAGTGAGCAGCAGCGGTGCCGCGCTCGGGAATCATTTGGTGATCTAACCCCCCAATTCCAACCCTTAATGCTGAGTGGCAAGCAGGGAGGCAATGAGTCCCATCTTTATAGTCTTTGGTATGACCCGGGCAGGGTTTGAACTCACGACCTTCCAGTCTCAGGGCGGACACTCTACCACTAGGCCACTGAGCTGTTCTGACTCATCAGGAAGGAAAATTGATGTTCCCGACCAAAACACTCACAGATATATATTTTTTTTAACGGACATGATTTTGTATCAAATCAAATTTGGGAAATAACTTGTTGATTGGTCCAGTGATGATTCATTAGATGCTGCTGTTGTGTGGACAAACGCAGAGCTGGATGCGGAGGAATGGTGCAAGCTCCTGAGCGCCGAGTGCCTGGGTAGCCGTCTCAACGACATCAGCCTGGGCGAACCAGACTTGCTAGCGGCGGGAGTGCAGCGGGAGCAGAACGGTGAGTGCCCAATTACCTTAGAGAATAGGCGAGCTGCCGCCACTGTGCAATTGTCAATGCCTGCCCTGTTAGTTCAACTTCCAAAGTTATACTATGGGAAACATGAGCGCCAGTGGATGCATAGGTCACAGGCGGTGGCGGCGGTGGTGGCGGCGGTCAGGGCTCCGTTCCAGGCCCTGATGCGAAGTGCTGTGCATCACTGGCCTCTCTCGTGATGAGGCTTGTCACAGAGATGGATGACATTACACTCCCAAAGCTGTGCGAAATAAATGTGTTGCTCCCCCCACATATTCCGCTTGCAGGAATATGGCCAATGCAGTTTGAAAGAGCGGAAAGGCAACAGGCAATCATAAGAAGTGTGGGGACACTAAATACCAACATGGTTGCATTTTTGACTCCTTTCTAATTACAGCCGGGAAGTGAGCAAGGGCAGTAAGCACCCAAACCCTAAATTCCCCCCAAACCCTAACAAGCTAAGGCCATCATTAGATCCGAGTAGCCTAAAGAGACAGCGAGCTATGACATGGCTATTTTCTATCCACTGCAGAGACATGGCTTATTTTGGAGACATTGAGTATAATTGGTGAGAACCCATCTAGCCCCCCCACTCCCCTGCCCGCTGCCTCTGGCGGTTAAATGGAGTGGAAGAGGGAGCAGGGACATGCTCAACTTGCTCCCAAATCTGCAACAAGATATTTCTCATAATCGGATAATGTTGGATTTGCAAGCATAGTGACAGTCACATTTTTTGGCTGTACTTTCTATTAGAGACAAATATTTGGGGTCCTCGGTGTCGACGTAATCCAAAATTCGTACCTAAATTGGAGCACGGGCTGCCACACAACTCACTCAAATAATCCATCACTCTTAATCCTTCCGGCTCTCATGCTAACGTTTTGCACGGGTGGAACAAAGCCTCTTCCCAAAGAGCTTTTAGCTTTAATGCCGCATTTGATATTTACAAATATGCGTCTGTTTTCTTTTCAGGAGTGAATGAAAATGTGATCTGTTTACCATTGTGGTTTCTGCAGAGGCATTTTGATGCAGCTCTTGTGACTTTTTATTATTTACGTCTGATAGTAAATCTTTGAAGAAGAGAATATCTGGGTGTTTGGCGAGAGTAAATTTGCCCTGAAAATTGGAATTCTTCAGCTGCTGTGGGATGTCGATGAGGGGAGCTGTGTATGTTTTGGGGGAGATTTTTTTTTTTTTTACCAATTGCATTTATCTTCTAATTGAATTTTAGAGCGTTTCAATGTGTACCTAATGCCCACCCCGAACTTGGACATCTACGGGGAGTGCACTATGCAGATCACCCATGAGAACATCTACCTGTGGGACATCCACAACGCCCGCCTAAAACTCGTCATGTGGCCTCTCAGTTCGCTCCGCAGATACGGTCGAGACTCCACCTGGTTCACGTTTGAGTCCGGAAGGTGCGTGACGATTTTCTTGATAACATTTAAGAATTTTAAATATAGTTAAAAAAGTTCTTTGAAAGTGTCAGAAACTAAAGTTCCCAGATATGCGCAGTGGCCTCGGGGCGCCGGGTCGACTCAATGTACTCATGCGTGTGCGTTTGTGCTGTTACATCAGCACACAGTCAAGCGTGCGCTCCCAACAACGAGCGCCGTCGAAGTGTGTCCAACAGCGACCGTCAAAGTGTTTACTTTACTTCCCCCTTTTGTGTCTGCGCACGTTGTTTGTTCCGGGGCGCAGGATGTGCGACACAGGCGAGGGCTTGTTCACGTTCCAGACACGAGAGGGGGAAATGATCTACCAGCGCGTTCATTCGGCTACTCTGGCCATTGCCCAGCAGCATGAGAGAATGATGGAGGAGATGGAGAAAAGCTCCCAGGTAATTTCATACGGTGGTGCATATTTTATATTTCACCCAGTTGTACAAAAGCATCTGAGGCCCGTCGTCTCCTTGCAGGTGCGCTCTTCGGAGACGCTCAGTAAGTCCATTTCCCTGCCCCGCAGCGCCTATTGGCAACACATCACGCGGCAGAACAGCGTGGGAGATCTCTTCAGTTACCAAGGTGAGCGCACTTGAATCGAGTTCTTGCATTGGCGTAGTAAGATATTTTTTTAGCCATTTATACAAGATACGTTCCCCAAAATATTTCACAGCAAAATAAAACAAGTAAAAGAATGCATATGAACTACCGTTTTTTTCCGTGTATAGTGTGCCCCCATGTATAATACGCACCCTAAAAATGGCATGCTGATGCTGGAAAAAAGCCTGTACCCATGTATAATACGCACCCAATTTTTATGAAATTGTTTTTTTTTTTTTTTTAAAGTCCCAATGATCGTCACACACGCAGGGAGGCAATGGGTCCCATTTTTATAGTCTTTGGTATGGTCTTAACTAGGCTGGATGTAATTTTTTTTGTTGGCGTTGATTTCTCCGACTGCCAGTAAACGCACCACCGCGCTCCGTGCGCGCACGGGAAAGAGGCGTGCCGACGTGAAAAAGGCGGCTCTGTATGGGAGAGACGTTGAAGAGGAATAAAAACACCCTTGGAAACCAAAACATGCCCCTCGTCGTGACTCGGAGCCGCAACAAATGTTTCGGATTTGTGTAGGGTACATTGTGACAGACAGCAAATGAGCAGGTGATCGAGCAAGCGTCTGATACGAGAGCATTGCGGTCGTATGGAGCGTGTTTGAAGTGAACAGCAGAGACGAAAGGAACAAGGCAAAGTGTTGTGAAATAAAATATTACCTGTAGTACGCATTTTGTTATTTGCTGATTGAAACTGCTAATTAAACTGTGAATTGAAACTAATAGGTGGAGAACTGAACTCTCGCTCTTTATAGAGCTGACGTGTCTTGCGCATCCGTTCTGCGCATCTGTAATGGCGGCCTCCGTATGATACCCGGTTTGCGTGTGTGCGGGTGTGCGTGTGTGCGCGTGTGTGCGAGAGCGAGAGAGAGAGTGCGAGAGAGAACGCTCAACCGTAGCGCGCCGCCGACCGCCCAACTGCACCGCGCCGGTCGCATTATTGTGACAGAGCCGTCGCTGAAATTTAGAAGATATTTTTAAAGTCCTGATGTACTTTCTAAAATTTAAGTGGACCTCAGTGCGCACTGCGCAGGGAGCTTAATTTGGTGCGGTCGCGCAACCGCAGCGCGCCGGGCGCTCACTGTCGCATTGCTTAAAGAGCGCCTTTGTGTTTTAGGATGAACAGCAGAGACCAAAGGAACAAGGCAAAGTGTTGTGAAACAAAATATTACCTGTAATACGCATTTTGTTATTTGCTGATTGAAACTGCTAATTAAACTGTGAATTGAAACTAATAGGAAGAAAACAACTCTCGCTCTTAATATAGCTGACGTGTCTTGCGCATCCGTTCTGCGCATCTGTAATGGCGGCCTCCGTATGACGTCCGGTCCGCGATGGAGATTAAAAACAAACAATATTTGACAATAACACACCATCAAGGATTGCACCATCGCATCAAACGATGTGTCGTCAATTATGGATTTTTTTGACTAAGTGTGTTGGGACAGGATGGCTGAATGCGATGCGCGATTGACAACAAACAAGAAGAAAGGTGATTTCAAGTTTTATTTCGAGGGAGATTTGTCATGTCTCGTCCCCAGTTTTGCTATGTGTCTAGGTTGCCATAGTTTCTGTTTGCGTCGCCCCTCTCTTCCTGTGTCACCTCAATCGATTTAACGTGTTTTGTATTTAAGTCCTGTCTGCCCCTCGCTCACCGTCGGATCATTGCATGTGTTACTGTCATGATGTCTGTTTGCTTTCTGTTCCTGTCTTTGGTAATGTCACCCTGTCTTTTTGTTCCACGACTTTGTCGGTCAGTCCTGTTGTTGGTTTTGTTTTCTAAAAAAAAAATAATAATAATAAAAAAAAAAAATTAAAAAAAAAAAAAAATTAAAAATTTTTTGTACCCATGTATAATGCGCACCCCAGATTTTAGGACAATAAATACGTTAAATTTTGCGCACTATACACGGAAAAAAACGGTACATGTTATGTGCTTTCTGCCATCTAAAGGCAGAAAAACGAATTGCGCTGCCCACCACTACACACCATTGTTAAATGAAAAAAAAAGACATGTCTATTATACATTATACAAATATTTCCTGTTTTCTCTTGGCTTGTGCTTGGCATTGAAATGGAGTACTTAGTTTGATCACACGGGACTAATAGCAGGGAGATTTTCACAGCGAGGAAGTCGATCTCAAAGGAGCATAAGACTTACCTGCCACCAGCGACATGGAAGATATCTGGGGATTTTATTCCCATTTTTTTTTTTTTGTAATTGAAAGGGAACACAAAGAGACCAGCAAACAGAACGAAATAACTAAAAAGGTTTGATCCACTTGTGATATGTGTTGATGTTTTCATTATTTTAACTAAAAACCTTGAAAATTTATTTTCTATATTCACATCATTTGTATTCATCAAGTTAGTATTTCAATTACCAACACATTGCTTGTTTTGTATTTAAATTGATATTCACTGAACCATTGAAAGGGAAATGTGACTTTTTAAAATATATTTATCTTGCAAAAATGTAAAGAGAAAATGTCAAGTCTACACTAAAAAATGAGTTAAAAGGTTTGGCATCATGCTTCGCAGTTTGAATTTTTTGATTGATTGAGCAAATGCAAATGAGAATGATAAAGACTTACCTGTAATGACTTTAGGTTGCTCCAAATTGCAAAACTGTCAAATAGAAATGGCGTCATGTCTGGCTGAATGCTCCTGCAATTAAAAGGTTGTTGAATGGTTGTTCGTCTCTGTGTGCCCTGCGATTGGCTGGCAACCAGTTCAGGGTGTCCCTTATTGATTACATGGTCGCCAATAATCGATATGACACTTTTCAGTCTGGTTTTAGAGCTAATCATTCCACTGAGACAGCACTTGCTAAAGTGACTAACGATCTCCTCATAGCTATGGATTCAAACATTTCGTCTGTACTGTTACTACTCGATCTTAGTGCTGCCTTCGACACTGTAGACTTCGATATTTTATTAGGGCGTCTTAAAAGTTGTGTTGGTATTTCAGGGTCAGCACTAGGCTGGTTCCATTCCTATCTATCAAACAGGACGCACCGAGTGGTCCATGGTAATGCGTCCTCGGAGCTCTATAATGTTACATGTGGTGTCCCACAGGGATCGGTTCTCGGACCAATTCTTTTTAATATTTATATGATTCCGCTTGGGGACATAATACGTAAATATAATATTAGTTTTCAATGCTATGCGGATGACACCCAATTATATATGCCGTTATCGATGACAGATCCGCGGGATTGTTGTAATCTTGAGAAGTGCCTTGCGGAGATCAAGCAATGGATGTCTCTCAACTTCCTTCGTCTTAACCCAGATAAAACTGAGATGTTGATAATTGGTCCAACTCGTTATCAACACTTATTCAAGGAAACCGCTATAACTATAGATAACCGTACTATCACTCAAAGCGATACTGTAACTAATCTCGGGGTAATATTTGACCAAACTCTCTCCTTTCAAAAGCACATTAAGAATATAACCAGAATTGCGTTTTTTCACCTTCGTAATATTGCAAAGATTCGTCCGATCCTCTCGACCGGTGATGCGGAAACTATTATACATGCGTTCGTCACGTCGCGCCTGGACTACTGTAATGTACTATTTTCGGGTCTTCCTAAGTCCCGCATCAAAAGTCTACAGTTAGTACAAAATGCTGCTGCAAGGCTGCTCTCTCGGACAAGAAAATTTGATCACATTACCCCAATACTAGCCAACTTACATTGGCTCCCGGTCCATTTAAGATGTGACTTCAAGGTTCTTCTATTAACCTATAAATCGCTGCATGGCTTAGCGCCTTCATATCTCGTCGATGTAGTTGTTCGTTATGTTCCGTCTCGTAACCTTCGTTCGCAAAACGCTACCCTTTTAGCGACACCGAGGGCCAAGAAAATGTCTGCAGGCTCTAGAGCATTTTCTATTCGGGCTCCAGAGCTTTGGAATGCCCTACCAATGGATATTAGGACTGCTACCTCAGTAGAAACATTTAAGACACGTTTAAAGACACATTTCTATGACATGGCCTTTAACTAACCTGTAGTGGCCGATTCGGCTGGAGTTTGTTTTCTCTCCCTCTCCACCCCCTCCCTCCCCCTCCCCGGCCGGGGAGGTGGTTAGGTGGCACCCATGCTGACAGCGGCTATCTGGATTCTCGTGGGCCAATTCAGGATGGGGGAACTGCAGCTCAACCTCCTCGAAGACACTGCCAGGACAATTGAGGGCTCCTTCGGCAGCCCTCTGCTATGACATGGACATCCACTTTTTATTTAATTGATTTTCATGTTGTATCATTTGTGCCCTCTCTGCATCCATTTCAACCTGGTGATCCTGAAAGGGGGATCCTTCCATCTGTGGTCCCTTCTCAAGGTTTCTCATTTTCCCCTGGTAGGGGTTTTTAAGTTTTTCCTTGCCCTTTTGGGAGCTTAAGATCAGGGGATGCTTTGAGAATAATTGTCAATTTCTGTCTATGTGAAGCCCTTTGAGACTGCTTGTGATTTAGGGCTATACAAATAAACTTGACTTGACTTGACCTTGCCTACTGCCCGATGACGGCTGGGATAGGCTCCAGCACGCCCGCGACCCCCGTGGGGACTAAGCGGTTCAGAAAATGGATGGATGGATAATCACTGGTATTGTCACCTGTCTGATGACACAGGTGTGGTTGCATCAATCCGTGCTTGAAATGTTTCCATCATTTGCTGTCCTGTTTCCAAGGAGCCTCATCTTTTTCTTGCAGCGAGCAGCATGTCGATGACGTTCATCCCTCGAGCTCAAACTTTCCCAAACTTTCTGTCCAACGAGCCCAAAAGGAAAGCAGAAGACGGAAAAGTTGAAGAGGGGAGGAGGCGCCAGGAAGAGGCGCTGTCGTCCTCTAGCGGCCGAGAGGCCGCTTGCAGCTTGAGGCCGCTGCAATGACAACAGTGGACACTGTAAAACGCAATGTCAACCTATATGTAGTATATGACGTCATTTCAAGAGTTGCTCCACCTTGTTTTGTAATGTGACAGCAGAAGTAGCCTCAATGGCACCAGACTTGTTTAAATAAATGTGTTCTTTTTATGTTAAAGAACTTGTGACGTCACTGAAATGTCCAATCAAACACCTTATTAAAGCTGACATCGCAGTCTCATTACACTGTATTTAAGATACATAATAGAAGACTGGATCGTTTTAATTGACACTGTTTGCTAGGTATTTGTTTATTATTGTGATTGTATTTTTCTTCAAAAAACTCATTGCAAATAGTAAGTAGAAATGCAACACAATAATGAAAAGTTATTCCGCTGTGAAACCTAGTAAAATCAAAATATATGATAAAATGTTCCAACCCAGTTCACATGAACGGTATTATTGTTTATTTTATCTTTCCATTTTCTGGCCTCATGTAAGAAGTGCCTTCAGACCCACTGAGACCTCCTTTAAGCTTGTTGTTAGCACTGTCTTGCTTGTAACACACCTGCTGTCACATTTTTATCTTTTGTGCAAAATCCAGATGACATTATCAGCATTTTGAATATCCTTTGGTGGTAATTTATTTAAATGTTATTATTTAGTTTGTGTTGAAACAAAGCCCGTAGGACTGGATAGAAATGTACAAGCACTTCAAAGTGCCACGTGTCACTTTATTTTCATGCGTTCTATTTAAGAAAATCTATAGACCCCATGTTTGTTTATTAATGTGTTGTCAGATTACATCAATAGCACTTTATTTATGTTGCAGTTTTCTCAATGTAAATATGTTTTTTTTTTATGACAGAGGTAATAAACTTGAATGTTCTCTCATGTAGCAGTAGTCTCGCTCGACTTTTTTTTATAGTCACTGAATGTGCCGTGGTGCATTTTAATAATGACAGAGTTGATGATGGAAGGGTGGGGAAAGATGGCTCTGTCATTCCACGTGGTCCACATCTTAGTAGACTTGTCCGCAAAGCTCCCTCGCCCACCACCGCCGCCAAAACTAGGAAGATACAAATAATACAGTTTAAGTGTATTATCTGGAAGGTATACAATTAGATTTAATTTGATGTAGCCTCTCCATATCTAGAATTGTCACCTATCGCAGGTGTTATTCTTTTGTTCTATTTAATATAAAATTACAAGTTTTAAGGGGTAGCATTTTGATTACCGTAATTTTCGGACTGTAAGTCACGGGTTTTTTCAAAGTTTGGGTGTGGGGGGGGTGACTTATAATAAGGAGCGACTTATGTGTTTTTTATCAAAACGTTTCAAAAACAAAAAAAAAAAGTGAAACCGCGATAAACGAACCGCGATGTAGCAAGGGATTACTGTAATTTAGATTTAGACTTAGACAGACTTTATTGTCATTTTGTAAACACTTGGTGCACTGTTAGAAAAATGTATATATATGTTATCATGCGTTCTCTAATCAATGCCTTACCGCAATATTACTGCAATATATGCTTGCTGTTTGGCCTTGCTGTTTTTACGATGTACCACAGAAGGACAGTTCTTTTCTAACAAAGACCACTTTGTTAGACAACATGCCTCATTGCTGTCCTGCACCCCAGATGAACCTCCAAGTGACCATTAAAGTCAGGGTTTCCCAACTATCTTGATCGTAGGATACGGTTGGAATGTATATAACCAGTAATAAATAACTTAGCTTGTTGCATCCTACACAATGTCATAAAACTTCCCTTGCTATGTTTTAACTAGAGTTCAAAGGTTTTTTCTTCTGTATCCAGTCCGCTCAAACTCCTCTTCCCAGATGAGTATGTAAACACCTAGTGATTTTTGCTTACGAGACAAAGCCCACATGCTTTCCTCCTCCCCTTTTAGTGGCTTATGTCTCACACTTTGGGTAGGGCAAATCCAAATAAAAAGAGCGGGAGTGCCTACAGATATTCAGTGTGTGTAGAGATTGTATTAAGCCAGTGCTTCTCAAATAGTGATATTCCTGGGGGGGCGCGTGTGACCCTGGGGAACAGGCTTTTTTTTTGGCAGTACTAGAATAAAGTGTAATTGCGAATCTTCACAGCAGGGGGCAGTGGCGCTCTCATTGTTACTTCTGTGACGTTTGCGACAGTGCAACATTTTACGACTTACAAGACAAGTTAGGATAGTCACGGTGGGGAAGGGGGGGCGCGAATACCGTTTTTTTCCGTGTATAGTGCGCCCCCATGTATAGTACGCACCCCTAAAAATGGCATGCTGATGCTGGAAAAAAGCTTGTACCCATGTATAATACGCACCCAATTTTTATGAATTTTTTTAAAAAAAAATTTTAATTTATTTTTTTTTTTTTTTTTTTTTAAGTCCCAATGATCGTCACACACGCAGGGAGGCAATGGGTCCCATTTTTATAGTCTTTGGTATGGTCTTAACTAGGCTGGATGTAATTTTTTTTGTTGGCGTTGATTTCTCCGACTGCCCATAAACGCACCACCGCGCTCCGTGCGCATGGAGCGTGTTTGAAGTGAACAGCAGAGAAGAAAGGAACAAGTCAAAGTGTTGTGAAATAAAATATTACCTGTAATACGGATTTAGGTAGAGAACTGAACTCTCGCTCTTTATATAGCTGACGTGTCTTGCTCATCCGTTCTGCGCATCTGTAATGGCGGCCTCCGTATGATATCCGGTTTGCGTGTGTGCGAGAGCGAGAGAGAGCGAGAGAGAGAGCGTGCGAGAGAACGCTCAATCGTAGCGCGCCGCCGACCGCCCAACTGCACCGGGCTGGTCGATTATTGTGACAGAGCCGTCGCTGAAATTTAGAAGATATTTTTAAAGTCCTGATGTACTTTCTAAAATTTAAGTGGACCTCAGTGCGCACTGCGCAGGGAGCTTAATTTGGTGCAGCGCGCCGGGCGCTCACTGTCGCATTGCTTAAAGAGCGCCTTTGTGTTTTAGGATGAACAGCAGAGACCAAAGGAACAAGGCAAAGTGTTGTGAAATAAAATATTACCTGTAATACGCATTTTGTTATTTGCTGATTGAAACTGCTAATTAAACTGTGAATTGAAACTAATAGGAAGAAAACAACTCTCGCTCTTTATATAGCTGACGTGTCTTGCGCATCCGTTCTGTGCATTTTATTTCACAACACTTTGCCTTTCTTCTCTGCTGTTCACTTCAAACACGCTCCATGCGACCGCAATGCTCTCGTATCAGACGCTTGCTCGATCACCTGCTCGTTTGCTGTCCCGTGCGCGCACGAAGCGCGGTGGTGCGTTTACGGGCAGTCGGAGAAATCAACGCCAACAAAAAAAATTACATCCAGCCTAGTTAAGACCATACCAAAGACTATAAAAATGGGACCCATTGCCTCCCTGCGTGTGTGACGATCATTGGGACTTAAAAAAAAAAAAAAAAAATTAAAACAATTTTTTTTTTTTTTAATTTTTTTTTTTGTACCCATGTATAATGCGCACCCCGGATTTTAGGACAATAAATTAGTAAAATTTTGCGCACTATACACGGAAAAAAACGGTAATATTCTGTCTCACTTGTGGTTTGTTTGCTGTTGCTCTTCTATTCACTTATTCAGTCAGCGAAATAAACCTGACAGAAATAAACCTGACATGCACACAAAACGAAATTTCGTTGCATACGGTTCTCAACAATGGAATGATATTTCGGCTGAATAAAAAGGGACATTTCTATATAAATATGAAATAAGATAAGTATAAAGCGCAGCAGTGATAAAGTATGTATTTGAATTTCAAGTGACGTCAGCAGCGCGACGCGGCGTGGCGCGGCGGTTGTTCACAAAAAGGACAAAGATTGATCACAGGATGACAAAGATGACGAAGGGCCATCATTAGCGGCTTTGTTTCTGAGTGACATGGAGGACGAAGAGTTTGAAGGATTTAAGGATTTGGAGTGACACAGAAGGTTTGAAAAACTATTATGGCTTTTACGCACGCCCGGTCCTACTCTATGGAGCTCTCTTTCACCAACGTGGATTGAAGTCGGGGGCCGGGGCTCGGCCGGGTGGCTGTCCGGGGACAGTGGATGGGGCTCGGTCATGGCTTTTACGCACGCCCAGTCCTACTCTATGGATCTCTCTTCCACCTCCGTGGCTGGAAGTCCACGCCGCCACACGCCTGGAAGTTTGTTTCGTTAGATAAAGAGCAATTTACCAAACCCACGTCTTTCCTTGTACTTTGTTAACGCTACAATATAGTTATATACTAGATCTGTGGAATAACACCGAGGCTGATGTCAGGGCGCACGCGCGTCGTTGTTGACAAAGGACGAGGAATTTGATCGATGGATTTAATGATTTAGAATGCACAGATGGTTTGATAATATTATTGCTTATATAATAGTTATTTGATATCTAATTTATTTATCGTTATATGGGCCCGTGGAATATTTTGAAGCGCAAGCGCCGTCAGCAGCGCGCACCCATTGTTGACAAAGGACGATCGATGGATTTAATGAATTGGAGTGACACAGATGGTTTTATAAACGTGTTATTTATGTAATAGTTTTTTTTTTTAATAACGCTGAATGTTACGTCAGGCCCGTTCTCAGCTCTTCGTTTGTGTTTATGTGTTTAGCATACCTATCGTTTAGCCGGTTGTTGCTCGTTCATGTCTGTTCTTGGTGTTGGATTTTGTCGAATAAATTTCCCCCCAAAATGCGACTTATGCTCCGAAGCGACTTATATATGTTTTTTTTCACGTTATTGTGCATTTCATGACTAATGCGACCTATATTCCGGAACAACTTTTAGTCCGAACATTACGGTACCCACTTCACTCATTTTCCTTTCCCCTAACGCTTGAAGAAAAAAAATGTATATATGAATAAGTACCTGACTGGTTTGACTGTCTGGAGTCTGAAATGACATAAATACATCTTTGGATTTGAATTATATTAGCCAATCTGGTTGAAATGTCCCCTTGGAGGTCTTACATGTGGGTCGGCCGGGTGCAGCTTATCTCTGCTTTCTTCTCGTCTGCTCTTCTTCCTGTAGTGGTCATTGGACTCAAATGAGCGTATGATGCAATACATTTTGCGAGAAATGCTTTTGCTTACCTGCGCCTCAACAAGACGATGAGGAGGACGGTCAGTAAAATCAATCCGGTGGTTGCAATGGCCAAGTACAGATACATCATGAAGACGGACAGGGTGAAGAAACCTAATGACGGTTAACAGAGCCCCATGAAATCTGCCCGGCAACAAGAGTCGGAGTGTGACCTTCTACCTGACTGCAACACCGTAACCATGACAGTGTTGGTCTGCAAGCCGGTGTCGGTGCTGAAGCTGCAGCGGTACAATCCGCCATCTTCCTGGGCGACAGCGGTCAGTTGCAGACTGACATCCAGATTCTTCTGGCAGGTGACCTGACCGCGCTCGCTGTAGTCTTCGCTCAGCACGCCGCCCTCCACCCGCTTGCATATGCCGATGATGACCCAGAGTTGCCCAAATGCCATGTGCTCCACCATGGCCTGGTGGACGATGGTGCCGTTGCGCTGCTGGTTGCACTCCACCGACAGGTTGCCACTGGTTTCTGCTGTCATGTGCGCGCCCGCCTCCATGACCTCGGCGTTGTCTTCGTTATCCTCTACCGGAGGCCCATCTGCATTCACAACAAGAATCTTATGAAGGGAAATTCAAATTTATCTCCGTGAGGGCAAGTCAGGAATGTTTTCTGCAGTTACCTAAATCCTCCACCTGGATGTTTCTGATCCAGGGGCCTTGAGGGAATGTCTGGACAGAACAGTGATAAAGCCCAATGTCCTGGTGGGTGACATTCTTCATGGTGATACTTCCGTCCATAGGCGTGCTCCTCAAGAACTCGATCCGCTCACGGTAATGGTAAGTCGTGGCTACTCCGTAGTCCGGGTGGAAAACGGCGATGGAATTGGTGTCCGGGTCTTTGGTCCATGACACCATGGTGAGGTTCCCGTCCCAGGGGCACAAGCAGTCGAGGATCATCCCCTCCTGCAAATGGATCGTGACCGTCTCGATCTCCGGGGGGGCGGTATCTGCGCACACGCCTTGATTTGGTTTAACATGACAATTTTAGTTAGTTAGGGTCAAAACTTGGTTGCCTAAAAATCCACAAATACGTTTATAATGTGAATAAATGGTGTAGTGTGTTTTTTGTGTATTTTTTCGCCTCAAAAAGAACGAAAAGCACAAACCTGGATAAATGCAAACAAGTGGCCAAATTAACAAAAGTGACAATAGCAGTCGGAAACAGTTGGATCCAAGCCCAATGACAACTGTCAGAATTAGTTTTCGACCATTTCTAGTGACTTGCAATAATGGGATGAAAACCACCAGAATCAAATTATGTTCAAACCAATAAAGTATTCATGTAATAAAATAAAAAATCTGAATATTTTTGCTCCATACCTTGAAGAAAAGGGAATAAGACAAGTGCCATGAAGTACCAGCGCTCCTTTTGTACGACTTCCATCTTGGCCCGGCCGAAGAGAATGAAAGCTGCATTGATGAGACGAGAGGCAACGGCACCCGATCTGCAACTTCCTGCTCACTCCGGGTGGCGGAGACACACGGCGCACACACACAAACTTGCAATCTTGCAGGGTAGAAAGAAGCGGTGGGCACAATGAGGCATGCTGGGTAATTCCAAATTCTTTTTAAATTAAAACTTTATTAGGATTTCAAATTTGCACTATGAACAAAAAATTCATCATCATTTTTAAGACAAAATCATTGCCCATTGGCATTTCAATAAGAAAATATTTTCTAAGAATTAATATACAAAATGGAAATCATGTGTTCAGCAGCTGGGAGAGATTTTCGAGGCACTTCAACAAGTAGGCACGTAAAGGGTCCTCTTTGTTCTCAGCATCTGTGTTGCACAAATAAAATCAGATATATATTTAAAAAAAGGGGTTTAAATGATTCATAAAAATATTCAAACCCAACGCATACCTTTCTTGCACATGCGGTGGGCTTCCTCGATCCTCAATCGAACCGCAGGGCACTTCAGGGTAATCTTGGCCTTGGAGGGGATTAAGACATTTTGTGCTAAATCCAAGACGAGAAGAGTTTCTATAATGAAGCCTTGATAACCCAGATATACTAAAAAAAGCTGGTCAGCTGAATTATAAAGCCTTACCCAAATTTATCTGACTTACAGGGACAGAGGTCAACAGATGCAGCTCCGGCTTTTATTTACACTTGCAGATAAAGCCCAAACTCATCCAGTGCACGCACAAATTTGTGTGTAGGAGTGTGTGTGTACCCGTTGGTTATTATGAAGCAATGCCCAAAGCGCAGACGCTCCCATGCAGCACATCTCCATCTCTTTACTTTCCAGACAGCAGAAGAGGACTGTTATAGCTTTGTCTGGACGGAGGGACAAAATAGCAAAAGGGGTAAAAAAGATACAAAAGGAAACAAAGAACCAGAAGTAAGCAAATAGGATTTTGGACTCCTTTCAATACCGTTGGCGATGACATGAGGCTTGTTGGCGGGACAAAAGCAAACGTTGTGAAGGGTGAGCAACGCGGCGCGCCGATGCGGCGCCAAATCCACCAGCGCTTCCAGCGCTCGAGTCACCCTGAGGATACTCTGTTGGCCGTCGTCTGAGAAGGACAGGTTGACCAGCAGCCTGAGCCACAGACCAATCAGGCGAGCCGAGCCGCTACCGACGCCAGCGGCCCTGGAGCCGCCAACCTTGGGCGCGGCCATTGAGGTGAAGGCTTGCAGGAAGTTGTTCTGGGCGAGAAAACTCAATTAGAAGCACAGAGAAATGAGAATTTTTGTCACTATTGGTACCAAAGCTCACCTTTTGCAAGACGCCACGGCAGTCACGGGACATAACCAAGTTAGCCAGCAAGGAAAAGGCAAGTTTCTGGGTAACGCTGTTGTCGGGGGCGATGCCCGAGGCCAACCTCATGATGGAGTGCATTAGCGAGCCACTCGTTGTGTTTTTTGGTCCTGGCGGCCCCCCGCTACACACAGAACTGCATGCTGGGACATAAAAAAAAAAGTATTCTCAGGAAGGGAGTTCAAATAAAGGGAGAAATTAATTCATTCATCCATTTTTTATATCTCTTTTGAAAGTGGTAGGATAATCGCTCTCAATGCTAAAATAAATTTTAATGAACAATCTTTTTCCATTTTTTTGTGCTTGTGCAAGGCCCTGTCTCATTGAAAAGCTACTTTGTTGTCATTACAACCAGTGAAGAACAGGGCTTGGAAGTATTACCGTAATTTTCGGACTATGAGTCGCGTTTTTTTTTTCATAGTTTGGGTGGGGAGGGGCGACTTATAATAAGGAGCAACTTATGTGTTGTTTTTCAAAAAACTTCCCTCTCCCCCCAAAAAAGTGAAACCGCGATAACCGAACCACGATGTAGCTTAGCACGATGTAGAGATTACTCTAATTTGAATTTCAAGTGACGTCAGCAGCGCGACGTCAGCAGCGCGACGCGGCGTGGCGCGGCGGTTGTTTACATAAAGGACAAAGATTGATCACGGGATGACGAAGATGACGAAGGGCCCCACGTACTACCGGCATCATTAGCGGCTTTGTTTTCAAGTGACACGGCGGACCAAGAGTTTGAAGGATTTAAGGATTTGGAGTGTCACAGAAGCTTTGAAAAACTATTATGGCTTTTACGCACGCCCGGTCCTACTCTACGGAGCTCTCTTTCACCTCCGTGGATTGAAGTCGGGGGCCGGCGCTCGGCCGGGTGGCTGTCCGGTGACGTTGGACATGAGAAAAAAAAATAGCGCAACTTAAAATAAATTTTTAAACACTTGTTGAATGATGCTGTTGATTGGTGTCTTGATGTTAATTCTGGCAGAGTAACATATGTATGCTAATGTTAGCCTCGGGCACTCTGAACACTAGTCGAGGAAGATATTCTTTATTATGAATCTATTTCCCATGGTCAGATAAATAATTTGCAGCCACGCAACAAGTGTCAGGGTTTTCCAAAACTATCTTGATCATATGATTATGTTGGAATGTATGTAACCAGTAATAAATAACCTTGGTAGATTAGTTTTATGCTTATGTTGGTGTGTAACCAGTAATAAATAACCTAGCTTGTTCCATCCTACACAATGTCGTAAAACATCCCCTGCTCTGCTAATCTAGAGGTCAAGGGCTTTTTAACTTGTCTATTCAGTCTACTGTCACCCCCACCCTTTTTCTCTTAATAATAAAGATGCTATTGTGGGAAGCGAGAGTCAGACGTGATTCGATCATTGCTGTACGCACAGTGACGAATGGACTCTCCGCCTGCAGGTGCCCAAAAAGACTTAACTGTCTCCCATGTGGTTCTTGCAAAATAAGTTAGAGTGAGCACCACTCTAACAACAAGGATGATTTTTTTTTCCCTTCACACATTTTGGTATGGATTCTCATCTTTGAAATTGCTTGCCTAAAATAATGTGTCAAAGTATGCACAGATTAAAACCAACTGACTGCAAACAAGGGCCTTAGATGAAAGGCTTCAGATGAAACATTCACTTTTTGTCTCTGGAGACAAAATGATAGCCGGAGGGCGGCTGGTGTAACATTAAGCCGAAGCGTGCGCAGCCTCAACACGACCTGCTTTTCCCGTAGAGAAATACCAGTGGCTGACTTCATTGCTTTGTGACGCCTCTGAGCTCTGTGCTTATACAGTGCCGGCCCCCGCTGAGGAAGCACATGCCAATCAAATGGAAATCCAGACACCAAACACTGCCAGAAAAGCCGTGTGCTTGGCGCGTGCGCATCAAAGCCACCACCAGCTATTTATCAAAGTAACACTTCCCAGTTTCCTCCCTGTGAATCTCGCCTCGAAAAACTCATTTTTGTTTTTGCTACGAACCTCTCGGCGTTCAGACTTCCAATTAAACTAGAATACTAATTACTGAAGGCAGAAACGGCAAGGCTCAGAAAATCATCTCCCTGTGTTGTGAAAGCTGCTGTCGCTAGACGGCCTTTTCTTCATCACACTGCGGCCATTGTGGCGCGCCAGGACACACAATGCTCGGCGGTGAAAGCGGCGGACAATGGATAAACATGGAGCGAGGCACAGAAAACAAGTGAGATGTATAAAAACCTGCGGGGCAGTCGGCCGTGTAAACACAGAGGAGCTCCAGCACCGCCTCCATGATGGAGTTGTCCAATAGGAGCCAAGGCCAAAGGGCATGCAACACTGCTGTGAGGCTTGTATCTCTGGCTAACTCCTACACAAATGGAAAAGACAAAAGTCTACAAAATGATGTGAAAGCCACAACCAGCATGAAGTTGAGATTGATGTTAAGGCATTCCATCCACATTTTAGGAGGGGGAGAGCCTCATTTACAAGCACAGCGTTGGGTACTCAGATGAACCATTTCAAACCAATTAGCAGCGGGGAATTAAAAGGCAAGACACAGAGGCTCACTTTGCATTCCCGGTTGCAGTAAAGAGCACTCTGCAGGATCTCCACGGTCATCTTAACCTCCTTCAAGTAGCCTTCTTCCTGATGAGAAAGAAAGACAAGTCAAATTACGCAAGCATTTGCAGTGGTCACATTCTCCGCCCCCCTCACCTTTTTGCGGTGGGAAGTCTTGTCGCCTCGGAGTGACTCCAGGTTGAGCTGAGAGCGAGTCTGCTTCATCTGATCCACGCAGCTGTCAATTATTCCAGCTGGAGCACAAGCACAGCCGCATACGAAGGAATTTCACATAGCGCTAATAAAATAGTATGCTTTTGTGAAAATGTTAAGCTACCTGTAGCGGCGTGGTTCTGGGCAGCGGCACTGCTGGCCAGTAGAGCCATCAGAGCTTTGGCCGTCAACTTTTTAAGTGGCTCATGAAGGCACCTCCTTTCAAAGCTCTAAAAAAAAAATAATAATAAAAAAAAAAAAACGAACCCCACAAAGATAGGTGGATATATATATTTTTTTTTTTTCAAGGATGACCACACGCCTCTGTCCTCACCTGCAGCAGCACATCGCAAAGCCGGCCCGCTGACGGACCGGCAAGCACGTCAACCAAAGTGACGCTTTGGTCTGAATTCAAAGTCCTGACGACTCCTCGCCTTTTAGTCTCCTGCGCCAAAATCGTGCAAAGAAAATGCAAAGCCGCTCCGTGAAGGTGAGAGTCCACAAACTTCTCGTGCACACACACTGAGAGCGTTCCTGAGATGAATAAAAAGTAGAGGTCGTGATTGATGATTCCTGCTATTCCCCATTCATCAATATGACAAACAATACCTGTGAACATCCGCCAGTGTCTCCCCAATGCGGCGGAAACAGATGGATACACGGTAAAACTGTCCCTCTTCACCAGAGAAGCCATGAGCGTAAACACATCCGCCCAGCACGCCAGGACGGCGTCCCGCGCGTCCGCATCTGGGTTTTAGACATGTCGCCAATAAAAGGACTGATAATAACATTTGCGATGATCCAAAAGGTCATACCTAATCCTTCCGCGCTGAGCGTGAGCGCCGCCGCGAGGTTGGGCAACAATTGTTTCACAAAGTCCCACTGGCTGATCAAGTCTTGGCTGAGCGAGACGCACGATTGCAGCAGCTTGGAGAAGCCAGACAGGAAGTGAAGAAGCGTGACAAGCTGATCATAGACAAGAACAAGAGAATTAAATCCCCAAACAGTTCGAGCTAAAAAAACATTTCTTGACTGTCACCTGACTCTTGATGTCTTCTCTCTCTCCAGGAAGAACGTTGGGTGCCTTCATTTCACTCAGACATTTCTCAATTGGCTCCACAGTCACCAAGCTAAGGGAAAATACATTAAAATGTGCTCAAAGAATTGAATTTATTATTAATTTAGCTTCTTACCCCGCCAACACGCGCAGGAGCCGCTTCTGTCGAATCGCCATCAGGGTAAAATCTGGCATGATGGCCAGTAAAATTGTCAGCAGGCCACAGTGGGCCGCCAGGAGGTCAGGGGTAACCATGATGACCGGCTGCGTAGACGAGGACTGGCGGCGTTGGAGGTCTTGCGAAGCAACAGAGTCCCTTGTGTCGATGTCACTTTGGCCTAAGAGATGACATAAATCCGCAAAAATTGGTAAAAGCATTTTAAGGAATTTCAAGAGTGGGTTACCTCGCGCCATTAGCCTGTTAGCAGGAACATCTGCCGTGAAGCTGGTGGGGGATGCAGCACCGGAGGTCTCAGACTCTGAACGTCTTACCTGGAATAAAAGACACACATTTAAATTTCAATGTTCATTTGTGTGTCAGTGGGCAGTGGGTTAAAAAAATAATTAAGCAAACCGAGGTACTGGATGTGGACAAGGAGCTGGGAGGTCTGCTGGAGTTGGCAGCCTGTGCTGCCGCCGCGGCACTTCTCCAAAACAGTAGAGAATCGTCGGAAACTGGATGTGCGCAAAAGAGTCATACGCATATTTTAAACTTTTAAATGCTCCGTTGTTCAGTTCTTTTTTTTTCTTAAGGAGCTGGGTGGAAAAACTGCCAAGTCTAACATGTGACATCATGAGTGAGCGAAACCTACCAAATGAAGCACCGTCCCGTGGCCCGAGTCGACTGGCGGGCCCAGCGACAGGTTTTTGGAGGTGAAAAGTGTACCTGCCTTTGTAACAGGCAGAGGCAGACAGCGCGACGTGCTGGAAATACTGAGAGTGGTAAAGCAGAGCCTGGAGCGCGGGAAGACCCACCAAAGACACACCAGACGTGGGGACGCAAGGATGCTGGCGGAGTGACAAACACAAAGATAAGCACAGGATATTATTTGGGCATGGAGAGAAATATGCAAAGTGATTTGAACCCTGGACTTAGGAATTTGTGAGTCAGATCAATTCTCAATGTTTTCACTGGTCCATGCTTTATTCATTTATTAGTTTCCTTCTAAGAAAGTGTCCCAAAAAGATGCTTTTGATGTTCTTAAAGATCTTTGAACTTGAGTGAGAGTGCTGGAGGGCCTGAGAACTCGGTTGTGCTTCAATTCAAGCAACTACCCCCTTGCTCTGAACCCTGTGGGGCTCAACAAGAGACCAAATGGAAGTTAAGAATAAAAAGCTTTGAGGGGACAAAGAAGAGAGGGGATGGGGGGACGCTGGCAGAGCTGCTGACCTGCCAGTGGGAGTACTTGGCCTCTTCTGCATTGGCAGGCATGGGCATCACCAGCAGGTTCTGCAGGATAAACGCAGCCTGGACACACAACCACAGCGAGGAAAACAAAAAAGTTACTTTGAAGTTGGAATGTCTCCACAAGCGCCCTCTGCCGGCCGTGTGCTGCTAGTACATGTTTATACTTCTCAGCCCAACATTCACAATAATGTTTTTTGTTTTGTTTTGTTTTGTTTTGTTATTCATCTACCTCTCTGCGGACCATGCTGCTCTCATGCTGATCAAGGAGGATGTTGAGCAAGGTGCCCCACAGGCCTTCGCTGATGTTCTGGCAGCTGGCGCACAGAGCCTGGCACCCGCTCTCCACCGACGACAGAGTGGCGCCTAAACCCAAACTGGCAAATCTCACCTTCGGGAAAGATGTCGAGAGAAATTCTAATTAGATGGAATCACACAGAAAAAAATCTTTATGTGTTGGTAACCCATCGAGACTGAACCCATGTTGTGTGGGAGCTTATTTTTGGTAACGAGTGACGTGACGTCGCTGTCACGCACTCCTTTACCTTTAAAGTATAACTTCTTGTGATGTTCTTTTGGGGTTTTCAGCTTGTCTCCGAAAGCCGAGAATCTACAAATGATTACTTTGTGACAGAGCTGGGAGCGATGGTGAACAAGCTGAATACTAAAAAGCCCCGGCTTGCCTGTATGTTTTCATAAAATGCCTGCCTGTATGTTTTCATAAAATGCCGAGTGACGAGAGCCACGGGACAGCCGTACCTCCTGATCCCTGTCCACCCAGAGAGGAACCAGCCAGGCCAAACCCATTTGAGAGTCGTTTGGTTCCTCGGCGCTGCTCTCATTCCCCAAAGACCACATGGAAATTATGTCCTGCTCCAGACATAAGGAAAACATTGGCTTGCTTGAAGTAAATGTTTTAATAATGTGCAGACTGGTGCTTGCAGAATAGCAATAACAGCTGCGCAAGGTCAACTTCAAGATTACTTTTAAATCTTTTCCACATAAATATTTAAGGTAACTAGACATTAGAAATAAGACGTTGCAGCTCACCTTGCCCTCGCTCTTGGCGATCATCTCGTGAGACAAGTGAAGCAAGCAGACGACGGCATTCTTGGTCACGCCTTTGCCCATGAACGACATGGAGTTGCCACCCCACTTCACGTAAAAAGACAAGATCACCTGTGAAGAAAAGATAGAGGTCCTATCATGTGACATGATACAAGAAAGAACACACTCAGTTGGAAGCTAACATATGCTCATCAGGTTTAATACAGCCGAGACTAATTAAGCTGTTTTGATGTGCTATCAGAATGGGAGAGCAGATGAAGGGCGAATAGCTGAGGTAGCTGCCGGAGCTTTAGGGCCCTTCAGATGCACAAAAAGGTACATGACATATTCACATGCTTTACTTGTGATTACCGTTTTTTCCCATGTATAATGCGCAAATCTTAACTAATTTATTGTCCTAAAATCTGGGGTGCGCATTATACATGGGTACAAAAAAAAAATATTATTATTTTTTTTAATCCGGATATGATACGGAGGCCGCCATTACAGATGCGCTTTCTTCTCTGCTGTTCACTTCAAACACGCTCCATACAAACACAATGCTCTCGTATCAGACGCTTGCTCGATCACCTGCTCGTTTGCTGTCACAATGTACCCTACACAAATCCGAAACATTTCTTCGCTATCGAGTTTGCTAGCGCATGCGCAGTGATACTGACCGGCAGAATAACATCCGGTTGTTCCCAAAGATGATCTTTTTTCTGAAATAATTTTACGTTTGCAGACTTAAGTCGGAGTCAAAATTTGGGTGCGTATTGTACATGGGTACAAGCTTTTTTCCAGCATCGACATGCCATTTTTAGGGTGCGTATTATACATGGGGGCGCATTATACATGGAAAAAAACAGTAATTAAAAGCACGCTAATCCTTATACATTCAGCACTGTGAACTGAGCTCAATGATAAATATATGAAATCATTTTAGGCGCAGACCTCGAGCAAGCCGCTGAGAAACTTGGCGCAGAGGGTGGCGGGCGAAAAGTCAAGGCAGTGCAAACTCCAGCCAGACTGGGCTGTCAGGCTGACGATACCCTGCAAAGTTCTCTCCAGGCTGGGGAGGCCATAGTAGTGCGGGGCATCAGACAGCCGCAAGCTCTGAAGCAAGCCGAGTGCCAGCTGGCTCTTGAACGGACCGGCTCGTGCCAAACATAGCCTGCAACCGCAGAGAGGACAGGCAATGGAAAATGGCTCAACGTGATGGATGGCCTCAACCTTATCTTACCTGTCTGACGTGCGCGTCACCTGGCTGAGCACGTTTTTAAAGAGACCGGTGAGCTCTCGCTGTAGTTTCTGGCTAACAAAGTTCTTCACGTCCTCTGGTTCTTCGGAGTCTTGATCTAGGGTGGCAGGCTTCGCACCAGGCAGCAAATTAAGGAGGGAAACACTTTCCTAGAGGGGTGAAGAGTTTAACAGAGATGCGCATAGTGCAGGGGTGGCCAACCCGCGGCTCGCGAGCCGCATGCGGCTCTTTGGCTGGTTTCATGCGGCTCTTTTACGTTCATATCAACATTTGTGTTTATTTTTCGTGCGTATTTGCTTTGCTTGAGTTCAATATGGTATTTTGGTCAAACGCGCAGGCGCGTGAGGTGAAATCCCGCAAAGGAGGAGGGACAAACCCATTTGAGGAGTATCAATTTCGCTCTCAAAATGGCAAGGAAAAAATGCACAGCTAAACGAATATATGACGATGAACACAGGGCAGAGCGATTGGTTTTGCTGGCTTTTTAATGAATGGCGACTGTGACTACGGGGGCCCATTAGGTCCAGAAAAGCTGACAAGACGCTAAGCCAGGGGTGGCCAACCCGGCCATTCTGCCTGTTTTGTCGGACGTCATTAGCGCATTTAAAAGCTTCAAATGTTCAGCGCCACTTCAGCTCACTTCATGCCGATATCGATAAGGACTTTGCAAAAGGGACTGAATTTTGCAAGCACAAGTTTGGACACTTTGAAAAGTCAGGCAGAAGAATACCGTTTTTTTCCGTGTATAGTGCGCAAAATTTAACTAATTTATTGTCCTAAAATCTGGGGTGCGCATTATACATGGGTACAAAAAAATTTTTAATTTGTTTTTTTTAATTTGTTTTTTTTTTTTTTTTTTTAAGTCCCAATGATCGTCACACACGCAGGGAGGCAATGGGTCCCATTTTTATAGTCTTTGGTATGGTCTTAACTAGGCTGGATGTAATTTTTTTTGTTGGCGTTGATTTCTCCGACTGCCCATAAACGCACCACCGCGCTCCGTGCGCGCACGGGAAAGACCAATGGAACAAGGCAGTGTTGTGAAATAAAATATTACCTGTAATACGCATTTTGTTATTTGCTGATTGAAACTGCTAATTAAACTGTGAATTGAAACTAATAGGAAGAAAACAACTCTCGCTCTTTATATAGCTGACGTGTCTTGCGCAGCCGTTCTGTGCATTTTATTTCACAACACTTTGCCTTGTTCCTTTCTTCGCTGCTGTTCACTTCAAACACGCTCCATGCGACCGCAATGCTCTCGTATCAGACGCTTGCTCGATCACCTGCTCGTTTGCTGTCTGTCACAATGTACCCTACACAAATCCGAAACATTTGTTGCGGCTCCGAGTCACGACGGGGGGCAAGTTTTGGTTTCCAAGGGTGTTTTTATTCCTCTTCAACGTCTCTCCCATACAGAGCCGCCTTTTTCACGTCCGCAAGCGTCTTTCCCGTGTGCGCACGGAGCGCGGTGGTGCGTTTATGGGCAGTCGGAGAAATCAACGCCAACAAAAAAAATTACATCCAGCCTAGTTAAGACCATACCAAAGACTATAAAAATGGGACCCATTGCCTCCCTGCGTGTGTGACGATCATTGGGACTTAAAAAAAAAAAAAAAGAAAAAATTTTCAAAAGAAATTCATAAAAATTGGGTGCGTATTATACATGGGTACAGGCTTTTTTCCAGCATCAGCATGCCATTTTTAGGGTGCGTATTATACATGGGGGCGCACTATACACGGAAAAAAACGGTAGGTACAAAAGCCATACAATGAAGTGGAGTTCGTTAATAAATCCCTCAGTGACGTTATTGAAATCTCGTCTCCTGAAAACGACAAACTAGATCGAATGGTCTGTCCCGCCACACATAGTAAGTGAAAAAAACTTATGTTTTTGTTTGTGGAATTTGTTGAACTGAGAGTTTGTCTGTGTGAGACAATGCACACAATGTTCATTGTTGAAAATGTGGTCTTTGGTCTGTGGTTTTAGTACTGTAGGAGTCAATTTGTCATTATCATGTTGGTGCGTGACATAATAATGTCACACAATAAATTTGGCTGGGCAGAGGTGTGTGTGTGTGTGTGTGTGCGTGCGTGTGTGTGCGCGTGTTTGTGTGTGTGTGTGTGTGTGGGGGGGGGGGGGTGTTCATGTGTGTTCATCTGTATGTTGTGGCTCTTTGCAATGACAGTAAAAAATGTGGCTCTTAGTCTCTGACTGGTTGGCCACGCCTGGCATAGTGCTTCTTTACTGGGCTTTTCTAAAAAATCAAATCTGTTGTAGATGCTGTCTACCTCATTGAGAAGCAGCTCCAACATCCAGCGCAGGTCCTTGTCCTCGGGATCGGTGCAGCGCATGCGCGCATCTTTGAAGTATGCGTTCAGAAATGCAACAACGTATGCCAGCAGCCTCTCATCTTCCACAGACGCCGGACGCACCTGGAGAAACCTGCGGTGGAGAAAGAGCAACGTGGCTGACAGTGGATGACATTTAAGAGATTGTCTTGACTTGGTTGCGATATGTGTTTGTACCTGGTGACGGCGGCCTGCCAGCTGAGCGACTGTAGTGTTTCTCTACACTTGTAGCTGGCCACGTAAGGGACAGCCATTCTTTCGATCAACAAGTAGATGTTGAGCCTGGAGAGGGCGGCGATCACCGAATTGTGTCCCGCTGCCGTGACCACGGCCTGGATGCAGTCCTGAAGGGCGCGGGGGAGGTGGGTTGCCCGCAGACACGCCACCTGGGCCTCCGAAAGCTTCAGGTCACCATGGAATCTGAGGAATGAACAATGTGTGATTGTAAAACTAAGAGGCACCTCTAGGGGGCGCCAGAGAACTTCGACTCCTCGGTGTAGCAGCTTAAAAATGTTTTTTTTTTTTTTTTCAAGAAAGGGTCATCATATTAAATTAATTAGGTTAGTAAAGTCAGTATGATGACAGAAACAGCAAAGCAAATTACTCAGCGTTGCCGGTCAAGCCATGGAATTCCTCAAGCAGGTTGTCGACGCTGCAGTGCCATGCAACATTCCACGCTAACTGCAAGGTTTGACAGGCAGGTGCTAAGGCCAGAAGATCTGAGGTGGGCATCAGGACGCAACGATACGGGCTGACGCCGTGATGGATCACGGCCTGGAAAGGCATCTTGTATCTTAAAAGAGAAAGTTGAGTTAGACAGCGATCAAATTAATACAGCCATCTTAAAGTTTACCTGCGAACTACTGACACTGGGAGAGAGAATGTTGGGAGAGGGCCATCGGTGGCTGATTTGTCCGACCTAATAAGCCCCCAGCAAAAAACAAACAGAAAACAACGTGAAAGGTATAGCCAACATTCTGCATATGATCGTGAGAAATCAAACTCACCATATTGCCATGTTGCTTATTTCATCAAAGAGCAGCAAACTCATTAGAACGGCAGCCTCGCCCCCGTTGTTTTTGTTTGCCTTCATGATTAGAGATGCTATGCACAACACAGAGCATGCAAACCAATTTTCTATGTGCTGTGTGTCCAAACGTTGAGATGTCTTTTTTTTTTTATAAATCAACGCACCTTGGAGCAGAGTGATGAGCAGCAGGTTGCGTTGCGCCAGGCTGTTCCGCAAAGCTGGATCAGCGTACGCCAGTTTCCTCAGGATAGATACGCAAGGCTCCAGTATGCAGTCCAAGCTCTGCACAGAAGGACAACAAATATTTACAAAATGAGCAACCAGGGCTATTTCCATGTCTTGAATCACTGCAGTGATGCTTTATATTTTTGTTAGAGCGGGTTTGGCTTTACCTTATTACCGTTGACACTGTCAGTGAGGAAAGAAATAACTCTGTCAGTTATTCCGAGCTTCTTCAGGACCGGATGCATTGTTGTCGCTACGGAGAAGGAAAACCAAAATCAACAGTCAATCCCACACAATTGGAAATTTGGTTATTGAGTCGTTTGTGGGCGGGGCTTGACATAACAGTCAGTTGGCGATGCCATGCTTATATTTGAGAGCACGACTGGCTACGCATACTAAAACGGCTTTTCACAAATAGATGGTTCATTTGTCAGGGCTTTAAGATTTCATACAATAAAACAAACATCAGTTCAAAGAAATTGCGGAAAGTCAGAGCGGTGTTGCGGTCCTTCAACGCCGTGATGAGAACGGGACAGAGTGTGTTGTGAAACCAATTTAGAAAGCAAAGAAGTAAAAGTTAGCAGTCAGCGGCTTTTCCCGGAGAAACATAAATGACTCCTCCGGTTTGACAGCGTTCCGACATGAAACGCCGATGTAAACTAAAAGAGTTTTTTTCTTCACCCTGCAGAACCACGGACAGCTGCTCGGCTGCAGATCTTCTTAGAGCCACATCGAGAGTGTTGGAAGACAGCATGTGGAAGAGCTTCTCCACCGCCTCCACCTTATTAGCAAACGTCTCATTGTAAACGTGCTGAAACAGTTGGATTTGTGAGTACAAGACTAAAATGTCCATGTCTATTTATACCTTCAGTACAGACTTGTGGCTGGTGTCAAGCGTGACATCCAGCGGGTATGGAATGCAATAGAGATTGGGAAGTGAGGAGGTCACCACCCGGTCCAGCTGCGGCCTGCTTATTTTCGCATTGTCTGCTCCGGTTAGATGGGCCAGGATGTGCTGCACCGCTGCTATTCTCACTCTGTTGACAAAAAACAAACAAACAAAAAAACACTTACCGTTTTTTTCCATGTATAATGCGCCCCCGTGTATAATACGCACCCTAAAAACGGCATGTCGATGCTGGAAAAAAGCCTGTACCCATGTATAATATGCACCCAAATTTTGACCTTTTATTTTTCTTTTAAGGTCCCAATGATCGTCACACACGCATCTGGGTGTGGTGAAATTTGTCCTCTGCATTTGACCCATCCCCGTGTGATTTTGATCCATCCCTTGGGGGAGAGGGGAGCAGTGAGCAGCAGCAGCGGCGCCGCGCTCTGGAATCATTTGGTGATCTTACCCCCTAATTCCAACCCTTAATGCTGAGTGCCAAACAGGGAGGCAATGGGTCCCATTTTTATAGTCTTTGGTATGACCCGGCCGGGTTACTTAAGTCCGTAAACGTAAAATTACTTCAGAAAAAAGATCATCTTTGGGAACAACCGGATGTTATTTTATTCAGTATCACTGCGCATGCGCTAGCAAACTCAATAGCGAAGAAATGTTTCGGATTTGTGTAAGGTACATTGTGACAGCAAACGAGCAGGCGATCGAGCAAGCGTCTGGTACGAGAGCATTGTGTTCGTATGGAGTGTGTTTGAAGTGAACAGCAGAGAAGAAAGCGCATCTGTAATGGCGGCCTCCGTATGATATCCGGATTAAAAAGAGATAATAATATATAAAAAATTGTACCCATGTATAATGCGCACCCCAGATTTTAGGGCAATAAATTAGTTAAATTTTGCGCATTATACATGGAAAAAAACGGTAATTGAAAAAAGCCCACCCAAGAAAATAATCATCTTCTCTCAGCATGAGCGTATAAAACAACTTTAGTGTTGTCAAGGCTTTGGAGCTTCATTATGGCTAAATACTCCTGGTGTAATCACTAACAAAAGCGTCAAACGGCACCGACAAATCTGTTACGGGGCTCCAAAATCTACCCGAGCTCATCGACTGGCCGGCTGTGAACTTCCATTTTCATCAATATTCATATACTGGGATCAAGTAACTGTTTTAAACAGACCTCGCAAAGCATTTAGATTACTTGATGAGCCGATGGCAACAGACTGTGATAATATGTCCGTCGCAAAAAGTCTCAAGAGCTTGTCTGCTGAGCAAAAAAAAAAAAAAAAAAAAAAAGATGCTGGGAGCCAACTAATCATTTTATCTAAATTGAGGAACAGAAGAACCGTGCCATTAGTAACCACAAACACATTGCGGGCAGGACACACACGGGCAGACGTGATTTGAAATGTTGACTCACGTGGGCTGTCTGGTGAAAAGAAGTCTGAGAGCTGCTTTTAACTTGGTCGTGCTCAGAAAGCCGTCTCCTCCCGACGTGTCACTTAGCAGCAGGATGCAGCTTCCCAGTGGCTCCTCGGTGCTGGCATAACCCTGCATCACACGCGCACGCGTGCACGCGCGCACACGCACACACACACACACACACACACACATTTCCAAACAGTCTTGGCAGACAATGAACGATGGGGAATTCCCGCTAAGCAGCACAAGAGTAAGTAAAATATGCATCACTTTGATTACATGCAGTTTTCATTTTGTTACTCGTTGGCAGGATGGGCACAATTGTGAATAGCCCCCTTGAAATGAAATCATGCTCGACAGCCTCGTCACAACTGCATGCATATTTATGGGGGATTTTCAGGCTTTCTGCTGCCTGAAATGGAACAATTAATAAAAACTTGCCCCCCACCCCCCCATGCGCTTGACCTCTTCCACCACCACCCAAAAAAGAAACAATAAAACAGGACTATGTAAATGAGACAATAACTAAATATTATTCTCTGGCAGCCCAATAAACAGCCTTTGCTGGTCCAAAAATGCTACATTTGCACTTTTGATCACAGTTATTTTGATTATGAGCCAACATCCAACACCTCCGCCCCCTCCCCTCTCCTAATAAATATCAAATGATAAATCATGAGCATTACAGTGCTTTGTGAGCTGTGCAGTACAACCGCAATTTTCCACCAAGAGCACAAAACCTGTAATATGGCGATGACCCGGGAAAGCGCCGCTATGAATCTGTCCCAGGTTGGTGTTGTCATCATCAATCGTCCTTTGAGCAGGAATAGCAGGATATCCTTGGCGGCGACATTCACCTATAGATCACAGGTTAAGTGGCCGAGTGACATTTAGCACCGTGGGTAAAGACAGCAGGTAATGCAAGTGACAGACTTTTATAATGTCTAACGCGACGTGACACTGGCACTTTAACGGCCTTAATAAAATGTTGGACAGCTTTACTGGGCCCGTGATGCATATAATGGCGACGTGGGCCTTTTGTTTAATTGCTGGCTCTGCTCACAACCAGGACCTAAACTAACATTGCTAAAAACCGATGGCCGCCCCGAGTCAGTTTGCGTCGACGACCTTGCCCCGGGATACTTAAAATGGATGGAATTAACATTTTAAGAGGACACAGTGGGGTGGTATGGCAGATTGGCAGAGTTAAGTCATCTTCAAGGTCACTCCCACAATTTAATAGCAGCTATCGTTGACTCGCATGCCCTTCAAATAAAATGCATGCAATTGCAAATGCAATTTAAACGGAAATTTAGAAGGAAAAAAAAAGGAAATTTGAAACAAACGCAAAATAAATTGTTAGCAGATTATTTGATTAATCGAAAGAATTATGAAATGTCAATCATTTTCCTGTGCTTCTGTGAAATTGTGAATGATTTTGAAAAACTGACTCCAGCCACTGAACCCCTTTAAATGACCGCCAGAAATATTTTCTCACCTTCTCTGCAGAATCCTGGAGGCCAAAGGTGCTTATTTCATACAACACCTTGTGCTGGAGGAGGAAGTTGACTCTGCTGCAGAGTCCCGATTCTTGTCGGGACGTATTGTGGATGCCGAGGCACTCCTGTGGGTAAGCAGATATAAAATTTCAAATCACTCGAGAAATTAACTCTCATTGAAACACCGAATACCACGCTCTGACCTTGACGACACTCAATGCGCACGTGTACGTTTCTATCCTGATAGGCTGCAATGGATGCGACAGCAACTTAAGGAGCAGCTTCTGACTCTCCGTCTGAAGTGGACTGGACTGATCAAACTTCCACCTGATGGCAAACCACAGTAAGACTAAAAAGCCATGAAACACATGGGATCATTAACATAATAATCTTTAACTCACAAATAAGAACAGAATTGAACGCATTCCTTGACGACAGGCACGTGTTGATGAAAGGGAAGGCCTTCTATCGCCTGCTCCGCCATTTCCAGGAGCTCCGGCCAGTTCTTCTCTCCCTTAATGAAGAAACAATGTGAATCCAAAGTGACTTCACTTTTACTCTATAAATGGCCAAATAAAATCTGGATAAAAAGGATAATCTATTATTAATCTTATTTGTGTTTCCAAGTTGAGCCACCAGGTGGCAGTGTTATGCTTCAAACACCTTCTAGTCGTCAACATATGAGTACATACTCTTACTGTATTTTACTATTATACATATATGTATTTAACGTCTATTAACAGGAACTGATTTCAGGTGTGTGACATGCATATCATACCTCGGCCTGTACCTCCTTGAGGAAGCCGCAAGTGGATTCCATCCACAAAGCGGCCCGGGTCATCCTCACGTAGAGCTCATGGCTGCCCGAGTTTAACTGCTCCAAGTAGGCCACTGCGGTTTCTTGCATGCTGGGGAGCGCCATCCCAAATGACTTGTCCAGGCACAGATGAAAAATAGCTGTTACCGCATTCTCCGGAACATTCCCGCCCGCCTGTGAGAAAAAGTGTTTTATTATCATTCGAAAAATCAATTACATGATAAGATGAGCACACATACTTTTTCAAGTGGGAGTATGGTCTGCAGGAATTTAATGAGAAAGACTGCCGAGCCTGTGTATGTAACTGTGTGGTGAACTTTAGAACCGCCGCTATAGTCCTGATGGTAACTCAGAACATCTGCGAGTAGGTCCATGCATGTTTGGAGCTTCTCCTTCTATAATGCACAGAGACAAGAATGTCGTTCCATCACATCAATGTTGACTTGACACAGAATTTACAGAGAAAGCGGCTGACGGCCAAGGGAAATACTTGCTCAAAGCAGACGTGGGGAAATTGAATATGAGGGAGGATTTGAGTGTTATTTTTGGACAAAATACATTTGAATCCATCTCACAATGAAGAAACTGGAACAGTCTATTCTCTGACACTTTGTTCGGTTAGCAATAGTGATTGATTACTACCACTGGAGGGCAGTAAGTGTCTTTTTTATTGTTTGGCTGGTTAACGCAGTCAGACAAGTGCATTCCAATCGGGGGAAAAAAAAAAAAAAAAAAAAAAAAAAAAAAGGTCTGCCACACAAAACTGCTCCTCACATAAACATGACAAAACAGGCCATGAGACGTTGAATGGCATGTATTAAACAGCAAAGAGCCCTCGGGCCCTCCTTCTTGACAAGTGTACAGTATGAGCCCAATAGCAGAGGCGTATAATGTTAAATGGAGTATGATAATATCTTCTGAGGTACAAAAAAAAAAAACCTGTGCATATGACTTTTCTTGCCATTTTTTTTTTTTTGCTGCATCTTGGGATAACTCCCATTTTACCTGATGTATACCAGTAGCGTATGCCTACATATTAGTGGCAAATGGCCGGAGGTAAAACTCAGTGGGGCGGCTCGGCCCCTCCCCCATGCAAGTACGGCGCATTCATTCATCTGTGTTTTGACTTGCCAGCTCCATCCCCATCAGGCTGCCATCATTCCAGACCAGTTCGGAAACGCTGTCCCCGAGCAGGAGGACGGTGTCGAACAGCAGCTCCAGAACACAACAGAACACATGTGAAGCATCTGAGGAATACAAAAATATGGAGGGTGTTAGGGTTTACAGATTATTTTGATCGTATGGTTATGTTGGAATGTAGACTAGAGTTATTAACTTTGTTTAAACCTTTACCTTTCCTTCACTCTGAAAAGTCTAACCATTCAGTTGTTGAAACTTTCCAAATGGTGTGGAAACATTCTTGCTTAGTTAGTCATCTAAAATGCTCCACTAGTTTCTGTTTCCACGACCTTGTAAAACAATGAGCTGGGACCCTCCGCACTGATTAACCAGTTGCTGAGGTGACCACCAAACATGTCCAATGTCACCCCCACCCTGCTTTCTCTCAATAAATACTCTCTTGCAAGAATCCAAAGTCAGACCTCATTCCATCATCGCTGTACGCACAGCGACGAATGACTCTCCACTTGCAAGTGCTTAAAAAGGGCATACTGTCTCCCGTGTGGTTCTTACAAAAATTAATTAGAGTGAGCACCACTCTAGGGTAGCATTTGTAGAACATGGGAATTAAATGCTAAGCTCAAATGACCTTACCTGTCTTCAGCAGAGGTATGACATGCTCCAGGGTGGCAACGGTGAACTGAGCTAACGTGAGCTGCTCTAACACCATCTCTGGCTCATCTTCCAGACCTTGGTCGGGCAGCGCCAAGCGGCCCACATCTGCTGGAGGTGTCTGGCTGGCTGGCTGGGATGCCACTGCACTTCTGTTTAAGCTGCTACTAGATAGGAAAGAAAAACACGAGCCACTCAATGTTTGGAGATGATGAAAGCCAGAACATAATTGAATATCAATACGCATACCTGGGGGAACCCGCGTCTCCATCTTGCCCATCACCTCGGACTCTCTGAGCCGTTCCCCCGACTACAGACGGCCGAGGAGAGCACTCTGCTGCTGGTGAAAAAACCTGTGAAGCTTGGGAGTAGGAGGAGTTCAGGGACACTGTATCTAAATCACCAAAACAATGAGGAAACCATTTGAATGCACTTTGTAATTTGATGAAGTGAACGCTGAGTCAGCATATTTTTTCAACTTGTAGATTTGAAGTGGATTTATGCAAAAGACGCTGTGACGTTAACTCACAGGCAGAACGTCCTTGCTTGGCAGAGTGGAAACCCGGATCTCGATGAAAGCGCAGCCTCTGCCTTAGCCCCACGCAAAGCTGCCTCAGGCAGGAGAACGCCTGCAAGTGGAGGTAACATGTTTCACCTTTACCCGACCCCGGCCTCAGAAGGGACAGAAGGGTCTGAAGACAGGAAAATACTTTGTCAGAGAAAGGCAATAAATAACGACATGAGACATTATTATTGATGCAATTTAGTCCGATAAAGTTTATATATACCGTTTTTTTCCGTGTATAATGCGCCCCCATGTATAATACGCACCCTAAAAATGGCATGTTGATGCTGGAAAAAAGCCTGTACCCATGTATAATACGCACCCAATTTTTGAAAAAAAAATTTTTACCGTTTTTTTCCGTGTATAGTGCGCAAAATTTAACTAATTTATTGTCCTAAAATCTGGGGTGCGTATTATACATGGGTACAAAAAAAGAATTTTTAATTTTTTTTTTTTTTTTTTTTTTTTATTTTTATTTTTTTTTAAAGAAAGTCATGGTACAACAAAACCAACAACAGGACTGACCGACAAAGTCGTGGAACAAAAAGACAGGGTGACAGTACCAAAGACAGGAACAGAATGACAGTAACACATGCAATGATCCAACGGTGAGCGAGGGGCAGACAGGACTTAAATACAAAACACGTTACATCGATTGAGGTGACACAGGAAGAGAGGGGCGACGCGAACAGAAACTATGGCAACCTAGACACATAGCAAAACTGGGGACGAGACATGACAAATCTCCCCCGAAATAAAACTCACCTTTCTTCTTGTTTGTTGTCAATCGCGCATCGCATTCAGCCATCGTGCCCAACACACTTAGTCAAAAAAATCCATAATTGACGACACATCGTTTGATGCGATGGTGCAATCCTTGATGGTGTGTTATTGTCAAATATTGTTTGTTTTTAATCTCCATCGCGGACCGGACGTCATACGGAGGCCGCCATTACAGATGCGCAGAACGTATGCGCAAGACACGTCAGCTATATTAAGAGCGAGATATGTTTTCTTCCTATTAGTTTCAATTCACAGTTTAATTAGCAGTTTCAATCAGCAAATAACAAAATGCGTATTACACGTAATATTTTATTTCACAACACTTTGCCTTGTTCCTTTCGTCTCTGCTGTTCATTTCAAACACGCTCCATACGACCGCAATGCTCTTGTATCAGACGCTCGCTCGATCACCTGCTAGTTTGCTGTCTGTCACAATGTAGCCTACACAAATCCGAAACATTTGTTGCGGCTCCGAGTCACGACGAGGGGCAAGTTTTGGTTTCCAAGGGTGTTTTTATTCCTCTTCAACGTCTCTCCCATACAGAGCCGCCTCTTTCCCGTGCGCGCACGGAGCGCGGTGGTGCGTTTACGGGCAGTCGGAGAAATCAACGCCAACAAAAAAAATTACATCCAGCCTAGTTAAGACCATACCAAAGACTATAAAAATGGGACCCATTGCCTCCCTGCGTGTGTGACGATCATTGGGACTTAAAAAAAAAAAAAAAAATTAATTTTTTTTTTTTTAAAAATTCATAAAAATTGGGTGCGTATTATACATGGGTACAAGCTTTTTTCCAGCATCAGCATGCCATTCTTAGGGTGCGTACTATACATGGGGGCGCACTATACACGGAAAAAAACGGTAATTTTTTTTTTTTTTTTCTTTTTAAGTCCCAATGATCATCACACACGCAGGGAGGCAATGGGTCCCATTTTTATAGTCTTTGGTATGGTCTTAAATAGGCTAAATGTATTTGTTGGCGTTGATTTCTCCGACTGCCCGTAAAGCAGTGCTTCTCAATTATTTTCTGTTACGCCCCCCCCTAGCAAGAAGAAAACTATTCGCGCCCCCCCTTCCCCACCGTGACTATCCTAACTTGTCTTGTAAGTCGTAAAATGTTGCACTGTCGCAAACGTCACAGAAGTAACAATGAGAGCGCCACTGCCCCCTGCTGTGAAGATTCGCAATTACATTTTATTCTAGTACTGCCAAAAAAAAAGCCTGTTCCCCAGGGTCACACGCGCCCCCCCAGGAATAGCACCGCGCCCCCCAAGGGGGGCGCGCCCCACTATTTGAGAAGCACTGCCGTAAAGGCACCACCGCGATCAGATGAAAAGAGAGGGAAGTGGCGTGCGGACATGTGAAAAAGGCGGCTCTGTATGGGAGAGACGTTGAAGAGGAATAAAAACACCCTTGGAAACCAAAACTTGCCCCTCGTCGTGATTCGGAGCCGCAACAAATGTTTCGGATTTGTGTAGGGTACATTGTGACAGACAGCAAACGAGCAGCTGATCGAGCAAGCGTCTGATACGAGAGCATTGCGGTCGTATGGAGCGTGTTTGAAGTGAACAGCAGAGACGAAAGGAACAAGGCAAAGTGTTGTGAAATAAAATATTACCTGTAATACGCATTTTGTTATTTGCTGATTGAAACTGCTAATTAAACTGTGAATTGAAACTAATAGGAAGAAAACAACTCTCGCTCTTTATATAGCTGACGTGTCTTGCGCATCCGTTCTGCGCATGGGATCCATAGTGCGCATGCAGTCATGGCGTCCGGTCCGCGATGGAGATTAAAAAACAAACAACATTTCACAATAACACACCATCAAGGATTGCACCATCGCATCAAACGATGTGTCGTCAATTATGAATTTTACTGACTGTGTTGGGCAGGATGGCTGAATGCGATGCGCGATTGACAACAAACAAGAAGAAAGTGATTTCAAGTTTGATTTTGAGGGAGATTTGTCATGTCTCGTCCCCAGTTTTGCTCTGTGTCTAGGTTGCCATAGTTTCTGTTCGCGTCGCCCCTCTCTTCCTGTGTCACCTCAATCAATGTAATTTGTTTTGTATTTAAGTCCTGTCTGCCCCTCGCTCACCGTCGGATCATTGCATGTGTTACTGTCATGATGTCTGTTTGGTTTCTGTTCCTGTCTTTGGTAATGTCACCCTGTCTTTTTGTTCCACGTCTTTGTCGGTCAGTCCTGTTGTTGGTTTTGTTGTACCATGACTTTCTTAAAAAAATAAAATTAAATTTTTTGTACCCATGTATAATGCGCACCCCAGATTTTAGGACAATAAATTAGTTACATTTTGCGCATTATACACGAAAAAAACGGTATATATATATATATATATATATATATATATATATATATATATATATATATATATATATATATATATATATATATGAAGAAACTGTCCTTTCAATTATTACACTTGAACATGAAAGTTCACTTGTATGGGTACTGCTTTAAAAATAAATGCAAAATTACAGTTTAAGAGTGCACACCTTTGCAATATTGGGCCTCTGCAGGAAGATCTCAGCAGGGAAGTCCTGCATGATGACGTCACATAATAGCTCACACGTGGTCCGCACCAAATTGGGGTTGCTGCTTCTTAAAGAACTTTTACAGAAGTGATTACAAAAAAAAAGTCAAATCATCCATCCAAAATGTTTAACTAAAGCCTCTCCTCACCTTTCTTTGGAAGATAGAATGTGTCTGTCAGCGTTCGTCAATGTCAGCCACGGAAACACGGAAACTTTCAAGCATTTCGCATCCTCATGCACTGTGAAAAAATACAAGATGAATGAGAAACAATTTTTATTTATTTTAAGATTTCCTTAACTATTTGTCTCAGCTTGCAGCACCTGTTGGAGGTGTATTGTGGAGTTCATGCGTGTCGTTGGCGTTGCGACAGGGGATTAGCTGAGGTAGCTGAAACAGCTGGTCCAGGGTTGCGTCAATGACAGCTCGAAGTCTCGGTTCCACGTTAGCAGACAGTTGGGAGAGGAAATCCTCCGCCTCGACATCTCTCAGCATCTGGGCTGCACTTGGATGCTTAAATAAATAATTGGCAAAATAATGAAAGAAATAATGATGAATGACATCATAGAGGTTGTGAATTTATTTCATCTACCTTGGATAAAGTCAAGAGTAAATCCAAAACTTCCTCTTGCATGGGCACCTCTGGGAGATTGAACCATTCCAAGAGGTACACAAAGAGCATCTTTTCTTGAACAATGTCAGGGATGGAAATCAGGGAGTGCTTCAGTTTACACAGGATGCTCTTCAACGCTCGAACTCGTATCTCGACCAAAGAGTGGCCTGTTGGTCACAGAAAGGAAACGTTCCATTTGAAAAGAAACATCAAGCTCTCGTAGTAGAATTCTGATCTCAGTAGCAGATAAAAGTTCTGCATTGATGAGTTTTAGTGACTTTGATAACTTTGCTGGATTAGCTAAACAAAAGCGTTTAAGTACAGAGACAAGTGCGACGTAATATCTAACATGAGAGCCGCTATGAATCAAGAGAAAATATCATTATTATACTTCGGTAGAATGCATAGAAGTCAACGATCATTCAGTTTTGCAGAAAAAAAACAGCCCACTGTGCACCCTTTCTCCAGCTAACACTTGGCTTACCTATTTTCTTGATAATAGCAGATAATTCCATATTCCGGTGACACTGCTTTTCTACTTGTTTCAATTGAATGTTATTCAAAACCAGATTAGGTCCAAATGAGTCAGTTTAGTGGGCCGATCGCTTCTGCTAGGGTCACATAAAAGCCAACGATCTCGGTTTGTTTTCAACATCCGCGCCGGCTCCACTCCACTTCCGGGATCGAGCAGAGATGCGTTCAAAGCCTTCATATGCGTAGGACAAAAAGACGTTTTCATCCTCTCAGATCTCCTTTTCAATGTATGGCTTTAAGTACAACTGGAGGATCAAATGAGATCCAATTCGAGAAAGAAAAAAAAAGGTGCTCCACAGACGCTACAGACACGTTAGGCCTATTTTAATGATGTTGATGATGATGAGATGTGTATTTTAGAATTTGGCATGGTGATAATTAATAATTTCAGCAGTATTAAGTTTGATGGTCAACTTGGATTTTTTAGTGAGGATTCAAAAGGCATGATACTTTATTTTATCATTAAAGATTATCTGTTGTCAAACATTTTTTAAACTGCATACATTCACATTAAAATAGCTGATTATGAATAATGAATGGTTGAATTTGACATAAGATAAGGCTTAGGTGTTGTCATTCCACCGACCTTCCTGGTGGAAAAGGAGTCCCAATGGTCCTGTCACGGACCCACAGTGTTGACATTTCTTCTGTTACTGTCCTCCACTACATCACCAAGGGTAAGAGCAGCCTCTAAGGGAAACAAAATTGACAGCTGGTGAAAAGAGTCAAACTACAGCAAGTTGAAAATTTGTTTTAAAAAAGAGCAACGAGGATGTCAATCAACATCACGCTACAGATTGTGTTTAACTTGAGAAGCTACATTGCGTTGAATTTTGTTTTACGAGGTACAGTAATGTGTCAAATTGTGCCTGCATTCATTTTTACTGTTTGCCTTCCGATATCAAGTGGAGTGAACTTTGTTTGTCAGGTCTAATTTGGCTTGTAAAAACAGACTCGTGTTATGGTGTCCTCGGTGCATCAGCTGTCATCCTTCTTCCCCCCTTGCTCCACCACCACTTTCCCTCGTGTGCCAGGATATCAAGAAAAGGTAGCCTGATGAAGCCTAATAAGGCCCAGTAATTAGAGTGCTTGCAGAGGGCCTGTCTGCCTATAGCAGCTTCAAGCAGGGTGGGGAAGGACTGCCATACACTTGACAGTGTGTAAAAAGAAAAACAACAATGTGATTTTCTGCAGAAACCAAATTAGTCTGGCAGTGGTAAATATCATCCCTTTTAAAAACAATACTGACGCTAATTGGGCAACCAACATTTAGTTTGCTCTATCAACTTGTAGTTTGGAGGGTCAATTTGATCTTCTTCAAAATACAAATTAAGAAGACCTGTAAACACAAGTCACCACACTGGATCAGCCTCATAAACCGCAAATAAGAAAGTTTACTCATTAGTGAATATTTGGACATTGGATATTTTAGAGCAATTCTTTTGCTCAGACAGCTTGCTACACTGATACACTGGCCTGTCATGATGTGATCAGCACTAAACCACTGTGGTCAACGTTTGTTTGAACAAGAAATGACTTGCAGTCTTTGGTAAATACATTTCCCCAAACTTTTCCAGTTTGAAACTGAAATTAGAAAAGTATAACGTTGACTAAACTGTTGATAAATGACACAGAAAACATACATTTACCATAAATAACCTTTGCCAAACAGAAATGATTACAGATTAACAGTAGCTATAGGTTTAATAATTGATCCTTTAGTCTTTATTACATGTAACAGAGGATATGCAGCATAAAAAATTACATAAATATATGTCCTCATGCTACATACTTTATAAATTACAAATAAAATATAAATCATCCATCCATCTTCTTATCAATACTGTCGTCATACTTATATATATAATTAAAGTAGGAAAAACAGACATTTTCTATTGCACAGTGGGAATAATAATAATAATAACTTGTCAAAATGTGCACAATATTATACAGTGCATGAGTCAGCCAGGCTATTAAGTTTGTTTTGGTTCAGATTTACAGCAATTAAATTTGTCAATCAAGACTCGGTATTTTTAATACAGTGGAATGTCTGCATTTTTTTTTTCATTTCAGAAGTGGAATGTTATAATTATTTGTCAAACTGTGCTCGCTCCATCCATCCATCCATCCAAGTCTGCTTGCCGAGCTGCCTTAACTCAACTTAACAGGCAACAAAGGAAGAGGCCGGGAGCTCCTCAAGTGTGCTAACCTAGTCAGTCAGAAAGAAAGGTGTCACTTTATTGTGTCGTATTCCAGATTATATCATCGCACCTTTTTTTCCTAAAATGTACCAAGCCCTGGACATGTATACGCTGATCTTTTGCTGCGGATTGGCAAGCAGAATAACTGCAAGGTAATGTTATCTTGTATGTTTTCGACAACAAGCGTTCAGGAAACAAGCTGATTGGCTTAGGTTGGTCGTATGCTAACGTTAGCTAAGGTAGCTAACAAAGGTGGAAGAGCTAGCTTTTATTTAAAATCCGGATTTATTTGTTGTTCTCTTAAGCGCAAGTGACGAGATAAAGGTTTATCCAACACGGGGATGTTTTTAAAATGCGATCGGTTAAGATTTGTTTCCGCTGTGAAGAGCGAATGTGCTAATTAACGCTATAGCTCGTCGTTGTAACATATCTGGCTGTTTATAGCTGTTCTATTGACACTCGATGTTCAAGAAACAATCGTCAACTGTTGTCGAGTGCGTATTGAAGCTTTTTCTAATGTTTGATATTGTTATTTTAAACTGGGACATTATAAAATGCTAACTTTCAAGGCTAAGATAAAGAATGCCTTTAAATGTGTAGGCCGTGCTAGGATAAGTCAGGACAAAACCTTGATTCTGTTTCTTTAATAAGATCAGACAAGTAGCAGCTTGAATAAACTACTAGTTATTTATTACGCTGGTAATAACATGTTAGCGAACATGGAAAGTGTTTGAAATATGATAACAAGCTTTCTTTTTTTCACAGCATCAAATGAAAGGTGCTGGATGTGGAAATTGACCCATTCAATCAAGTCGAGTCACATTTTCTCTGCGCATAATGGTGAGTAATTGATCTTGGGTTTGTTTTTATCTTGTGGGTGCATGTGTGTGCTTTAATTTAATCTATCACCACCATGAATGCACAAAAAAATGCTAGCAATGTATTTTAATGTCGATTTGCTGCGTTTTTAACCTTACTTATGCTGTGTGAATCTAGTAGTGGCATCGTTAGTTGACTCATCAGTTAAGCGAGGGTATTTAGATCATGTTGAATTGCTAAATACTTGCAGCTTTTACTTAATGCAAGTCAAAATATTTAAATCTGAGTCTTTAAACATGTCAGCACTCAATGCCATTGTTGTAGAGAGTATAAATGGAAACACTTGTCATTAATATCCACACCCTGTCATAAACCCGTTTCAGCAGTGCCACAGAAGTTTCCAAAACTTGAGTCAGCAAATGATCTGTAAAATAAATATTACGCCAGCTGCCCAAACTAATCCGTCTACATGGATGAATGTATGAGGTAAATAAAGATGCATATGACTGTTTCTAAGAACATTGTGTTTCCTCCCCACCCCCCACCCCCTTTTGAAGAGTTTGTGGGCTCCGCTGTATGCATGACTTATGTGCAACCTGATGGGAGGATACTGTGGCTAGTTCTTTCATCAGGATACGAGGAGAGACATCTCATGCCCCCCACCTTGGCGGAGGGCCAGTCAGAATGAAGAAGATCAGCCTTAAGACCATTCGGAAGTCGCTGAGCATAAAGGGCAAAGAGGACGGCGACTTTGTCATGCTCCAGCAGGCTCCAGTGGCCACAGAGTTCTCCAAGGACGAGTCACTTTTCGGAGGCTGCTACACCAAAGACCTTTCCGTGTGCGACCTGGGTGGCGAGGAAGACAAAGGTGGGCAGAATAAGAGCCGGTCAAAGAGCGAAGGCCTGATGGGATCGCTTAAGAGAAGGCTGTCGGCCAAGCAAAAGGCGAAGAGCAAAGCGGGGTCCTCTGCCATCGGGTCGACGGATGACGAGGACACCTTCTCCTCCTCTTCGGCGCCCATCGGCTTCAACGAGGTTAAGGCCCAGCGACCTCTAAGGTCCGCGTCGCTCCGGAGTCACCACTACAGCCCTTCGCCTTGGCCTCTGCGGCTGGTCAACTCAGATGACGCTTGCATTAAGATGGAGGTCAAAGTGAAAGCCATGGTCCACTCTCCCAGCCCCAGCCCCAACTTGAACGGCATCCGAAAGGAATTCAGCGATTTTCAGATGAATGGGCTCTTTCAGGACCAACCCGAATCCTTCAAAAACCTCCAGCAGCCGCAAAACGGCGAGCTGCATTTAAATATTGACGATAGTGACGTGCCTGTGGTGCTGGGGTTGACGCCCCAAGACTACATTCAGTACACGATGCCTTTAGATGAGGGAATGTACCCCGAAGGGTCCCACTCCTTCTGCCTGGACAGCGCGTCTCCCATGGAGGTGGCGGCAGAGGCGGACAACCGGTCCCCGCTGATGGATCCGGGACAGGAGGAGCACCAAATGGTTGGCGGCTTGCCTCCAGATCTCTTCATGGAGACTTCCATGAATAGTCTTCTGATGGCTTCCGCCGGCGTCCTGCTCCAAAATTCCAGAGGCGAGGGCCCACCTCCCCTCTCTCCTCTCCTGCCTCCCATGAGCAGCAACACTCGCTTTCCCAGGACGTTCTCCAGCTTTGGCTCCTCAGACAGCCATGTCACCGATCGAGTCCGGCATCACCTTAACTTCGATCCCAATTCGGCTCCCGGAGTGAGTCGGGTGTACGACTCGGTCCAAAGCAGCGGGCCCATAGTGGTGACCAGCCTGACGGAGGAGCTGAAGAAGCTGGCTAGGCAGGGCTGGTACTGGGGCCCCATCACACGCTGGGAGGCGGAGGAGAAACTGGTCAACCTGGCCGACGGCTCCTTTCTGGTCCGAGACAGCTCGGACGACAGGTACCTGCTTAGCCTGAGCTTCAGGTCGCAGAGCAAAACTCTCCACACCCGCATCGAACACTCCAACGGGCGCTTCAGCTTTTATGAGCAGCCCGACGTGGAAGGACACACGTCCATCGTGGACCTCATCGAGCACTCCATCAAAGACTCTGAGAATGGCGCTTTTTGTTATTCCAGGTCCCGCTTACCGGGCTCTGCGACCTACCCGGTCAGACTCACCAACCCCGTTTCTCGCTTTATGCAAGTGCGCTCCCTGCAGTACCTTTGTCGCTTTGTCATTCGACAATACACCAGGATAGACCTCATCCAGAAACTGCCCTTACCTAACAAGATGAAAGATTACCTACAGGAGAAGCACTACTGACACACACATACACACACACGCACACACACACACACACACACACACACACGAACACACGCCACGGGAGTCTTTTGCACTTTTTATGTTCAGTCAAGGTCTACGCCAGTGGTTCCCAAAGTGGGCGGTACCGCCCCCCTGGGGGCGGTGGAAAGATCTGGGGGGGCGGTGAGGAAGAAAGGGGCGGTAGGGGGGCGGCAGTCCGAAGTCAGAAGTTTGAACGTTTGTTTGACGATTTGTACACAACACGTGCAGCAGGACGAGTCTCTGACTGCTATCAAGTGCTGTGGAACAAGGTCAAGATGTACTTTATTGCCTTCCCAACATCATTTTTAGTAGAACGGGGCTTCAGTGCAGTCGCCTTGCTTCTTTCCAAGCAAAGAAACCGACTGAAAATTACTGACCGCGGGGATCTACGACTTCTTCTTAGTGAGTTCCAGCCGGATGTTGAGAAGCTTATGTCCCTGCACCAAGCAATGAAGGTTACTGGTGGAATGTTTATTTACCATTCTATGTTGCTGAAACAGTTAAAACTGCTAGAAAAATAAATTGGTTTACTAAATTGGGTTTTATTTGTGAAATACACATTTGTGTTTAACCTTTCTCTTTTCAAATTGCAGCATACCAAATATCAAGAAAGAGGTGTTTGTTTCCATATGTGTCTGAGGGGGGAGGGGGCGCTAGGAATTCACTGGGGAGCCAAGGGGGCGCCAGCCTGCAAAAGTTTGGGAACCATTGGTCTACGCTAATCCATCCAGATGAGCGCTGGAGGTCAACCACACACAAAGCAGTTATCCCACTTGCGCAATCAAACCCAAAATTCAAAATGAAAGGCTACTAGTACATTGCTATCAAATGACCATTTTTGGGCCTTCAAAAAAAAAACTGCAAATCCTCTTAAGCCAGGGGTGAGCAATTCCAGTCCTCGAGGGCCGGTGTCCTGCATGTTTTCTATGTCACCCTGTTGCAACACACCTGATTCAAATGGTCAGATAATTAGCAAGGTCTGCAGAAGCTGGATAACAATCCTGATTATTTGAATCAGGTGTGTTGCAGCAGGGAGACCTATAAAACATGCAGGACCCTCGAGGACCGGAATTGCCCACCCCTGTCTTAAGCTGAGTTCATCGCAGTACACATTTGGTGGAACCTGAGAAAGCACAAAGCGAACACGACTAGACTCAAGTGATTCGACAATTAATTCCAAAAACAAATGCCATGTGAATATGAAATCATATTTTTTTTATGTATAAAATTTTGTGCGTGACGTGCAAGTAGCCACGGTTTACGGCTGCCCAAAATTGCGACATTAGGAATAGTTTGGTCATGAGCATGGAGCTTTAAATGGCTATGTAGAGCCATCCGATATTATGCAAGTCTCACGGTACTGATGATGCTGGATCTTTTTTTTTTCATGTTGTGCCGTTGTGCAGCATTGCGTTAATCTTGTGCTCTACAAATAAGATGGACCTATTATGCTTATTAATGATTTGAGATACAATGTTTGTAACAATATGAAGGGATATCAACTTCGAATATTTTTTGCATCGATATTCCATCAAATAATCGGATACAATTTTATTTGCATTAATGTATTAATTTTCTTTCCCCCCGAATACAGTTTATTTACCAAGTATGTGTTTATTTGGGATTATTTAGTGATTAAAGGAATCAGAATATTTGGACAATCCTTAATGTCTTTAAACGATTACTAGATTCTTAAAATACAAGGCGATTTATCGGTTTGTTGCCGATTAACCGATTCATTTTCACACCGCTACATGTATGCTAAATTAGTGTTTCTATTCTTACTTTTCTTGACCATTTTGGTTGTTAAAAATCGAGTTGAGCATAATAGGTCCCTTTTTTAAAATATTTTTTGTGTCAGAAATAGTAGACAGCAACTTGAGTGAAGAACTTTGCTGCTCTTTGGTTATTTGCATGTCGCAAAGGCTTCAACGGTTGACCTCAACAATAAAAAGATGTTACATGAACCCAATAAAACCTTGCTGCGGTTTATAAATTGTCCTCTAGAACCCTAAAAGCAGACCTGTCGTCACTTGCCCCGAATCTGTACGTGATGTCTCGGCTCAAATACAGAAAAATGGAAAAGCACAGACTTCATTACGCAAGTGCTTTGAGACGGATTCCCAGAGAGGGAATTCTGATGATGTGACTTTTGACGTTATTGTTCGACGATAATACGGCTTTGGTTTTTATGTAGCTGGAAACGTTCAATGTCGGAGAAATTAGGACCTCGGTGTAATGGTGTTGCATGTTAAAGGTCGGAGTCGGACCAGGGATGTTTGCTTTCTATCAAACACGAGTCGGATGTTGTTTTGTAGTTTTATTTTTGCCATCTTGGGGGAATTATGCTACACAAAAAGGAATGTGCGCTCATTTGGAGTAAAATTAACAAACTAGTACATTGAAGAATTCTTTTGCACTTGGATATTTTTTTTGTTGTTGTTACAGTCTGCCAAGAATCGTTTGTATGCGTTTGCTTCACTAGATTCTGTTTTTAGTTTGGTGTCATGTGCGGAACATGAAAGCAACGACATTCTGTCCAGATAGGCTGATCATGACTGTGGATGTATTTTCTTTTATTGAAATGTGAACGACAGATGCTTTTGATACAGTGTTTGTTTCTGTTTTTGATTTACAATTTATTGATGAGCGGGAAGTGTTCTTACTATGCCCCCCCCCCTCCCAAATATTTCTAGTTGGTTAAGAAATGACACATTTTGTATGATTATGGCGACGCATGTTAAGTGTCACAGATTTTTGATGAAGGTAATCGTTTACATTTTTTTTTTTTTAACGCCGTCCCGTTTCTCAAATATATTGGTACAAGACCTTGTCATGTGTTCTACACATTTTGTGCTGCTTACGGAAAATGATTGCCTTTCTTGTATTTAATAACGGGGGGTGCCGCCGATATCAACGTACTTGGGAGAGCAACGGCGATTTGCAATTTGTTAAAAACTGTAGTTCACTAGTCATTAGTAAACACTCTCTAGGATTACTAGTTCAAACCAGTTTACATTGGTTGTCAACTTTGAAGAGTAGACAGACTTTTGTAATTTCTTTTGGTAATCAGCAGTGATTTATTGCACATTTTGGATACAGTAAGAGTTTTTGTATCTGCCAATTATAAATTATAAATAAAAAATATATATATTCTAAAAAGGATTGTTTTGGTTTCCAGTACTTTTTTCCTCCCTCATTTTTTGTCTGCAGACAAAATGGAGGCCATCTTGAACAAACTCTGGGGTTCACGGGGTAGCGCCCTCCGATCATGTCAGGTTTCTGCGGCGGCAAACAACATCTGCATGGCGATGAGGTGGCAGCCTTTATTAACTGCAGTGTCTGACAGGCCTCTGTAGGCATCTGAGGTGAAGATACACAACTGTTTACTCTCCCTCTGCCTGCCTCGCAATGATTTATTCATTGCGCACTGGTAGTCATATGTCATATGGAGATGCCGTCGCCCCTCCCTTCCATGAAAACACCCTTCTTGGCATTTTTAATTTTCAAATTTAAAACAAAAGCACGGGTGAGGGTTTCTCAAGTTGTCTTCGTGTCATGGTACAGCCAAGTTCAATTCCAATTCATTGGTAAAGACAAACATGACATTTGTTTCATAACTATTAGTAAACACAAAATGAGTCATTAGTGAGCAAATTCCCATCCCTGGGGATGCTTCTCACTTTTGAAACAGTTCATGCTGGAGAATCCATCCATCGCATGTCTGCCGGCTGAGATTAATGATCCGACTCCGCCATCTGGTGCGCCGCGTGGCGCGCCCATTTTTCACCTCTAAACCGGGATGATGTCGACAGCTTGAATTAGCCGGGAAACATATATACGTATTGCTTCAAATGGTCACGCCAGGCAAACACGAGAGTGCTCGGCCCGTAATGATGGAGGCAGCATTGCCTGCTGGCAACAGATGTCTTTGAAAGGTGTGGCTTTATTAATCCTTGAGCTGCTCATACAAGCAGTGCTTAGACACCCTCCTTCTCTATTTGTCATGCATTAGCAGCCTCTAAAGCCCAATTAGCCTTGTTAGACAGCGGGGCCGCCTTCTTCGGCATCACCTCTCTACTGGAACAGCCCAGCATCTCGGTGATTAATGTATCCCTATGGGGTGCACCGAATTTATAGTAGGCTACACGCTTTTCCCTCAACACAGGTAACGGTTTCATTTCAAACATGGTTCACACTTTACAGCTCCAAAAAATGTAATGACTAGGGGTGTAACGATTCATCGATACACATCGATTAATCGATATAATGCTCTACGATTTATTGGCATCGATGCTAAACGTAAACATCGATTTATATCGCCGTGTTTGACCTCGGACATTAGACGCGACTTTATTTTGAAATCCAGTTCATTGTTGCTTGCTTCCTCTTTCCGGGAGCAGTGCGGGGCGTTGTTGTGTTGTGAGCAAAGCAGGCACGTGAAAGGGGAGTCGACAACTAGTACGTGGCTCCTGGGCTGGTGCTTATGGCTAGTGTCCAAAAAGCCGAGGAAATTTGCTCCCCTTTAGGCTTCAAGTCATTCGTTTGGAAGCACTTTGGATTCCAAAGAAAAGATGGCTCAACGGACAAGACACGTGCAGTTTGTAAATCCTGCCATGCGGTGATCAAATATTCAGGGACCACAAATCTCGCCGCACATTTAAAGAAAAAACACGACATCAAAGTTCAGTGTTAAAATAAGCACTTTGTATACTACATTACTCTTGTAATTTCCTAAATAGAGTTTGCAGTACCTTGTTGATTTTGCGTATGAATTGTTATAAATCAGGATATTTTTCTATATTTTTTATTTAAAAAATATATATATATCGATCGTAGAGCACTATATCGTGATATATCGTGAATGAATCGCAGCAGGCTTTAAGATATCTGCAAATATCGTATCGTAGTTCTTTGTATCGACATGATATCGTATCGTGACAAAACCCGCGATTTACACCCCTAGTAATGACATTAGGAGTTTCAATGATAGTAGCACCTTGGTTTTAACACACACACACACACATGTAAAGCGACTTTGGGTATCTAGAAAAGCGCTATATAAATCCCAGTTATTATTATTATTATTATTATATGTTTATTTCTGTTTTAACTAACTCAATCTATTGTCTAGATCAAGGGTGGGCAAACTACGGCCCGCGGGCCACATCCGGCCCACGGGACCGTTTAATCCGGCCCGCCAACCCTGAACAAATTGTATTATTAAACTTTTTTTTTTTTGGTCATTTTGCCTGCAATGACTGTGTTTCCCCAGTAGATGGCGAAGCGCTCGCCTGCGCATTTACTACCGGAAGCCGTGTCAGAAAGCTCGGTGCACACTCACAAGTGCGTGTACGTACTCAGTAGTACGGACATGGCGCACTCTCGCTCTATTCGTATCAGTCCCGAATTTAGAGCGTGGGCTTTGACGACAGCATTCTTGTAATTCGCGCGCTGAGCTTTCAGATGCAGTTTTGCGCTAAAGCCACCCACAAACCTTCCCCTGGAATCCTTCCATTAAAATGAGTCGCCCAAGGAAAAGCAAGGTGGACACAGTGCCGAGCGTTTAAAAGAGAGTGGCCAATTTGGCTCGACGTACGCGACGTGACGTTCAGCCACATCAACATCAACCCGTCACAGATCGAGGTAAACGGACCAACACCTCGGATCTCTCCTAAGAATTGCCACAACAAATTTTAATCCAGACTATGACGCACTAGCAAAAAAGGGAGACCAACAACACTGTTCCCACTGAAAATGAAGGGGAGGCTCTCAAGTTTGTCGTAAAAAATGCATTTTCAATATGATTTGTACACATAGCAGGGATTGAAACTAGCGACCATTCTCATTTTCAAACAATGCAGGATGCTCAAGGACATTGATGCATCACCTATTTGCGACTAATCTTAACCTGTTCTTAAGTTCTTAAACCTTACTTTAAGGAAGTGTTTCCCGTTTCCTCACCTCTGTTACCAGGTGTTTGTGAGTTAAAACTCTGCTCTGATTTTCAGATACCCCTCACCGTGTTGCTGTTTTGATTACTTTATTTGGATGTATGCTTTCACCGATTCTTCAAGATGATATATTTGGTCAGAATGTTTGCCGTTAATGTGATCTCATAAGATAAACATCTTTCATTAATCTGACCTGCAGGCACTGAAGTGATGGAGACTGTTATTCATAATAACAGTGTCGTATTTTACGAGAATCACTGATAGCAGTTTTTTAGTGAATTATTATTATTTTTTTTTTAATGCTGTTAATAAATGCATTTGTTTTCAAAAAACTTGTTTGGAATATCCATGATTTACTACCTACTAAAGGCCAAAATCTTTTATGCAATGACCTTTACAGGTCGCTTATATGACTTCACACAAAGCCTACGTCCATCTGCTCCTGGTTCGGCCCTCCGGTCCAAATTTAGAACCCAGTTCGGCCCGCGAGTCAAAAAGTTTGCCCACCCCTGGTCTTTTAGCTCAGCTAAGCAGGGGCGGAGCTAGAGGAGGGGAGGCCGCAGGGGGCACTGAATCCCCCCTTTAAATATGCGCCAGACCAGATAATTGAGTAAGAGCAATTGCCACGTGTATAATTACCCCAAAATGGCCGTTCCAGATGGTCACAGCCACAGGTTATCAGATCTGTAAAAAAAAAAAAAAAGTCAGTTTGACGTGCTAACCTGTCAAGTCAGTTCTTGAGTCGAGCAAGGTCAGTAATTTAGAAGGACATCAGGCTTACATAATCCAATTTTGATCTTAAACTCAAATAATTTATTTGGATGTAAATTTGCAAAGTCGCGCTAGAAAGTCTGGAATGCAATCAAAGCCTCTTTCATTTTCATGATGAAGTATCATCGGGCAAAGAATACTTGAACGAGGATAGAGAAATTACCTTGGGAAAATATGGATGTAAATATACCAACCCATAAAATCCATCATATTAAGTATTTGGGGGGATAAAACAAATTGATGCCTATTATGAGATATTAGGCTCTGTTTAATTCTAATATATTTACATCCTTGAAAATATGCTTTTTTTTTCACTTAGTCACGATTAAGAAACACACCAAAATGTGTAAGTGGACTTTCGGGGCTGGGGTCTAAAAATAATATTATTCTGAAGTGACATGTGACAGTGACAATGCGGCATCATGCCTCTGTTGTGCGTCCGTCCATCCTACACTTCAGTCGAACAGGTGGCGGTCATCAGGAAACTGACAGGGGATCATCATGCAGCCTCCTTTTCTCCGTGTAGATACTGAGGGGCAAAGGCGGGGGGGGGGGGGGGGGGGGGTTCATGAGGCTGAAGTAAGATGAAGTAGCGAGCAGGTGGCAGTTTGCGGCTGAACCACCAATGGACTCTTTATATCAGACACCAGAACAGGACGAGCCTTTGAAATTGTGATTCCTACACCGCTGATAGTAGCTCTCGTTCTCCTTCCTCGCTCTGTCAGGAGTGAGTAGCGACAGCATACATTGGATGGTTTAGTAGAAGCTATTTTCTTCTTCCTTCATAATACATATTTTCAATGTAATAATGATTTTGTAATTTTATTTTCTACACTGTTGTCGTCATCTCACATCTGCCACATTCAAACTGCAGCGACAAGCTCTTTATCTTACACCGAGCGGCAGCTGCCTATTGTTTACTGCCAGTTGTCCTTTTATTAGATAACATTTACCTGACAATTAATCCAGAGTTGTAATTTTTCTTTACGCATCTCAAGTAGGGGGGATCCATCATGTTCACTAGATATGACAGGGGCGCGTGGATCTCATCCCCTTGGTTGCAGCTTGAGGGGTGGTGGCATTTGATCCAATGCCTGAGATGTATGCTAAATATGCTGCTGACTGATCACAAGACAAATAAATATTTAGAGCTTGGTTGTTTCCTGGGGATAACTAATGCATCAATGTGTGTGTTGCTGTTAAAAAAAAAAAATGGAGGAAAGCACAAATCATTGTGTTTAGCGCCTGACTGACATTTTAGCTGTTCCGCCATGCATCCATAATATCCGATACGTAAAATCCAATAGCAAAATAAAAGTGCTGAGCTGCGTGCTTTGGGGCAAAGTGGATCCCCTCACTGTTTGAATCAGTTAAACTGACTGACATGGTCTCCAGACGGCCATTTGTGGAGTCCATGATCCATCTGTCAAGCCTGTCCCTTCTTCTTTGAGTTCACTGCAGCCATAGGCGCTTCTTGAAATCCTTCACTCCTATTAGCCTTTGAGATCTTCTTGTATTTTGTCCAACGTCCACCTATAACAAATCAAAAGAATTCCTGTCCTAAATCTGTCCTAATCATTTGTTACAACGTATTCTATAAATACAAGTTCAGCACACAATAGTACTTACCGTAATTTCTGGACTATAAGTCGCGTTTTTTTTTTATAGTTTGGGGGGGGGGGGCGACTTATACTCAGGAGCGACTTATATATGTTTTTTTTTCACAAATCTTTACTTGATCATTAACACATCACTTACTTACAAGTATAGTTGACCACTTCACATGTTATATTTTGTATAGTTGATCACTTCACATGCTTTGATATCTTTATCTTGAACATATTCAAAACATGAAAAATAGAGAGAAAAAATCAAATAAAGTAATTAACACTTTAAAGCGCCATATCCTCTGGACATGTCCTCTGTCACCAGGATGACATAAAGGACGAGAAATTTGATCGATGGATTTAATGATTTGGAGTGACACAAATGGTTTGATGATAATGTTGTTTATGTGATAGTTATTTAAAATATAGTTTATATATCGTTGTATGGGCCTGTGGAATAATTTGAACTGCGGCGCGGCACACGGCATTGTTGACAAAGGACGATCGATGGATTTAATGAATTGGAGTGACGCAGATGGTTTTATAAACGTGTTATTTATGTAATTTTTTTTTTTTTTAAATAACTGAATGTTACGTCAGGCCCGTTCTCAGCTCCTCGTTTGTGTTTGTCACGTTAGCATACCGTATCGTTTAGCCTGTTGTTGCTCGTTCATGTCTGTTCTTGGTGTTGGATTTTGTTGAATAAATTGCACCCCAAAATGCGACTTATACTCCGGAGCGACTTATATATTTATGTTTTTTTCACATTTTTGGGCATTTTATGGCTGGTGCGACTTATACTCCGGAGCGACTTATAGTCCGAAAATAACGATATCTGAATGGCAACTTTGAAAATGCGCAAGAGCACATAGTTTATTGATTTTTTTTTTTTTTTAACGAAGTCTGGCTAGACCAGGGGTGGGCAAACATTTTGACTTGCGGGCCGAACTTGGTTCTAAATTTGGACCGGAGGGCCGAACCAGGAGCAGATGGATGTAGTGTTTGTTTGAAGTAATATAAACGACCTGTAAAGGTCATTGCTTAAAAGGTTTTGGCCTTTAGTAGGTAGTAAAGCATGAATATTCCAAAAACGTTTTTTGAAAACAAATGCATTTATTAACAGCATTAAAAAAAAAAAAAACACTAAAAAACTGCTATGAGTGATTCTCATAAAATACGACACTGTTATTATGAATAACAGTCTCCATCACTTCAGTGCCTGCAGGTCAGATTAATGAAAGATGTTTATCTTATGAGATCACATCAAACGGCAAACATTCTGACCAAATATGTCATCTTGAAGAATGTCCTTGAGCATCCTGCATTGTTTGAAAATGAGAATGGTCGCTAGTTTCAATCCCTGCTATTTGTACAAATCATATTCAAAATGCATTTTTATACAACAAACTTGAGAGCCTCCCCTTCATTTTCAGTGGGAACAGTGATGTTGGTCTCCCTTTTTTTTGCTAGTGCGTCATAGTCTGGAGTAAAATTTGTTGTGGCAATTCTTAGGAGAGATCCGAGGTGTTGGTCCGTTTATCTAGATCTGTGACGGGTTGATGTTGATGTTCATGTGGCTGAACGTCACGTCGAGCCAAATTGGTCACTCTTTTTTAAATACTCGGCACTCAGTGTCCACCTTGCTTTTCCTTGGGCGACTCATTTTAATGGAAGGATTCCAGAGAAAGGTTTGTGGGTGGCTTTAGCGTAAAACTGTATCTGAACGCTCAGCGCGCGAATTACAAGAATGCTGTCGGGGTTTTTTTTCACATTTTGGGACATTTTATGGCTGGTGCGATTTATACTCTGGAGCGACTTATAGTCCGAAAATTACGGTATTACAATCATTAGATATTCCCTGACAACAGAGCGGTTCAATGAATTGAATAGATGTTTAATATTGTCGGTGTTTTATGGCAGAAGAAACCCAAAATGCTACTTCTCGTTTTGTTGTGTGCATTATTAAACTCCTAAAAGCTTCGCCACTACGTCTGTTTTAGTTTACTAGGTAAGTGGACCAAACATGAAGCACTTGATTGATCGTAACACTTCTAAAAAGAATTAGGAATGTGCAACTTTTTTTTTTTTTCTGCTGACAAATTACATCCCACTCTGCCAAGACACTTTCGACCTCTCTCTGCTCTCATGTACCCAGGAAACACCAAATCGCCCTTTTCGGAAACACTCAATTTCATCATCGTGGGTGCTTTAGGTTCTTTGTCCGGATGATTACTTTGACCTTTCACCATCTGTTGAGAAGGACACACGGCTTTACCATTTTAACGTTACACATTTAAGCATAAATTAATGAAAGCTCTGTGTCACTTTTACAGTAGACAAACAACCATTCCCTTTTTTTTCCCCACAGTCAACCTAATTGCACGCTTAAACTATTACATTGTCAGAGGACCCGCCATTTTGTGAGATGAATAAATGAAGGAAGCTATTCTTAATTCTTCACAAATCCCATCAGCAACTCCTAATGACAGCTGTGTAAATGTAACCGTCCTCCTCAAATGGAATTATTTCTCCAACACGCTCCCAGTCGTCATTACTATTGTATGGCCTGTGGCTATATTTATGCCAGAAGACTACATTATTTACCAAATGGAAACAATTCGGTTGACTGACGTAACATTCAGTTATTTAAAAAAAAAATTACATAAATAACACGTTTATAAAACCATCTGCGTCACTCCAATTCATTAAATCCATCGATTGTCCTTTGTCAACAATTCCGTGTGCCGCGCCGCAGTTCAAATTATTCCACAGGCCCATACAACGATATATAAACTATATTTTAAATAACTATCACATAAACAACAATATTATCAAACCATTTGTGTCACTCCAAATCATTAAATCCATCGATCAAATTTCTCGTCCTTTATGTCATCCTGATGACAGAGGACATGTCCAGAGGATATGGCGCGTTAAAGTGTTAATTACTTTATTTGATTTTTTCTCTCTATTTTTCATGTTTTGAATATGTTCAAGATAAAGATACCAAAGCATGTGAAGTGATCAACTATACTAAAAATAACATGTGAAGTGGTCAACTATACTTGTCAGTAAGGATACACCTACATGGATAAACCACGTGACGGTCGTGGTGGCGGTATAGCCACAATATACCGCCAACACTTGAAACCCACTGCTGTAACCATCACCACCCCCTCCTCCTTTGAGCACCAGTCATTCAAGCTGCCTGGCCCCAAACCCCTGGTCACTGCAATCATCTACCGCCCCCCCAAACCCAACCCTGCATTCCTTTCCGATCTCTCTGAATTTCTCACCCAACTCTGTGCCATTTCACCTTCAGTCATCCTACTGGGAGATTTCAACATTCATGTCGATTCCACCACCTGCAAAACTGCCACTGAATTTCTGGACATTCTCAACTCATTTAATATCACTCAACACGTTGACTTCCCCACCCACAAAAAAGGACACACCCTGGACTTAATTTGCACCACTGGACTCTCCATCAGCAACCTCACCAGCTTCAACCTCACAGACATCCTCTCAGACCACCGGGCCCTCACCCTGGACATAGACATCCCCACCCCCCTTATCAAGCAGCAACGCTCCATATCATACCGGAACATGAAATCAATCCACCCCCCCTCTCTTTCCGCCCTACTGACTAACACCACCTCCGATCACACCCTCACTTTGAACGCCTCCCCCACTGAACTGGTTAACAGCTACAACAGCGCACTCTCCTCCTGTCTCAATCAACTCGCCCCCATAAAAACCAAAACTGTCTCCTACACCCACACCGCTCCCTGGTACACTGACCACCTCCGTCACCTTAAAGCCAAGGGCCGGCAGCTTGAACGGCTCTCAAAGAAAACCGGTCTCACTGTTCACCTGGACATCTACACACTACACCAACAGGAATACAGAGATGCCCTCAACAATGCACGCACTTCCCACTACTCCTCCGTCATACAATCTGGTAGCAACAACCCCAAGATACTCTTCTCTACCGTAACCCAACTCCTCAAACCCATGGACACCACCACCACCTCATTCACCACCAGCAAATGTGAAGAATTTTTATCATTTTTTCAATCAAAAATCAACACCATCCACACTGAACTGGCCGCCTCCTCTCCCACCTCCTCCCCTACCCCCGATCATGCCCCCCCTTTACTCTCCAACCACCCACTCAACTTCTTCTCCGAAATCACCACAGCTGACCTATCCTCCATAACTTCTGGTATGAAAGCCTCCACCTGCATCCTCGACCCAATCCCATCCACTTTAGTCACAGCCTGCCTCCCCTCACTCTCACCTCTCATCACCACTATAATTAACTCCTCCCTATCTACTGGCTCTGTCCCTCCTGCCCTCAAGCTGGCTGCCATCACCCCCATTCTCAAGAAACCCGGTCTCGACCCCAACTCCCCCAACAACTACAGGCCCATCTCCAACCTCCCCTTCCTCTCTAAAATTCTCGAACGTGCAGTTGCCTCCCAAATTAAATCCCACCTTCACCACAACAACCTATACGATACGTTCCAATCCGGCTTCCGCTCACTCCACAGCACAGAAACTGCCCTCCTCAAGGTCACCAACGACATCCTCCTCTCCGCCGACTCTGGTTCCCTCTCCATCCTCATCCTCCTCGACCTCAGTGCTGCCTTCGACACCATCAACCACTCCATCCTCCTATCACGCCTCCACTCCTCCCTTGGTTTATCCGGCACTGCCCTCTCCTGGATGAAATCCTACCTCTCTGACCGTCAGCAATTCATTTCAATCAACAACTGCACCTCCTCCACTGCCCCAGTCACCCACGGTGTCCCCCAGGGCTCAGTACTTGGCCCCTTACTCTTCACCATCTACCTCCTACCCCTCGGTCAGATCCTCCGCCACCACGGCCTTCAATTTCACTGCTATGCCGACGACACACAACTATACCTTTCCACCACGACCATCACCACAGCCACCCACTCCACCCTCACCACCTGCCTCACAGACATAAAAACCTGGATGCAAAATAACTTTCTAAAACTCAACTGCAAAAAATCTGAAATAATCATCATTGGCCCCGACTCCCTCACTCGCTCCACTCAGGACTTTTCACTAAACATCGACGGCTCCCTTGTCACTACCTCCACCCACATCCGCAATCTAGGTGTAATTTTCGACCCTACCCTCTCATTCCTCCCCCACGTAAACCACATCACCAAAACTGCATTCTTCCACCTCAGAAACATTGCCCGTCTCCGGCCCTCCCTCACATCCTCTGCTGCCGAAACCCTCATCCACGCCTTCATCTCATCCCGACTAGACTACTGCAACAGCATCCTCTACGGCATCACCTCCAAAACCCTCAACAAACTGCAATATGTCCAGAACTCCGCTGCCCGCCTGCTCACCGGAACCCGCTCCAGAGAGCACATCACACCTGTCCTTCATGACCTCCACTGGCTGCCTGTCAAATATAGAATCACCTTTAAAATACTCCTTACCACCTACAAGGCACTCCATAACCTGGCTCCACCCTACCTCTCTGACCTCCTCCAGCCACACGTCCCATCCCGTTCCCTCAGGTCGAGTGATGCCGGCCTCCTGGAGGTCCCCAAGACCAGGCGCCGAACCTGGGGCGACAGGGCCTTCTCCGTGGCTGCCCCCTCTCTCTGGAACGCTCTCCCCAGGCATATCAGAGATGCCCCCTCCCTCCCTACCTTCAAAACCACCCTAAAAACCCACCTCTTCACATTAGCCTTTCCTAACTGACCCTGCCCTTGGTGTTTCTTTGTTCTTCTTATTTTCTTTTTTCTTTCTTTTCTTAGTTTTCTTTCCCAACAAAGTTATTCTTTATCCTCCCTCCTCCCCCAGCCCCCCCCCCCCCCACACACACACACATGTAAAGCGACTTTGGGTATCTAGAAAAGCGCTATATAAATCCCAGTTATTATTATTATTATTATTATTAATGATCAAGTAAAGATTTGTGAAAAAAAACATATATAAGTCGCTCCTGAGTATAAGTCGCCCCCCTACCCAAACTATGAAAAAAAACGCGACTTATAGTCCGAAAATTACGGTACCCTCGACGGCCTATTAGTGACGTTGTTTCGCACGTTACAAAGTTTCATCTAAATTGAATGGAGATAATCCACTTTTCTGAAACGCTTCAAATGTGAGGTACCCCACCAGAGCACAGGGGATACTTTTTACGCAGTCTCGTCTTTGTTGACTCAGAAGAGGTTCCCGTAGCAATTTTATCCAACAAGCCTCTGATGCGTGTGTTTCACAAACAAAAACCTTTCATCCTAATCCCTCGCTCCTCAATGTTTTAATGAATCAACACACACCGCCTGTAATTAATTTAACATGCTTGTACGTTCGTCTGGCATCATTATTTCCTTCACAAATGCCAAACAGATTGCTGGTTTTAATTTCCACTTTCTGGACAGTGATAAAACATCATGGATTTATTATTGTATTATTGTTTTTGTTTTTTTAAAGGAGCTATGAAAAGTAGTCAGACTTGCGACTTTCATGCCAAAAACACAAACACGTATGCACATTTTTTTTTTAATATAAACTCTATTGGGGAGTCTCTGAAACCACAATTAGAGCAGCATTGGATGAAACACAAAGGTAAAAGACTCATCGCCGCCGCCTAGATCTTCATTCAACTAGTGGGGAGACGAGAGCAACGTGAAGCAGACGTGGGAGGTATTCAAAAAAGCGTGGAAATAAATAGATGGTGGAAAGCTAAATAAAGAAATAATTCCTCCCTACATCACAAGGCTGATAGCTATCTATGCTGCGTGAATCTAAATAGAACGCAAGCAGTGTGGCGGCCTCTGCTTAATTCCTTGCTTGTATCCTTGAAACAATGTGTTCTTATCCTCAGCGCTGATTTATTTTTATTCCAAAGATGTTTACCTGTTTTTTTTCCCTCCCCTCCCCAGGTAGAAATATCACCACAATGAGTGCACTTTCAGGTGACTCATCTCACCATGTGTTTCAAAAATGGTGCCAATACAAAAAACATGATAAAAAATATTCAATATATTGACACATAGTAATGCCAAATCACTACCTGGATTGGTTGCCAGCCAATCGCAGGACACGTTTTTTGCTTTTGTATTGTTTCTTATTATATACTGTCCATCCGAACCTGGTTTGCAAAAGCCTTTTTAAAATGTTCATTGTGCGCCTTTTCACATGGCCCTTTTTTTCTTCTAAAATGAATAACCTGAGCAGAAAGTGCAGTGCTGAATGGCGGTACTTACGGGAGTGGATGAAAGAAGAACCAGGCCCAAAGTATACACTCCAGCAGGTTGGAGATAAGCATGTATTAGGGAGGTCCAAAAGCGCCTATAAATATCATCTTAATCCTTTCAGCGTGTCTCAGTGGGAGTGCAACTAGTGCCAATGAAGATGAGCGCTAATGGCACCTGATGCTCATATGTGTTAACTACAGTCTCCTCAACAAAGCCAATCTTCTTTTTTTTTTGATGTAGCTTGTTATTAAGCGTGACAGCCATTAGTAGTCCAAAAATTGCCCTTTGACCTGTGGAAGTTGCGGAGGGAGCAGCATTGACATCCAAAGTCTTCTTCATCAGACCAGCTGGTGTAGCACTTGTGCTACTTTGATCCTTTAGCAGACTCCTCAATCTGTTTTAAGATTATTTTTAGGGTATTAGAACACTGCGATATGAGGAAATGTCGGGTGGGATGTGTCATGTCGCTTCTCGTGAGTTTTGCCCCAAAATGTCTGGCAGTGTTTGGTGGCCAATATAAATATCCTGAGCTCAATGATGAAATGTATCTGTCTTATTGTCGTTAGAATAAAGTTAGCAAAGAAGCTGGCACGTTGCGTTTTATTAATTTGGAAAAAGACTGACGGAGAGCTTAAATGGCTGTCTATCGTCTCTCACTCAGGTGCGTCTCTGTTGTTTGCCTCCTCTTTTTCCAGACTTTTGCTTTAGAATTCCTTCCCCGCTGTGGTATTATTGTGCGCCCCCCCCCCCCCCCCCCCCTTCACATTAGTCTGTGTCACAGTCAGTCTTGACTTGCCTTCCCTTTGTTAACCGGCAGTAAACAACATGGCTGTCTGGGGAGTCGTGCGTGTGTGGTGCCAAGACATATTTTTACCTCTGCGGAAAAAAAAGGAAACAACAATGGCGGCGCATGATTAAGGATGATACCTTTCACACGGAGATGTACGATGATAAAAGGTGTTAAGATATCTGTGTGACGGGTCGAAGCTTTGCACGCGGCTAATTGATGCTGCCTCTAAAATCTCCGTGTCATTGTATGCAATTTTTTGTTTTACACACAAAAGAATGAATGTGTCGTAATATTGTTTTCCTGGTATTAGCAATAAAAGATGTTATGTTTAGTCGTCAAGCTTTCAGGAATTATTTGGTTACCTAAGAGCTAAATCCTCTACAGTTCTAATAATAGACAGCTGACAAATTCCTAAAAACAGATTAGAAATGAAAAGCAGATCTACACAGTCTGGATTTTGAATCCTTTCTAGTAATTCATGACATTGTCATTGCTTGTTCTAGCAAGTGCAAAAATCCACACAGTGCAGCTCGGGCTGCCTTCAAAAAGAACTGATTCATCAGGATAGCGAGCATGTGCGCAAGAGCATTGGGGCCACTGTTTTAACGGATTAAATATGTGAATATTTAATGGTGATAGTTCTCAGCACAGCTGCAGACCGTCGTCAGGTCTGTTCCTTTGGGAAGCGCCAAGCTGTTCCTGCTGCAGGAGGCCAGGCTCCAGCTCGCTTGCAGAGACATGCCGTGTCGTTTGCCCAATCCACTTTCCTTTCCCGTAAATACCCAACACTCGGCACGTAGCGTGCGCAAAAGTGACAGTCCCCGAGGGCCGGTAGAGTCTTTGGCTTTCAATTAGCTTCGTCACCTCATATCTCATGCGGCGCTGCCGTTTGATTGTTCCCATCATGCTGATGAGGTGTTGTCTAGGTTTGCTGTTATTCGTGGAGGGGCACGTATCAGAGTTAAGATGGGTGTAAATCTATTTTTCTGCCTTGCTCCCAAATCCATTAAAACATTTTTTTTACAAACCCCAAAAATACTTTTATATATCTGCTGATGAATATTCCTGTTTTCTACGATAGATGGGTGGAAATGTTGAAATGAAATTATCTGCATATTCGGGGGCGCGGGCAGTGCCTCTCCTATTTATTTACTTGAGCTATTGCATGTATAAGGCATTATGTCGATCTTACCTATGCTGTTTTCTGCAATTACCAGTAGAAAAGATGCAGCTCTGGCCAGGAGGATTTTGTTCGGGTCCCCCACAAAATAAAAAAAACTTTAAAAGGCATGGACAGATGTCACTGTTTTATGTAAACATTAGCCTAAGTGCAAATCCACCCGAGATGTTTTTTCCTGTTTGAGGCTGATATAGTGAAAGGCTAACTAACCAGGTTTTATAAAGATATATTAAAAAATATATACATTTTTTAAAATATATATTATATTATCCATCCATTTTCTGAACCGCTTAGTCCCCACGGGGGTCGCGGGCGTGCTGGAGCCTATCCCAGCCGTCATCGGGTAGTAGGCGGGCGACACCCTGAACCGGTTGCCAGCCACAGGGCACACAGAGACAAATGACCATTTGCACTCACACTCATACCTAGGGACAATTTGGAGTCTTCAATCGGCCTACCAACCATGTTTTTGGGATGTGGGAGGAAACCGGAGTACCCGGAGAAAACCCACGCGGGCCCGGGGAGAACATGCAAACTCCACACGGCGAGGGCCGGAGGTGGAATCGAACCCGGACCCTCCTAACTGTGAGGCGGACGTGCTACCCAGTGTGTCACCGAGCCGCCTGTTATATTATATTATAATATATTATATTATATATTATATATATTATATATATTATATTATATTATATTATATTATATTATATTATATTATATATATTATATTATATCATATCATATCATATCATATCATATCATATCATATCATATTATATTATATTATATTATATTATATTATATTATATTATATTATATTATATTATATTATATTATATTATATTATATTATATTATATTATATTATATTCAGGGCTGTGGACTCGGTCGGATTTTTGCACCGAGTCCGAGTCCGGCCTCTTGACCACGAGTCTGAGTCCGGCTGTCCATTTTTTCTGTTAATTCATGTGGCTGCATAGTCTTTATTCAATTATATTATATTACCGTTTTTTTCCGTGTATAATGCACATAATTTAACTAATTTATTGTCCTAAAATCTGGGGTGTGCATTATACACGGGTACAAATTTTTTAAATTTATTTTTATTTTTTTATTTTATTTTTTTCTTTTTAAAAAAATCATGGTACAACAAAACCAACAACAGGACTGACCGACAAAGTCGTGGAACAAAAAGACAGGGTGACATTACCAAAGACAGGAACAGAAACCAAACAGACATCATGACAGTAACACATGCAATGATCCGACGGTGAGCGAGGGGCAGACAGGACCTAAATACAAAACACGTTACATTGATTGAGGTGACACAGGAAGGGAGGGGCGACGCGAACAGAAACTATGGCAACCTAGACACATAGCAAAACTGGGGACGAGACATGACAAATCTCCCTCGAAATAAAACTTGAAATCACCTTTCTTCTTGTTTGTTGTCAATCGCGCATCCCATTCAGCCATTCTGCCCAACACACTTAGTCAGTAAAATTCATAATTGACGACACATCGTTTGATTAAAGATTAAAGATTAAAGTCCCAATGATCGTCACACACACACCTGGGTGTGGTGAAATTTGTCCTCTGCATTTAACCCATCCCCGTGTGATTTTAATCCATCCCCTGGGGGAGAGGGGAGCAGTGAGCAGCAGCGGTGCCGCGCTCGGGAATCAGTTGGTGATCTAACCCCCCAATTCCAACCCTTAATGCTGAGTGCCAAGCAAGGAGGCAATGGGTCCCATCTTTATAGTCTTTGGTATGACCCGGCCGGGGTTTGAACCCACAACCTTCCAGTCTTAGGGCGGACACTCTACCACTAGGCCACTGAGCTGGTGCAATCCTTGATCGTGTGTTATTGTCAAATATTGTTTGTTTTTTAATCTCCATCGCAAACCGAAGATCATACGGAGGCCGCCATTACAGATGCGCAGAACGGATGCGCAAGACACGTCAGCTATATAAAGAGCGAGAGTTCAGTTCTCTACCTAAATGCGTATGACCGGTAATATTTTATTTCACAACACTTTGGCTTGTTCCTTTTGTTTCTGCTGTTCACTTCAAACACGCTCCATACGAACGCAATGCTCTCGTATCAGACGCTTGCTCGATCACCTGCTCGTTTGCTGTCACAATGTACCCTACACAAATCCGAAACATTTGTTGCGGCTTCGAGTCACGACGAGGGGCAAGTTTTGGTTTCCAAGGGTGTTTCTATTCCTCTTCAACTTCTCTCCCATACAGAGCCACCTTTTTCACATGTCCGCACGCCTTTTTCACATGTCCGCACTGATCGCGGTGGTGCCTTTACGGGCAGTTGGAGAAATCAACGCCAACAAAAAAAAAATACATCCAGCCTAGTTAAGACCATACCAAAGACTATAAAAATGGGACCCATTGCCTCCCTGCGTGTGTGACATTGGGACTTAAAAAAAACAAAAAACAAAAAAACAAACAAAAACAAAAATGTGGGTGCGTATTATACATGGGTCCAGGCTTTTTTCCAGCATCAACATGCCATTTTTAGGGTGCGTATTAAACATGGGGGCGCATTATACACGGAAAAAAACTGTATATTATATTATATTATATTATATTATATTATATTATATTATATTATATTATATTATATTATATTATATTATATTATATTATATTATATTATATTATATTATATTATATTATATTATATTGGAAAAAAAGACAGTTTGACTGCAAATGAATTGTAGCCATGATTGAATCAAGCCAAATTTTGATATGGGGTTGGAATTTTGTAAAAGCAAGTTCTCCTTATCACCTGCTCGCTTCAGCTCCTGCACCCCTTTGCGCACTGATTAGCCAGTAAGTGGACCTTCTACCTTTGAGGCTCTTTCGGCCTCCCGCTGAGCCCATCTGTGAGCTGAGCCCTCGTCATCGACCCCAGCGCTCACATTAGGCGTGCCCTGGAATCACGCTGCTCTCTCTCTCTCGCTTTCTTAGAACTCCACAATTCCCTGCATCATCTTCCATCGCCTCACACTGCCGACACAGCTACTATAAATGTAAATGTACAGGGCAAAGGTAATAGAACCTCGTCAAACACAAAGAACTCTGGAGGTAGTTTTACACTGTGCTCAATTACCGCTATTTCAGTATCAGTTTGCCGTGTTGGCAGTGCTGCTTTCCTACTCGTGCTTTATAAACTCATGTCTCCCCATCGTCTTTTACTTGACAACGATTTATTTTTCGTCTTTACGTCTTTTCATGCGCGCCTACCACTCTCCTTTTCTTGCCATATCCATTTGACAGACTGTCTGACATTTACTCGAGGAGCGTTGGAGAGAAGTCTGAAAAGAAACGGCACAATACATAAATCGCAAAAATATTCCTCGACTTCCCTTACTTTGCCATTTATAGGTTATTGGGACATACCCCTTCTTCACCCAGCGGTTGTGTAAAAAAAAAAAAAAAATACCGTATTTTTTTTACTAAAAGTCGCTCCGGAGTACAAGTCGCACCAGCCATAAAAGGCACAATAAAGAGGAAAAAACATATATAAGTCGCACCGGAGTTTAAGTCGCATTTTGGAAGAAATTTATTTGACAAAATCCAACACCAAGAACACACAAGAACCAGCAACAACAGGCTAAACCAGGGGTGGGCAAACTACGGCCCGCGGGCCACGTCCGGCCCACGGGACCGTTTAATCCGGCCCGCCAACCCTGAATAAATTGTATTAATAAACATTTTTTTGGGTCATTTTGCCTGCAATGACTGCGTTTCCCCAGTAGATGGGGAACCGCTCGCCTACGCATTTACTACCGGAAGCCGTGTCAGAAAGCTCGGTGCACACTCACAAGCACGTACTCAGTAGTACGGACATGGCGCACTCGCGCTCTATTTGTATCAGTCCCGAATTAGAGCGTGGAGCGCTAAAGCCACCCACAAACCTTCGCCTGGAATCCTTCAATTAAAACGAGTCGCCCAAGGAAAAGCAAGGTGGACACAGTGCCAAGTGTTTAAAAAAGACGTGACGTTCAGCCACATCAACATCAACCCGTCACAGATTGCGGTAAACGGACCAACACCTCGAATCTCTCCTAAGAATTGCCACAACACATTTTACTCCAGGCTGTGACGCACTAGCAAAAAAGGGAGACCAACAACACTGTTCCCACTGAAAATGAACGGGAGGCTCTCAAGTTTGTTGTAAAAAAATGCATTTTGAATATGATTTGTACACATAGCAGGGATTGAAACTTGCGACCATTCTCATTTTCAAACAATGCAGGATGCTCAAGGACATTGATGCACCACCTGTTTGCAACTAATCTTAACCTGTAAAGTTCTTAAGGCTTACATTAAGGAAATGTTTCCCGTTTCCTCACCTCTGTTACCAGGTGTTTGTGAGTTAAAACTCTGCTCTGATTTTCAGATACCCCTCACCGTGTTGCCGTTTTGATAACCGTTTTTTTCCATGTATAATGCGCCCCCATGTATAATACGCACCCTAAAAATGGCATGTTGATGCTGGAAAAAAGCCTGTACCCATGTATAATACGCACCCAAATTTTGACTCCTACTTAAGTCCGTAAACGTAAAATTATTTCAGAAAAAAGATCATCTTTGGGAACAACCGGATGTTATTCTGCTGGTCAGTATCACTGCGCATGCGCTAGCAAACTCAATAGCGAAGAAATTTTTTGGATTTGTGTAGGGTACATTGTGACAGCAAACGAGCAGGTGATCGAGCAAGCGTCTGATACGAGAGCATTGTGTCCGTATGGAGCCTGTTTGAAGTGAACAGCAGAGAAGAAAGCGCATCTGTAATGGCGGCCTCCGTATCATATCCGGATAAAAAAAAATAAAAAAAAAATTCCCCTCTCACCCTCCGCGGGTGGTCTCCCACTCCAAGCTCGGGTCCTCTACCAGAGGCCTGGGAGCTTGAGGGTTCTGCGCAGTATTTTGGCTGTTCCTAGCACTGCACTCTTCTGGACTGAGATGTCTGATGTTGTTCCTGGAATCTGCTGTAGCCACTCCTCCAGTTTGGGGGTCACTGCCCCAAGTGCCCCAATGACCACGGGCACCACCGAGGCCTTCACTTTCCAGGCCTTCTCAAGCTCTTCTTTGAGGCCCTGGTATTTCTCTAGCTTCTCAAGTTCTTTTTTCCTGATGTTGCCATCGCTTGGTATTGCTACATCCACTACAACGGCCTTCTTCTGTTGTTTATCCACCACCACAATGTCCGGTTGGTTCGCCATCACCTTCTTGTCAGTCTGGATCTGGAAGTCCCACAGGATCTTGGCTCGCCCATTCTCTGTCACCTTAGGGGGTGCTTCCCACTTTGAACTTGGGGCTTCCAGTCCATACTCTGCACAGATGTTCCTGTACACTATGCCAGCCACTTGGTTATGACGTTCCATGTATGCTTTCCCTGCTAGCATCTTACACCCTGCTGTTATGTGCTGGACTGTCTCAGGGGCCTCTTTGCACAGCCTGCACCTTGGGTCTTGTCTGGTGTGGTAGATCTTGACCTCTATTGCTCTGGTGTTCAGAGCCTGTTCCTGTGCAGCCATGATGAGTGCCTCTGTGCTGTCCTTCAGTCCAGTATATCCTTCAGTATATATATATATATATATATATATATATATATATATATATATATATATATATATATATTTTTGTACCCATGTATAATGCGCACCCCAGATTTTAGGACAATAAATTAGTTAAATTTTGCGCATTATACATGGGAAAAAACGGTACTTTATTTGGATGTATGCTTTTACAGATTCTTCAAGATGATATATTTGGTCAGAATGTTTGCCGTTTGATGTGATCTCATAAGCTAAACATCTTTCATTAATCTGACCTGCAGGCACTGAAGTGATGGAGACTGTTATTCATATTAACAGTGTCGTATTTTATGAGAATCACTGATAGCAGTTTTTTTGTGATTTTTTTTTTTTTAATGCTGTTAATAAATGCATTTGTTTTCAAAAAACATGTTTGGAATATCCATGTTTTACTACCTACTAAAGGCCAAAATCTTTTATGCAATGACCTTTACAGGTCGCTTATATTACTTCACACAAACACTACGTCCATCTGCTCCTGGTTCAGCCCTCCGGTCCAAATTTAGAACCCAGTTCGGCCCGCGAGTCAAAAAGTTTGCCCACTCCTGGGCTAAACGATACGGTATGCTAACATGACATAAACACAAATGAGGAGCTGAGAATGGGCCTGATGTTATTCAAATAACTATAACATAAATAACACGTTTCTCAAACCATCTGTGTCACTCCAAATTATTAAATCCATCGATCGAATTCGTCCTCCTTTCTGTAAACAACGCCGCTGACGTCGGACTCGTCGTTAGTTGCAGTTCAAATTATTCCACAGGCCCATATAACGATATATAAAGTATATATAAAAAAACTATCATAGAAACAACAATATTATCAAATCATCTGTGTCACTCCAAATCATTAAATCCAACCATCGAATTCCTCGTCCTTTGTGCGCCGCGCTGCTGACGTCGGACTAGGCGTCAGTTGCAGTTCAAATTATTCGACAGGCCCATATAATTATAAACAACAATTTTATCAAACTATCTCTGTAACACCACGTCATTAAATCCATCGATCAAATCCTTCGTCCTTTATGTAAACAACGCCGCGTGTGCGCCACGCTGCTGACGTCGGACTAGGCGTCAGTTGCAGTTCAAATTATTCCACAGGCCCATATAATTATATACAAAATTTTATCAAACTATCTCTGTAACGCCACATCATTAAATCCATCGATCAAATCCTTCGTCCTTTATGTAAACAAGGCCGCGTGTGCACCACACTGCTGACGTTGGACTAGGCGTCAGTTGGAGTTCAAATTACAGTAATCCCTTGCTACATTGCGGTTCGTTTATCACGGTTTCACTACATCGCGGATTTGTTTTCCCAAATTAAAAGAAAATAAGATTCAAAATAAAACTTTTAAATTGCGGAATTATGGCACAAATGTTGCCCACTCGTCAGCAGAAGGCGGGGAGTGCCCACACAATTGCAGTGCATACACTTGTACCTTTTTATAAAAAAATAATCTATATTAATAAGAGTTCTAAAAACACATTTAAGTGTTATAACTTTTTATAGAAAAATCGTTATAATAATAAAATAGTTCTAAAAACATATTTACAGTATGTAAACTTGTACCTTGTTAATAAAATTGTTACAATAATAAAAGCTGCTCTAAAAAGATATTTACAGTATGTGTTAAGAATTCTCCATGTTACTTATGTTATTCAGCCGTGCTTTGATTTGAGGTAGGGTGCTTTATTTTGAAGGCCGTTTTCAGATACCATTTCAAATCATTAAATCTCCTGAATCTGGAAGTCAATGAATGAACCTCATTGTCAGTGAGGCTCCAATTATTCCACAGCCATAGTGCGCCCTCATGCGGTTTAAAGTGAAAATAACATGTGAAGTGATCAACTATACTAGTAAGTAATGTGTTAATGATCAAGTAAAAATCTGTGAATAATTTCACATATAAGTCGCTCCTGAGTATAAATCAGCCCCCAAAACTATGAAAAAAACCTTATAGTCCGAAAAATACGGTAGATCATATTTTTTTACGTTTGGCTGCTAATCGAATGAAAAACAACATCACTGTCTCATGAATTTGTACACCTGATTGGAATATTACTGCCTCACCATTCACCACCAATAGGCCAGCAGGCAGGTGACGCTCCAGCAAAGGCGGTGTTGACTAAGCAGTAGCAAATTACCGAGCCTAGAGAGAGTACCAAACAGTTGCTAAGTGTGTAGCGAGCACAAGTCGACACTGCAATTGTGTGTTTCTTGTAAATGCAAATGAATGTAAATTACCTGATAATGATGCCGGAACTGTGGTGTCCCTCATGGCTCAACCCGAGGTCCATAATTGTTTTTAAAACAACATTTCCTGGCTGTCTATGCATCATCTCAAGTCCAGTGTTTGAAATTCTTGCACCCATCTGTTCATTCTTTTACCTTCACTCTCCCTTCAAAGAATCTTATCTCACTTCAGTGAGGTGCAAAGTTCACCCAATTAACGTCAAACCCAGCTGAGATCCTGCATGACACCGGTGGTCCACACACACAATATTGCCCTCACTATAATCTGCTGCGGGGTTAAAAACAATTCACTGTAACACATCGCATAGCTGACAGACCCAGCCAGCACCCATTGGCTTCCTTTGCGTTGCATTTTTTTTTCATGTCCTCCTCCCTCCTGGTGTCACTGCGACTGTCACATTGCCACATACCTTTCTCGCCTCCTAATTCCCTTTTGCTTTATTCACCTCCTTTTACTCTTGCCACCTGCCTTTGCCACCTACACAGCATCCGAATGTACACAGCAGCAACACCAAGATAACACCCAGAGCCAGACAGTAAGACTTATCAGGTTCTACTTCATTGACTTCATTGAGAGGTAGAAAGCAGAGGGAAGAATCCCTTGTCAGCTCCTTCACTTCCCGGACGTTGAAGGGATGCTACCAAGCCGCGGTTGAAATGTCGGAAAAAAGTCGGTACCGATACCGCGGTCGGCAGTTTCACCTTTCAGACTTTAAACACTGCGTCAATACTTCTCTTGAAACTTTCCTCTGACTGGGCTGTGATACATGATTCGGGTAGGCGGTTCCAGCTATTAACTACACGGGTAGAGAGAGTGGCGTCACCATGGATGCGTAACCTCCTCGGTTTGTATAGCTTCAAACTGTGACCACGTGTCGAAGTATCATTATTTAAGATGAAATACTCCCTCAGGTCTTCACCAAGTTCGCCTCGGAGAATGCGCCGGGTATATATCAGATCTCCTCGGTGACGACGGTAGGCCAGAGAGAAGAGATTCAACTGTTCCAGTCGATCTTCGTAGGAAAGCTGGTGAAGTTTTGCGACTGTTTTCGTACCGCGACGTTGAACTCGCTCCAGCATATCGGATTCGTACTTGGTCAATGGGAATACTGCAGGCAGTCCGTACTCAAGAATGGGACGCACGTGAGAGATAAACAGTAGTCTGAAAATCGCAGGAGTCATACGGGCAAAAGACCGTCTGATGGATCCAAACATCCTGGTGGCAGCGGTGACCTTCTTCGTGGTGTCAAGACTAGTCTTTAGGTCTGACGACACTATGACACCAAGGTCCTTCTCACTTGTGGTGTTTTTAAGGAGATATCCTCCAATATGGTACGCCCCGAGTGGATTCTGAGTTCCCATGGAGAGCACTGAACATTTGGCATGGTTTATTGGAAGCAGCCATTTTTCCGTCCAACTTTGGAGCCTATCTAACACGTCTTGGAAACAGTCAGCATCCTCGACGCTAGTAACTTCAGCCCAAAGTTTTAAATCATCCGCGTACAGTAAACACTCAATGTTCAGTTCTTGCGGGAGATCGTTGACGTAGAGCTTGAAGAGTTCGGGTCCAAGGACCGATCCTTGTGGCACTCCACTAGACATAAGCACAGGCGCTGAGTATGCGTCGTTGACTTTCACTCGCATATAACGTCCTTCCAGAAAGTCAGCAATCCAGGATAAGATCTTCCCAGTTACACCAACCCTTTGGAGTTTAAGCAGGAGACGCATGTGAGGTACTCTGTCAAAGGCTTTGCTAAAGTCCACGAAAATGACATCAAGGCATTTACCAGCGTCGACGGCAGCTACCCACTTCTCTCTGGCTACTAAGAGATTCGATACACAGGAACGTCCTTTCTGGAAACCATGCTGAGCAGCAGTTAGCACGTCAAGCTCGTTCAGGTGATTTTGTAGAGCCCGCTTTAGTAGTTTTTCCATGACCTTACAAACGATCGAGGTCAGACATATGGGTCTGTAATTTGTCGGATCATGGCGAGCTCCTCCCTTGAATATTGGTTTGACTGTGCCGATTTTCCAGTCGACAGGTAGACGTCCGGTTTCCAAGGAAAGCTGGAGTATGTGTCGGACGGGTTCTGCAATATGCTCGACAATAGTTCTGAGGAAAGCTGGGTGCATCTCATCTGGCCCAGGAGAGGAGTCCGGCCGTAACTCCAGAAGTGCTTTCATAACATTTTCTCGCTCAAATACAAGATGGTGGAAGCCTGAGTCAGGAACAGGAAAATGGGAATCCAGGATCTGCGGCTCGACGGTATACACAGAGGCGTATTGTGAGCCGAGTGATTCAGCTTTTTCGGCATCCTGGAGAAGGAGATCCTCAGAACCCGGGGAACGAAGGGGAGGTATGCCGCTTCCTGCCTTGGTCCTTCTCTTCAAATAAGCGAACAGGAGCTTTGGGGAAGTCTTGGATGTCTCCGCCAGACGCAGTTCATATTCGGTTCGTTTTTTCCGCTTCATTTGTGTGCACCGATTTCGAACTATTTTGTAGCGATCATAGTCCACGGGAGATTGAGACAGTTTGAATCGATCCCATAGTTTACGACGACTTTTCAGCAAGAGTCTTAGTTCACCATCAAACCAAGGAGGACCTTTGGTGAAGGTTCGTTTCCGAGAAATTGGCACATGCTCCTCCACAAGAAGTTCAAGTTTGGAACGAAACAGGGTCCAGGCATCTTCGAGTTCGAGATGAGACGGAATACTCCAGTCTGTTTGAGCAGCAGCTTCCTGAAGAGTGGGTTGATTTGTACGCCAATAATTTCGACGAGGTCTACCAGAATCGTTAATTGATGCACAACCGCTCCAGTGAAAGGAAATTGTACAGTGATCACTTCTCCCGATTGGCAGCGAACATTGCAATTTGTCGATGTCAGTTGGGGACGCTGTTAAAACAAGATCCAGGATGTTTGAGGTTTGACCAGGAAACATACGGGTTGGAGACATGACATGCTGGGTCAAATTGCAGTCGAGGATTGTATCAAGCAGTTGGGCATCGAAAGTTCCTTGATCTAGGTTACAGTGGAGGCTGTCCCATTCAATAGCGGGCGCATTAAAGTCACCGACAATCAGACAGTCTCTGCCTCTCCCGTGACATCGAAGTTGATCTAGTAGCTCAAGCTCAGTTCCTTGAGCAGACGGGCTTCTATAGATGACGCCAACTGTAACTGATTTGCGCCCATTGTTGACGCGGCACCATAGGGTTTCAATTCCGTTGTCAGCATCGCAGTTGGTTACTATCGAGTGGACACGAAGTTCCGCTTTCCAGTAAAGGATGACACCGCCACCAGTTCGGTGTTCGGGACGATCGGACCGGGTTAGGAGGTAACCTGGAAGCTGGATCTCAGAATCAGCGATCTCTGGGGTTAACCACGTTTCCGTGAAAGCAAGCAGGTCAGGATGTTGTTCCTCTACAAGGAGTTCAATGTCATCTAGTTTGTTACGAATGCTTCTAACGTTGGCCGTGATCACCCTTAATCCCAAAGGCGATGTTAATGCTTCGGGATAAAGGTAATCGGTCTCCAGGTCTCTCTGGTCCTCTTCTGAACAACGCGAAAATCCACAATGCGTAGATCAGTTTCACCGGCTGCACGGCGAGTACGAAGTTCAGTGACTGCATCTTTCATTTTGATTCGATCCTCCGGCGATAGGTCACGCAGCACATAGAACTTTTCACCTTTCAGGCGAAAGGTTCTTTTGAGAACGCGGTGGCATTCCGCTTCGTTGTTAAGTACGAGTTTCAGCGGGCGCGTTTTTGAGCAGTCCTCCGATTTGCGTCCAAGCCTGTAAGCTGAGATAACGTGTATCCCTTCTTCACCTTCGTCAAACATGAGTGACACCATACGTTGGAGAAATGTTTGATCGTCAACAATTCTCTCGGCCGAAGATTCTTTCAAAGATTCCGGGGCATTCACAATTATCAAACATCTTTCACGAAGTGGAATAGACGGGTTGGCTCTGCAGTTTTCGGCTGCCTGATGCTTGGAGTTTTCAGTCACCTGTTTTTGTAGCGCTGAGAGTTTGTCTAAGACAGTTTGCATCTGAGAGCTGACATTCGGAGCTTTTGGTTTGTGTTTCTTGTTCCGTACAAGAATAAAATCATCTTCTTCTTCTTCTTCTTCTTCTTCTTCTTCTTCTTTGGGCGCGTCGGGATCTGGGCTTGCAGCAACAGCGGCGTAGGTTGCCTTTGGAGCAGGCTGTTTTAGGACTGTGGGTGCTGTCAGGGTGGAGATATCCGGCTCTGAGTTACACTTTGTCAATGGCGTTGTCGTAGAGCAGGATGAGGTAGGAAAGGTGACCCGAACCGGGGAGCAGTCTGCAGAGCGCAAAACTTGAGTTACGGGAGCGTTTTGGGGAGTGAGTGGTGGAAGTCCTGACTTTACGCGCATATCGCTAAATACACACTGACAGTGGTCACAGAGGAAGTTCACAGCCGAGGAGGTTACCATCCGTAGGCATTCATATTCCGCCTTCTCAATACCGCAACAGGCGATGTGAATCCATCCGTCGCACAGACTGCACTGGACGGCCTTCGACTTTGTGGTTACTCCACGAGCACATTTAGCACATTTGGTCTTCATGATTATCTTCGGCGTCGTCGAACTTCGGTTGCAAGTAGAAAATAAAAATATTTCTCTTGTTGGTCGTCGCTGCCTTCCTCCAATTGTTAGATGGATGGATGTAACGTAGTAGCTGGAGTTGACGTTTGACCAACGTTCACACAAGCGAAAGCTACTTAAAATGATTTGCACAGGGAATCATTAGATGGCCACTAATCCCTTATACAATTAATAAAAATATCATAGGGATAATATCAAAACAACAGGTAGCGTCTATAAATTGTCTAAAAATTACATTTTCGGTGATGCTATTGTCATTTGCACAAAAGGAGTCCCACAGAGATCGGTTTTAGGCCCAGTCGTGCATGGATGATACATCAACAAAATCATCATCATTGTACAATACGATCCACAGAGGCCTGATTAAATTGTCAGCATAATTATTCAAATTTCACAAATTAGCTGCTCTTTCAGCTCTCTTAATTTTCAACTCGCTGATTTTGGCACTTACTTCACCGTCTAGTGTTCGCGCTAGGCTAGGGTTGGCAAGTGAGTGAACGATTTGTTCAAAGAGAACGATACTTTTCAGTGAACGAGAGTGAACGAATCACTTCTTAAAGTGATTCTTTTTTTTTCTAAATCATAGTTTTACCAGGTAAGCCAATTGAGAACACTTTCTCATTTACAATGGCGACCTGGAGGCAAGGTGTGTGAAGTGTCTTGTCCAAGGACACAACGAGATGTGACTGTGACAGAGCTGGGATCGAACTCCCAACCCTCCGGTTACTAAACGACCCACTCCACTGCCTGAGCCACAGCCGCCATACAACTTCAACCAGTAGATGTCGGTAATGCCCATTGAAGCTGGTGCCACCTCGCCGTAAAACAAAGAGGAAGAAAATGACGTAACTTCCCGTTCACGAACGAGTCGTGAATTGCATTTCCCGTTCACCTACGAATGAATCTGTGAGTGAATCGATCAGTGAGTGATTCGTTCACTCACAGATTTGTTCTTTGGTGATTCGCATTTCCAGTTCACCGCGAGAACGGATCAGTGAGGGAACGAATCCTGGCTTTCCCGTTCGCGAACGAGTCAATGAGTGAACTGCCTTCCTGTGCATCAACGGATCAGTCAGTGAATATGTTGCGTCTCCTGGCGTGAACTATGTAAGCCAGAATGTAGATTTACGATTTACTTATAGTAGGTTTTGAATAACGTTTATGTATATATATGCCTAAATGTTGTTATTCAATATATCGACCGCAGTTTCACATTAGATTGCTGGTTTGACATGTACTTTTATTATTATTATTATTATTATTATTATTATTATTATTATTATTATTATTATTATTATTATTATTATTATTATTATTATTATTTTAATAAACATTTATGTTATAACTTGTCTGGTGTTTTATTCCTTGTTTTTACATTCGCCAATCAAAACATAAAAATCAGACATTTGGTTAACTGCTTTATATGACAATAGGTATGTGTTTTACGTTGTTATATGAGTTGGTGTCCCCAAAATTAACAAATGCCGGCATAACGTTTTTTTCCCCCCAACCTTTTATTCAAACACAAACACATTCGATGTAATAACACCATCAACTACAATCCAACAAATACAAAATTAAAACATCAATGTCGGCATAAAGTGTGTCGGCTGTCAAAGGCACAGCGGCAATGCTATCTGTCACTCACTCGTGAATCTTCGCGAACGACCAATCAGCAGCACCAGCGAGCGTTAAATGGAGGAGGGACTTTAGTCAGTGACGTAATTTCCCGTTCACAAACGAGTCAGTGACGCAACTTCCCGTTCACGACCGGGTGAGAGACGGTTAAAAAAAATCGTATCAGTGTGTGCGTGTATGTGTGTGTGTGTGTGGGGGGGGGGGGGGGGGGGGGCTGGGGGTTATTAATTGAACGATTTGTTTGAACGAATCTTTTGAGTGAACTGAATCAGTTCACCTAAATGAACTGGAATGCACATCACTAGCGCTAGCTGTGTGACGTGAACTCCGTCAGTAAGCAAATCAAACGTACATGTATTAAGCATTCTGTTAATATTTTCTGCCTCTTGAGAGTGTAGAGGACAGAAATCTGTCTTTCTGGGGGGAGGGGTGAAATATTGTACGCTGCACAAATGAACCACGGCAACTTGTAGCATCAAGACATCACTCACTCCTTCACCCGCACCTTATAATATATTATTTATCCCCAGATCTACGTCACTTGCAGGCTCAAGGATGCAGCGGTGCCAAAGCTTCTTCTACAGCACTGGTATCAAAGTCAAGGCTCGGGGCCCAGATACGGCCCGCCACATCATTTTAGGTCGCCCGCGAAGAAAAATTGTGCCTCGAATTCGTGTCAACTCCAAAATTTCAAATTGTTTTCACTTTTAAAAAATATTGTTAGCAATTTTTATTACCAATCATTTTTTAAGATAATTTTTATTTTTAAATATTTGATTTGATTTCAATATTTCATTTTTAAATATTTGAACAGTTTTTATTAGTCTCTGTTTTGAAAACTAGTCATTCATCAGTTTGTTGTGTAGCCTATTTATATATACAATATATATATGATATAAGTTTGATTACAGCTTTGAGGTGACACCCTCTGCTTCCTCATACCTGCCTTCCTACACTCCACCGTGCCCATCCATCCATCCATCCATCCATCCATCCATCCATCCATCCATCCATCCATCCATCCATCCATCCATCCATCCATCCATCCATCCATCCATCCATCCATCCATCCATCCATCCATCCATCCAACCAACCAACCAACCAACCAACCAACCAACCAACCATCCATCCATCCATCCATCCATCCATCCATCCATCCATCCATCCATCCATCCATCCATCCATCCATCCATCCATCCATCCATCCATCCATCCATTCAATTGACAGCTTGTGAGCCGGCCTCGGCATAAATGACTGTAACATAGCAGAGTTCCACATCTGCTGGGTTCAATCAATCTCACTTTAGGAATCCTCCGTCGCAACCACGCATGCTAATACAAGACAGCCGAGTGGGCAGCTCCACAATAACGTTATCAGAAGTCCGCTGATCTCTCTTTTATGAAATAAAAGAGGAAGAGAAATTATTCAAGATTCAAGAGTTTTTATTCGCCATGTTTGAGCGTGCCAAACAAGGAATTTGACTTTGGTAAATCACAGCCTCTGTTCAACATTTAGGTGACCAACAACACTCAGGATATGTGAAAAATGGCAAATATTCTCAAACATCCCCTGATCTTAAACTCCCAAGAGGGCAAGGAAAAACTCAAAACTCCAGCTGGGGGAAATGAGAAACCTTGAGAAGAGACCACAGATGGGAGGGTCCCTCTTCCAGGATGACCAGGCTGCAATGGATGCAGAGGACACATAGTACAATCAGTGTAGACAATTCAAAAAAGGTGTGGAGAGCAGGATGTTATTGCACAGTAATGACTATGAGACTCTAAGAGTAGTGTGAATTCATCAGAGCAACAGCCTGGGGGGAGAAGCTGTCTCTGTGTCTGCTGGTTTTGGCGTACAGAGCTCTATAACGCTGTCCGGAGGGGAGTAGTTCAGACTGCAACCTGGGTGAGAAAGGTCTGTAGAGATGTTCCTTGCACGTTTCCTGGTCCTGGACAGGTACAAGTCTTGGATAGATGGGAGGTTGATTCCAATTACGGGGTGCTTAGTATTTATAATGTGGAGACAAAAGGGGAAATACAATGTCAGATATCGGTTAGATGGGCAGAAAACTCACAGCGATCCCTCTCTTAAATGCTCGGTAATGACTTTGGGAATGCGCCACAGGGAACGGGGAAAGGCTCACGTGTATCGTCGGAGATCTTGATTGTATTGCCGCTGGAGAAGTAAATTCACCCACGCCCCCCCCTCAGAGGTGAGCAAGTGAACTTTCATTATTGCACATTGTGTCGACCCCCAAATAACTCCACACAGGAGACAGAATGATTGATACTCTTCATCATCTTGACCTCCCTTGCTGCCCTTATTCAATTCCAAATAAGTGGGAAGCTGTGTCCACCCAGAGTGAGGAACCCTGCAACACTATTGATCCACAAACACCTTCCACCCCACTATTAATTTAATTAACAGAGTGCGTGGGTGTAAATAAAAAATAAAATAAAAAATTGCACAATATGAGAGCAAGGTAAAAATAAAATGGCTGTAATAATAACAAGAGATTTGTTGGTTATTTTACTGGTTCTTTTATCACAAACAAATTAATTAAGTTTCATTACCTGACATGTTTTGGCTATCACTTCCGTCTTCATCAGAGTAATGAAACCTAAATAGTTTGTTTGTGATAAAAGAACCAGTAAAATAACTAAATAAATAACAAGAGATTTGATTGTCTCCCTGGTGGAGGTAATTAGTTGTTCTTAAAAAGCAGACCCCCAGCTGTCCATTTTCTGAAAATGCTACGAATCAGCGTTCTTCTCCACTCTTGGATTGCCGTTGTATCGTGAAGCCACCTGACTCTTGAGTGAAGCATTGCTAAGAAAAAAAACAATAGCGTCCATTTTTACGAGGAGATACACGAGGCCGTTGACGGGGTTTGCTCGGCGGACCCTCGAGTCTGTGTACACTTGAGCGGCGGTGCAGATTTATCACATCAAACCTGTAGCCAGTTGCTACATAATTCATTTGAGAAATTCCGCCAAGGCTGCACATAAAGAGAGCGATGACGGCAGGGGGGGAAACACCGTCTTCATTTGGGGGAGAAAATGGAGCACCTATTGTGCAAGATTATTACCTCCACCACAGATGTGTTGAAAATTCTGCATTTTGAAAATATAGCAGACTCGAAGCTTTTGTGTTCTGGCCGCAAAACCTTTCCCTCAAAAGTGAACAAAAAAAAAAAAACATGGCCGACAGCCTTATCTGAAAGCATCAGAAATGGACGATCAGCGGGAGGAGAAGATCTTTGATGGTGTACAATTTGGTGGCGGTCCAAAACACGCTTATTTTTGTTCAGAACAAAGGTTTTGCCTGAGCCGCCTCCCTTTTTTGTGCGTTGACCACCTGCTTTTCGGCCGCTGCCAAGTTGAGGCGAGCGTTCCCGTGCCGCTTGGCGGACATATGGCATCGCTCGGAAACTCCAAAGACAAGCCTGAGAATACAACATCTGGCTTAGTGTCCTTATCTTCTCCTCTGTATTTATTGGGCAAACACACATTCTTCTCCATTTGTGCCACTGTTGTGATTGATAATCAGCGAGGGAGGCTAACTATTATCTGATGAACTTGCTCATAAATGGCAATCACTCAATGGCGTGAGAAGACATGACAACCTAATTAGAGCAAGGGGAAGGAGGGAGGATGGTTGCCCCCCACCCTCTTTCCTCCCATTACCTCGGCCCTGCAGAATATTTGCTTTTTATTTGAATTCATCTCTCCTCCTTTCATGGAGATTGGATTAGTGCCACAAGGAGAAAAGAGTCTGACAGGCAAGACAGATGCAGTCCATTCATATACAGTCCTCCAGGAACGGCCTAATTCTTAACCTGTGAGCTTCTGTTCGTCCCACTGTCTCTTAATGCCCTTAAAATACTGTGAGCCGAGGGTGAATGTAAATGAAAAATACATAATTCATTTTCCCACGCCGAGGTGTAGCCGGGATGCCTTGCTTGTGTACGGGAAGACAAAAAAAACGATTTATTATCCATTTTATTGATTTAGCTCTTTTTGTGTGTGCGCAATACCCAGGATTGTTTTTCATTTTCCGGAATAAGTTATGCGCAGCTATTCAGCAAACGCCCACCCCGTGTTTTCCTACTTTCAAAAGGATGCACTTGAATAACAATAGGAGAGGATTCACTTTTTATTTGGGAAAAGAAATGAATAGCACTGAAAATGAAAAGAAGAGAAAAAAAAATTCTCCCCAATATGATTTATGGGTGAGTGTTAGAAGGCTGTGTAATGATTCAGCAAGTTGATCAAGTGTTTGTGCCACGCTGGCTGATCCAGAAATATTACGTCCCAATCGAGAAGAGACAGCATTGCGGATCAATTACAACTAACTTGTGGCTCGCCAAGCACATATTCACTACATCGCTGTCCAATCACCTTGACACCTTCAGCAATATTGAGTTCAGCTCCCTTTGGAATCAACAGTGTAAAACATTTCTCTGCGCCACGCAAGTCAAAATGTATTTTCTGAGGGCAATAATTGGTGTCATGGTCATGTAATACTTTGCAAGTGTAAAAAAGAATATCATAAAATTCAATATACAAGTCAGTGGACTTGGGCAGTGGGAAAGTTTATAAATAATTACCGTTTTTTTCGTGTATAATGCGCAAAACTTAACTAATTTATTGTCCTAAAATCTGGGGTGCGCATTATACGTACATGGGTACAATTTTTTAAATTTTTTTTTTTTTTTTTTTAAGAAAATCATGGTACAACAAAACCAACAACAAGACGGACCGACAAAGTCGTGGAACAAAAAGACAGGGTGACATTACCAAAGACAGGAACAGAAACCAAACAGACACCGTGACAGTAACACATTCAATGATCCGACGGTGAGCGAGGGGCAGACAGGACTAAAATACAAAACACGTTACATTGATTGAGGTGACACAGGAAGGGAGGGGCGACGCGAACAGAAACTATGGCAACCTAGACACATAGCAAAACTGGGGACGAGACATGACAAATCTCCCTCGAAATAAAACTTGAAATCACCTTTCTTCTTGTTTGTTGTCAATCGCGCATCTCATTCAGCCATCCTGCTCAACACACTTAGTCAGTAAAATTCATAATTGACGACACATTGTTTGGTGCAATCCTTGATGGTGTGTTATTGTCAAATATTGTTTGTTTTTTAATCTCCATCGCGGACCGGACGTCATACGGAGGCAGTATGACTGCGCATGCGCACTATGGATCCGATGCGCAGAATGGATGCGCAAGACATGTCAGCTATATAAAAAGCGAGAGTTGTTTTCTTCCTATTAGTTTCAATTCACAGTTTAATTAGCAGTTTCAATTATCAAATAACAAAATGCGTATTACAGGTAATATTTCATTTCACAACACTTTGCCTTGTTCCTTTCGTCTCTGCTGTTCACTTCAAACACGCTCCATACGAACGCAATGCTCTCGTATCAGACGCTATAATGCGCAAAATTTAACTAATTTATTGTCCTAAAATCTGGGGTGCGCATTATACATGGGTACAAAAAAAAAAATATTATTATTATTATTTTTTAATCCGGATATGATACGGAGGCCGCCATTACAGATGCGCTTTCTTCTCTGCTGTTCACTTCAAACACGCTCCATACGAACACAATGCTCTCGTATCAGACGCTTGCTCGATCACCTGCTCGTTTGCTGTCACAATGTACCCTACACAAATCCGAAACATTTGTTGCGGCTCCGAGTCACGACGAGGGGCAAGTTTTGGTTTCCAAGGGTGTTTTTATTCCTCTTCAACTTCTTTTTCACATGTCCGCACGCCTTTTTCACATGTCCGCACTGATCGCGGTGGTGCCTTTACGGGCAGTCGGAGAAATCAACGGCAACAAAAAAAAATACATCCAGCCTAGTTAACTTAACTTAAGACCATACCAAAGACTATAAAAATGGGACCCATTGCCTCCCTGCGTGTGTGACGATCATTGGGACTTAAAAAAAAAAAAAAAAAAAATTGGGTGCGTATTATACATGGGTACAGGCTTTTTTCCAGCATCACCATGCCATTCTTAGTATTATACATGGGGGCGCATTATACACGGAAAAAAACGGTAAGTAGTGATTTGGTCACAGGGTGCTGTAGTATGTACAAAAAGGACAATTACTTTCTTCCTCTTGGAGTTGGGGGCGGGGCGGGGCAGGGGTCAAAGGGGACGAAAAGCAAACTAACATCAGATATCCTCCATTACTGATTTATCATAGCCATCTTGAAAAGATATCAGCCTGTTGTCGCTATTACTCGTAGCCGTGAGCATCCACCACGGGACTCCAGACAACTTAGTCGACACGTAATGTTTTCCATGATGTATCCAAGTATTGTTTGCGGGTTATGAACCTGAAGTATCGCTGACCTCAGATGTCACAGCGCGTTTAATATTTCATTCTGGGAGGCGCTAACTTCTTTAGGGGGGAAATTGGAAGGTGTAATACCAAGACCATGGACATTGTGGATGAACAAAAGAGGAAATAAAACAAAATATGAGAATGTTATTTTGCCACACAGTGCCTTTAATAAATCTTACGAGAGCGAATAAGGAGGCTAGAGTCCCTTCACCCTCCATCTAACTTGCTCCGCCTAACCTCAGGCGTTCTATGCGCGTCAATGTGTCAGAAGCGACAACCATCGGCTCCGTCAATCGAGAGAAGATCTCGTTCTCGATAATTAGCTGACAAAAGGAGAGAAACCTCATTTTCCTAGGAGGCACAACGGAGAAAAAGAAATCAATAGAGCCGACACGTAATAGCGAGCACAATTGACTCTATTGGGGGAGATGTTAATGCCGAATTAAAAACGTGTCGGGTCAATCTGATGTTCTTTGAATCCATATATGCTGTCAGGATGCTCACTAATAAACATCCCCGCAAATAGGCTGTAAACAAGAGCCAGCATTCTCTACCTCACTTGGCTAATATTTGCTTAACCCTTATAGAAGGCTTGGATAGCGCCGCTTAGTTCCCGGACTCGTTCTTGTCTCTGACATTATTCCCCCCAATCTGGTGTTGATGACAGCGCTGAGAGCAGATAAGGCGTGCAACAGAGACCCCACAGATTTGCCGCGTGACACCTTCTTATTAACGCACTCGTCAGGCCTGCCTGTGGTCCACATCCGGCAGTGGTGATAAAGAACTAATTAAAGATGGTAAAAGGTGAATATGATTTATTTATTTATTTATTTATTTATTTATTTATTTATTTATTTATTTATTTATTTATTTATTTATTTATTTATTTATTTATTTATTTATTTATTTATTTATTTATTTATTTATCTATTTATTTATTTATTTATTTATTTATTTATTTATTTATTTATTTATTATTTTTTTGTCAGTTTGTCATGTTAAAGACATACCTGGCAGATTTTGGCAATACTCTTTTATGATCGTATTGCAGGGGCGCTTGGTGGTGGTGAAAATAATCAATAAAATGTCCCAAAACACATTAAATCTATTGTTACAAATTTATTTTGTTGAAAAAACAAACGAAAACAAAATAAAAAAAATAAATAAAATAAATAAATAAATAGATAAACAAAAACAAAATAAAATGTGCATGAGTTTGCTTTGAGTACTCATACGGAAGCGTGAAATTGCCAATGTGGAGTAAACATTTTGGGGCGTTCAAAAGTCGTCGTAAGCTAAATGCTAAAAACGTTTTTTTTTACTAAAAACCTTTTATTTCCCTCATAATGTCAATGCTATGTTTAGAATTTGGCCGGCATTATAACAATACGTTCACTTTTCTTTGTAATAAAAATTATGTAATAAAAAATGAAAACAATGTTTAGTCAAATGCTAAAATAAAAACTAGCTTTGTTTTTATTAGCGCATGGGTCACTTAATTGGCAATAAGGGTAGCATTTAGCTTACGTTGAAACTTAAACTTCAAATAACTACGCAACTAATAACACCCTTTTATGATTGGTTGGATAAATCAGTGAAATACAAGCAGTTTTATTAAAGGTTCACTTGCCAATTTGGCATCATTCCTGAATGAATTGAGAATAAATTCTAAATACAGCATTTGCCTTAATGGAAGTTCAGACTATTACAGCTAATGGCAGCTTTTATGTGGTTCTTTTATGGCTTCTTGAAATGTCCTCTAGTCTTATTACCTTTATTTTTTAACCGTTATTTTTCCCCCGTCAACATTTTAGAGTTTTTTTTAAAAAACTTTTATTTGTCACAGAAGTTTACAAAGTTTCAGAGGATTCATTTATTGTTTAATTGTTCCCCTGAGGAGACAAGTGTCAGCCTGGATCTTTGCTCTTCTTACATAATGAGTAAGAATGACAAGAGAATGGAAGCAGACACAAAACAGATGGAATTAATGAAAGCAGTTTGTCGTTTGTTTGGGCCCTTATTGTTCCCCTTCTCTTTGCCGTCACACTTTGCAAGCCTTTCACTGTATCGCTCCGCCTGCTTATCAAGCTTTTCACAGTCATGTGATCACGGAAATGTTTGTGTCTCCTCAAATCGTCTCAATAAAAGGAAAAATTAGAGGCTGAGAAATGAGATGAATGACATTTATACAGGAGGAAACAAAAGTCTGTGCATGAATGATAGGAAATAAATAAATGACCTTTTTGGGTGAGGTAAAGATTGTCTCCCTCAAGCAAGTTCAGGGTAGAAATCAACTTTTTTTTTTTTTTAATGGACTCCTCCGGTGACTTTGGGCTGTCAAGATGACGATGATTTCTTCTGATGAAGGCAGTATATCAGACTGAACACTTCATTTCATTCTTCCTCTTTGTGTTTCCAAAAGTTACGTGACATGGGGAAGAATAGAGAAGGCTTGTGAAGAGGAGAATCGTGCCGTCGATATTTTGGGATTTCACCTGGGGGGTCCTCCGCTGACTCGGTGCGTGTATATGTGGAACACTGCTAAGTTTAGACTTGTGTATGCTTTTTTTCGGCTGCAAACGCATCTCGCTCATTATTGGCAAATACAAGGGGTGGAATATCGACACTGTTTGTGTGCACACAAATGTGTTTAGTGTGTGTACGTGTGTGTGTGTGTTTGGCAGCCACCTGTTTTTATCTCAGTGTGCTACCAAGGAGACATAAGCCGTTTCCACCTGCCTCCTTGTTCCAAATGTCTTTGTGCTCCACATAACAGTGAGTGGGGAAAAAAAGACTAAGTTTTTTTTTTTTCTTCATTACAAGATGCCTAATTAAAGACCGAAGTAGATAACTTTTCGGAAGTTTTCCCGCAACTAGCACAGTTTTATTTACTATATGTATTAAAGTGAATAAATTAGCATGAGCAGGACACTTCTAATGCAGCAAACCTAATACTTTGGTTCGGTTAAAAAAAGAAAAAATCAGCTTGGGAACGTCGTATTTCTTCTTGTAGTTCTATTTATGTTTGTGTATGCTGTCTCGCGCCCAGGCTCGGCGCTTTTGCCTTCCGCACCTGTTGCTTCGGCGCACGCCGTGGACTCCGACGCATCTACAATGTATTGATCCCCCCGCCCGCCCGTCGGGTGTTTGGTGGGGTTGGTTCCTCTTGGGGACGTTGGGAGGGGGGGGTTCTGTCACCCGCAGGCGCCGCTGGCCACTCGACCACGCCCCCTTATCACCGAAATCACCGCCACCTGCCAAGGGCTCATTAAGAGCGCTATATCAGCGCAACCAGCACGTCACTCTCCATCAGCCTGTCTCGTGATGTCCGTGTGTGCACTGGTCCAAGTAAGCTTGACTTCCCGATTTATTCCAACTCGATTCTTGTCCTGTTTGTCTTGTCCGACCTGCTCCCCAGTCAGCCGCTATCCTCTTCAGAGCACTCCTGTCTGCGATCTGCTCTCGCCAGTGAGAGGTCCCACCGACCACTCTGGTCCCTGGTCCGCCATCCAGCCATCCATGCTCGACGAACCCGCTTCGCCCGTACACCACTCCAGCCCTCCACCGATCCCCTTCCCCTTGACAATAAACTCTGTGTCGTCACCGCACTCGGCTGTACTGTCCATCCGTTACAGTACAAACTGACCAGCACCATGCAGCCAGCAAGCGACCCGGACGCATTGTCCCGACTGGAGTGGGCAGAGACCGCTGTTAGCAGCCTGTCGGCTGATCTACGGACCCTCATCGAGACGGGCCAAACACAGCAACAACAGCTGCAGCGGCAGATCGAGCAGCAACAGCGGGAGATGACCCAGGTACTTGGCACCTTCCAAGAGCTGGCAACCCAGCAGGCAACACGTCATCCGGCCCCGCCTATGCCCAGTTCCACGCACACGGCCCGGCCGACCTCAGAGGCTAGGAGACTTGTGGATGTGCCGGAGCCCCGCCTTGGCAACATTGAGAAGTTCAGAGGCGATCCCAAGTACGTCCGGGCTTTTGTAACCAACTGCCACATCATGTTTGGTCTCCAGCCAGTTACCTTTGCGTCCGAACCAGCCAATGTGGGGTTCGTGTTGAGCCACCTCACGGGCGAGACCCGATTGTGGTGATTGGCCGTGTAAGTGAGGGGGGCGCCGGCATGTGACAGTTTTGAGGAGGAATTACTCTGCCTGTTTGACCTGGGCTCTGCTGCCGAGGACGCAGCCAAGGAGTTGGCGACGTTGAGCCAGGGAAGCCGCTCGGTAGCCAAATACATGCGCGCTTAAGTTCCAAACATTGGCTGGAAGTAGCCGTTGGAACACCCCGGCCCTGGTAAGCACCTTCCTCCACGGCCTCGCCGAGTATATGAAAGACGGGATTGGGGCGTACGATCGCCCCAAGACCCTGGAGGAGGCGATAGACCTCGCAGCCAGAGTTGATCACCGGATCCGAACGCGGTGGCGCGAACGTGAGCGGAGATCGCCGCGCACACCACGTCGTCACTTCCCCTCCTCAGGGCAGGAGCCACCGACCGCACCACCAACCGAGCCGATGGAGCTGGGAAGGGCTCGTCTTCCCGCGGAAGAATGCCTTAGACCAGTGCTTCTCAATTATTTTCTGTTACGCCCCCCCCTAGCAAGAAGAAAACTATTCGCGCCCCCCCTCCCCACCGTGACTATCCTAACTTGTCTTGTAAGTCGTAAAATGTTGCACTGTCGCAAACGTGACAGAAGTAACAATGAGAGCGCCACTGCCCCCTGCTGTAGTAAATGCGCAATTACACTTTATTCTAGTACTGCCAAAAAAAAAGCCTGTTCCCCAGGGTCACACGCGCCCCCCCAGATATAGCACCGCGCCCCCCTATTTGAGAAGCACTGCCTTAGACCAAGGGTGGCCAATACGTCGCGGTCGATCGCCAAGCCACTATTGATTGGTCGATCGCGTGATTTTTTTTTTGTTCTCGCACTTGACGCGTGTTCAAACAACGGCGCTAACAACACAACATAAACACGCTAGCTCGCGAGTTCCCTCCAATTGTCAGAACCCAGTTTTTTCTCTTAAACTTAAGAAAGTGTATAAAAATGAGTGGGGCAGTTGGCCATAGTAAGAAGTATCACTTTCATAGGGAATGGGAGTAGGACTTTTTTTTCACTATGACATATGTCATCGTGAATATATATATATATATATATATATATATTAGGGGTGTAACGATACATCGATTAATCGATATAATGTTCTACGATTTATTGGCATCGATGCTAAACGTAAACATCTATTTATATCGCCGTGTTTGACCTCGGACATTAGACGCGACTTTATTTTGAAATCCAGTTCATTGTTGCTTGCTTCCTCTTTCCGGGGGCAGTGCGCGCGGCGTTGTTGTGTTGTGAGCAGAGCAGGCACGTGAAAGGGGAGTCGACAACTAGTACGCGGCTCCTGGGCTGGTGCTATGGCTAGTGTCCAAAAAGACGAAGAAATTTGCTCCCCTTTAGGCTTCAAGTCATTCGTTTGGAAGCACTTTGGATTCCAAAGAAAATATGGCTCAACGGACAAGACACGTGCAGTTTGTAAATCCTGCCATGCGGTGATCAAATATTCAGGGAGCACAAATCTTGCTGCATATTTAAAGAAAAAACACGACATCAAAGTTCAGTGTTAAAATAAGCACTTTGTATACTGCAATACTCTTGTAATTTCCTAAATAAAGAGTTTGCAGTACCTTGTTGATTTTGCGAATGAATTGTTATAAATCAGGATATTACTGCAGCGGAGAGGAAGAGGCTGGACAAGGTGGTGAAGAAAGCCGGCGCTGTCCTGGGCTGCAGTCTGGACCGGGTGGAGGTGGTGGGGGAGAGGAGGATGGTGGCTAAGCTGTCCTCCATCATGGACAATGTCTTCCACCCCCTTCATGAGACTGTCAGAGCCCTGGAGAGCTCCATCAGCGACCGGCTTCGTCACCCACGATGCACCACCGAGAGGCATCGCAGGTCCTTCCTCCCTGCTGCCATCAGACTGTACAACCAGGCCGATCACCGTAGCTAACGGACAAATAACATGCAATAACGTGCAATAACCATATGTGCAATCACACTATGTGCAATATCTGTCTACCTCACACTCTTTTACCTGCTTTCTTTGCACTTTTTTTTGCACTATTTTTTTTTATCTAATTTTTTTTTATCTCCACTGTATATTGTGTATTGTGTATTTTGTATACACTGTCCATATTTTTTTTTTTTTTTTAATTATATATACCTTCTACTTCTTTAAAATCTTTTACCCCCTTCCCCGCATGCGTGTGTGTGTATATGTTAAGTGTACTGCTGCTAACATAGGAGTTTCCCCATTGAGGGAATAATAAAGGATTATCTTATCTTATCTTATCTTATTGTTCTATATTTTTTATAAAAAAAAAAAAAAATCAATCGTAGAGCACTATATCGCGATATATCGTGAATGAATTGCAGCAGGCTTTAAGATATCGGCAGATATCGTATCGTAGTTCTTTGTATTGATATTATATCGTATCGTGACAAAACCCGCGATTTACACCCCTAATATATATATATATATATATATATATACCGTTTTTTTCCATCTATAATGCGAAAAATGTAACTATTTTATTGTCCTAAAATCTTGCGTGCGTATTATACATGGTTACAACAATTTTTGAAGAAAATCTCCCTCGAAATAAAACTTGAAATCTCCTTTCTTTTTGTTTGTTGTCAATCGCGCATCGCATTCAGCCATCCTGGCCAACACACTTAGTCAGTAAAATTCATAATTGACGACACATTGTTTGATGCGATGATGCAATCCTTGATGGTGTGTTATTGTCAAATATTGTTTGTTTTTTAATCTCCATCGCAGACCGGATATCATACGGAGGCCGCCATTACAGATGCGCAGAACGGATGCGCAAGACACGTCAGCTATATAAAGAGCGAGAGTTCAGTTCTCTACCTATTACCGTTTTTTTCCGTGTATAGTGCGCAATATTTTACTAATTTATTGTCCTAAAATCTGGGGTGCGTATTATACATGGGTACAAAGAAAAAAAATTAAAAAATGTTTTTTTTTTAATTTTTTTTTTATTTTTTTTTTTAAATAAAGTCATGGTACAACAAAACCAACAACAGGACTGACCGACAAAGTCGTGGAACAAAAAGACAGGGTGACATTACCAAAGACAGGAACAGAATGACAGTAACACATGCAATGATCCAACGGTGAGCGAGGGGCAGACAGGAATTAAATACAAAACACGTTACATCGATTGAGGTGACACAGGAAGAGCGGGGTGACACGAACAGAAACTATGGCAACCTAGACACATAGCAAAACTGGGGACGAGACATGACAAATCTCCCCCAAAATAAAACTCACCTTTCTTCTTGTTTGTTGTCAATCGCGCATCGCATTCAGCCATCCTGCCCAACACACTTAGTAAAATTCATAATTGACGACACATCGTTTGATGCGATGGTGCAATCCTCGATGGTGTGTTATTGTCAAATATTGTTTGTTTTTTAATCTCCATCGCGGACCGGACGTCATACGGAGGCCGCCATTACAGATGCGCAGAACGGTTGCGCAAGACACGTCAGCTATATAAAGAGCGAGAGTTCAGTTCTCCACCTATTAGTTTCAATTCACAGTTTAATTAGCAGTTTCAATCAGCAAATAACAAAATGCGTATTACAGGTAATATTTTATTTCACAACACTTTGCCTTGTTCCTTTGGTCTCTGCTGTTCATCCTAAAACACAAAGGCGCTCTTTAAGCAATGCGACAGTGAGCGCCCGGCGCGCTGCGGTTGCGCGACCGCACCAAATTAAGCTCCCTGCGCAGTGCGCACTGAGGTCCACTTAATTTTAGAAAGTACATCAGGACTTTAAAAATATCTTCTAAATTTCAGCGACGGCTCTGTCACAATAATCGACCAGCCCGGTGCAGTTGGGCGGTCGGCGGCGCGCTACGGTTGAGCGTTCTCTCGCGCGCTCTCGCTCTCTCTCGCTCTCGCACACACGCAAACCGGATATCATACGGAGGCCGCCATTACAGATGCGCAGAACGGATGCGCAAGACACGTCAGCTATATAAAGAGCGAGAGTTCAGTTCTCTACCTAAATCCGTATTACAGGTAATATTTTATTTCACAACACTTTGCCTTGTTCCTTTCTTCTCTGCTGTTCACTTCAAACACGCTCCATGCGCACGGAGCGCGGTGGTGCGTTTACGGGCAGTCGGAGAAATCAACGCCAACAAAAAAAATTACATCCAGCCTAGTTAAGACCATACCAAAGACTATAAAAATGGGACCCATTGCCTCCCTGCGTGTGTGACGATCATTGGGACTTAAAAAAAAAAAAAAAATTACTTTTTTTTAAAAAAATTCATAAAAATTGGGTGCGTATTATACATGGGTACAAGCTTTTTTCCAGCATCAGCATGCCATTTTTAGGGGTGCGTACTATACATGGGGGCGCACTATACACGGAAAAAAACGGTAGTTTCAATTCACAGTTTAATTAGCTGTTTCAATCAGCAAATAATAAAATGCGTATTACAGGTAATATTTTATTTCACAACACTTTGCCTTGTTCCAAACACGCTCCATACGAACACAATGCTCTCGTATCAGACGCTTGCTCGATCACCAGCTCGTTTGCTGTCACAATGTACCCTACACAAATCCGAAACATTTGTTGCGGCTCCGAGTCACGACGAAGGGCAAGGTTTCGTTTCCAAGGGTGTTTTTATTCCTCTTCAACTTCTCTCCCATACCAGCCGCCTTTTTCACATGTCCGCACGTCACTTTCCTCTCTTTTCATTTTAACCTAACTGGTGCCTTTCTGGGCAGTCGGAGAAATCAATGCCAACAAAGAAAATACATCCAGCCTAGTTAAGAAATCACCAGAAAGATCCATCCATCCATCCATCCATCCATCCATCTTCTTCCGCTTATCCGGGGTCAGGTCGCGGGGGCAGCAGCTTCAGGAGGGACTCCCAGACTTCCCTCTCCCCAGCCACTTCATCTAGCTCATCCCGGGGGATCCCAAGGTGTTCCCAGGCCAGCTGAGAGACATAGTCTCTCCAGCGCGTCCTGGGTCGTCCCCGGGGTCTCCTACCGGTGGGACATGCCCGGAACACCTCCCCAGGGAGGCGTCCAGGAGGCATCCTGATGAAATGCCCGAGCCACCTCATCTGCTTCCTCTCAACGTGGAGGAGTAGCGACTCTACTCCGAGTCCCTCCCGGATGACCGAACTTCTCATCCTATCTCTAAGGGAGAGCCCGGACATCCTGCAGAGAAAACTCATTTCGGCCGCTTGTATCCGGGATCTCGTTCTTTCGGTCACGACCCATAGCTCGTGACCATAGGTGAGGGTAGGACGTAGGGCGTAAATTGACCGGTAAATTGAGAGCTTTGCCTTTTGGCTCAGTTCTCTCTTCACCACGACGGATCGGTACAGAGTCCGCATTACTGCAGACGCTGCACTGATCCGCCTGTCGATCTCGCGCTCCATCCTCCCCTCACTCGTGAACAAGACCCCAAGATACTTAAACTCCTCCACTTGGGGCAGGATCTCAGCCCCGATCCGGAGAGGGCATTCCACCCTTTTCCGATCGAGGACCATGGACTCGGATTTGGAGGTGCTGACCCTCATCCCGACCGCTTCACACTCGGCTGCGAACCGCTCCAATGAGAGCTGGAGATCACGGCCTGAAGAAGCCAACAGCACCACGCCGTCTGCAAAAAGCAGAGACGCGATGCTGAGGTCCCCAAACCGGACACCCTCAACGCCTCGGCTGCGCCTAAAAATTTTGTCCATAAAAATTATGAACAGAATCGGTGACAAAGGGCAGCCTTGGCGGAGTCCAACCCTCACTGGAAACGAATCCGACTTACTGCCGGAAATGAGGACCAAACTCTGGCATCGGTGATACAGGGACCGAACCACCCTTATCAGTTGGCTCGGCACCCCGTACTCCCAAAGCACCCTCCACAGAACCTCCCGAGGGACACGGTCAAACCCCTTCTCCAAGTCCACAAAACACATGTGGACTAGTTGGGCGAACTCTCATGCACCCTCGAGGATCCTGCCGAGGGTGTAGAGCTGGTCCACTGTTCCACGGCAAGGACGAAAGCCACACTGCTCCTCCTGAATCCGAGGTTCGACCTCCCGACGGACCCTCCTCTCCACACCCCTGAATAGACCTTACCAGGGAGGCTGAGGAGTGTAATTCCCCTGTAATTGGAACACATCCTCCGGTCCCCCTTCTTAAAGAGGGGAACCACCACCCCAATCTGCCAATCCAGAGGCACTGTCCCCGATGTCCATGCGATGTTGTAGAGACGTGTCAGCCATGACAGCCCCACAACATCCAGAGCCCTTAAGAAATCCGGGCGGATCTCATCCACCCCCGGGGTCTTGCCACCGAGGAGTTTTTTAACTACCTCAGTGACTTCGACCCCAGAGATTGGAGAGTCCGCCTCAGAGTCCCCAGGCCCAGGCGTGTAGGTGGAATTGAGGAGGTCTTCGAAATATTCTCCCCACCGACACACGACGTCCCGAGTCGAGGTCAGCAGCACGCCATCTCCACTGTAAACAGTGTTGACGTTGCACTGCTTCCCCCTCCTGAGACGCCGGATGGTGGACCAGAATTTCCTCGAAGCCGTCCGGAAGTCATTCTCCATGGCCTCGCCAAACTCCTCCCACGCCCGGGTTTTTGCCTCAGCAACCGCCGAAGCCGCATTGGCCACCCGGTACCTGTCAGCTGCCTCCGGAGTCCCGCAGGCCAAAACGGCCCAATAGGACTCCTTCTTCAGCTTGACGGCATCCCTGTCCACCAGCGGGTTCGGGGATTGCCGCCACGACAGGCACCGCCACAGCTCCGGTCGGCCGCCTCAACAATGGAGGCGCGAAACAAGGTCCACTCGGACTCAATGTCAACCGCCTGCCCCGGGACGTGGGAAAAGCTCTGCCGGAGGTGAGAGTTGAAGCTCTTCCTGACAGGGGAATCCGCCAGACGTTTCCAGCAGACCCTCACAGAGCGTTTGGGTCTGCCAGGTCGGAACGGCATCAGTGGCCTAGTGGTAGAGTGTCTGCCCTGAGACTAGAAGGTTGTGGGTTCAAACCCCGGCCGGGTCATACCAAAGACTATAAAAATGGGACCCATTGCCTCCCTGCTTTGCACTCAGCATTAAGGGTTGGAATTGGGGGGTTAGATCACCAAATGATTCCCGAGCGCGGCACCGCTGCTGCTCTCTGCTCCCCTCTCCCCCAGGGCATGGAATTAAATCACACGGGGATGGGTTAAATGCAGAGGACAAATTTCACCACACCCAGATCATTGGGAATTTAATCTTTAATCTTTATTTTTTAATCTTCCCCCACCATCTGAGCCAACCCACCACCAGGTGG